>NC_090940.1:180545121-181795478 GCF_040938575.1 Ambystoma mexicanum
CTCTCGGTCATCCGACCCATGAAGCGCGTGTCAGTTGCGGCTTTCGCTGCCACCTTCTTGCCCCCCCCCTTCCCCTTCGGCTGACTCCCACCCTGACACAGCCCTCTCCTTGCTCCACTCTGCTATATCTGATACTCTTGATATCCTTGCCCCTGTCATGAAAATCCACCTGAAGCCCAAAGCCAAATGTAACTCCTGGTATGATTCGGATCTCGTCACCCTAAAACGCAAGTGCAGGGTGGCAGAGAGGAAATGGCGTGCTTCATGTTCATCCTCTGACAAACTGGCCTGCCGCCTGCTCCAAAGGCAATACCGTCTCTCTGTTCTCACCAAGAAGAGAGCCCTTATCCAAGCCCGCATCTCTGCGGCATCTAACAACTCGGCTGAACTCTTTAAAATCTGCAAGGAGCTTGCCAACCCTGCTGCAGTCTCTACCTCTCCTGTCCCCTCCCAGGCCCTCTGCACTGCACTGGCCTCCCACTTCATCTCTAAAACTCAGGACATCCTGTCCTCACTCTCTTCCTATCACCTCCCCCCCCTCTCTTCCCTGCTCTTCCTCTGGCCCTTCTGCAGCCACCCCTCCTCCCTCCTTCTCTGCCTTTCCCCTTTTTTCTGCTGACGAGGTTTCCAGACAAGTCCGATCTATGAAAGTCTCGTCTAAACAGATTCACCCTTGTTCCTCCAAAACTATCAAGGACCACATCGACTCCCTGGCTCCTGCCCTGGCTGACTTTTGCAACCACTCCTTCGCCTCTGGAGTCTTCCCATCCCCCCTCAAGCACTCCATTGTGCACCCTCTCCTTAAGAAACCCTCTGCCGACCCCTCCTGTCCGGCTAACTATCGCCCAATCTCCATCACTCCCTTCCTGGGCAAGCTCCTGGAGAAACTGGCCATCTCCCAGCTTAACCTCCATGCTGAAGCTGTTGATAGTCTCCATGACCATCAATCTGGCTTCAGAGCGGCCAGAAGCACGGAAACTGCTCTCCTGAACATCCGTGAGGACCTGCTCTTGAACCTCGACTCCAACACTCCGTGTGTTCTCATTCTGCTCGATCTCTCTTCTGCCTTTGACACTGTCAACCATGCCATCCTGCTCAACCGTCTCCGTGATAACCTGGATATCACTGGTCAGGCTCTGGCGTGGCTGACCTCTTTCCTTTCCAATCGACCCTCCCAGGTCCAACTTGGGTCCTTCCTCTCTGACATCTTTTTCTCCACCTGTGGCGTTCCCCAGGGATCTAATCTCTCTCCCTGGCTGTTCAACCAGTATCTGGCACTCCTTGCCCACCGCATCGCCGCCCTCTGCCATAACTTTCAGTGCTATGCGGACGATACCCAGCTCATTTTCAGGCTACCCTCGGCCTCCTCCTCTCCCTCCCTCCCTCATCTCTGACTGTCTGTCTGCTATCCAGGAATGGTGTGCTGCCAATGACCTCTGCCTTAATGCTAGTAAGACTGAGATCCTACTCATCGGCACACCCACTCCCTCCTTCCCTGCAGCTCTCTGGCCGGCCTCTCTTGGCCCTCTTCCTGCTCCTACCTGCAAGGCAAAAAACCTCGGGGTCATCTTCAACTCCACACTCTCCTTCTCTCCTCATATATCTGACGTCTCTAAGAAGTCACATTACCAGCTGCACCTCCTCAGAGGTATTCTTCCCTTCCTCTCCTTCCCCCAGAAGCTCACTGTCTCCCGAGCCCTGGTTCTCTCGAAGCTGGACTAGTGTAACAGCCTCTATCTTAATCTGCCTGCCTCCACTCTCCGCCCTCTGCAACTCATCCAGAACAGAACTGCGAGACTTGTCCTTGGCTTCAAGCCCAGGGACCGTATCTCTCCGGGACTGAAATCTCTACACTGGCTCCCAGTGGCTGCGAGGATTAAGTTCAAACCCTCTGCATTGTCCACAAGGTCTTCTGGGGCCTAAATACCTTCAACTCTCTCTTCCTAAATATCTTCCTTCCCGAGCCCTACGCTCATCCGTCTCCAACTCCCTCAGGGTCAGCCGCTTCTCGAAGCAACAAGCTGGGGGTAGATCTCTCTCCGCGACAGGGGCCTCCCTCTGGAACAGTCTTCCTGCCTCCATGAAACTTGAGGAGAACCATCTCCGGTTCCGGAAGCACCTCAAAACCTTCCTCTTCACTTCTGCTTTCTCTCTCCCTCTCCCCTGCTAAATTCTTCACCAAAACTGCACTGATTCTGCAACTGGGCCACTCTCACCGACCTCGGTCCTGGGCCCAGTCACTCTTCACTCTTCACTTGCACTGCCTCCCTGGCAACCCCTGCACTGTGGGACTGTCTCTGTATCACTACAGCCCCCCCCCCAGCACTTGTCTGCACTTACCTTGCACTTGCCACCAGCTGGCCCTATTTATTTATTATTTTATTTCTATTCTACTTATTTGTACTGCACTCCCCCCCATCCCCCTTCCCCTTGCACTTTTTCCCTTCCCCCTACCCCTGCACTTGCGCGGTCTGAATGACACCTGGCCTAGTAGGATCGTTGTCTGTCTTCCCCTTGTTCCCCCCTCCCTGCCTCGTCGCGCCTTGAAACACTTGTGTATAGGCGCGTTACAAATGCCATATCATATCATACTACAGCTTTATAATATTCAGAAAGCTTGCCACTTTCTCTCCTTCCAAGCTAATAAACTCCTGAGCTCTACTTTAGTCTGCTCAACAGTCGCTTTTGCTCCACTCTTTGCATCTCCCGGCCTACCATCTTGTTCCATTACTATCCACTTTCATTTCTTCTATCCATACTCTATTTCTTCTTTATGCTCACACTTCTATCTCTGCTTCCCTTCAATCCATTTCTTGGCTCTCTTTGAATCTGGACTCCTTTTTTAATTTTATATGCACTGTTTATAAATGTATACATGGTCTTGCCTCTCCTTATCTTTCCTCTCTAGCCTCCTCCTTTGTCCCTGGTCGATCACTACGTTCCAAATCTCTTTTTCCCATAAAAAATAACAATCTACAAACCAAAGAGGCCCCTCCGATCCAGCAACGAAATCCGCCTGGAACTAAAACCATACCTTGAGAAAAAACTTGGAGGCACCTCCTTCTACCACTTAGCCGCAAAAACCTGGAACAACATCCCAAGAGATCAGAAACACCGAAGATCACCACAAATTTAGGAAATTATTAAAAACCTGGCTCTTCAAGACCACAGACTCACCCTGAAAATCGAAACGGGAAAAAGGGATGACAGAACAGGAAAGGACAATAACATCCCTAGAAACGACAGGGAAGCTCCCGCAATGCCAGGCAGGTGACACAGGATAGACTTAAAACACAGGTAACACCCATTGAGACTGAGTCAACTATCCCAGCCAATCCCCTCTTCACTCCACCTCAATTGCTACCATGTACCAAAATATCAATAGGATTGCAGAGACATTGGCAATCACCACATTAGTTGAGTGGTGGACATTGGCAGGCGCACTGGAAGAAAAAAGGGCAGGTAAGGAGGACAGGAAGGGTTGTGATGGAGACTGGTTGAGGTGGGGGCAAGATGTGAAAGGGACCTTAGTGCAAGATGGGCCCAGTTCAGGACAGAGGAGCTTCAAGAGAGACTTTGCAAGCCCAGTGCCTCAATTAAGAATAGAGATGCCAACTAACCAATTCTACTAACAATTTCCACCTCTGCACACACCTCTCAAACTCCAAACTAAACACAACCACAAACCTACAGCACAACAAACCGCACAAACTTCACTACACTGCAACAACAAAACAAAAACACACATAGAACTCCACAACAGTACACGACGACTACCAGCTCCAAACAACCCAGGCCCAGCCAACGGACCCACTGGGCTGTGGCCGTCAACAGCACATCACTGCTCTCTTGCACTTTTCCTGCTTCCTCCCACTAACTGACCCACCCTTCCTCTTTCAGAGCCGCCAGGGGACCACTCCGGTGGTGATAGTGCGCGGTACAAATGTCCTTTAACATTAACATAAACCACCATGTGCGCTATCACGTTCCGATGCTTTTACTTGCTGGCTCCAAACACTGAAACTTTCTACCCCTTACTATCCATTCTTCCACCACTCTGTTTTCTGTTCTACTTTCAAAAATCACTTACTTTCTGTACAAATGTATTCTCTCCTCTTCGTTTTGTGCATTGGTTTTTCATGATTATGTACCGTTTTATTCTGGGAACGTGCTTTGGCGAAAGCGCTTTATAAATTAATAAACACAAATAAAACCTTTCCTGATGTTTACATGGAAGATCTGGCCATACCTTGACCCATAGAGAAGGGCGCCCAATGACGCCCAGCCGTGCCATGATCCACTGTACAAGTGCTTACATATAGTGCCTCTTAGTCTGCTTACTGTACGGTGCACAAGCAAACATAGGGGGTCATTACAAGTATACCGGTCGAGTAATCAAGTGCTGGTAACCTAGTATACTGGCAATATTACCAGACCGGATCATCCAGAGTAGTTCTGCCCGTAACACTGGCACTGATAACACTGCACACTTTGCAACCGGTGCCGGTAGCACAGGCACCGGTAGCAGCGGCACCTCCCTGGGTACTTTCCGGAAACACTGGCATCATGGAAACACAGTAACATTACGAGCATGGCCTTGCCTGTAATAAAGGCAGAATAATGCTGGTACTACTGGAAAATCTGCGCCGCAAACACCAGCACTGCAGATTGTAAAGAAGGCATGGTATCAACAGTAAAACAGACACGTGACCACAGTTCAAGGGTGTTTATTGAACTTTCACAAGGGTGAGATAAACGCCTAATCTAAACCTAAATCTACAGATAGGAGCAAGCTATGACCATCAATAATAATAATGCAGTCCTAGTGGTGTCTTGTCAAATTAAAAAGGGCCTGTACTAAAAAAACCTATTGCCAATCCGTACTACTAATTTACAAAATAAGGTGGGGTAATGTCCATGAAGAAGAAAAGTGTTCACAAAATGTTAAGTCAGAATGTTGAAGTTGCTGGCCTCCCTTCCCTGTGTTTTCAGCTAGTACAATGCTGTTCACTTGAGCAAAGCACACACTCTGGCTCCTGCGGCACAAGGATACAGTTCTATTTTCACAGTTAAAGACCTTCTGTGTCCAAGCCTCTTTACTTCTTGCAAGTCTCTTGACTCAGAGGGCCTTGTATACAAAAACAATATAAAAATGTTATTTTCCTTTTCCAGCACTCAATTTGGGTGTTCACCCTGGATCCCACTCGGCTGGGCTCAGATCCTTTTCACAACAAGAAGTTCAATGTTGGATCCCCCTCTTCCAAGCCCAGATCCCTTTCAAACTATGTTCAGATAATTCTTTCTCGGGTGACTCACGGTTCATCCCAGATGCCCCTCAGCCGGGCTCAGATTCCTTTCTTTCGCTCAATTAGTCTCCCTTAGCCGTGCTCGAACCAATTGTGTTGTATTTTAAACTATTGAAGACTTTGAATGTGCACAGGGTTTTGCTTGACCAGTTGCATGACCACTTAGATGTCAATATTCCTTTTTGTCAAACTCAGCATCAGTTGGATACCTAAAAGAGACTTTTGAATGAGCACCCATGTGGCGCCGGTCCACTCTGTGTATGGTTTCTTTTCTCCCAAAGTTCAATTATAAAGTTCAACTACTCCTTTTGGTTTCCAATTATATGCATGTCGCTCTTTGCACACACCTCACACACTGTTCTCTTTATACAATGTTGCCGCTTGCAACCTTGGTTCAAAACACAACCTGGTTTGGTATAAGTCTCCCGACTCACTTCCTGTGCTTTCTTTTCTGACGCCGCTTTGTTGTAGGAGCCAAGGACAGTACCACAGTGGCAATCGTTCCTCCCTGCCTTGGTTATCGACGCGGGAGAGCCCTGGACATTGCCGACACACTGTGCAGGTTTGATGAGCCTTAGTTCCTGGTCTTTGGTTTCTTACTTTGCAAGGCTCACAAAAGTAACAGTCTTTAGAGGTTACAGGTACTTCCCTCCTTGTGATTCTCTCTGGTCTCGCCTTCTTTCTCCTTGTATTAAACTGTCATCTTGGAACTGCTGTTTCCTCGTGTGGTATGCCTCGCTCAGAGTGTGTCTTCCCGCTCCGCCTTTTATCCGTGTGGGGAAGTGTGATGGAAGTCAGGTGTGTGTAATAATCCATAATTGCCTGACCGTGCCTGTCCATGGTGTTGGGACATGTCATGTTTGACAAAAAGGAATATTGACATCTAAGTGGTCATGCAACTGGTCAAGCAAAACCCTGTGCACATTCAAAGTCTTCAATAGTTTAAAATACAACACAATTGGTTCGAGCACGGCTAAGGGAGACTAATTGAGTGAAAGAAAGGAATCTGAGCCCGGCTGAGGGGCATCTGGGATGAACCGTGAGTCACCCGAGAAAGAATTATCTGAACATAGTTTGAAAGGGATCTGGGCTTGGAAGAGGGGGATCCAACATTGAACTTCTTGTTGTGAAAAGGATCTGAGCCCAGCCGAGTGGGATCCAGGGTGAATACCCAAATTGAGTGCTGGAAAAGGAAAAGAACATTTTTGTATTGTTTTTGTATACAAGGCCCTCTGAGTCAAGAGACTTGCAAGAAGTAAAGAGGCTTGGACAGCCTCTTTACTTCTAAAGAGCTAAGTCCGTTGTCACTCACGGTGAACTGTCAGTGAGAATGTATTTGTGTCGGAAAAGGGGGGGGTTGAATTCCAAGGTATCCTACCCAGTAGGATGGGGAAAAGGTGTTATTGGGAAGGGGATACCACGTCTCACACTCTGGTGTCCCAATTTCACTCCCCGAGGACCCCTCATCCAGGTTATCCTCCCGCACTGATCCACCCCAGGAACTGGATCTAAAAGCGATGGCTGTGTCCTGGCCACCTGGATGACAGATCCTCGGGGACTAGCGGGGGAGACACCTTCAGGTTTCTCACAGGAGCAGCTGGAAAATGGGCCCAGGTGGGGAGGAAAAGGCCACAGGTTCACCTAATAATCCTAGGTGCACCCAATACACACATGAACAGCACAAAGGGGCCACACCTACCTCAAGAACACTTTCAGACACAACCTTGCTGCCACTCATTGTTGTATCAATGGACATGGGGAGGGATTGCAGTGTCCATTCGGCATGGTAGTTTAGATCAAAGCCCATAATACCGATCAGGAGTTGTGGGGGTGTCCCCTGCTCCCCCAGTTTGGTATTATGGGCTGCAGGGTTGTCCCCCGCATACATTAAAGGCAGTGCCGGGGACAAACGGCAAAATCCCAAAGGATCGAATTACAAAATGCGGGCAGGTTGGCTCTGCAATTTTGTACTTCGATCTTTTGGGATACGTTATTTTAACGTACATCCACATGGAAGCACTGCACGCTGGAGTGCAACTGTTTGAGTTGGAGCTGCATCAGTGGCAACAGAAGAACAGGAAGTGGAGGAGGAGGAGGGGGGAGGATAAATGTGATGCAAGTGGGGAGGCAGAGGCTTGCTGTGATACCCGCACAAGGACTACATTCTGAAGCTGGTGTCAGTCCTGCACTTCCTTGCCAGAGGCATGTTCCAGCACATGGCATATTGCAGCCTGCATTCTCCAGAGTGCTGGTGCCGGTACTGGAGGCTCTCTTATGCTATGTGGGTCAGCACATGGCCCTCCCAGGCACAGGTAAACGCTACCAAGGCCTGTGTCCATGCAATTGCGGGCATTCCTAAGGTGTTGGCAGAATTGGACTTTACACATGTAGGGCTGGTGGCCCCCACATCTCAGAGGAGGTGTACAGGAACACGAAGCAGTATAATTCACTCAATGTCTATGTGACCTTTGATGCCGACTTTAACATCACTCACTGCTGTGCCCGCTTCCCAGGATCAACCCACGACTACATGGTCCTGCGGAACAGCATCCTGCCTGCATACATGGCGCGTAATGGAGGACAAAGGACTTGAATGTTGGGTGATTACATGTACAACTACACACACATTGCTGCATGGGTCACAGGCCAAGGGGGGTGATGGCACAAATGCATGTCCCACAGCCACCCTGCATATACAGGATCAACAAGTGCATGCCCAATTGACTGCCCACAACTCACAAGAGTAACACGAGACTGGAGTATGATCATTGAATGAACAATCCATTCCTAACCCATAAGGACATGAACATGCAATGCACTACAGGTACCAGAATGCAACACCACCACTCCACCAATTCAAGTGTACCAGTGCACGTCCCATGAAGGCCCATGAAATGCATGTCCTGGTGAGGCATGATGCGTTCATGCAAACACTGACTGGGTAGAATCCGCAGTCACAGGCAACACCACTGTCGTACACCATCACTCGCACACGTCAAATGTCATTGTAAATGTGAATGTCAATGGTACTCATATAGCACACTGTTTCCACTGGCGTAGACACTTGGTGCTCGGGTGGGTCTGCAATGTGAGCAGCATAGGGATGGAAAGTCAGTGGGAATTGAAGGAGAGGGGCTTCAAGTCCATGCTGTGCCATTACAGGGTTCAGTGTCCACATGGCGTTCATGCAAGTCAATTAATGCCCAGTCCACATTGCGAGTATCGTGCAGTGTGTAGTCACAGTTGTGGTGGGGCATGGCGACGTCCACACCAGACAATGGGGACACCCATGCATACTGTTGACTCCCACTAGGGCCAGCCATGGCTAGTCATGTCCTACCCCAAGCTATCTATCCCAGGAACCCAAACCCAGCACAGACAGCATGTCACACAGTGGCTGTCCCAGGGTGCAGTAGGGTGCCTGAGGCATGGCCAGCCCACAGTACCAGATGCATGACTTGGACCACACACACAGCTGGGCTACGTGAAATACACTGTCCTGCCACATGCATCACATGGCTCACCTTGTGTTCTCCACCCTTGCAGGTGATTCTGGATATCCACTGCTTCCGTGGCTGATAACCCCTCAGAGTGATCCCCAGATGCAGGAGGAGACGATCTTCAATCTTTCACATGTGCGAACGAAGAAAACCATTGAGCAGACCTTTGGGCTATTGAAGGCACGTTTCCGATGCCTACAACGGTCTGGGGGTGTACTCATGTACAGGTCGGAGAAGGTGGGACAGATAGTCCTGGCCTGTGCAATGTTGCATAACATCTGCATCAGAAGCAACATCACCTACCCCCGGATTTGGACATACCACCACCAGAAGGAGAAGATGATGAAGATGGGGAGGCAGCACCAGCCATGCACAGGTACATGCGCATGGATGCCAGGGATGGGCTTGTTGCCCATCAAGAACTTGTTGACAATTTCTTCTGAGTCCCCCTCCATAAAATGCACAGCCCATGCCACTCAATAAATCCTGGCACATGCATAATGAATGTCTGCTCATTGATACAAGGACTTAACAAGATGTATTATTTCAGAAGTGATATCTATAACCAACACCCTGTGTCCCACTCACCATCCCCCACACCCACCCTCCTCACAGACCCCCTTCCCATACACATTCTCCCCTCACACCCTCTCACCACACCACTCCTCCCACTACCCACACACCCCCTCCCCACATCCTCCCTCCCCACCCACGCCCTCCCCATGCACCCCCTCCCCATTCCCACACCCCTCAAAAACAAAGTGTCATGAATGCTGTGCATCAATGTCATTTCCTATGCTACTTGGAATCATGGGCCTTGGCATGGACTGGTGAGCCCGAAAGCCACCGGGAACAGCGCCTTGGGCTGCCCTGGTGGAAGCTTGCTGGGGTGGTAGCACTGGTGGGGAGGTGAGATCCCTGGGCCCCCATGCCATCCAAGGCAGCCTGCAGTGTGTGTGTTAGTGACTGCAAGTGCAGACACACCCTCGTTCCCCCCCGCCCCCGACCTTCTGTGCCCAAACCAATAGGGTGGTGTTTGTGCGGCCGGCAAACATTCTCTCATCATCCAAGATTCCACCAGTTGCTGACAGACCATCTCTCTTATTTTGGGCATTGGTGGTGGTGGGGTGCTGTGCAGGTCTGAGGGGCTGAAGGTAGGCCTGTGGTAAGGGGTATGGTCCTGAGTGCTAACTATGCTTTTGCCTTCAACCACCACCTCACCATCATCTGTGGAGGTGCCAGTATAGGCCGGTGGCTGGTGTTGGGTTGTCGCGTAGACTGGTTGCGTTAGCAGGCTAGATGGCTGAGGTGCAGCAGCTGGCTGTGGTGCTGCAGCTGGCATTGGCTGGGATGTGGTGGTATTGCCATCCTGCGCGAGGTTTCCTGGGTTGTGGAGCGTCCAGCATTGTCACTGTCAGAGGATGTGCCTGTTAGGGTGAGATGGGTGTGTCCCTTCAACAGACTTTCATTGCACAGATACAACATTGTGTCGGGGGGAAATTCTGCCGGGGTCGGCCGGGCCGTCCGCAGGCCTCCAGGCAGGGAGGCCCCAACTCCTCCCGTGTATATCCCAGATGAGATAGAGTATGAGACGCACACAAGGAGCAAGGTGACTCTGCTGTTTATTAGACAAAACGGCAGGGATGGGTCAAGGAGCGTACGCGTCCGTCCTGACACACACACAATCGTGGGGCTCGCAGGCCCTTTTTACTGTATTATGACGCGCTACTTGCGTCACTTCAGAAAGTTAACAAAAAACCTATCGCCACTCTTAATTGGGTGTTCGAGTGGTAGGGTTAGTATAGCACACATATAGAGAACGATGTTAGTGGACAAAGGGTAGTCAGGTGGTATATCTGGGTTGTCCCTACAATTAGATACATGAGAATTGTTACATGAAGACTCCTGGGGATTGGTTAACATTACTGGCGTCAGTGATAGGAGCCCCATGTTCTGATTGGTGCGCCCGCGAGCTTCCCAGCCTGGGACCACCGCTGTTCCCAGCTCTCGGTGTACCTGCAAGTTGCAACAATGTTTCACTACGGGTACGTGCAGACAATGTGAGGTTTTATTCATAGCTGGAAGGCTGACCGCTCCCACTGTCGCAGATGTCCATTGAGCCTTTCATGTGTATCTGCCTGTGTCCCGTAGCGAGAGATCCAGACGCCTCTTCTCTCCTGGGTTTGGCATCTCGTCAGGTTCGGCTTGGTCACGTGGGGAGAGACCGTGAAAGAGGCAGAATTCTGCACAATTAATATTGTTTTTCCACTGCGCGTCTGGTTTAATTTGCTGGTGTGACTTTAACGTTGGTGCGCGGAGTACGAGGTTGCAACATCGTGCCTTTGATGATTTGTTCTTGGAATGTGGGTTTGCAACATTGCGGCCTTGGCTGGTTGCTCCACCGGGCTCTTTCTGCAGGATCAGCAACCTGACTCTTGCTTTGTTAATGTCCACGGGAGCTCTTGTTTGAGGCCTACTCGGGCCTGGTGCATAAGTAGTCCGTTTGGTGCATAGGTGCTTTAGGTTATAGTAGCATATAGTTCCATGATCAGTATCGTGTCTCCATTATACCTCTCATGGTGGTAACGGGTTTCAAGAGAAGCGTGAGCAAGCTTTATAGATGAGTTCATGACGCGTCTTGCGTTTCTGCATTCTGAAAGCCTATGTAAAAATAATAAAGATGCACGTCCGTGAATATGCCTGTCGCCTACGTCATAGCACTGAGTATATTCTTCGTGTAGATTGGTGTGGGAATGTTCAGTGTGTATATTTGTACAGATGTGCTTCCCGTTGTCTACGTCGTCATGGCATCTCTAACGACATGTAGATTTTAGTCTAGTTGATCCGTGCCGCAGGTGTCGGCATGGCCAGTGCGGGCTGCTGGGCAGGCAGATGGACACATCCGTATGTTCCTGTACCAGGGTATCTGGTCGTCTGGTAAATGGACAAACTCTTCTCGCGGCGGGTGTCTGGGTCGTGACCCTCTAGGCCAAGCGCGAGAGGTGAAGGACGGGAGCCTGGTCTTCCATTCTCCCACTTCAATTGTGTGAGAGCTGACCTGGACATGATGTCTGGTTATCAAATCTGCTCTAATGTGTGCATGCATTTGTGTGTAGTATGAGTGTACATTGGTTGTTGTCCTTCCACGCTGGCTTGTAGTGGTGTGTGCATTGTGGATTTGCTAATTGTCATGTTGTCCCTTTGCGCACATGACCAGTACTCATGTGCCCACGTGTTTGTCCATGCATTTTGTGTACGATGCTTGTGTATGTCTTACTCTAGCCCCTAACCCAGGCATCTGTCTGTGCATGGACCATATTGAAGTGGTTGTCAAGTGTTGTTCACATTTACTTGGACATGTCGCCCTAATGTGTATGGTGAACCGCCCTCTCCTTGTGTCCCTGCTCCAGCCTCTCGTACATCCTCGATCCCCTCCATCTGCATCAACGAACTACAGGTCTCCTCCCACAGCATTAGTTGAAGGGGTGAGGCCGTCCCGCCTCCGGTGGCCACGGATTCCCTCTGATGTGCCGATAGGATGTTTCTGACTCAGAGGCGCAGGTCATGCCACCTTTTGTGGCAGTCTCTGTGTGCGGGGGACGGGACCCACTGCTGTGACCTACTGGGCTACCTCCTCCCAAATGGTGGTCTAGCGGTGCTGGCTTGTTCGCCGATTGTCACTGCTGAAGAGTTCATCTGCATTGGCCACAATGTTGTCCGTCAATGCTGTCAGTTCTGGCTCAATAGAACAGGAATTTTGTTGCCGGACCTTAGGAACGTGAAACCTGGTGGTACCTGCCATTTTGCCGGTGTTCGCGTGAATGGATGTCAACAGGAAGTGCCGGATTTTAAATGGATTGTGTTTTCCAAAATGGCCACCGGCGAACTTCCAGTTCCTGCAATGATGCTGTTTCTAGTTCCGTTATTACCGTTGCCAGTGTTTGTGGCACTGGTGGCCCCGGTTCCGAAGTTTCCATCATGATACATGCCGGAATCGATGTTACCGCCATGTTTTTTCATGGAAACACCAGCATTTCCCAGGTTTTTCCAGTTTTCCCGTCATGCCGGTAACAACATTTCCGGCATTGAGGAGTGCGTGAGCCCACGAGGTTGGACTATGCCAGTGATTCTGTCACTTAGGTAGCTGGAAAAGCTACTACCAGCATGGCGGAATCACCGGCATCTTTCCAGGAAACTCGAAATGAGGGCCATAGTCACTACAAAGTAGTGGCAGGTTTCCTGTTTCCACCTTAATATCTAAACTTCTTGAGAGCCTTTAATTCTAGATACCAACATCACAGATCTATTAGGTCACTGTTAATACCACACAAAGCAACGTGATTAGCACTTGCAAACGGACACGCCAAAGGACCAATGAAGACATGTCCTCTTTGCTAAGAGCACTTCCTTAAAGGTTATTTCATGTTTTATCTCCCTACTGCCACCTCTTCTGTCACCTTTGCTGACCTCTTGAGGTCCCTTTCTGGTTCGATCATACACTGCTACCATTCGGTCACCCTCACTTAGCTGGTAGGTTTTTTTTTTTAGATTATTTACCCCCACTGACTTGCCATTCCCACCCAGTTCCCGCCAATCCCTGCCGAAAACACACTCTTTGGATCTTTTTGAGCTAACTTTATCAAGCCTTAAAATCAATCTTTGCACTTGAAGTGCCTGCTAGGGTTTTTCAAAGCAGTGAGCTAATTGTTTAATCGCTGAAGTAAATGCACTACTGGTGTAATAAAAATGTCTTAACCAAGTCTGCCTTTAGCCACTCGATTTATAAGCAGTATGCGGGTCCTTCACTAAATCTTGTTAAAAACAAGCATTAGCGAAGCCTACAGCTTTGGATTTTGTATAGGTGTTAAGTAGGCATTTGCCAGGGACTGCCATAATGCCCAGGTATGTGGCCCATGTTCAAGCTGCTACCATTAATGTGCAGTTAGTCCAATTATGGCAATGCCTGACAAATACCTTTCCCTTATCTATGCAAAAGCTCTAACAGTTGGCATTGGCAAAGCGTGCCATCAATTTCAGGGTGTCTCATTTTTTTATATTTGAGTCCACGGAGAAACCTTCCAAATCATTGATGTCTCTTTCTATTGAGCTTGGGGATGAAAATAGGAGAGTTGCGCAATCGGCTTGGCGCCAATGTCCAAATGCATCCGGTTCCATCGCGAGCGAAGAACAACATGTGGTCTTTTTGCCCCTAGTTCCTCTTTCGTTTATTTCTGTCCTCGTATTTATTCATTCCAAGTTCCTCTTTTTTGGAATCGAACACCATTCTGTCTCCACTACTGGCACTGCCATGGAGTGCTCACAGTTTACTGGTGCCATGCCAGCAGGGCCTCCTCTACCTGCTCCTGGTTTTTAATCATTAGCACTTTGCATACTTGTATGATGTACGCCTCTACTTATAAAGGAAAATGCAAAACTACAAGCCCCAGCCTGCAAAGTGATGTTGCCTGAAAAAAAGCGGGCTTCCTAAATGTGGGCCTGAAGGCATGGGACCAGCTGGCATTGAAATGGGCTCCACTGTCGTGGTAAGTTTTAGGGGCACGGTGGGAGACAAGGGCTGTAAAGAGAGTGGACAACGCCAACTACATATAAGTAGGTGCTTAGAGCATCTATCAAGATGTGAATTCCTCTAGCAAGCTAGAGGGATCTCTTCGGATAGTCTAGCACTTCTAATACTGGTTTAAATGTGTATTATAATGGAGGCTGGAGGTGGGAATTAATTTCTTTCTTTCTTTCTTTCTTTCTTTCTTTCTTTCTTTCTTTCTTTCTTTCTTTCTTTCTTTCTTTCTTTCTTTCTTTCTTTCTTTCTTTCTTTCTTTCTTTCTTTCTGTCCTTCCTCAAAGTCATTCGGGCCAGGTACATGCTTTATAAGCTGCACAAAATAAAATAAATCCAAATATTAAACAAAAAGGTTTTGGATGTTTCCCAATAGTTGTACTTTTAGATCGTTGTAACATGATCATAAGGAACTTCTGGAGACTGTTAAATCGCTAACTTTTAGTTTTGACTATTAGGTGACGCTTTAGCGCCATCTATAGGCTAAAACTGAAGCAGAGTACGGATACGGAGAAATGGCATATGAGGAGAGATACAAAGCTTGTAGGTGTGGTTGGTTATTTGCTCACCTATTGACTACCCATTACCATGTTAATTCAGATGGCCATGCCCACCCACTTCCTGCCCCTCCCCGCCCCAAAAACACATCCTCCTCGGAGCTCTTCGAGCTTGGCTTTTCAGGTCTTGCAATCAAACTTTGATCTTGAAGTACCTACCAGTGTTTTCTAAAGCAGTCTTCTGAAAATGAATGACTTGATTGGAGCCTTAAAGGGACTACTGGTGTAATAAAAGTGTCTTAACCAAGGTGCCTTCAGCCACTTGATTTGTAAGCACTGTGTCTGTCCTTAACTGAAGCCGTTTTACAATCCAGCATTGGCAAAGCTAACAGTTTTGGCTTGTGTGCAAGTATTAGGCCTTTGTCAGGAACTACTATTCGGTGTCCAGTCTCACACCGTTTATGTAGCTGCTGCCATCAATGTTAAGTTATTATCACACCGGCAGTGCCTGGACAAACGCCTTCCCCACGCCTATGCAAAAGCCAAAACTGTTGGCGTTGCCAATGCTTGTTTACTCTTCGCATTGATCTTTGCGATCCCTGAGCTCAGCAAGCCCAGAATACTCCACTCTGGCTTCCAGGATGCCATACAATGCAATCAGAGGAACTGGTCCAATGTTTAGAACCTGCTGGGTCTGTGGCGCAGTTGGCATTGGGCACAGGGACAATACGAGCAGTAGCAGTGGACTGGCCCAGTTTATTTATTTATTTATTTAATGTATTTATAAAGTGCAAAACGAAGGCCCGATGGCATCTGGGCGCTATAGAAACAGCCTGCAAACAAGACCCTCTAGCCAGCTGTTAATACAAAAAGAAACGTCTTCAAGGCCTTACGGTACTGAAGGGGATCAACCAATTTGGGAATTGGGCTGGACGGGTATGCCACAATTTCAGGTCCAAAACCGGAAAACAGCACACCCAAGCCCCACCCGCCCACCCTGCCCCCCGCCCCAGCACGTGCCTTATAAAATCTAGGCAATATAAACAGAATTTGAGAGCAGGAGGAGCGCAGAGTTCTAGATGGCAAGTAACATACCAGTTTGTCATTAAGGAAAGAAGGGCCAGAATGGTAGATGGCCCAATGTACAATACACGGTTCCATGTAATAATGTCACTGTGAAAAAGTCGTCAGGTTCTGGTGACTTTTTCCTGGCTGCCAAAATTCTTTCCCCAAATATTCTAGGAAGGATATCATTATATATTATTACCTCCAATCCTAAAAATAATGATGGCGACATTATTACCTGATACCCAATACACATTGGGCCTCATTACGAGTGTGCCGGTCCGGTAGCAACGGTGCTGGTAAGCTTACCAGCACCGTTGTTACCGGACCGGCACACACCGAGTCTGCGGGCGGCTCCTGTTCCGTCCACCAGGGCTGACCGGGCGGGCGGGGCGGCAGCCGCCTGCAGACTTTACGGGAAGCACCGGCACAGTTATCAACGGTGCCGGTGCTTCCGTCATCCCCATTCCTATTGAGTCCTACGGGACTCGAATGGGAATGGGGGTTAACATTTTTCCAGCGCTTGACTCCAGGAACATCGGGGTCGTAATACCAGTTTTACCGGCACGGCTACCGCCGGACTCGTAATGAGGCCCAGAGTCTTGCACTAAAAGCGCTGTTTAATTGGGAGCCAGTGAAGTTGTCTTAGCAAGGACTCCTGAAGTTTCTACTGGCCATGGTTTGCAATCATAGCCAGAGACCACTGTGCCTTAGTCATGGCTTTTCACCTATGTCCATGACACAGGCCCTCCAGCCGTAGAAAGTGGCCATTGCCACTGTCAATGTTCTAGGTCCAGTGGCTGTACTGTGACGAGGAAGAGTAAGACTAGGAGTAATAAATATTACCGGTAAGCAATCATATCATTACCTCCATGTCCCTCTTCCTTGTCCCAGTACTTACCTCTTTCTGATTCGGCCAGGACCTTTGTTCCCTTGTGGCGCTGCTCCCATCCCCAGTCCGCTTCTCTGTTTTGCTGTGGGATGTTGGTGTGCCTGGGCGGGTGGTCCACGTTTTCTAGCCCATTCACAGCTGGACGTTTCTTGTCCTTGGGTTTGCTCTGTTGGGGTTGGGTTTTGTCTGTTAGCGTGTGGTTCTCTGGGGGTTGGTGTGCTGTTTGTGTTGCCACACCTCTGTCTCTCTGTGTTTCTTTCAGACCTCTCTTTGTTGGCTATGATTTGATATACCTCAGCTGTAAGTACTGGGATGAGGAAGAAGAATGTGGAGGTAATGCTCTGATTACTTACGGGTAATCTTCATTACTCCTAGTGTTACTCTTCCAGCCCTAGGAAGTGGCCATTGCCACTGTCAATACCTTGGCCCAGTGGCCATATTGACCCAACTTGTGGCCCCGCAAACTCCAAGATGATTCTGCGGTCCACTACTTTGTCTGCAGGTCACATTCCATTGGCAAGACCCGGATGTTGCTCACAGTTCAGCCTGGTGGTCCAAAGCCCCACAAGTGGCCCGCAGACCCTGCGCCTGGACTTATGTATGTTCTTTTATTCTTTGGCTAATTGTACTCTTCTCAGGCCAAGCCTCACCGTCAGTGTTGGGTCAACCCCAAAATCTCTGCCACGTGCCCTTTGTTACAGCGCATGTTTTGGCCAGACTCCGCCAAATATCTGTTGCTCAGTAGCCAACATCACACTTTTGCAACCTCTTTCAACGGTTCTCTTCTACAGGGCTCCATTTCTGCCAAGTCCATTCTTTCAGGCCAGGGAGTGGCCTGTCCATCGTCCTTCACTCCCACCATTCTATGTGCCCCCTCTGAGGTGCATGATGGATCCGTCCGGTCCTTGGTGGGAGACAGGTGAGCCCTACTGTATAAAACACATACACACTTCATGAATTATTGTGGCACCCTGGTGTCTGTGTCATTTTCACCCTTTCCTCAGGGAGGTGAGCAGTATGACCCTGCTACTTGAGCCCTGATTGGTCCAGGGACTACATATTTGTCTGTCTTCATTTGTAGGACGAATGTACGCACTCAGGCTGCTGCACGAGCCAGGTGTTGTTTCTCGCTGGTCAGCGCTTGTGTGGATTTTACCTTGATATCCTTATCATTCTTTTACATCTGTATGTTTCTTGTATTTGGCATTAAACTTCGGGTTAGGCTCTTTTATAATTTTTGACGCGGAGATGCTGGTTCCATGTAGCCCTTAGTGGCATGCCTCTCTGCTTTCGAAGTTAACATCACCGTTACAAGATGGCGCCTTCATATCAGAGAGCTCATTTAGTTGACTGGTCAGTGAGTGCAATGTGATGCTCTGCATGCGCTGGTGTTGGACACCTGCACGTGCAGCGGTCGCGCTGTTGCCATGGCAACGGCAGCCTTTCTGCATTTATCCACGTCCAGAAGGGGGAGGGGACATCAGACTGCATCATTTGCACCTGTTTTTGGGAAGTATCCATACCTGTCTAATTGTCTGTGGCCATACTAAAGCCACTGTCGACAGTAGCCGCATGGTCTCTACAACAAATCTCTGCTCCCCCCATCAGTGCTATGCAACCTGCGGCTCTCCAGATGTTTTGAACTAAAACTTCCATGATCGCTCTTCATTGACTATGCTGGCTAGGTTTAATTGGGAATTGTAGTCCAAAACATTGATCACCTCTGCGCATCCCCTAGCACCAGCTTCTTTTCCCCATCTCCTGCACCGTTCCCTCTCCCTGACGGCCAGCAACCTGCATCTCCCCCCTTTCAAGTGTACTTCAATTAATGCGCGTTCATTGATAAGCATGAATTGGAAGCACATGATTAGGGATTCGGTGGAAAAGGAACTGAATCCTCCTGTCCCTGGGAGCTAGGGAATCCATCTGTCCACTGTTTACTCTGTTTCCTCATTGGCTCACCAGTTCTTTGCAAGCCGCCTCCCGGTTAAAATCAAGAAAGCATCTGTTTGTCTTAAGCCAGTGATGTGTCCAGACTCTTTTAACTGGGGTGGCCCAAGTGGGGCACTGATTTATGCAGGGGGTGGCATGATGCATGAGCACCCACACACACATAATGATCATAGTTTAGAATAATGGGGTGGCACCTGGTGTGGGCAGTCAGATTCCAGGGGAAGCACGTGCCACCGCAGGCCACTCCCTGGACACGCCTCTGTCTTAATCAGCCAAAATGGTTTTCTGCCACGTTCAAAGTCAAAATGATCTGCAAATCTCTCAAGCATAAATGGATTTTGACATTCCACCCTGTTTCCAGGGAGCACTTCATGTCTCATGTCAAGCTGTATAAACTTGCAAACGTTGATGCCAAGGAAGCTCAATACAATCAGAAAGTCACCTGAGATAACAACGCCCTTAGGAACATTTCTTTTTTGTTATCATTGATGACTACAGTGCTGACTGCTCCACAGAATTCTGTCCACTCTATCCCAGCGTGGGTTGAGCGCTGTAATTCCACTGCTTCCCTTTCCATGCAAAAGATTCTGTCTGGACCCTCCTCCCTTTCTCCTGTCAGTCTGATTGCATTTAAAGCCTCTGAGCAACGCACATGCACGTGTAAACATTTCGTCTCAGCAAAACAAGTTCCAATCTATACAAATGGCTCCATAAATTATTATAAAACTTTGGGCCTTATAAGGAGTTCTGGGGTATTTCCTATGGTAATAGAGCAAATGTGTAGTACCGTTACTGCACGCGGTTAGCATGCCGTAATTTATCAGGCCCTCGTGATTTTAAGTCATGCAGACTCAAAAGTTATTCCCCATTTTTGCAGTGCCAAAGGACTCCATGGGAATGTTTGTATTGCCTCATGAGGTAATTAGCACATGCCGTAATGCTTTAGTGTGGTGGTAATTACCGCCAGACAAAAGCAGGCATGGAAGAAGAATTTCAAGTGTGAAACTCGTAATTTGGAAGAGTAGTAAAACATCCTGTATTAAAAAATAATGGCGGTCATCCCGAGATTGCCGGTATCCTGGCAGTAAATCTGCCAGACCACCAGCAAACGGACCTACCGTTACCAGGGCCTGATATCCTGGTATTACCAGGATATTCCAGGTGACTCCATGGAGGAGATTGCCGGTATTACCAGCACCAGTAATACCAGCTGTTTTTTTTGACGGTTTGGGGCCTGATTTACCTCCAGCTCTTGGACGGAGGTAGAGCAGTAAACCCCCACTGGCAGACTTGTACTCTGCCGGTCTGGAAAAGTGCTGGTGTATGGAAAAACCAGGCCGGCAGAGTCAGAATGAGACCAAATGTATGTTTTACCATAACCGTCAAAATCATTATGAGGAGGGCCTGTTTAATATAAAACCTTCTTCATTTATTAGAAAAGCTTAAACCAATCATAAAAGCCCACATGCTCTCTGCTGCCATGTCTTTTCAAGGTAGTTTGACACAGTCACTGTGTCTACCAGGCTTTCCAAGCCCCAAAATAGAGACGAGGCATCCACAACCCATTTCTATCTCTTCTTTTGGAAAGAGGGACCCGCAAGCGAGATCTCAACCGTGCATATCACGCATCAAAGAGGAAAGAATGTACCACAAATGCACGAATCTGCTTGAAATTACTGCGGCTGATTTTCCAGTGATGGAAATGTTCGCATGGGAAATGCAGGAATACAAAATGTTTGTACATTTCCCATGCGAGCATGCAGGGGTGTCCCCCCGCAACCCCTGCTCACTATACTGTGTAGTATAGTGAGAGGGATGTTGCGGGGGACACTCCCGCAGCCCCTGTTTTTTTTTTTGATCTGTCGGGAGAGCTGCGGGGGTGTCCCCCACTGTAGTGAGCGGGGTGTTGCAGGAGACACCAACTCAGCCCGCTGC
Organism: Ambystoma mexicanum; assembly: GCF_040938575.1. NCBI lineage: Eukaryota > Metazoa > Chordata > Amphibia > Caudata > Ambystomatidae > Ambystoma > Ambystoma mexicanum. Next base: position 180,565,844 of record NC_090940.1, read on the forward strand.
AGCCTTTTTTTTAATTTATTTTTCAGACCAACCCTACCAAAACACCTAAACATATACCACGAAAGGTTCGAATTTTTGGTAGTTAGAACTTTTCTTGGTGTGTGTTTTAGGTCTTTTGGTGGGCTCTGTAATTTTTATTCAGACATTTTGTACTATTCCCAAATGTACAGCTCATCACTCACCCCCTTTCATGTCCACGTGCCATTGCTCCATTCTATTGACATCCCAATTGTGTTTCTACCACCGTTGGTTATACCAGGTCTTGGCAAATTTACCATTCTCTTGGGAGAGACTATTGAGAGTAACTCTGACTTTAAAGATCACCCTCTATATACATTTCCGCTGTTACCAATGTAGTCAATACAAGCCTTGTTAATGCCAGGAAGTGCATCTCTTGCCTTCAGTCATGAAAGGGTCATTCGCATTTTGGAATAGCTGCCGCTGGACCGCCGTAATCCTGCTCATTTTTTACCGCTATTGTTTCAGCCTTCTGTTGCTGTTTTGGAAAGTGCAGTCACTAGTGTTGTCCATATTTCCACTGAGTCTCCTGAAGGAGTTAATCCTGTGTGTGGAACCAGTCCCCTTCAACTTTCAGTCCTTCACCACCTCAGCCTGTGTCTGATGGCAGCGGTCACTGTGCCCTGATACACTGTGGATCTCTATGGCAATCGACACAACTGGCCACCCACGCCTGCTTCAAACACTCACAGGGGCAGGTATCAGAGGAACAGCTCTTGCCTAGCACTGATATTTTTTGTCCAACCAATTTCTTTTAAAAATATTGATATGCTTATAGAGCGCTTTTATTCAAAGTGCTGAACAATTGAACAGTACAATAATAATTAACAATGATAAAAAGGAATGATCCAAGGAAACAGCTCACTATGAAAAGAAAAATAGGACAAGAATAATCATTTACGGAAAAAGCAATGTGTATTAGTTGAGATTTAAGATAGTTCTTATACTGAGCTTAAAAAGAAGAACGAATATCCAATGATAGGGAAATCCACAATTTAGGGGCTCGATGTTGAATGAAGATGAAAACGGCAGGTTTGGACTACAGCAGCAATGTGGGCATACAATGAAAAAGAAGAATCAAAAAGGAAACCTAGATTATGCAATTAATGACCAATGGGAAGCTGGAGCAGAGGAAATAAAACCAGAGAAGGAGAGGGAATCGAAGAAGGAAAGCATACAATTTCTGTTCTTTCGGATTAAGACAAAGGAATCAAGTGGAAATGCAAGATTTAACAGCAAAGCGGCAAGAAGAAAAATGCAGATGAATAGAATTATAGCTAGAAATTAAAGAAAGCACGATGTGCGTGTCATCGGAATAGAGGTGAACCTGAAAACTATGATCTGCGACTAAAGCAGCCAGAGATAATGTATCAAGTGTAAATAAGAGCTGACCTATAACTGTGCCCTGAGGAACACCATAAGAAAGAAGAAACCCTTGTCTATAAGAACCCTTTCATGAGATAACAAATGGATGATTAGAAAGGTAAGAAGAGCACCATCAGAGAACCCCAGGGCTGAAAGAGTGGAAATCAATCAAGGATGATCAACCATAGGAAACCAGCACTGAGATGAAGTTAAACCAAGATGGACAAAGGTTTACAATGTCGGGTTTGGAGAACTGAATTTGAGACAGATCGAGCAGTTTCTGCTGAGAAGCTCGGACGGAAACCATTTTGTTGCGAAGGGAGCAGATTACAAAACATTAAGATAAGAACTAAATTGAGAGTAAACTAGGCGTTCAAGCAAATGATATAAGTGAGAAAAGAGAGACTGGTAAAAATTGTGACAAGTTAGCTGGGTCTAGGGAAGGCTTTTTTGAGCAAAGGAATCACAGTGGCTACTTTGAATGATGAAGGGAATTGAGCAGATGATAAAGAAAGATTGAAAAGAGTGGTTAGAACAGAAACAAAATCAGGAAAGACTGATTTAATTAAGGAGGCAGGGAGATGATCAGAGGGATCAGCAGTAGGATGAGAACAAGAAATAGAGGAAATAGTATTCCATTCAGAGATAGGTTTATAAAAGAACAGAGCATGATTAGAAACAAAGGAACTAGAATATTTTGGATCATTGACTATAGAGAATGGTGGGCTATGTGGTTTAAAGAAAGTCTAATATTTTCAATTTTTGACAGGAAAAAGTTAGCAACATCCTCAGGAGTGAGTGTAGAGATAGCGGAGGGGTCAGGTGAGGGAGGGACAAGTAGTTTATTAGGACAGTGAGAAGAGGCTTAGGAGAATTTGACTGCGACTGGATAAGTGTTTGGAAGTAAGTAGCCTTATCTTGCTTAAGGTAAGAAGAGTAGGAATGGAGAAGTGCAGAAGAAGATTGATAGTTAGCTGTACTTGTGTTTTTCAGCCATCGACGCTCGGCCCGACAGGGTTGGATCCTTAATTGTTTTAAAGAATTAGAGATGCTTGGGAATAGGGGTTTCCCTTTTGGTGTGAATTCAGACAAAGAACACAAAGAATCCAGGGATGCAAAAATAACTTGAATGAAACTCACTGAAAGACCAGTTGATGTCTGTAGGTAGAGAATTCAGAGAGTGGGAAGATCTAGAAACAATAGAAGTAATTGAAACAGATGGATCGAGATTATGGATATCACATCTTGGTCAGCGATGGGCAAACGAAGGAGGTAGTATAAGAAATGGACCAGTTGGAGGTTATATATTGAAGTAGAAAAGGTCAGAAGACGAAACAAAAGGTCAGATTGGAGAAGATTAATATTAAAATCCCCAACTACTATGAATGAAGACACCAAGGGAGAAACTAAGGATAAGAAGCAATCAAAATCATCATAGAAAGACCCCAACGTGCTTGAGGGGATGATAGACAATCAGAATAGAAAGTGGAAGGGGAGTAGAAAAAGAAAGAAAGTGGTATTCAAAAGAAGAAAATGAAGATGAAAAAGTGGTAGCAGCGATACTCCAGCCAGCTTCAAATAAAGAACTAGTGTCGACTCCAGGATGGACTACTCTAGGGCTATGAGAGAAGAGGAAGAAGTTGATGTTAGATCTGCCTGCGTGGTGGTGTCGAAAGGCCAGAACCAGGTTTCAGTAATACAAAGATAATCAAAATTAAATGAGAGAAACAAATCCAAGACTAAATGCGTTTTAGATACAAGCATTCCATAAGCCAAGACCAATCCCAATCATTTACACTACTGTTTCTACTCTTTTGCCCTTTGGTGTCCCTTTGGGCTGAGCACTTTCTCCTATTTAATTTATACATTCACCTCTCACTGAGCTCAGACTGGAAAGTGACAGGGGGCCCTCATTACGACTTTGGCGATAGCCGTGGCGGTAATTACCGGCACGGCTGCCGCCAAAGTCATGAATTTACTGGCGCCTGGGAATGGGCAATTACCGGGGACATTACAGCTCCAGCGGACCCGGTAATTGCCCATTCACAGGCGCCGGTAAATATTAGTCCCCATTCCCATTTGAGTCCCATTGGATTCGATGTGAAAGGGGAAGCCGGATGCACCGGCACCATTCGTTAATGGTGCCGGTGCATCCGACATGGTCTGCGAGCGGTTGCCGTTACGCCCCGCATGTCAGACCTGCCGGTCTGACAGGCATCAGCTCGCAGACCTCATAGTTTGCCGGTTCGGTAACAACAGTACCGGCAAGCTTACCAGTACCGTTGTTACTGGACCGGCAGCTTATGATGAGGCCCATGGTGTCGCAGCTACCAAATTTCAAGATTTACTTTTGTCCATCAATGAGTGGACTGACCAGCATTGGCTAACGTTTAACTGTGGAGGTGTTCGGCTCCTGGTGAGAGGCAATGATGCCATCTGGGACGCCAGCTTCTTGCCTTCAGCTATACACATACTAACTTTTCTGTCACTCTGGGTATATAATCTCGGTGTTAAGGTGGACCACATCCTGTCCCTAATTGTGCACAATTCTCCTTTGTTGTCCTCATGTCTCTCTGTTTCTGATGTGGCCTCCATCAGAGACGGTGCCAGAGCCTTTACACTTTAAGGATTTGTTTTATTTATTTATAGGATATTTGTAAGGCGCCGATAGAACAAATGGCATTTCAAGGTGCCACAAGACAAAAAGGGGGGGGCGGCAAGGGAGAAAGATAACAATAATGGTCCTAGTAGGCCTTGTGACATTCGGATTGTGCAAGTGCAGCAACAAGAAGTGCGAGGGCGAGGGGGTGCTGGTCTGAGCGCAAAGCAAAGTGCTAGGGTGGGAAGGGAAGTGCAGGGTAAAGAGGAGAGAGTGTGAGCGAAAAAGGGGGGGTGGAGGACGTGGGGATCACAGGGGCTGGGTGGGTGCGAAGGGGAGGACCGTAGGGGAAGTACCAGGGATTGAATGGGGTGCAGGCAGTGAGGGTCAACATGCTAAGTGCGAGGAGGGGGAGGACTGGGTGAGGGAGCCTGGTGCCCTGTAGACCTCAGAGGTAACCAGGGAGCCAGTCACGGCAGCAGAGGGGGTTGTTAGCAGGGCAGCGAGGGGGGAAGGAAAATGAGATGGAGATAGGGCTGTAGTTAGCCGGGCAGGAGGAGGCGGCAGAGGGCTTTTTGAGGAGGGGATCCACAAGGGAGGTAGCTGGAAGGAGCCAGTGGCAAAGGAGTGATTACAGAAATCGGCTAGGGCTGGCACAAGGGATGCAATGTTGTCCTTGATAGTTCTGGAGGAACAGGGGAGCACCTGTTCTGAGAAGACTTTCATAGAGACGACTTCTCTAGAGACCTCATTCAGTGCTATGAGCGAGAAAGAGGAGAGTAGGAGGGAAGGGGGGAAGAGGGCCAAGGGAGGCCTGGGATCTAGGGAGGGAGGAGGAAGGGTAGTAGAGGAGAGTGAGGATAGGATGTCCCAAGTTTTGGTTAAGAAGTGGGAGGCCAGTGAAGTACAGAGGGTCAGGGATTGCAGGGGAGAATTGGCCACTGCAGTAGGATTGGTGAGTTCCTTGCAGATTTTAAACATGTTGTTAGTTGCCCCAGAGATGCAGGCTTGGATATGGGCCCTTTTCTTCGACAGTCTGTATTGTCTTTGCGGCAGGCAGCAGGCCAGTCTGTCAGAGGATAACTCTGCACTTGCTTTTCTGAGAGGCTAGGTTGGAGTCATACCAGGTTTAGCACTTGGAAGCAGGCTTCATGCAGATCCTCATGACAGAGGCAAGGATGTCCAGGGTGTTGGTGATAGAGAGGTGAAGATTATGAAGGGCAGAGTCAGTGTGGGAGTCTGTGGCAGCAGTGGGAGGGGGATGGAAAGTGACAGCAAAAGCAGCAACTGACACTCGTCTAATCCAACAAATGACAGAGACTGGCAGTGCAGGCAAAGGCTTAGCCGGGGGACCTAAGAGATCCAGGTGAGAGGACAGGAGGGCATAGTCAGACCAGGAGAGAGGTGCAGTGAGAGTGTTAGAGATGGGGATGTCTGCTGAGATGAGACCATCAAAGGTATGTCCGGCTGAGTGCATCAGACTGGAAGGATGAATGGTGAGGGAAACAAAGTCACAGCAGCTGTGGAAGAGTCCAGTGGCCAAATCGGGAGAGTCAAGGTGAATATTGAAGTCTCCAAAGAGGAGAAGCTTGGAGGTGGAGGCAAGAAGAACAGAGGTGAGGTCAAACCACTCTGAGAGGAAGAGGGAGACCGGACCAGGGGTCCTGTTGATTGTGACGAGAGCCAACAAGAGGGTTGGAGAGACACCAGGCCTGCAGACAAGGCATTCGAAGGAAGAGTAGGTCTGAGTGGGAATGATAGTAACAGGAACCCTTTCAGGGAAGCTCAAGGCCACTCCGTCTCCAGACCGGTTAGGCCCGGGCTTGGACAGGATCTGGGAGAAGTGTGTCAAAAGCAGTGACAGAGCCACGTCTCAGTGAGCGCGAGAGCGTCAAGGTGAACGTCTTCAAGATGAGTCAGATTTCAGAGGAGTGTTTAACAGCAGAGCGAGAGTTGAGGGTAGCTAGGTGAAGCTGGTTGCCACCTTTGAAGGTCTTCTGAGGAGGGGTGCAGGCATGTGGTACGCCCATCGGCGGTGGAGAAGGGGCAAGAGTGGTGGCAGGCAGAGGAGTGACAGGAGAAGGGAGGAAGTTGATGATGGATGGAAGACGCCTATCAAGAAGGAGGAGGCTGTGCCATGACAGTGACATTCTGATAGACAGTGCACTTAGATGATGAGAAGACTGCCAAGAGTACTCCCCATCTGGTGCCACTATTAATGGGTGACAAAGACAAAGGGGCGAGGACAGAGATCATGTGGGGAGTCCATAGGTCCGGAGAGGGAGTGACAAAGAAAAAGTCTGTGACAGTCTGCCTGGAAGAAGCATTGACGTAGGTGTCAGCGATGGGCAGGCATGGATTGGAGACCAGCAGATCTTTTTTAGAACTTTTTCCTTCCATGTTTCGAGAGAGAGGTAGGATAGGTGATAGAGTAGCAGTTAGAGTAAATAGGAGAGATGTATTTTTAGGAGAATGGAATGCACCATGGAGGGAGAGAGCAGAGAGATGTAGAGGGGAAGAGAAGGAGACAGAGAAACTGCAGAGCATGGAGAAACTCCACAATGCACATTGAAGTCACCAGGCAGCCTAGCAGCAAGACAGTTGCAGGCAAGTCAAGTGCATGAGACGTCCCAGGTCGTCAAAAACAGGGTGGGTAGCTTGATGCATGGAGAGTCTCCACTTATTAGAATGTTTGGGGTAGCAGGACCCCAGTCTTTCCAAAGTGGTGTGCACCATCAGGAGTCCTCCACCATTGGGGCCACTTCACCGTGCCTGCAGCCAGCCAGTCTGCAAAGCCCAGCAGAAGCTCTGCTGTGAATTCCAGCTTCTAAATCAGAAATGACCAGGAGGGACAGCTGTACAGTATATACTGGTATGCTTGCACCCTCTGTTCAATGCCAGACAGTTTATAGAATCTCCCAGGGCTCTTCAGCATGCATTCCACAGGGCTCCAGGACATCCTGGACCAACTCACCTCCGTTTCCTGCTGAGGGAGCACCAGGCAAACCTCCCACCCCCGGGGAATCGCAAGTCTCATCCTCCTCAGAGGGCACTCTCAGATGCCAGTCCTCCCTCAGCTCTGCTGCCGATCTGGTACAGATCTGGTTATTTTTGGTTGGGGTGGCAGCTCCGATCCAGGAACTAAGGAGCTCACAGGAGCTGTTCAGCATGGCATGGCATGTTAGTTGGCCACACCCCCTTGCAGTGACTTTTTTGAAGACGTTGTAACTGAATTTTCCATATGTGTGTGTCAAAGTGATGTGAACCGCTGTACCTTGCCTTAGGCTTTTATTTCGCTTGTGGATGCCTACTTAATTTGTTGAATCCCTCCTGTAGACAGTCGATCTTCATGAGTCTGCATCCACTGTGGTGTAATGGCCCTCACTTCCAAAATGTCTGCCCTGGCACTGAATGACTAGAGCAGACACTGGGCTGCAGACAGCAAAGTGGGACTACGCAAGCTGGAACCAGCACTCTGCTTATGCATACCAAATCCAGCTGCCGGCTCCTAAACTGTTTCCACGCCAGCAGACAGACTATAAGCCTTGATTCGCCAGATGTTATGTGGGCCTTCACTCACCATCTCCCTCATATGGGAGCAAGCCGGTAAGGATCAGGGACTTCGCTCCTCATCGCCACTGTCAGGCTGTTTGCCTAGACCGCAACACACTGAACGCGCTGCCTTTTCAAAGGTACTATTACAAACCCCACCAGACCAGAGCCATAAGGCTGTGAGAAATGCGGGAAGTTTTGGTCGCTGGATCTGCTGATATAACACAGAGTTCAGAGTTGGTCTCACGACTCGCACCCGTTGGCGCTGGTTGGAGGTTCGCATCAGGAAGTGAACACTTTGCTCCATCGCTTTATGGTTGCCATCTTAGCTGGAGCCTCTGCAGCTTTGTCGGAGTCTGTGGCCCGTCTTTATCCACTAGAATTCTGCTTTTTCATCACAGGGCGGGTGGAGATCTGAATCCACTAGTGTCGGGGAGCATTATCTGCGCATATGATATCATTCGTCGGGCATCTGGCCGGCCTGTTTTTACCTGGAGCTCACAGGGGACACGGCTTGCCGGTCCGCCGCCGGAAGTAATTCTTCAAATGGGCATTGAGCCTCAGAAGGGCCCCAACCTGCTGCCCCCATGTTGGCAGTCCTATCACAAAGCAAATGTATTTCTTTAATTCAATACATGAAATGTACGCTTAACAGTGCGAACATGGCAAGCTGACGTTGTGGTGCCCTCAGGCCGTCACCTACCCGCAGCAGCGTTCTTATTACCTTTTTGCCTATTTGCTCTATTTGCAACTACATTAGTAACTTGCTGAAAATAGCACTTAATAGCTTTTTGGTGGACATGTAGTGCCAGATTCTGAAAAATTAGGGCAAATGAAAAAAACACACAGGATATTAATAATAACTTGTTATTTAAATGGTATTAGCATAATTGACCTAAAACATTTGATAGAATATTTTTTTGTCAAATTTGATACAATATATATATGGGGGTGGGTAAGGGTATAGATTATATTCAAGGGAAGTGGGGGGATTGCGGGGCGGGCTCCCCCTGCATTTTAGACTGAAGAAAAAAGGTCAAATAAATTTGATCTAATGTGATTAGGTCAAATAGACCCAAACCATTTAAATATCACTTTTATCCACTTTTATACAGAACATTTTCATTTACAATTATAATTTCCCAATCAAAATTCGTATTCACTTTATCGACCTCAAAAGGATAAAAGGCTGAGCCAATCTTGCCAGGATTTGGACCTGCAGATAATACAAAAATCGCAGCAGCATGTACCAATTGAGCTATCTTCCCACCTTACCTGGAGGAACTTTTTTCATGTGTGCTCATTGCAGAAATGCGCGGGTCTCCTTATTCTCAAAATGGACCTGCTCATAAAGAGGGAGCTTGATAGTAGTTCAGCCGAGCCCCCTTTCCATACATTAGTGCAGGGTGTATGTTCCCAACACTACTGTATTACTGGTCTCCAGCAACCATGCGGTTTCTGGGAACGTATTCAACAGAGAAAGGCCCTTTAAGGACCATTCAGATTTCTGCCCCTGTTTGAGGGATGACAATGCAGGTGGCATGAACCACTGCTGCCACGCGGTGTCAGGAAAGACCCTGGAAAGACCCTGCCATGCCATGCATATCCCCCATGCCCGTTCCAAACAGGCGCACAAGAAGATCTTCATTTTCTGTGTGTTTTAAAGTGGATCCTGTGTGTGAATTTGGGATGCGCTTTATAATGTGCAGAAATTACCCATGATTTGTGCAAATGCGGAAAGGGATGAAAAAGGGCACGTGGATGCGTGCATCCAGGACACGCCCATTCTGATGCCCTCAGTGGATTTGGCTGTATCTCTATTTGGTGCAAGTGTTGGGATGCGCGAGCACATCTCATCACTTCCGCCAAAGGATCTTTCGAGAAGCTGCCTCTTAATGTTTCGGCTTCCCTTAACATCATTTTGAAATGGCCCCCTCCGAAAGCCCCAACACATTTTCTGCTGGCCTCGACCTCCACTCGTTGCTCACGCCTTCGTCACCGCATCTCTTTGCTACTTGGTTGGCTGGTCTATCGCATCCAGTGCGGTCAGAGTGTTAAGAACGCTGGGGGCCGCCTCGTGGTTGCTGTTCGCCATTCAGACACTATTTTTTCACTTCTGCGTAGACTGCACCGATTTCCTAGAAAATGACGTATACAATTCAACGGTATCAACTCGAAAAAACGAATTACAAAATAACCAGGCTGAAAATGCCGAATTTTTTTAATCAAATGTTTTGATATTTTGCACCTTTTTTCGCAATAAATAGATGGGGGTTGGGTAACGGAATAAAATGAGGCTGGGGGATGTGGGAGGGCCTGTAGGGGGTCTCCCCCGCTTTAAAAATAATCCCACCGCATTAAAAATAAAAAAGGGTTTTAAAAAAAAACAATTCGAAATTCGAGTACAATAAACATTTTCAGCCTTGTTTTAAATTCGTTATTTTAATGTAGATCCCAATTCAACTTCCTCTGCATTACCCATATTGTTGTTCATGGTATTATCCCCCCCATTCTTGTGCATAAAACTCCAAAGCCGTGTTCCTGCATACCCTGCCCTTCCTGGTGCTCTCTTCTTGCTTTGCGTTCCCCCTTTTAAGATCTAGAGGCAGGATGGTTCCTTCTCAGCGTTGGCGCTAACTTACCCCCCGCGATCTCCCTTTTAAGATTTAGAGGCAGGATGGTTCCTTCTCAGCGTTGGCGCACCACTTACCTCCCGCGTTCCCCCTTTTAATGTCTAGAAGCAGGATGGTTCCTTCTCAGCGTTGGCGCACCACTTACCCGCCGCATTCCCCCTTTTAAGATCTAGAGGCAGGATGCTTCCTTCTCAGCGTTGGCGCACCACTTACCCGCCACGTTCCCCATTTTAAGATCTAGAGGCAGGATGGGTCCTTCTCAGCGTTGGCGCACCACTTACCCGCCGCGTTCCCCCTTTTAAGATCTAGAGGCAGGATGGTTCCTTCTCAGCATTGGCGCACCACTTACCCCCGCGTTCCTCCTTTAAAGATCTAGAGGAAGGATGGTTCCTTCTCAGCGTTGGCGCACCACTTACCCCCGCGTTCCTCCTTTAAAGATCTAGAGGAAGGATGGTAACTTCTCAGCGTTGGCGCACCACTTACCCCCCACCCTGAAATAACCTGCCACTTTCCACCTGTTCTATATCTGAACTCCTCACCTCCTACAGAGCAGTGACCTCTTTGGGCCTCTCCATTCGCTTTGTGCTAATAGTAAAACAGGCAGTATTGCATAATTCTCCCTGTTTTACCGCCCTTTATGGTTATGGGTCTTGTCATCCATGTACCCAAAAAATCTACTTGAGATTATTAGATGTATCTAATGAGCGCAGACATCGTTTTGGGAGTCAACAGAGCACTTTACAAGTCATGGTGGAAGTATACAGTGAGCGAAGGTCAGGGGGAACTAACAACGGTGTAGGGGGGAGCAGACGGGGGAGGGCAGACAATTGGGCAGCAAGGTATGTACAAGCAACCAGTGGAGTTAATAGGGGGCCAGCATATCGCCCAGTCCAAGGTTAGGTGTGGAGTGTGTGTGGACGTAGGTTTTAGGGAGGTAGCATTCCTTGAAGAGAAGGGTCTTGATTTCCTTCCTGAAATGTAGAAGCTAGAGGGCTTGTCTGCAGGGCTCAAGACAAGGGTACACATGGGTGGACGGTGTACACCCACTTTTTTTCAGAGGGTGGACTCAGTCCCCTCCCCAGCTAAAATGAGAAACATTGAATGTCCTCTTTAAATTTATGAATTATAGCCGACCACGGGGATCTAACCGCAGTCGTCAGGTTTGAAGGCTGGACAGTTCACCACTGCACTGTATAACTTGATAAAAAATGATAAACCACTCAAGGTGAAATGTCTCACTTCGGTACTGCAAGTTCCATGGAACACATTTGTATTGGTTCTTGGGGTTTAAAGCATGCACACCTTTTAACGTTTTTTAAAAAAAATATCCTCTCTTTGTTTTGTGTGTGTGTTAATTTTAAAAAAGTCAAATTCCATTCGTCCTGTGCAATTTGGTGGTTATGCAAAGCCAATTGAGTGGAATGTGCATATTTCACCTTGATATGCTAATGTCTGGCGACGTCACATCCCATTGCGTTTGTTGATGAGGCCCCCCACTTTTATTTTTAGGACTTAACCCCTGCGTGTCTGATGTTGACGGGTAGGAGGTTGAGGGGTCTCTCTACCAAGTAATATCATTATATAGTACACTCATACAGAATAAGCCGTCTCTAGGCACCAGCCTGCAGTTGTTTGGACGTTGTTATTGTAAAACGCTTGTATGTCTGTTTTTCGCCATTAAAACCAGTGCCGGATGAAACCCTGTGGAGGCCCCTAGGCAGTCAAAACGTTGCCCCCCACACCCCTCGCAAATTATCTCCTAATACGTTTTTAATTTCCTGTTCCACTTTATTTTGATCCGTTGTCGCGGGGCCCCTAAAAGGAGTGGGGCCCATAGGCCGGTGCCTACTTGCCCTAAAGGATAATCTGGCACTGATTAAAACTCTTAAATAAACTGATAATATGCTGTTATCTCAGACAATGCGCTGGTGCCATAAGACCACTGCCGTGGTAATTGGTGTTTATGTATAATATAAAGAGAATGTTATTGAGGTACAGCAATGGTGATTGGGGTGGAGACCCCCTCCACCCCAATCACCATTGCTATAACTTAATGAAATGCAATAATATGGCAAGAAGCCACTTAGCACGGTAGCAGCCCTATGTTATGGTATGGCTGAGGCAGCTCCATCATACAGTTTTAAGAACACAATGGTTTAATCCCAATCTAGTAGAAAGTGGTTAAGCGTGTTAAGGTTTTTGATGTGTAAAATGCAGTGGGGCAATCACTGAGAATCCGAAACTCCTGAAGATCATTGAGAAAATGAGTTTTACTGCCACATTACAAGTTGGGCTGTGTGGTAAATAAGGGGCAGTAATTCCATTACTGCCTTTTTTACTGCAATGCAAAATTCCACGTTTGGAGGAAACGTGTAAGATTTAAAATTGGTGGATGTAACGCAGCAGTAAATCTGCAAGAAACACCATGGACTACAGAAATTGGGAATTACACTGGCCGTAGACCACTCGTAATCCTGTGGTAAGCCCACAGGACTAGCAGGTGGTAACAGTAAACAATGTTGACAGTATTTCACCAGGTTTCCAGCCGAATTACCACCAAACTCGTAATGAGGCAGTTAGTCTTATTGGTTGGAGCAAATGCATTATTGGTGAAATATTTAGACATTTGAGGTGTTATTGATAATAACAACTTGCTTTTGTTGATACAGTACATTATGCTAACAAATGTATGAACTATCTATAAATAGCATTTGCTAAGCATAACCTTGTTTGTGGAAATAATTGACCTTCAGAATGTGGGCTCGTTCAATCAGATTGGTCCAAATGGGACAACCAAAGAGGCCAAAGATTGGTCCAGGAGCTGAAAAAGTCCTATGCAAAGATCTGCGGTGGGCTAAGAAAAACCCCATTTGTAAAGAACGAATTATTGGGCAGGTTAACAAGTTGAGAAATTAAGGCAAGGTTTTAAAAACTGGGATAAGTCGCACTGATATTACTAGTCCTACCTGGAAGGTGAGAAAATGCTGCAAATTGTGCTTATTAATGATTCCCAAAATGTTTGCGTGTCATTAATAACCTGGTTCAGGCCCTGGACGACAAATTGGATCCTCATCCCAATTACCGGCGATCTTGAACATGACTTCGTCCTCATAAATAAAATCTACTCCCTCATTCAAAACTGGATGGCCACAAATAGTCTTTACCTCAATGGCGAAAAGACCGAGATCCTCATTATAGGATATTCAGCTCGACTGAAAAGACTGCACCCCGACTATACGCCTACTGTTATAGATGGTACTCCCATTCCAATTTCTAAGCAGGTCAAAACACTAGGGGCCTCATTACGAGTCCGGCAGTAACTGTCTCGTATTACCATTCCGCCTCCGTGATTCCCATTGAGTCCTATGGGACTCGATGGGAATGGGGATCATGGAAACACCGGCAGCATCTCGTAATGCTGCCAGTGTTTCCTCGTCCGCCTGCAGGCGGGCGGTGTTAAACCCGCCAGGTCAGACCTGGCGGGAACATCACCTCCCGCCTGCAGGGGTTGTGATCGCCCGGCATGGAAACAACGGTGGCGGTGGTTTTACCGCCACTGTTGTTTCCATACCGGGCGATTTGTAATGAGGCCCTAGGTGTGTATCTAGACTCACATCTCACCATGAACAAACACATCAACTCTCTCGCCTCCTATACTGCCTACACGGCTAAGTTTATTGCCCTTAGTCAACAATTTCTCACTCCACAGAACTGTATCACTGTAGCAAGAGCCATTATCCTGTAGACTATTGCAACATACTCCTGCTAGGCACAAAGAAGAATCTAGCTAAATTGCAACTATTGCAATACAAAGCTCTAAAATCAGCGCTTGGAATAAAAAAAAGGGACCACATCTCACAGACCAGGAGAGAGGTGCACTGGCTACCTCTACAAGCAAGAATACTACACAAAACTCTCACCATCACGCATAAATGCATCACCCAAGAGGTTCCAACCTACCTCATTCAATGCCCCTCCCGCGAACCCTCAACCAGGTCACTAATATCTAGCTCTAGCAGTCACTTACTCACCCCCCCCATCCGATTTAAGAACACCAGGGCAGGGGGAGCTAGCTTTCCTGGAGCAGCACCAAGAATCTGGAACTCGCTACCATTGAACATAAGCAATGAGCCATCCCACCCCCGCTTTAAGAAACTGTTAAAAACCTGGTTATTCAAAATATTCTAATATGTGTAACCATCTCAAGTAATTCTAAGGTACCCGAACACCATATCTGTTTTGTAAACAAATATAAAACTATATAATTGTCTCAGTATGTCTAATCCACTTCCTATATCTATGTAATCAGATAATCTGTTGTTTTGTTTACATGTCTACTTGCCCTATGTAACCAGATAAGTCTTACGATAACCTTGCAACCTACGCTGTGATACCCGTGGGTTTGGGCGTATAATCAAATGAAAATAAATAAAATAAAATAAATAAACCCCAGTTCAGAGGCAACATGGGGAAATAATTTTGAACTGAATTAAAGGGACTTGTTTATTACAGTTCCAGATGTATCCATTACAAGCCCTTGGTGCTTGAATATTGGGGTTGCAGAGATTGAGTAAGTTATTAAGTACTCCTGTAAGTCTAGGGTGGTAGGGCCAAATGGACTTTCTGACGTGACCCTTAAGATCAATGCAGGGGTTTGTGCTGTGATTTTGTTTTTTCTTTTTAATTCAATTCTATTAAAACAGGATATGCCTAGTCTTTGAAGACGATCTATTATTGTTCCGATTTTTAAGAAAGGTGACAGGACCAACCCATCATATTACCGTCCAATATCCCTGTTGGATTCTGAAATGAAAGTATTCGATTGCGTGGTCCTGTGGGATTTGGAGGCCTGGGTATTGGCAGCGGGTCACCTAACGAAATTCCAAACTGGTTTCAGAAGAGGTGTCTCTACTCCTCTGAATGGTTTGGTAATTTCATGTATCCAGGAAAAAATCATGGCTGGAGTCAGGTAGGCAAGTATTCGCAATGGCCATCGATCTTTTGATGGCTTTTGAAGATGTAAACCGGTCCGATCTTTGGACAAAGCTTAAGGCTTGGGGTTTGAAGCATTCCCTCTTGGCAATATTGGTACACTTGCGCAATGGGATGGTAATTCAGGTGAGGCTGAACAGGCACAGGTCTCTGTCAAGATAATTCTCAGCAGGAAGGGGGCTGAGGCAGGGTTGCGTGCTAGCCCCCTGTCTGTTCAACCTCTTTCAGGCAGATTTGCGGGAATGGCTGGGCAATGCCAGTTCTGTGGCTCCTCAGCTTGGTGAATTGTGTGTCTCTCATCTGACCGATGCAGATAATGTTATTCTGTTGGATTCAATGCAACTGGAGCTGCAGAAATTGGCAAGGCAAGTGGAATCATACACAAAGCTAAATGAGCTTGAGGGAA
Organism: Ambystoma mexicanum; assembly: GCF_040938575.1. Taxonomy (NCBI): domain Eukaryota; kingdom Metazoa; phylum Chordata; class Amphibia; order Caudata; family Ambystomatidae; genus Ambystoma; species Ambystoma mexicanum. Next base: position 180,581,409 of record NC_090940.1, read on the forward strand.
ACTGTGCCAAAACAAATGAGTTGAGATTCTGCAAAAACTCCAAAAAAAAACCTTGGCTTCTCATGGTCAATGTGCAGTGAAACCCTGACCCGAAAAACAATTGTTTATTTGGGGTTCTCAATAGATTCTGGCCAAAATAGGGGAATGGTTCAGGGTAGGCTTAGATCTAAAGCAGAACAATTGGCTGCCCAGATGAAAAGAATGTACGGGACAAAAATAAAGCGTGTTTTCTGGGAACTTGAATGGGAAGAAATCGATGGCATTATTTGGAGGAAGGCGATGACCCAGCCAAACTGCCTGCCAATTGCCGCACTTCGGGTAGAGTTGGGGCTGAGTTCGTTAGCATACACTCATAGGCGGAAAGGGCTGGCCCAATACAGGCTTATTCTAAATTCTCAGTTAAATAGTCTGTATAGTGATCTGGTTGCCGCATTGGAAAGGGGTAGGTGTGTCCCTTTTGGCTGCTTTTGGGAGAGGGGCCGAGCTCATCCTTCGAGAATGTAATGTAAATAGGGATCTGCTGGTCTCAAACCCTGGTAAGGTCAAGTTGAAGTTGAGAGAGCTTGACTGGTGCAATACATCAGATAAAGTAGGTTCTTAAAATCTGTATAAGCCTGTCCCGAACATTCCAAAACTCTTGGTATATGTTCCCCCGTATCTGAAAAGATTCCCCAATTCGTATTGGTGAGAGGAATTTCTCAGACTACGATTAAATCTGTTATTAACTGCCGAGATTAAGATGGTCAGAAATGTAAGGGAAAGTAAAGAGGCAGAGGTTGTGGGCAATCGTCAATTGTCTAGATCCGTTTACACTCTGCAGACTTGAGAGCATAGTTTGGTTGAATGTGAAGCACTCCACGCGCTGTGACGGAATTTATTAAATAGATTTCTATGGAATGTAGAATGTTTGACTAATGACACGCTATTTTCAAGGCTGATTAGTGGAGAGGAAACACTTTTAACTATTGCAGCATTGAAGTGGCTTTTTTCGGCTGGTATATTGAAATCCTCCTAAATATTTTACTATTTGCTAATTTGCACTTTAGAATTTTCTATTAGGTTTTTAGCGGCGGTGGTAATTTTAATTGAACCGAATTGAAAAGGATTGTTGTTCTTTTATTGTTTAGTTTGTAGAGTGAAATGCATGAAATTGTTTAATTATATATATGTATGGAGAGAAAATTGTGATTTTATATTGTATTTAATCTTAGACACTGTATTAACGGTTTTCTTTTATTTTCAGTTTTTTTTCTTTTAAATGTATGTTTTAATGCATCGTGTAAAGTTGACTAGTATCAACCAATTTCACAATAAAGTAAATAAAAATATATAGTGCATTATAACCGCAACTATGCTTTTTGGATACGCTGTAAACAATATTTATTATAATTACTTTCCAACCCCAAGGCACACATTTTATCAATCTTAAAAGGATGAAGGCTGAGTCATCGTGTAGGGAATCTTCCTTGCCAGATCGCGGGAGTGTGATCTCGCGAGATTTGGAGCGGGAGGCACGCTGCTCACTAAAGAGCGCAAACGAAGGCAGAATCCGGCTGGCTGTAGCAGAGGCAGACCGCAACAGCGCTCCTCCTGATCTGGAGCCTCAGGCCTCCACACTTGAAGGCCTGCCAGTCAGAGCGTAATTCCAAGGCTGAGGGCAGCTTCCTGGGTGCTAAGACTGTGCAGGTGTGGACAGCGTCCACACCCCCACAGCTTGCAGTGGAGCCACTGCCTGAACTATAATACGGCAGGTGTAAGTACTGTTACCCCCCACCCAGGACACTATATGTTCCCCAGTTACACAAGTTGATGGAGGTGCCCAAATAAACACCTCTCCCAGTACAACCTGTGTCCTGTTGTCCTTCAGGCCACCACACATCTGTTATAGCAGGTTGAGGTCAGACCGCTTAAATCCAGGACCTGTCTGACCAGAAGCTAACTGCGGCACCGAATGTATATGTTTAAACATTTTAAATGGGTTTATTATTAAAAGGGGTTTTCCCCTTTGACAAAACCAAAGTCAAGAAATTGAACTAATTTTACATTTCATAGTATTGTTATTTGACTTGATAAGAAGCCCCATTCAACATGTGGAACATTAACCTAATTCGGTGTGTCTGTTTTACAGCATTGAAATCAACACAGTGATATTAAAAACCTCAGCAAAGATGGCGACTGGCGGGTGCCTGTTATGCTTCTCGCTCATACTCACTCGGGCTGTGCAGAAGTTGTAAGGAATGTCCAAATGTGTCCTTCATTTTAAAACCACGCCTTTCCCCATTTTGATGTCGACTCGCCAGCCTCAAAACCACACCAGAGGCTTAGGCTAGGGTAATGTTTAGGAGCGCGAGCCCACCCCGTCGCCATTTACCACGAGTGCTATATCCGTGCCTCTCGAAGGTACCCATTTGCTTCTGAAGTCTGTAATTGGGCTACAGCCTAGTGAGTGCACGCGGCTTCGGTCACACGCAGCAGCATGCAGTTAGTACAAAAGCGCACATCTGGGCAGAACATTGAAATGTAACACGGCAGGCTGCAGCGCACACCGCCCAGTGTGGTTACACAGGGTACCATTAAGCGGCATCAAAGGTGAAAGGAATGACGGACCTGTTTTTGCATACAGTTGGGTTGTGTTTGATAAGTACATATGCACGGGAAATGAAAACTTTACAGATAATGTTTACTGCTTCAGGGGCACCTGATGCATGGGACGCTCGAGCGTGTACAGCTGTATTTGGGTTTTTCATTATTTGCATAAAGAGGAGAGCTTGGACAAATGATCTGTACAAGACCACATATGACTGACTGGGCAGACCCATGCGTGGGTGCAGAGCTGGATGAAGTGGTGGGGTCACAAAGAGGTGCGGCATATAAAGGCTGCCGCAACCTCACACAATGTAAAGTGTCAGTCAATGAATTTCTATTAGTGAGTTATAGGCCCTAATCCATGGAATGATTAGCACGGAAAATAGGGGGCGTGCGCGCGAAACACAATGCGCTGGGCTTACCAGGGACTTTCGAGGAATCTGCGCCGGTCCAATACATCACTGCGACACCACAAACGCCTTGCGCGAGACTCATAATGAAGGGGTGTTGGGTTCTGCGCAGTCACATAAAAATGGGGCAGAACACGTGGAATGGGGAACAGCAAGCGGAAATATGGGCGTAACGAGGGATGTAGCAGAGTAAAATCCTAACAATGCCCATACACGCGCTAAAAACCCACATTCATGGAATTGAACAGGGCTCACTGTTGTGCAGAAAAAGACGCACAATTCCGGAAACACATATGCCGCGCGAAATCTGGCGTAAGCGTCACCCCACACTAAAACAAATGCATAAAAAGGGTGTGTGAACAACAAACGCGCGTATACAGCTACGATGAATGTACCATTTGTCGCAGCAGTGATCGTGGGACATCGCAAGAGGAGGAGGATGGCCAGGGCACAGATTTTTCTACTAAGGACGAGCCTTTTTGGGATGCCTGATGACCAGGTCTATGGCAGGTATAGGTTTCCACCTCCATATCATATTAGACCTGGTCACGGAGTGGGAGGATGACCATACATCACCCACCCTGCTCTCCCGAGCACTGAGCCCTTGGAAAAGGTGCTCAATGTTCTGCATTTTTTGATCACTGGGTCATTTCAGCGGACGACTGCCATAGTTGGGGGCATTTCACAGCCCACACAGTCACGCTGCCTACACCAGGTGTTGGCAATCATGAATGTATGCCCCTCAGTCCGCAGGCACATCTACATGACCAGAACACCTGCAGAAAGGCAGGTCATGGTCCAGGATTTTTATGGGGTGGCACACTTCCATAATGTGCTTGGTGCGATTGATTGCACCCATGTGGCTCTACGTCCACCTAGGGCCACAGAGCACATCTATCGCAATCGCAAGCACTGGCATTCCATCAACGTGCAGGTTGTATGTGATGCTAAGGGTCTCATTACTTCTGTATATGCAAACTCTCCAGGGTCCACCCATGATAGCTTCATATTCAGAATGTCGCCACTACACTGGGCACTGGATGCTGGGAGGCATGGCAACACATGGCTCATTGGTGAGTATAAATGCCCGTGCACATGCATGCATGCCACACACACACACACACACAAATACACAGCAGTGACAAACACTTTAACCTCTACAGGGGACAGTGCCTACCCTCTGAGCACTTACATAATGATGCCAATACGGAACCCTGCCACACCACCCAAGGTAAGATACAACACAGCCTATATTGCAACTCTGGGCATAGTGGAGCGCACATTTAGAGTGCTCAAGTCACATTTCTGCTCCCTTGACCTCTCTGGTGGTGAGTTGCTATATGCACCACCACTAGTGTGCAGGATCATTGTGGAAGCATGTGTCATGCACAATGTTGAAGCGCAGTGTACCAGTGGACATGGTGGCGCCCCCAAATCCCCAACCACATGGAGGTCGCTTGCGCATGGTAGGGCAAACGGCACGTGGCGAGGCTGCATGTACCCAGCTTGTGGCACCATTTTTCACATAAAATCCAACCCCTGTGGAGTGCACACAGCCCTGGCACATTCCTCTGTGTGCGTGTCCATAGGGGGGGGCAACAACAGATACTGCAGTTTCTCCCTTACCCTGGTTGTTGGGGACTGGAGCTGCCCCTGCAGGTGCCTCAACCTGGGAGCAAGGGAGAGCAGATGACCTTGCAGGTGCCTCAACCTGGGAGCTGGGTCCAGGTGTTCTGCATTGCCATCCCTCTCCCTTGTACACACGGGCATCAGTTGCCCCTTTGTGTCCGTGTCCCTGGGGGGGGGGGGGGACAACAGGTACAGCAGTTGCTCCCTGACCCTGGTTGTTGGGGACTGGAGCTGCACCTGCAGGTGCCTCAACCTGGGAGCAGGGGAGAGCAGATCACCCTACAGGTGCCTCAACCTGGGAGCTGGGGAGAGCAGATCACCCTACAGGTGCCTCAACCCGGGAGCTGGGTCCAGGTGCTTTGCGTCGCCGTCCCTTCCCCTTGGTCACACGGGCACCAGCTGCCCCTGTGTGTCCGTGTCCCTGGGGGGACGACAACAGGTACTGCAGTTGCTCCCTGACCCTGGTTGTTGGGGACTTGAGCTGCCACTGCATGTGCCTCAATCTGGGAGCAGGGGAGAGCAGATGACCCTGCAGCTCCCTGACCCAGGGTGCAGGGGACAGCAGCATTACCTGCAGCTCCCTGACCCTGTTAGGGGTGATGCACAGCTCACCCTGCACCTCCCCGAACCTGGCCACCTCTGCCAACTTTCCCTCTTGTGACCTTCCCAACCATGGTACTGCTGGATTAGTACTATGGGAGGCACAACAAGCAATTGTCCTGGGCAATTCCAGTGAGGGGGGCAGGGTGCGTGATGTAAAACGTACTAGTATGGTCCAGCAAGACTCAATATTACCCCTCGTGAATAAATAAACGGTATGCTTAACACATAAGCACCCCAATTAACAAAAAGGTGTGTAGGCGACCCCTCGGTAGCTCACGTGAAAAGAAAAAGTGCTATCGGTACGCTGTGGCACCCAGCAAAACAAGAAATGCATACGCAAAGCCCACGAAAGCCACTGTGATGGTAACAATGGGGGGGTATGCTATACACAGGGGCAGCCAGAGTATAAATAATGCATACACGACTCACTGTTAGCCTCAGAAAAAGAAAAATACACGCGCATGTGCATAGAGGCAAATTCCCCACCAAAATAAGTTCACACTGTCACAGTAGTGAACAAAATGCGTGGCACCCCAAAAATCTCCGAAGTCCACACGTCCGTCAGCTCCAACTCGCACAAGCAGTGTGATGTTCTCCTATGGACTCCTTTATCCAAAATCTGAACGCCAACGGCCAGTGCGTGGTAACGTCCAACGGCAAGCGTGTGTCACGTAACTTATGCAATAATGCCCTTTCCTCTGATTTCACGCTAACAAACTGTTTCCGCACGTGCGGAGTACCCATCACTCTGTTTCCGGCTGCCCATGAGAACAGCACGGAAGACCCATGCTCCCGCCTACCAGCCAATTTACCTGCCTCCTACTGCCCTGAGCTACCTCCTACGAGCCATCTGCTGCTGCCTGCCCACTGTGTGTGCCTGCTGCCCACGTGCCCTGCAATTTGAGTGCCTGCTGTACAGCCATTGCCAGTGCTCCTGTCGTCGGACATGTGACCACCTCTGCTGATCCAGAAGACTCCCAACGTGCCAGAACACTGCTCCACAGCCCAGCCCCAGGACCACCTTGCCCACCCACACCTGCCTCGGGGGTTGCCATGTCTGAATCAACATTTTAGGAGGCAAGTGACAACCCCACAGCAGCGAGGCAGAGGGCTGTCAACTTCACTGCCAGAGAAGTTGACTTCCTGGTGGAGCATGTCCTGGGGCATTATGATGCCCTCTTCCAGGGACCAACGCAAGTCGGCAAGGAAGGACGGAAGATGATCTGGGACCAGATCGTAGGTGTAATCAATGCGGAGGGGGTGGCACCCCGGGTTTTCCACCACGTGAATAAGCACTGGAAGGACCTGAAATCCAGGACCCACAACAAGGCCCGGCACTTCCTCAAGGCTGGTCTCAAACAAGGGGGGCGCCGGGGCCGGTTGAACACCACAGCATATTACGATGTGAACATGGTTGCTTACATGTGTCTGATATGTGCCCGTGTGAGAGGTGTGACATATAGGTGTTGCTGTCAATATCATGAACAGGCATGGTGTACATGTGTATGTGTCTGAGATGTGACTGTGTGACTGGCCAACACTCCAGGATGGATGTAACTGGTGCATTTGAATGTGTGCACTACTCTTGCTGCCTGATTGACGTTGAGGGGACTCTGATGTGATAGCTCAGTGCACTGCTTCAGAACTGTCAGGTGATGTGTTTGAATGACATGTGTATGGCTCATGACGCATGTGTGTGTAGCATGCGCATTTTGTAGGTGCTGACTGTGCCATGTCCAAGGATGTGATTGTCTGTTGTGAAGGGCAGACATCTACCTCTGTGTTGTGGAGGGTGATGACGGTTGTAACCTTTGGCAGTGTACTTTGTGAATATGTTTTGAGTCAAAAACACATAGGTACAGTATCCTGATGTTTGTGTTCTATGTCTCCTTATCCACAGCACTGTTGGAAGAAAAGGGCAGAGAAGGTGCTGTGGAGCAAGGCAGCAGGTATGCCTCCGCCAGGCAGAGACACGAGGCCCAGTCATGCCCCCTGTTAATTTCATCATCGGGGAGCGAGGAAACTGGTGCTGCGTCGGAAACATCGGCCGCAGCTGCTGAGGGGAAGTCCAAGAAAGCGAAGGTAGATGTGGACTCCTCGGCAGCAGGAGGGACAGGTGAGCTCACACAGGAGCAATCCACTGCGGAAGATGCTGGGGAGGCATCCAGGTTGGCTGGGGAGGAGCAGGAGGCAGAGGCCTCATCAGTCCAGTCCAGGGGTGATGAGGTGGGCGTTACTGGTGCAGTCCAGACTCTGGGGCAGGAGGCAGTGCAGGTCACCGTGGAGGTGCCTATGCCTAATCCTGCCCCTGGGACTGCACCTGCACCAGTATGCACCTGCCGGCATACCCCAGGCCGGACCCATCCGCAGGTGTCGGATGTTTCCACTCAAACGGAAACAGCAATGCCTGCGGACCTCGCCATTCGAGACAGGGTGGAACCGGTGCAAGCCGGTATCGCGAGGCATACATGCACCATTCGTGATGATGCAGGCTTACTATCGAGGGCTTGCACATCATCACAATGAGGTCTGGCGTCTCCTGAACTGGCTACCTATGTTCCTGGTCTCAAATTGGGTGCGTTGGCTGGCCTCTTGTGTGATCCCTCCTTGTCTACCTCCTCTGTGCACCAGTCATCCTGCCTGGTGTCTTCCGGCCCAGATACCACCAGAGCCCCCTGTGTACCTGTCCCACCCACTGCAGACTATCTGGTGGAGATCACATCTCTGCCTGAGTCGGGAGTCGAGGTTGGATCAACTGAGGTGGTCACCATGCAGATCCAGCAGATGACAGGAGATGTGGCAATGGAGGGAGAGCAGGCACCCAGGAGCAGGGCACGTGCACGATGGCCCCGGGTGATGTCATCAGCCTGGAGGCTGTCCTTAAGAAGCTGGCACCGGGCAATTTGGCAGCAGCAGGCTCGGTGTAGGAGGCTAGAGTAATCAAGGCATCCCATCTCAGGGAACCAGGTATCGGGCATCAGGCAGGATGCAAACGTGGACCTTTGTAGAAGGATGTCTTCCATGTTGGAGTGGTACGGGCAGCAAATTGGGGCAGAGCGGCAGCGGGCATCGGAAGGTGAGACTCACCATGGCCAGGGCGGAGATTTCACTTCGTCGGGCAGAGAGGCGGGCTGAGGTCCTCGAGGAGACTTGCAGGGAGGGGATGGAGAGGACCATGTTGGAGTCCCTGCAAGCCCTCGAGGAAAGAGTGGAGGCCCGCCTAGGGGAAGTGGACACAGTGTACGATGATGCCCTGGCCGAGACATTGAGGGAGCTTGCTGAGGAGAAGGACTAGCCCGCTGCCCTTGTAAATATTTATTTAGACTTAAGTTTGTTTGTTTTATTTATTATTTGGAGTTTTTGGACTTTACTCCATTTTTTGTAAATAGTTCTTAATGTGTGGTTTTGCTTTTTCTCATGTTATTATTTTTACTGAACATTGGACATTACTCCATGTTTCTTTTTTTACATACTTTACTTGGCTTTTCTTATTTTTTGTTCACCATGCGGTGTGTTTTTTTCTTATTCTTTTTGGTGCTATTGTAAATATATTTCAAGGACATGGACATTTTTTCATTACTTTTATTCATTCATGTGCATTTGTTGATATTTCATTTCCAGTGTGTATGATCTGAAAACAGCTGTAAAATATACTTTTTTTTCATAACTTCAAGTCATTGTTTCTCACAATTTCATTTTTGCAGTGTGCCGATTTGTTAGTCTGTTTAGTGTCCCTGGTACTGACCATCGTTGGTCATGTGAGTGCTTATTTGCATGCATGTGTCATGTTTGCTATCCATTTGCATGGTGAATATACACATATGGCTGACCAGTGGATGAGTGTGAAGGGGGAGTTTTGGGTTTGCACACTCAAGTGCCATTTGCTTTCACATGTGCAACATCACTATGTATTGGCCCTCTCTGTGTTTGTGCGGGTGGTGGGTGGGATGACTGTGGGAGTGGTACATTTTCATGATATTTGCACATGATTTGCTTGATGCTGTGTAACACACATGTCTTGCCCTTCACCAGCATGTCTTTGTGCAGTTATCATCGTCTCTGGTGTTGATCTGCATCTTGCATTGGCATGTAACATTGGCATCCTTTTTTTTACACATCGGCTGACCAATGCAGCAGTCTCTGTGTGTGGCGCACTGTGTGATTGTCATGTACTCAATCAGAAATGAAGTAAATCATCTTTCCTTGTGCTTTCTGTCCTCCTCTATCCTGCAGAACTCCTGTCTGAATCAGCACTGGTCACCTGGCTACCCTCTGACCTTGGCCAAAGGGCACATCATCTACCACTCGCACACCCGCACTGACTCGACTCCTGGCATACCCCGAACTTGAACAGTTTGTCTGTATGCCAACAGCCCCCAGCTGCAATTCACACCTGATGTGTTCACTTAGCCTTGCACTTGCCACCAGCTGGCCACAGTTTGATCCTTTTATGATTTGTTGTATTTGTTATGATGTCCTTCACAAGTACTGCACTGCACCCTCCCCCTTCCCCCTGCACTTTTGTCCTTCCCCACTTACCATGCACTGGCCCCATCTCAATGTCACCTGGCCTACCAAGATCGTGATCTGTGTCTTCACTCTGTTCACCCTTCCCCGGACTCGTTGCAGCTTCTGACACTTGTGTATAGGTGTCATGCCACGCGGTACTTGGCGCCTGTGGAACCGCTGGCGGCGCGGACATTATCCGGCCGTGCACGCTGGTAGCCTGTCACGCCCACTTTCAGTTCCGCCCATGCGTATGCGCGCTTACGCGGCCCGGAGTATAAATACAGCTCCTTCCGGGTTGTGTACGCGTTGCAACGCTTCCGGTTTCCTCCGTTAGTGCTGTCTGCCTTTTCGCCTGCTCTCACTCACTGCTGGTTACCCGAATTCTATTCGGGTCCTTTTTCCTATTCCCCTTGTCTTGCCTTCTGCCCTTCCTGTTTTTCTCCTCCTGCCTGCCTCTTTGTGTACCAGACCTAGGCCTGTTTTCTTGGATAGCTGATTCTTCTGATTCGGATACCTTCCTCTGTGATCCCCCGTGTACCAGATCCCGGCTTGTTTAAGGACTGCCTATTCATTGCGCTTCACCTTTGGACTTGGTTCTCTCTGTGAGATTCCGTTCTACTTTCTGCCTACCTTCCTTCGGAGCTTCATCCTAATAACCACGGAGTATCTGCTTCAGCCGACTGCATTCCAGCACATTCCAGCTCATTCCGAAGGAGAGTCACGCAGGTCGCTTGGGGTTTTTTGTGCCTTTCGGCTTTTTCCCCTTACCGGCGTTCCCGGGAGGAAGCACCGGAAACCCTTTTCGGGTACACGGTGGCTTCCTTCCGTGGGCGCTCCTACCTACATAAAAAAAAGGAGCGACCAAGAAGTAAAGGGAAGAAGGGTACTGGAAGAAGAGACGAAGGTGAGGAGTTAGGGGAGGGTGGCGAATCGGATTATACGTTCTCTGACGAGGATATCACCAATCCTGGTGACAGTTTGCAACGCCCAATAGAAGTTGAGATGGCTACACCACAGCAAGTACAGGAACTTGTAGCAGCAGTCCAGAACTTAAATATGGAAATGCAGAATCTCAAGGCCGCCAATGCCACCCTTCAGCAACGAATAACAGAGAGAGAACGACCTTCCACCGATCTTCCACCGCTCCCCCTTGTGTCGGGCAAGTTTGATGGCACTCCAAAAAAAGTAAAAGAGTTTTTGGATGCGTGCCATTTGCACTTCTCATTCCGCCCTCAGACCTTTTCCTCAGACCATGCCAAGGTGGGGTTTATGATAACACACATGTCAGGTAATGCCCTGGCATGGGCTACTCCGTTGGTGAACCTGCCGGATCCAGTCTTACAGGATTATGATGCTTTCAAGGGCTTGATACAACAAACCTTTCTACGTACTGAAAGTACCTACCTGGCTTCAGAGGATCTGCTGGACATCCGTCAAGGAAATTCGGATCTGCTAACCTACATTACAACATTTAAACAGGTGGCAGCTGAAGCCGGGTGGCAGGAACAGGCTCAATATGCAATCTTTCGGCGAGGTCTGAGAGAAGACTTAAAGGATGAGCTAGCCAGGATAGAAAGACCTGTATCCTTTGCGGCTCTCCTTACGGCAACCCTCCGGATAGATTTCCGCCTGACCGAACGACGGATGGAAAGAAGAAAGACCAAGACAAATGCTCCCCCTCTTCTGGAAACACACCCGTCCCCTTCTGTACCCTTCTCACGCTCCTCCAAAGAGGAGCCCATGCAAATTGGGACAGCGCGTGCTCCGCTTACCCCTGAGGAACGCAAACGGTGCAGGGACGGCTGCCTGTGCATGTATTGCGGAGCTTCTACTCATATGTTACGAGACTGTCCGGAGGTTCCAGCCAGAAGGTCGGGAAACGCTCGCCCTCGGTAAGTGTTGGGACTCACTACCGAGGGGCTGGTCCTAGTCCTTACGTTTCTCTATCTGTGTCATCTCCCGAAATCCCAGAAGACTCTCGTCTTATGGTGCTCACTGTTACCCTCAAACTAGAGTCTACAGAAGTGACTACATTAGCTCTACTGGATTGTGGTGCTGCCGGCAACTTCATCGACATTCACTGGGCCAAACAAAAAGGTCTTAAAAGAATTGCCAAACAAGAAGACCAGAAGGTTGAAGGTGTGGATGGTGAACCTTTGAGCTGAAGCATGATCACCCACACCACCGAGGAACTCACCTTGTCGATTCAACAGCACACGGAAAGAATTATTTTTGACATCATCAGAGCCGCGCACTTCCCCATCATTCTGGGAATCTGCTGGCTACGCAAGCACAACCCCAGCATTGACTGGTCAAAAAATCTATTGAGTTTTCAATCTTCCTTCTGTAGAGCTGAATGTTTACCCGAGCCAAAATTCGAAACTGTCAAGACATCTAATAGTTGTGAAACCAAGTCTGTCCATTGTTTGCCCCATTATCTAAGGGAGTTCACAGAGGTGGTGACAGAAAAGATACCTATTGAACTACCTCCACACCGGCCTGAGGACTGTTGCATCGAACTAACTCCAGGAGCTTTAGTACCATTCGGCAGGATGTTTCCTCTGTCACTGGATGAAAAGCAATATCTCAGAGGTTATCTGGACGATAACATGGCTAATGGACTGATCCGACCTTCAAAGTCTCCTGCTGGAGCTTCCTTGTTTTTCGTTTCCAAAAAAGATTCGAAGGACCTAAGACCTTGCATTGATTATCGAGGCTTAAATAAAGTCACTGTTAAGGACCGTTATCCAATGCCTTTGATAACTGAGATCTTACAAGCCGTCCACGGTGCAACAACATTTACTAAGCTCGATTTAAGGAACGCCTACCACCTTCTCCGAGTACACAAAGGAGATGAATGGAAAACTGCCTTCCGGACTCCGTTTGGGCTCTTTGAGTACCAGGTCATGCCATTTGGGTTGGTTAATGCCCCTTCTATTTTTCAACGGTTTATGGACAGACTGTTCTCCGATTTGTTGTGCCAAACAACTCTAGTGTATCTTGACGATATTCTAATATTTTCCAACAATGCAAAAGAACACGAGGAACATGTCAAGGAAGTTTTCCTTAGGCTTAAGAACAATCACTTGTCAGTCAAACTTGCAAAATGTGTTTTCTCCGCTTCATTCATACCTTATCTGGGTTATATCTTGTCCAGTCAGGGTATCTCAATGGACCCCCACAAGGTGTCATCCATCCTAGACTGGCCTTCACCCTCTTCAGTGAAAGAAATTCAAAGATTCCTGGGTGTGGCGAACTTCTATTGTAGGTTCATTCCCAATTTTTCCCAGAAGATCCTGCCCATCACTACTCTCCTCAAGAAATCTTCTGAGCCGTTCAGATGGTCGGCTGAGGCCGAGGATAGCTTTGGGGATCTTAAGAACGCTTTTTGTGCCGCACCCATACTTCTACAGCCTGACCAGGAGCTGCCCTTCATTCTGGAGACCGACGCCTCTGCTGCTGCCATAGGAGCTGTCCTTCTCCAAGAGGTTCGGGGAGTAGAGCATCCTGTCGCCTACTTCTCGAAGACACTTAACGCCAGTCAAAGAAACTACTCGGTCATTGAACGAGAATTACTAGCAATGAAATCGGCTTGTGTGGAATGGCGGCATCTCCTTCAGGGAGGCAGGTATCCATTTACAATCCGGACTGATCACAAGAACCTGCAAGTTCTGAGGCAATTCGAGTGCTACAACACCCGACAGGCCCGATGGGCTCATTTCTTCGCCCAATTCGATTTTCACATCACTTATATCCCAGGAAAGATGAATGTGTTGGCTGACTCCCTTTCACGGCGTTGTGACTACCTACCCGATTCCGAGTCTCCTCGTGAACACATGTTTCCCCGACCCAGAAGCATCAGAATGGTTTCGACGTTCCTCAGTCAGGTAAAAGATGAATCGGGAGGGCGCTTTGAAGTAGAGAGACATCCCAAAGGCTTGACGTACGAAATTAGAGATGGTCTTTACCTGGTCAAAGGTAGACTCTATCTACCCACGCCTGCCTTTCGCAAGATGGCCTTGAACTGGTGTCACGACACAAAACTTGCTGGGCATCGGGGGGGTACAGGCACCGTGGAATTCCTTCGTCGTCACTTCTACTGGCCTAGAATGAGGGAGGACGTGGATCGTTATGTACAATCCTGTATCATCTGCCTCCGAAGTAAATCCCCTCGTCAACGACCTATAGGATTACTCGAACCATGTGCTGTGCCTGACGACCCCTGGAGCTCAATCTCTACCGATTTCATTGTGGATCTTCCCATCTCACAGGGGTGCACATGTATAATGGTGGTGGTTGATTCATTCACTAAAATGGCTCACTTTTCCCCTTTGCCCGGAGTTCCCACTGCAGCCAACATGGCCGAAGTATTTCTCCAAGACATCTTTAGACTGCACGGTATGCCCTCTAAGATCATCTCTGACAGGGGAAGTCAGTACACCTCTCATTTCTGGAAGGCTCTCTGTGAGCGGCTGGGGATTGAAAGAGCTCTCACGTCGGGGTTTCACCCCCAGTCTAATGGACAAACTGAACGGCTAAACAGAACTCTAGAACAATACTTAAGGTGTTTTACTAATTCCCAACAAGACAACTGGCACTCGTTATTGGCTCTGGCCGAATTCTCCTACAACAATTCCGTACACTCAGCTCTAGGGGTTAGTCCATTTTTCTGTAATTATGGCTACCATCCCCGGTCTATTCTTCCTATCTCCTGTCTTTCTACTAATATACCATCTGTAGATTCCTCACTCACCCGCCTTAAAGAGATACACAAGAAGGCTATGGAAAGCCTTCAGGCAGCGCAGGAACGCTATAGGTCCCAAGCCAACAGACATCGTCAACCCGTGCCAGGTTGGGAGGTTGGTTCCAGGGTAATGCTTTCTACGAGATACTTACCTCGTTGGGCCCATCCATCCAAACTATCCCCGAAGTTTTTAGGGCCTTATAAGATTGTACAAAGGATCAACCCTGTGGCCTTCCGTCTTAAACTTCCTGCCAGCTTGAACAGAGTTCATCCTGTCTTTCATGCGTCTCAGCTTAAGCCCTTTCATGTTGATACCTGGAGGCGTCAAACTGAGGGAGTTAATGTTCCTCAGGATTCCACTCCGGAAGAGTACGAGGTAGCTCAAATTTGCGACTCCAGATATCATAGAGGCAAACTAGAATACCTTGTACGATGGAAGGGCTTCCCCTCCTCTGAGAATTCCTGGGAACCCCTCTCCCATATTTCTGCCCCTACACTGTTGCGCAAATTCCACTTTTACCATCCGGGCAAACCGGGGGGAGGGTCCCTTGGGAGGGGGCATACTGTCATGCCACGCGGTACTTGGCGCCTGTGGAACCGCTGGCGGCGCGGACATTATCCGGCCGTGCACGCTGGTAGCCTGTCACACCCACTTTCAGTTCCGCCCGTGCGTATGCGCGCTTACGTGGCCCGGAGTATAAATACAGCTCCTTCCGGGTTGTGTACGCGTTGCAACGCTTCCGGTTTCCTCCGTTAGTGCTGTCTGCCTCTTCGCCTGCTCTCACTCACTGCTGGTTACCCGAATTCTATTCGGGTCCTTTTTCCTATTCCCCTTGTCTTGCCTTCTGCCCTTCCTGTTTTTCTCCTCCTGCCTGCCTCTTTGTGTACCAGACCTAGGCCTGTTTTCTTGGATAGCTGATTCTTCTGATTCGGATACCTTCCTCTGTGATCCCCCGTGTACCAGATCCCGGCTTGTTTAAGGACTGCCTATTCATTGCGCTTCACCTTTGGACTTGGTTCTCTCTGTGAGATTCCGTTCTACTTTCTGCCTACCTTCCTTCGGAGCTTCATCCTAATAACCACGGAGTATCTGCTTCAGCCGACTGCATTCCAGCACATTCCAGCTCATTCCGAAGGAGAGTCACGCAGGTCGCTTCGGGGTTTTTTGTGCCTTTCGGCTTTTTCCCCTTACCGGTGTTCCCGGGAGGAAGCACCGGAAACCCTTTTTGGGTACACGGTGGCTTCCTTCCGTGGGCGCTCCTACCTACATAAAAAAAAGGAGCGACCAAGAAGTAAAGGGAAGAAGGGTACTGGAAGAAGAGATGAAGGTGAGGAGTTAGGGGAGGGTGGCGAATCGGATTATACGTTCTCTGACGAGGATATCACCAATCCTGGTGACAATAGGTGCATTGTGAATTCCATGGCATTTGATGTGATTTCATGTTATGTTCTTCACACATGGGATGAACATTGTTGTATATATTATGATGTCTGTTCTGGTAATGGCAGCTCATTGAGGCTCAGGCCATGACACGCCTGGTCAGTGTCTGTTCATGTGGCACACATTGAGGCTGCTTTTGATTTTGTCACTGTGTGACTATTTCTCCATGGGGATTATTGACATGACATTGTCACATGATCAGCAGGGCCCCACTTTGCCATTGACGTCTCTGATGTTTATGTTGGGATATGGTTGCAGACAGCAATTGTGTTTCAGCAGCTGCCACACTTAAGGATGTTGGCTAGGTGTGTGCATTTGTTTGTGTTGGCAGGATACATTTTGTCGTGGATGTTCAGGGTGGTGTCACAACACAGCAGTCAAGGTACACGACACGGCTTTGATGGAGTGATCAGTTGTCACTATGTCATCGTCCAGCATGCAGGTGATGTCTGGTCTGGAAGGGGCTGCCTGCAAGGTGCTGTCATGGTTGATGGAGCTGGGGTGTCTCATGCGGAGGGCGGTTGCCTGCAGGGTGACGTCATGGGTGATGGGGGCTGGGGTGTCCCATGTGGAGGGGGCTGCCCGCAGGGTGCTGTCACGGGTGATGGGGCTGGGGTGCCCTATGTGGAAGGGGCTGCCTGCAGGGTGGGGTCATGGGTAATGGGGGCTGGGGTGTCCCATGTGGAGGGGGCTGCCTGCAGGGTGTTGTCATGGCTGATGGAGCTGGGGTGTCTCATGTGGAGGGGGTTGCCTGCAGGGTGACGTCACAGGTGATGGGGTCTGGGGTGTCCCATGTGGAGGGGGCTGCCCGCAGGGTGCTGTCACGGGTGATGTGGCTGGGGTGCCCTATTTGGAAGGGGCTGCCTGCAGGGTGGGGTCATGGGTGATGGGGGCTGGGGTGTCCCATGTGGAGGGGGCTGCCTGCAGGGTGTTGTCACGGGGGATGGGGGCTGGGGCAAGGGTGTCCCACATGGAGGGGGATGCCTGCAGGGTGGTGTTATTAAAAACACAGCAAGCATTTAGAAGACCAAAATGAAATTGCAGAGAAGCATCAGAGGAAATAGAATGGCAAGAAAAGTTGGAGACATTACATGGACGGACAGAAGATAGCACTGGAGAAGTGCGATAGGTTATCCTAGATGGGATAGGATAAGACATAAAGAAATAAAAAAAGATAGAAGAAAAGTAAACGAATAAAGGACTAGTCGGTGCATGATGTGCCATAAAACAGAAATGAAAGAGTGGAAGTCAAAGCCTTTCAAGAAGGGTCACCATAGAATAGGGCGCCCAAGGCTACATATGTCCAAGGGGCTCCTAAGGAATAGCAGGCATGTGGAAACATGGGACTGCACCAGTCACCAGACACGGGAAGAGGAATAAGATGTAAAACCCGCTGCTGCAACAATAAATGGTACTTACTATTGTTGCATATGGCGTCCCTCCAGAAACCAGTGGCAACCATTTCCCTTTCTGATGATGTATTCTCCTACTGACGTCACAGCAGATGATTACGGAATTCACAATCAGCTGCTATGACATGACATAGCAGGAGGATACAAAATTGTATCTGCCAGATACCTTTTTCATTTTATGTTGACATAGGGCAGGGGTCTGCAACCTTCGACTCACCAGATGTTTTGTACTATAACTCCCATCTGTGCTAGCTAGCAAAGTCAATGGTGAGGGATCATGGCAGTTGCAGTCCAAAACATCTGGAGAGCCACAGGTTGCAGACCCCTGTCGTACGGTGAGGATGGAGGTCACTTAGGGCTTCATTATGAGTTTCGTGTTGCATTGATCGATTACCACCTATTTTTACTGCACTGTCCAATTGCGACATTGCCTCTACTGTGGGAGAAAATCCCCCAGTTCTTTCGTGGAGGATTTTCCACCACATTTCTGCCAACAGGTGGAGGATTTACAGTGAGTGGAATTCTCCATGCCCCTACTGGAGACCAGTGGACTCCATGAATGGGGATTAACACTGCCATTCCACTGCCTTCAATTTGGCATATTTGCAGCACTTACAGGTGGCAGAAACAGTAAATGAGTTTAGTGGTATTTTCATAGAAAATACTAGAAAACTCGTAATGAGAACACAGGTATTTTATTAATATTATTTATAGCCCCCATGTGCAGCCCTACAATGCTGGACCATAAGGGAGAGCACAGGGGTGGATAAGAGATACATGGAGCAATGGGGTCATACACAAGCTAAAACTATAGATGGATAGCATGCAACTATGGGGTGTATTCAATCTGTGTGTTGTGAGTTTCCTCATAGACAGCTTGAGGTTTGCAATCGTTGTTGTTTTAAAAGCGTGCACGGACATATACATATATCTTTTCTCTCACAAATACACTGAAAGAAAAACCTTGAATGCAGGTAAGCAAGGATTCACACACAGACACTCTCAGCTAAATGATAAATTAGCTCCTATATGGCCCTTTATTCATCAACAGCATATATAAATGAATAAATGCAACACAGAATAAATGAAGCAAAGAAGTCTAAAGAAAATACTTCACTGTTGGCACAGCTTTAAAGAATGCCCTCATTTCGCCAGAATCAGCTGAAAAGCCCTGAAACAACCAGACAAGAGACCACGGCAGCGTACAGGCCCAGAACGAGTCATCCTCCCTCCAAGATGAAGTTTTCTGCCTGACCCTTTCAGTGCCCTGCATTTTAAGTCTTCTCTAAAGGCGGGGTGGCACCTTCTAGAATCTTCTGGCCTGAGCCTCTGCTCGTTCATTGTTCCCTTGTGCCCCTGGCCGGAGTGACCCAAGGTAACCTCAAGGAGCAGGACTCTTCCCTTTCTCAAGAAAGCAGAAAAAGCAACTCTGTAACTCATCCTCAGTTTTGACAGTGTCCATGGCAACCTTATCAGGTTCCAGACGCAACCTGCGGATCCCAGCCTTTTTGCGCACATTGTCCTTGGATGAGCAATGCAAACCAACATAAGCAACGAATACCGTTGAAACATGTTTTTCAGTGAAATAATGCGAATGATGCTGAAAACATGTTTAGAGTTCACTGCAAGTGCAGATCCCACTGGGGCATATAGCGAATGTCCATTGTGGCTCAGAGCGCACCAGAATGCACTGCGCACCAGCGCCATATTTTAGCTCAAAGTATTACAGTCGTCTGTCAAATGTAATTCAGAACCCCTTAGTGAAATGTATCCTAGTAATCGATAGCTACCCACCTATAATTCTATAAATATTTTGATCTAGATAATTTCCTATTATAATTACTGTCTGGAGCAATATTGGCCCTAGCATCGGTGACCCTTGGCATATAAACAGTCCCTTCTCTCAGTGTGAAGAATGGCATTCTGTATTTAAAGCACACTAGAGCAATGGGAACTCCTCCGGTGGATACAACCTTTCCCCTCAACTAAGGCTTACACAACCCCGGTCCATGCTCTTGTAATCTCACACCTCGATGGAGGAAACACCAGCCACACTGGCTTTCACCCTCTTCTTCTCTTGGGGCCATTCAAGATGCCACTGCATGCCCCATAACAGGAACTAAGAAATGTATCCACACGTCCCCATCCTAACAGAATTACACTGGCTGCTCATCCCAGCCATGATAGTCGTCAAAACTGCATCCATCACATATAAGGAAACTACCACACGAACACCAGCCAGCCTACTCACAAAGGGCACAGGATCAGATGGGGCGCGCTCTTTTAGGAGCCAGACCATTGCAAGGTATGAGGTTAAAGGAGAGTTCCGGGACTTTTTTTTTATTGTCCCTACGGTTCGGCCATGTGTTTTTAAGCATAACTCGGTAGATCGTGGAAAACTTTCCTATGGACCTTACCCGACTTTTCGTCCATTAACGCACTCGAAATCAGCCGCCATTTTATGATAATCCTATCACTTGCCGCATCGCCCTGGCTCACCTGCTTTTGCGGCACTAAATCAAATCCCCCGCCCCTGAAACAGACTTGATCAAAACATTCATATTCCCCGCCTCTATCCGTGACGTGACTGAGCTGCGTAGGCAAACGCGCCCAGGCGTCTTCTACGCGACTCCACACAGAACCAGGAAATCAACACAGATGAGCTCAAACAACACAGCTCGCCACAATTGGGAATATGAAACTGTACTTTTAAATTAAACCGCAAGATTGTAAATTTGGTAAAGTAAATTTATTTGACATCAAATGTTTTGAGAATATTCAGCGATTAGCATTTTTATTTGCACATGTTCCAAAAAGTTCCGTTTCGAGGCACACGATGTTCCTTTGCTGTACATAGGGTCTTAGATCATCTCACAATACAGCGCCACAATTCGGAATATGAAACAGTGGTTTAAAAGCAAACGGCAAGATTGTACATTTGGCAAAGTACATTTATTTGACATCAAATGTTTTGAGAATATTCAGCGATTTGCATTTTTATTTGTTCACGTTCCGAAAAGTTCGTTTCGAGGCACACGATGTTCCTTTGCTGTACACAGGGTCTTAGATAAATGAATTTTTATTTGCTCTCGATCCAAAATATTTCGTCTTGAGGCAAGCGATGTTCGTGTGCAGTAGACATGGTGTTGGTTTACGATAAAATAAGCTCTTCGGTCGCACTGATAATCGCATGGCTGTTCCAACAACGAGGCACTAGGCCACCACAACGGTCTGTATGTAGCATCTAGCCGTTAGTACCGCGTAAGGGCATACTTGTACTTGGCGATCGTCCCATAAAATGGTCAGGGTGGTAACGTTGTTCACGCGGAGAAGCAACTGGCGGTTAAAGAAGCCGTCCGCCGGTGTCTGGTACTCGTGACACATGCAGTAATGCATGATGTACCTGTTTGAAAAACATAAACAATGAAATTAGTCTCACCATCAGATCTTTATTAAAATTATTCATTTTATATATTCGGTCGGTAAATTATTTCATAGCTAGGACAGTGCAACTGGGTTTTAAACGTCAAGGGGGGGCTGTAGGATACTGAGACAGTCCCTCAGTGCAGGGGTTGACAGGGAGTGCAGGTGGAGAGTGGAAGGGCCCAGGACCGAGATCGCAGACAGTGGACCAGTTGTTGCAGGGGAGAGGGAGAGAGAAAGCAGAAGCAAAGGTTTTGAGGTGCTTCCGTAAAAGTAGACGGTTCTCCCCAAGATAGTGTGCGGTACAAAACAACATGCCACATAGAACGAACAAGTACAACTTAACCCGTCTTTAAAGCAACTGTATAGTAATTAAATTGCGGTATAAACTCATCTAAAGAGTTACTTACATTATATTTGCATTTTCCATTGCGTCTGTGCGTAGGGCAGCCCCGAAATACCACTCCTTCTATGCCGACGTTATTTCTTCTAATGAACGAACATGAAATGGCTTTCGTTTCTGAAATTATATTCATTATCGTTTCTTACGTGGTCCAGGCCTGTCAAGGTCAAAATACAATAGAACCTTATTCTGAGTCGTGGGCCATTCTGGCACCCGAGAAAAAATCAAAGCAGCTGACCTTCACTTCGAACGAGCACACATTCCAAGTTAGCTACATTCAGTGTAAGGCATTCTCACAGGACTTGAAATTTACACTCCATCTTTGCATTTTGTCTGCGTGCTTTGCAGCCACACAGAACCATAAATACGGAGAGATTCTATATTTATTGAAAAATGATTTATATTACTGTTTGGTTTAATTTAATGCGCAAATGAACAAGGGTGGAGAGACACATTGCATGTACACTGAGCAATCACTTTTATTTAGACAATACATAGATACACATATTCAATGGGCCTGCGACATGAGGAGACTTGAGAGAACAGACAATCAAATTACAATCATTTAAACCGTGATGTGTATTTCTCAATGAGTTCTTCTTTAGGTGGACATGGAACAGATGCAATGTTGGGTGGCAATGCAGTTGTCCCCTGCACAGGTTCGTTCACAACTCCATTTATGTGCCTATCTAGGACGTCAACAATAAGTTTCTCAATAAACTCATATTGCATATCCTCAAACACTGGTTTGATCACCCATTGTTTACTTCTTTTAGTGAAGGCCTTATTGTAGCGAAGCGTCCCTAAAGTTCCGGTCGTCCTACTTTGTTGACGGCCAACATTATGGTTATGTGCCAAGACCGCTAA
Organism: Ambystoma mexicanum; assembly: GCF_040938575.1. NCBI lineage: Eukaryota > Metazoa > Chordata > Amphibia > Caudata > Ambystomatidae > Ambystoma > Ambystoma mexicanum. Next base: position 180,603,436 of record NC_090940.1, read on the forward strand.
AAGAGTCCGATTTATCATGCCCTCCATGCCAAAATGCAATCGTTTTGGCCTGTACTTTAGGCACATATTGTGGAACACCTCCAAATCTCCTGTGTGGCAGAATTCCGTGAGTCCACTCAAAGCTTTTGTTATAGTTTTATCAAATACAATCTTTTCAATGGCTTTGTGAGTGGGTGATGAAGGAATCAACCACTTCTTCTTCCGTGCCTCCTCTGTGGACAAATGGCCATGTTCACAATTGTGGAAATGTTGGTTCGTGTTCCATCGGTGAACATTTGTACAGTGTGGCATTACTGACCGCCATTTTTCCAGTAGAATTTCCAACGACCCTCCACATGTTTTTGAGCTCCACCAAAGATGGTTGCTGATTGACTTGGACCACTGTGAAATACCTTGCAATTCTTTTTTTTTACCTGCAGCCGACAATTTTTTATTGATTGATTTTGCAAGATGCCAAACGTCAAATTGGTGATTTATATTTTTGTACTGTTCTCTCATTGTCTTGGCAATTGAAACGTGTCTGTCCGTGGCTATCAGGTCGATCACCATTCCCCGCGATTGTAGTTCTTGCAATGATGCTACAAAGCCAACTTTCTCCATGGCCACTGAGGATGTACTTTGTGACACCTGCACGACCACCGAACTCACAATTTTCTTACTTTCCATGTCCTGAAAGTGGTAGGTGCAGTACTTGGCTGAAAATCCTGGGCTGTCGCACTGTCCATCACTGGCTAGCCTGAACCGTTTGCCCGCGAATGTACTATCAATAGACATTTTTTCCATTCTCCAAGCTTCGCTAATGGCTGGAAATAGATAATCGGTTTGGTATTTGTAGAACTGAGTTTTCGCAATGAAATGGATTCCCACAAACTGAAAGAAAGACTCTAATTTTTTAAAACTTGAACCACTAAAAAGTGCAGCCGCTGCACAAAGTAGATTGCCTGCTGGCAGTTGTCCCAGCATAGGTTGTGCAGACCATGTGAAAGGATGATATTTTGTACAGGTGGCATGTATTTTAAGGTTAGTGCCTCGAATTGCACGAGTCACATTAATCAATGGCTCCCCACATACTTCCCCACCTACCAAATGCCCACATTTAATCCGAATAATAATATCAATCAAACAACTATCGAATACAATGAATTTGGCCTCTTTCCTTATACTGTCACTCTGCATCCCAGCTGGTTCGGCCTGTAACGTTGAGGACATGTCACTCACATGAAAGGTAGAATCTCTGATATCGTCTTCCGCTATGTTCAGTGATATTGATGGTGTTTCATTGTCGTCTACTTCATTCTCTTCCATTGCAACATCTGTTCCTTCTCCGGCGATGGGTGAATAAAACAATTTCTTCAACTTTCTCGCCGTCTTAGTTTTTGCGGGTGTGGATTCTGTGAATTGATCTCCGACTGCATCCGAACTACCAGGAGGACATTCACTATCAATGGCTGGTGGTGGTATAGCTCCGTTGTCAATCACTTCATATTCTTCCCATTGGCACGATGCTTCTCCAGTCTCAAGTCCCTGTCAAAAGGTTTGACAAGCAACATCTCTCGTTCGCTTCACTGTCTGTGTAGATCTAGTTCGTACACCCACTCGCAACTAGAGGACAGATTGGAAAAGGGGTGTTCAGTTTAAACACAACTTACAGTATTGAACTATTAACAGTGAAAAACAACATAATATAGTGACCAGGACACTAACCTTCTTTTGCTTTCTTTTCTTTGAAACTTTCTTGCCTCGAACTTCAACATCAGGACGCTGTTGCTCCGACTCGTGTGTGCATGTCTCCACTTCCTCTTGCGCTGCAACGACTATGTTTTCCTGATAAGCACATCCATCACGCACTGACGCTCCATGGACTCCCTGAAACATAGAACTTTCATTAGTATGTATAATAATATCGAAAACACAAAATGTACTTGGGGACCAATACCCACGTACATCTCAATAGCAAAACACGAATGAACGCTTTGTGTAGAACATTCAAACGACAATTATTCACGCATTGTTGATCTAGTTAGATGGAACTGTCAAGATCCATACCTCGGGCTCCTCATAGACTTCCATTGATGATATTATTGAAGATGATGCTTCAGTGACTCCCTGAAACACAGTAATTGCATTAGTATGGTTTTCTATTTTGATAAAAAGAACAGAAAGTTTGTGCAGGCGTGAACGGCTCATCTAAATAGACCTGCACAAATGATCAGTTGTCTAAAATAAATAATGGATATCTAAATATGATTCGATTTGCTCGATCGTTGGAAGTGTCACCACCCAGAAATCTGCATCAACTACTAGGGGTGATGTTCTTGTAGAAGAAGCTCCGTCATCTCCCTGAAACATAGTACTTGCGTTAATAAAGAAGGAAGTATAGCGGATGTAATCACGTCATATGATCTCGCTTGATCGAGCTGTCAGTATCCATACCTCGAAATGCATAAGAACATCAAGGGACGATGTAACTGCGGTGCACACTTCTGCAAGCTGTTGCGCCGACCCGTAACTGCACGCTCCCCCTTCTTCTTGGACCAATGCTCCATCGACTCCCTGAAACATAGGACTTTCATTAGTAATGAACACAATATTGAAAAAAGAAGACACATAGGAGGGCGACGACAGAAGGACATATCAATGGCTAAAAACGAAAGAAACATTGTGTGTAACAATCACGCTACAAGAATGCAAGATCTGATGATCTCCATCGATGGAACTGTCCTGAAACGTACCTCGAGCATCTGAGTGACATCAACGGTAGTCGTCAATACGTTGGACTCCTCAGCATCTCCCTGAAAGACAGTACTTGAATTATTTTGGATAACAATAATTATAACTGAAAACAAAGACTAGAGGACGAGTACAAGGGTGTACCATTAGGTAAAATAATTACACGATAAATTAAAACTATTGATTTACATGCCTAAAACAAGTCAGTGGCAGAATAGCCAAGTAATATTACCCGATAGGCGCTTGAAGTGGCTGATGACTGCAATAACGACACGGATGGAGAATCTTCCGCCTTCATATTGAGTGGATACATAAATGGGGAAATTATTGTTAGCTAATGCTACACACTACCGCAAGGCCGAGAGATAAATACGTAAACTTGACTCACCAGTGGAGGGATGTGGACGAATAGAGTGGGAATAGCGGTTGAGAGCAATTTTCGCCTCGCTCGCGGTGTGTTCTTCTTTATTAGCAATGATGTGGAGTACATGTCAGAGGTAAAGTGCCTGCTGCAGATGCGGTATCGATCACCCCTCTTGTCCGCAAAGACTTCTAGGACTCTACTTTCAAGCTCAGAGGGTGGATATCCGCAATATCGGACCCATTCTCTTATCTGATCTATTGTCTTAGGGAAAACATGCATTATAGTACCTTCAGATTTATTATGGGTCTTCGAAGGACAACCGCCAATGGAACAGGCAGGCATTGTGGAAAGTTCTGAAAAGTAAAGATCAACAATTCTCTATGAATACCAATGTGTTAAAAAATTAAATACATAAAAGGTTCAATGCAAGGTATGTTTTGGTTTTTGGAACTATACACGGTATTCACATGCGGATAAGTATTTGAATAACTTTAAAAAAATACAAAAATAATTTGACTAAACTCAGAACATGTGACTAGTTCCTTGCATGTACTGTCTTGAACGAAAAGAAATTGGACGCAAAATGAGTATGGTACATGGCCTTACCTTGACGAGCAAACAGTTAGATGCAGGGATCAGAGTAGTTTCTTGTCGTAGAACAGGGAGCAGTTCACAGGTTGCAAACTGATGAGTTTGCTCAAAGTGGTCACGGAAGTTCACAGAGTCGAAGAGCAGACAACCAGCACCTTCACGGGTTGACTAGCAAAGCGCAAAGAAGTTCTCATTAGAAATATGAAGTGGGTTATAAAGAATTCGAAACAGGGGTGTGTTTGTGAATGAATGACGTGTGGGGAGATGCTTGGCAGGAGACACGGGGTCTGGCGGTAGACATGGGAACAACAACCCATGCTCTATAGACCACTTTGAAGTGTACATGGTCTTTGGCACCTCTTGGCCTTTATCGCTCCCTGACAGCTCCACTTGCCAGCGCAAGTACCCCGGTGCGAACTGCCTTTGATAGGGCGGGGGGTGGATTGGGGCGGTGGTCGTGCAGACAAGACACAGGAAGACTCGTGAATGGAGACACACTTATGTGGATTGCAGGGGGCCGTCCAGCGTGAGGGGAGATGCTTGGCAGGAGACACGGGGTCTGGCGGTAGACATGGGAACAACAACCCATGCTCTATAGACCACTTTGAAGTGTACATGGTCTTTGGCACCTCTTGGCCTTTATCGCTCCCTGACAGCTCCACTTGCCAGCGCAAGTACCCCGGTGCGGGCGGTGGTCGTGCAGACAAGACTCGTTTGCCGTAGGGCCTCACCAAGGAGAGGCCATCTAACTGCATGTAAGAGGCAGGCTGCAGGATCTAGTACATGGAAGGCAGGGGGGTGAGTTTATAAATACCTCAGCCTCCCAGGAGAATATATGGGTGCAGTTCACCCTGGAGACCCTGAACAAAGTGGTGTGGTAAGTATTTTTGGGGGAGGAGGCAAGGCCGGGAGGCTTGATGCCAACCCGCAAAATAACATATGTATGTCTGCTGCATATGGGTTCAACGGTTATGTGGATTGAAGGTGGGCGGCCAGCGTGAGGGAGGATGCTGGCCGGAGACATGTGGTGTGACAAGACAAGGCACAGGAAGACTATTCAATGGAGACACACTAGATTCATTTAAAAAATCAAAACAACCATTGTTAAAATATATGTTGGGTTTTATTTTAGATCTTAATTTCAATTGAACATAAATAATAAACATTACACATTGTAAAGTTGCGGTTGCAGCACATCCCGGGAAAAGCCGCGGTATTGTCCACTGTCGCTGGGGAAATGTTGTCTAATGGCAAGTACCGCACAGGCAGGTATTACTCTCCGAACGCGGTGTCCGAGCCTCCCGTGAAGCCACCAAGTGAAGCAACGATAGGCCACCAGCCTGTACCACCTGTGAAAATGAAAGATGCAAACTGTATTAAAATGACAACTTTCTTATCACTGTCGATTCAGGTACAAAAATGTCATTCTGCTTTGAAAAAAATTCTATCTAGAAAATGCACAACATGGAACCAATTTACATGCATTCGAATGATATGTAGATGTAGTTTTATATGTGGGAGACGACCATGAAATAGTAGTGGCATCACTGACATCACAACCAGAGTATACTTACTCGTTACTCGGATTACGCGGACGAACAGTGCCGCAAAGTTCGTGCATAAGCACCATCATCATCCTCAACACTGTCCGTGAGAGGCAGGCTTCCCTGAACTCTGGCAGCTCGGTGATGCATTGCGGACTTGGCTCGCCTTCCGAAATGTAGGCCAAGCACCCGGAATTTTCACGGCAGCAGCAGTTCTCCTCCTCAGTTGGCATTAGCTCGCAACGATTGCACGTGCACCAGGTGGAGACGCCGTCCATGCGACATGGTCCAGGCTCTTCATCCGTTGACTGGTCCTCCCAACTGCCGTCCGAATCCCCATCGTTTTCGCGTGCTTGCCTTTCCAGTAGTTCTTCCTCGGTGTACTCGGGCTCGTACATATACGGCATTATTGTAGCCATTGTGTGGTAAAGAAAGTAAAATAATTTATAGCGGTGGTACTGGTATCTGTTCACACGGGCTACAATCAACGAAGGTAGCTGACCAGAGCACAGAAACGAGTCACAGAATACTCAAAGTAACACAGCGAGAGTAATGGAATCGAAAATCTGCTGCTGTGTGTTGTGAAACGGTGTGTTTATACTTATTGAGGAAAGAGGCGTCCTGCCGTTTCCATGGCGACACTTCATTAGCTGAGGCGCAGCGATTGTTGACACGAAACGTGCTTTGGCGTTGGGAAATGGGCGGTACGCGTCTGCTGATGTCAGCCTCGGGGGCGGGGGATTTGATTTAGTGCCGCAAAAGCAGGTGAGCCAGGGCGATGCGGCAAGTGATAGGATTATCAGAAAATGGCGGCTGATTTCGAGTGCGTTAATGGACGAAAAGTCGGGTAAGGTCCATAGGAAAGTTTTCCACGATCTACCGAGTTATGCTTAAAAACACATGGCCGAACCGTAGGGACAATAAAAAAAAAGTCCCGGAACTCTCCTTTAAACTGGCACACCAAGAGAAAATCAGGAAACAGGCCCTTTCATGCTATGGAACACCGCCCTGGTCACAATCAGGACTGCTTTAATGCTCCTGCAGCTCAGGAAGGAACTCAAGACCCTTTTGTTCAGGGAAAGAACACTTTCCAACCTGATACACTGCCCCTCTAGAATACCCATACCAGTACGGCCTGTAACCTCCCATTGTTCTGGCCCTATGGACCCTAAAATTAATTATACTGGGATCTATTGAATCCTGGCTAGGTTTGAGCTTTTTAAAACCAAATACAACTATAGGGTTCTATTGTGTAGGCCATACAGCTTGAATTTTGGCTCTGTTATATTCAGGCCAGAGGAGGTTCTGTGAGCATTCTGGGACAGGGGGACCTCTGGGCAAACCTCACATTCCTCAGTATTACTCTCCACTCGGTTTCTGTGCCGCTCATGGGTTACCTGTCCAGAATAAGAAGTCAAGGTCCATAAGGGTGTGTATGGGGATTTACTGCATGGCAAAACTAAATATTGTTTTAGAATTTGTAGAGGTCCTATTATGTAAAGACATGTATAGGGCATTCAGAGTTTGCCGGTATCCCGCTGGTAATTCCGGCGGGATACTGGCAGACGGACCTACCATTACTGTTGCCTCAAATCCCGCAATTTCTGGGATATTACAGGTGCCGGCAATGGCGGTCATTCCCCATACCATGGAGTCCTTTAGGACTTCATGGGTGGAATTGTCAGAATAACCGGCACCGGTATTGTTGCTGCCAGTAATACAGGCTGTTGCCAGTGGAGGACCCATTTACCTCCAGCAACCCCCACTGGCAGACTTGTAGTTTTCTGGTGTGGGAAAAGTGGCGGTAATAGAATTATAATGACCGCCTAGTCAAACCTGTCCTCAGGAACCCCTGCCCTCTTATGCTCCCCTATATTTTCTGTTACTATGGTATCACTGTTTACTAGGAGCCATGCAGTATCCTGAACTTGTGAGGACTGTGCTGTGGACCAGTTAGTCTGTTATACCTGATGTTGCCATACTTCTTGAATTATGCATTAGGACATCTCTGCTGGGAAATTAAGGCCACCATTCTGAGTTTGGCAGTATTGCCTTCAGTAATGCTGTTAAACTCTATTACCATTACTGCAAGTGGTAACAATGTGGTAAAGGGAAGGGTCTGCATGATATGGAGTTATGTAAACCCAGTATTTAGTCGCCATTTTTGGGTTCCATTGAACTCCAATTGGGATGTGTTGTAATACTGCATGGTTAATAGCGCATCAGTTAACACACTTGTTTGGAGGTCATTGCTTCCACACAAAACCTAGTTTTTCAATATTCAAACCCATAATTTGGAGAAGCTGTAAAATAGGCATTATTTCCAAATACTGCCCGTTTTACCACTATGCCAAACTCATAATGAGGCCATAACTGTGCCAGGAGAGCATGAAGAGCAGAGAAGTTTACCAATGGGCAAATGCCATTTCAGGTGGGGTTATGCATTGGTATCTGTCATATGTTGGGGTGGGCAGGAAAGGTCCCCATGATGAAGAGGGGTTCATATTGTCCATGCCATATTTGTGACCGAGGGTGCAGCAAACTGGGGCAATGTTGCAATTTCACATGTATCCAGTGTAGGTAAATGTGAATGGGATATGTTACATTAGTGTTACTTTTTGTTTAAAGCTGATACATATTAGATGTGCATGCGTCTACAAAAATAAAATGCTAAAATCGCCAAATGAAATATAACCCCGATTCAGACATAGTGTGTGTGATGCGACAAAGAGTTTCATAATGCGCATGCGAGCAAGGGGGCCCTGTCCTGAAGAACCCATGTAAAGGAGAAATAATATTTATTAAACACACTGAGGAACATATAAAGGGAATTTATAATCTGTTATAAAGTGAGCTTTTATGAATTCATTTAGGCTCTGGAGCCAATCGTTTGTGCAGTGAATTTCAGGTGGCTGGCAGAATCTAGTACTACAGGATTGAGGGCTGGTGGAGGAACAATGATTAACAATGATTAACTAAGTAGATGGACAGCCGTTGAACAGAACACAATGTTTATGGCTTGGTAGTTCCACAGGAGGTAGATGTAATCTTTTTAAGTGCATTGAAGTTTTGCAGAGGGACCCAGACATTTGTTTTGACCAGCAATAAACATAGGGTGAAGTAACGCTTGAGGCTAAAATGATCAATTGTATTCTCAGATGTGTTGTGCATGCTGAAAGGGTAGTCATTTAGATTAGAAGGTTCCGGAACGGCAGTAAAAGTTGAGGTGGATGAGATGGTTATCGTCAGTTCAAAGGGAACTTGTTTTCTCTGCTTTCCTCTTGTTGAAGTATCCGTGCGTACCATGTGCAATTATGATTAAGGTTAAAGGGCTCTGTTTAGTTGTTACTAGTAATGAATTATGTTTGCACACAAATGTTTAACCATGTGATGATGTCATGACCTACCTCTTACAAATCCCAAGAAGGGGTGTGCTACGACTATGATCTGAGATGGTAGTTAAGATAACAAGTGGCCAATGAGAGTGGAAGGATTGGAGAAAGATGGGATTTCTTTGTCTAGGTTTTGTCCAATCACATGTTGGGGTGGATTGTAATAAAATATATTGGAGTGTTTTAACAGTTGCAAAAATTGATATAATGGGCCAACATATGTGGTTTGGTGAGACTTGGGTTAGTTTGACTCTATAGGGTCATCTAGCTGCTCCCAGGACGATTGTAAAATACACTTGCTTTGCGTACAAATCGTGCACTCGTTCCTCAGGTGGTGGGTCTGATTTGGGGTAAGGTGATTAGGGGTCCGCCCCTACATAGGTGCTCTATTGACCCACCAGTGATGATGTTTTCAAAGACTTTGTTTGCTTAACCTGTCCTGTGCTTGTCCAGATGCGGAAACAGATGTGCCATAAGAAGAATGCGGGTGGAGGTGCATCTAATTTTAAAATCAGGCTTCCCACTTTCTGTGGCCCATGGGATTCTAAACACACAGCTTACAATTCCCCAAAATAATCCCACCATTTTATAACTGTTTATTTGGATATTGGGTCCCAGGGAATAGTCCCAACGATGTTCTTGGCTTGTGAAACAGTTTGATTGAAATTAAAATAAATGCTTCAGTTGTGCTGACACCGGTTCTTAGGTAACAGAGATGCAGGGGATGTCTCTTATGGGAAATGGAGTGTTTGGTGAGACTTGGGTTAGTTTGACTCTATTGGGTCATCTAGCTGCTCCCCGGGTGGTTGTACAATAAACTTTCTTTACGTACAAAAGTGCACTCACTTTTTAAGTGGTGGCGTGGCTTAGTTAGGGTGATTAGGGGCCCATGCATGCAGATACTACTGCCTGCTGCAGCATTGTAGCCAGATTATAGGATCTACTTGGTGGTATTTTCTCTTGTAGAACTTCAGCCCAGCATTAGAGTTCTGCCTCTCCTGGCCATGTCCAGCCTATGCTGCACTTCCAAGTGTTGAGGGCCCTCTACTGACAACTGGACTTTTCAATTGGCTTTCAACAGGTATAGAAACGTAGGTAGATTTCAGGTAGACTGCAGCATTGCAACTATATTAACTTTGGTCAAATAAAATCAGGCTTAAGAGTTTTTTTTAACCCATTATTTAAACAAATGGAATTCAAGGGTTTGTTGTGCAGCAAGTAGCTGGGCTTGTTTACTCTGAGGACAGGTTCTGATCTGTGCTTTGATTGGGGAAGAGAGGGAACCTATTGCTAAGTGAGTGATCACACAGTCTCTGCTGGCATGAGTCCAGGATTTCACCGTAGGGAAGGGACTTCTTTTGCTAAAGCCGACACACAGATTTGTGCCCACCCACCTTTCTCAAGCATATAGCCTCATAGCCAGGTTCATTACTGTGGATCTCCTTGCTTACCTCTCGGCAGAGAATCAAAATGATGCTTGTGTGGGATCTGCCACCCCTGCCTTCACATGTGGAATTCCGTAGCAGGACTGATTTAACCCTTCATGCATCATTGGGGTTTACCTTAGATAGCAGCTTGACTTGTATTCCTGTTTCCGCTCTGTCCAGTTCTGCTCTTGTTCCAGCAAGTGAAACGCTGGCAGATGTGCTAACCTGCACTCAGCTTTTAGCATCTGACATGATGTGTTGCTTTTCAAAGATGGTGGGTAACAGCTGTGTTGTGGTAGGAGGAGTAGGATAGATAATAGTTCATGTTTTCTTTAGGGTAGATTGTCAGTGGTGTGAGCCGCTTTGGGCGGGCACCTGGAAGCCCAAGGTTTAAGACTTGAAACACAGCATATAAATACAAATCATATTTCAAAAAATGCCCCTTTATTACGAGGCAGTGGGGGGCATCTGGGTTATGTATGTTAAAATGGTTTAGGGCAATCAGTACCATGGAACAGCAAACACCAACATCCCGGGGTGTACAGTTATGCATTTTGTTTTGGCTTTAAGTGGGAGCTTTAGCACCACCTAGAAGCCAAAACGAATGCATTGGAGTACAGCTAGAAGAGATGACACAACCTAGAAGCCAAAACGAATGCATTGGATTACAGCAGAAGAGACGGCACCACCTAGAAGCCGAAACAAATGCATGGAAGTGCAGCTAGTGAGAGATGGCATCACCTAGAAGCTGAAACGAATGCATTGGAGTACAGCTATGGAGAGCTAGCACCACCTAGAAGCTGAAACAAATGCATTGGATTACAGCAGAAGAGACAGCGCAACCTAGAAGCCGAAACAAATGCATTGGAGTACAGCTAGAAGAGGTGGCACCACCAAGAAGCCGAAACAAATGCATGGAAGTGCAGCTAGGGAGAGAGGGCGCCACATAGAAGCCGAAACAAATGCATGGGAGTACAACTAGGGAGAGAAGGCACCACCTAGAAACCGAAACGAATGCATGCGAGTACAGCTAGGGAGAGATGGCAACACCTAGAAGCCAAAACGAATGCATTGTGGTACAGCTATGGAGAGATAGCACCACTTAGAAGCCAAAGCAAATGCATTGGAGTATAGCTAGAAGAGGTGGCATTACCTAGAAGCCGAAACCAATGCTTTGGAGTACAGCTAGAAGAGGTGGCACCACCTAGAAACCGAAACGAATCCACCTTAGACATTATGCACTTTAAATTGATTCTAGATTCACTGTACAATGCATTTTAATTGATTCGATTCTATGCACTTTAAATTCAATGCACTTTAATCCATTTAATGCATTTAAGATTTGATCGAATTTCTTTGTCTGTGTGCTGCTTTATTGTATACCTCAGAAAGATACAGCCTCTTTCCCTGTGAACCCCCATTTACGAGGAGGGAGTCCTGTCTCTTGGCCATTCCAATATTGGCATAGGGTGCGCAACAGGTTTACACTGCTAGATGATACCTTGTGCTTTCTTTATCTATATTTGAGGTTTTATATGAATTAGGGGTAGAATATTCAGATCAATAGTTTTTTTAATCTTCATTATGTGAATACAAATTAAAAAGTGAGTATATGTTCTGATGTTGTTTTGACTCCTTCCTCCTCTCAGCCATCCATTTGAAGTCCGTTATGCATTATGAAATAACAATACCTGTAGAGTTTTGCGAGACATAACCTCTTTTGTATTTGTCCATGCTAATCTCTAATGCTATTCCCACCTAGTCCCTACCCCTCCCCTCCAAAAACACACACTCCTGCGATCTTTTTGGCTGGCTTTAGAAAGCCTTAAAATCAACTTTGCATTCGAGGGGCATGGCAGGATTTTTTCAAAGCAATCTTCTGAAAGTTAATGGTTTTAATTGGGGTTGTAAACGTGCCACTGGTGTAACAAAAATGCCTTAACCACGTCTGCCTTCAGCCACTAGATTTAAAAGCAGTTTGCTTGTCTTTCACTAAAGTCCCATTAAAAACTAGCATTGGCAAAGCCAACAGTTTCAGTTTGCGTATAAGTATTAGATAGGCATGTATCAGGCACTACTATCGTATGCCCACGTATGTGCTCCCCTTTCCAGCTGCTGTCATTAATGGGCAGTCAGTACCATTACGTCAATGCCTGGAAAACACCTTTCCCATGTCTTCACAAAAGTCAAAACTGTTGGCAGTGTCAATGCTTGTTGTTAGGAAGAATTCTCAGAATGTGCTAATTCCCCTCTACTTTAGAGACCCCCAGCACTTTTTGCTGGATTTAGGACTTTTAATTTCTAACCTGGAGAGAGTGAGCCCTTTTTCTCACCTTCTGATGTATCTTTATTGTGATTTGGGCTCTGTGTTCCTTTGTAGCTTTGGAGTCTGACAAACTCCATAGGCATCATCTTTTACATTGTGTCACACAGCACCTTCAGTGCAGTGACACAGGGAAGTCTCTCAGATTTCCCAACGGTTTAAATACCTTCTTTTGGATAAACTACTGTTTCCTAGAGCAGTGAAGTGAAATTGACTTTACTTACATTTTGTAACTTTCTAGACCCAGCACACACTATCTTGAGGAGGGTGATGGAGGGGTTACTTAGTATCCCCTTTGTCTAATTTCTCATATAACATTTTTATTGTACCCTTTCTACTATTAATGGCTGGTGGCAGTGGTTTACTTTATAATACCATTGTGTGTTTTTACCGCGGGCTGCGTTTGCAGCTGCAATAAAGCACCCATGGATGTCCATGTTGTCAAAATGGCCCTGGTCTTCTTTTTTTAGCATTTCTTGTTGGAAAGGTCCTTCTTGAGATTTACTCTGCACACCAAACCAGGTTTGGTCTCTTTGTTTGTTTTGTCTTTGGCGGGATTCATGAGTGAAGCCTGCCTCTGGCTCCAGCATGTCTGGCAGGGGTAGGAAGTGGAGGAGGTGCCCAAAACTCCCTGTGCTTATTCTCCTGGGTTACAGGAATGCACCCAAGGGTAATTGGCTGGAGGGCTGTCCTCAGAGGAATGCCACTTTGCTGTGTGATTGGCAGCAAGGCTGCGAATGGGAGAAACCTGCATAAAAGGTGGGGCTTTTTGGCTTGGAAGGCAGAGTCGACCACTGTACAAAGGAATCCGAAGAAGAACTTGGAAGAGACGCCTGCTGCAACTTCTGAACAATTGGTTTGCCCGGTGAAGCCCAGCTGCTGTGCTGAAACTCCGAATTTGCCTTGACTAGAGAAGTCCTGCAAGGACGACTTCTCTCCTTGAGTTGGTGGGACCAATCAACTCCAAAGAAAACCCGTCTGGACATCCTCTCGGAGCTGGCTATACTTCCATTGCTGCTGCTGCTGGAACCAAAGTGCCAGGGAGAGGAACACCAGATTGTGTATGTTGCTTTTAAGTCGGACCCGAGCACCAGGAAGATCCTCTGGACTTCCCTGAAGCAGGACTGATCAAGCCTGAACCACCTCAACAAAGTGCTGGACCCCAAATGTGAGGAAAGTCCAGAGTGGTATCTGGGAACCGCGATGTTGATATTTGCTGTCAGACGCGAGGAGCTGAAACACTGAGGAACTGCTGAATCAAAGTTTGCCCATTGCTGCCGCTGACCTTCCCATTGCAGAGCAGGAGTCCCCATACGTCCTTCCTCTTGTCCCCACGACTGAGGCTCAGGAACAACAGGATCTGCAGGGCTGTACAGGAACAGAAGCCAGCTGGAACCATTTCTTCTATCCAAAGGTACTGTAAAGTCTAAGAGAACTTACCTTTTGTTGTGTAGCCTTGCTTGCTCTCAGTTGAGACTTGTCTTGGTTACCTTGCAGAGTTGCTAAAGCTTTGCCCCTTAAAATCCTCCCAGCTTGTGGCCCTTCAAGTGTTCTATTTTCTACAAACCTTTCTAAAAACATTGTGCAAGACTTTTTACCTATCTGCAAAGAAGATCTTCAGCTCCCCTAGACATTGTGCAATTACCATTGGCTGCCTGGGCTCCCCGAGAGACTCTTCTTTACCTCTGACTCTGTGCTTTGGCCTTTCATCCAGGAAAGGGTTAATTTATTCTGCATTGGAAGGTTCCAAAAGTACTTACCAGTTTGTGAATAATTTGTTTGTTTTTTTTTAAAGTAATTTTTATTATTTTTAAAACAACAAACACATCAAACATGACAACTTTGGGACATGCATAATCAATATCAGACCATCACATTATACAGTGTTGTTGTCCGTCCTCCCCCCCCTCCCTCCCTCCCCGCAAACTCGAGCCGTTTAAACCGCACCATCTACATGAATATTTCCAGGAATCTCTGTATTTGTTGACTCATCTGCGTCTTCCGTTTCTTGATTGCCCTGGTGGGGATTTGCCATCAAGGCCACCAGCTGCCTCCAGGCTAACAGGGGGCCCACTTCCTCCTCTCCTCCCCTGGTGGCAGCTTCAAACCATACCGCAGTTTCTGCTTCCGCCCATCTCAACAGGTCCGCCCACCATATCTCCACCCTGGGCCTGTGGACCGCTTTCCAACACATTGCGATTCTGCCCTTAGCCAAAATATAGGCCAGGTCCTTCATCTTACTTATATGCTTTGAATGACGTGGCCTGGGAAAATTCCCAAGCATGCAGGCCCAAGCCGACCCTACGTCCAGCACCACTCCCCCACCAGCCATTTTCGTCTTTATTACTTCCCAGAATCTGTGCACCTCAGGGCAAGCCCAGAACATGTGTAGTAGTCTTGCCTCCTCCTCCCCGCACCTGGGGCATTTTTGTATAGCCGAGCCTCCAAACCTAGCCATTCTACTGGGGGTCAGATAAGCTCTATGGGTGACATACAACTGGATCTGCTGGAGTCTTGCATTCCTGGACACCTTCTTGTGGTACCTCTGGGCCCTATCCCACTGTCTCTCTGTCATGGGTTCTCCTACCTCCTCCTCCCAGTCATGCCTCAATTGGAGCAGCTCCTTCCCTGCCTTCGCCTTCAGGAGCTTGTATTTCCGAGATATTTCATGCCCACCCTCCGAGACATCATATATCATTTCTAGGGCGGCATCAGGTTCTTCCGCTAGCACCGTCTCAGGCCACCTCTCTCTCACCCGTTTCATTAGCCTGGTGTAGGTTATGAATTGGCCTCTATGTACCCCTGTCTCCTCCTGCAGCCTCTGAAATCCCAACGCCTCCCCTTCTTGCCATATGTCCCCGAGGGTGGCCAGGCCGACTGGTTCCCAGTATCTGCAGACCACTTCAAACAATTGTGGATCATCCCTGCTTAGCACGGCCAGTGGGACCTGCTGAGAAAGCGGGTCTGGGTCACCCGCCGTTCTCCATGTCCTAGGCCAGACCTCTCAGCCCAGCTTCAATAGTCTCCCCCCCCTTGCTATTTTAGTTTTGTGCAGCCATACTGTCTCCCTCATTTGTGAATTATTTGTTAACCTTTGTTTTATTCCGCTCTTCTATATTTTACACCAAACTCAGTATTGCTCTAAATGAACCAGTGTTAAATCAATGTCTACAGTGTCCTAGCTATTTAAGTCACCAGAGTGTAGGAAGTGTCTGTGTGCCATCCACAATGGGTATTATCTGATTTAGAGAAACGGAGTGTGTTTTGAAGTGTATTGTAAATGTTACATATATTGCTCCCTTCTGACGAAGGCTTATACAACTGACTGTGAAATAAATTAATAATTGTTTTATCAAGAAACCTTGCGTGTAAGAGTTTATTTTAATAACTGTTACTGTGAAACTCTGTGTCACAACCTTACTGCTCACATTGACCCCTCTTGAGATAAGCCTGGCTGCTCAGCCACACTACCAACCTGTGTAGTTCGGACGTCTATCAAAGGTTGGGTCCCTATTGCCAGGAGGTCAGGGTTAATGTAGTGCACCCAAAGGGTACTGCATACAACCCTGTCTAACACTTGTTTTTTTTCTTCTTTTGCTCTTTGAAGTTTGAGAGTTTACATGAATGTTCTGTCTGTGGCTGCGCAGACACATTGAGGTCATCAATGGCGGCTGCTGCTCCTAACAGAGCTGCCCACCTTAACGGGAGGATTCCCATCCAACACCCAATTTTGGGAGTGGAGGGAAGTCTGATGTATCGAACAGGTGGGGGAGGCCGTGGGATCCACCTGGTAGGGTTGGTTTTGGCAAAGCAGATGGCTCAAGATACAGGGATAAGAAGAAGCAGCACAAAGGGCACAGATCCTCTTTTTCACAGTCCGCCTCAGGACGGATATCTTAATATGAGTTGTACAGTTTAGCCACTATTTCTAAAAGCCATGGCACCTTGGGGTACATGACCGTGGAAAAGCATCAGGTTGAAGCGGGTGCATAGGCAGGCTGAAACAAATAGTTCACCGGAGAGCCCGCACAAATGCGAAAGCTCCACAGAAGAGCCAGCATGAAAACAAATGCTCCATGGAGAGCCACCATGAAAGTGGATGCTCCACAGAGAGCCGCCATGAAAGTAGGTGCTCCACAGAAGAGCCAGCATGAAAGTGGATGCTCCACGGAGAGCCGCCATGAAAGTAGATGCTTCAGAGATGAGCTAGCACGAAAGTGGATGCTCCATGGAGAGCCAACATGAAAGAAGATGCTCCAGAGATGAGTGAGCACGAAAGTGGATGCTCCATGGAAGAGCCAACATGAAAGAAGATGCTCCAGAGATGAGCTAGCACGAAAGTGGATGCTCCATGGAAGAGCCAACATGAAAGAAGATGCTCCAGAGATGAGCTAGCATGAAAGTGGATGCTCCATGGAAGAGCCAACATGAAAGAAGATGCTCCAGAGATGAGCTAGCATGAAAGTGGATGCTCCATGGAAGAGCCAACATGAAAGAAGATGCTCCAGAGATGAGCTAGCATGAAAGTGGATGCTCCATGGAAGAGCCAACATGAAAGAAGATGCTCCAGAGATGAGCTAGCATGAAAGTGGATGCTCCACGGAGAGCCGCCATGAAAGTAGATGCTTCAGAGATGAGCTAGCATGAAAGTGGATGCTCCACGGAGAGCCAACATGAAAGTAGATGCTTCAGAGATGAGCTAGCACGAAAGTGGATGCTCCATGGAAGAGCCAACATGAAAGAAGATGCTCCAGAGATGAGCTAGCACGAAAGTGAATGCTCCATGGAAGAGCCAACATGAAAGAAGATGCTCCAGAGATGAGCTAGCATGAAAGTGGATGCTCCATGGAAGAGCCAACATGAAAGAAGATGCTCCAGAGATGAGCTAGCATGAAAGTGGATGCTCCATGGAAGAGCCAACATGAAAGAAGATGCTCCAGAGATGAGCTAGCATGAAAGTGGATGCTCCACGGAGAGCCGCCATGAAAGTAGATGCTTCAGAGATGAGCTAGCACGAAAGTGGATGCTCCATGGAGAGCCAACATGAAAGAAGATGCTCCAGAGATGAGCTAGCACGAAAGTGGATGCTCCATGGAAGAGCCAACATGAAAGAAGATGCTCCAGAGATGAGCTAGCATGAAAGTGGATGCTCCATGGAAGAGCCAACATGAAAGAAGATGCTCCAGAGATGAGCTAGCATGAAAGTGGATGCTGCACGGAGAGCCGCCATGAAAGTAGATGCTCAACAGAATAGCCAACATGAAAGTGAATACTTCGGGAGAGAGACAGGATGAAAAGGGATGCTCCACCAGGGAGCCTGCATGAAAACAAATGCTGCAGTGGAGAGCCAACATGAAACTGGATGCTCCATGGAGAGCCACCTGAAAGTGGATGCTCCAGAGATGAGCTAGCATGAAAGTGGATGCTCCATGGAAGAGCCGCCATGAAAGTAGATACTCCACAGACGAGTCAGCATGAAAGTGTATGCTACGTCGAAGAGCCAACATGAAAGTGGATGCTCCATGGAGAGCCGCCATGAAAGTAGATGCTCCACAGACGAGTCAGCATGAAAGTGTATGCTACGTCGAAGAGCCAACATGAAAGTGGATGCTCCACAAAAGAGCCAGGATGAAAAGGGATGTTCCACCGTGGAGCGTGCATGAAAAAAAAGCTCCAGTGGAAGCCAACATAAAACTGGATGCTCCACAGATGAGCCATCATGAAAGTGTATGCTCCATGAGAGATCCAGGATGAAAAGGGATGCTCCACAGGGGAGCCTGCACGATCAAGTTGCTCTGCTGCGGCGAAGGCCGCTCTGTTCCTCCCCCAGGTAGGAATTATTGTGGCGGCAAAAGTCGTGCTACACTCCCCTTCCTTTAGGCCGGGATAAATGTTTGTTGTCCGGGCAGCAGGGCCATGCCAGGGGCTGCCTCCCCCAGGAAGGAGTCAGCCCCCTTTTCTCTGTGGCTATAGCGGCTTCCATGCTGCACCATGTACCTTCGCCCACAGCGCAGTAGTCTTCCAAAACTTGTCGCCAATTGTTAAGGGCTCATGCGCTGCCAGAGTCTAACGGATATTTAGGCAGTAACACACAACACATTAACTGCACACTACACCAGTGGTCCGTGTTTAGTTGACGCAAGGGTGGCCGTGCGCCCTTTTTATTAACCTTGTGACATGTGTCCTACGTGTCCCTACACACGTGACTTTTGCACAAGCCTTAGAGGGGCAGAAGTCACAAAAGTGGGCAGCATTTTGCAATGGTGGACATCATTGATAATGTCACTAAAATGCAGGGTGGAGATCACCACAGATGTACCCTTTTTGTGTGGTGTAGGGCCCACAAACCCAGGATGTTCCTAGAGTTTCAGGCTTGTTGCTGCATGCACCCGGTGAAACCTCTCGTTCTCTCTGATGTGTGAAAACAGTTCAAAATGAAGGGAAAGAGCCCAACCAACATATCTTAAAATGAGCCGCAGTGAGTGCATTGTTGCCAACATGACACATTCCAATCTGCAGGTGCTTATCCAGTCCTGTTTTTTTCTTTGCATTCTGGCACTTGTAGTCAGAGTTTTATAAAGGGAAAAGTGGAACTACAAGTCCAAGAATGCAAAGAAAAAAAACAGGACGGGATAAGCACCTACAGATTGGAATGGGTCATGCTGGAAACTATGTGAGTGAGGATTTTCATGAGCACGTGGAAGGTCTGGGTATAGACCAATTAGATTACAATTAAGACATTGGGATTACAATTTCAACTCTGGAGCATGTGCTCTGCGCAGCCTGCTTCAATAAATACATACATGCAGCGGCGCAAAAAGCACTTGAGTTCCTGACATGCCTTGTAAATGTGCCTGGTGAGCGTCATCTATCCAATGGCCTCCTTTCAGAGCACGTACGTCACACCAGTAACATCTAATTGGCCCATAGTGCCTTCAAAGTCTCCAGCACCTCGATTCAATTTCTCTGCAACCAAACACCAAATGTTCCCTCCAGGCAGAGAAATTGTTCTAGAAGGAAACAAGTGAAGTCAGGGTGGCCCTCCGAAAAGTCCCTTCTAGGAATGACGTGTTGAGCTCTACCCCCTCCTGACATTTCTACGCAGTCTTGTTCCGTTGCTCTAATTTGAACGGCGGGGTCTGCTGTCAGGGCGACAGATACAAAGGGCCTCATTATAACTCTGGCGGTAGCCGTGCCTTTAAAAACGTGAATAGGCAAGGAGCGGGTCATGCATTTAGGCGGACCCGGTACTTGCCCATTTTCGGCTGCCGGAATCAAGGACCTCCTCATTCCCATTCTGCCCCATAGGGCTGAATGGGTATGGGGACGTGGGATGCACCGACACATGCAGAGTTGTGCCGGTGCATCCGACGTGCTGTGCTCGCGGGTGGCGGTCAACCCGCCAGGAAAAACCTTGCGGGCTGTCAGGCACCCACAAGCACAGCCCGTAGTATGGCAGCCCGGGAACTATGGTAGCGGCATGCTTACCAGTACCGTACTTCCCGGACAACCGTGCTTGTAATGAGGCCCAAAGTAAACTAATTCCCCCTTACCTGATCACATCCCTGCGTCCATTATCATCTTGCAGGAACGCATAGCCAAATGGAAAGAAGTGGGAGGTGATGGGAGTAGAGACTGAAGCCAGACTTCATAACAAACACGTTGGAAAAACAGTTTACTCCATCTGAGGCTCTGCTCTGGAACTATGGCCCAAACAGTAACGCCTACAGAACACACGTGAATAAGACTACAGCCAACTAGGATATTGACTATGATTTGTTTCTGGATTGACTTTAGTATTGATTTCCAATTTGCTGGCAGTCTTTTCCTTATGCTTTATTAGCACATGAAACTCGTTATTGACCTCCTCTCAGCCAATCAAAATGTTTAGAATGCAGTCAGTAACTACTGGTATTGATTCCATTCTGAACATTTTGACTTCAAAAGCAGACAGGGAAACAGTAATGCAATTTCCAGACAGGAGGTCTTTCAACAAAACATTTTTCTGAGAGATCCTTTTTTCACTGTAACATCCTATGCAGCACACCAACGAGAAAGCTAAAACGTGGGAAAATGCTTTCACTTTCTTATGGAGAAACGGTCTACTTTTACATGACCCTTAATGCATACTGTTAAACCCACTCCAGTTTTGGCTTTGCAGCTCATTCCCAGTGATGTAGGCCCCGGGCTTGCTTCTTTGCTCTGACCTCACAGTACAAGGAATAGGGTAGCCAGCTCGCTTGCTGACAGCTCAGTCCCAGTGATGTAGGCCGCAGCTTGCTTCTTTGCTCTGACCTCACAGTTCAAGGAATAAGGTAGCCAGCTCGCTTGCTGACAGCTCAGTCCCAGTGATATAGGCTCCAGCTTGCTTCTTTGCTCCAAACTCACAGTTCAAGGAATAAGGTAGCCAGCTCGCTTACTGACAGCTCAGTCCCAGTGATATAGGCACCAGATCGCTTCTTTGCTCCAAACACACAGTCCGAGGAATAAGGTAGCCGGCTCGCTTGCTGACAGCTCAGTCCCAGTGATATAGGCCTCAGAGCGCTTCTTTGCTCCGAACACACAGTCCAAGGAATAAGGTAGCAGGCTCGCTTGCTGACAGCTCAGTCCCAGTGATATAGGCCCCAGATCGCTTCTTTGCTCTGAACACACAGTCCAAGGAATAAGGTAGCCATCTTGCTTGCTGACAGCTCAGTCCCAGTGATGTAGGCCGCAGCTTGCTTCTTTGCTCTGAACACACAGTCCAAGGAATAGGGTAGCCAGTTCGGTTGCTGACAGCTCAGTCCCAGTGATGTAGGCCGCAGCTTGCTTCTTTGCTCTGAACACACAGTCCAAGGAATAAGGTATCCAGCTCGCTTGCTGACAGCTCAGTCCCAGTAATGTAGGCACCTGATCGCTTCTTTGCTCTGAACACACAGTCCAAGGAATACGGTAGCCAGCTCGCTTGCTGACAGCTTAGTCCCAGTGATGTAGGCCCCAGATCGCTTCTTTGCTCTGAACACACAGTCCAAGGAATAAGGTAGCCAGCTCACTTGCTGACAGCTCAGTCCCAGTAATGTAGGCACCTGATCGCTTCTTTGCTCTGAACACACAGTCCAAGGATTAAGGTAGCAGGCTCGCTTGCTGACAGCTCAGTCCCAGTGATGTAGGCCGCAGCTTGCTTCTTTGCTCTGAACACACAGTCCAAGGAATACGGTAGCCAGCTCGCTTGCTGACAGCTCAGTCCCGTTGTTGTAGGCCCATCTTACTTTTTTCTCTGAACTCACAGGACAAGGAATAAGGTAGCCAGCTCGCTTGCTGACAGCTCAGTCCCAGTGATGTAGGCTCCAGCTTGCTTCTTTGTTCCGAACTCACAGTTTAAGGAATAAGATAACCAGCTCGCTTGCTGGCAGCTCAGTCCCAGTGATATAGGCCCCAGATCGCTTCTTTGCGCCGAACACACAGTCCAAGGAATAAGGTAGCCAGCTAGCTTGCTGACAGCTCTGTCCCAGTGATATAGGTCCTAGATAACTTCTTTGCTCTGAACACACAGTCCAAGGAATAAGGTAGCAGGCTCGCTTGCTGACAGCTCAGTCCCAGTGATATAGGCCTCAGAGCGCTTCTTTGCTCCGAACACACAGTCCAAGGAATAAGGTAGCAGGCTCGCTTGCTGACAGCTCAGTCCCAGTGATATAGGCCCCAGATCGCTTCTTTGCTCTGAACACACAGTCCAAGGAATAAGGTAGCCATCTTGCTTGCTGACAGCTCAGTCCCAGTGATGTAGGCCCCAGATCGCTTCTTTGCTCTGAACACACAGTCCAAGGAATAAGGTAGCCAGCTTGCTTGCTGACAGCTCAGTCCCAGTGATGTAGGCCGCAGCTTGCTTCTTTGCTCTGAACACACAGTCCAAGGAATACGGTAGCCAGCTCGCTTGCTGACAGCTCAGTCCCGTTGTTGTAGGCCCAGCTTACTTTTTTCTCTGAACTCACAGGACAAGGAATAAGGTAGCCAGCTCGCTTGCTGACAGCTCAGTCCCAGTGATGTAGGCTCCAGCTTGCTTCTTTGCTCCAAACTCACAGTTTAAGGAATAAGATAGCCAGCTCGCTTGCTGGCAGCTAAGTCCCAGTGATATAGGCCCCAGATCGCTTCTTTGCGCCAAACACACAGTCCAAGGAATAAGGTAGCCAGCTAGCTTGCTGACAGCTCAGTCCCAGTGATATAGGCCCTAGATAACTTCTTTGCTCTGAACACACAGTCCAAGGAATAAGGTAGCAGGCTCGCTTGCTGACAGCTCAGTCCCAGTGATATAGGCCCTAGATAACTTCTTTGCTCTGAACACACAGTCCAAGGAATAAGGTAGCAGGCTCGCTTGCTGACAGCTCAGTCCCAGTGATATAGGTCCCAGATCGCTTCTTTGCTCTGAACACACAGTCCAAGGAATAAGGTAGCCAGCTAGCTTGCTGAAGCTCAGTCCCAGTGATATAGGCCCTAGATAACTTCTTTGCTCTGAAAACGCAGTCCAAGGAATAAGGTAGCAGGCTCGCTTGCTGACAGCTCAGTCCCAGTGATATAGGTCCCAGATCGCCTCTTTGCTCTGAACACACAGTCCAAGGAATAAGGTAGCCAGCTCGCTTGCTGACAGCTCAGTCCCAGTGATATAGGTCCCAGATCGCTTCTTTGCTCTGAACACACAGTCCAAGGAATAAGGTAGCCAGCTCGCTTGCTGACAGCTCAGTCCCAGTGATATAGGTCCCAGATCGCTTCTTTGCTCTGAACACACAGTCCAAGGAATAAGGTAGCCAGCTCGCTTGCTGACAGCTCAGTCCCAGTGATATAGGCCCTAGATAACGTCTTTGTTCTGAAAACGAAGTCCAAGGAATAAGGTAGCAGGGTCGCTTGCTGACAGCTCAGTCCCAGTGATCTAGGCCCCAGATCGCTTCTTTGCTCTGAAAACGCAGTCCAAGGAATACGGTAGCCAGCTCGCTTGCTGACAGCTCAGTCCCAGTAATGTAGGCACCTGATCGCTTCTTTGCTCTGAAAACGCAGTCCAAGGAATACGGTAGCCAGCTCGCTTGCTGACAGCTCAGTCCCAGTAATGTAGGCACCTGATCGCTTCTTTGCTCTGAAAACGCAGTCCAAGGAATATGGTAGCCAGCTCGCTTGCTCACAGTTCAGTCCCAGTGATATAGGTCCCAGATCGCTTCTTTGCTCTGAACACACAGTCCAAGGAATAAGGTTGCCAGCTCGCTTGCTGACAGCTCAGTCCCAGTGATGTAGGCACCTGATCGCTTCTTTGCTCTGAACACACAGTCCAAGGAATACGGTAGCCAGCTCGCTTGCTGACAGCTCAGTCCCAGTGATGTAGGCCGCAGCTTGCTTCTTTGCTCTGAACACACAGTCCAAGGAATA
This sequence comes from Ambystoma mexicanum, assembly GCF_040938575.1. NCBI lineage: Eukaryota > Metazoa > Chordata > Amphibia > Caudata > Ambystomatidae > Ambystoma > Ambystoma mexicanum. Next base: position 180,627,195 of record NC_090940.1, read on the forward strand.
CGGTAGCCAGCTCGCTTGCTGACAGCTCAGTCCCAGTCATATAGGCCACCCTTGTCTCCACCCACCGGTATGTACTACCCCACCTTGCATTAGGGTACAGGCCATACCCTGGTATGACCACCCTCTGGCTGTGCCTCATCCTTCTGGGCTAATGATGATATATTTCACACACCTACCATTGGGTATTTCCTACCCCCTGCTTTGGGCTTTTGCTAGGCTGTGATATGTTCACCCAGCAGCCGCGGGTCACCGTAATGGGCCAACGTTTCCTCTGCTTTTCTCTCTGTGGCTGTTCTCTCTCCAGCATCACATTCCAGCCCTCAAAGGGCTCTTGGGTTTCTTCTTTGCTGGCTGAAGGCTCCTGCCAGGGTCTGAGCTACAGCATTTAGTAGGATTTCTGCTTTCTCTCTCCCTCTGGTTTGGTCTCTGCCGCTGTCAGATATATTGCTTGCTGGGGCTTCAGCTTTCTCTCTCCCCCTGGGTTTGATCTCACTCAGAGTCTGAGATGTAGGCCTCAGCAAAATGTCAACTTCTTCTCCTTTTCCTGGTCTGGTTTCGGTCATTGTCTGAGTTAAAATCCCCACCAGGGCCCAGACTCCTCTCCCAGTGCCCCATCTGGCTCCTGGCCTTCCCCCTGCTTCGAGATTGGTAGCCCACTCTGTGCCACTGCCCACAGAAAACATATCTTTTTCTAATGCTGTTGGTTAGTCTAGTTAACTAATATAACGTTTGTTTGGGCCTTCCTTCACTTACTAGTTACCTCACATCTTGATTTGTTGAGCCCTGTACATATGGTGGATTTTCGCTGTTTCTTTTCTCTGTGTTACAGTATTCATTTGTTTACAAGGATTCATCCCAGATTTGAAAGTGGTACTGATTGCTTCCTGCCTCGCTGTGTCCGAGATTTTTAAACCTGTATCCTCCATTTTGAAGTCAGGCGGAATACACATTTTGTCCATGCAATTCCTTGTGGCCATGCAGACTCTCTTCATCAGATGGGGGACACTGCAGGAGAAACGTGTTTCAGGTTTCAGCTACTCCCCAGATTCCCTCCCCTCATGGTTAAATTAGAGAGAGTGTGCTTACTTTGTTATCGGGACAAGTGAGTGTGTATATCTGAATGTGTGGGACACGCCCGCTTTTCCATGCACGGCGTGCGATATGTCTGAGAGATCCGCAAGGCAATTGATGTTGGATCAACTTACAACTGGACTCATTATCGTGTCTGCATGAATGTGTATAGTGTATATTTTGCCTAAGACCATAACTCATACGGACACATGGGTTAAAATATTAACACACTTTCCTTCTCTGGCACTAGCAAAAGTTACGGCTCTGGTTATTAGGATTGGCTCTTGGGACATGAGGAGTGGCTCTTGGGACGTCCACATATACCAGCTCCAGGGTGCCTATTGCAGAGTGAGTGTGCCCCCTGTTTCAGAGACCACCCTAGGTACTGACAAAGGGCAGCTGGAAAATGTGACTTTGTAACACTATGTCACGATGTGTAGGACTGTGCACTATCAGCCGAACGCTTGTTAAACATTTTTTTTGTCCAAGTTCCTGGCGGTTGCCATGGCACGTCTTCCATTGCCAAGCATCCATAAGATAGTTAACGCTGAACTTAGTGTTCCACCACCCTGGTAATAACGCGGAACGACGTGAGCACATGATCCCGCTCTCTGAAATCATATTTCATTCCTGCTAGTTTCACCGCGGCACTTGTGTTTGAAGTTAGTACGCCAAACTGTAACTCAAGTTTCGTGTTCAGTTCAGCTTTTGTTTCTCTGCTGATCCTTCTTTTTTTATTTTTTATTTCTGTTGCACCAAAGCCCGGAAGCATCAGGGTGCTGGTCAACAAAAACACGAGACACAGGTAAAACATATTTGACTCTGGAACGCATTACCGACTGTCTCGTTTAATCCCTTGCTTGTTATCAGCCGTTCAACACCCAGACCACGGAACGCATTATGGACTGCCTTTGTAAAACCCTTTGCTTAACTCCTGCTCTTGATATTCCAGACCTCAGACTGCCATCACCTAATCTCTTGTTTGCTTTCTATTGTGGAGCTACAGTAAACATCCTTTGCCTGTATATTTGTTTTTATTTCTTTTTTCTTTATTTTTTGAGAATCACCCGATTGGATTGTGACCTAGACATTGTTACCTTGGATCTACTTTCTTGGCTTATGGACTATTGGACGCTATGCAGTGCTCCATCACATGTTGCCCTTTTCATCGTTAGTGTGTCCTCGTTCCATACGGGGGTAGTGTCACAGGTTTCCCCTATCTCACCTGTCTGTATTGTTTGCTCGTGATCTTCGAAGATGTCTTCTTTCGCACTGTTCAGGATTGTTATAATCCCATGCGTGGGTCCTCGGGTTCCAGCGTGCAGTTCGTGACCCGGCTCCAGGAAGCGTTCAGATGTCCGGGAAGAAGTCCAGGAAATGGCGAGGTACGCACTCGGAGGTACGAATGTGATGGAAATCCAGGATATGCAAGGTGAGGAAAAAGGGGAAGGGTGAAAGAAGAGGTGACTCAGGGGACCGGTAACCAGCAATCAGAAGTAATCGCTGAACAAACTCCGGCAACACACGTCTGACTACTGCAAGCGGTAGCATTGAGACGCGCAGGGCCGTGTCTGCTTTATAGAACGTAGAGCGTACAACGCGGAGACTGGCAAACAGCATTCCGCGTTCAGTGGCCATGTTGGGAGTACTGCTGAGTTCAGTCCCCTATGGGTCAGGGACCACAAAGTCCAGAAGGGACGTGAACGGTAGTTCATGACAGCATGCCTCCTCTGAAACCCAGTTCCTCCGGGTTTGCCCGGATGTTTAAGGTGGTACCTTCGGAGCAGTCTGGGGGCATTTATGTTTGAGACTGGTTCCCAGGTGTGTTCACTGGGAGGGTACCCTTTCCACTCGACCAGATACTGTAGCTGACCACGTCTGTACCTGGAGTCACATATTCTGGAAACCTCATATTCTAACTGATCATTGACAATCACAGGGGTAGATCTTGCAGCAGTTCGAGAGGACTGGACGTATGGTTTCAACAGAGAAGTGTGAAAGACCGGGTGGATCCTCTTCCGATATTCTGGTAGTCTGAGTCGGAAGGCCACCGGGTTAATGATTTCCTTTATTGAGAAAGGGCCGTAGGACCGGGGAGCTAGTTTATTTGGTTGTAAGCGTCGAGGCAGTAGTTTCGAGGATAGCCAGACCTAATCACCTATTGAGTATAAAGGCCCTGGTCTTCTTTTGGAGTCAACATGATGTTTGATGTTTCTTTTCTAGGTGTTCTTTTGCTTCTTTGTGTACGTTGATGAGGGTTTCAATCCAGGAGTCAACTGGAACTGAGGAACTGAGGTAGGATGTTGGAGAACGGATGGTAGAACCGAAGGGTGGAATCCTTGGCTACAGAAGAAGGGGCTGGTTTTGACAGCCGAGCGATCCGAATTGTTGTAGGCAAATTCAGCCACAGGTATTAAGAGTGACCAATTGTCCTGGACCTTGGTGGCGAAACAGCGAAGATATTGTTCCAGAGTTTGGTTCACGCATTCAGTAGCTCCATTGGTCTGTGGATGATAACCTGGGGATAGGGCATGTTGGATTCCTAGTATACGACATAATTGTTTCCAGAACTGAGATATGTACTGGAGTCCTCTCTCAGATATGATCTTGGAGGGTAGTCTGTGAAGTCAGAATATGTGTTCCAGGAAGATTCTGGCAAGTTCAGAGGAAGATGGTAGTTTATATAAAGGTGTAAAATGAGCCATGTGAGTGAACAAGTACATGGTAACCATGATAGTTGTGTGTCCCCTGGAAGGTGGTAGTTCCACAATAAAGTCTGTGGCAATGAATTCCCAAGGTCTTTTTGGAAGCGCGCTGGTTGGAGCAGGAGACCTGCCAGTTTCTTGTTGTCATGATTGTTTTGAGTGCAGACTGCACACGTTTGGATATAATGCTGGACATCATCCTTCATCTTCGGCCACCAAAATTGTCTTTGTATTACACAAAGGGTGTTGGTGATGCCACGGTGTCCTGAATGAAGGGTATCATGACATAGGCGTGTGATCTTTTGTCGTAGTCTCTGAGTGGGAATGACCAGGCAATTGTCCTTGAATAAATATCCGACCTTCGTCTTGAGGTTCCATTGATTTTTTTCCATTAAACTCCTTCCAGATTTCAGAGGACTGAGTTTGAATCCGAATGTCTTCCAGGAGGTTGATTGCTTGGGCAACAAATATTGTGTGGGGAAACATCTTTGGGAAGGATCGATCTTCAAGAATTTCGTAGTCAGGACGTCAGGATAAGGCGTTGGCATTATATTGTATGTTCCAGGAACATGACTGATTTGAAACTGGTACTGGGCAAACAATAAGGCCCAACGGGCTTGACGACTGTTCCTACATTCCAGGGACTTGAAGATTCCGATGGTCCGTGCGGACATGAACAGGATGTTTCGCTCCCAGGAGTAGATGACGCCAGTCTGTGAAGGCTTGACGGATGGCTAGTAGTTCTTTTTCCAAAACAGAATAGTGGGTTTCACTAGGAGTCAAGGTGCGAGAAAGGTAGGCAATGGGGTGTTCTAGCTTGTCATCTAATTCCTGTTTCAGGACTGCCCCGATGGCGTAGTTAGAGGCATCAGTTTCCACTAGAAAGGGTCGATCAATGTCAGGTTGGGCCAAGATGGGGGCTTGTGTAAACTCCGGCTTTAACCATTGAAACGCCTCATCTTGGTCTGCTGTCCAGTGAAAGGGGGTATCCTTCTTTAACAATGTAATGATCGGATGTACAATCTCCGAAAAAGAAGGTATGAATTTCCGGTACAATTTAGCAAGCCCCAGGAAGGATTGAATTTGTTTCACAGTAGTTGGAACAGGCGAGGATAGAATGGAGTCTACTTTCGAGTGGTCCATTCCAATTCCCTTTGGGTTAAGGACGAATCCAAGATAGTGAACAGTAGACACATGGAAAAGGCATTTCTCGGGTTTAGCCAGGAGTTTATGTTCACGTAGACGTTGTAAAACTGCTTTAACATGTTCTTCATGCTTCAGATGGTCCTTGGAGTATATCAGTATGTCATCCAGGTATACAATGACGAAGAGGAACAGCATATCGGAGAACACCCAGTCCATAAAACGTTGGAAGACGACTGGGGCATTGGCAAGTCCGAAGGGCATAACCAAGTATTCAAAATGACCAAAGGCTGTTTTCCATTCGTCACCTTCCTTTATACGGATAAGATGGTAGGCACCTCTGAGATCTAATCTCGTGAACACTACAGCTCCTCTTACCGCTTCCAGGATATCCGAGATTAGGGGCAACGGGTAGCGGTACTTGAGGGTGCATTGATTAAGGCCACGATAATCTAGACAAGGCCCAAGCTCTTTGGTATCTTTCTTGGGAACAAAAAACAATGAAGTACCTGCCGGGGATTTGGATGGTCGTATAGTACCATTTTCCAAGTTGGTATCAAGGTATTCTCGGAGGGCTCTTTTCTCAGGTTCTGAAAGAATGAACATCCTTCCAATGGAATCACTGCTGAGGGATCAGTATCAATAGCACAGTCTTGAGGTCTGTGAGGGGGAAGGGCTTGAACTATGATATGATAAGGCATTTGTAACGCGCCTATACACAAGTGTTTCAAGGCGCGACGAGGCAGGGGGGGAACAAGGGGAGACAGACAACGATCTTACTAGGCCAGGTGTCATTCAGATCGCGCAAGTGCAGGGGTAGAGGGGAAGGGAAAAGTGCATGGGGGAAAGGGAGAGGGGAAAGTGCAGTACAGGGTTATAAGCATACAGCATACAGGATAAATAACAAGGGCCAGCTGGTGGCAAGTGCGAGGTAAGTGCAGACAAGTGCTGGGAAGGGGGGCTGTATGGATACAGACACAGTCCCGTAGTGCAGGGGTTGCCGTGGAGGCAGTGCAGGGGAGAGTGGCTGGGCCGAGAACGGTGAATGGCCCAGTTGCAGATTCAGTGCAGTTTCAGTAGTATTAGCAGGGGAGAGGGGGAGAGAAAGCGGAGGCAAAGAGGAAGGTTTTGAGGTGCTTCCGGGACCAGAGGTGGTTCTCCTCAAGTTTCAGGGAGGTAGGAAGGCTGTTCCAGAGGGAGGCCCCTGCAGTGGAAAGAGATCTGCCCCCAACTCGTTGTTTGGAGAAGCGGCTGACCCTGAGGGAGTTGGAGGCGGATGAGCGAAGAGCTCGAGAAGGAAGATATTTAGGAAGAGAGAGTTGAAGGTATTTTGGCCCAAGGCCCCAGACGGCCATGTGGACAATGCAGAGGGTTTTGAACTTGATCCTCGCAGTCACTGGGAGCCAGTGTAGTGATTTCAGTCCTGGAGAGATACGGTCCCTGGGCTTGAGGCCAAGGACAAGTCTTGCAGTCCTGTTCTGGATGAGTTGCAAAGGGCGGAGAGTAGAGGCGGGCAGATTAAGATAGAGGCTGTTACAGTAGTCCAGCTTAGAGAGAACCAGGGCTCTAGAGACAGTGAGCTTCTTGGGGAAGGAGAGGAAAGGAAGGATACCTCTGAGGAGGTGTAGCTGGTAGTGTGACTTCTTAGATACGTCGGATATGTGAGGAGAGAAGGAGAGTGTGGAGTCGAAGATGACCCCAAGGTTTTTTGCCTTGCAGGTAGGAGTAGGAAGAGGGCCCAGTGAGGCCGGCCAGAGAGCAGCAGGGAAGGAGGGAGTGGGAGTGCCGATGAGTAGAATCTCAGTCTTACTGGCATTAAGGCAGAGGTCGTTGGCGGCACACCATTTCTGGATAGCAGAAAGACAGTCAGAGATGAGGGAAGGAGAAGAGGAGGCCGAGGGTAGCCTGAAAATGAGTTGGGTAACATCCGCATAGCACTGAAAGTAGGGGCAGAGAGCGGCGATGTGGTGGGCGAGAAGTGCCAGATACTGGTTGAACAGCCAGGGAGAGAGGTTAGATCCCTGGGGGACACCACAGGTAGAGAAGAAGATGTCACAGAGGAAAGACCCCAGTTGAACCTGGGAGGGTCGATTTGAGAGGAAAGAGGTCAGCCACGCCAGAGCCTGACCAGTGATACCGAGGTTATCACGGAGACGGTTGAGCAGGATGGTATGGTTGACAGTATCAAAGGCAGAAGAGAAATCAAGCAAAATGAGAACACATGGAATGTTAGAGTCAAGGTTCGAGAGCAGGTCCTCACGGATGTTCAGGAGAGCAGTTTCCGTGCTTCTGGCAGCTCTGAAGCCAGACTGATGGTCATGAAGACTACCAACACATTCAGCATGGAGATTAAGCTGGGAGATGGCCAGTTTCTCCAGGAGCTTGCCCAGGAAGGGAGTGATAGAGATTGGGCGATAGTTAGCTGGGCAGGAAGGGTCGGAAGAGGGTTTCTTAGGAATGGGGTGCACAAGGGAGTGCTTGAGAGGGGATGGGAAGACTCCAGAGGCGAAGGAGTGATTGCAGAAGTCAGCAAGGGCAGGAGCCAAGGAGTCAATGTGGTCCTTGATAGTTTTGGAGGAACAGGGGTGGACCTGTTTTGATGAGACTTTCATAGATCGGACTTGTCTTGAAACCTCGTCAGCAGAAAAAAGGGGAAAGGAAGAGAAGGAGAGAGGAGGGGTGGCTGCAGAAGAGCCAGAGGAAGGGCAGGGAATAGAGGGGGGGAGGTTATAGGAGGAGAGTGAGGACAGGATGTCCTGAGTTTTTGAAATGAAGTGAGAGGCCAGTTCCGTGCAGAGGGCCTGGGAGGGGACAGGAGAGGTAGAGACTGCAGCAGGGTTGGCCAGCTCCTTGCAGATTTTAAAGAATTGTTAGATGCTGCAGAGATGCGGGCTTGGATAAGGGCTCTCTTCTTGGTGAGAACGGAGAGCCGGTATTGCCTTTGGAACAGGCGACAGGCCAGTTTGTCAGAGGATGAACATGAAGCACGCCATTTCCTCTCTGCCACCCTGCACTTGCGCTTAAGGGTGACGAGATCCGAGTCATACCAGGAGTTACATTTGGCTTTGGGCTTCAGGCGGATTCTCATGACAGGGGCAAGGATATCAAGAGTATCAGATATAGCGGAGTGGAGAGTGGAGAGGGCTGTGTCAGGGTGGGAGTCAGCCGAAGGGGGAGGAGGGGGCAAGAAGGTGGCAGCGAAAGCCTCAACTGACACGCGCTTCATGGGTCGGATGACCGAGAAGGAAGGTGGCAGTGATGGGGGTGGCTTTGCCTGTGGGGTAGGGAGGGTGAGGTGGGAGGAGAGGAGAAATTGATCGCGGTCATAAATACATCTGTGTAAGCCTGATAGGCCCTGGGAACCTGGATGATATTCGAGACAGTGAATGGACCTTGCTGGTTCATTTGCATATCTTCAGAGGATCCGGACGAGGAATCCAGGGATAAACAGTGGGACATACAATGTTCTGAACCAAGAAACAAGGATCCTGTTGCCCAGTTGATGTAGGGGTTGTGCTTCTGTAACCAGGGCATACCTAGAACCATTGGGTAACGGGCAGATCTTATGATGTCGAATTTGATCCTCTCTTGATGGTGGTTTATAGAAAGCAGGATCTCTTTGGTTTGAAGGGTTATGGGTCCTGAAGAGAGAGGTCTTCCATCGATGGCTTCTACAGGTTGCATGATGTCTCGTCTTTCATATGGAATGTTATGGGTAGTGACCCAATCATGATCTATGAATATCCCCATGGCCCCACAATCCACTAATACCAGAATGGGATAAGATTCTTTCTTGGAAGGTGATAGAAAGGCCTGCAGAATCACAAGGTTGTTCTGTCCAGGAGAGTTCAAGGATGGAATAGATGTGGAGCAAACCTCTCTCTCCCGAAGCTGTGCTCCATCTAGGATCAGGAGCTGGCGTTTCCCGAACGCCGTGGAGGGGCAATAGGACACTCTCTCACAAGGTGTTCATCAGAGGCACAATACATGCACAGACCAGTGTGAATCCGTTGCATCCTTTCTTGCGGGGTTATGGGTCCGCAGAAGGTCCCAAGTTGTATGGGTTCTAGGTCTGTGGTCGGAGAAGATGCATGCTCGGGTCTAGAGGAAGGTTCTGTAGAGGCCTTTTGGTAGGGTATTTTAATCTTCTTCTTTTCCGCCTTTCTTTCCTGGATACGAAAGTCAATCTGTAAGGAAAGATCCATGAGAGCCTGGAAGGAACTTGGGCGAGCTACCCTGGCTAGCTCGTCTTTTATCTCTTCATACAAACCTCTTCGAAAGAGGGTGAAAAAGGCCTCAGTGGATGTCAGATATCTTGATTGTCGTGAAGAGTATGAGACCTCCGTCCCCAAGTATCACAGAGAGAGAATACAAGATTACACCCTATGCGATCATTGAGGCCACAGGTGGTTAGTCCTCGAAGCCTGGAACCACGGAACGCTGATAACCCCAAGGCAGCTGCAAAGGAAAGCTTTGGTTTGCAATCAAATGAGCACAGTACAAACAGAGAGACTAAATAAAGGCAACGGCTTACCTAAATGGGGAGCTGGTGTGACCCTATATCCTGTGCTTGGGGTAGTTCTGTGGAGGTTGGCATGTGAGCTGGCTTTCCCCGATGGCAGTGGGGAGAGGAACATTGGGCTGGGTGTGGTCCCCAGCCTACCCGCCTGTAGCGAGTGAAGAAGAACTGGAATCACAAGAACTTGGTGAAGCAAGAAGACCAAAAATGCCAAGTCCATACAGGGCAATCCGAGGCAGTCCAAAGAACAATCCGAGGTCGGGTAATCAATCCAGGAAGCATAGTCAAAGAGCGTAATCCAAGAAGTCTGTGTAGAAGTCCTGAGTCAAAGAGCCGTGAAACAAAATATCCTGAGCGGCGTACAGAGTCCTCCAAAGTGAACAGCTGTGAAGCGTGGTACCGCGGGACTTCACTGCTTAAGTAGCGACTGCATCATGTGATCCGTGAGTGAGACGGACAAGTGCGTCACGTGACCCGGGACCGTGACACGTGAGCGCTGATTTCGTCCCAGTGGTCGCGGAAGCGGCCATCTGCGCGCACCATCCTGCAGACGCTGTCTGCGAACTCCATCCTGCAGACACCATGGAAGGCGCCAGCGAAGGAGTGGGGAACCCCCGCACTTGCGTGTCTGGCCCCTGGGGTAAACCCGCTCACGTGACATCCCTCCAACGTGAGTGAGGGGAAATGAGGGTGAGGATAGTGTGGCTGAAGTAGTGGGAGTGTTGCCTGGCCTAGGTGCATGTGGCATGGAACGTGAGGAAATCGTGACAGATCCCCCCCCAAGGGCCCACGGCCCCGTGAGCACAGAGGGTTATCCCTATGAAAACGGGAAACCAAACGAGGGGCATCCACATCCCCGGCAGGAACCCAGGAGCGCTCCTCGGGCTCATAGCCCTCCCAATCCACCAGATACTGCAGCTTCCCCCTTAGAACACGGGAACCCAGAATAGCAGACACCTCACACACATCCGGGGAAGAAGGAGAAACCGGGGCAACCGGGGAGCGAAGACGGGTAGGGCCAGGACAGAGCTTGAGAAGGGATACATGAAAGACAGGGTGAAGCCGCCACGAAACCGGAACCCGAAGGCGATAGGCCACAGGGTTGATCACTCGGGATATCACAAAGGGGCCACCGAAATGGGGCAACAACTTGCGGCAACCCTGCAAATATAGATGACGAGACGAGAGCCAGACCTCATCCCCCACAGCAAATGAAGGGGCAGCGGAACGCTTCCGGTCCGCAGCAGCCTTCATCGAGGCCTGGGCTTCCCTAAAATGCATCAGGGTCTGCATGTGGACGGCAGAAACGTCTTGGATGCAAGAGGAGGTGGCTGGATTACCAGAAAGGGAGAAATCGGGGATGGGCAGGATTTTAGGATGTTGCCCATACAAGGCTTAGAAGGGGGAGAAACCAGTGGAGGAATGTACCGCGTTGTTGTAGGCGAATTCCGCCATATGCAAGATGTGGAACCAGGACTGCTGGTGCTGAAGCGTCAAACAGCGCAGGTACTGCTCCATGGTTTGATTAACCCTCTCAGTCTGCCCACCCGTCTCAGGGTGATAGGCCGAAGAATAACGTGATTACAAAGAAGATGGCCACTTTGTGGTGGCAGTGGTCTGCCCTGAGGGTGGTGCACCAATAAGGGGCTAGTAAAACTTATATTCACAAAAAAGAGTATTGGTACGTCAAGGATTGGCCTATGGGCAGTATAAATGAATTGGTACCATATTGGTCCAATGCCTATATAGCCTCGTTGTAAAGAACACTACACCCAATTGTATATAACGGAGTCAAAACCATTCATAACAATTGCAAACACATTTAATGTGGAAAATACATACATAGAATTAAATCAAACATGTAATTCACATTTTTAACAGTGGATAAAATCTTTCAAACCATATATTAACGAGTTGAACCTATGAGAAATGAAGAGAACAAAATCAAAAATTAAACCAAAAAGGAGAAAGGAAGAACCCGGACCAGATACAGATATAAACAAGAGTTCCTTGTCATTTAGACATGTAATTTGTCCTATACAAATAAGAACAAAGAAATACTCAGTGAAGTTATTCTGAAAGTTAATGCAATATTTCTAACTGCAATATTGCCGTAGACTGTAGCCATCAAGTTTACAGAAAGGAAAATAATTTTTTATTTCCAATAAATAGTCTTATTAATTGAAAAATGAAGTCCCAGGCTGAAGGTCTTAGAAAGCTGGGATTGGGTCTGCCAACGCATCCGAGGGAGGATAGGCATAAGAACCCCCAAACGGCTTCACCATAAAGGAGTGTCCTTGCAAATGGAGGACTGAAGACCCGGTTCTAAATCCAAACTGGGTGAGGTATATAGTGGAGGACCTCCAGTTTCCTTTAATCATAAATGCGTTTCGGTGGTGAGAACTGAGTGAAGAAAATAGAATCTTCACAGTTGGATTGAGTGTTCCGCCTTCATCAGGGCAATAAGTAGCAAGACCCTGTTGTTTTGAAAAAAGGAGGAAAGAAAAAAGACAAAAATACATGACGATGTGGAGAGAGTAAAAGCATTAAGTGCTAACAATTAAAATCAAGTGTAGAGAGCTATGAACAATTATATACAAAAAGAAGTTACAGGTGTAGGTGGGATGCTTTCGTCTCAGTGCAGATCGGAGATCCTGGTCTTGTCTGCAACAAACTACTCAGTGCCATGTGAACTTAACCTATGAACAAGGGGTACTCTGACAACATGCAGATGAGTCCCTGTAGGGTAAATGGGAAATAATGGCACATTGTCCCCTTCAACTATGAAGTACCTAGGCCCCAGAGGGCCATATACGGTTCCAGTCCAACCCCCCGGTGCAGGGAAACTGAGAGAGGCGGAGAGGGGATGCCGAAAAACGGGGGGGTGTCAGGCAGTGGGCTGCTTACCTAAGTGATGGCGCAAAGTGGAACCGCTGTGAAATGGGCAGTTCCCATGTTGCCAATCCACTGGATTGGTAGATGGAGGGTGCAACCGGAGTGGTCGCGTGTAGGAGCAAAAATCCGTATTCAGGACTGGTGTGTATGTCAGAATCCTGAGGAAATTACATGTGAGAGAAAACAAGTTATAAAAGATGAAGGTTGCAAGCCGAGACCGGTTGCTGAAAACTAATGACTATAAAAAAGTAAATTAATACCTGTCAGAGTGGAGAGTGAAGCTACAGTGATCACGAAGAGCCGGTGGGGCTGGAAAGACAGCCGTGTCCTGTGAGCGGGCTGCATTCGTGAGCTGCACTGACAGTTTGGGCAAAAAAATATATGCAATGGAGACGTCCGTCGCTGTGGCAATGACGTCGCATTGTGGGTGCTGGAAGCTGGGATTGGTGTCGATAGGTTGGGAGACAACCAATCAGAAGAGCCCTGAAAGGCAGTGCCTGATGGAGAGGTGTGTCCCAGATGGCCAATCTGAGCCTGTCAAATCCGACTGCTGGAAAATTCCTCAGGGAGCCCTAACAGAAGAAGGTGGGGAAATGTGAACCCAGTGCCGGAAGTGATCAAGGCATTAGACAAATGCCTATCCATGGCCAGGATGGTCAAATTAAAATGGTGATTGTTCATTAAGGCCGTTTTGCAGAGAATCCAGTCTACAGATCCATCTTTTCTCTAGTTCAAGGAGTCTATTGTGAATATTCGGGCCTGTTTTTATCCTGTCAAGGACCCACCAGAGGATATCATCAGGGGTGTGTTGGTGGGATAAGAAGTGTGAAACCAAAGGGGAAGTGATGTTCTTGCAACGGATCCTGGACCAATATTCTGATATCCGAGTCCAAACACTCTGCATGGTTTGTCCCACATAACGGAGGCCACATGGGCACTCAATACAATATACAGCTTGGCTGCTTTTACAGTTGGATAGGTTGTTCAAAATCCATTATCTGTCACCGATCTTGAATGTTTGAATTTTCCTGGTAAATTTACACACTGAGCATGCCCCACAGGAATAGTGGCCGGTGACTCTGCGAAGATTCCAAATGCCTGTACGTGGTGGTACTCGTGTGTAAGAGGAATGAACCAGGTAATCCCTGATATTCCTCGCTCTTTTGAAAGCGAACCGAGGAATGGGTTCGTCCGAGAGCTGTAATCGTACAATGGGCCAATACTTGCGGATCACTTTCTTTAAATCAAAGGTGTTAGGGCCATGTGTGATCACACATGTGAGTCTATCCTCTTTGGGTTCATGGGAATCTGTTCTCGGTGTTAAGAGTGAGTCTCGATTAGTGAAACAAGCTCTCTTTGTAGCAGTATTCACCAATCTTCTGGGGTATCCATGTGTGCGCAGGCGCGCACTGAGTGTTCTAGCCTTTTGTAGAAATCATTGAGGGAAGTGCAGTTCCTCCTAATCCTAAGTAATTGACCATACGGAAGGTTCTGTTTAATGTGTTGTGGATGGTCACTCTGGTAGTGTAAGAGTGTATTGCGATCCGTGGTTTTCCAAAAGAGGTTGCAAATGAGTTTATTATTGAGACATGAGATTTCAAGGTCCAAAAAATGTATCCGTGTGGTGTCAAATTCCATAGTGAATTGGATATTATTGTTCCGTGTATTTAGCCAGTCAAAGAATAGTTGGAGCGATGTCTCAAATGAAAATAATGTCGTCTATGTAACGATACCAGTGGGAGATGTTCGAAATCCACTGGTTGGTTTGGCTGTAAACATGTTGTTCTTCGAATGAGGCCATTTCAATGATGAATTCTGGTGGGACTCGGTGTACACCGGGTTGGGCTGCCTCTTTAATCAAATGCTCTTATATACAGTCTACCGCCGCATCTTGTGGATAGAAGTATATAGTGCCTTTATATCCATGGTTACTAGCAGTTGTTGTAAGGGATTGAAAGGCAATTGTTCAAACACCTGAATGGTGTGCATCGTGTCCCGTAGGTACGATTTCATTCTGATGCTTAACGGTTTGAGGAAGTGGTCGATAAATTGGCCTAATGGTTCCAAAATGGAGCCTCATCCGGAGACAATAGGTCTCCCTGGTGGATCTTTGACATTTTTGTGTATCTTGGGGAGGGCATATAAACAATGTGTGCAATTGGAGGATGTGCTCAAAAAACTAGCTTCCCTATCAGTAATCCAGTCCCTCTCTCGAACGTAGGCGACCATTTCAGAGATTTCTCTTTGCATTTCTCTGGTGGGGTCCTTTCTGAGAGACTGATAGCTAACACCATCTTGTAGTAGAGTCATGATCATATGGGTGTATTGGTCATTCGTCATCAGCACAATCCCTCCCCCTTTGTCGGCCGGTTTTATTACCAGGTTCCGATTTTTCGAGCGATCTTTTAAGGCTTTTCTCTCCCCCTTGGTTAATTTCTGATGCAGTTTGTTTTTATTCTTCTTTAGTAGTCTGATGTCTCGCAATACACACCTCTCAAAGGTGAGCAGATCATAAGGTACCTGATTGTCTGTGGGTGTGAAGGAAGATTGTGGGTATAGCCCCGTGTCTGGGATGATATCTAGTTCATTATGTTCCTGAAAAAATACACGGAGTCTTAGATTGCGGAAGAATCGGCGAATCTCCATTTCTGTTTTATACTAATCTGTATCACTCGTTGGTACAAAGGAGAGACCTTTAGTTAAAAGAGAGATTTGGCATGGAGAGAGGTCGAAATTGCCCAGATTGAAAATCGGTAACTGATTATTGTCCAGGGATTGATCTATCGTCTCCGTCTCCTGGGGCGTCGCCGTTGTCCCTGATATGGAGTGTTCCAGAATGGGGGACCCCATCCTCCTCCCTGTCCTCCTCTGCCTAAAAAAGGGAAAGGTGGAGGGTAGGGGCCCTGAAAATGTGGTTGTCCGAAGTTTGGAGGCTGATAGGGTGGGAAGTTCTGGTGTGAGCTATCCCCAGATGACCCGGAGCTGCTTGATCCCGAGAAGGTGACCCTACCTCGTCTCCCTCTTGAGGGAGATTGGGATAAGCTTCCTTGTTTTCTAAGGGAATCTATATAGCCTTCGGCCGTGTACGGATAGATAACTTCAGTCTTGAAATCTTTAATGTCTTTGTTAAGTTTTTTTGTTTTTTTGGTTAGGGTATTGGCCTTAAATTGTTCAAACTGTTTGTTAATGTTTGAGAGTTGTGCCTTTATGTCAGTAAGTAAAGTGTTAGCCTTAAATTTTGTTTCTTCTAACACTAAGTTTCTTTGTAGTTCTGTAATAATGCGTTTTGCAGGGGTAATGGTAAGGACCATAATGTCCCGACTGCACTTGGTGGCAATAAAGCTGAAATTCGAGGTATACTGTTTGTCTTCTAAAAATAGCCTGGGTTCATTTCGCACTATGAAGCCACTTGGTATGATACTTTTTTTCAGATACTCCCTGAGGAAGTGACCGTGGAGCTAGGTGCGAAAAGCCTTCTTTTCCAGTTTTAATAGATCCTCAGCTGTACTGGATGAGGAAGAGGGCTGATTAGGATCCGGAGGGTCAAATAGAGAGGGACTACGGATTAACTCAATAGTTTCCTCCTCTGAGTAGCTTAAGGTTGCATTCTCAGCCATATCCGTGTCTCCTGCACCAGAGATTGTGAACAAGTACAGGCGCCCAGACCCAGGTAAAAGTATAGACAGGTAGGGAACTAGGGTGATCTAGCTATGAAGGAGTCAAGCAAAATCAAAAAGGAAAATGCTCTACTGGAAAACCTAAGTATGGCTATTATAAACGTGAGTCGATTCCCACCAACTTGGTCAAAGCACGCCAGAACCTGGAGGTGAATTTTGAACCCCTGTCAGAGACCAAAACCGAAGGCAAACCAAAAAGACAAACGATGGACCTGAAGAATAACCCCGCCAAGACCGGAGCCGAGGGAATGCCTGAGCACAGAATAAACCGTGCCATCTTGGTGAACGAGTCCACCACCACCCAGATGGAGTCGTAGCTCTGTACCTTAGGAAGGTCCGTTACGAAATCCATTGTTAAGGTATGCCAAGGCCTCGGGGGAATGGGCAGGGGCTGCAGGAGTCCTAACGGACGTCCTTTCCAATGCTTGCATTGGGCACAAACAGAGCAGGTGCTGACCTAACACTCTACATCCCTCCTCATAGAAGGCCACCAACACCAGCGTTGTAGTAGTGAGAGAGTCCTCCGCTGACTGGGATGTGCATGAATGGGGAGATCATGTGATCAATCAAGATCCAGATTGCGGGCGTCAGTAGTAGGCAGATACAACTTGTTTTGAAAGAAAGGCAGACCGTCCCGTACCACCAGGTCCCAGTCTGGAAGCAAAGACGGTGGGCAGTAGTCCATGTGTGGACCCTATCCAGGAGAGGCAAGGATGGGGTACAAAGACAAATGATGTGCTTCTTGTCAAGTAGGGTTTCGGGGTAGATAGGCAACGAGACCCCACCGGGAGAACGAGACAAAGCATCAGCCTTACCATGGGTTGCACCAGGGCGATGTGTGATTTGGAAATCATATGCGGGAAAGAACAGATGCCACCTGACCTATCTGCTATTTACGCACTTTAGCGATGCCGGATAACAGAGATTCTGATGATCCGAGAAGACCGTCACCCGATGCCTCGCCCCTAGGAGGTGGTGATGCCAGACTTGGAATGCCTCCTTAACAGCCAGAAGCTCCTTCTCGGTCATGGTATAGCGGCATTCTGAGGGGAAAAACTTCCGTGAATGAAAGGCTGCAACCATCCGGAAGCTGGCACTCCTGGGACACGATCGCCCCTAGGGCGAAGGAGGACGCGTCAACCTCAACTATGAAGGGTAATTCGGGTTCCGGGTGCTGAAGGACAGGGGCTGTAGTGAACGCTGCTCTGAGGGCATCGAATGCAAGTTGTTGTTCATCGGACCATTTGTATGGGACAAGAGGACTGGTGAGGAAGGTGAGAGGGTCTGCAATGGAGGAAAACCCGGAGATGAACCTCCTATAGAAATTCGCGAAACCTAAAAAGGACTGCAATGCCTTAAGAGTGGTAGGGACTGGCCATTCCAGTACTGCCTTGACTTTGGCGTGGTTCATAGCGAGGCCGTCAGGAGAGATATGGAACCCTAGGAACTCAATGTTGTCAGTATGGAATTGCCATTTTTCGGGTTTTGCAAAAAGGGAAAAGGCGCGTAGTCATCTCAACCCCTCCCTTACATGCAGCACATGTTCCTCCTGTGAGTGTGAAAAGATGAGTATATCGTATAAATAGACCACCATGAATACGTCCCGAATGTCACTAAATATCTCATTCATGAAACGTTGAAATGTGGCAGGCGCATTGCAAAGGCCGAAGGGCATAACCAAGTATTCATAAAGTCCGTAATGAGTGCAAAAGACTGTTTTCCACTCGTCCCCTTTTCTCACGCGTACCAGATTGTATGCACCCCAAAGGTCAAGCTTGGTGTACACTGATGCATGCGTGAGGCGATCTAATAAGGGCGTGATTAGGGGTATTGGATATCGATCCTTCTTGGTGATGGAATTCAGGCGTCGGTAGTCGACACATGGACGGAGGTCTCCCTCCTTCTTGGGACAAAGAAGATGGGATTGGCACCAGGGGACAAAGAAGGACGTATATGTCCTTTACGTAGGGATTCTGGTATGTATGTCTTCAATGTCTGCTCCTCCACAGGAGACTGTGAGTATGTATGACCCATTGGGACAACAGATCCCGGCAACAGTTCAATGAGTCAATCGTACTCCCGATGGGGTGGAAGGACCTCCGAGGAACCTTTGTCAAAAACGTCTTGATAGTCCCGGTAGGCCTCTGGAACCGCCTCTGTTATAAGGCCCACAATGTGTGCATCGGTCGCAGGGACCGGAGGTGTCCCTAAGGAGAGTTGTGTAATGGTGCTAAGGACTTGGGCTGGAGAACTCTCGCCAGGTGGTATCGAGAGGCAAGTCTTGACAGACATCTGATTTAAAGAGCACGGCAACAGTATTCCAATTGATTAATGGATTGTGTAGATGCAACCAAGGAATGCCCAGGATGAGACCATATTGTGGCATAGTTATTAAGTCAAAACTGATGGTCTCCTTATGTGTGGTTTGTATGACCAATGTGAGAGGTGCCGTCTGTTGTTCAACTGGGCCGGAAATCAACAAGCTCCCGTCTATGGATTGCACTGGTTCTGGTCGGGTCTTGGTGATGAGTGGGAGATTGAATGAGAGAGCCAGAGTGATATCCATGTAGTTACCAGTGGCACCGGAATCAATGATGATGGTGACTGGATGTGTGACATTAGTAGTGGGTTGTAGTAGCGCCTGTACCATAATGGGTCTGATAGTGCCAAAAGCAGGTATGGGGTCCGGGGAAGGACATGGAGCGCTCGATCCCATCCCCGGGTCTATGATCGAGCCTCCCGAAAACCCTGGGCCTTAGGCTTTGGACGACGGGGACATTCTTTTACAAAGTGACCAACCAACCCACAGTAAAAACAGTCATTATCCACCCTCCTTCGTTCTTTCTGTGGATGTCAATGGACTACGAAGCCCTCCGACTTGCTTGGGTTCTGAGGTAGTCTCGGAGGGGGAGGATGCCATAGAGGAGGCGGGACCAGAAAACCCAGCTTCGGCTCTCCGTTCTGAATGTCTGGCATCGACCTGGAGAGCCAGATCTACTAGGTCGGGGAACAACGTGGGCAAGGAACGGACTACTGAGAGGGCATCTTTCATGGTGTTGTTTAAACCCCTATAGAAGACAACGGCCCTCTTTCTCTCAAGCCAGGAAGTCTCGGCGGACAGTTGATTGAATCCAGTGAGGTATTCAATGAGTGTTCCCCTACCCTGGTGTAATTCCAATAATTCTAAGTCCAGGGACTGTACCTTATGGCGGATGTCAAAGACGCGTGGCATTTCAGCTACCAGAAGGTCAAAGTCATACAATTTAGGGCTATAATTCTCAAGTGGGTTGGCCCAAGCAGCAACAGTACCAGACAAGTGAGACAACAGAAAGGCAGCCTTAGCGGTAGAGTCGGGGAAGGCAGCGGGTTGGCACAGGAAGTGTAGCTTGCACTGGTTGATAAACGTGCAGTATTTGTTGGGGTCTCCCTGAAACCTTTCGGGTGCAGCCAGGGGAAAAGGAGAAGGGAGAATCACGGGAGCGGGAGGAGCTGGTCTCGGGGCCTGGGCCAGTGGAGCTGTGTCTCCGAAACTCCGTGTCTGCAGGTAAAGGATGGCGGACACTCTGGATAGCATCCAGGCGCTGGTGAAGGGCTGCTGTAGCTGCGGCCATGTCTGTTCTTAGTACTGTGATCACCTGAACCATAGCCGCCATGGGGTCATCCGTGGAACCCTCCATACTCTGCACGACAAAGTGGCTTCACAGACTGTCAGATATCTTGTTTGTCGTGAAGAGTATGAGACCTCCGTCCCCAAGTATCACAGAGAGAGAATACAAGATTACTCCCTATGAGATCATTGAGGCCACAGGTGGGTAGTCCTCGAAGCCCGGAACCACGGAACACTGATCACTCCAAGGCAGCTGCAAAGGAAAGCTTTGGTTAGCAATCAAATGAGCACAGTACAAACAGAGAGACTAAATAAAGGCAAGGGCTTACCTAAACTGGGAGTTGGTGTGACCCTATATCCTGTGCTGTGGGGTAGTTCCGTGGAGGTTGGCACGTGAGCTGGCTTTCCCCCATTGGCAGTGGGGAGAGGAACAGAGGGCTGGGTGTGGTCCCCAGCCTACCTGCCTGTAGCGAGTGAAGAAGAACTGGAATCACAAGAACTTGGTGAAGCAAGAAGACCAAAAACGCCAAGTCCATACAGGGCAATCCGAGGCAGTCGAGAGAACAATCCGAGGTCGGGTAATCAATCCAGGAAGCAGAGTCAAAGAGCGTAATCCAAGAAGTCCGTGTAGAAGTCCTGAGTCAAAGAGCCGTGAAACAAAATATCCTGAGCGGCGTACAGAGTCCTCCAAAGTGAACAGCTGTGAGGCGCGGTACCGCAGGAGTTCACTGCTTAAGTAGCGACTGCCTCCGCGTCATGTGATCCTCAAGTGAGACAGACACGCTTGATATAATCATCCAGAATATCTGTAAAACTTGCCATAAAGTTATTGGCTTGTATAGCATCCGGATTCCAATATAGATTGAGGATTAACAATTCTTGGTGGCATGACTTGAATTTTGTACTTAATGACCAAAGAGTTCCTTGCATAAATGAATTCACATTCCACGATGAAATTACATTCGCGCCACTCCCGGTTTTGACAAGGGCAAGAAATCCGGATGAAGGTCTTCCCTTCTCGTCCTTGTATGCCAAATTCAGATGAACAGTAAAGCTGTCTAAGATTAGCAGAGTTGTCATCCATGTTTCTTGTAGGCACAAAATGTCATATGTTTTTAAATCCATATTACCGGAATGTGTGAAGCCTTGTGTGTTCCCGGAGGCCATTGGCAGCGTATCTCTCTGTTCTATATTGTTGCGATATTTATTATGGGCATTGATGTATTTTACTGAGCGTGAGTCCTGGTTCCCTTCATCTCCTTCAATACATTTTTTGCTGATTCGTTCACAGAGCTAATCCCTTTGGTCTTGCAGGTGAAAATAATCTTTAATGGGTAAGGTGATTTCATATCTAAGTTCATTTCTTCTTGTTTCGTGGATGTAGCTGAACATCTCCAGTTCCTGAGGTCCTGATGTTTACTTTCAGTCCCTGCGTCATACCTTTCGCAGGAGTATAATTTCTCTTATCAGGAATGCAGATTTTATCCAATCCCCTATGTAATTTTTCCAATTACTCGAATTCCAGGGGGAAGAGAAGATGAGCCATTTCCAACAAAGACTGTTTTCATTACATTTGAATTTAAATGAAGAATTGCCATGTCTGTGCAAGCCTCATTGGGAAATGCCACGGTTCTGATATCTTCTGTGTTCACAAAACGGTAAATCAGGATATGATAGAGTAATCTAAGGGCACTATGTGGATTCAGTATCAGACCGTCGTCTGATTGCCCTAGGCGGTTCAATCAAAGGCAATAGCTTCTTGATTTTTCGTTGTTTTCGCTATTATCTGATTTTACTTTATCGTAGCTCATGAATTAGAGATTATCTCTCCGATTTTTTTCCAAATGTAAACTTGTGTACATGGGTTTCTTTGGAAGGCATCTCAATCCTCGTTCTGAAATTATCATTCCTTATTGGATACTTCCTTACTTCGATCTTTTAGCATTTTTCTGATATAGGAGAGAGAGAGTTTGCTCTAGTCTTGCCATCACTCCTGCTTGTCACCGCATCCTTTTGCTCTGCATTTTGTCGAGTGTCTTTATTTGAGTGCCTTAATTCTAAGATCTTCTGTTTATATGTATTATCTGCAATATTACACTTTTCTGCGAGTGTCAAAAAATAAGCGAAGAGCTCCGCATTCCTCTTCAAATCCTCATTCAAATTTTCCACAATGTCAAAAGTGTTTTCCTCCTGTGTACTCTCATTAGAGGCTTGAGTATTCTCGTTTTCGCCCTGCTCCTCTTCTGTTGATTGTGTGGAAAAATGTATCATATCCGCGTAATCTGTGTCCGCTTGCTCCTCCACAATCCGTTCCTCCAATACCCCAAATGGAGGTGAGGAGTATTCAGCAGAAGAGACATGGCTTGGATCTTTGGCAGATGGTGCTTTATTCCTGCACTTCATTGTGGACCTTGTTGCTGTGCAAGGAAACGAAACATTTCGGAGGAAGGATCGAAATCTGTTGGATTTCTGCCTTTTTGATTGTGTGACATTTGTCTTTTCATTCCCTCGCTTGATTTCTTTTTTGAATTCGAGAATGAGCTTCCTTTTTTCCCTATTTTGGAAAATAGGAAAGGAATGGTCCCTTTGTAAAACTGCAGGGCCGTCAGAAATGGTTAGTGTTATGGAAGGGTGTTTCTCCTTTTCCATAATTTCTGCCGTGATTGGTAAGCGATCCGGTTCATTTATTGGCTTTGTGGATCCAGTACTGGAAACAGATTCTATCATTACCATATCTTTATTGATGATAACACACAAGGGGGAGACTCCGGGTGTATTTCGATCGTGAGGTCCAGCAGGCGTTTTCACCATAAGAGCGGCTGTCTTCAAATATGAAGGTCGAGCTTGATAGTTATTTTTTGCCATTTCTGATTGTTTAGATTTTGACGATCTGTTAGAATTTCCAGGAGCGTTCTCAATAGAATCATCTTGTCTGCTCTTTCTACATTAAGATTGTACTGAATTTGCAGCTTCCTGATCGACTCGTGATTGAAGTGAGGTTATAAAAGATTCCACAAATATTAACTTCGAATGGATCATTGCTAGTAATGCTGCTTGGTCCTTGTACTTGGTGTCTAGTCAAAGGATGGAAAAAAAAGGGCTGACAGGACAAAGGATCGACACCAAAGGGTCGACAGGACAAAGGATGGAATTATTTTTTTTAATTATATATTTTTTTCAAGTTTTTCGTATAGGTAAAAAAAATGGTTTTTAGTTAAAAAAAACAGGGGTTGAGGGGGGACCCCCCCCAAAAAAAAGTAAAAAAAATAAAAGCAATTCGATCCTTTGGTTTTCGGTCCTTTGGTGTCGATCCTTTGGCCATTCGACCCTTTGGTTGTCGATCCTTTGACCTACAACCCTTGTACTTCACATTAATAACCTCATACAATGTGACAAATGGGGCCAAAGAAATATTGAACGCAGCTATCATGTTGCAATGTATTTGGAAAGGAGCTGAATTCAAAAGGTTTTGAGTATCATTGATATTATGCAGGGAAAGACTGAGTCTTCCAGAGAGCATGGTGATGAGAGATAGAAACTCTAGCCTTGACCTCGTCCAAGACTATACGTCTCCTTTCCATTGTAACAAGTACAGGGGTACTATCGCTGTGTCGTTCCCGGCCTGTTTTTCCAAGTCCCAGCTGTTAATGTTTTTAGGTGTGTGCCTCCATTAGCACGCTGGCTCAATGATTTTTCATTTTCCCTCCTTACTTTGTATTCACCAGCATTATGCCGGAGCATGGTGTCTCCGCACTTGAGACAGGGTCTTCTCTTGTCTTATTGTTCCACTTACAGCTTCTGCTTAGAGCCGAAGAGGGGGATGTTTTTACTGAAGCTGAGGTCGATCTTTGCAGCCCACCCATTGTTGCCATCGTTTGCATGGTTAATTCATACTATGCAATTGTTGAGATTCCTGTTATTTGCAAAGGATTGTGCACAAAAAGTCCTAATTCCGTGTTACTTAAATTGTGATTTTTGTTGATGTTTGATCAGGGATTTTTCCAATGGGGCCAAAGCACATGACTCCTGTGTCTTAATTATTTCACCTTTCTGAGGGGAGCTCGGCCTCCCATTTTGATCCTTGAGGCTAGGTTGGTCTTTACTCAGAGAGAGATCTAGTGTCAAAAGTTCTGCATCCGTCCAGTCATGAGCTTCAAAAGCTGTAAACTCTTCAAGCGGATGGCACTGCAATTTGAAGCAAAAATCCTGCTCCTCTCCAACACCTTACTTTGATCTAAGGTGTGGTTTAATGGTGAGATCATGACTGGCGGCTGTACAGCACTTTCTATTAGAGTTATTGGAGCCAATTTCTTTGCTTTGAGCATTTTATTTAAATTTTCACATTCCAATCCTTGCTCATAGTCGCCCTGCCAAAAGGCTGCGTTCTTTGCTGGTGACACAGTTTTCACAATTTTCAAAGGGATTATTGAATCGCATGAAGGTGGCGCGGCTGCCAGTCTCTATTTACCTGATAGCAGGTGCTGTGATGTATTTACCGTTTGTCGCACTTGGAGCCTAATGCAAGGGTTTCCCAACAGGCCTTCGGGAGCCATCTTGGATTTAAAATAAGTCCTTCAGGCTCCCTTTCCATTGATAGACAGAAGGATCAATGGCAACTCACTTTATTTCAATCAATCCTGCAGTGCGGTATTTTTTATACAGGGGTTCCCTGCAATGCCATTTACTTTCAAAGCTCCCCAACTGTACTTACTGCATGTCGTTTCTGCCAGGATCTGGGAATTGATTTCAGAGCCAATGCCAAGGAACCCAGGGAACACCAAGGAACACTCTCCGTGTCCCCCGGATAAACAAATTTAGACAAGGGGAACCACCAGAGTATTTCTGCTGTTAAAGCAGAGAAGACATTTTGGGTGATACATCACAATTTTTGATGAGCGATAGAAGGGAACAAGCTCATGGAGGCACATGGAAAACCAAACTAAGGGTTTTAAAAAGGACCCTTTGCTGCCCTCATTCTGCAGGGCACACTCTTGATGCCCTGATCTCCTCTGACCTTCCCCTCTCTGTCCCTCTCTCCACTCCTCTCTCCTGGAGTGATCACTTTCTCCTCTCCTCTCCTCCCACCTCACCCTCCCTACCCCACAGGCAAAGCCACCCCCATCACTGCCACCTTCCTTCTCGGTCATCTGACCCATGAAGCGTGTGTCAGTTGAGGCTTTCGCTGCCACCTTCTCGCCCCCTCCTCCCCCTTCGGCTGACTCCCACCCTGACACAGCCTTCTCCACTCTGCTATATCTGATACTCTTGATATCCTTGCCCCTGTCATGAGTATCCGCCTGAAGCCCAAAGCCAAATGTAACTCCTGGTATGACTCGGATCTCGTCACCCTCAAACGCAAGTGCAGGGTGGCAGAGAGGAAATGGCATGCTTCATGTTCATCCTCTGACAAACTGGCCTGTCGCCTGCTCCAAAGGCAATACCGGCTCTCCGTTCTCACCAAGAAGAGAGCCCTTATCCAAGCCCGCATCTCTGCGGCATCTAATAATTCGGCCGAACTCTTTAAAATCTGCAAGGAGCTGGCCAACCCTGCTGCAGTCTCTACGTCTCCTGTCCCCTCCCAGGCCCTCTGCACGGCACTGGCCTCTCACTTCATTTAAAAAACTCAGGACATCCTGTCCTCACTCTCCTCCTATCACCCCCCCTCTATTCTCCTCCCTTCCTCTGGCCCTTCTGCAGCCACCCCTCCTCTCTCCTTCTCTGCCTTTCCCCTTTTTTCTGCTGACGAGGTTTCAAGACACGTCCGATCTATGAAAGTCTCGTCAAAACAGGTCCACCCCTGTTCCTCCAAGACGATCAAAGAGCACATAGACTCCCTGGCTCCTGCCCTTGCTGACTTCTGCAATCACTTCTTTGCCTCTGGAGTCTTCCCATCCCCTCTCAAGCACTCCCTTGTGCACCCCCTTCTTAAGAAACCCTCTTCCGACCCTTCCTGCCCGGCTAACTATCACCCAATCTCTATCACCCCCTTCCTGGGCAAGCTCCTGGAGAAACTGGCCATCTCCCAGCTCAATCTCCATGCTGAATCTGTTGGTAGTCTTCATGACCATCAGTCTGGCTTCAGAGCTGCCAGAAGCACGGAAACTGCTCTCCTGAAAATCCATGAGAACCTGCTCTCGAACCTTGACTCTAACATTCCATGAGTTCTCATTTTGCTTGATCTCTCTTCTGCCTTTGATACTGTCAACCATACCATCCTGCTCAACCGTCTCCGTGATAACCTGGGTATCACTGGTCAGGCTCTGGCATGGCTGACCTCTTTCCTCTCCAATCAACCCTCCCAGGTCCAACTGGGGTCTTTCCTCTCTGACATCCTTTTCTCTACCTGTGGTGTCCCCCAGGGATCTAACCTCTCTCCCTGGCTGTTCAACCAGTATCTGGCACTTCTCGCCCACCGGATCGCTGCTCTCTGCCCCAACTTTCAGTGCTATGCGGATGATACCCAGCTCATTTTCAGGCTACCCTCGACCTCCTCTTCTACTTCCCTCATCTCTGACTGTCTTTCTGCTATCCAGGAATGGTGTGCCGCCAACAACCTCTGCCTTAATGCCAGTAAGACTGAGATTCTACTCATCGGCACACCCACTCCCTCCTTCCCTGCAGCTCTCTGGCCAGCCTCTCTTGGCCCTCTTCCTGCTCCTTCCTGAAAGGCAAAAAACCTTGGGGTCATCTTCGACTCCACACTCTCCTTCTCTCCTCACATATCCGAAGTCTCTAAGAAGTCACACTACCAGCTACACCTCCTCAGAGGTATCCTTCCTTTCCTCTCCTTCCCCAAGAAGCTCACTGTCTCTAGAGCCCTGGTTCTCTCAAAGCTGGACTACTGTAACAGCCTCTATCTAAATCTGCCCGCCTCTACTCTCCGCCCTTTGCAACTCATCCAGAACAGGACTGCAAGACTTGTCCTTGGCCTCAAGCCCAGGGACCGTATCTCTCCAGGACTGAAATCACTGCACTGGCTCCCAGTGACTGCGAGGATCAAGTTCAAAACCCTCTGCATTGTCCACAAGGCCGTCTGGGGCCTTGGGCCAAAATACCTTCAACTCTCTCTCTTTCTAAATATCTTCCTCCTCGAGCTCTTCGCTCATCCGCCTCCAACTCCCTCAGGGTCAGCCGCTTCTCCAAACAACGAGTTGGGGGCAGATCTCTCTCCGCTGCAGGGGCCTCCCTCTGGAACAGCCTTCCTGCCTCCCTGAAACTTTAAGAGAACCATCTCCGGTTCCGGAAGCACCTCAAAACCTTCCTCTTTGCCTCCGCTTTCTCTCCCCCTCTCCCCTGCTAATACTACTGAAACTGCACTGAATCTGCAACTGGGCCACTCACCATTCTCGGTCCTTGGCCCAACCACTCTCCCCTGCACTTCCTCCATGGCAACCCCTGCACTACGGGACTGTGTCTGTATCCCTACAGCCCCCCCTTCCCAGCACTTGCTGCACTTACTTCGCACTTGCCACCAGATGGCCCTTGTTATTTATCCTGTTTGCTGTATGCTATTAACCCTGTACTGCACTTTCCCCTCTCCCTTCCCCCTTGCACTTTTCCCTTTCCCTCTACCCTTTGCACTTGCACGATCTGAATGACACCTGGCCTAGTAGGTTCGTTGTCTGTCTCCCCTTGAAACACTTGTGTATAGGCACGTTACAAATGCCATATCATATCACCGGTAACCAATGAAGACTCCTCCGAAACTCTGAAATAGAAGAATCCCTAGAAAGAGAGAAGAGAAGCCGTATGGCCGCATTCTGTGCACTATGATCTCAGTTTTCAACGGTTTAGCTGAATTTTATGAATCAACTTCCAATTCTGTATCTTGCTTGCACGTGCCAATACCCTGTCAACTGCTTCCAAAGGTTTGTTTTAATCAGACACATATTTGGGTATCGTTGGCATACGAGTGATTTTGCAGGTCAAATTTGGAAAACAAACTCAACAGGGGATGGATATAAATAGTAAATACAATGGGGATAAAGAAGATCCCTGGGACACACCACACTTAACCGGTACGGAGCAGTAAGGGTCAATTTCTACTTGCTGGGAACGATCATGTAGAAATGATGCAAATGATCTCAAGGATTCCTCAGAAATCTGCGCCACTGTTGACAATCTTGAGAGAAGAATCTCAAAATCGACACTATCGAAGGCTGCTGACAAATCTAACCTGATTAACATGCAAGTACTCTCAGTCATATAATAGTTCCAAGAGACCAATGCCACAGTCAGTCGAACAGTCAATAAATAACAGTGTGACATGTAGCTCTAGTAAAGCACAGCGAGACAAAGTAAACTAAATAAAGTCTTACCAGCATGCGGTTGAGCAGCGTTCTGCGTCGACCGTCAAACAGGCCAATCCACCAAACTCATAATGAGGCCCATAGTCTCCAGGTGATTTTTGTGGCCTGGAAAGAACCCTCAGGATAAACGATTTGTGAGATCTTCCAGTGTTTATGTGCAGGAAAAATATTCCAATTGAGGGCTAAGCGGAGTAACAAGGTCCTTCCCAGCTCCATAGAATGAAACTTTTTGGGAATTCCAGAGCATTGAGATATTCGGATCATTCAATCCTCTGCGTGATGCTGTTGAAGAGTCGTCCTGTGGTATCACACAAAGACCTGTGACAACCAAGTACTCTCTAGATGTCGGGTTGCAGGAGCTTCTTGACATCTGAATGACCAATGGGTGTTTCCCAGTTTAACGCAAAGTGAAGCCTACTTTCCAGACTGTAAAGCAGGCAAGGCCGCTGATGGTGTTCATGCATGTAGTACTAGCACGCAAGGCTGCTGACGGTGCTCATGCATGTAGTACTAGTCAATGCTTTAATTTTTGCTACTCCATAAATGCAGTAGGCAGACCATTTGGAATCAGGGGTTAGGGTGGAAAGATCCATGGAGAGGGGTAATTGGAGCAGAACTACAATGGCCTAGATAGTGAGGTGCGAGGGGGGGGGTTGGTTCAGAAAAAGGAGACTTCATAGACAGAGCTCTATCCCTTGAAGTAGAGAGTAGGGTCTGTGAAACTGTGAGGCGGGTATGAGGATGACTTTCAATGCATATAACTCGGGTAAGAAATGTGTGATATCCCATAAGTAGTCTTATGGAGGCCATGCTACCTTTGGAGGAATATCACAGAACCAGGGCATGATGCAGGCAGTAGAAGGCTAATGACTGGTAGTTGTGTTAAGAGCACCAGGGACCATAGGTTGCCGCGCCCTCCATCTTTGTTTTTGGTGCACTAGCAGCCAGTTGGTGGAAACTTGTAAAAAGGCCCATGCTCGTGGTGCCTATTGTGTGTATCCAGAGAAAATTGTTATAGTTTCCACTCATGACGAGAGGTAAAATGCTCCCCAAGCTCGCGCACGGCACTTTTTGCTTAAGTTAGCTTCACTTTAATGTAAATGCAGGTGCATTACGCAACTCAGTCAACACCTACTTAGGAACTCTGTTGTCACTTTCGACACAGTGGGAGCCTTGTCACGCCACAGTGGCTAATTCTCAATTAGCTAAGAGGCAGTGGGTGGGTAGGGATCTAGACACCCACGGAGTTCCCTCCACGAACCCGACTAAATACAAACAAACACCCAAGCAACCTTGTACACCAACCGAAGCAAAACGCACGCACACCCGGCTAAAAGCACATGGGACCCTTCCTACACTTGCGACCTCCTGGGGCACCTTGTAGGAATGGACACCGGGCACCAATGGCTTTACTAATCAATACTCACCTCAAACGCCATCTGCACAACACGGCCAACCCGCAATTAATAGGACAGGCACTGTGCAAAACGCCCTATGCGTAATATCATATGCATTCACGCCCCAGCGCTCCCATGATCAGAACCCACACAAATATAGCCCAACACGGCACAGACCTAGATCCTGGCCATCACAATATGGGTCAGCACTAAGTATACTATATGCATCCTCAGCACTAAAAGCACTAAGGCCCTTCCCACGGCAGCCACCCCAGGCCAGTGAGGGAAGGGTCCCAGGGGACCAGTGCTCTAATTATGGTAATCGCCTTGAAAACTGAAACCCAACTAGGCACATCACCACTGTCGGGACAGCACAATGGAAATAATTTGATACCAAATATGAACTGAACCACGGAATCATGTCTTTGAACTATTTCTTGTAGCTCACCCATTGGACACAAACCATTCACAATAGTTTACCATAATTCCTTATTCGTAGGTATTCACCTCTACTAACCAGGCTCTGGGCAGACCGAGCCCTTGCCAGTACAACTACCCAGTAACTAACTGACCTGCCTACAACAAGCAGGAACCAAGACCATCCCTCTATATTACCTACTAGGTGAAATCCCTTGCAACTGACTCAGTCATTACCAAACACTCTAAACAAATTAGGACCATTGCCAACCAACTTACGGAAATCTCTTCTTTTCTCTCCCTAAACATGTACTCAATACTGTTTATTGAAAATTGTTTGTCACTGCAAAATGTATGAACCAATCTGCAAATCACTATGAATCTGTATATATATCACGATCACTGGGAATTAAATCACCCACGCATAATAGGTCCAAACACAAATGTTGCACGATATCAACACAATCACGAATGGTAAATGCCCGATCTGGGGACCACATTGTCACCAAATATGTATCCAATCCATATGTATTCAAAAAATTATGAAAGGTAGCCTAGAAAAAGACCTGTTAGGTCGAAACACGTGTCGGCACCACCTGTCATATCATCAATTGATGAATTCGAGAGAATAAAAGATTGGAAAAAATGAAAATCACAAACCTTGTGGAACTACATTTTTCATGTGCTGAAAAAGGCAATGGGGTAAATCCAAGCATAAGAAATTGCACACGCGCCGAATGAGTGGAAACTATAACAATTTTCTCGAATGATTGGTAGTGTGTGCGCTTCATGGAGAGGCAGTGATCACACAGAGGAAGCAGAAGAGGCTTGTAGCATGTTGTCACAATTATCGTTGATATGATGGAAGGTTAGACAGGCAAGATGGTGCAGAGTGTTCACTGTGGGACTGAGCATCGGTCTTAGAGCATTATGCGGACTTGAAGCACAAACAATACATAGGGCCCGATTACACGGATGGCGGTACCGGCACCGGTAAGGGCACCGGTAATCCCTTAGCGCCATACTACGAGGTCCCTCAGCGGGTCCCGTCCTTAAAGTGTGGCCAGACCACACGTTAAGGAAGGGACCCGCTGAGGGACTTCTGGGCAAATAACGGGACCGCTAATAGCGGTACCGTTATTTGCTCCTTCCCCATTCCCATTGAGCCCTATCAGGGCTCAATGGGAATGGGGGAAGGGCCTTGGAGAATGGGGACTTACCGCCCTTGCAACCTTGGAATGGGGCGGTAATTCCCCCATTCACCAAGGCGGACTCGGTAAAATACCGGCGCTAATGGCGCCATGGTTACCGCCGTCTGTGTAATGAGGACCAGAGTCAAGCTCAGCAGAGAGTCTGTGAAGTAAGAGTGCGCCTTCATGTCTTGAACAGGGACTTTAATGGAGGCTGATGTTGGCATAGTTGATGGCCTTCACCATGGATAAGTCACTGCTGAGCTCGCCCCCGCAATACTGAATGCGGTTGGAGGCTCCCTGCTGTCGTCCATGGAGCTTGCGGTGTGGATTAAGGTGGAGTTCTTATTTAAAAGGTACTTTTTCCTTGACGCCACCAGCAGCTCAGGGGTTTCGATAAATGGTAGGATGCCATTTTAGTGTCATTTGATAGCGGGCTGGGTCATAAAATGGCATATCCATTTCCATTTTGCTTTCCCACTCTGCTTTTAAAAGCACCAGAGTTTTACACCAGCATGTATTTTTATGCTTGCAGAAAAACAGAAGATTCATATGGAAGCCACCCGCAAAAGCTGAGGGTCCGATGGGAATCTATTGTAAGCGCTGCCCGCGAAGCATCATTTGTGGGCAGCCTAACATGCTTATAACATACCTTCCTTTCTGCAGCCCCAACCTATGGTCCAGCTTAATGGATCTGCATGCACCCAAGATATCCCAGTACACACCTTTTCCCCTTCCTCATCACCCCATCACTACATATGTGGCTTTTCTCCTGCATTCCTACCCTCTTATCTTCTCCATATTCCTTTTGCTCCACAGGCTAAGTTCTGGATACCCCAGGCCGGGGCACAATACGTCAACCTACAGACAAGCGAGGCACTCTGAGAGCAGTACAGTGGCCATTTGGTGCAGTATCAAAGCCCTTTAACATAAAAACATAACATAACACTCACAACCACAACGTTCAACCAACTGGCCAGCTCTTCATAACCCATGTTTAATGCCTGAAATGCTATATAGAAATATAAGCACAGTTTTAAACTAAGAAACCAAAAAAGAAATCATCCAAAGTGAAGAGCTAGCATTAAAAAAATGAAAGAAAACAATCAATGCCACTGTCAACTCCATAGTGTGAATTGTGTGCATGTCCCAGATGTCAAAGGCTTGACAGAACTGCATTTGATTTTTCTCTACTGTTTTTTGTTTGTCATGTATTCCTGCTTTGCTTTAAAGATTGTTATCACCTGTAATCTTGCAACGTTGATTGGCGCCCTTTTGTCATGGCATGAATTCTTTTTGAGGCATTCGAGACTGCACTTAACATCTAACAACCAAACCCCATGCCCTCGACAATGCTTGTTTTGCGTCTGCTGTTTCCCTGCGTCTGGGGCCCATAAACTCAGCCCGTGTGCTGCTGCCGCCCACTCCAGAACAGGAGGCATTCCTGATAAGGGAGCAACGGATACGGGCTTCTCTTGACCCAAGAGGGCGTTTGGTGTAAATAGTCAGAACATTATCAAGGGGAAAATATTGCGACCACTTGCACAGAAAACAACGTACTTCCTGCTCTTGCTAAAAATACCGGCAGTCAACTGGACGGAACCAGCAGCCTCAAAACCACATTACTGAGAACCGCGTGCAAATTATGCACATCTGACTGCTGCCGCTGCTACTAGCCTGCTCTACATTGCCACGTCTAAAAACGATAGCAGTCTCAAACCTCTTTAATCTTGCACATAGCACGTGTCATTTTACTTGAATGATAATTTGAAAAAGTGTTACTATTATGAACGATAACATTCGTTTTTTTAAGCTGAAGTTTCTCACGCACCTTTTATGTAGCCCAGTTTCGCCAACAACAAAAGTATCAGTACCGCGACTACCTGATACCAGAAATGTATATTTAAATATATATATAATATATATTTATATATATTTGTTTTAAATATGTTTTTATATAGAAGACTGACTTAGATACAATGTGATTACAATGTTTAGGATTGTGGATGAACGAAGATAAATGAATGAGTTTTCTTTTAATTTGATGTTTTATTATTTTAAACTGATATATAGTGTTTTCTTTTATATTTTGATTAATGTTTTGTATATGGAATTGGACAAATTATATATACTGAAAATCAAGTGAACTATCTGTAAGACTTGTGTACATTGTTATTATTGTAAAAGTTCTATTGTTGAACTAATATACAATTATAATAAATACAAAAAATAAAAAAATATATATTATATGTACGAAATAGTTTTCTTTTTCTATCCCGTTTTATAGAAGCGTGAACCACACCTGAACAAGTTGGGGCACTGAACGCATGGTCACTGTTATTACACAATTATTTTTTTTAAAAATGATACAACTGTGTAAAAAAAAAAAAAGAATAACCTACAAACATTTGCGCAAAACATGAGTTTGCTATTCGGAACATACACTGGTGGGCACATTCTACTGCCTTGCCGGTTCCTGTAATAACGTGCTGGTAATTCTGTTTACCGGCACGTTACTGCACAAGTACGAGTTTGCCGGTCGTGTGCCTGATTTACCTCCAGCTAACAGCTGAAGGTAAGTCGGGTGCCTTACCAGCAAAAAAACACCCGTATTACCAGTGCCGGTAATACCAGCACCTCCCACCATGGATTGCAATGGGACTCCATGGAATGGGGATTAACACCATTGCCGGCACTCGTAATCCGGCAGTAATACCGCCAGACCGATTGCCGGTAACGGTAAAACAATTTGGTGGTATCTGGACAGATCTGCCCAGATACCACTTAACTCATAATCAGGCTCTGGGTCTTTTTCTCATCCACATTAGGGTCAAACTTGTTAGGATATACATGCAAAACATGTCACAGCCCCAGAGAACAATGCTTTAGAACAGAAGGATACATAGATGCAGTGAATGCAGAATCCGGGGTGGAATGTAGCAATTACCCCAGCCTAGGGGGATTTACAGGGCTGGTAACGGCATGCCGGCCCGAGCCTAGGTAGGCCATAAGTGAAGGAAATACATGCGTGCGTCCATACATACACAGGCCCCATGGCATCGAGGTAAGGCATTCCAGCCCCCTACACTAATCTACTGTATTTTTTGAGCAATTTGTACTTGCCGAGGTAAATTTGTTTGTCGGAGCGCTGTGCGTGCTGCCTTGAGGCCCCGTGCCCACTTCCTTGTTATCCTCCCGCCTCCCATCCTGCCCCTTGCCCCAATGGTCAGTATGTGTGCCAACGCGAACGAGGACCTAGACCTACGTTAGCTACCTCGCTAACGCCACTTTAAGTCCCACGGCATCGAGGTAAGGCATCCTGGCCCCCTGTGCTAATCTACTGCATTTCTTTGGCAATTTGTACTTTCCGAGGTAAATGTGTTTGTCGGAGCGCTTTGCGCGTTGCCTTGAGGCCCAGTGCCTGCTTCCTTGTTGTCCCACCCCCCGTCCCGCCCCCTACCTGGATTGGTCAATTGGGCCAAACCAGAGCATCCCCACAGGGTAGCCCACCTGCCTGTGGCAGCCATCTGCAGTGAGGGGCATTGAGGCAAAGGGCAGCTTCTACAGAAGCAGCTCCAGATGGTATCTGAAGGTGTCAGCAGGGGAAGCAGGCAGCCGTCAACCAGCAGCAACTGACAAGGTAGGCAAGGAGCTAACAGTGAGGACAGCCGTCCCTGTTCGTCTTTAAACTACGCCACCACTCACATTTGCCTATAACCTTTAATTATTTCCCATCACCGGCACCACTTCTCCACTACACATAGCACATATCGCTCTAGTCCACCCATAGTTGCACGCTAGACATCCATCGAAATCCCAAAACTAGGTATGCTTTTGACTGACTGCTATATTTGAAGCCTAGGCCGTTTCCACTATCTAAGAAACTCAAAACTAGGTGTGCTTTTACATTGACTGTATATTTGTAACCTAGGCCTTTCCCACTACCCGGGAATCTCAAATCTAGGTGGTCTGTTTCATTCACTGTTATATTCGAAACTGAGGCCTTTTTCCCTCTATCCAGGAATCTCAAAACTAGGTGTGCTTTTTCATTGACTGCCATATTTGAAACCTAGGCCTTTTCCCACTTTCCAGGAATCGGAAATGTAAGTGTGCTTTTTCATTCACTGATATATTCGAAACCTAGGCCTTTTTCCCACTATCCAGGAATCCCAAATCTAGGCGGACTTGTTCATTCACTGTTAGATTCGAAACCGATGCCTTTTTCCCACTATCCAGGAATCTCACCACTATCCAGGAATCTCAAATCTAGCTGTCTTCCCTGATTACTATACTTTGAAACTTAAGCCTCCCCGACTACCCGGGAAACTCGTAGTTAGGTGTGCCTCCCCAACCGCACTACTCAGACATCAGACCCACTACCAGCTAACCTGTCATGATGCCTACTCCCGGGAAGCCAGTTCAGGGCCAGCGTCCCCGAAAGCAGACATCATGTCCTCAGGGAGGGACCCAGCGACCCCTTATAGGGGCTCTTTGGACATTGTCTTGGCGCTGCTCATAGAAGGCATCAGTCCTGTCACCATAGGCGCAAGGCTCATTATGGGAGTGCTTGGATGGACTTACCTGATGCAGACCATGCTGCCGGATCCAGACCTCCTTGAGGTCTGAAAGGGACTATTTTACCTATGGGATTATTTTACTACTCGGGCGTGGCTGAGGAAGAATGCTTACCTGGAACTACTTTGGGGGCTATTTAAACCACGCCCAGACAGCAGCTCACACTTCGCGTTGTTCTGCATCTAGCAGCTGGAGGCTCACCGTGTCTGCTCCTGCATCCCGGCTCCAGCCACGCCCGCCTGCAACCTGGAACACCTGAACAGGAAGGAAAGGAGAGAAAGGTGAATAATTGAACTTTACCTACCTCCATCCGGAGTCCAGAACCATCACTCCGACGATCCTGAGAAAAGACATTATTTTTAGACGCGCATCGCATCGCTCGCTGCAGCGCCGCGTTCCACTCACCTTCACGAGGCGCCCTCAGGCTCTTCGGCCACCATTGGCACCATCACGTCGCCTTTCAGCGCCTAAGGAGAAAAAGAGACAAAACAAAGGTGAGCGAAGGAACAGATTGAGGAAGACCTGATTCTTCCACCTTAAGACTTACCTGATTTTTTTTGGGACAATCTTTCCACACCTCGGGTCAGCGCCGCTTCTTTGGCACTGCCGTACCCCAGCCCCTAAGGGGAAAAAGAGACAAAACAAAGGTGAGCGAAGGAACAGATCGAGGAAGGCCTGATTCTCCCACCTTAAGACTTACCTGATTACTGTTGGGACAATCTTTCCTTACCTCGGGTCGGCGCCGCTTCTTTGGCACTTCCGTACCCCGGCCCCTAAGGGGAAAAAGACACACGCATTAGTGGGTGAAAGCAAGATCACTAAGGGAACCATCCATCAAAAACACTCACCAGAGTTACCTTTGGTGAATCCATTCCTCTACGCGGATTCTTCATCCTACATCTGAAATAGAGAAAAGGACAACGGACAATTAAGGCTTGAACTTTTGCAACTGAATACTTACGGCCTCATATCGGAAAAGTCAAGCGGAGTTGAATACTCACCAAACCCGAGATCCAGTGAAGTAACTGGAAATCAACGCGCCCCTGCATCAGAAGCAGGATGGAGAGCTCGTCCTTTCAGACTCTAAGGTGAGACTCTACGGGGAATCGCGGAGGGGGTTCGAGGAGTGTGAAGGGGGAGGGGGGAATCCGACACATTATCCAGCAGGCAGTTAATCCCCTTTTCCATCTACAGAAGGATTATTCTATGGGCCAGACAGGCGAGGTTTGGGGGTCCGGTCCAGTCCGTCTTCCAAGTCCTGCACATCACCTTAGAAGAGGTCATAGAAGTCCAGAACAGATCGGCGCCTCTGTGGGAATCAGGTGAGCGTTACAGAATGCGAAGACTACCTACAATTTCCCACCCGGGCGCTATGGAGACTTCCGAGACAGACCAGCTGGCCCAGCTATTGGGGGAATTACGGGCTGAAGTTCATTCCGCTCGCCAGGAGACGAATGCCCTCAGGAGAGAGTTAATTGTATCTAAAGAACGAACTGATGATCTTGCCAGACAGCTATTACAAGGTCAGGCTGGTCAAACTCCTTTACCAGGTTCTGGGGGTAATTCCGCCCAAGTGGTTTCAAATAACCCCGTGCAAATTAACCTACCTGAAAATATGCCACTGGCCCCACTGGAACGTTTTGCCGGGGACCCCAAAAGGTTCGCCGTATTCATGAATCAATGCTGATTGCACTTCCTCTGCAGACCTGGGGCCTTCCCTAACGACCAAACCAAGGTCGCTTTTGTACTATCATATCTCAGTGGCTGTGCTTCGGATTGGTCAGTTCCACTGGTTACTCAAGATGAACCAATTCTTCAGAACTTTCAAGCCTTCCAGACAAGCACGGAAAGACTTTTTGCGCGGCATTCTCAGGGATAGGCCCTGGACAACGAGCTTCTATCCCTATGACAGGGTAACCAGGACCTCTTAGCCTATATCGTGACCTTCAATAGGTTAATTGTGGAGACTGGATGGCCGGAGGATAAAAGAATCACGTTATTCCATCGAGGTCTACGTGGAGAACTTAAGGATGTCCTGGCCCAGGTCGTAAATCCACCCCAAGACTGCTCTGAATATATAGACTTGATGGTCCAATTAGATCACAGGCTTCAAAACAGAAAGGCAGATCGGTCCAAGTTTGAGACCCAGGTTTTGGTCAAAACCCATGTTAACCCCAAGGGTGCCGATGTTACTGAACCTATGCAAATTGGAGGGATTAAAGGACCTTTAACTCTAAAAGAGCGTGAACGAAGACGGCAAATGCAATTATGCCTTTATTGTGGGGCTTCTGGACACTTTTTACGAGATTGCCCTATAAAACCGTCTAAGAAGACGGTAGGAGTCGCTGATAAGAACCTGATGGAATCTGAGTCGGGAAACGACCACGCCCGACAAGCGTAGGGGTCCGCTTGCCGAGCTTAAAAACTAACTCTCTGACCTCGTATTTCATCATGCCAATGGTCCTCGTAAATCCGAAGCAGCCTGGGCGGTTACATTCCATTAAGGCATACATCGATAGTGGGGCTATAGGAAACTATGTGGATCGTGAATTGGCTTCCAGGATCAACCTCCCTCTTTGCCCTAAAACCAGTAAGGATGTCATCACCACAGTGGATGGAACCAAAATCGCCTCTGGGCCGGTAACACACTCCACTACTGAAGTGACATTGTTGGGTCAAGACGGACATCGGGAGGCAATTGTGTTTGATGTAATCAAGGCTCTGCAATTTCAAGTAATTCTAGGAATCCCTTGGTTGGAAACACATAATCCTCGAATTGACTGGTGAGCAAAGAGGATAACCTTTCCAGATTGTGCACAAATCTGTTATCCAAGAAATCCAAATATTGGCCTAGCTACAGTAACCCCTGTCATTTTGCAAATACCGCCAGAATACCAAGAATTTCAAGACGTCTTCCAAAAGGAACAGGCCAACACTCTACCGCCTCACAGGTTGTACGATTGCCAGATCGATCTATTGCCCGGTGCACAACCCCCTTGCAGCAGGATCTATGCCCTTACCGAACCCGAGAATCTTCATTTACGACAATATCTAGATCAGTACCGAGCCAATGGTTTTATTCGCCCGTCTAAGTCTCCTGCATCCTCGGCTTTATTCTTCGTGCCTAAAAAAGAAGGCGACCTCAGAACTTGTATTGACTACCGCGCATTGAACCAGATAACTGTTAAAAACCGATACCCTTTGCCTCTGATCCCTGAACTCCTTCACAAGGTGAAGG
The DNA here is from genome assembly GCF_040938575.1 of Ambystoma mexicanum. Taxonomy (NCBI): domain Eukaryota; kingdom Metazoa; phylum Chordata; class Amphibia; order Caudata; family Ambystomatidae; genus Ambystoma; species Ambystoma mexicanum. The sequence continues at coordinate 180,665,938 of NC_090940.1, forward strand.
ATGCCTGCATATACACCAAGTTAGATCTCCGGGGGGCCTACCATCTGGTGCGAATAAAGGAAGGCGATGAATGGAAAACTGCCTTCCGCACCAAATATGGGCTATTCGAGTACCAGGTGATGCCTTTCGGATTGTGCAATGCACCGGCTGCCTTCCAATACTTCATGAACAATGTCTTTCGGGAACTCATCGACGTTTGTGTTGTCGTATATATCGATGACATTCTTGCGTACTCCTCTTCGGAATCTGATCATAGAAAACATGTCAGGGCAGTTCTCGAGAAATTGCGCCAACACAAACTATTTGCTAAACTTGAAAAATGTGTTTTCCATGCCACAGAAGTTGAGTTTCTTGGTTTCATCCTGACACCTAAAGGAGTCCGCATGGACTCACGAAAAGTGGATGCTATCCTCAAATGGCCATCGCCTAGCTCTGTGAAAGGTTTTCAAAGCATGCTTGGCTTTGCCAATTTTTATCGCAGGTTTATCCCGGAATTTTCTCGTGTTGTTCAACCCATCACTGCCCTCTTAAGGAAAAATAAACGTTTCGAATGGTCTGAAGAAGCCGAGCAGGCCTTTCAGGAACTAAAAGCTAAATTTACCTCTGCACCTGTATTGAAGCACCTGCACCCAGATCTCCCTTATGTCGTCGAAACTGACGCATCCACCCTAGCCATGGGAGCTGTCCTGTCTCAAAGAGATCCCGAAACTAACCATGCATCCCGTTGCATTTTGGTCCAGAAAATTCTCGGCACTCGAGGTTAACTACACAATCACTGACAAAGAACTGTTAGCCATTAAATCCGCCTTTAAAGCCTGGCGGCATTATCTACTTGGCGCTAGACATACCATCACGGTGATCACCGACCATCGGAACTTACAGTATTTAAAGACCGCCAAGGCTCAGTCATCTCGACAGCTCCGTTGGGCTTTGTTTTTTGCGGAATTCGATTTTGTAATCACCTAACGTCCTGGCTGTTAGAATGGCAAAGCGGACGCTCTATCCCGAATAGGAATGGGAGAAACTGATACTAACTCAGAACCTGTACCGATAATTCCCGAACAGAGAATTGTGGGCATGACTTCTCTACAAACGCTTGAAGACATTCAAGCTAGAGTTAAACAACTCCTGGACCCTACAGACTTACAGGATTGGGTACAAAAGGGATCTGACTTTGCTATAAATAATGATTTACTTTATTTCCAACGGTGCTTTATTCTGCCACACAAGGAATTACAAGAGCTTGTTATTTCTCGTTATCATGATAGACTAATAGAGGTGCACCCCGGTATTGCAAAGACGGAAGAAAAGGTGAAACGACAATTCTGGTGGCCTTCTTGGCGAAAAAATGTTAAATCATTTGTGATGTCCTGTGGTGTTTGCGCCCAAAATAAAGGCCAAAAGAAAAGACCATCCGGTCTCCTTCAACCTTTAGACATTCCGCCAGCACCTTGGCACACCCTGTCATTGGATTTTATTACGGACTTACCTCCTTGTTCAGGATATAACACTATTCTTGTTATTGTGGATTTATTTTCCAAAATGGCCCACTTCATTCCATTGAAAGGTTTACCTTCAGCTTCCGTTCTAGCCAAAGAATTCCTTGAAAATATTGTTTGTTTACATGGATTCCCGTCTGTACTAATCTCAGACCGGGGAAGCCAATTAATTTCCCACTTTTGGCGTAGATGTTGTCAATTGGCACAAATCGATTAAGATTATCGACTAGTCACCACCCTCAGACCGATGGTCAAACAGAGAGGACGAATCAGACCCTTGAGCAATATTTACGGTGTATGTTGCAGCAATCTGAAAGTAACTGGAAAGACATTCTTTGGATAGCCGAATATGCATATAATAATTCGGTACACTCTGGAACTGGGCAAAGTCCTTTTTATACTTTATATGGGCATCACCCTCGAACCTCAGACCTCGACTCGCCTCAAGGCCTCGGAATGCCCGCAGTGGACCATCTGCATTCTACAATTACCCAAACCTTCAAAGAAGCAACTACACATTTACAACAAGCCAAGAGAAAATACAAGAAGAATGCTGACCTGCATCGGAGTAAAGCACCTCAGTACCAGATAGGGGACCAAGTATGGCTGGCTACCAGGCACTTATCGCTCAAGGGACCTCGAACTTTTAATCCAAAATATCTGGGGCCTTACTCCATTACGGCCATAATCAATCCAGCTAACATGCAAATTCACCCTGTTTTTCATGTGTCACTTTTGAAACCAGTGCAACCTGGAACCAGACTAATCAATCCTCCAGAATCCATTCAAATAGATGGAGAACCTGAATTCGAGGTGAAGAACATTTTATATTCAAAGATGTTAAGGTCAAAACTTTTCTATCTAATCGATTGGAAGGGATACGGGCCTCAGGAGAGGTCGTGGGAACCCAGTAACCATGTACATGCACCTCGATTAATTAAGAAACTCCATCGGATCTTCCCAAACAAACCAAAACCCCCGGAGGGAACAATCTTGGGAGGGGCCTTGGGGGAGAGTGCTGTCATGATGCCTACTCCCAGGAAGCCAGTTCAGGGCCAGCGTCCCCGAAAGCAGACATCATGTCCTCAGGGAGGGACCCAGCAACCCCTTATAGGGGCTCTTTGGACATTGTCCTGGTGCCTTTGGTTCCAGGCTCATAGAAGGCATCAGTCCTGGCACCATAGGCGCCAGGCTCATTATGGGAGTGCTTGGATGGACTTACCTGATGCAGACCATGCTGACGGATCCAGACCTCCTTGAGGTCTGAAAGGGACTATTTTACCTATGGGACTATTTTACCACTCGGGCGTGGCTGAGGAAGAATACTTACCTGGAACTACTTTGGGGGCTATTTAAACCACGCCCAGACAGCAGCTCACGCTTCGCGTTGTTCTGCATCTAGCAGCTGGACGCTCACCGTGTCTGCTCCCCCTGCATCCTGGCTCCACCCACGCCCGCCTGCAACCTGGAACACCTGAAAAGGAAGGAAAGGAGAGAAAGGTGAATAATTGAACTTTACCTACCTCCATCCGGAGTCCAGAACCATCACTCCGACGATCCTGAGAAAAGACATTATTTTAGAAGTGCATCGCATCCCTCGCTGCAGCGCCGCGTTCCACTCACCTTCACGAGGCGCCCTCGGGCTCTTCAGCCACCATTGGCACCATCCGTCGCCTTTCAGCGCCTAAGGAGAAAAAGAGACAAAACAAAGGTGAGCGAAGGAACAGATTGAGGAAGGCCTGATTCTTCCACCTAAATACTTACCTGATTTTTGTTGGGACAATCTTTCCACACCTCAGGTCGGCGCCGCTTCTTTGGCACTGCCGTACCCCGGCCCCTAAGGGGAAAAAGAGACAAAACAAAGGTGAGCGAAGGAACAGATTGAGGAAGGCCTGATTCTTCCACCTTAAGACTTACCTGATTACTGTTGGGACAATCTTTCCTCACCTCGGGTCGGCGCCGCTTCTTTGGCACTTCCGTTCCCCGGCCCCTAAGGGGAAAAAGACACACGCATTAGTGGGTGAAAGCAAGATCACTAAGGGAACCATCCATCAAAAAGACTCACCAGAGTTACCTTCGGCGAATCCATTCCTCTACGCGGATTCTTCATCCTACATCTGAAATAGAGAAAAGGACAACGGACAATTAAGGCTTGAACTTTTGCGACTGAATACTTACGGCCTCATATCGGAAAAGTCAAGCGAAGTTGAATACTCACCAAACCCGAGATCCAGTGAAGTAACTGGAAATTAACCCGCCCCTGCATCGGAAGCAGGATGGAGAGCTCGTCCTTTCAGACTCTAAGGTGAGACTCTATGGGGAATCGCAGAGGGGGTTCGAGGAGTGTGAGAGGGGAAAGGGGGGGAATCTGACACATTATCCAGCAGACAGTTAATCCCCTTTTCCATCTACAGAAGGATTCTTCTAAGGGCCAGACAGGCAAGGTTTGGGGGTCCGGTCCAGTCCGTCTTCCGAGTCCTGCGCATCACCTTAGAAGAGGTCATAGCAGTCCAGAACAGATCGGCGCCTCCGTGGGAATCAGGTGAGCGTTACATAACCAGAGAAAACAAATGATTTTAGGTGGATCTCAGTCTCAAACAAATTTGAAGCTCAGGTCAGCTCCTTCCCCTCCTCCAAACCAAACGACCACCAAGTGAGTGGCTCGCACGGCTACGCCTAGAAACTCAAACCCCTCTCCACCTTGGATCCACCTTAAACAGGAAAGTGGAACACTATGACTCAATCTCGCAACTCCTCTAACACCCCTCTAGTGAGATAGCCAGACGCCCCAACAATAACCCTAGAATCCTATCGAGCCTGGGACTCCCCTTACTCATTCCCCCAAGTCAATCTAACTGTAGGGTAAGGACCCCCCAGTAACTTCCTTAGCCGGCAGACCCCACCCCTAACTGATTACCACCCCACATTCCACAAGACTGCCAAGATCAAAACAGTTGTACCTATAATCACAAGCGCAAGGAAGCCAAGAATGACCACAACCTGAAAACTGCAAGTTGCTGCACTTTGGCTACTGTCCCTGCGACCTTAGCTCAAACTTCTAAACCAATGTACCCTTAAGGACCGCAAAATGTTCTGAATCCAAGACGGTTTGTTGGTAAGGAGATCCATCACTGGATGTGACCAGTGGGTGGTACCTACCTCATCCCAAAGCCTGATGCTAAGTCACAGCCATGACGCGGCCACATCCGGTCATCGGGGGTTTCATACTACTCTACAAATCTTGTGTGAGGTTGCATACTGGCCACACATGGGGCAGGACCTCGACCAATATTTGAAGGGGTGTCTTGTGTGCACTATTTCAGCCAAGTTCACTCACACACCGAGCTCCCCTCCAGAAGAGGGGGATGACACTGCCTTGGTCTGATTTACAAGTAGATTTTATCAGGACCGTGATTTGCACCCTCTAGGGGGAACACGTACATATTAACAGTAACATGCTTGTTTACCAAATGGGTGGAATAACTCCCGGCCCCAAATTGCAAGGCAGAAACAAAAGCTGCCCTGATGATCAACCACATCTTCTCGCGTTTTGGCCTTCCCCAAAGGATTGATTCAGGCAGAGGAAGTCACTTCATCAGCGAAGTGATGACAAAGATGTGGGAGATACTTGGGGTAAAAAGTAAAGTTCATATTGCATACCATCCATCCTCTAGTGGGTGAGTTGAGAGGTACAATAAAACCATTGTAAGCATTCTGAAGAGGTTTGTGGCAGATTCTGGGCCAAGTTGGGACATCCGATTACCGCTTGTCCTGATGGCCATCAGATCTACACCATCTTCTGTGACCAAAATGTCTAAATTTGAGCTGACAGAATGAAATATGGTGCTACCTCAGCATCTGCTCTATAGAACACAAGAGCAGACACTGATAAACGCCTCCACAACACATGAAGATGCTGAGAATCTAAGAAAACACCTTCAGCATGCTTTTGCGTACGCTGAGCGGAATCTGGAGAAATTGGCATAGGGGATGAAAACTCACTATGACTTAAAAACAACAAAAAAAAGAATACCAAGTAGGGGACAGGGTCTACTTGTACAATTTTCAAAGCAACCACACTAAGGAGTGGAAATTCCTCCCCTCCTGGCGCAGTCCCTTTGAAATTGTAGACAAAATTTCACCTGTCGTCTACCGAATCCGCATCCCCAAAGGAGAGCTGTCAGAAGAGGAATGGGTCCACATCAATCAGTTAAAAAGTTGTCAACCCATACTTTGCAGTTGATTGATGAGCCAAAGGAAAATCAAGCAGAGGAGATATCTGAGGAATGAGAAGAAAGGAAAGAAAAAAAACACTGAAGGAAATATGTAGGTCCATAGGTATATCTCTATAACAAGGAGTACTTTCCTTTATTGTTATTGCAGAAATGTATAATTGAAACCACAGTGTACACGTCAAATTATGTCCTGGCCTTGTTGAGTAATTTGTTTGATGTTATTGTTCAAATACCACAGAAAATTGTAACTGTATGCATTGTTCCACTGTTGTAACTCTTCCAGGAAGACTGCCAGTTAAATATACTAAAACTGTTTTTATCTATCTCCTATTAGATGATTAACTACATTCCCTCCTAGACTTATGAGGACCTCCCTGGGGACCTGGAAAGGGAAGGAAGAAAACGGGGTGCTGCTCCATACCATCCAACGAAAGACAGAAGGAAAATCCTGGTGTGTCGCTTCCTGATGAAGAACTCCACCAGATGAACCCCACTCTGACCTACTCTTCCTCAACAAGAAGTCACGGGAGAGCAGGGGGGTTTATGTGGGGTACATTTACCAGCCCAAACAGAAATTCCCTACAACAAAAACTGCATTTCTGCAGTTGCCCAGAAATGGCTGTGCTTTTGTTTGCTAAGCACATCGGGTGGCAAGCTTTAAACACTGCCACTACAAAGAATGGCTGCATTTGCTTCTTTCATCTAATTCAAGCAGAAAATGACTTCTGCTCACAATGGCATCTATTTGGCTGTTCTGTCATGCTGAATACTAAAGCTGCACACATGACATCCAAGACGGCTTTGCAATTTATTCTTGATTTCATTTTAAAACAACACAAAGTTGTGCCATTCATGGAAACACATCCTGGCATGTTTTACTTCTACTGAGTAGCAGGTGGTGAGTCAAAAACATTCCCAGAGCAGATGATGTACTGGGAAATTACTCTAAAGGCAAACAATTCGGATTTCCTTTGAAATACGGCCGGTGTTTTCATCAGCTATTAATCATCACGCACAAACTGCATTAAATGAGAAAAGGAATGCAGTGCTTCTTTTTCTTATGTCAATGTCAAAGAGATGCTTGGCAGTACATCTTTACATGTCCAGAAACTGTCTATAAAAGCCCTTCAGAAGGCTAATTGAAGGAACTGTGTGCTAAAAAAAACGCATTGGTAAACCCAAAATGAACTGGAATAAACACACGTCTGAATTTATTCCTCTGACAGGCAGGAAATATGTCTTTTAAAGGTAGATGTCAAATATTTTACTGTTGCTCACACAGGAAATATTATTGTACTTGGGGGTGGGGGAGTTGCAAAGCCATGTACATTAGATTTCTTCCCCCCACAAAGACTTCAAGCAGCCTGGCTGAGGCCAGGAATTCCTGTCAAACCAGTTTTGCAGAAAGACTCATTTTACACTTCCCAATGAATTGATGCTGCCAATGCATGTGCTCTGTTCCCATGGACATGAAGTGTGATAATTACAGGCTATCCTAGACTTCCAGGCAGAACTGCTCTCAAGGACAAAGGATGGGGGGAAGCCTGTGTTGGCCTCAGAAGTGTGTGTTTCTCTACGTTCAATCTGGAGGACTTCAAAGGGGGAGTCATGGCAACCCTTGTGCAAGCTGACATGGGGGGAAGACAGCTGGGCTGGGGGTTGGAAAGACCACCCACATTTGGGACAAATCCAGCCCATTTGATTTGAAGACCATTTCATATTAAGACATTTTTTGCTGCAGCCTAAATAAGTAACAATTCAATATTATGCCAGTATTTTATGTGATTTTTAGACAAGTAAAATAAGACTATGTGTGTCTTCCTGGTATGTGGTGGAATGGCAGTAATAATGTATTTCGGTGTGAATCATAAATGGTGCAGATATGAAACTTGAAGAAAATATACCAAATGCTACTATGCAGATATGTAGCCATTTGCAGAATTTTAGGTGTTTTGTTTCTCCTTAAAACAGCAAAATTGTGCCCAAGGGAAAAGCAAAATTGCACAGAACTGGCGTTTGAACCGGCATATTCCTTGTGAAAAATGGGATCTACCTATCTGATTTTCATAATGGTGACTAGCGCAAATAAGAGGTTTTTGGTCCAGAACTCATTTTTGGGAAAAATAGGTTTGTGAGACAAATGGAGTCATAAAACGCACACACTTAAACTGATGTCACTTCCTTGGACCAATCACCTCGAAGGGAGGAGGTGACACTAATAGCCTGGCCTATCCTATTCAAGGGGTATGTCCAGGATACTTCCGCCCATATAGTAACATTCTGTGATGTCACTCTGGAAGTAGACACGGAGGCATAGGGGATTCAACATTCAAAATTCACCCTGCAAGATTCCAAGACTCCCAAACCAGGTCCAGTGGTAACTGGCCCAGATCCAGGCAGAACCACCTATCCAGAACCACCTTCATCCCAATAATTCTGGAAGAAAGGAGCAAAGGCTGCTGATCCCTTGAGGAGAATCCAGTGACCAGACTTTTTTGCCCACCTGACTCACCCCGCTGTCCACAATGACCAGACTTTGCCCAGCTGTTCCCAACAAGGAGAGCCCAGCGGACCCAGTACCCTGATCTCTTGATTACATTGCCCGTGATCAGATCCTATTCCCCACTGTCCAGAGGACTTGCTGACTGTCCAAATTGCCCAACTCAAGTGTATCTTGTAAGTATCACATCACCCAGTACCCAAAAACTGCATATCCCGCTATTTTATTTGCATCTTGTTCAAATCTTATAAAAATCCCATTAAAAAAACCCTAGTCATATTTCCAAAGTACAAATAACCTGTGTTCACCCTTTCCCTGGGATAATCTGTTTAGTCCGTATCTGTTAGTGTAATTCTTTTCTAATCATTTCAGTTATCTGTGCAAGTCCTTAGTACCATTTTTGAGATAAATTAATGAATTCCCCTATAAAGAGTTACGCATCGCGAGCTGGTTAAGATTGCAAATTAACCCCCTTGCGTGCAGTGTCTTTCTTGAATAAGCTAGCCATTAAAATATAGTCTCATTAGAACCTGTCATTGTACAATCAATACCTATTTTTGCCCATGTAATTGCTTTCCTTAAAGAATCCAATTTTCATTTCATATAGAGAAACCCATACTTTCACCCCATAAAGAGACATCCTTCCACTGCATTATCCTATCTGTACTGTACCTTTGTTCTCCATCACAAAAAACAATTTCCGATTTTGATTGCTAAGTCCATTTCCTTAGCTGTTTGCTTTCTTAAAGCTCGAGTGAAAAGAAATTGCAATTCTGGTCGCCTGTGATTTTTGTTGCATTATTTTCCTTCCAAAGGCGATTCTCACCTGTGTTCATGTTGCTTTGGTTCCCTGCCCAGTAGCTTGAGAGTTTCCTTGACTCTTTAGAATAGTACACACATTTCCATCTGATCTATCTGACCGCAAATGTAGACTGACCTCAGAGTAACAACTGCAATCCGCATATGCTATTTTGCATTCTGGAGTGGTGCGTGGAATTTGAATTTAAAAATTGATTTTTCCCTCTTCTTGCTGACTCCTTGCCACTGCTTTCTATCCACAAAGACGTTTGTTAGCAGGTGTTGGGGAAGTGTTGCAGGGGCAGTGCCTAACATAAGTGCCATCTATGAGTGTGACAAAAAGTGATCTTGCTTCCATTCATATTTGAAGTTCATGTATCTGAAGTCAGAAAGTTAAATTAATTGTATTATAACATTTTGCTGTATATTATCACCACACTGGTGAATGCTGCCCTAAAAATGTGTTTTGCTCTGATTTTTCATTTGAATTTTAAAAATAAATAAATATTTCATTTTTACACACTGGCCTGGTTAATGCTTCATTGCGAAACAGAGTATTTGTCAAGGTGGGTTTGAGACAGGTTAGGTGCCTTCTCAAAAAAGTATTCAGGGTTTAAATAAAAATAAAAGGGCGTGTTTTATTGTGCGCCAGCTTCAGTGTCAGTGGTAGAATTCTCTGGCTGGAGTGTGCCGTGTCTTAGAATCCGTTGCACACATGGGAGCAGTTGCTGGGAGCCCCCCTGAGGCTCAAGGCCCCTTTCATTTAATAAGCTTGAAAGGCTCGGACACCGACCCTGGCCATGGTGTATCATGTAGGTATGGCAAATGCTTAAGAAAACATAATACGCAATACATGCAGACATTACGTTTGGATTAAACAATGAAACAGAAAAATAAACAGCAGCAAATGTGTAAAGTTTGGGATGAGACAATGGCCCTCATTAGGACTCCGGCGCTAAACCATGGTGCTATTAGCACCATGGTCCATGCAGGAGTCCGCCATGGAGAAAGGGGGAATTACCACCCCATTCCAAGGTTGACGGGGCGGTAATTCCCCCTTTCTCCATGGCCCTTCCCCATTCCCATTTTTGCCCCATAGGGCTCAATGGGAATGGGGAAGGCGGCAATTAAGGCGCGGTACCATAAATGCCATCAAGGTCCCTTTGCGGGTCCCTACTTTAACGGCTGGTCCAGACCAGCCGTTCAGGTCGGGAGCCGCAAAGCGACCTCGTAGTAAGGCGTTAAGCAGTTAACGGCGCCGCAGCCTTTTACGGCGCCGTTTAACCCCTTAACGCTGGGGTCGTAATGACCCCCAATGTATTATTAATATTATTATTATATCATTATCACATCTTAATATTATAATATTATTATCAATGCTGGATTGTTAGTTCATGGCCAATGCGCTCTTCTTGGAAAACAAGACTACACTGCACGCTAGCAGTTCGATACCCAGTCTGGCACTGTGCTTAGAGGTGTGGGTTCGATACCCAGTCTGTTACTGCAGCTTAGAGGTACGGGCTCGATAACCAGTCTGGTACTGCGCTTAGAGTTGCATGTTTGATACCCAGTCTGGTATTGCGCTTAGAGGTGTGTGTTCGATACCCAGTCTGGTAATGCAGCTTAGCGATCCAGGTTCGAGTCCCAGTCTAGTACTGCAGCTTAGAGGTACGGTCTCGATACCCAATCTGGTACTGCGCTTAGAGGTATGGGTTTGATACACAGTCTGGCACTGCGCTTAGAGGTGCCGGTTTAATACCTAGTCTGGTACAGCACTTAGAGGTCCGTGTTCGATACCCAGTCTGGTAATGCAGCTTAGAGGAAAAAAGAAAGAAGAAGATTCAAGCTTTGAATCCTCCCGTCCCCTGCACACTATATAGTGTTGGATAAACCAACTACTGTAATCTGAGGATAGAGATTTAAATATAGAAAATAAAGAAAATAATTTTCAACAACAGTAATTTTTGTAAAACACATTTGTGTATATATATTTTTTTGTGAAGAATACATTGCATACAAGAAACAGTGACAATGTTATTGCACAAAGAAGAAATAATTGGAAGAATTGTTGTCAGTAGTCCGTTATGGTGGTAGTTTGTGGTGGCAGTAATCGACACACATCTCCATTCCTGCACTAATAGGTAACTTTTTTTCCATTATTAATTAACCGCATGGTCGGTACTCTGGTTGGACAGTAATGGTGTTCAGGGGACCCCCATCTACCTGACTTTTGTTAGGGCACCACATCAGTGGACATGTCTGAATGTAAATATATGAGGAGTATTTTTGTTTATATCATGTTGTAACGCTCACCTGATTCTCGCAGAGGCGCCGGTCTTGACTGGGCGACTACCGTATCTTCAAAGGTGATGTGTAGCACCCGGTTGGCTCTTTGGGCTGGACCTCTGTGCACTGTATGCCTGACGTGTAGAGTAAGATGTCTGCAGATAGAAAATATGGGGTTAATGAACTGGGGTTATTGGGGTGTCCCTATCTCTTTCCTCTTCTCCTCTCTTGTAGACCCCCAAAGGTTAACGCTCTCACCTTAGGTAAGTGAATGCCGAGCTCTCCATCTGCCTCGGGGCAGGGTGCTGTAACCAGTTTCTTCACTGGATAGGTAGCGCAGGCCTCTTGACTTCAGAGGACTGCTGTCCGTCGTTTACTGCACGAACGGTAAGTTTCGAGTCATTCAAATGTCTTTAAAGTCTTTAGTAATGATGTCTCTTGTTTTGCAGGGTTCCGGCGATGGCGGATGACAGGCTGAAGTGAGTTGAAGATGGAGCCCGTGTGATGAATAGAAGCGCCTGGAAGCACGTAAGTAAGCGCTTGTTGCCTGCTTCACGATGCGCTCTAACTGTCTTTTTATTTTGCAGGTACGAGTTCGGAGCGGCTGCAGGGTGCCGGAATACCCACTGGATTAGATGTGGAAAGGAGTAATGGCACGTGAGTATTAAAGTTCCCCAATGTCTTTAAACGCACCTTGTTTTGTCTTTCAGATGCGGGATGCAGCGCCGAAGGCCTCCGGAGCGTGCGAAGAGTTGGTAAGATTTTGCCTTTCAGATGCCGGAATGCTAACCTGTTCTTTCTTGTCTTTATAGGTGTTGCTGAAGACTGGATTCAGGATGGTAAGCCTTTGCCTTTCAGATGCCGGAATGCTAACCTGTTCTTTCTTGTCTTTATAGGTGTTGCTGAAGACTGGATTCAGGATGGTAAGCCTTTTTCCTTAGGCCCAGGACCGGATGCAGAAGACACGATGAGCGTTCTGCTGCAGAGTTTGCAGAATAACGCAAAGCAAGATTCATCCACCGGGTGTGGTTTAAATAGCCTCCTGTAGTGCTTAGGTGTCTCCTTCCACAGCCACGCCTAAGTAAGAAAAGAGTTCCTGGTAAGAAAAGAGTTCCTGCCTTCCAGAAGAGTTCCAGTGTTCTGAATCTAGGGAGTGGCTCCAGCCCCACCCAACAGGAAAAGTAGTTCCAAACAGAAGAGGATTAGAGGCTCAACTGGCAGGCAAGTAAGCAGCATGGTCTGCTGAAGGTAAGTCCACCCAAGCATTATGAGCCCGGCGCTTCCAGCGCTGGGACTGGGCATATTTATAAGCCTGGTGCCACTGGCGCCAGGACTGGGTCCAAAAGGTCCCAATTGGGACTGGTTGGCACTCGGAACCTGGGTTATGGATCTGCTTCCAAGGGAGTTGGGAAAACCCTGACCTTTTGGAAGCAGAGATCATGACAGTACCCCCCCTCAAGGCCCCTCCCAAACCGGGCTTCTCCGGGGGTTTTGGCTTGTCAGGAAATGTTCGGTGAAATCTTTTGATTAGGCGAGGAGCGTGGACATATTCAGCAGGTTCCCAGGATCTCTCTTGGGGGCCGTAGCCTTTCCAGTCAATTAGGTAGAATAGTTTAGATTTGGAGATCTTGGAGTCCAGAATGCTTTTGACTTCAAACTCGAGTTCTCCATCCACTAGGATAGGTTTTGGAGATTTGGTTAGTCGGGTTTGAGGTTGCACTGGTTTTAATAGAGAGACGTGGAAGACCGGATGTATCTTCATGTGCGGGGGCAAGTCCAACTTGACCGCTACTGGGTTTACTATGGTAGTGATGGAATAGGGACCAAGGTATCTTGGATTGAATGTGCGTGGCCCTTTTAGAGATAGATATTTGGTGGATAACCAGACTTGATCCCCTACTTGATAGTGAGGGGCTTCCTTCCGATGTTGATCTGCTCCTTTCTTGTATTGTTCTTTAGCCCTTTGAAGGTGAAAAACAGCTTCCTTAAAGGCTTGGGTGATTGTAGAATGCAGGTAGTCTACTGCTGGTGTTTCAAGATCTTGGAGGGGATCCAACTCCGAGGTTCGAGGGTGACTGCCGTACAAAAGAAAAAACGGGGTTTTCCCAGTTCCCGAATGGACAGAGTTATTGTAGGCATACTCGGCTATCCAAAGGATATCTTTCCAAGTTTTTTCAGTTTGTTGCAGCATGCAGCGTAAATACTGTTCCAGAGTTTGATTGGTCCTCTCGGTTTGTCCGTCGGTCTGAGGGTGGTGACTGGTCGATAGTCTCACATCAATTTGAGCTGACCGACAGCAACTTCGCCAAAAATGAGAAATAAATTGACTACCTCGATCCGAAATTAGAACCGAAGGAAAACCGTGCAGTCGGACGATGTTTTCGAGAAATTCTCGGGCCAGAGTTGCTGCTGTTGGCAAGCCTTTGAGCGGAATGAAATGCGCCATCTTGGAGAATAAGTCCACGATTACTAGAATCGTATTGTATCCGGAGCATGGAGGTAGATCGGTGATGAAGTCCATAGAAAGCGTATGCCAAGGGCGAGGTGGGATGTCAATAGGGCGTAAGAGGCCTGCTGGTCTTTCCTTTTGACTCTTGTTTTGGGCGCATACTCCACAGGACATTATAAAGTCTCTGATATCTTTTTTCCAAGACGGCCACCAGAAGTAGCGCTTGATCTTTTCTGAGGTCTTGGGTATACCGGGATGACCTTCCATTAAAGAGTCATGATAACAAGAGATTACTTTTTTCTGTAAATCTGTGCTGGGTAGGTATAATCGTTCTTGGAAATACAATAAGTTGTCCTTTACTGCAAAGTCCTTTCCCTGCAGATGCCAATTCTGTATGTCTGCTGGAGTTACAAGTTGCCTGGCTTTATCCTTAACTTCCTCTATGGATTCTGTGGCGATTACACCCAGAATTCTTTGTTCGGGAATGATTGGTACAGGTTTAGGGTTGACCAAGTGTTCTTCCACTCCCATCCGAGAAAGGGCATCGGCTTTACCGTTCTTTGTACCAGGTCGATAGGTAATTATGAAGTCAAACTCGGCAAAGAATAATGCCCAATGGAGTTGTCTAGAGGATTGGGCTTTTGCGGTCTTCAAATATTGCAGGTTTCGGTGATCCGTAATCACAGTAACGGTGTGTCGGGCCCCCAGCAGATAATGCCGCCAAGCCTTAAAGGCAGACTTGATAGCCAGAAGTTCCTTGTCAGTAATCGTGTAATTGATTTCAGGAGGCGAGAATTTGCGTTACCAAAATGCCACGGGATGCAACTGATTGGTTACCGGGTCCTTTTGTGATAGAACTGCCCCCATGGCAAGGCTTGAAGCATCAGTTTCCACGATGTAGGGGAGTTCGGGGCGAGGGTGTTTTAAGATTGGTGCAGAGATAAATTTAGTCTTCAAATCCTGGAAAGCTTGTTCCGCCTCGGTAGACCATTCAAAACGTTTGTTTTTCTTTAACAAGGCAGTGATGGGCTGGACTATTCGAGAGAATTCGGGGATAAACCTGCGGTAAAAGTTAGCGAAGCCTAACATGCTTTGCACACCTTTTACGGAGGATGGTGATGGCCATTTGAGAACTGCATCGACCTTCTTTGAATCCATACGCACTCCGCCAGGTGATAATATGAATCCCAAGAATTCAACTTCAGTCACGTTGAAAACACATTTTTCCAACTTAGCGAAAAGTTTGTGTTGACGCAATCTTTCGAGGACCATTTTCACGTGTTTCCGATGTTCAGATTCCGATGAAGAATAAACGAGGATGTCGTCGATGTAAACAACAACACATACATCTATGAGCTCTCTGAGGACATCGTTCATAAAATATTGAAAGGCGGCCGGGGCATTGCAAAGTCCGAAGGGCATGACCTGATATTCAAATAGCCCATACTTGGTGCGGAAGGCCGTCTTCCATTCATCGCCCTCTTTTACTCGTACCAAGTGGTAAGCTCCTCTAAGATCCAGCTTTGTATATATGCATGCTTTTCTGACTTGGTCCAGGAGTTCAGGGATCAAAGGTAACGGATATCTATTCTTAACGGTGATCTGGTTCAGGGAGCGATAATCGATACAAGTTCTAAGGTCTCCTTCCTTTTTTGGAACGAAGAACAAAGCTGAAGAAGCAGGGGACTTGGAAGGACGAATAAACCCATTTGCCAGGTATTGATCCAGGTATTGTCGAAGGTGAAGGTTCTCAGGCTCGGTGAGGGCATAAATTCTACTACAAGGAGGAGTAGATCCAGGTATCAGGTCTATCTGGCAGTCATAAGACCTATGAGGATGTAGAGAGTTAGCCTGATCCTTCCGGAAAACATCTTGGTATTCTAGGTATTCGGGAGGTAACTGGGGAGTCTCTGAAGAAATTGCGGCCAGTGCAACACCAGGTGGAGGGTGACAAGTAGAGACACATTCTGGAAACTGGACCGTTCTTGCTCGCCAATCGATCAGAGGATTGTTTTTCTCTAACCAAGGTATTCCTAGAATAATCTGAAACTGAGGGGCCTTGATCACATCGAACACGATCTTCTCATGGTGTCCATCTTGACTTACTAGCGTCACCTCTTGAGTGGTATGCGTTACTGGCCCGGAGGCTATCTCCGTACCATCCACCGTAGTAATGACGTCCTTTATAGCCTTGGGACAAAGAGTTAGATTCATCCTCAAAACCATTTCATGATCCACATAATTGCCGATGGCACCGCTGTCGACGTAAGCTTCAATTGCATGTAATCGATCCGGATTATCAGGGCTAATGAGGACCATAGGTATCACGAAATGCGAGGTCACGGAACTGGTTTTCACGCTCGGCAAGAGGACCTCTATTCTTGTCGGGCGAGGTCGTTTCCCTGCTCAGAGTTTGTAACTTTGGTAACTGCAGCTCCTACTGCCTTCTTGGCAGGTTTCACCGGACAGTCTCGAAGAAAGTGCCCTGAGTTTCCGCAATATAGGCATAATTGCAACTGTTTCCTCCTTTCCCGCTCCCTTTGTGTTAGAGGACCTTTCAGACCCCCTATTTGCATGGGTTTCCCGGAGTCTACTCCTTTGGAAGGAGTTGGCGGTTTGGAAAATACTCGAGCATCAAACTTGGAACGATCGGCCTTCCTGTTCTGCAGCCTGTGATCTATTTGAACGACCAAGTCTATATAATCCGAACAGTCTTGTGGGGGATTCACTACTTGGGCTAAAACGTCTTTGAGCTCTCCACGTAGACCTCTATAAAACAGCGTAATCCTTTTGTCCTCAGGCCATTGAGTTTCCACTATTAGTCTATTGAAAGATGCAATATAAGCCAAAAGGTCTTGATTACCCTGTCGCAACGAAAGAAGCTCATTGTCCAAGGCCTGCCCCTGTGAATGTCTTGCGAACAGTTTTTCCATACTAAGCTGAAAGGCTTGAAAATCATGGAGAACCGGATCATCTTGATTAACTAGAGGGATCGACCAGTCTGCCGCATTGCCACTAAGGTACGAAAGTACAAAAGCTACTTTTGCTTGATCAGTTGGAAAGGCTGCTGGCCGGCATAAGAAGTGCAACCGGCACTGATTGATAAATACTGCAAACCTCTTTGGGTCACCAGAAAATCGTTCGGGCGGAGCCAGAGGTACATTCCCAGGTAGGTTGATCTGCACTGGATTCATAGAGGATGTTGAAGGAAGATTTGCCCCTGATGCGGGTAACGGGGTCTGTCCGGCTTGTGACTGTAGCACTTGTCTAGCAAGATTGTCTGTTCTCTCCTTGGAAATAATTAGTTCCCTTCTTAGAGCATTCGTTTCCTGACGAGCTGCATGCACTTCTGCCCTTAATTCCCCAAGTAACCGGGCTAGGGGGTCAGTATCCGAGGTTTCCATAGCGCCTGGGCGAGAGTTTTGCGGTAGGCTTTGCGTTCTGTAACGCTCACCTGATTCTCGCAGAGGCGCCGGTCTTGACTGGGCGACTACTGTATCTTCAAAGGTGATGTGTAGCACCCGGTTGGCTCTTTGGGCTGGACCTCTGTGCACTGTATGCCTGACGTGTAGAGTAAGATGTCTGCAGATAGAAAATATGGGGTTAATGAACTGGGGTTATTGGGGTGTCCCTATCTCTTTCCTCTTCTCCTCTCTTGTAGACCCCCAAAGGTTAACGCTCTCACCTTAGGTAAGTGAATGCCGAGCTCTCCATCTGCCTCGGGGCAGGGTGCTGTAACCAGTTTCTTCACTGGATAGGTAGCGCAGGCCTCTTGACTTCAGAGGACTGCTGTCCGTCGTTTACTGCACGAACGGTAAGTTTCGAGTCATTCAAATGTCTTTAAAGTCTTTAGTAATGATGTCTCTTGTTTTGCAGGGTTCCGGCGATGGCGGATGACAGGCTGAAGTGAGTTGAAGATGGAGCCCGTGTGATGAATAGAAGCGCCTGGAAGCACGTAAGTAAGCGCTTGTTGCCTGCTTCACGATGCGCTCTAACTGTCTTTTTATTTTGCAGGTACGAGTTCAGAGCGGCTGCAGGGTGCCGGAATACCCACTGGATTAGATGTGGAAAGGAGTAATGGCACGTGAGTATTAAAGTTCCCCAATGTCTTTAAACGCACCTTGTTTTGTCTTTCAGATGCGGGATGCAGCGCCGAAGGCCTCCGGAGCGTGCAAAGAGTTGGTAAGATTTTGCCTTTCAGATGCCGGAATGCTAACCTGTTCTTTCTTGTCTTTATAGGTGTTGCTGAAGACTGGATTCAGGATGGTAAGCCTTTGCCTTTCAGATGCCGGAATGCTAACCTGTTCTTTCTTGTCTTTATAGGTGTTGCTGAAGACTGGATTCAGGATGGTAAGCCTTTTTCCTTAGGCCCAGGACCGGATGCAGAAGACACGATGAGCGTTCTGCTGCAGAGGTTGCAGAATAACGCAAAGCAAGATTCATCCACCGGGTGTGGTTTAAATAGCCTCCTGTAGTGCTTAGGTGTCTCCTTCCACAGCCACGCCTAAGTAAGAAAAGAGTTCCTGGTAAGAAAAGAGTTCCTGCCTTCCAGAAGAGTTCCAGTGTTCTGAATCTAGGGAGTGGCTCCAGCCCCACCCAACAGGAAAAGTAGTTCCAAACAGAAGAGGATTAGAGGCTCAACTGGCAGGCAAGTAAGCAGCATGGTCTGCTGAAGGTAAGTCCACCCAAGCATTATGAGCCCGGCGCTTCCAGCGCTGGGACTGGGCATATTTATAAGCCTGGTGCCACTGGCGCCAGGACTGGGTCCAAAAGGTCCCAATTGGGACTGGTTGGCACTCGGAACCTGGGTTATGGATCTGCTTCCAAGGGAGTTGGGAAAACCCTGACCTTTTGGAAGCAGAGATCATGACACATGTAAACCAAAAAGTGTTTGGTAGAAAAATTGTTTTTGATCTCTCTGTTAACATTGACTCGATGTATAAGATACTTAGTATGTATGGTTTATCAAATTGGACAGTTCCTTTGTAAAACATATATTTCTCTGTAGTCTGTTTTTAGGCCTACGAAGAAGAGGCATTTTCCCTTGAAACGCGTTGCCAGTTGAAAATAACGGACTACTGACAGCAATTCTTCCAATTATTTCTTCTTTGTGCAATAACATTGTCACTGTTTCTTGTATGCAATTTATTCTTCACAAAAAATATATATACACAAATGTGTTTTACAAAAATTACTGTTGTTGAAAATTATTTTCTTTATTTTCTATATTTAAATCTCTATCCTCAGATTACAGTAGTTGGTTTATTCAACACTATATAGTGTGCAGGGGACGGGAGGATTCAAAGCTTGAATCTTCTCCTTTCTTTTTTGTTAATTGTGGAGGTCTTGTGCCAGGATCTCAGTTCCTCCCCCGCACCTTAAACTCAATTGAGTTGTTTGTTTACTTTTCGAAAACAGCACTTTGAAGTAGGAGTGCACCAATTTCGGAATTCTAATGCAGCTTAGAGGTGCAGGTTCTACACACAGTCTGATACTTCATCTTAGAGGTACAGGTTTGATACCCAATCTGGCACTGCGCTTAGAGGTACGGTTCGATACACAGTCTGGTAATGCAGCTTGGAGGTACAGGTTCGATACCCAGTCTGGCACTGCACTTAGAGGTGCGAGTTTGGTACCCAGTCTGGTACTTTGCTTAGAGGTACAGGTTTGATAAACAGTGTGGTTCTGCAGCTTAGAGGTACGGGTTTGATACCCAATCTGGTACTGTGCTTAGAGGTGCGGTTCGATAACCAGTCTGGTACTGCAGCTTAGAGGTCCAGTTTGAGACCAAGACTGGTACTGCAGCTTAGAAGTGCGGGTTTGAGACCCAGTCTGGTACTGCAGATTAGAGGTACAGGTTTGATACCCAGTCTGGGACTGCAGCTTAGAGGTGCAGGTTTGATACCTAGTCTGGTACTATGCTTAGATGTGCGGTTTTGATACCCAGTCTGGTACTGCGCTTAGAGGTGCATGTTTGATACCCAGTCTGGTACGGCAGCTTAGAGGTACGGTTTGATACCCAGTCTGGTACTGCAGCTTAGAGGTGTGGGTTTGATCCCCAGTCTGGTACTGCGCTTAGAGGTACAGGTTTGATAACCAGTCTGGTACTGTGCTTAGAGGTGCGGGTTCGATACCCTGTCTGGTACTGCAGCTTAGATGTGTGGGTTCGATACCCAGTCTGGTAGTGCGCTTAGAGGTACAGGTTTGATACCCAGTCTGGTACTGTGCTTAGAGGTGTGGATTTGATACCCAGTCTGATACTGTGCTTACAGGTACGGGTTTGATACCCAGTCTGGTACTGTGCTTAGAGGTGCGGATTCGAGACCCAGTCTGGTACTGCGCTTAGAGTTATGGGTTCGATACACAGTCTGGTACTGTGCTTAGAGGAGCGTGTTTGATACCCAGTCTACTACTGCAGCTTAGAGGTGCAGGTTTGATACCCAGTCTGGTACTGCACTTAGAGGTTTGGGTTTGATACCCAGTCTGGTACTGCGCTTAGAGGTGCGGGTTTAATACCTAGTCTGGTACTGCAGCTTAGAGGTGCGGGTTTGAGACCCAGTTTGGTACTGCAGATAAGAGGTACGTGTTCGATACCCAGTCTGGGACTGCAGCTTAGAGGTGCAGGTTTGATACCCAGTCTGGTACTGCCCTTAGAGGTGCGTGTTACTACCCAGTCTGGTACTGCGCTTATAGGTGCATGTTCGATACCCAGTCTGGTACTACAGCTTAGAGGTGTGGTTTTGATACCCAGTCGGGTACTGTGCTTAGAGGTGAAGGTTTGATACCCAGTCTGGTACTGCACTTAGAGGTGCATGTTCAATACCAAGTCTGGTAATGCAGCTTAGAGGTACGGGTTTGACACCCAGTCTGATACTGCAGCTTAGATGTGCGGGTTTGATACCCTGTCTGGTACTGTGCTTAGAGGTGCGGGTTCGATACCCAATCTGGTACTGCAGCTTAGAGTTCCGGTTCAAGACCAAGACTGGTACTGCAGCTTAGAAGTGCGGGTTTGAGACCCAGTCTGGTACTGCAGATTAGAGGTACGGGTTTGATACCCAGTCTGGTACTGCAGCTTAGAGGTGCGGGTTTGATCCCCAGTCTGGTACTGCGCTTAGAGGTACAGTTTTGATAACCAGTCTGGTACTGTGCTTAGAGGTGCGGGTTCCATACCCAGTCTGGTACTGCAACTTAGATGTGTGGGTTCGATACCCAGTCTGGTAGTGTGCTTAGAGGTACAGGTTTGATACCCAGTCTGGTACTGTGCTTAGAGGTACGGTTTTGACACCCAGTCTGGTACTGCAGCTTAGAGGTGCGGGTTCGATTCCCAGTCTGGTACTGTGCTTAGAGGTGCGGGTTCGATACCCAGTCTGGTACTACAGCTTAGAGGTCCAGTTCGAGACCGAGACTGGTACTGCAGCTTAGAAGTGCGGGTTTTATACCCAGTCTGATACTCCAGATTAGAGGTATGGGTTTGATACCCAGTCTGGGACTGCAGCTTAGAGGTGCAGGTTTGATACCTAGTCTGGTACTATGCTTAGAGGTGCGTGTTAATACCCAGACTGGTACTGCGTTTATAGGTGCGTTTTCGATACCCAGTCTGGTACTGCAGCTTAGAGGTGTATGTTTGATACCCAGTCTGGTACGGCAGCTTAGAGGTGCGGGTTTGATACCGAGTCTGGTACTGCAGCTTAGAGGTGTGGGTTTGATCCCCAGTCTGGTACTGCGCTTAGAGGTGCATGTTCGATACCCAGTCTGGTACTGCAGTTTAGAGGTACAGGTTTGATACCCAGTCTGGTACTGCAGCTTAGAGGTGCGGGTTTGATACCCAGTCTGGTACTGCAGCTTAGAGGTGCATGTTCGATACCCAGTCTGGTACTGTGCTTAGAGGTGCGGGTTCAATACCTAGTCTGGTACTGCAGCTTAGAGGTACGGGTTTGATACCCAGTCTGGTACTGCAGCTTAGAGGTGCGGGTTTGATACCCAGTCTGGTACTGCAGCTTAGAGGTGCAGGTTCGATACACAGTCTGGTACTGTGCTTAGAGGTGCGGGTTTGATACCTAATCTGGTACTGCAGCTTAGAGGTACAGGTTTGATACCCAGTCTGGTACTGCGCTTAGAGGCACGGGTTCGATACCCAGTCTGTACTGTGCTTAGAGGTGTGGATTTGATACCCAGTTATGTACTTCAGCTTAGAGGTACGGGTTTGATACTCAGTCTGGTACTGCGCTTAGAGGTATCGGTTCAATACCCAGTCTGGTACTGTACTTAGAGGTACAGGTTTGATACCTAGTGTGGTACTGTGCTTAGAGATGCGGGTTCAATACCCAGTCTGGTACTGTGCTTAGAGGTGCAGGTTCGATACATAGTCTGGTACTGCAGCTTAGCGGTGCGGGTTCGATACCCAGTCTGGTACTGCCGCTTAAATGTACGGGTTTGATACCCAGTCTGGTACTGCAGCTTAGAGGTACTGGTTTGATACACAGTCTGGTACTGCAGCTTAGAGGTGTATGTTTGATACCCAGTCTGGTACGGCAGCTTAGAGGTGCGGGTTTGATACCCAGTCTGGTACTGCAGCTTAGAGGTGTGGGTTTGATCCCCAGTCTGGTACTGCGCTTAGAGGTGGATGTTCGATACCTAGTCTGGTACTGCAGTTTAGAGGTACAGGTTTGATACCCAGTCTGGTACTGCAGCTTAGAGGTGCGGGTTTGATACCCAGTCTGGTACTGTGTTTAGAGGTACGGGTTTGATACCCAGTCTGGTACTGCAGCTTAGAGGTGCAGGTTTGATACCCAGTCTGGTACTGCAGCTTAGAGGTGCAGGTTCGATACACAGTCTGGTACTGTGCTTAGGGGTGCGGGTTTGATACCTAATCTGGTACTGCAGCTTAGAGGTACGGGTTTGATACCCAGTCTGGTACTGCGCTTAGAGGCACGGGTTTGATACCCAGTCTGTACTGTGCTTAGAGGTGTGGATTTGATACCCAGTTATGTACTTCAGCTTAGAGGTACGGGTTTGATACTCAGTCTGGTACTGCGCTTAGAGGTATGGGTTCGATACCCAGTCTGGTACTGTACTTAGAGGTACAGGTTCGATACCTAGTGTGGTACTGTGCTTAGAGATGCGGGTTCAATACCCAGTCTGGTACTGTGCTTAGAGGTGCAGGTTCGATACACAGTCTGGTACTGTGCTTAGAGGTGCAGGTTCGATACACAGTCTGGTACTGCAGCTTAGAGGTGCGGGTTTGATACCCAGTCCGGTACTGCCGCTTAGATGTACGGGTTTGATACCCAGTCTGGTACTGCAGCTTAGAGGTACTGGTTCGATACACAGTCTGGTACTGCAGCTTAGAGGTGTGGGTTTGATAGCCAGTCTGGTACTGCAGCTTAGAGGTATGGGTTCGAATCCCAGTCACGTACTGCAGCTTAGAGGTACGGGTTCGGTACCCAGTCTGATACTGTGCTTAGAGGTGCTGGTTCGATACACAGTCTGGTACTGCAGTTTAGAGGTGTGGGTTTGCTACCCAGTCTGGTACTGCGCTTAGAGGTACGGGTTCGATACCCAGTCTGGTACTGCACTTAGAGGTACGGGTTCGATACACAGTCTGGCACTGCACCTTAGAGGTTGGAGTCTGGCATGAAGACAATATTAAAAAAAAAACATTTCATTTTGTTTCCATTAAATTGAAGTATCGTTGTTAACATATACATGTAATAAACATACGACCTAAAGACTGCATGCTAATTTGTATGTTATCTTGTTGTCGCCATTGCACTGCTGTCAATCTCTTACCCTGCCTGTGTCTTTATTGTACATCCTTTGTAACCATTGCAGCCTTATTTGCTGTAAGAAAGCACTCAGATGCCTTCGGGTCCAGCGTTCTATATAAATGTCCAAATAAATGGCTATTGCAATTATTGTTAATAACGTATTGTTGACATGAATTATTTTAGCAGCAGCAACATTGTTTGTACTCTATGGTTAATCTTTAGGTTTCACACTGGTAATCGTGTTAAATTTAACGCGAATAATTCATTTTTTTTGCAAAAATGTCGCGCATGTTCATCGTCCCTCAATGTGCCCGCTTCTGTGTGTGGTTATATTGTGGTTTCCACTGTACTTCCGGCTAAATAAAGGGTCTTGGAAGCTAAACGCCTCAGCGTGCGCATTCTGCCCGGGCCAGGGACAGCGGCCAGGCACCCGGCAACACATGTGTGTGCAACTTTCTTCAGTGACACATTAGGTGGGATATCACGAGCGCCCCCATTCCCCAGCCCCGCGGAAGCCTCGGTGGTCCTCCCCTCCCTCCCCAGTGCATGCAGCCCACCCTTGCGGGATGACGGGGCTCGCACTGTGGGCCTGGGAGATTGGTCGCTGGATTTGGCATTCTTGCAGCAGTTACTGTGCATCCCGCCTCCCCCTCGCGTCCCCCCCCCTTCCCCCAGCCCCCTCCTAGATCTGCCTGCACTGCCCGCGATGCTTGCAATGCTCAGCTGAATGCTGGCGCTGCTGCCTGGCGAGCACACGCAGGGGAAAGCCCGGCTGAGATGAGATGGCTCCCACCATCTAGGGTTTAATATCAGCCACGGCAGGGGGGCTGCCCCATTCTCCTTCATCCTCACCGGCGCACTCCCAACCCCCCACCCCACCACCCGGATACACGGCGCGGCAGAATGGCAGAGGCGGCCGAGGTGGATGGTCGCCTTTAACCCCTCACCTCCTGGCCCCTCTTCTCCACCCTGACAGCTGCAGAGAGAGAGCAGAGGAGACGGGGAGGGTGTCAGCAGCCAGGCGGGCACACTGGAGTGACACGCGAGAGGAGCGCCGGCCGCAGAGGAGGCGAGGAGCACTGCGCGAGGGGGCACCTGCACCGTCCGGGGGCGACACCCGAGGGAGCACCGGCAGAGGTGAGCGGGGGAGGGGAGGGGAGGGCAGCCCACCTGGCAGACCTTGCAGCAGGTGAATTGATGCTCCCGCCTCAGTGTGTTTGGTATTCAGATGTGCACCGGGCCTCCTGCTGGGAGATTGGGCGATTTACCGTGTCCGGTGCCTTTAAAAGGCGGGTTGCGATGGAGCTGCGCTGGACAGATGTCAGGGCATGTTATATGAATAATGCTATTAGAATCACTCTGAAGGCAGCGCTTTGCGCTGGACACTCGCTCTTCCAGGCGATGTAATAAGTGGCGTTAATGCCCCATTCTAATGTTACCCAACCTCGGAATGGTGAAGAGCGGCGCCTTAACTGCGCCTGGTAGCGGCAGGGAACAGTCAGTCACATTCTAAGATGTGTGACTGACTCCATCCCAGCCGTTCAGACACCTGCGCCTGCTGCACGCTCCCTCTACATCCCCAGCAGGCCAATCCATCTTTGAAAAGTGTCCAGCTGAATTGATTATTGTTTTGTGTTCGTGTGGTGTGCCATGCAAGAGGTGGGGGTGCGGGGGGGTAGAGTGGGTGTCGCTGCTAACAGTGCAATATAATGCGCGAAACCCGCAGATACGGTTTCCCGATCGTTACCTGGTTTCGTGCGGGATGTGGCATTGCAGGGAAGCTGCACACCCACACCGAGAAACCATCAGGGCGAGATCACGCTTGGCTCTGGCTGCTTACAAAGTGCAGATTATTCACAGCAAAACACCCTTTTACCGATGCCTGTACACGGCTAGCAGGAGGGGTTCTCTACTCCAGATATGAATTGCGCAGGTATCACACTGCGCGCACAGGCGGCGCAGAGATGCGCGCCCGGCCGGCGAAGGGATGCCCCCCGCCGCCGTGTGGAACGGCCAGCAGCAGTGACTGATCACGGACAGCTGCGACCCGGCTCCATAAGACCTTGTTTACCTCCTGCTCCGCTGTCAAATATAGCTGCCGCTGCGCCAGGCGCTTCCCTAAATAGGGCAAGAGTAGTAGTACCTGCGGCAGGGCAGGCGCATGGGGGAACAGGGCGCTCTCCTGCGCCAGGAGAATGGGGCAAACGGGGCTCGGCTCCTCTGCGGCGGGCCAAGCAGGGCCGTGCGTCAGGGGGCGCACCTGCGTTAGGCCTGGAGGCACTGAAGGGCAGCTACCTCTGGGACAGGGTTTTCCATACAGAGGCCTGTCTCAGGTGCTGCTAGCTGTCCTCACCTGCCAGGTTTTTGTCCACATTTTCATGTAAGAGAATTGCATATTTTCCTGTCACCCTCTCCCTTTGGGCCCGATTCATGGAATAGTGCGCAGAGATCCCACAAAGCCCGCTAGCCGAGAACGACTCTACGCGAGCCTGCGTGCAGAATTATTTGGGCGCGCTCTGCATATTCATAGAATTCTTCACGGAAAATAATCATATACGCAAGTCGTGGCCGGAACGCCCTCGACGCACCCGCATGTAGAGCAAAAACAGCCAGAAACAGCTATCTTTGCATGCTCCCAGGGTGCAAATACGTGCACCCTTAAAATAGCATGTGGGGTCCCCCGCAAGCAGGCCTGCATCCTTGGGACACTGCGCGACACCCTGACAACATGCGTACGATTTATCGTAACTCGGGTAAAACTCGGAAATCTGCATGCGAAACCCCTTAAACCGTTCCTGCACTCCGCTACACTGTGTACGCGTCCCCCTAAGTCAGATTGGATCCCCGGCTGTATACACGTACCCCTGAATCCGACACTGGATCTTACCTCTGCACATTGAATCCTATGCATCTGTATGCCTGCCTTCGGGTGGTGGATAGTCGGAGGGCTTTGCATGGCCATTTCCCTGCCGAGAGGTTGCGCGGTCGGATCCATGAATACGTATCGTCCCGCGCAATAGTGGGCATGCGATGGACTGCCTGTGGCCCGTCCCTTGTAACGGCCACATTTTCACCTGTTCTTACTCATTTAATGAGTTCCGTTCTCTACCCTGCTCTCTTTGCAAGCAACACCTATGCTTTTTGTGGTGTCTCGCGCAAGGACTCGACCGGTCGCAGAGACGTGCTGAGCTTGTTTGAAGTCCCCCGCAAAGTACGAAAAAGTGCAGCGCGGTTGATTCCATGAATCGACAAATGGGATTTTGCATGCAGCTTTGCATGAAATTTCCCTATTACTAAGCCAATAATTCCATGAATTGGGGCCAAATGTGTGCCCATCTGGTATGCAGTGTTTTTGAAGCACCTTTAAGTTAATTTGTAATGATCCGATAATACATTTTTTTTCATCTACTTCAGAAAGCTGAACATCTGTGTGTGTGTTTGTGTGTGTGAACTAGGACCCGTTACCTTCTGGGTGATAGGCATTGTAGGATGAAGTTCTGAGACCTTCACATGTGGCGCATGTTAAAGAGTGAATTGTGACTAGAACCTGCAATACTCAGCTTTTTGACTTTAGACAGAAATATTAACTCTGACCCTCAAAATGAGGTACTGCGTGAAAAATGGAGTTTGTCACCCTCTGGTTAGTGGGATCAGCCAGGATTACATTCTCTAATTCGGATGTGAATTGTGCAGGCATCACTGTGTGCACCGGAGTTGCAGGGACGCATACTGAGCTAGTCAAGGGATCAGAAGATGTGACTCTGAGGCTGAGTGATACAGTCAAGGACGAATCTTGTGATCCTGAATTTAAGGATCAGTAATAACCTCCGTGATGCACGCATTGGGGGATTTAGTTAGATCTACAGTATGTGACCCTCAGACTCGGTGATTGGCTCTGGAAGGGGTGTGTGATCCTCAGGTTGGGGTATTTAGTCAGGAATAAAGGGATGACCCTCAGACCGAGGGATTGCACCTGGAAAAGTGTGTGTTATCCTCTTGATGGAATTCAATCAGAAGAGATCTTGTGGAACTGAGTTTAAGGAATCAAGTCAGTAATAACCTGCGTGATCCACAGATTGATGGATTTATTTAGTTCTACATTTTGTGACCCTCATCCGGATAGGGGTATTGTGTCAGGAATAAAGGAAAGACTCTCATGAAGAGGAACCTAATCAGGCAACGTGTGTCACCCTCTGAACAGAGGAATAGAACTGGTGATCCTCAGGCTGAGGGATTGAATGTGGAAGAGTCCATGTGATTCTACAGATAGGGCCTCGAGTCTAGAATGGAGGGGTGACCATTGGGTTGAAGACTGAGTCAGGAACAGGGGGTTGGATCTTCAGAATGGGCATTGAGTCAGGAATAGTGTGGAGTACATGGGGTTTGGGGAATGAGTTTAGGAAACATGAACAAGGCCACCCAGTTTGGAGATTAAGGCAAGAATTTGGGGGTCTGATCCTCAATCGAGAGATAAAGTCAGGAATAGAGCCAGTGAGCCCCAGTCTGGAGCACAGTGTTAGGAAAAGACGTTGCAATCCTCAGAATAGGGTGTGGTCCCTAGGGTTTGGTAATTTAGTCAGGAATAGTGTGTGGGGGTCCTAGGTTGCGGTTATGAGTATGGAAGAGAGTGTTGGTGGATGGAGAGCGGTTGGTTGACTGAGTAAGCAATAGAGTGGTGACCCTCAGATTATTGTATCAAAACAGAAAAAAAACATTCCTTGAATTATTGCACTAGTTACAGAGTGTCCTAACCTCAGGTTTGGACTTTGAGTCAAGAATGAATCCTGAGACCTCTACGGAAGGTGGTAAGTCAGAGGTAGACTGTGTTATTATGATATGATATGGCATTTATAACGCGGTTCCATGGGATGAACCAGGAATAACACATTTAAGTTTCAGTTTAGGGCATTGAACAGAGCATTAGATCCTCAGCGCCAGGGCTTAATGCACAAATTAAAAGAATGACCCACAGACTAAGAGTTTGAGTCCACAATAGAGCACGTCATTTTTGAGTTGAGTGCTGAATTGAGTGTGTGTTCTTCATGCTCGGGTTTGAATCAGGAACACATTGTATGATCACAAGTTTGTGGGATTGAGACAGGAATAGAGTGTGTGACCCTACATTCTGGGGTTTGAGTCATTAATAAAGGGATTGACCCCCATGTTGAGAGACTGAGTAAGGAATAAAGCTTGTGAACCTTAGGTTGAGGGCTTGAGTCAAAATCGACCTCTCACCTCTATGTTGAGGGTTCTGGTTAGCAAGAGAGTCTGCAACCGTAAGCTGGAGAATTGAGTTAAAAGTAGACTCTATAAGCCTTAGCCTGGCAAAGGTCTGGATAGGCATGCTCATGTCTGAGCAGGTTTACCAAGGTATGCCTTGAGGAACATGATTCTACCCCATCCTTGTGTCACGTAGAGTCCTACAGGAATGTATTCTCCTACAGGAGTTTATTGTAGCTCATAATTAACATACATGTCAAACCTCTCTGTGGTCTTGTGGTTATCTGAGAGAGTGCTGTTCCACTCTTAGGCCGGTGACACCCGAGCGTGGTCAAGAGGTGGCTACGCCATGGGTTAAAGAGTGGCGTAAAAGTACAGATGTGCATGAGCCTTACATGGATGCAGTTTCAACCTGAGTTGCCAATCACTGAAGCATGCAGTGAGATTCAGAGACCCTTAAAGTCCTCCCTACTCATACATTTGATAACACAGAGATGGCCCAGCAAACTTCCATCAACATCCTGGAAGTAATGTTTGGCGCCAATTTGTCAATGTCTGCAGATGACTCAAACAGTGAAATGTCCAATCACAACATTTCTGGATTCCATAAGACTCCACTGGATTTTTTGTCTATCATGAGTGGTGAATCCGCGTGGTAAATCTGATGGTTTTTAGAGGTAAGTAATCAATTTTAGCAACACTTCTTGCCACACTGCCATACTCACAATGAGGCCCCTTGTTTTTGGGGGGTTTTCAAACTCCTCGCCCAAAGACTGGAGGCAATGCAATACGCTGCAGCAAAGTTATGTCAAATACCCGCAAGCAAGGGCACATTAACCCAATGTCCATAAAGGGTTCATTGGAGACCCGTCATAGCAGGAACTAAGTTTTAACGCTCAGATCATTAACCATAAATCGAAGGCCCCACAAAAGACTCTGAGTTAAATTGAGTTGTACATCCCATTTGTAAGGTCAGTTGATTGTAATCTTCTTATGCCAAATGCCTGGCAAGTCCGGGCTTATGGTCAGTCATACTCCTCTGTCGCTTTGAAATGGTGGACATACCTTCCAGATAACCTCACAGCTACAGTGTAATGACTACTCTTTCAAAAGGCCCTAAAAAGAAACCTATTTTATTTGATGGTGTGAAAGGAGCATGATGGCCTTCTTGGGTTTTTGCACTCTCTAAATCAAATGAAAATCATTGGGGAGAGGGGCGGGCATTTCTAGCCATGTTCCTGAGGAGAAGCTTCCTCACAAGCTCCAACAGTGCGCAACGGACCGCGAAGCCCCAACCTTCTCGCCTATGTTTTTATGCTTCCAATCTCAAAGGAAGAAGCTGGAAACTGCGGAGTGTGAACAAATCTGGATTCTGACTTTTGTTTCCTGGTAAGCGATCTGCACAACGGTGGTGTCGCGGACCCCGTGCACCTGTTGTGATCTTCAAAAAGGCGCTGACCCTTTGATTGCCCTGCACTGCACGGTCATAGGAGTAAGATGCTATGGGGTGTGGTTGAAGTGCTGGAAGATACCACAATTGAAGGAACAGTCTGCAGCTGGTGACTGCAGATTCCTGTGCCCTGTCTGCGATACATGGCGGCGAGGTGATGGCAGTCTGGCAACGATGACTGCACGAGGGAATAAACAGAGAGGTGCTCCTGGGAAACTTCTCAGTTCCCGAAACCTGGAGATGGGACTTGGACACTGGAGGCGGCGGTGGCTAAATGGTCATGGGGACTAGGATAACCCCACTGCATAAACCCATTCCTCCTTCCAATTCCCCCCCTGCCCACTCACCCTCTGCAGAGCCTCGTTCCACCTCAAAGGGGCAGGGAAGTGCAATCTTTGTGTTGGCCACAAAAAACAAAACATGGCTGTTTGGCTTGCATTTCTTTCTGTCTAGGTGTATAAGGAATCTGGAAGGGCCACGGTGGAGGATGACCCAGGTTCAATGGCATCATCAGCAGCGGACAGGATCTTGACGTTGATGTTGAGTGCTCTCCATATCAAGGTGGATGGTCTCAAGACCAAACTCACATGGGTGGTGTATACTTTGAGCAATTGAAGCGGCAGAGTAACAAAGTGAGAGACTTCCCTGGATAACATTGAAGGTAGACTGGCATTGTTGATGGAGGTGACTTTGGATGGCCCGAGGGATCCTCCCACAGATTTTTAACAGCTCAAAATATTGTGGGGGTGAATCTCAATATTGAAGGTCTGGAGGAAAACATGAGGGAAGCGCACATAACGCTTCTGGGCAGGAGAGGGTGACGATCTCACGTTCAGGGCCCTCCTGAGCACAATTTGAGATCCATGTATCTTACATAGTCAGTAGTCTTCTGCTAGAGCTTAAGGTGATTTGGGTGGAACCGTTATGGTGGTACTCGCTGATGGTAGAATCAGGCAAATCTTTTAAAGGCTGCTACTAAGCACTTGGCGAAAGCACGAGGAATGCCGCTACTGGCCGGGGATCCTCTAACATCAGAACCCTCTGATCCTAATTCCAAGTTATGCATACAGGTACACAGACGGAAGTTTTTGTCTACAGCAGCTACTCGCTCGTTCAAGGATTGAATCATATACCCACAATATTTGTCATAATAATCCTGCGGTTCACTGGTAGATGACCTATTTGCCTTGAAAACACCATCAATCGGTCAAAACACTTGTTGGCTCTATGGCCATTTTGGTTTAATATTTTATGGCACATATTTAAGCTGACTGGCAATTCTATAATCTGAGGCTTAAGACTGTTATGCCAAATTGTTTATTATGTTGTACCCTTATGTCCAGTAATACTACACTGGTATCTAACCAAAAAGATAACGTCTTGGTCTGTCCCTTTTCTCATTTATATTGATGTCACCCAGAGTGTTTGATGAATGAACAAGTGACAAAAATATGCATGCACATGGACTAGGGTGTGACAAACATTTTCACAGTCATTGACAAAAGGTTTGGGCTTAACCTATACACACCTGTCCAAGCAGCCACCAAGCAACACTATTATTATTCCTTAAGCGCGGTTAAACCAGGCTTGACCCTACTAACTTTTTGCTACTAAGAAGAAGGTGATATGGACCTTAAATTAATGCTCATCCATCATTTGTAATGGGGCTCACTGCTTAGGAGGTGAAAACTCTTGAAAGTTAAGGACAATCTCATTAAAAAAAGAACTGGTTGCTTCATTCTCCTACCCAACTACACTGAGGATGGCAAAGGAGAGTACATTTTTCATATTCACACAAGTAATGGCGGCCCATGCTTTTTAATGACAGTGTAGGCAATGATGTGGTTTGTGTTGAGGTATGATGTTTGACTTTGAAGTTCAACATGAAAGCAAAGCTGTCGGGGTCCCACTTTTACACCTGGTTGCCCTGGTTCTGCCGTAATACTGGAAGAACAATCCACTTGTCAGTACTTTTGATGAGAAAATATTCGGTACTATTATATAATTGAGGTCGATTATCTAGTAGCCTTCTACAATGACCCACTTTTAAAGTTGGGTGGTGGTCGCAGTGTACAAGACACGTGGTAATTTTTTTGGGAAAGATCAACATTGAAACAACATATTGTGGGTGTAAAAAACGGGGGAGCGTGATGCTAGGAGGTACTATTTGTGTTCTAATGTTTCTGTAATTATGTCCCAACCTTATATTTTGCATTTAAAAAAAAATAATTGAAAAAAAGAATAAAATCAGAATCAAAACTAAGATATCTCAAAACCTCATTACGAGGTTGGAGGTAGCCTTGCCGGTTTTACCAGAAAGGCTACCTCCAAACTCGCATCTGGGTGCGGCACCCACGAATGGGCAATTACCAGGCTATTCCGGGCCAGTCGGACCCGGTAATTGCCCTTTCGCGGCTGCCGGGCCCGGCAGCACCGTCGCTACCATCATGTCCTGCTTGCGGGTGCCGGTACGGCCACCAGGTCAGACCTGGTGGCTGCAAGGGCACCCGCGAGTAGAACTCCTACCTTGGCGGTACGGTAGCAACAGTGACGGTAGCGATACCGCACCGTTGCCTTAATGCCATACTTGTAATGAGGCCCATATGACTCTCATCCTTGACCACTGGCTCTGCTGGCTAGGACTGATGTTAGTTGGAGTGCCAAAAGTTGCAGACCCCAGTACTAGGGTTCAAAGATGTACTTCTCCTGTTGTCTATCTCTTTTTCAAATCTCTCAGAGTAGCTCCGGGCACATCGAGGTTGCAAAACTGCCCCCCCCCAACTTTTAAACATGAACCAAAAGCACCTCTTTGCTACGTGTCTTCATTTTTTTTTTATAAGTCTATTATTCTGGCAAAATCCAACTTTTAGCCCAGACTTCCTGTGTGCGTCTCTGAGCACTGGTCTTGCCCCGTAGATGTCAGTTGTGATCTTCTGTAATAAGGACAGGTCCTAACTTCTCTGTACTTCTTTAAACGCTGTGTTTGTTTTTTTACTCTGTCCTACTTTTTTATGTTATGCAGTTTTATAAAGAGGAACCCAGACCCCAGAGTGTGTCAGAGCAATGTAGGAAGGCAGGAAGCGAATGAAGTACACATGTTGATATCTATCTCCTAAGTGAACAAAGCAAAAGAAAAGAGCGTTTAGCCAGTGCTGCAAACAATATAAAAGCAAAAGCGCAAAAGTCAGATCCGCTGCAACAAACTGGTTCTATGTCACTTTGCAGCACTTAGAATACCGCCGCACAAGACGTGGCGGGGACCCCTTCTTTATTTGGCAATGGGATACCTCCCTATCCCACAGCCACTTCCCCACTTTCTATTGGGGTCAAAGTAAGTGCCACCATACCTGGCCCTATGATTTGCTTCTCCTTCTGCCCCCTCATGTTACTCTGGTTCACGTACTAGTGTTTCTCTTCCACTGCTTTCGAAGCTCTGGTTGATATTGACCTCTGAGCAATAAACCCAAGTGAAACAAACATGTAACTACCAAACAGTATTATTACAAAATATTCTATATCCGTTATCCCCCACGCCCCCGCGTTTCTGGATGCATAAGGGGGGGGGGGAACGCATGTTGCCAGAAGAAAAACTGGTTGTGCTGCGCATACGTGGTCTGTTAAGCCGTGTCTGTGGCTCAGTGAACTAATGCATCCGTTACAGGAGCGTGTGTTTGACCTCATGGTCACAGGTTCGAATCCCAGCAGATCTACTCAGCCCTTCATCCTTCATCCATAAAAT
Organism: Ambystoma mexicanum; assembly: GCF_040938575.1. NCBI lineage: Eukaryota > Metazoa > Chordata > Amphibia > Caudata > Ambystomatidae > Ambystoma > Ambystoma mexicanum. The sequence continues at coordinate 180,699,881 of NC_090940.1, forward strand.
GAGTCTCATTAAGTTGCTTAACAATAAACATCAGTTATTAGTGGCAAGATGCCCATTTGGGGGTGAACGTGCGCTTCACAAATACGCCTTATATATGTTATGCTATGTTTATTATAGCTCTCAACTCACACGCTTTTGGCGGGTGTCACCCGCCAAGCCTATGTGTGCGAGTTCTGGCTCAAGATAATGAGGAGTTGACACAAGTGGCGATTAAAACCATGAAGCTTTTATTTACACATTTCAATCACAAACGTTCCTGAAACATTGTAACACCATCGATAAGTAATCTACATGAACCGGAAGCACTTTCTATGACCTGGAAGTTCACCACATGGAAGTGCTTTGTTTATCTTTATGCCTGGAGCTCTAACCTGGATAGGCATCATTTTAATCAGAAATCCAGCACAGAATGATATGTTGAGGGTAACCCGCAAAGCACAGTAATCCTGCCCATCCAAGCAAGTGGGCCATCTTGGGGGACCAGCCCAGCTGCTTGACTTTACAAGCAGCAGGCCGCCCACCACCCTCACCCTATTGACAATTAAGTCAATCAGACCCTTTAAGGCACTCGCATATGATCGAGTTAATGTATGTTCTTGTCAACATGTCCACATACCATAAATGTAAACAATTTAAATGAAATAATTTGAAAATAAAATGATCACATTAATATTGTACTAAAAAAGAATAATTCATAAAACACATTGAAAAGGAATAATCCAGCCGTAAGATTTGCACAATTGTATTAACTTAGCGCACTAAATTCTGAAAATTAGGTAGCATTGAATGGCTTTCCAGTCTTCAAGGACTCAAAGAAGAGCCCAAGATGCAGCCAATACATGCTGCAACTCCCCTGAAAGGGGGTTCAAGAGCAATGTCCTTTCTGCGGTGTCATTTCCAGTACGTGGGTACCAATCACGCAGCATGGCCACAGTGATATGAAGTGGCCCGTTCACATACGTAGGGAGCGCATGGGTATAATCCATAGATTCACGCAAATGGCGACCTCCCTCAGAAATTGCCTTACTGCACTGGATTTCTGATCGGTGGCAGGAGCTGCTATGCTGCTCTGGTCACGTGCCCATCTCCTGTTTGACAATGATTTTGTGATACCTGCTTTCAAAATCTGGAGATGGGGCATCCGGGCATTAATCACCTACAGAGGAGCATGCATGATTCAAAACCAGCTGATCATTTCTGTAAAGTTTGTTGAATGCAAAACCGATGACTGGAAGGTTTTGAATGAATTGTAAACAAAGGTACTGCTCTGGGCATCCCTCAAGACTATAGTTTTTCAACCTGTCATGCCTTTGCAGAAGGGATACGACCAAAGTCAAAAAAGCCTTTGACGCTCACCAGAAGGGGCAGTCCAGCCTGAATGGCTAGATCAGATCTCCTCTGCATGAGACATCAAGTAACCAAAAACACAATCAAGCAAAGACACAAGCAACCAAAGACACCAAGCAACCAAAGACACAAGCAACCAAAGACACCAAGTAACCAAATAAACAAGCAAAGACACAAGCATCCAAAGACACCAAGCAACCAAAGACGCAAGCATCCAAAGGCACAATCAACCAAAGATATCAAGCAACCAAAGACATTTTCCAGCCTCTTTGGTCATCATCAGTGAGGTGAAGCTTGGGTCTCCCGGCACATCAACTTTAGGAGATAGGAAATCCACTCATGTGACACCGAAGTAGGGGCATGCATGCTTTCAAACATCCTGATCATGCATGTAGAAGTGGTTTTATCACCAGGAATGAATTGCACAAGCATGCATTCTTTACTTGAAAGATCCCAATTTTTTTTTATTTGTGCACATTGTCCTAATTCCACTTACTGATTTTTACATCTCTTTATATATTTTTTTAAAGTGAATTCATTGATCGATCAATGAATAATTGGCTGTGCCATTCAGATATAAAATGCAAGTGGTTATATGGATGATGAGTTCCAATTTGAATCAGTGGATCGATTGATGGATAGCATCGGTGGATATATTCATGCGTTTTTGATGTATGTTATTTTTGTATTTCCTGCTGTAGAACTCTTTCAACAATGCACACACATTGAACCACCAATTATGAAACACTATGCAATGAACCCATAATATGACTTGGTGCAACTTTAAATGGAGCCACATCATGCTTGTTTTATAATCCCACTTCCTGAAAGAACACCTCATAGATACCCCCACAACAATGCCTTTCAACAGACTCAATCGTATGGTCCAACTGAAGCATGAGCTCTGCCAGAGTGTTCAATGTCCCTTCAGCCAAACCTACAATTGTAAAGGTTTTTGGTGCTCGGTTAGCCATTACGCATGCATTTAGTTTTTTATTCCTATGGAAATCATTTCTATTCCCTTAACGCAAAAATGTTCTGGCAATTGAATGTCTTGAAATGCAAAGTTAAAATTACGGTGAGGACTTTGAGCACCAGTGATGTGGGGAAGACCTCATGTAACCTCAGCTGAGGTTCGAGGCGTGGTTACCCCAGGTTTAAGGCACCATTGTAAAACAAATTCTTCCAAAAACAATATGGTGACCCCTCAAAGTCACCACTCACATGCTGCCGTCCATCGTGAAGACAAAGGGCCTCATTATAAGTTTGCCGGTCTGGAAACAAGGGTGCCGGTAAGCTCACCGGCACCCTTGTTTCCAGACCGGCAACCTACATGTCTGCCTGCCGTGGCGGCTGCGCCCAGCAGGTCTGACCCTGTCGGGCGCAGCGGCCATGGTAGGCAGACCCTTCACGGAAGCGTTGGCACCATTAGCAATGGTGCTGGCGCTTCTGAGTCCCCAATCCCATAGAGTCCTATTGGACTCTATGGGAATGGGGACTTACATTTTCCCGTCGCCTGACTTCCAGGGCTGCCGGACTTGTAATCTCCCGATGGCACTGGGAAGTCAGGCGCTGGTAAAATTTTACGAGTACGGTGGCAACCTCGTTGGTAGCACTCGTATTGAGGCCCACTGTCCTAATCAGTATAAGTTTAAATATGATGACCACTCAAAGTCACTCACATCCTGCTGTTGATCAAAAAGACAGTGGGCCTCATTACGCGGTAGGTGGTAGCCATGGCGCTATTAGCGCCATGGCTACCCCCTTACCGCATTCCGGGTCCGGGGTCCCGAAATAGGGACTTACCGGGTCATTCCAACCTTGGAGGACCCGGTAAATCCCCATTCTGGGAACCATTCCCCATTCCAATTCGGGCCCCCATAGGGCTCAATGGGAATGGGGTGGAGCTAATAACGGTACCGCAATTTGCGGTCCCGTTATTAGCGCTGAAGTCCCTTAACGGGTCCCTTCCATAACGTCTGGTAAAACCAGGCGTTAAGGAAGGGACCTGCTAAGGGACCTCGGAATAGGGTGGTAAGGGATTACCGGCACCGGTACCCATGACACGGGACATGGTGGGGGCAACAGGAGACAGACACGGGGCATGAGCGGGGGGGTGGTGGGAACAGGAGACAGACACGGGGCATGAGCGGGGGGTGGGGGGAACAGAAGACAGACACGGGGCATGAGCGGGGGGGTGGGGGGCAACAGGAGAGAGACACGGGGCATGAGAGGGGGTGGGGGGTACAGGAGACAGACACGGGGCATGAGCAGGGGGTGGGGGCAACAGGAGAGAGACACGGGGCATGAGCGGGGGGGTGGGGGTACAGGAGACAGACACGGGGCATGAGCGGGGGGTGGGGGGCAACAGGAGAGAGACACAGGGCATGAGCGGGTGGGGGAACAGGAGACAGACACGGGGCATGAGCGGGGGGCAACAGGAGAGAGACACGGGGCATGAGCGGGTGGGGGGAACAGGAGACAGACATGGGGCATGAGCGGGGGGTGGGAGGGTACAGGAGTCAGACACATGGCATGAGCGAGGGGTGGGGGGCAACAGGAGAGAGACACGGGGCATGAGTGGGGGTGGGGGGAACAGGAGACAGACACGGGGCATGAGCGGGGGCTGGGGGGAATAACAGAGACAGACACGGGGCATGAGCGGGGGGTGGGGGGCAACAGGAGACAGACACGGGGCATGAGCGGGGGTGGGGGGCAACAGGAGACAGACACGGGGCATGAGCGGGGGGTGAGGGGCAACAGGAGAGACACGGGGCATGAGCGGGGGGTGGGGGGAACAGGAGACAGACACAGGGCATGAGCAGGAGGTGTGGGGGGCAACAGGAGACAGACACGGCACATGAGGGGAACAGGAGACAGATACGGGGCATGAGCGGGGGTGGGGAGAACAGGAGACAGACACGGGGCATGAGCGGGGTAACAGAAGACAGACACGGGGCATGAGCGGGGGGTGGGGGGAAGGGGAGAGAGACACACGGGGCATGAGCGGGGGTGGGGGGAGGGAGAGAGAGACACGGGGCATGAGCGGGGGGTGGGCGGGAGGGAGAGAGACACGGGGCATGAGCGGGGGTGGGCGGGAGGGGGAGAGACACACAGGTCATGAGTGGGGGGTGGGCGGGAGGGGGAGAGAAACACGGGGCATGAGTGGGTTTGGGGGGAGGGAGAGAGACACGGGGCATGAGCGGGGGTGAGCAGGAGGGGGAGAGACACACGGGGCATGAGCGGGGGTGGGCGGGAGGGGGAGAGACACACGGGGCAAGAGCGGGTGTTCGGCGGGAGGGGGAAAGACACATGGGGCAATAGCGCAGGTGGGTGGGAGGGGGAAAGACACACGGGGCGGGGGTGGGGGAGAGAGACACACGAGGCATGAGCAGGAGGTGGGGGGGAAGGGGAGAGAGACACGGGGCATGAGCGGGGGGTGGAGTGGAGGGAGAGAGACACACGGGCATGAGTGGGGGTGGGGGGGAGGGAGAGAGACACACAGGGCATTAGCGGGGGGTGGCCGGGAGGGGGAGAGACACACGGGGCATGAGTGGGGGATGGGCGGGATGGGGAGAGACACACGGGGCATGAGTGGGGGGTGGGGGGAAGGGGAGAGAGACACACGGGGCATGAGCGGGGCGTGGGCGGTAGGGGGAGAGACACACGGGGCATGAGCAGGGGGTGGGTGGGAGGGAGAGAGACACACGGGGCATGAGCGGGGATGGGGGGAGGGAGAGAGACACACGGGGCATGAGCGGGGGGTGGGGAAAGGGGAGAGAGACACACACGGGGCATGAGCGGGGGGTGGGCGGGAGGGGGAGAGACACACGGGGCATGAGCGAGGGGTGGGCGGGAGGGAGAGAGACACACGGGGCATGAGCGGGGGTGGAGGGGAGGGAGAGAGACACACAGGGCATGAGCGGCGGTGGGGGGGAGGGAGAGAGACACACAGGGCATGAGCAGGGGGTGGGGGGAAGGGGAGAGAGACACACGGGGCATGAGCGCGGGTGGGGGGAGGGAGAGAGACACACGGGGCATGAGCGGGGGTGGGGGGGAGGGAGAGAGACACACGGGGCATGAGCGGGGGGTGGGGGAAGGGAGAGAGACACACGGGGCATGAGCGGGGGTGGAGGGGAGGGAGAGAGACACACGGGGCATGAGCGGGGGAGGGGGGAGGGAGAGAGACACACGGGGCATGAGCGGGGGGAGGGGGGAAATGGAGTGAGACAAATAGGGCATGAGCGGGGGGTGGGGGGAGGGAGAGAGACACACAGCGTTCGTGTGCAGGCGGCAGATCCCGCTCCACGGCCCTCCGCTGGCCACCATGAGCCGATAGCGTGAGCGGGGGGCTGGAGGAACAGGGGAGACACGGAGCATGAGTGGGGGTGGCGGGGACAAGAAGGACACACGGGGCATGAGCGGGGGTGGGAGGAACAGGAGACAGACACAAGACTTACCGTGCAGGCGGCGAGGAACAAAGATGACGGGCGTCTCTGAAGCCAGACGCACTGCACGCTTTCACCGCATCCAATGAGAGAGCACGTCAGATGTCCGCGGACATCACGCAAGCTGCTTGCCCAATCACTGTCCTGTCCGCGGAGCGAACAGGGAAGTGTGTCCGCGAAGTGAACACAGATATCACTAATTTTTTTCACTTACATTTTTGTCATTTTTTAAAAAACTACTGGACGGATTTACACCAAATAAAGCAAAGCACGCTTTCGGGACCAATCCGCCGCTCCTGCCACAAATTTGGTGTAAATCCGTCCAGCGGTTTGGGCTGTAGGCGTGAGCAAAGTTTTTTCCCATTATGGGGAAAAAAAAAGTTTTGGGACCCCCCCCTATAACTTTGCCCCCCCTGGACGAATCCTCACCAAACTTTGCAAAAGAATTCAGAGTGACCCAAATACTTTTTTTGCAAAGTTTGGTGAGGATTCGTCCAGGGAGAGCGAAGTTATAAGCTGGCCAAAAAGTGCTCTTCCTATGGAAACACCAACTTAACCATAACTACATGGCCACTACCGTGGCCATGTAATATATATATCTATATACATACATATACACACACACACACACACACACACACTTTTCCCCCCTTTACCTTCAGCCTGGGTTCTTCTCCTTGGCCCTTGCAAGACCTGCCATGGAGGCCTTCCATCTCCTGTGTAGCACTAAACAGGAACCAGGAAGCAGGGGGATCTTCCTGGCTCATGCGCAGAGTAGCTGGAGGGCTCCCTGATGAATGCCCTTGGATGACACAATGTCTGGGGAGATGCAAAAGCGTCCCCTACACACATTCAGACCTGCAGTTCCCCAGCTTGCATCCCCAATGGGCCATACAAGGCTGGGGAAGTGAAAAGTCCCTGGCTTTGCATGACCCATTTTACATACACGCTTGGGAACAAAAACGGTCAAAAAGAAACTGTGTTTCCCTTTGACAGTTAAAGCCAACCCAGGACTCCCTCAGTTGCTTTCTGCAGCTGGGGGAAGCGCTCATTGTTTTTACTGGGCTGACTTGGCTCACCCACACTGAGCGGCAGGTCCGCTAACCATTGCCCCTTATGGATGAGCTGCCACTAGTTATATGTTAAACTGTATTTGTATTTCATGCTACATGCATCCCTAAAGCTGCTTTATGCGGGACTCTCCTTGACATATTTGCCCTTGTGTTAGGTTATGTTATATGATATTGTGTAAGGCCTATCTGCCATTGCCATGGCCTTAAAGTGCTTAGCTTGTCTAGAGGCTCTGCAGACTGTTGTCTGAACATACATGATAAATACTACATGGCATTGCAGGGGAAATGTATTACATTGCAGTTCGCCTACCCCGTTGCAGGCACAGACAATATTTGGCGAGATGGTTAGTACTGTAACATTTCATTTATCAGTTTTGTGTGTTGGAGCAGGATTTGTTAGGCCAGTGAATATGTGGTTACTGGCGTGAGGATCAAATTTGGGCTGGGACTCAGCCAACTCTATTAAGATGGCGCTGCACTACAAGGTGAAATATAGGGGCAAACAGTGGATCAGAAAAGGCAACTACTTGATAGAAATACTGCGCTCAACCACCAAGCCATACTTCAAGTGCATTCGTATTTGTGTATTTGTACCTTGCAAGCAAGCACAATTAACTACATTCAGGCGCAGATCTTATTAATAAACTTGTCTCCAGAAGGAATGAAAAAGAAGCAGGCGAGACTTGAGAGCTTTGTGGAATGCCAGTAGGGAAGTCATGCTTCTAAGATCGAGAGGTGAAGAACTCCACAGCTGTGGTCCGAATATAGAAAAAAGCCTTTCACCCCATACCGAGAGGAGGGAACAACTGACAGCTTTTATCTGCAGAACGGAATATTCTGATTGCATGATGAAAATAAATCCTGTCTGCTAAAAATGCATGGGCAAGTCGATTTACACATGTGTAAATCTTAAAGTCGATTCTCTGATGCACCGACAGCCAATGGAGAGAAATGCACAGAGCTGAGAACAGAGGCGTTGCTACGGGAGGGCTGGGGCGGCTATAGCCAGGTCTTTTGGGTGTAGCCCCAGATAGAAGCTCAGGGTCTACAACCCAAAGGCTAGCTAGCCTCGTGTCCCGACATTAGAATAACCCTGGATCTTTCCCAGACCTAGAAACACCCCTGGCTGAGACTGATGAAAACGTAACGGCCCTGGAGATCAGTAGATGCTGTATTTGATGTTTTTCAGGTGTCTGCAAAATAACCTTAGCATATTCCAGTTTTGAGTTCAATGAAAGGCCAACCACTGCTGGAAGGTCTGAAAAAGCAATAAAAGAGAGGGTGGAGCGCAACCAACGTGCAACAGATGCGCAACAGACGCGCAACAGACCTACTGTATAACACAAAGATTGAACAACAGCTCCGATTTGCTGTTCCCTGGTGTGCATGCCACCTGATGCATGAGAGCCATCAAGTACAAGTATTGTTAGATTGTAAGGCCACTGAAACAAAAGAAGGCCCTTTTCACGATATCTGTAAGGCCTTCCAACAGAAAGGCTTTTGCTCTCAATGCATGTCTAAGAGGCATTATCCTTTAAGGTGCTTTGTTGAGGCTATCAAATCCTATCGTTTGCATCTCGCCAATTCACATTCAATCGTCAGTTATCCCAGCCCAATCAATAACGATTGAGCCTGCGCTCTTTTTCAAGGCCACCGGGATTGGCAATGCCCTTGAGGATCCAGAAAGGAAAATTCCCTCCAGTTACTCGTCCCGCTTTTTCAGTTACGCTTCTGAGGACTTCATGAGGAAACAAAAAGGTGTGATTAAAAGATAATATCCTGCATAATAGCCGCATTTGCTGCTATCGCAGCAGCATAACGACTTAGTGTAATGAACACTTAGGAAGATTTCCACAGGGATGAGGGGTTACCAGTCATTTGGTCGAAAAAAAAAGGTCGACAGGACAAATGATCGACACCATTTGGTCGAATTATTATTTTTTTCTATTTTCACTTTTCTTTTTTTCCCCCAACCCCCTTTTTTTTCTAAAAAAACCTTTTTTTCCCTAAACGAAAACCTAAAAATATATATATATAAATAAATTTTAAAAAATCAACCATTTGGCTTTCGACCAAATTCCGTCGACCATTTGTCTTTCGACCAAATGTCTTTCGACCAAATGACTGGACAGCGGGATGAGGAAGTTGCTTTATCTCTCTTTTCTTCCCATTGTGGCTTCATATTTGCATGTTAGTCAGTCAATGTTGCCAGCACTGTTTTGCCCAAACCTTGTGCCCCTCCTGAACTCTCTGCACCCATCCTGGATGCTGAAAGGTCTTTCTTTTAAGTGGCTAAATCCAAAAAGCTTAGAAAGACATTGTTGATCTCTACTGCTCATCAGATTCCTATAGGCCTCCTCTAAGCTGGTCCCACTCCAGGTTCTCTCCATCTGTTGTTAATTATATGATGCTCCCCCAACCCCGCATGGGCTCTCCCACACTTCTCACACTTCATGATAGGCCCCCATGCAACCATATGGCCTTTGATTTGCTTTTTTTGTCACCGAGTCACTCATGTGTTACGTTGTGTTACATACCCACACATCAACATGTACTTTAACAAAAGAGTACCCACACATCAACTTGTACTTTAAACTCACAACGTAACATCTGGCAAGCAGCTATGCCTGCACGAGGGACAAACCATCCTCTGTGTGTTGTTGGGGAAAACTTGTGGACACTTATCATCCCCCCCTTTATTTCCTGCCCTCTCCTTTACATGGGGGAAACACCAATGTTCTTGTTCTTTGACATACTTGAACATGTTCTGCCCTGTATTTATGGTTGTGATTTATAAAGCACAAACCTAGCTGGGAAGCAACAGTGCGCTGTACGTAGAAGATACATCCAGAGGGTTACAAGTAAGGGTGCCGGCATAGCAAAGGATGGATATGTGGAGCTGGGGTGAGAGCTTCGGAGGGGCAGAATTAGATTGAATTGAGCCATCAACGATTGGCGAGATGTTATTTGAATAGTTGAGTCCCCATCTACTTTTTGAGTTGGGCTGGAGGGGGAGGCGTTTTATCTGCATTGGTAACACGCTCCAGAGACAGAGTGTGTAGCAGCTAAAGTCCTCTGTCCTGTTTGTACTTTCACTCTTGCACCTCTTTGTTTCCAGCCTGGCGATGTTCTGGCTTCAGGTTGCGTCTTGGCCTACAGGGATGGTGAGTTTCTGGGCCGGGATGAGTGCGTTTTGGTTGTGACTCCAATGTAGGTGATACATGTTGTTGTTCACATGATGCAGGCTGGAAGGACTGACAAGTGCAGCTTCTTAAGGATGGAGCTGAAATGCTTGAATTTTCCTAGACCTGCGCTGAAGCTTCCTGCAGCATGCCGAACGGCTTTCGGAGGTGTCAGGGCGGCATCTCCAAGTGGGAGATGATCGGGCTCTTCTTGTCACTTCATGCCCCACCCGACACAGTTCTGCAACCCTCTTCCAATGGTGCCAATATTGCACCTGTGGTATGATGACCACAGTATGATGATCCACCCCCAGCAAGACACCCCTTCGTTCATTAGTTTGTTTCAAAAGAACATGTGTTTTAAAAGAAAAAGAACAACAACCTTTCCCAAGAATCACTTCACAAGCTCCAACGCCACATTTCTTGTAAGGTCCCTCTGACATTTGCAAACCCACTACACAGAAATGCAGTACACTAATTCTTCATTCCACATTATTGTTAAAATGCTGACTGCAAGGAGGATGCAAGAGTTGTTTGTGTAAAATGTGCCATTTGTAAATAGCACTTGATGCTTGTGTTTGGGCTGTTTTTCATTGCTACCGACTTTGGCAGCTGGTGTAGTTAAAGCATGGTGAGCGGTTTGTCAGTGGTTATTGTTTTCCCCGTATAACACATTACGATCAAGTGGGTAAGTGGGAATAGAAATGCAAGGTTGCTGGCTGCACCATCTGTATGCAAGTCAGCAGGCCAGATCTCACATCACAAGTTGTTCAGTCTATCGTTAACAAAGTTTTCAGGTGAATGCTCATTGCTCACTTTACTCCTTCACTCCTTCATCAGGCTGCCCCTCACTGTTTGGCGCTCTCTCTTTAACACATGAATGCATGGCAGAAAATAAGCAGTCTTGCATAGCAATTTGCTATGCAATTCTGTAGGTTTGCTAATTAAAATGGCACTTGTGTAGCAAAGCTAGTTATTTAAGTTACCCTGTTCAATGAAAGCATGCATTCCTCCCTTGCGCTCACGGCTCTCTATACCCTCTTTTCTCTGTTCAATGCTAGTTCGTAGGGGCCAATGAAGCAAGAGTTCAGCAGTAATCCTCTTCTCTACTCTTAAGTGCCATGGGCCTGTAGGGGAGTGCTAATCAAGTTTTTTTCTTTTTCAAATAATTTTAAACCAGAAGTAATCGGGATGATACATTTATTAAGCTAACTATATCCTGTTCGGCAAAGACCAGTATGTGTTAACTTTATTTTTTTTAAAGATAGTCCTGCAATTCAATTCCTAAATATGTAAGTTGTTGTTATAATGCACAATTACAGCATTGCTACTGTAAAACCATGTGTTGTCTCCATGCTTTACAGTGAAGTTGAGGTTAGTGTATCTAAATCTCAAAGTGTCAACTACATTTCATTTTTATATGGAAGGTGCATTATATTGACGTGTGAACACTTTTGAAAATATATATATATCACATGACCAAAGGCTTTTGATGTCAAACCTAGTTCTGTAGCCTGCTGGTTGCATACATCTGGGCAACTGGTGCTCAACCCATGAGCTGCTCCCATCCTCCTTGATATTCTATCTTATTACCATGTTGCTTAATACCAGCTACCCGGAAAGGGAGATGCCCACAACTTCCAATATTCCACCTAGTTTGCCCAGTTTGCTGTGTGCTATGCCTTCCACTCTGCTTAGTCTCTTACTTACTTTCCTCTTACTTAATGAATACGCAAAGCTAACTAGATGTTTACGCAAAGTAGTGATCAATAGTTCCATCCAGTTTGAACATCTACAGACCTACTGCAATACCATACACTGGAGTTTGTCTCCAGAGCTCACTTATATTTGCACCAGCAAGAGAGAGCTGGCCAAACTGCTTTCTGAATTGTTTTATCATATCTATTTATTGGTTTGTGTCAATTCATGCAGCTAATCTTTTACATTTTACAGACACTCATTCCGGTCTTGCAAAGTCTTTTTGCCCACTCACATAGTCAAGTAGATTTTATAAAAGGCGAGTACCATTTGATGTGGATGTTTGAAACTTGTTTTTAATATTTACTTTGTTTGCATTAAATGTCAAATACAAGTTTCACTGTGCATGGATGGCCTATGGGTCATGCAGTTTGCAAAACAAAGTGGGTGCACCATTTTATGGAAAGCACATTTAAATATGTTGTCATCTGTTGCCATGGGTCGAGTGCATTCCTCTTAGGTCGAATAGGTAAACTAAATCTAGCGGAATTGTAAAGAATTTGCAATTTGCAAGGCTGGACTCATCTCACTAATGTCTTACTTCAGGAGTACACAAAACCACTGAATGTTGCTAATTTTATGTCACAGGTACAAATAACTTCTGGTGACATTAAAAATATTAGTACAACATTGTTAATCAACTGGGTTTGCTTGCTAATCAATAGCATTTTAACTATCAAACTCTGCTGATCAATTTTAGAAAATTAGTGTATGCCTTGTGAATGTATAAAATACCTCAAACTGGAGAATATTTAATTATATGTGGCAAAGGTTCTCCAATATTGTATTGTATTGTAGTAGTCATTTATATATTACCCTTTCCCATTTGTATGGCCCAAAGTGCTTTGTGGTAGGAACGCCCTCGGGGACCGAAGTCCAGGTATGAGAACATTCTCAGAGGAGGCTTAATATGTGTATGTGCATTTGGGCAAGATTGGGACTTAGAAGGGCTGTCTAGGCACCAGTAATCAATCCAAGAGGTCAGGCATGTGGACAGGTGCTGAGGTGCTGAGGGAGGTCATGACAGAGTGCTAGTGCAGGAGGCTCGATATGTACCCAGCTAGACCAACGTTTGTCATAGGTTGTCGCTGTATTCTAATGGCAGAGGTGTTGAGGCAAGTTTGGAGTTTCAGTGCAAAGTCGTTATGTGACCTGCAAGACTGACATTGTCATAGTCATAGCTGCATTCTAGAGTGTGTGGATAGAAAGCCATGCCTGCGGTAGATGTCCACTGAACTGGTGCATTTATACATACCGTAAACTCAGATGGAGATTATCTTTGATGTCGCTTTGTCATCCGATCTACTGTGGGGATGAAAAGCAAGCTACCTTCCTAGACTATTCTAAGCACTATGGACAGGATGCCCTCAAGTCTACCGAGTGCAATCGACTGGCTGTCCTCGAACATCTTCTAGGTGGGACAGACAGGCTACCATAGCAACTAAGATAATGGGATTCTCTATGTGCAATAGATTGGTTAACTTTATAGTCTTACTACATATCTTCCAAATTCTACAAACGCTAACCAAAGGAGTCTACTAAGTGCAATATCAAAGATACCAGCCTAATCGGTTATAAGGGCAATTGAGGGTTACCAACCTATATCTTTCAGCATCATCGGCGGCCTAACATTATAAGGCATAAATTCTCTAAGTGTAACAAATGTGCTAACCTGCATGTGCTTTCTACTAGTTGCAATTCCAGGCTACCCTCATATCGAGGTACGACCCCATAGCTGTCCTCCTTACAGGTATCGTAAGCGTATAAGCGAGCTAATATCAAGAAACTGTCAGGTCCTGTACCAAGGCCCTGGAGCAGTGGCAAGCTATCCTGACAGATCTTTAAGCACAGAAGGGGCAATACTAATACATCTTCTTGGTGCAATTAACAGTCTGCAACACATTTCCTACCCCCAAAAATCTGGCTAAGTGAGTCACATTTCCTACCCCTAAAAATTCATCTAAGTGCAACTCATTTCCTAACCTCAAAATCAATTCAAGTCCATCACATTTCCTACCCCCCAACAATCATCTAAGTGCATCACATTTCCTACCCCCAAAAATCTATCTAAGCGCATCACCTTTCTTACCCCCCAAAATCTATCTAAGTGCATCACCTTTTGTACTCCCAGCAATCCATCTAAGTGAGTCACATTTCCTACACCCAGCAATCAATCCAAGTGCAGTACATTTTCTTCTCCAAGAATACAGCCAAGTGCAGTACACAGATAACTCCTAACACATCTAACTGACTGTCCAGGGTGCCGCTGCAGGCAATCTACACAGTGTGATAATGGTGTTATAAACTGAAATAAAAATAATAAAAAACACCTAGATTCATTTTTGGCAGTGTGGTGAAAATAAATTACACAATTAGGCTAGATTCCAAGTAGTTATGATATTTTAGGTAATAAAAGTGGTGTGGTTTTACTGGAGTACAGTAATGGCTATACTCCCCGCCCATACAACACTTACCTTATCTGTCACTGTAGGTTGTCTCCGTCAGGCGTCCCAGGCAAACACGGCCAAACATGGAGTGGAGCTGCTCAATAGGGAGCTGCGCTTTGCCTCTGGCCCTTTGCCCATGGCTTACCGGGCAAGGCTGCCCCGGGCCCTACTGTTAAATTGGAGTCTTCCAGAAGCCAATCAGATAGCAACGGGGCAGTAAAAGGGTGGGAGAAAGGCTAGGGGAGGGATTGCAGGCAAAGCAAGGAAAAAGGAGATGGGAAAGGAGAGAAAATCGAAAGAAAACAGAAGGGGAAGAAAGGAAACATGGAAGGGGACACTAACCTGGAACAGGGGCGGGGGCAGCATCAGGACCCACTTATGTGTTAAGATTGATTTCTAAAACCAACCCTAGTGGGCAAATTTGAAGAGGCCACCCGAGTTATGGTAAACAGGAAGACAGAATTTAACCAAAACCCAGTCAAGATAGTGTGGAGAGCAGTCAAGGCTTAGTCTCAGGTGCGTGGGCAGGGGCCCCAATGAGCCCACATAGAATAACAAACAATAATTCAGCTTGGACAGTCAGTTATACAAATATAATTATTGATTTGGGCCTTTAAGAACAAACAATGAAATAAAACGATCAGGAGGTAATATCACACAAAAGCATATAAACACAAATATATACATTCAACAGCAGCTTCACTTACAGTAAATGCATCACTAAATAAATAACCAGTCCAGCCCTAAGATGTGAGGTGCCTAGTGCCCAAATGTCACAGGTTCCACGACAAAGTGTCTCCAGCGAAGCTATTCTCTACAGGGATGCAATGGGCTTGTGGTGGTGATTTAAAATAGTTAAAATACTGGGCCACAGACTGATATGAAAATAAAAGACTGCAGGTGGTGTGAGATATAGCATAAAGCATAACACAACCCTTGAAATTAAGAGAAAAACATTATCTAAGAGACAGTTAAGTTGAATTGGGTCAACACAACAAAAGCCTTGCAATTCAGTGAAAAATAATAGTGGAAGTGCCATGAAGGTGATGGTGTAATGCAAAACCCTTGTAATGTGTCCAGTATAGAAAGCTACTCCACCTTATCTCTGAGTGCAACATTGTATAGCCCATAAGCACACTGATAGCATCACAGATGACATCACCTATGATGTCACGCATTACCTAATTGATGACATCACTGGAAACAGGAGCATACCATAGGAAGTCACAGTAAACTACTAGTCAGAGTAACACATTCTCTTAGTCTTTTCCAAGGCATATCACACACATATTCTATAGGTGTATCTGTAGTGCATACTAACAGAGATGTAAAATACATGCAGACATGTTATGCAAGAAAAGTGGCATTGGGCCTACCTGTACATCCAGCCCAGTGACTACTGTGGGTGGCTTGGCAGGGCCTGCCCCACCGGGTAGTGTGGCTAGTAGCCATGACCACAAGCCATGGCCAGTAGCCCATTGACCGGCTATGGGGATAAATTGGTCACTGTAACCAGCCCAGGCCAGTTCGGTGGTTACTTTGAGTTTCGTATGAGGGCTGTAAGCGTGGCTCAAGACCATGCTCCAATGTGGCCACAGGCCATGACCAGTGGCTGTCGTCCTGCTATAGAGTGGCCACGTGCCAGGGACAATGGCTACTTTTGGTGCTTTGGTAAGGCCATGTCCGAGGAAGTTCTATGGAGTTAAAGAGGCCAATAGGCTTGGCAAATATTTGTAGATGTGCTATGAAACAAAACATTGCATGTGACATCATGCACTGTGTTTCATTTAGGTGCTGTGGTGATTTTTTTTAAAATTCTCGCATATTTCTCACTTGTAGATGTGATCACCTCTACAATGGATGACTCTACTAATTATGTCATATGTGATATCATCGGTGATGTGGAGTGATGTCAACAGTGTGCTGATGAGCTGCACAACGGGGGCTCAGAGATAAGCTAGTGTTGATTCGTTGATATTATGAAGTCTGTTCTTTGAGCGCCGTGATGCCTGCGGCCTCTGGCACAAAAATAAATAAATAAACAAATAAACAAATTCCAAAGGTTTTGTTGCATTAAACTGTGAGCCTAATGCCACTTCAAGTAAAGGTTTTTCACTGAATTTTATATACACACATACACGCATATATTGTCACAGATTGGCTCAAGAACACACCAACTCTCGATGACAGTTCAAGGCTTTTTATTTTGACTCTTGAATAGGGCCTCACTAGGGCCCTCCCTCGCTCTTTCATCTCTCGGCTGCTTTGACCTCCCTACAGAAGGGCCCTTGGGGCGGTTCCTGAAATACCAACATGAGCCCCCTGCAGGGCAAACAGCACAATATATGTATGGTGAGGCACCTGGTGGGTTGCCTGGATGCTGTTAATTTCAAGTAGCACACTACACCATCAGCTGCTCGATGCCCCTGGGCTGTGTGCATGCTTCATAAATGCAAAAAAATCAATACATGTTTCTCATTCACTCACTCTGTCATCTGTTAAATCACGTACTCATCTACTCACCCACTTTTTCTCATTCGCCTTCTCCCTCAATAAACCACTATGGCGCTTTGCTCCCTGTCTCCCTCATTCAAGGTATACCTGAACAGGGTTGGCCAAAATATAATAATTATACTACATAAGTGGCCTGGTGGCAGTAGACCATATCTGGAAATGTGAACATCATGATCATAACATTTTTTCCAAGAACCCGGAGCAGAACTGAGGTAATTAAAGCGGAGGTGGGTGCTGCGGGGAGAGTAGATATTGGGAGATCAAACATTGCAGGTAATTAACTTGTTTTCATCATGGTTGCTATGGAGCTGCTGTGGTGAGTAAATGACACACCAATAAGAAAACTGAGTAAAAGGTCATGTCAGAAGAGTCTGGAAGAAGCAGATTGACAGCGGGCAACGCAGGCTCAGCCACTATCTGGGTATGTGCAAGGGAAACACTGTTAGGTAATACTTTCATGTTTTTATTTTAAATATCTTTACTCATTTGGTTCAACAATGTTGAAAGATGATTTACGATGAAGGGAAGTGTGATAAGGTTGAAGTTGTCATTGTTAATAGTACCTACCCCTTTTTAGGTTTTGGCACATGAGCAACACCTAGTTGAGCAACAACTGTTGGCATGGACAGTGGCTGATGGACTATGGGTATGAATAGACCCTTGCATAATTCTGTGTCATGATTCGCTCGTTTTCCAGTTTCTGGCTTTGTGATTTGCTGAGAGGTGAGCATTCTGTGTGTGCATTAGTTGCAATTGGTTACCTCTGTTGTCAATTAAATGGAAAGATTCCAATTTGTTTGAGGCTTGGCAGCAGAGTTTTTGTTTTGATTGACATTGTCTGAACTGTGTACCTGTTTTATTTCTATAAGTACTCTTAATGGTTGGTGTTACTTGTATTGGCATATTGTCTTTTCTTTCTGTGAGTCATGCATTGCATGTATTGGGGCATTTGAGGCCGCACATAACTTATGCTCGCTGAAATATACTGGCCTTGCCAATGCTTGTTTCAGTTTGCAAAAACACTTTGCTAGCCAAGCATCTGAAATGTGTGTTGCTGACTTAAAAAAGGTTAGTCCTCATAATGATGGCATGTAGGATTCAGGAATAAAAAAGATATATTCAGGCGCCTCACACAAAAACGGTCCCAGAAATAGTCTTGGTAGGATAGCTCTGGGGCAAGGCGCTCACCTTGGAAGCATGACGACGTGGAGCAACACTGGTTCGATCCCCGGGTCCGCGCTTAGAAACCTTTGGGTATTTACTGCTTCATAAATAACCAATTATAATTAAGCATATACACCCCTACCCCTGATAAAGAAATCGGGCCCCAGCCTCCAGTTTACAATGTGCAATCCATGCATTGATTTAAATGAAGCCCATAATGTGAATTGGTATCATGTGACAGTATCTATTGACATCAGGAAAGCATTGTGATAAGACAGTAGATGTTAATGAATTACTTATATCACTAAACATTTATGGCACCAGGCACAGAACACACATGCTTTATCTGTGGATGCAGCAGCTATAGTTAGAGACAAGAAAATACATTCTGTAGTTTACTGTTGTGTCACTCACACAAGACTAGCCATATCAATGCCAATAGCAGATGAACACAAACGTCAAAATAGGTGCAGTATTTATGAAGGAATGCATCATCTTGATTTTTAAGTGCTTACTGAGTGGGTTAATCAGAGATTTGGTGAATTAGAGAGAGAGGTGGACCACATCGGATGTACAGTATCAGGCAATCTGTCACCAGCAACTAATTTCCTCTCATGCAGGATTGGGCATGCTTCTCGCTGCTTCAGCAAGTTGCTATTCCAGGCATAGGTAGTTCAAAGAAAGATACAAGGATACCGGAAGTAAAGTCTGTAGATAGGGTGGGCGGGAGCTGGATCTTTCTAGATTTTGACCGCATAGCATACGGATCTCCTAAAATCTCCCCAGACCACAGCCAGTCAGCCAGAGTAGAGGCATACGCATCTGCATGCGGGCTGGAGCTCCCTTGGGACTTGGGATCAATGAAATCACACACTGAATCCTCGCGAGAGAGAGCGACCAATCCTGCCCCTTGGGAACACGCGCTAATCCGGTTAATACATGTGCCGCCTTGTGAACCATCACGTTGGGCTGTTTATTTGCCAGTTGCCACTTGAAAAAATGGCACCTTAGCCTACCCTGATTGACGTCGGCTGTTGAACTCAAGCCGAGTTCCCCCGCCCACCCTCAGTAGAGCAGCATATACATATTTGAATAAGTAAATATTTAAAAAAATGGAAACATAAATGATAAACGCTGTACGAGCAAAGAACAGTTACAGAAGAGGCTGTGGGAAAACAAGGTGTTTGCTTTGGCTTTTGCTTAAAGGTGGCTAATGGCGACAAGTGCCATTTGTGTGTAAATGAAGTGTGAAGGTGGTTTGGGCACGTGGGGAAAGTGCGGGGGGGAGGGTGCTGTTTAATAGCAACAGGGGATATGTTCTGACCTTGATCTCGGACCGCAGGAGCACGCGTGATGGAAGTTCGGTTCATTATTTGCGGCGCTAGGAGTCTCTTGGAGAGCAAGTACTCTCCTCTGGACAGTGAAGCTCATGGCTGCATTCGCATTTACACAGCGTAGATCTAGTTCAGGAGCAAGAGAACGCTGTGCATGTCATGTTGGGGTTAACAGAGATGGGTGGAAGGTGAAGGGTCAAGAGTGGCTTAGATACCCCATACTGCTGGAGTGGTATACCCAGGTATAGCAGGTCCCATGTGAGCACTTGGTAGTCTCTGAGTAGCCGGGCATTGGGTTCCTTTCTGAACTGCAGGCATGTTGGAGCCGTGCTGACTGCCAGCAGGATGGTGTTCCAGTAGGCTGGGTGCGGCAAGAGAAGCCCTCCTCCTGGTTTTCTCTTTGCGTGCCAGCTTAGTCTCGAGACTCACAATGGTCTGGCTCCTAGACAACTGCGTCCTACCTGCGCCCGCACGCTTTGTGACTATGCCGGCTCGTGATCAGGCAGTAGTTGCCTTGGATGTGATGCAGGCAGTTTTGAAGAGTATCCTGGCTGGGATGGGTAGCCAGTGTAATTCCCTTAGGATAGAAGAGATGTCAGATGTCTTAGTTTCTGTTCTGCGGCGCGCGCGGTGTGTTGGACGGCTGTTAGGTGAAGCGTATCTCTTGTACTGTGTTTATTCCCTAACTGATCTAAATATCATTATCATGTCCAACCTTGCTCTTCTACCCCACCAACGTCCTGAGGACATTGAAACACCCCTTCTATGACCTGACCCTCAAGCAGCACACCATTGCAGCACTCCAGCTCTGTGCTTTTTTTACTTTGTTATAAGGATCAGGTGGTGTGGCCACTAAAATTGGACTAAGTAGAGGCCTCACTGAGGATGCATACTGTGGTATTACAGACTGCCACTATCCAATCTCGCTCTCCTTCCTGCTAACATGTTAAGAACATTGAGCCCCCCTCCGATGAACTATGGTATCTCAGACTGTCACTGTACACCCTGCAGCTCATGTTTGATTGTGCCGTAATGTGAATGGAAGGCATAAAAGCCTTGAGTAAGGCTTTGGTGCCTTCCATTTACGCCACCCCACATTTGCATGCATTTGTATGACAAAGGAAGGGCAGAACGCAACTATTATGCTCGTATTGGCAGGCAACGTTTACAATTAAACCCTGCGCGACATGCTCGTTTGTTGGACAGTGTTTATTGGTATTATGAACACTGCTTATGCAAGCAAGCAGGCAGCATTTAATTTGAATTGAGAGTGCCTGGTAAGCGGCGCTCACAATTAAAAGTAAACGCTCCTTGGCATGCAAGAATGGCAGGCAGCGTTTACTCACTTTGCACGGCGGAGTGCAAAAGTGCAGGGCAAAAGGCGGCATTCACCGTCTTTTGACCTGCACTGTTGCACTCTGCCTTACAAATGACCAACATTTGGCAGCGGGGAGCCGCCTACATGTATGTCAAAACGTAATGGGTCCTTGCTACCAAATTACTCATTTGTAGATCATGAGCTCCCTTGTCCTTTTTCTAGGATATGGTAATCCCAAAATTCTGCACTCTAAGCCCGATTCTGACATGGATATTGGCACGGATTCTACCCATTTCGACCTCCACCCCTTTTCTGCCACCGTTTCTGAAGGTTTTCCTATCCCATTTCAGGTGTGATTGAGCTGTGCCAGATGAGAAGCAGAGGCACCTAAATGTACAGTACGGTTAGGACCACCAACACAGGGCTGCTAATAGCAGCCTCGAGGTTGGTATACTTGCAGGAAAGTAGGTTCTCCAATATGAACACATCAACCACTCTACCTGCCCATAATATCAACAAGATAGCAGAGATTACCACTTCCTGTTCTAAAATGGTGGCTGCTTGTTGATCCAACGGCGGTGACAGTGGCAGTTGTTGGTAGGGTTGTCAATGGTGGAAGCAGCATTTTTAATGTTTGATTCGAGATGGATGCCATCCACAAGCTGGCGCCCTGGCTGTGAATGTTCGGAGTGATCTGTTTTGAAAGGTTGACTGAAACTCAAGTAGACCACATCCATTACATTGCAATGACATATTTTTTGTTTTAGTAAAAAAAAATGAACTTATTAGTTTTGTCTCCTTCAAGTTTTCCCTAAGGAGACCAAGCCATTATGGTTCCCGTAACCCGTCAGCGGCAAGTTATTTAACTATTCGGTTTCGCGTAATTCCTTTTGTGGTTCCAGAACGCTAGACCAGACAATCATGATGACCAGGGGATAAGTCCAAAAAAAAAAAGTGGGAGGGACTCATTAACATACCAATTGAATGCGGTGTCAGAAGAAATTAGCATTTCCCCACTCTGAAAAAAGTGGGGGGACTTCTGAAAAAAGTGGGCGGACTCCGTCCACCCGTGTGTACCCTCGACTTGAGCCCTGATGATGACTCATGAACGTGCAGTATCCTGGGTGAGGTCCTGCACCTGCGCAAAAATGGTGCAGTCCCCATTAAAAACAATTCCTGAAGCTATGTTTGGCTGTAGAATTTGCTTGCAGGCAGGCTGGTGATGTGGGCGGAGTAGGATCATGCCGGCAGTGGGAAAGAACAGATGAAACAGAGGGATTTGCCTTCCTTTGCTCCCTACCATGCACTTGTGAGAAATCATTGGAAAGGAACCATGCAAAGGGCTTCTTCCCGAGGGGCTCTGCTTGAGTGCGGACAGTTTCTGATCCTCATCCATTTAGTCTGGATAATCAGGCGAATCCCCAGGGAATACGGGACACCAGCACGTGAGGCGGTCACGCCACTCCGCAGCGATTCTCAGGAAAGGGGCTCAGTGCTTAATTTGTAAGGAAATAAGTGCCAGGGGGAAAATACTTTCTTGCATGGGGGAGGGGCAGCTCCCTGTCCTCTGTTGACACCACCCACTGTTGCTCCATACAGTGTCACACGGCTGCTCCATACAGTGTCAATATATTTGGGGTTAAAGCTTCAACTCCCGTTGGTTCATTGAGGGTAAAATCAACATAACATATTAATTGTGTCTTCAAATAAAATAAATGTTTAAGTGTTCCTTTAAAAACATCATAGTTAAAATGTTGCTCTAATCCTATTGGTGTCAACTGGAGCATGTTAACCACCTAACCACAGGAAAAAGAGCAACAATGCTTTTATCCTATGGTAAATTGATGGACGAATGTAGCCAAAATCATTACTGAACTGATGAGTTGCCTGTCAAACACTGCATCAAGGTCATCTTGTATATGTTGACACTCATGACTGCCTCTCCTGTTCTATATGTGTTTTTTCACTGACTTTGCCCGTGTTGGTTCTGTTGACTGGTGACTGTCCTGGTGTTGTCAACCCATCCTGCAGGTCAGTATGCTAGAGAATTTGCAACAATGTCCTGCAGGCTGAGTGGAGCAGTGTGTGGACATGGCCAGCATCAGTGCCCAGGGTTGCCACCTTACACCTCATCGTTTTTCATGAAAATTGATAAATAGTCCTGCCCTGCCATCCTGGGTCATCAGGTTTGGGAATAACAATGAGCCAGCCCAGGATGTAGAGACCCTGGCCAGTGCACACTGTTTTTGATTGGTATGTTACTATGACTGACTGAAAATTAAAATATAAAGTATCCAAAGCACCACAACATTATCATGCTCAGGAATAAGTGCTGGGGCTCAGAAATAAGTGCCGGGGCTGATCCCTTGCAAGCCCCCCAACAAATAAAGCACTGAGAGGGCTTGAATAAGGCTGAAGGATTACTGGCTTTTTGCAAAGTTGTCTTTGCTTTTCCTGGGTTGAATGGCTTTAACACTGTGATGGCTTCTATGGGTTTTTCGGGCCATTTCATGTGCTCTGTTTTTGTGGGGGTTCGCCCATCTGACTTGTTTTTTTGGGCAATTCTTTTGCGGTTCTACACACACAAGGGAAGACCCCCTCCAGTCCTGTCTACTCTTCTTTTTTTGGGGTTCACCAACCGATTGCTGTGCCGGTATTTGAATTTAGGGCACCTACCCAGAGGACTTTTCTCTGTACATGTGCATGCCAGCCCTGCTACCGGTTGCCTCTACATGCCCTTAGTGATGTGTCATGCTCGCTCCATAAGAAAGGCTGCAGTGTTTATGTAGGCACAATGCCCTAAAAGCTCTCCCAGTACCATGTAAGCACAGGTCTGTCGGCCATCTTGTGAGCTTCATTTATTAGCTTGTACTCGCCCTGTGCCTTTAGTCCTCACAGCAACAATAGGGGGAACTTCTGACTTGTGGGGGCCTTAAAATACCACTATCAGATCTTACTCTACTCATCTGCAAAGCTTTTTGTATGTGTTGTCTTAGCACAATGGAGCCAAAGCAAGAATCTTGAGATTTTTAAAAAAATGTAGCTTATTTTAAATGCAAGCCCAACAGCAACATTCTTTTAGGTCTTAGAAGTCAATGGGCCTCATTCCGACTGTGGCGGCCACGGAATGAACAGTGCCGGTAAGGGACCGGCACCTTTCATTGCAGGCCGCCACATTAAGAGTTCTGCAGCGGGTCCCGCTCTGTACGCCTGGCCAGACCAGGTTTGCATCCATATCCCTTATAATTCGTTAGTGGGCATTTTGTCTGGATTAAACATGGCGTGCATCCATGTCCCTTATAATTCCTTAATGGGTTTTTGTCTGGATTAAACATGGCATGCATCCATGTCCCTTATAATTCCTTAATGGGTTTTTTGTCTCGATTAAACATGGTTTGCATCAATGTCGCCTACAGTTCCTTAGTGGGTGTTTCGTCTGGATTAAACGTGGGTTGCATCTATGTGTCCTGGAGGCCCTTTAGTTCCTTAGAGGATTTTTGGGGTGTTGACTTCTGCGTTGCCCAATTTTAAATCCCCCTCACCATCTGTGAAGCTTCTCCTTGTCAGCATCTGAAGAGGTAGGTTTGGATGAATTATTTTATCTAAATAAATGAAGACGCGAGGCACTGGGTGAGTTAGCAAAAATTGCACAAGAAGCAATCTTAAAAGGATTAGATGTGATTTTGGAGGTGTTATGGAGATATTGTGGAAGAGAGTTTCAAAGCATGTGCAATGGGCAGACAATTGAATTAGATCTGAGCCAGGAGGGATTTAGAGCAAAACCTGTGCCTCCCATTGTATAGGACTTGAGGGAGGGGGGGATTTAGAGCATAATATCTGCCTCTCATTGGAGAGGATTTAAAGGAGGAGGGGATAGCAGACAGAAGTTGTTAAACTGGCCATCCTCAGTCTGATCATTTGTATTGATGGCTGGGGTTGCCAGACTGGAGTTTGGTTCCAGAGATTTACTCTTAGCTCAAGAGCGCCCCCCTCACTTCCTCCTCACTTTTATGGAGCGATCCTCTTTCTGTGTTCGGGAATGGGAATGGCTCCTACATCCCTGGATCTTTGCATGTCGTTTTTGTTGATGTTGTTCAATACTGTTGGTCTCAGGCTTTTCTTTCTAACATTCCAATGTCACATGGCTGCCATGCAGCTTGCCTCATAGTGAATCTTCCACAGAGTTAAAGCGCAACTGAGCTTGAGTTTTTGCCACTATTTTTGATTGTGAAAGTCGGATGCTGAGGCTCCTCATCTCCATGTGTGGCCTGAATTGCCATCACTACCCAGCATGCCGGCACATCCATTTCCCATATTGCTTTGATGCAGGTGGAGCAATGCCTTTACAGGGTATGCAGTGAAAAAGTCGAAAACATTATGTCGAAAATCATAATGTCGAGAAAAAAATGTCAAACTTTTTTTTTGGAATGTTTTATTTTTTTATTTACATTTTTTTTGGGTTCCGCAAGTAAAAAAAAGGGGTAAAACAAAAAGAAATACAAAAAAGGGGGGCTGGGGGACCCCCCCATTTCGAACAAAAATCAAACAAAAATAGACATTTTATAATGGAATTCGAAATTATCACTATAAACCCCTTTACAGCGTAAGAGCCGTAAGAGCTGGTTGCAGTAGTCCTTCACTTGCACGCAGATTTAGCTCAATGCTTATTATTGCAAAAGGGGCAGAGGGATTGCAGAAAACAAGCCGGGATGAAGCAGCAAGGGCAGGGCTTGGGACACAGTCCTCCTATTTTGGGCATTATTTCATATCCACATCCATGATCGGTACCCAGCCTTTATTCAGAAAAAAAATATTTCATATATGTGAACGGTATGCAGTCCTCTTACTCCAGGTATTATTTATTATTCACTCCCATGATCAGTACTTAATCCTTTTGCTCCTGGCATTATTTAATGCCCACTTCATTTATTTATGTTTTTGTTGTTCGCTTGTTAGGCGCTTATACAGCAAGTAAATTCAGTTTCAAAGCACCCACAGGGCAACAGGGAGGGGACATGGGATTTAGAGATATTAATAAACAGAAAGATATTCAATACAGTGGAGGAGAAAATGAAATGAGGAATCTACTTTACCTTGTGAGTATTCAGAATATGCAGGTGCAGAAGGGACGGGGCAGTGGGAGTAGGTGCTGGGGTGCTCGAGCTCATGGGTGAGCAACAGGGGAAGTGCATGGTAAGATAATTGCAAGCCTCCAGGACAGAGGGTGTGCCGAGGCAAGTTCTGAGGTAGACAGAAGCTGGGGGTGATTGACTGTGGGAGGTCAGGGCCTGAGGATGCATAAGAGCCCTGGTACCCAATTAAAGCAATTGTGTGATTAGCAGAGGAGAAAAGGGGGAAGGAGGAGGTAAAGAGAAAGTCTTGAGGAGTTTATGGAATTTAAGGAAGTCCTGCGCAAGATGCAGAGGGCAGGGGAGGCTGTTCCATAGGGGGGAGCCAGCTGAGGAAAGCGATCGACCTCCTTTCCTCTGTTTAGCAAAAAGCTTTACACTCAAAGAGTTGGCGCCAGAGGAGTGCAGGGGTCTAGAAGGGGAATATTTAGAAAGAGAGAGTTGCAGATAGTGTGGTCCCAGACCCCTGAAACCCTTGTGGATGATACAGAGGGATTTGAATTTAATCTGTCAAGCAACCGGGTCCCAGTGGAGACTTTTTAGGGCAGGAGAGATACAGTCCCTGGCTTGAGGCCAAGGATAAGTCTTGCTGCCCTATGCTGGTTTAGCTGGAGGGGATGCAGAGTGGAAGAAGGTAGATTCAGTAGGAGGCTATTGCAATAGTTAAGCCTGGAGAGAACCAGGGCTCAGGTAACATTGAGCTTTTGGAAGAAAGTGAGAAAAGGTACAATTCCTTTGTGAAGGAAGAGCTGAAAGTGAGACTTCTTGGCAATGCCCTGAGTGTGGGGGAGGAAGAAGACAGAGGAGTTGAAGATGACTCCAAGGTTTCTGGCTTCAGAAGAAGGAGAAGGGGAAGATCCCATGGACGAAGGCCAGAGTGAAGAGCAGAAGGCGGGAGCAGGGTCCCAATGGGAAGGATCTCAGTTTTGCTGGCATTGAGGCAGAGATCATTGGATGTGCACCAGGCCTGCATGGCAAATAGGCAGTCAGGGATGATGGAAGGTGCAAGAAGGTCAGCAGAATGTTTGAAAAAGAGTTGTGTGTCATCTGCGTAACACTGGAAGTTGAGGAAGAAGGGAGCAGATGAGGAGTGCCATCTGTGTGAGGTAGATGTGTTAGAGCCAAGGAGAGAGGATAGAACCCTGGGGAATGCCACAAGTGGTGAAGAAAGTAGGCGAGGAGAAAGTGCCCAAGATGACTTGGGAAGATCGGTCAGATAGGAAAGAGGTCAGCCAGTCCAGTGCCCGTTCCGAGATCCCAAGGATATCGTAGAGCCTTTGTAGGAGGATGGAGTGGTTGACTGTGTGAAAGGCAGAGGAGAGATCGAGTAGGGTGAGGACAGCCGGGGAGTTGGAATCTAGAGATGCAAGCAGTTCTTCACGGGTGTTTTATAAGAGCAGTTTCCATGCCTCCAGATGCTCAGAATCCAGGTTGATCATCATGGAGACCACCAACAAGTTCAGTGTTAGAGTTCAGTTGGGATAAGGCCAACTCCTCTAGAAGTTTCTCCAGGAAGGGGGTGATGGAAATAGGGTGCTAGTTGGCTGGGCAGGTAGGGTCTGTTGATTTTTTTTTAAGGAGGGGGCACACAAGGGAGTGCTTGAGAGGAAGGGGAAAGATCCTGTGGCAAAGAGTGGTTGCACAGATCAGCGAGTGCAGGGGCAAGAGAGCCAATGTTGTCTTTGATGGTTCTGAATGAGCAAGGGGAATCCTGTTTGAAAGAGACCTTCATGAAGAAGACAACTCTGGTATCTTCAGGTGTGACACGGCGCGAAGGCTGAGAATGGGGAAGGAGGTGAGTGAGGCTTGCTTTTGTGCTGTTGGGCTTGCATTTAAAATAAGCTACATTTTTAAAAAAATCTCAAGATTCTTGCTTTGTCTGGCCAGTTTGTTGCAGAGGCCGTGGCAAAGTAGAGGGGTGGAGGAGATTGCAGTAGGGTTGGCTAGTTCCCGGCAGATTTTGGAAAGTTGAGCCGTGTTGTTGGATGCACCAGATACCGTGCCTGAATGTGGGCCCTTTTCTTGGCACGGATGGAGAGTCTGTATTGCCTTTGGAGCAGGCGGCATGCCAGTTTGTTAGAGGGTGAGCCTGATGTTTGCCACTTCCGTTCCGCCGCCGTGCACTTTCGTTTCAGGGCTGCAAGTTCGGAATCGTACCAGGTGTTACACTTACAGGCGGATTTCTGGCGGATCTGCATGACTGGGTAACAATGTCAAGAGTGTTGGTGATGACCAAGTGGAAGTTGCTGAGTGCAGTGTCAGTGGTAGAGTCAGAGTTAGGGGGTAAGGCGGATACAGGTGGAAGTGAAGGCAGCAGCTGAAACTCCTTTGATTGGGTGGATGTTCGTGAATGATGTTGGCAGGGCTTTTGGGGTGTGCGGTCAGAGGGCCAAAGGGACGCAGGTGGAAGGAGACAAGAGAGTGGTCTGACCAAGAGAGAGGGGTGACCAGAGGCAATGAGAGAGGGAGTTCAGAGTGTAAGAGGTTGTCCAGAGTGTGTCCAGCAGAGTGGGTTTGTCCAGGGGGGATAATAGAAAGGGATAGTGAGGTGCAGAGGTCAGTGAAAGAGAGGATGCTGTGCTAGGGGAGTTCAGTTAGATGTTGAAGTCACCCAAGAGAAGCAGATTGGAGGAGTTAGAAAGTTAGGAGGAGCAGAAATCAGCCCATTCAGAGTGGAACACGGAGGTAGCGCCTGGAGGCTGGTAAATGGTAGCAATTGTCAGGGTGGAGGAGGGAGAGATGACCACCTTGCATACCAGGCTTAAGGAAGAGTAGAGCTGCGTGGTTAAGATGTAGGAAGGCGCCCACTCTGGGAAGATTAGGGCAATCCCACGGCCAGCACGGTGAGGTTCAGGCGGAAATGATCTTGAAGCTGTCAGTGAGGAGGCAGTTAAAAGCAGTGACTGAGCTGGCATTGAACCATGTCTCGGTAAGAGCGAGAATGTCGAGGTCATTGTCTTGAAGGAGGAGGCAGATGTCAGCATAGTTATTTATTTATTGTGTGTTTCAGTACAGATTTGAACTTTTTACACACTCACAATGCAAATTCAACAATTCCATTAAAGATTTCACACACATTATTTTACACAGAAATTCCCTACATAACTAAAATTCATCACATCAAACAAGAACATCTTAAAATTCATGGTCACAGCTTTAAACAACATTTAAAATCCAGTACGTAACATACTATAATTACCTTTAAAACACCGTTAAAATTGCCTTTAAGAGCTCTAAAAACCTTATGGAAAGTGAAATTTCATTAGTGTTTAAAATTTTAATCCACAAGTCCTCCTCCGTTGTTTTATTGGTCAATTGAATAATGCAGCCCCTTAGGACACACAAAGCCGGGCATTGCACATATAGATGTTTTAAAGTCTATACTTCTTGGGTGCAGTGCTGACACATTCTCTGTTCCCTGGGCATATTTGTCCGGCTGCCCAGAACTTCCATAGTCGGCAATAGTTTTAGCTTTAGTCTCAGCATTTACGTCCTAAAGAGTCTTGGCGGGTGCTTCCTCAAATATGCAGCAGCAGTGTGGTAGTTATTTGTCATGCACACAAAATGATCACCAAAACACTGATAATTCATCAACTCATCTCTCAGATGAATCCACACATATCTAAAAAGTTTCTGTTTCACTCTGTGTGGGGCCTAATAAGGTCTTGTGTTGAGGCCTCTATTTTCACCAGCATTTGCACACAATCGGCCCCCATTCCATCAACACCTTACAGGAACCTTTGTGCCAAGCATCATTAAGACTCATATAAAGGGAGGCAGCAGCTGGGGACAAAATACTTGACAAAATGTGCAGCTTGCCCCAGTCAATTAATGTCTGGATAGGGAGCTGCCCTAGTTCATACAGTATCCCCGCCAGTGGCACTGAGGGCGGTAGTGGTAGGACCCGTCTCCAGAGTTTTGCTTCCTATCCTGACCAGGAGATTGCTTCATCCCAGATTTGGGCCCCAAAAATCAATTTTGGGACAATTTGCTGCTTGAACAGTTTCAATGCCGGCAGCAGTGAAAATCTGCCAAATTTGCAATCAAACTGTAGAAGCTGGCTTGTCGCTGCTATAAACTTTGCTTTGAGGTCAACTGCCGGGTCTATTCCACCCTTTTTATCATATACAAATGACCCCAAGTACTTGTATTTATGTCATCCCCTCAAATTCCATGAAACATTTCTCCATTTGAACTTCCCCCAATTCAACACCAATACTTTTGATTTTTCTATGTTTTTTGAGCGGTCCAAATTATCCAATAAATCCTTCACCACATGGAGAGCTCTCTGTAGACCAATTGGAGTCATGTCATAGATGAGAATGTCATCTGCGTACATTAAGTGCTGTACTTCGACCTCCCCTCACCTCGGGGGATTACTAGGGTTCAACAAGCTATTATACCCTTAATATAGAGACAAAAGAGGAAAGGCGCCAGGACACAACCCTGGCACAAACCCTGATTTGTTTCTACCCAACACGTGTAAGATATGTGGGCATCTAATCTGACTTTAAACTTTGTGCTCAAATGCAGAGCCTTCAAAATCCTTATCAGTGGTAGAAGGCATCCATTATCGTATAAGCTCTTCCATAAAACCGCTCTATTAACATGCTCGAAGGCCTCGCTAACATCCAGAAAAGACAGGTATACTGGATTTCCTTGAGCCTTTGCCTGGCCAGAAAGCAATGCCAAAACAGAACTGTTCAAGGAGCTACCCATGCCCTTCCTGAAACCCGTCTGGAATAGGGCCGGTCAATCAGCGTTACTGGCCCAACTTTGCAATTCCTTTAAAATCATTTTTCCAAAAATTGTATTAGATACATCCAACAATGATATTGGTCTGTAGAACAATGGCTATGACCTGTCCCCACCTTTAAAAATCAGGACTATGAGCACTGCAGACCAAGTTTCAGGGAACTCCCTTTAAAGCAAAATACTCTCAAACAGACAGGACAGTAATTGACACCATAAAAGCACATTAGATTTGAGGGCCAAATTGGAAAAGCCATCGGGCCCAGGAGAATTTGATTTCTTGCTCACTTTTATCAAGTGAGCAATGTCGTCGAGATTCCAGAACAGAGCCCCCTTCCCAAAAGGATTGTGGTAGCACAGTGTCCTGTTTTAACCCAGGCTTTACCTAGAGATTAGTAAAATGCTTTACCCAGACCCAGAGCGCCTCTGATATCGCCTGGGTTTGCAAAAACCGATCCCTCCCTTGTGGCTTTATTAATTGCCAAAACCTACCCGCATTATTATCCAGAGTACAAGACAAAATGTTTTCGTCATTGTTGGTACTCATTAGAAATGTGCGACCCTTTAACCAATTCCTGTATCTCTTCTTTGCCATGCGAATGTCGTCAAAACATCCCGGGGATTCTCCTTCTGCATCCTCTTTATCTCAAGACGCATTTGTTTTTTCTGTTCCTGAACCTGGGCGTCAAATCCGTGGTTACCCCCACCATCACTGCCCTCTTGGCCAAGTTTCTTCCCGTCATGAGACCACCTAATACCGATATTATACAAGTGGAGAACTTTTCTGTGGAGCGAAGAGGACTTATCACTTTAGCGAATAACCCCCAATCTCATTTTCAAAAGCCCTTGCAATCTTTGGGGACCATTTAACTACATGGTTTCTTGGGTTTATCTCCACAACAAGGGGTATATTTTTGACTAGATTTTTCAGGGGCAAAGCAATTTCACAAGACATCAGTGAGTGGTTGCTTAACTATAGTTATTCCACTGAGAGACGGCCACCCTTCTGAAAGAGGTCAGCCGACAGAAAAATATAATCTACGGTAGTCTTCCAAAGGCCATTATGCCATGTAAACCTCAGCGGTATGTCCCCTGGAAATTGACCATTAAGCAATGAAAGGTCCCATTGCTCTAAGTCTTGACAAACCCTCTTACCCCTATCTTGTGCTTCCCTAGATGTTATTAACCTGTTTTGTGCCAGATACCAAGAGTCATCCAGGCATTCTGCATTAGAATCACATAAAACAATTGATGAGGCTCTTTCTTCAGGTAAATCCCCCCAGGAAAGCAAAAGAGAGGGCAGCAAGGCTTCCTCCATCAGCTTCTTTTTGGGATTCAAGTAAACCTTTACCACAAGGCATTTACTAAGAGCCCCTTCACCAGGCACCTGCCATTCCAACAAGGATACCAACCTATCCCTCCTACCAGAGTCCATTTTATGGATAGCCAAACCCTGGTTCCACTTTATTGCTGTCAGAATGCCACCGTAAGTCCTCCCTCTTACACCTCGCAATGCTTCACTATGCACTGCATCAAACACCTCCATAATCGGTATATCCAGCAGCAAGGTTTCCTGCAGGCAAATTATGTCAAAGGATACAAACAAATCCTTATTATTCATTATGTTTTTGAAGCCATTCCAGGATGCCACTACCCAGTTTGACAATCAGGATTCGTGACCTGTCCTTGCTCCCCCCTCAACCCTCATCTCTTGGACTTGTTTCCAACCATTATTTACATAATTTCTTGGGGCCTTTTGACTACACCCCCATGGATTGCTAGCTTCAACCTGTTGGGCAAAGTACGACCCACCATCTTTGCCTTCCATTCCCTGCTGACTCAGGGATAACCTAGAAATGATTGAGGTCCCTACATCAACCACTTCAAATCCCAGTGACACGAAGCACTCATTTTTGGCCAAAATAGAGTTTTTGATAATGTGTGACCTTAAATAAAGTTTACTAACCGTTGTTATTAGGATGAAAGGAAGAGGCAGTGTCCACCAGCAATTCTTTGCTTGTTGTAATACCTGAACTCTGTTCTTCTACTATACGAGACAGAGTCACAGGTATTTCACAGAGAACATCCCGACTCTCCTGAGCCCGAGCATGATCAACCACTAGGACCGGTCTTGAAAATATTGCAAACAGTTTCTCCATTTCTTCCACCACCCATGCCAACATTTTATCCTTAACCACCTCCACTAGCTTAAGTGGCGACTGACCCAACAACGGTGTCGGGACAGAGTCCCTTAAAACACAAACTTTCCTTCCCCCTTGCACGATTATTTGGTCTGTTTTTACCGAGGTAACCTGATCCTCTTCACTCCCTGCCTTATCCAGAGTCCCCCCCATTGTCGGGTAAACTGAAATGTTGCTTAAACCAAAGGATGGACTGTCATCCGATGGCTTGGTAGCATGTGGGCCATTGTCTTGTGCTCCAGTGCACAACCCGTGCAATTGGTCCCTCACAAGCTCCTTGGCTCCCTGAGCTTTCTTGCACTTAAAGAAGTCTCTTTGTAAAAATCTCTTATTGATTAAACAAATAATAATAATAAAAAAAGAAGTCTCTTTTCTTTAGCTCAAGATCTGCCCTTACTGCTGCCATTTGCTTGTCAGCCTCTACTCTTAATTTATCCAAGGATTTACGGGATCCCCTATTGTTTTGTTTAGGTGGTAATTTACCATTATTTTGCTTTTTCTTTTTTGCCACCAACTTTTCTTTAATCGGGGCTCCTCTGGTTGGCTGCACTGGCTGCTTAGGGATGCTACATGCAATTACGTTAGCTAAATCAGGGTCCATCCCCAGAATGGAAACTGGTGGGATCGGGTCCTCTATCGTAATCTCCATTTGCTGACACCGATCAGTTGTCACCCCAGGGGGTAGGCTAACTCCATCACCACCTCCTTATCTATCAAAGAGCCTCCCTGGGGCTCAACCTCCACATCAGATACTTCCTTTTTAGCGAGCATTGCATTTTGGTTGGTAGTAGCAATGATGTAACCCTCCAAGAAACGGACCTTTCCAACCAATTCTCTCAAAATCTGTCTAAGATTACGTATTTCAAAGTTGAGGGAGTCGTACCCTCTGTCCATGGAATCAAGAAGCCGGGCAAGAATTGGGAAGGACACTCTACAACCACTGTTGGCGAATCCCCACCGGTGCCAGCCTGGCCCACGACCCTTGGAGCCTGGTCTCAGGGAAGGACTCAACCCCAACACTCCCACCCAGGTTCACCCTTGTTTGGTCATTATTTGGAACCCACTCATATACATTTTGATCTGTCATAGGGGTCGTCTGGAAGGGAGAGCAGGCAACATCCATTTTTTATAACTCTCTTTCTATTGGTTGGTACACCAATTTTTCCATAAGGCCCAAATCTGGAGAAGGGGATTCTGGGATGGATCGTTGGTTGGTCTTAAAGTCCAAAGACAACCTCACACGTTTCCCCAACTCATGGGAAATTGCTGGCGCCAAAATAGACACATCAGAAACCAAGCATTCCCCCTGCATCATATCACCACTCACTATACTTCCTATATTTCCTTCACTGTTGGTCAAAATTTGGCTAAAAGTGCTACAGGCTCATGATCTTCAGTTGCCATGTTCAGCCGTGTATTTGAAACTTTGTCTGTTTCTTCACTCTCATCCAGAAGGGTCCCTGCCGGACCCAACTGGGGAGAGGGGGGTCATTCATCTGTTTCAGGTTTGATCCCTCTCCCTTTCCTGGATTTCCATGGGGTTATTGTTATTTTGTAAAGTTGAAGCGGGCTCTGCAGTCAAACCCATGCTTCTCAATGTTACCCCCATTTGAACCAAAGGCACAATGTATTACCGTAGACTCCAAAAGGCTTCTAATTTAACAAAGTAGCCACTCTGCCTCAACAGCACATCAGGGTTAGTAGACCGGGGTTCAAAAGCCCAAAAGGCCCGCAGTGACTCCACGTGAAGGGCAGTAGAAGTCCAGAACCTCAGTTTGGGATTTTGTTGAATTAATACAGCTTCGTCTCCTCCCCTCTTTTTCTTTATTACCAATAGCCGGGTTTCAAAGGCCTTAACGACCAACAGTCACCCCGTTTGCGCCGGCACTCTGAAAACACAACCCTTTGAAAATACACTCCACAGTTCTGTGTTAAACACAGTCCCTTAATAGGGCATAATAACTTTAAATGTCACACAAGCAGACAAAAACAGATCTGCACATTCTTGAGCCGCTCGTCTCTACTATTGCTATTCCTGTATAAATAACAGTTGCCAGATTATCCGTTGCGGGGCAAGTGGCTGAGGAAACAATCCGTACCCGCGGAAATTCAGCGACCTCAGCACGCCTTTACTGCTGTAATCACTTTTGAATTAGCACTTACTGAGTTTTCTGTTACAGGCAGGCAACTGCACAAACACTCCACCCCAAACACTCAGCAGCCACCTACAGTTAATTCTTCCTGTGCGAGTGAGCGTGGATGGCTTATCTGTTGTGGAGATACTCACAGAATGCAGCAAGTGTTCGTCAGTATCGCAGGGAGCCTCCAGCTACTCCAGGACACCAGCAACCACAGTAACCCCTTTTGATCCACTTTTGTCTGTGCCGCGCTCCACGCTGCAGTCGGATCTTTATAGGTAAGCTGCAGAGTCCAGTCTAGTAGCCCCTACTTTGGTCAGTAGCAATGGAATAAATACTGCACAGCTCAACCTCCAGCACCACAGCAACCACTTTTGATCCACTTTTGTCAGAGGAGCGTTTGTTGACTGAGCGGGCGTTAAGAGTTGCCAGCTGGAGATGTTCTCTGCTTTTGAAGGATTTCTGAGATGGAGTACATGCTTTTGGTACTCCGGTCAGAGAGGGGGACAGGGAGAGTGGTAGGGGGAGAGGCAGGAGAACCAAGAAAGTTGATGAGGGACCTAAAAAATCACTACTCAACCCTCTAATTCCAGACATCATTTGCTATCCACTTCCATGACTGGTACCTAGTCCTCTCACTCTGGGCATTATTAAATGGCCTCTTCCACAACTGGTATCTATTCTTCTTACTCTGGCCATGATCGTTGATAAGTCATCTAATTACATGCAGACATAATTTAACACCTGCTTCTCTGATTAACATGCAATACGGTTATTCTGGGAATTATTTAAGCCCCCTTCTGTGATCGGTATTCAATCCTCTTCCTATGGGCATTATTAAGTACCCACTCTCACCAGGGGTCCTCAATCCTTTGATTCCAGGCATTATTTCATATCCACTTCCATAAATGGTACTAAATCCTATTATCACGGGCATTATTTCATATCCACTTACATGACAGGCACTTAATCGTCTCACTCTGGGAATCATTTGATATGAAATTTCATGATCGGTGTCAATCCTCTCACTCTGGGCAACATTAATGATCCACTTTGATGACGCGCATGCAGTCCTCTTACACTGGGGATCATTTAACATCCACTTCCACACTCTGTACTCAATTCTCTTATTCCGGGCAATTCCGGGTATTATTTAATGTTGACTTACTTTATTGGTACTCAATCATCTTCCTATGGGTATTATTTAGTATCCACTGCCACCATGGCTCCTCAAGCCTTCGTTTCCAGGCATTATTTAATATCCACTTCCATTATTGGTACTCAGTCCTTTTATTACGGGCATTATTTAATATCCACTTACATGACAGGCACTTAATCCTCTTACTCTGGAATCATTTGATATGAAATTCCACGATCGGTATCAATCCTCTCACTCTGGGCAACATTCATTATCCACTTCCATGACTGATATGCAATCCTGTTACAGCAAGTTCATTTAATACCCACTTCCACATCAGTACTCATTCATCTTACTCTTGTCATTTATGAATACTCACTTCAACTTATTGTAACCTTCTTAGTGGGATTCCTTGGTATCCAGTGATTAAACCTAATACAAAATAGAGAATAAAAATAAATTAAACGAATAAGAAACAACAAAAAAATACAGATTTTTTTTTTAAAGTATGTGGGGGTGGGGTAAGACAAAAACAAACAAAATAATATCGATATTATTTCGTTGTTTATGTTTCTTTAACATTTAATTCTCTATTTTTTCATTCGCCTGTTAATACCCTCTTCCTGGCTCTCCTGAGCATTGGTTGCCATTTAAGTTCACATGTAGTTTGCTTTTTAGGATCTGGAGGGCAGGAGCTTTGGTGTCTTTTATATTGAGCAAGCAGCTGAGATACATTCACATTGTAGCATGTCGAAATAGGTTCTACGTTGAAATGCCGAAAGATAACCAGCGAGGACCAAAACATAGAATTGTGTTTGGTAGAATTTCAAAAATATGTTCTTGTTTTTTTTGTACTTTTTTCTTTTTTATGTGGATGGGAACCCCTTGTGCCCCCCTGCCCACTACCCACCCCCACTTTTTTTTTTTAGCCTAGCCCAACCCCCTATTTATTGTTTGAAAAGGTGCAAACAAATCGAAAAAGTCGACCTTAAAAATTCCCTATTTTCGTCCTTGTTTTTGGATTCGTTTCTTGGGAGATTGCCATTGAAATATACTACATATGCTCCTGCTAAAAAATACTTTGCTTATATTATAAAATGTGAATTTGTTTGAATGAACGAAAATGCAACACCAGGTTTTCGGTGCATGTTCTGAATCCCTTAGATCGAATACTGGGAAATGCACATTTTCGGCAGGCTAGCATAAGAGCGCCCCTGACAATATGAAGTCACCTTGAACTGCTTGCTCCGGACAAAGGTCACCATGCTTGCAAAATGTCTGTTTCACAGTCCAGGAATGTAAGCAAAATGTAACTTGGCAGGCCATTTATGGTCCATGCTGCTTTGAATCTTGCTTGGGGCAACAGCATGTGTTTATACTGTCAATATATCTGTGATCCGCAGCATAGCTCATAAGTTAAGTGCTCGCCTCAGAGTTGTAAATTCTAATTCTGCAGCCAGGTCGAGTCAGCCCTTCAGTCTTCCGAGGTCAACACACTGAGTACCATTATAAAATGTTTAATAATAACACTTGTTCCTACGGTGCTTAGAAGTGGGATGAATTCGGCATGAAGCGCTTTTAAGGCGCTATTTAAGAACACACGTTATTATTATCCTGTAAGCATCAGCAATACCTGGGAAGATCTGGGTGCTGGCCCTGCAGTGAGACCAGATCAACGCATGCCTGCTAGCTTCCCTGCATTTTCTTTGCTTGATGGACTGTGTGCGCCCCAATTTATCAGCTGACTTCACAACACGCCTGTCAATCATAAGGCACTGAGAAGCTATTCCCGGGCACCAGGATCAGCTGCTGTTGGGCTTCAATGAGCTTGTTGCAGGTCAGGTCAGGAAAGTGATTGCTTCACGCGCAGAAACATGGACCGCACTTACATCTTCAGTTCTGAGTTTAGGTGATGACAAGGGTCTCAGTGTCACTAGGTGGTATTTATTCTCAGGGGCAGATTCTAGGATTCTGAGTTGCCATGAGATTGCCCATGGAGCTCGTGTGTTTTTACTGCTCAAATGTGTGCAGTGGACACTTTCTTTTTAAATGGTCTCAGTTTTTCCATGCAGCAGCAAAATGTGGGTGTCACCCTCTGAAATACTACTTTAATTCCCAAGAACCCCATAAACCATTATTGCCCTTGCAAAACACTACCTGTCCTTTTATGACAAATATATATTGCTTGCAAATTTCTTTGCAATGTGTTTTCTGCACTAAAAATGTGTGCAGTGAATATTGTGAACTCACCAGTGGGATTCCTCAAGGTTCAACCCTCTCACCACTACTCGCTAACATTTGCATGACCCCACTCATGAAACTCATCAAGTGACACTGGCTCACCAGCTGCAGCTATGCAGATGATACCCAAAACCTCGACACAATCGACACCAGCAAGGAAATACACCAAACCTGTACCAAATACCTATGACCAATCAATGCATGGATGAGCAACAAAAGGACAAAACTGAAATCATGACCACGCCCAACAACTTCTCTATACAACCGAAAATACCATGGCCTACTGAAATGGGAACCAGACGAAAAGCCTCCAAAGAAGTAAAGAATTCACAAATTTTGATGGA
This sequence comes from Ambystoma mexicanum, assembly GCF_040938575.1. Lineage (NCBI taxonomy): Eukaryota > Metazoa > Chordata > Amphibia > Caudata > Ambystomatidae > Ambystoma > Ambystoma mexicanum. Next base: position 180,738,409 of record NC_090940.1, read on the forward strand.
CAACGACCTAACACTGGAACCTCAAGTAAACACAGTATTAAAGAAATGTCTCTTCACCTATGTACTAGCACGCGGATATTACCTTTGATCACCTTCCCACACAGAACGCTTGCCATTGAGCGTAAGAGCCCTTTGGCGAGCACGCATTCAATGGATGGGACACCAAATAATCTAACCAACTCAGGAAGATGGCAAAGGTATTTCTGTTTTAATATCAATTGTCTACAACGGAGTGACAGTGTACGTCACACAAGCTTTCTCGAAGCATTTCATAAAAAAATCACACTTATATAGTAAACATTCATCATACGTGATGTCATACTACATGGCAAACTAAGAAAAACCTAAGAGGTATTGTGATAAGCTCAAGGGAAACATCTAATTACACTTTCTAGAAGGGGTTGGGTTGTGATTGGATATCTACTGTTAGGTGGACAACGTATGCCCACCTCTAGTGCAAGTCATCTTCATCATTATTAAGTACACAGTATATCATTGGCTCTCAAACTATAGGGCCCTTCGTTATATGACCCTCTACAATTGGTTGGCACGCCTGCACCAGTCTGGAACATTCGGCTCACTAGCAGCACGTGACTTTACCTCCCCACCCAATTAGCCCAATGTCTCTCATCACCCATGCCTTCTGCCATGAAGATTGCCTTTGAAATTGGCCCGTGCAGTGTATTCTCATCTCTCGGAATAGAAGGGAGTGTGAGCATGCGCTATCATAGTTCTACAACTGTATGCCCAACACTATTTTTATCCTTGACTCACGTGACGGGAGACCACAATTCGGCCCATTTTGCAGCATTTAATTGTTTTAAATGAAGAAAACTTGGCACTCATAGTGTTCTTTCCTTGCACATTAACAAGTGATGATTCAGCATCTGACGTTCACTGCCTTTAAGAATAGATAACCAGTCTTGGCTGCTACATCCTTGACATCAGGCCAGACAGCCCTTCCAGCTTCTTCCACGATCTCTGCTTATTCTTTGTTGCTACACAGCTTTCGGTCTTTCTTCACCATGGGTGTGAACTTACTAAATTTGTAACACCAGTGTCCAGCTTCTACACAATAGCGTAATCACCTGCAGCGGCGCTGCTAGTGGGGGGCTAAAGGGGCTATAGCCTAGGTCTTTTGGTTGTAGCCCCGGTTAGACGCTCGGGGGTTATAACCAAAAGGCTAGCTAGCTCCGAGTCCGGACAGTCCTGACATTAGCATAGCCCCAGATCTTTTCCAGACCTAGCAACACCCCTGATCGCCTGCAGTCTATTCACTACTTATAGCCAGCTTCTAAGATTACTTGATCTACTTGCGTTGATGCATCTCTACAGTTATTGAACGGCTTGCATTTTCTGAAGTGCTTCTCACATGTGGAATCTTCTTTTCTCATATGAACGTTCACTTGATTCTTTATTTCGTCATCAGTTTCTGTAAGATCCATGCATCTTTTCTTCAGCCTATCTTCTCAGCATGTCACGCTCATCTCTTGTGATGTCACCAGCTCCTCTTTCTCTCATTTTCATATCATATTCCTCGGGGGAGCTCCTCTATTACATTGTCTTCTCTTCGGGAATACATTTGATATGGCTTTCTCATTGGATACCTTTTCTCGAATAATCACCGCGGAATGGTCACAACTGCTGGTGTCAAACACGGCACAATTTCAGGCTCCCAGCATATAGGTAGTAGGGGGGCGGGACTTCCTGCAGAGGCATGTGGCTGCCCTTCAACACTCCCCCCTCTGGTCGAGTGATCGACCACATCTTTTCCAGTCTCCCTATTTTGGTACCTCCTCTTGAAAAAGTGCTTCTTCGGAGTCCAGATCTTCATCACTCCCTTCAGGGAACCGGCTGATTTTATATGTTCTCCCCTTGGGCTTCCCGCTCTGTGTCACGACTCGCTCCCTTCGCTCCCATTCCCACCACTTGGGGGCATGATTTGGGGTTTATTCCCTACTGGACCTTTCCTCCGAACCTTATGCTACAGTGCTGTGATGAATTGGGAGCGCTAAATCCCTATTTTCCAAGCTACTTCCCTTCCGGATCCATTCCAGGTTTTTGGCAGCCAGCATGCTTCTTTAACCAAATGACTATGCTTCCCAGTATGCCTGGCCCACTGCTCCACCTCCACCCTTGCAGGACAAGGTTGGGTGGAGGATAGGCAACAGCTGTGGCTGCAGGTGCAGTAATCAGCACACCTGAGGCGTGTGCTCGTTAAGCAGCTTTAAAAGCCTCAGTCTTACTTCAGTCCAGCGCTGGTCATCGTTTGCAGTGTTCCTGTTGTGACTAGTCCCTTGTTCCTTGCCTTTGTACCTAGTTCCTAGTTCCTGTTTTCTTGTTCCTCCGCCCTGAATCTCGGATTCATGCGCTAATTGATTTCTGCTCCCTTGATTCCCTTTTTGTCTTCCTCTGTTTGCAGGCAGCATTTCTCAGTGCTTTCCCCTTTTAGATGCAGCCCAGTTTGTCTTTGTTCTATATTTCTTTGACTCTGTCCTTTGCTGCTGTAAACCCGTATGCCTTAGCCTTCCTCTTAGATTAGCTTCCTGTCTTTTCCTTGGAGGGGTAGGGAGAGGTTTGCATTGGTTATTTCGTTTTTCCCTGCTCCTGATCCTTACTTTCTATTGGGATCCATTCCATGTTTTCCATTGCACTTCTGCATTTATTTCCCATTTGATTATTAGGTGTGGTGTGCGGTTGTAGCTAGCTCCTGTGTGAATGCTTATGTTTTCCTCACTAATTTGTAATCACTATTCCAACTTAGGTATTTAGTTTTCCTCCCATTGCTGTTCTAGCCTTTCGGGGTCCCAGTTTCATCAACAGGATTCGTGGGCTAGCTGACATTCAAGAGGTTTATCTCGTCCTCGTGAGTACAGTTCTTTAGTTCCCTTATTTAATACCATCAAGAGTGTTAGTTCACAGATCCTGTCATTGCTTGCCCTCCACGTGGGTTTAGCGCTGTCAGTACCTGTAACAGCAATTGGGGGTAAGGCGCTTGCCGACTTTCCTCGCGGTCAGGTGCTTACCCCACATCCCTTTTCATATATTGGTTTTGTTGTCACACTCTATTTGCACTCCTGGGTTTTAGCATACATGAGTCGTTGTTCCTGTGTGCACATAGTTTAATTCGAAGCTATTCACTGTGTGATTTAGTGCACATTTCCCTTGCCATATTCGCTGCCTTTGTACTCGCCTGACTAATCCTGACACTCTGTAACTTACCTGCTGCCTGGTTCCCTTCCTCTTGCCCTGTATACCTCGCTCAGGCCCAGGCTGTTCTCTTGTTTCCTTTCTGCACTCACCTCATTGGTTCCTCCTCCTAGGGTTCCGCTCCTTGTCTTTGCCTGTTGTGCCTCTGTGTGCTACCTAGTCCTATCTGTCTCTGGGTCTCTCCTGGGGTTCCTCTTCTTCCGGACCAGATCTATTGGCAGTACCTACTTTAGAAGCTGGTATCCTGACCTCAAACATTTCTTGGACTTACATTGCAGCCTTCCCTGACAGTGCTTGGACTGTCCTGATGCCACGAAAATCAGGGAAGTGCCGTCCTGTGGCGTTGGGAGTTAATCCAGTGCCTGCCTGTATTCACCAGGAGGCGTTGGGTTGGTAACCCACATTACGCACTCACGACACTGCTTTACAGTCTGGCTACTCTTTCAAGATACACATCAGGAAGACCAGGTACGCAGTGCTCACGTGACAAGTTATTTACCAACTACTAATTTTAGAAGGAGCTGAATCCAATAGCCTTCGCAAAGCCTGCGCTGCTAATTCCCGAAGGAGCCTGATCCCACAGCGTTCTGCCAAGCCACCATCTTTGAGAAACTATAGGAATACTAAAGTAGGTTGGTGCGCATACATTTGGTAAGGGGCATCAGATAAATTGTTAAATAAGAAAGCAATTTTTAGAGAAATGAGTGTAATACCAAAGCATTCCTCCCCATTTCCTCCCCCTGTTGTGCAGCTGTAATTTCAAATGGTAAGCACTCATTCACCAGCGTCATTTCACAGCACACAGATTGAATTATGTGCAGCAGCACATGATGGTTCATGAAATGTAATGCCAATGATAGATCCTGCAAAGCCAGACTCAGGAACGTATTCATCTCCCACTCTCGGGAGGATAGCTCAGGGGCAACGTTCCCGCCTTGGAAGCAAGTCGACACGGAGCACCACAGGTTCGATCCCCGGGTCTACGCTTAGAAACCTCTGGGTATTAAGCGCGTTATAAATAACATATCATATCACTGTGTTATCATGCCACACAGACACTCATTGACCAGTTCACCCCCAAAAGTGGGAGCAGACCAAATACTTCTAGGTATAGCATACAGCTATTTCCTTTAATCATGCACCTGATTTGACAACTTCCACGGCAAAGCCATCTGAACCGTTCTCCCACTGAGTTTATTTTTAGCAGGAAGCAGTTGTGAAATATTTCAGAGGTCCTGCTTTGCCCAGAAAGTTAGCATTACTCTGACAGCAGGCCCTTAATCCAATGGCCCTGACCATGCCTGGCATGTCACCTGCCCCCCACAGGGCAGGCTATTGGTCAAGCAACATCTAATTCCTTTTTCTAAAATATACATGTGCCAGAGTGAGCGGTACATACAAGTGCCAAACGCAGAAGGAGCACCGGTTGCTTGGCAACTAAACTGAACACCCCACTGTGAGTGTTTTTTCTGGAGTGCTGCTGCCCACCTAAATGTGTGTTAGACGTGCTCTGGGGGTTTAAGTGAAGGTGCTAACTAATGCAAAATCAATTTGTTTCTGCTGTCCAGCCCGAGAGAAGACTCCTGCATTTAAAATTGGGTTTGACAAAAATAAGTGTTAGTATGTCTACGTGTTTGGATGTAATGTAATTCTGTGTGTGTGGGGGGGTTGTATGCAGTTTGAATGTGTGTGCATGTCTGAGTCAATGTGTATGTTTGTAAGTATATATGCGAGTGTGTATGCATACGCATACATGAGTGCATGTGTGATTGAGAGGGGGGACAGACTGTGGGTGTGTGTTTGCCAGGAGAGGGGAGCCACATCAAAGTAATTTACATTGGGAATTTTGTATATTGGCAATGCTGTCATATGTTGTGGGAATACCGTTACAGGGGCAATACTGGCATGTATTGTGGGAATGACTTTAAAGTGATTTTCAGTATGGATGCTGATATATATTGGGAATGCAGTATCATGAAAGTGATATACAGTGCCAATGCTATAACTGTAATGGTGCATCTTAATTATAGTTGTTTACAGCGGGAATGCTGGCATATATTGTGGGAACAGCACCACAAATGTGTTACATGCTGACAATGCAGTGGGCACAACTTCATGAAAGTGATTTACAAATCTATGCTTGCAAGCATTCTCAGCACAGGCATTGAAAATGTAGTAAAATGTTCCTGTGTACTGTTGGTGACTGGCATCTATTGGATTTTTTTCATGTGTTACCTTAGGGAGCCAGTTATATATGATATTACTTCTTACCTATTTTGATGTCAAATGCACCATGTCAAACCATTATTTAAGGGGGTGTGGCTTGGTGCCACCTGTAATGGCTGCCTAGTCTTCGGTGCTCCGCTCCGGTGGCTTAATTTGTTATTATATATCCTTATGACCCTTCAATAACGTACAGCGTCGTCTCCTCCACTTACTGTGAGACTTCCTGGTGGTCCATGGTTCGTCACCGGATGGTTTCGTTTAGCCTTGTTGACCCGCCTGGAGCCGTGTGTGGGACAGGCTTGCAGCCGTGTAATCCCGTGACTTGACAGCCAGCGTCTCCTGTCAGCTTCCCAGACACTGCTGCGTGGGAGGCATGCCTCAGGCTGGTAACTAGATTCTCTCACAACACGTCCCAATTTTATAAACAGACCCCAGTTGCTAATGTTTGCTCGCTTATAACAATATATGAAGAGATGTATCTTCCTTTTAAGGATTTAATTGTTCAAACTCTTTTCTGTTAGAGGGTATGCCTGCTCCCAGACTACTTTTTTGAAAGAAATTATTGTTTACATAGCTCAATTTATTTTCTTTTAAAAAGCATTTCCATCAAATGTGTGCTCCATACTTCTCACTATAGTACTCCAAGCACTATTTCAAGCACAATTAGCAGAATTGCTTTATTTCAAGTACTATATACGGGTGTGCTTGCAGGTGAATGACACCTTCTGCAACTTTTAAGTAAAAAGATCCATAATATCATGCCCGTATGTACGCCAACTTTGTTCATTATGTCATCCAAAAAGGGACAGACCAAAAATATCTTTGCCTTCACCTACTACCCTCAAAAGGCAGAAAAGTGACTCCCCCACACCAAAAGAAGACATTTTAGCCACCATCATGCAAACTATTCTGTCAGAGATAAGAGCTCTGAAACCGTTTATGGAGGATATTAATGCTAAAATGCAGCAGCTGAACAATAGGTGGTCTATATTTCAATCTCGGACGAATGAGGTAGAAAGGCGCATTAGTGACGCTGTGGATATATCGCTAATAGAGTAGTAACACTGGAATCCACTGTTAAATCTCTACAAAAACAGACTGAGAATCTCAAGAACAGAAACAGGAGAAATAATATATGCATTGTTGGTCTTCCAGAAGGAATAGAAAAGGATAATCCGATTTCATTCTTATATTCCTTCTTACCTCAGCTCCTTGACTTGCCTGCCTCAATTCATCTCAATATCCAAAGAGACCATCCATTGTGTTGGACCAACCAATGCAGTCCGAAACTCTACAGGCTCACCATGAACTCTCATTCTGGTCCTTTTGGATTACACTCATGTTACTCTTATAATGGATAAAGTGAAACAAATAAAGCAGCTGTCTTGGGAAGGCAAGAAAATATTTATTTCACAAGATGTCTCCAATGTTACTGTGGCAATAAAAAAATAAACTTCTCACTTTTAAACCCGCCTTGAGACCACTAAATGTGAGATATGTCATTATCCATCCAGCTATTCTCAAAGTCACCCTGAATGGGCATACCTCTACTTTTCAGAACCCAACGGATCTGAGACACTGCATTCAATCGCACACAAGGGACGATATGGACACTTCAAGACCACCTACTTGAAAAGAATCGCAACATCTAATGGGTCAATGCATTGAATCTTCTTTGATTTCTTCCACCAGAGCAGGTCTGGGCGCGCCTTGTTTCTATTGGCTCTCCACCCCCATCGTTTCAGGGCATTTACATGTCAAATCTGTGGCATATGCAGATGATGTACTCTTACTGTTGAAGGATCTGAAGACGAGTGCTCAACGCCTATTGGATATTATCTCAACGTTCTCAATAGCATCTTGTTATAAGTTAAACATTGACAAGTCTGAGATTCTACCCCTCAATGTGCATTGTACAAAATATCACACCCAAACCTTAGGCATGAAATGGTTTCCCAAAGGCTTTAAATACTTGGATATTCATGTATCTGCATCCAATAAAGACATCTGCAAGCAGAATTCCATAGTCCTACTAACAAGAATTACTGAACTAACAACCTCTTGGTCTCCCCTTTACCTCGCCAGGTGGGTTCACCTGGAATCTGTTAAAATTATGATTTCCCCCATTATTCTCTTTCTACTTCATATGTTGCCAACTCCTCTTTGCCCCTCCTTGCTTAAATCCACAGATTCCTGCCTAGCTAAATTCCTATGGGGAAAATAAATACATAGAATCTCTCTTGGTCAATTAAAAAAAGTTCATGCACATGGTAGAGTAGGATTCCCTGATTTGAAAAAAGACCACATGGCTTTTGTTCTCGGGCAAACGCAGCTATGGTTTATCCACAAAGAATCAAGCAATGCGCCTAACTGGGTACACTTAGAAAGAACTATGCTTTCCCCTATAACCTTAGCTGATTTTTACCTCTACAATAGAAAAAACTAATTAACAAAATACCCCTGTATTCGCCAATCTGCCTATTTCCTTAGATTATATATGTTCCCCTCTATTTCAAAACCTTCCTTGTTCACCTCTCCATTTATCTGGTTTAATCATTTAATAAAAATTAAGGGAACATCTATTTGTTGTAAACCATGGCTCTCCAGGGGTATTAAGATTTTTATTCAGTTTTTTCGACGATGTGTTTAATCACTTTTAATGAATTTGCCACTAAGTTCCATATTCCTATCTCTTTTTTGCAGCAGTATTTGAATATTACCTATGCAATTGTGGAAAACGATGAGGTTTGAATGTATAATTCTAATGTTCCTAACGTGCAAAGACGGTAAGATGTTATTACATCGGCAGGCTTTTTTTTCGCAGCGTTCTTTTATGAAATTGTTTGCCGAAAAACCTATTGAAAAATATTGGGGGTCGGTGGGTAAGGGCATATAAGTGGTAGAGGGATGTCGGGTATAGTGACTACAAAATAGAGAAGGAGAGCTTGGGGGGGACCCCCACATATATAAAAACTAAATTTTGATGAGTTTTTTTTGCCCAAATATGTCAACAAAAACTCAGTAAAAAAAGCCTGGTGATCGAAAGAACATAGAACCGCAAAGACTACTACAATTGCTAAACTCTGACATTACCGCCTCAATGTTTTACAAAACCCTGGTCGAAACAACAACCTCTCAAATAGCTGAAGACCTCCACATTGATTGGCAGCAAGACTTCATGCTACCTGATAACCAACTACGCTGGCCCCCACAATGGAAGAATATCTCCAAGGTCACCTCTTCAGCCAGCTTGCTCCAAATGTTCCTTTTTCATCATGGAGCATTCATCACCCCTGTATCACTCTTCAATAGCAAAATAGCTCCCAATGACAGATGTTGGAGCTGCCTACATTCTCGGGGCTCTTTTAAACATATGTTTATGGAATGTCAGCATGTCAAACCATTTTGGAACTCCGTAGGGAATACTATCAAATGTATTTTTAACCTTCAAGAAGATTTTTGTTTTGAATTTCTTATTTTTGGTAACTCATTTATACAAGAAACCATCGATAAGAATACCTGCTATCTGTTTGATCTTTTTATGTTGATTGCAATCCAAACTCTCACTGCCAACTGGAAAAATTCACACCATATCCATTACAAAATATGGTGGAATTCTATTTGTAATATCCACAGGATGGAAAGTTGTAATGCCTTCTCTCCTGGTCCACTACTTAAACATCAGTTCAAATGGCAGTCCTTTCTCAGCTTTCCATCTAACATGAATCCCCATTACTATCTTTTGAGCATAACTATTTCATGTATGATTCTGCATGTCTTGTCTTCTCTTCATTGTACTGTACTTGTATGTCGTTCGGTTTGTTTTTACTTACAGCCTTATCAAAGGTTATACATTCCTTCATACAATAATAGCATATTTATACTTGGCTTACATTTAACAGATATTTATTCTCTAATGCACACTCTATATATATGTGATATGCCTTAAAGCATTTGTTGCATCTATCATATGCCTGGTATACCTGTTGTTTCAAATAAAAACTTTCACCAAATAAAACATTATCTACATTGTTCTCTCGAAAGAGAATATCCCTGGACTCCCTCCATGTTGCTTAGGGCACCTTTGCAATGTTCGGTGGCTCCTACTGATTCAAAGGGGATGTTAATGCTCCTTCACTGAAAATATAAACCAGCCTCCACTGACCGTGAATTATTTACAATGCTGGTGTCCCCTCAAGAGCTACCCACCCTCCAGAAACAAAAGCTGCCTCCACCACTGCCTTAAACATGTGCTTACTAAAGTAATGGCTAACTCTCCAGCAGCGCCATGGGGTAATTTAGCGTGCAGTGCATGGTGTAAAAATGATCTCACTCATTCCGCGGTCACTCTATTTGTGATACACATGTACACTTTTATAACAGATTTTATTGCATTCCTTGATATAGAAGTACAAAATCAACTTGAGCGGGCGATTCCCACATGCTTAGACCCCGAACCATTCTGCGTACTTCAAACACTGATACGTGACCTGAGAGGCAGCCATTGGATCAATGTGGATTGAATCTGGATGTGATTGGGAATAAATGGCGATCCTTAGTTTACTAGGTAAACCAAGGCTCACTATAAATTCTCCATCGTCACTAACTTGGCCATCCTGTCTTAAACAGATTAGCAAGGTGGGAAGACAAGCATTGTCATTGGGGGATTCAAATTTTGTTTAGGGAGTGACATCCTATTTCAAGCTGTTACGACATATTGTATTGTATTGTATGTATGTATTTATTCATTTAGTATTTATAGTGTGCCTTTATAGCAGATGGTGTTTCAAGACTTGACATTCGCAAAGGTTAGAATACATAGCTTTCAGGTGATTTTGCTCCTCCCTTGGAGTCTGTTTGTCATCATTTCACCAGGCGTTTGACCACACACCTTAATATATGGTATGAAAGCACATAAAAGCTATCCAGTATATGCTCCCTCCTCACCTGCAGCCACAAGGTATGCATAGGGTCGGCAGAAGGATTTAGGATTGATTTATTAAAGAGTTTTATATAGCCTCTTACGGTCAGTTTGCAGCCACTTCCAACCACTCTTGTAAATAGTGTAAGGTTCCAGAGGTGTTGTGCAGATTGTCATGTAGAGTGCCACAGGGGCCCGCCCTTTCACGCCTATTGCTGCGTTCAGTATAGCTACAAGCACTCACTGGAGTTAGACCAGCATTGTGTGCACTTCGGAATGAATGTCCTTGACCCACAATGCACTGGGGAGAGAGTAGAGGAGCCAGGCAACCATCACTAGGTGTCTAGCCCCCATTTGCCATTGGATTCTAGACAGCTTCTCCTGCCTGAACAGAACCATCACTAGGACCATAGTAAAGGGAATGGCTGATCCAAATTACTCCCATAAAACCAGGAGTAGCCAACCTGCCATTGTGCCCTCACCACTGACTATGCCAACTGGGGATGATGTAGATGAAGGCCAAAACATCTGGAGGGTAGCGGTTTGGCTACCCCTTCATTAGAATAACCAACATATGCAGGGAGGGTCCCAGCTGCATTGCGGAAGGCAAACATCCCGAGACTCATTTTCAGTGCAGAGAGCTTACCTGCACCCATTATTCTTAGATCAGTGGTGTCTCACTGATGAGGGGGGACTTCAGGGACATAGGTCAATGATGTCCCCCCTCAGTAGGACACCCCAACCCCTGCTCCTCCTACTCAATCCAGATCTTCTGCTCCCCCTGCACTCCATGTGTAAATCCCTGGGCCCACCCCCTGTGAACAGTGCTCTGTTGCCTCCAAGCTTGCTTTGTTCTTTAGAAATCCATCCCATACATGTTGGGGTCAACCTACATTTGTCCATGCCCTGGAAATCCTCGCATTCCCTCAATCTGGCAATCTGGTTGGTTTTATGAGGGTGCTGGAGATGTTGTGATTGGATTACCGAAATCTGATGTGACTGGGACTTCATTGACAAACTTCCAAGTCTACACAACCAGCCAGCCAGGGTGGGCTTGAAACCCCAGAGAAGTGATCACATTAAAACAGCCTTTCCTTGGCTCGTAGTGGAGTCAGTGATCATTCAAAACTCTGTGGATCGTGGATAACCACTGCCGGAGCAACGGTGCTAACAAAAACCAGCTCCACATTACATGCCGCTCGCAAGGCTGCATTCAACGAGATCACCCTAGACTCTTTGGTGCCCTCAACTCAAGCCTAAGAGAATCTTATCTCATTGCTTCTAGAGACCCCAGAAAATAGGGATATGCCATGTGGGATCCACACAACACAGCGCATGAGTGGGTCTACGTCTAGGTGTACATCAATAAGCCTTTCGCCGTATCAAACTCTAAACCTAGCAGGCCGCGTAGAGCATGTTGGATACTTTTATTGGGTAAAGGATGTGAACCCCGCAGGAAGTTTAGGGAGAAGATGTCTAAGGTCAGGACTTCAGTTGCTTGTCGAGAGGCAGCTCAGTGGGGCCCCAGTACTGCTGGTTGTCATGTCTGTGTGTTGCTTTGGTTACAATCATCTAAGCCACTCCCAACCGATTTGGGTTAAGTCATGAACCACCATTTAATGGGATTTGGCAGCACATCCCTCCAATGGCACCGGCTTCACTGGCTTCCGACTAAGCAACATTTTTAAGTTTCACATTTTATCTGTAGTTTTCAGGTGTATCTATGCCCTAGCATGCCCTTACTTATGTTCTTTGGTTTCTTTATACCCTCCTTCAAGAAATTGACGCTCTGCTTCTCATCTTCAACTCTCTGTTCTGTAGCCTCCTTCTTCCAGGTTCCGTGCATCACCACTTTTGCCTACTTTTCTTTGGGACTCACTCCCTCTTCAGCTCCGTTCTTGTTCTAATCTTTCACAGTTCAAAAAACGTCGCACCCTTCAGGTGCTCGTGGGCTTGTGGACCATGCTCCCGATTTTCTCTTTGCATTGTACCGTTGTCTTTGAATCCTGTGAAGCTCTTTGGATAAAAGCGCCATATAATCTTTGCAAATAAATAAATAATCGATACAACCCCCCCAAGGGGAAGCGTCACGTGAAAATGCCCCGGCCGTGTTGGCATGGAGCGGCCTGTAATTGAGAACATTCGTTTATAAGAACCTTGATTTGATTATGGAATCGTGATCTGATTATGGATGCGCCACGCGTCTCCCTACGAATGCATCTGATATTTTAATGAACGCCTGTCTTGGTCTCAGTCCATATGGTATTGTTTGTGGATTATGGAGCGGTGTTGATGCAATAGTCTGTTCTTGATTGGGCGCGCGGTGGCCAATTTTTTCCTAAATGTTCTGAGCCATGTGTGGGCATGGATGGCCTAGCCCGGTGCTCGCTTTGCCAGCGGTTCACTCTCAGAGCCGTGCGCGCCCCGGGCTGTGTGCCGCAGTGTGCGGCTCCGAACATTTAATCCTCAGAGAATCGGGCCTGCTGCTTTAATTAATAAGCATTAGCACATCGTGCATTTTGCTAATTGTTCTATGCAAAAGTAATATGAAATTCTGTTCTTAATTGCAATCCCGGATGAAGAACATCCTGCAAATGCCGGCTCCAGGGCTTTTGAAATCCTCAAATAAAGCTGTTTATTGTCTTGTTCTTAGCCATTACCCATCTACACTATGACTGGTGCCTTTTGTCCAGCTCTTTCTCAGCCCTATAAGAAAAAAGTGTATGGGCCTGACAAAAGCAACTTAGCAAATCATTAGATGCTGCTTACATCAAAATCCATATAAAGAATGTATAGCATTGTTCTGCAACCTTTTCAACACCAGATGTTTTGGACTACAACTCCCAGCATCCCTAGCCAGCAAAGTCAATGGTGAGGGACCATGGGAGTCATTGCCCAAACGACTGCAGAGCACCAAGCGGCAGATCCCTGATCTAAATCGATCAGTGCATTGCTGGTGGTGAAACCGATTCCTTGCTGGAGTCTTACACGACATTATGAAACCATTTACACACCTGAAAGGGGACTATGCACCTGGCCGAGCCCACACCTTTAAAAAAACAGCATTGTAGAATGCTTTCTTACAGATAAGTAAAATCTTTCCAGGGAAATCTACAGCATGAAGCCTGCCCGTTGGAGACACCAACTCTCTTCCTCCTTTAGGAACCCATCAGTTGCCTTTTGCAATTCATATAAAAATGCAACAGGCTTCAACCGAGGCTTACATTCCCAGTGCAACTTAAAAGGAAAATCTTTGGAAAATTGACGGTATCTTTTTTCCTCTCCAGATATGTGCTTTTTAAACTGTGCTGGCCTTGTAGCCTTGGTTGCTGTATTGCAAAGTCTCCACAAGGCTTATTATCCTACCGACTTCTAAGAATGGGAGGACAGAGGCGGTTCCTAGGATACATGGCCGGTAGGCCGTGCTTTTGACTAAGACGTGCCTGTATTTGTATTTTTATTGTACTTTATATAGCGCCTTTGTCCAAAGCGCTTTACATAGAAAGGCACAACGGTACAGAATAATGATCAGTAGTGCATGTCAACATTCAGACACTTCTGGTAACAGGCAATCAAGGACAATGAAGCAGGTGAGTTTTCAGGGAACAACGGAACAGAGAGTAATGGAGCGGAGAGACAAGGGAAACATGTTCCAATGAAGAGGAGCAAGGAGCTGAAAAGAACGAAAGCGGGATTGAGCACAGAGGGTGCGGGGGACATTCAGCCTGAAAAGACAGGAACAGCAAAGAGAGCGAGAAGGAGTGTAAAAAGAGAGAAGAGAAGCAATATAGTCAGGGGCGAGCCTGTGGAGAGATTCGAAGACTAAACAAAGATAGTGAAATTTAGGTTAGGAATGGAAGGATAGCCAACCAAGTGAAACAAGAGATGGAGAGATTGAGTGCCGATAGGAAAGAAGACAAAGTAAGCGAATAGAAGAGTGATACATTGATTTGAGAGGAGCGAGATGTGAACAAGGAAGGCCAAAAAGCGTGACAGAACAATAAAATAAGCGAGAAAAGATAAGTGAAGGGATTAGAATATTTGTAGCATGAAAGCTGAGAAAGGAACAAACTCTGCTAATGGTATAGAGATGAAAATGATAGGAGCCAGATGTGAGAGAAATATGATAGGCAAAGGAAAGGTTAGAATTGAAATGAAGACCAAGGTTACATGCAGTGGGAGAGATAGATAGAATGGAGGGAGGAAAATAAATAGACAGAGGAGGGCAATGTTGTCACGCTCCAAAGATCCCTCCCGTACTTTCTCCTCACCTGATACTTCGATGGAGCTGTCTAGAGTCTCTGAGTCCTTCTTCTTGCGGATCCTCCTAGGCTCCTTGGTCTTTCTTTCTTACTTTTGATGTAAATAAGGGCGAGCTCCATCAGAATCCTCCTTGGCCTGGAGGTCAGCACAAGCCCAGTGGGACTCCAAGGAGCAAGCTCCAAAATAACAGGGAAAAAGCCGCTATGGCACAAAAAACCCTGGTAGAGTGGCTTGACAAGCAAAGGCGGTTGAAAGTCTTTTCATTCCTTCTTAAGAAGGAGCAGTAGTTTGCAGCAATTCACACAGTCCATAGAAGGTTGGCTCATTAGTTTGAAAGTCCTCTTTCTCTTTCCTTCATGGGACTAAACGGAAGATTGTAGCAGTTCACACAGTCCATAGAAAGTTAACAGAACTGGGTAAGGTACGGTTTCCACCTCACTGAGTGGAAAGGCACGTTTGGTGAAAAAGGGTATCAGAGAAACCCTAACAGAATAATAATAGGATTGGAGAAAATAAGAAAAACAGACAACAGAGTACCCTGCAGTAAGAAAGATAGTGTCACCCGAAAGCAAGTGTTTACTAAAGATTCCCTACAGATGATGAATCCCACAGATCGTCACAAAGTTAAAGAATCTTGTGATCGGAAACACCTAAAGCGAGGCAAGCCGTGCTGTGACTTGTAATAGAACTGGTAGACCGCGAGGTGCAGTGAAAGGAGACAAGTATCAAAAGAGTAGTAGTCTGGTGAAGGATCTCAGGCGAAGCGTCCGAACCAAATGAAAGCCGAATAACAGGCAAATGTAGAAAGGCAGGAAATAGGAAAAGACGAGCAGGTAAGTGGATAACGGGGCGCACGCAGGGCATGGAAGTACAAAGTAAGAAGGAATAAGAAGAGAAACAGATAGATGGCAGAATAGGACCGAAGGTAACAGAAGGAGTACAACAGAGTTGCTGTGAAGAGCGCAGAGAGGTACAGAATGGAACTGGAGGAATGAACGAAGTGATGAGACTTGAAGGCTAAGCAAAACACAGGGAAGGCAAAAGAGTAGCACTGGAACTCGGAAAAAGGAATCCTGCAGCGTGTCTCCTAGAGAAACAGATACAACGCGAGGCACAGGTGGCCCCTCCCACCATTATAGAGGCGGTAGCCATCTTGGTGGTAGTCTAGACCGCAGCAGAAGCTGTAGATTACGTGTATCTCCAGCGATGCCACAACCTCCAGGACCGGCGCATGACAGATGTGGGGGAAGAGTGTTAGCAGGAAAGAATAAGACCTCAGTCTTTCCTCCATTTAAAGTAAGGAAATGGGAGGCCATCCAAGATTTGATGGCAGAAAGACATGTTGAAAGAGTGAGATGAATATCAAGAGTGAAGGACGAGAAAAATAGAAAGAAGAAATTATAGGAGCAAGAAGGGAAAGTGGAAGAAGAAAGACAGGTATTGAAAAAAGAAAGAGGAAATGGTACAAAGAGCGGGTAGATTTTAGGAATAAGCAAAGAAGGAAAAGAATCAGTAAGGGCGGCAATAGGGTGAGCTTTGGCCAACATGAGTGCCACATCAGATCTGAGACAGGAACAAAATTAGAGATGAAGTTAGAAGGAGTAGGATAAAGTAAAGGAGAAGAGTTATAAGAGGGTGAGGATAGAATATCCTGGCGTAGGGAATTAACTTTAGAAAAGAAAACATTTGCAAAATCAGATGCTGATAGAGATGAGTTAATAGAAGGATCATGCATGGGGGGGAGAGAAGCCGAGTTAAAGTTTGAAAAAGCCACCGGGGATGAGCATATTGAATATGGAGAAGATCAAAGAAATAAGTGCATTTGGCAGAGTTGATACAGTCATCATAAAGAGCATGATAAGAGAAATAAGTAGAGTGATTAGCAGGAGATCGGAGTTTGCGCCAGCGCCTTTCTAGACGACGAACGAGATGGCGCATAGAACAAAGATGAGAGGAAAGCCAAGGTTGGGCAGGTCTGCGGGTAGGCTGAAAAGGAGAAAGAGGATAGAGTTGATCAAGTCTTGAAACAAGAGATGAAGAAAGGGTGGTCGTGGCTTTGTCCGCTGTAAGAGTAGAACAATTTGTAAGAGATGGAAGAGAACTTATACAAGTATCATAGAAGAGCGAGGAATTAAAGTTACGTAGATCGCGTCTGAACAACGTATTGGATGAGGAGAAAGCAGGGGAACTAAGAGATGTAAGTGGGAGAAGAGATGCAGAGAGTAGAGAACGATCAGATAAGTAAACCGGTAGAGCAGATACAGATGAGGCAGTGAAGTCGAGATAAAAATCAAATCAAGAGTAGAGCCAGAGGTATGAGTAGGAGTGGGGAAAGTAGGTGCGAGTCAAGAATAGAAAGAAAGGGAGAAGCTAAATGAGTTTAAGAGAGATGAAGATTAAAATCTCCAAGTAA
Source organism: Ambystoma mexicanum (assembly GCF_040938575.1). NCBI lineage: Eukaryota > Metazoa > Chordata > Amphibia > Caudata > Ambystomatidae > Ambystoma > Ambystoma mexicanum. Next base: position 180,755,442 of record NC_090940.1, read on the forward strand.
AACAAGTGGAGTAAGGTGGTCAAGGTCCTCACAAAATGACCCAAGTGGGCCAGGTAGACGGTAGATAATAAGAAAGGAGATGGCAATTTGGGGCAGTAAAAATCTTATAAATGAACTCAAAGGAAGAATAATCCAGTATAGGCACACAAGAAGGAATAGATAGGTAAGTGGAACGATAGAGTAGACCAACGCCACCGCTGCGACCGTTGGCTCGGGGGACATGGGCAAAAGAAGACAAAGAAGAGGTAAGGGAGGCAGCTACAGTTGAATTGTGTGGAAGAATCCAAGTTTCAGTAATACAAAAGAAATGAAACCGAAACATAAAAAAGGTCCAATACTGCAGAAGTCGTATTGCAAAGAGACCTTGCGTTCCATAAGCTGAGGTCAATGGCAGTGAAGCTGTCAGTAAGTTGTGGATAGATGAGGTTGGGATATGTACATGGATATGTTGATCGGCAGTTTGAGTGAGCGTTATCAGAAGGCAAACAGGTATTGATATGGTCATGTAGAATAGAAACAGTACCTCAATGATGATCCGAACGACGGGAAATGATTTCGCCGAAGGTGGTGGGGAGAACAGGCAGGCGGTATGCGACATACATATGAAGTAATTTGCCGTGAAACCACAGTGGACAGCTGCAGACAGCAGGGTAAAGTGACTTGTCCGGACTTTGCCGCGGCTTCCTCGAGGGCCGGGTGTGGTAGCCGAGAAGCAGGATCAAAGTGTGGCTGGGGACGTGCCGAGTGCATTGCTGGATGATGCCTAGCAAACACAAACACCACACAGCTGACGAGCACAGAGCCTCACAAGCACCTCAACTCTAGGTGTTACAGATTGGTGCAGACACAAGACGAATAGTCCTTTACACCAAAGCACAGCAGGATGATGAGGCACGTGGCCGCTGCAGACAGCAGGGTAAAGTGACTTGTCCGGACTTTGCCACAAACACCACGCAGCGGACAAGCATAGGGCCTCACAAGCACCTAAAATCTATGTGTTACAGATTGGTGCAGACACAAGACGAATAGTCCTTTACACCAAGCACAGCAGGATGATGAGGCATGTGGCCACTGCAGACAGCAGCGTAAAGTGACTTGTCCGGACTTCTGTCTCTTTAAGTCTCTCATTTTAGGACTCATACCAAATGGTAGATGCCCTGCAGCAAGCAAAGTTAACACTGTGGTCTTAATCTATATTGCATTGGTTGAAGCATCTTCTTGGGTTTATAATTCTTTATCACCCCTACCGCACCCACGCCACCAACAGAATTTTAAGTGCACTGGCTGGAAGTGCAGCATGGAGCTTGGTTGGACCATGCGTAAGGCATCGTCAACTGGCACTGGATCAGGAATTGGCCTCTACAGCCACAGCACTTAAAAGACCAAAGTGTTCAAGACACATAGGGCTCGATTCTAAAAGATTTGCATTAGAGCCTCGGGAGGTCTCGGGAGGATAGCTCAGGGGCATCGTGCTCGCCTTGGAAGCAAGAGGACACGGAGCAACACAGGTTCGATCCCCGGGTCCACGCTTAGAAACCGCTGGGTATTAAGCGCGTTATAAATAACCAATTACAATTACAAAAAAAGATGCCTGTGAGCAGCTAAGCTTTACGCCGGCCACTATATACTTTATTCACAAAAGCCTAAAACGGGAGTACATTTGGAGATGCCGGAAGCTTCTTCGAGAGGCTCTTGTGCAAATTGGAAAATGTGCTCAAGTGCTTCTCACAGATGCTCCAGTCATCTCCAGATTTGCTCCAGTTCCAGGATTTCTTTCTTAATCAGGTGCAGGGGTCACAGGGGCCAATCTGCGATGCTCTTGGGTATTACCTGGTTGCTCCAGTGCAACTCTTTCAGAATCAGACCCTTACTCTACAAGTTCTCTATGTGGTTAGGTTTTAATCAAGACTTGTGGGCATATATTGGACTACTGCAATGCCTTATACATCGGCACTAGTAGCCGTAATCTAAACAAACTACAAGTGCTACAGAACAACGCATTGAGAGCAGCACTCCACATTCCTAAAGTTAACCACATTACTTCTGCCAGGCAAAAGGTTCACTGGCTTCCAGTGAAGAACAGAATCGCCTTCAAAACATTATCAATAACCCACAAGTGCCTTGCGAATAAAGCCCCCAAATACTTAAACTAAGAACCAATCTAACAGACCTACCAGAGCCGCTCAGGTCAACCAACTAATGATACCCAGATACAAACCACTTTAATTACTGAGTGTACTGTGAAGCTGGCAATCTTAGCCATTGTTACTGCCCAAATGTGCTATAAAATGCACGCTTGTCCACATATTTCAACATTTCATCAAACAAATATGCCCCCAGCTAATACTCAATGTGTTACGAAAAGTTACAAATTGCAATTTTGGTGTGTGGGCTACATATTTGGTAGTGAAGAGGGGCGGTGTGCTTCATAGTCTGCGCACAACAACACAATTCTGGATACAAAGTTAAGCTTGGTTTTAATTTGTATCCAAACAGCCTGACACGTGTTTCGAGCTGCAATGCTCTTCATCGGAGGCTTGGAATTCCTTAAACATGTGCTGAGGCACTATATAGCTGTACAGTTACTGCGGTGAGTTATATCTGGGCTCCACTATGTAATCGCAATTGCAAAGCTATTCTGTCTCGGCGTCTCCCCCTGAGTGAGGTAACTGGAGCCTGAACAGTCCCTTTATATCAAACACTCTTTATACATATTTGGTATGCCATTTAATGCCCTCCCCCCCAGCCCACCGCCATGACCACATTTGTGTCCCACACACCTTTACCCGTTTTCTGATTGAGACCTTCGCAAACGCGATCTAGGGGGAACTGCATGATATTTATTTTATTTTTAAAATATCTTGGAGGATTGCACACTTATCTCATCATGTGTGGCTACGATTAATCCCTCCCCCAGATTGTCATACAAATGAAGACTTCCTTTGCTAAGCTGGAGGACATTCTTTGACTTTCTTTCCGAGGTACGCTTTCAGTTACAGTCCACTTTCTTTCTTTATGCTGCATGCTGGCATTTCTCATGAATGGCTATCTGGCACCACTGGCCCATGGGATTTGTTGAGGTTCATGTGTCCCAGCTGAGGACCTTTTCTTGATGCTTGTGGAGTGATCCGATGAGCACAAGCCCAACATCTTGCGCCAGCTGGCTTGGAGGAAAGCAATGCTGGCATGAAACCCCAAAACACAAGCTGTTCAAGAAGATGGGTGTCTTAAGCCAAGCCCTCCTACTACAAACTCAGAACCTTATTTATAGCGTGCCCATAGACAAGTGTTTCAAACCGTGACGAGGCAGGGGAGGGGAAACAAGAGGGGGGGGGGCAAGGCACCGATCTTACTAGGCCCAGTGACACTGAGATTGTGCAAGTGCAGAGGAGAGGAAAGGGGAAAAGTGGAGAGGGAAGGGGAGGAGGGGCAAGTGCAGGACATAGGATCTAAACATAAAGAAACATGAAGTGCAGCCAGTAGGTGGCAGTGCAAGGTTAAGTGCAGAACAATAAGTGATGAAAAGTACAGGTAGGGAGACTGTAGGGTTACAGATACAGCCCCAAGTGCAGGGTTGCCAGAAGGCAGTGCAGGTGTGCAACTGGGAGGGCTTATTTTGAAACTAAACGGGCATGCTCGTTTCTTTGAAGGTGTTCATCATGTGATGAGCTGTATTTTGTTTTGCAAAATGTACATGTATGACAGAGGAAAGGGCTTTTTAATGCGCGGTTCGGGCCATGGAACCAAACTATTTTGTGTTCATTTCCATGACGAACCTTCTGACAAAGTCCCCCATCTGTTTTTGGTGACTTCTAGGTAACCCCCCCACCCCCCCAAGCTAGAGGACAATGCACCTGGGAAACATGGTTAGGAGCACATGGGCACCCCATGCGGACCCTTCCACAAGGCAAGGTGTGGGTAGTCACAGAGAACACCACAATAATGATAGCCCTTTATGCCACATCCAAGAGACAACCTGGATCAGGAAGGATAAAAGAGCCACTCCTTTCGAGCATCCTCGAAGCCCTGGGGCCAAGCAACATCTTTGGGTCACTTTGAAAGCAAAGGATAGTTCAGGCACTTCACTCTATCTAATGCTCCTAAAGAAGCTACCGCAGGTTACACCGAATTTGAAAGCAACACCCCATCACCTCCGAGAGCACTTCCTTCTCCAAGTCTGAACCAGGAGCTTAAGCCGAATGGTGGACGGAGAGGAAAGAGGGTGATGGAAAGCCATAAACCTCAGAGACTGGTAGAGAAAAAAAGAAGGTTGGGGGGAACCCCCTAAAGCTTGAGAGAGATCTGACCAGGAAACAAGTTTGAGACTGTTGCAGAGAGTGTCAAAGGGGATGAATCCGGGATGCCGCAGAGTGGGAGAAAGAAGGGGGGTTACAGGCACACTACAACCCAACCTGAATTGGCCAAGAGAGCCTTGTAACGAAAAACCAACAAAAGACAAGAACCCGCTCTAATCCCAAATGTGTGGAACATTCTGTCCAGGTTGGGACCCAATGCCTTGGTTTGTCTATCCTACACCTATTTCCCAATTTTGCCATTTTATCACCCTGTGCTAGTTCCCCCAATAAGATGGACTCCCATCTCGGTAAATGTGTTTTTCTAGGCCTTTATAGCACTAGCTCCCGTGCATGTCTTGGGCACCTGGATCAACAGGATGTTGCCTTGCACACGTGCAGCAGAGTGTCCTCTTTAGATGACTAGCACCTGAATTGCCACCGGCCAATCCGTTTGAGTCCTTTAGTGTTTCCTGCTAGCAGAGTGTTCATACAGAGCAGATCCATTGAGAACTTTATGGTAAACAGTACCTCCAGAGCACTGGTGTTGCTACACCAGAGGGATGGACGCAAAGAGCAATGGAGGGTCAACATATAATTTAAAGCAGCTTTCTGAACGTAAGCAATCAACTATATGCTGAGCTCCTACGCTCTCTTATGAAACATAACACACAAAACTATCCAGACAATGGTTCCATGTCTTAAAATCGCAGCAAAAATGGCTGTGCATACAAAATATCATGGCACAAATGCTGTGGTTTTGCTGCCACAATCATGTAAAGGATGCGGGGGGCACCCCTGCAACCCCCGGACCCATTAATGGTATAATGGGGTACACCTTTACCCGGTCAAACCACAATTTTTTTTACCAGCATCATTTTTGCCGCAATTTTATTACCTGAGACCCCAGACAACCATTTTGCTGCTTGTATGTCCGTCTCAGCATGACCCACTAGTCCCAATAACCCATTTCTGCAGGGAGGGCCCATCCTGTACCACTCCCCGCGCCCCCGGCTCTGAGAGAGTTGTTGCTTGGGGCAGGCTCAGGACTCGGGGCTTGCACGCCAGATGGAGGCAAGTAGCTGTCGCTGTATCTGCCTCTTCCCTCACCTCAGGCTGTAACTTAAAATGGCCTGCAATGCCCATAGCTGCACCTGAAATCTTTCTGCTTTCCGAAAACGTACAAAGCAGATTTCTGCACTTGCAAATAGTTACTCGCCAGGAATAAGCTCTGTGTTTGTGAGTCGTGCCAATAGCAGTCATGCTCTGCTAGCCATAGGTCTCAGGTAAATATTCTGTGAACTACAGTAACACATGTTTTCATTATGTGTCTATGAAACCTACCAAATAGTTACACTTTTGTACAATGTAGACCAAATGTTAAACTGTAAATATCGAGCACGGTCACTGTACTATCTCTGTAATATATGGATAAACCTTGCCTTATCTGTACCAATATGCTTAAACACCTACTCTTCGTACCTGCCAATCCTTATGTACCACTGTCTAATCTTGAACTAAGAACTTTCCCAGCCAATGGGCCTCATGTAACTGGATTGTAGCGCCTAATGCCTGAGGACGTGTGTGTGCTTTATAAATGCAATAAATAAATAAATAAGGTTAATAGCCGTACTCTTCAAAATGCCTCTTTTTCTAGTTTAAAAAGTTTCCAGGGAACAATACCCCCAGACCATATGCTAGATAGTTTGTCCCACAATAGAAGGCTTGTGTAGTAGATTTGGCCCATCAGCAAAACAGGTGCACCCCTGGTGTAATGGTTTCCACTAAGTGTAACAATGCTTCTGAAGACGTGAGGGGTGCATCCCTTTTGTTGATGAAACAGAAAACTTTAGAAGGCATTGAATGGCGAAATACCAAAATCACCAAAAAAGGCCTTGGCACTGGGCGGGGAAAACCCATGGCAGTTATTAAAGCAATGTGTGATAATGTTCATCAGTTTATTTCTGTGGACATTTTTTTTTATAGTAGAACCAATTGGTATACAATACAAAGTAATAATTATGAAACATGTCAAAGTTAGGGTGACTGTTTGTTCTCACACCACTGTACATCCGACTAACCCTATCCACTTCACTCTTTGTCATCAATCTTGTATGAACATGTGGCACGCATTACAGGAAGAAGGCAGAAATCTCTAGTCCCAGCAGCGTGGTGTTGTGGGTATGCAAATGAGGCAATTGATTTCTTGGGCATTCATGTTAGGTGCTGGTCAGAGAAATTATAGGGGAAAATAAGGCTGCAGGGCAAACTGGGAGCTTGGTAATCTTCCTCACATTATTTAGGCATTATTGCCCAAAGGGGGTAGATATCCTGGACTTTAGGTACCCTGAAAGCCTGACCTAATGGTTCTGAGTGAAGCAAGTGCCATCAAGGGGGCTGAGGGGACATATTAGCCAGGATTCCTGCTCCTCGTTGGTTCTTAGGATTTTAGAAAATCTGGTGGGTAGTGAATTAAAGCCATAGAAATCAATGGAGTTTGCAGCATGCTTGCTAAGGAGGCGTGGAAGCATTTTGGGGCACCGCCACAAAAGTAAGCAGCATGCAGCGGCATAGGCCGGCCCGCGCACTGAAGTACGTCAGGAAGCAGGGGTGAAAAGGAACACCCACCAGCCTTTCTCAGCATCCGCTAGGCAAAGAGGGCGACACCGAAAGAGGGAAGCGGGTGAGCCCTGCAAAACATCCCACTGGTTCAGGCAGTGAACAGAAGGGGCGAACGAGAACTTTGGCTGAGCCAGGCAACTGGGACGTAGAAATTCCAGTACAGAGATTTGCTCCATCCTGACTGTCTCTGCCCCAGCTAATGTTCTCAAAAGGATGCTAATTAAGCCTCAGCAGATTTTGGGGCAGGCATCCCAGCCTCTAGGTGCCTGGAAAGCCTAACTTAGGGAAGTAAGAGCTCAGGATTTGTGCCCCCGCGGGTGTTAAGGTTTTTGGCAGTTGTGGGAGCAGGGAGGCACGTTGGGGTCCTGCATCAGGCACACAGTGCGGCATTGTCACAGAGACACACACAACACTGTGCACATAGGCCAGAGAAGATGTGAAGGCATAACTGGCACACTGAGGGATATGGAAGAGTGGGGCGTGGGTGCCCTGTCATGGCGGCGGAGGAGTGAGTGGACTGAGGAGACTGCAAGTGAGCATTGGGCAGTGAAGCATCTGCGAGAAGTGGAGGCGGCGGTGGACAGTGCAGTGAGTGGAAAACAGTGGTGAGGGACAGAATGCTTGGTGCAGCCAGTGAGACGGAAGTGGACATTCTTGGCAACCTCTTGTTAGCAGTACGCAGAATTCCAACATTCTAATTGGCCAGCATGCACCACATGGTCAGAAAAGGGTCCTTAAACAAAACAATCTTGACTCTACATTTACAATGGTAGAGCTACTTCCTTTGCCAGAACTTGTTTCAAAAAGATACAGGTCTGCAGGGGTGGACTGGGACCTTAAGAGGCCCTGGAAATAATTATTGGGGAACAAAAGAGGCCCTGGAACTTATTTTCAAAGTGGCCCCATATGACACATTTTCAGCAAGTCCAACCCTTTTCCTATGAGAACATTTGGAAATACCACACAAAGTTCCCTTTGGGCCAGTCCACCCCTGCAGGTCTGCACCCGACATGCCAGATTATTCATAAAAGCTGCCGACACACTGAGAGCACCATATTGGGAGAAATGGCATTAATAAGTAAGTAGATCGTACTTTATTCTAGAGATGGACGTGTTTCTTGTTGAAATGTTCTTTCCCACGCAAGCAATCATTCCAAAATACGTATATGTGAAGGAAGTTCCCAGGGAATGGTTTGACAATGTACATGGTTTGTACATCCCGTCACACAAACAATAACCTACTCCAAGTACCACCCACTGAGTACTAAGAAACCACCCTCAGAGAAGTGTTGGCTACATGAGTCAAGATGCATCCAACCAATCACAAACACGACTCCTTTCAGAACTTCTCCTAGATTATCTCCTTAACGCCTGATGTTGCCGCTTTACTACCCTCTTCCATGCCCCCCTTTTCCTCTCCCGTGCAGACCATGGTCTGGATACCCCAGGCGGGGGCACAATACGAAACTCTCTTGCAAGACCAATGAAATGGTTATTTGGTGCAGTCGAAACACTTATTTACATTAAATTGCTTAACATGGTATGGCATATAGTTAAAAGACCATTGCAAGGTAAGGCCCCCATTGCAACATCCATAGGACACCCTTCGTACTACATTAAGACCTATCAGCAGCGTTTGACTTGCTCGATCATGAAAGACTCATCCAGATTCTTACTGACACCTGTCACTTCTCAGTCCCGGCAGGCAAATGGATAGTGTCCTTCCTGAAGGGTAGAAGATCGAAAGTCTGCTGGGACAATGCTTCCTCTGATTCCATGGCCTCTACCTGTGGGGCCCCTCAAGGAGCATGCATGTCCCCTATATTGTTTAACCTTTATTGTCTCTCCCTTTGCACTCTCCTGGAAAATATAGGAGTGTTCTGGACTAACTACGCTGATGACACTCAGCTGGTTATGGAGCTTTCTGGGGACTATTCTTCTGACAGCCTCTCTCTTCAAAATATATATGATCAAATCGACATGTGGATGATGAACAACTGGATGTGTCTCAACAAAGGCAAGACTTAGTTGCTCATTTTTGGATCAGCCCAAGCTCGGCTTAAACTCTCCGACTCTTACCAGTTGTTTTCCATCCAAGACTACTCTATTCCCATCAGTAAAAAAGTCAAGAAGCTCAGTGTTCAAACTGACAGAGCTGTAAGTGCTGAAGCTCATGTCAACCTAGTCTCCAGGAGCTGTGCATACCAACTCAAACTTCTTAGGAATATCCGCCCCTACCTAAATTAAGGAAACTCAGCCACCCTTGCTGGAGCCACTATTCTATCCAGAATAGATTATTATAATGCCTATTATAATGCCTTCCTTGTTGGTGTGGATAAGACAATCCTCCAATGCCTACAAACCATCCAAAATGACGATGTACGAATTGTTAAGAACGTCCCGAGAAGGAGCCATGTATCTGATCTCCGACGGGAACTCCACTGGCTACCGGTTACGGCTAGGTGCCAGTTTAAAGCAGCAACCTTGCTCCATAAATGCGTATATGGTAAGGTGCCCAGCTATCTGAAATCATCGACCTCATGGTATGCCTGCTTACCGTCTTTAACCTCTTCCGATACCAACCTTGTTATCCGCCCATCCTGTAAGAAATCAAAAGGACTGGGCAGATCATTTGTCAACTGTGCCTCTAAACTCTGGAATGACCTCCCTCCAGCCTTGAGGTCGGTACCCATCATCTCATCTTTTAAGAAATACCTGAAAACCATGCTATTTGCATAGGACTTTAGCCGTCTAAAACGACATTGATCTGATCCGCTCATGTCCTGTTTTCTTTCTGTTGTCCTATGTGCAAATGTGCGCCCTGATGCCCGCGGGTTTTCGGCATGCTACAAATAAAAAATAAAGAAATAAGATGAAGAGACACACATTGGCAAATCCAAAAGGTCTGCCTTTCTTTTATAGATGTTAGTGTTTGTTTAGGGATGATAGAAAATTGGATGATGAGTTTCGTTGTGTGGCTGGAAGATGAATGAAAGTGTTGATGAGTGTAATTGTTTAGATGGGTGTAGGATTTGATTATGTGAATTCATCTGATTGGTTGGGTGTGTAGGTGTGTTGTGCTGCATATGACAGCCCCATTGGGTTTTGATGGGCATTGGATTTGTTGCAGAGATTAGGTTTTGCAGTTGGTAAGGGGGTGTAGTAGTGGGAAAAGCAGTAGAGTTGTGTGGCAGCAAGGAGAAAGACAAACAGGGTTGTTGTTGGGTGGGGGCAAAGAGACAATCTGCACAGTCCTGGTGTGCCTTGTGTGGAGGAGAACATGAGGATGGTCTGTGGGGGAGCATAGGGGGTTGTGTATCGGGCATGCCACAAGTGGTTGGATGTGTATGGGATGGACATGCAGCCAACAATATATGCCAGCAGTGCTACTGTAAAACACTTTCTTGTTGTTTTGCCTACAATATATGTCGGCATTGTCACAGTAAAAAATGGTTTTACAATGGTGCCCACAATATATGCATGCATAGCCACCGTCAGGAATATGTACATGATGGCTTCTATCAATAGTGTATGCCAGCATGGCTGTGTAAACCCATATCATTTCCCCTGTACCAAAATATATGCCAGAATTGTCTCAGAAAACACTTTCATGATGGTACCCACAATATATGCCAACATGACTCTGTACAAATATTTTTCAAGATTCCTTTGCAAACATATATGCAATTATCACTGCTGTAAATACTTTCATGATGGTTCGTTGGTATACACTATTTATGCCAAATAGATGGCGAGTCACCAAAATGACAGTGAAGGATTTTATTTTCCAAAATGTTCATGATGCCTTTGCCCAATAATATATATTTCAGCATAATCACTGCAAGACACTCATGATGCTTTAACCACAACATATCTTAGCATTCCCACTTAAAACACTTTCATGGTGTGGCCCCCACAACATCTGCTAGCATTCCCACTGTAAAAAACGTACACGATGGTGACGCAATATATTCCATCATGCTACAGTAAGGTGCACATTAATGATGCCTCTGTCCACAATAAATGAGACCCTGGCCCTGTAAAAAATGTGCATATGCCGATTGTGCCAAATATATTCCAACATGCCACTGTAAATGGTATGCTCATGATAAGTCTATCCACAATATGTAAGCCAGCATGTCCTGCAAAGCACACACCCATTCTGGCGGTGTCCAAGTATATGCCAGCATGTCACACAATAGTAAAAGCTCATGATACCAGTAGTCGCCATAAATCCCAGCATTGCCCTGTAAAACACACCCATATGCCTGCTGTGCCCATATTTATGTCAGAATCCCACTACACAAAACATTCTTCATACTGCTGGTGCCTCCCTCCAAGCTCTCCACCCCACTCTGACAAAATAACATCCATTCATGCAATTGCCAAGCTCGCACACCCCAAAACCCACTCAGGTGCTCAGTCACTCACTGACACATGCACACATAAATATAGACTTTCTCACTCACAAGTGCACACATTCATTTCAGCACTTTCATAAACACAAACATGCACACAAACACACATGCACCCAAACGCTAACACACACAGAAACAGCATAACATTGAACACAGACAAGCATACTTTTTAAAAAACCTTCCTTAACTTTACACAGTGACCTTGACACCACTCCACTCTCAGCTTATGACTGCATGGTCTGCATCAGAAAGACTAAAAGATGCATAGGTCCAGGCAGGGAGTGATGGAAACCGTCAGCAAAGCAATCATGGAAGACCTGGGGCCCAGAGCGTGCACCAGGGACTTCGGGAAAGCTGATGCCGGTGAAAAGGAACATATGTGGGTCCCAGCGATCTGGCAACATAACTAGGAAGAGCAACGCTAGAACATCATGCTGTGGTGCTAGCACAAGCAGAGGAGGGAAAAGTGAGCTGTACTGTACATGGAGCTCTGCAAAGCACTGCAGGCGTTGTTGAACCAAGTCACTATGTTGGAAATAAAGAAATTACTCATCATTTACAATTAGTGGCCATTATAGATTAGGAACCTAGTTGCATGCAGCTCCACAACATGAACAGAGGCATCCATGGGCAACAATAACACAAACACAATGTAATGCAATACTAAATTGGAAACCACATTAATGTACCAAGCAGCAGGAAAAGAAAACATGCTTTTGAAAAAACATCTTTCACGAAGCTCCACTGGCCCTTATACAATGGCCACAGCTGGAATTGCTATTTCAGCAGGAAGCAATCACTGGCTTGGCGGGGCAGCTGGATCCCCCGAATCTACGCGTGGAAAAGGTCTAGAAGAGAGGAAGCTCTCTCTTGCAAGACCTAAAAAGGGAAGTAAGGCCGCAGCATCCGTTGCATAAGCTTGCTATATTAGGATGACAGAGTTCCATGCATGGGAAAGAGATCAAATCAACTCATCATCTTTCTTACAAATTATTTCTTTCATGCAGGTAAATCCATTTTTCTGCACATTGATACAAAAACAGGGCATTATCTCTGCCCTAAACAACACAGAGTTGAACAGCGTTGGCCCTTTTTGGCTATGCTCTCAGTCCTCCAAGAAATTCCCAAATACAGCAGATATGGCCTTCAGTTTTCCCATGCAAAAAAAAGTGTAAATATGGACCTAATGTTAGCGTCAATAGAAAACGGTATCAAATATTGAGTTGCTTATGGGGGACAGTAATGAGGGTGCACAAACCACAAATTCAGGCCCACTCACTAGGGCAGCCCGCTTCAGAACCCTGCTTCCCCTCAAACAGGAATTGGCTTAGGAAACAGACCAAACAAAGCCTGTGAAGGCAAATGATTAAGGGCTTCAAGGCCAAGACTTACGTTTACGGTTTAAGAGAGACAGGGTTTATTGAGGGTAGACTTACCTGGTGGCTGAGGTAAGCCAAGGTGTGTTTCTTTGCAAGGAGATTTTTTAGAGCAGGTATCTATGAAGATCACATTTTCGTTATCGGGTGCTTCATTTATTCCAAAAGAAGCCTTTGGGAAATTGAGGTGCATGCTGGGAAAAGACCAGGTAACAAAAATGGCAACCATGAAGTGAACTCTTAGCAAGCCCTCCAGGTAAAATGACAGATAGGAAGTGAACTCTTCTAAGCAAGACCTCCAGATAAAATGACAGCCAGGAGATAAACTCTTAGCAAGCCCTCCAGGTAAAATTACAGCCAGGAAGTGAACTCTTAGCAAGCTCTCCAGATACAATGTCAGCCAATAAGTGAACTTTAAGCAAGCCCTCCAAATAAAATGACTGCCAGGAAGTGAACTCTTAGCAAGCCAAGTGTTTGAAATCTCACTTTCTGTCCTGATTTGACGAGAGCTGTGAACCTTCTTTCAGAAAGTGGACTGTTGAAAAAACGAACTGAGGTTCACAGTTAAACACATTCAGAAAACAATGCTGCTGTCCCACTCTCAGGGAACGGTGCCTTTAATCCAGGTAGGGGCTGTTATTAATAAACTAGCTGAGGTTCGCAATAAAATAGATTTAGATTGTTGTAAAGCACCACGTGTGTCCTTCTCTTGTGTCTGCTTGTCAAGGACATCAAATCGCCAAAATGCCAGGGGTAGCAGAAGTGACATTATATACTCAATGACAACACATGAGGTGGCATCATATAACCGATTGACTACAAAGTTGTCAAAGGAAGTGATGTCAATAGGCCTTTGACCTGGTGGCTTTTATTAGGCATATGCAAACTGGCGTGTTGCTGAAGTGCAGTAGTGGAGTAGCCACACAAAGCAATTCATCATACTCCGGAGGCACTACCTGAACCATGCCACTAGAGCCTCACATGACCAGTTGCTTCCTCACAAACCGGACATAGCCATAGCGTCACCTGCTCATCGGTGCCATTAAATGACAAGTGCGTCTATAAAGGCCGAAATGTTTACATCTTACCCCAGGTAGCCATCTTATGCCACCTCCTATTCCAGAGTGCTATCACTGTATGCTCAGTAACGTGTCTTAAGCCAGGTATAGACATCATATACAAAGTGCAGCTACACAGGTACAACTACTGCGCTTACATGCACGAGTAGTATAGCTCAGTGGCACTGCGCTCGCAGAACAACACAGGTTCGAATTCTGGGTCCGAGCTTAGAAACCTCTACGGTATTAAGCGTGTTATAAATAACCAATTATAATGATATGCCAAGGGCAGCCTCAATGCCCAAGTAACACTATCCTATGCCAGCTAATGCCCCATTGGTCTCGTGTAGTCCTCAAATGCAAGGTACAGCCTCATTGGCCCAGGGGCCGCCATCATGTTTTGAGTGCAGTCACAAATGTCTATTTACTGCCATCATTTCCAGGTAAGGCCACATATGCTAGACATGGGGCCTCATTACGACTGGGTGGTATCCTAGTGGTAAATTTGCCGGGATACAACACAATTAGCCTTACCGCAACTTGGTCTGGCACTATTAGCGCCGGATCACAAGTTGCAATGGCGCGGTAAGTCCCCATTTTGTTGAGTACACAGGACTCAATGGGGCATTTTTGCTGCAAATACCGCGCGTAATTGCACCGCAGTAATATCACCAAATATGGGGGGTAAGCTGGAGCATTCGCCTCCAGGGTTTAAGTGGAGTGGTAATGCAGGGGTAATAGTGCTACCCCAACATTTTTACCACTCCGCCCCCAACTCCTGATGAGGCCCTACAGTCTCCATATGCACATAAGAGTGTTACAGTCGCAGAACTGGCCATTGCATACCACGCGCAGGTACAAATGCCATGTATCCTTCCCTGCTGCCACAGCAAGCACATGCCAGATAGTTCCAGATAGTACCACTGCGTGCAAAGGCATCCATTAGCAAGCTCGAATGTATTAAACAACCAGGTTGCAAAGTCACGTATAGCAAAATGGACTGAGAGGTATTGCTAAGTAAAGGCTCCGTATTTTGATATGGATTCTGTAAATTCAGACACTCAGTCGATCATGACCTGCAGTCCTCTGTATCCATAGATGTTAATTGGCAAATCCAACAACAGCCCTTTAAATACGGTGCATATAGGAGCACACCACACTGAATGCACCCGATCTCGTCTGATCTCGGAAGCTAAGCAGTGTTGGGCCTAGTTAGTACCTGGATGGGAGACCGCCTGGGAATATCAGGTGCTGTAGGCTAAAAAAACAAAAAATATATAGGTGCACATTACATTAGTGTATAGAACATTTGAATACCATTATGCAGCACTTATATAAATGCACACAAAGGGTTTCTGAGTTTAAGAAAAGCAATGCTTCCTTGGCATTTTTGTATTGAGCAGCTCTACACCTGCAATTCATGCTGATCAAAGCCTAGACATAATTGACGTTTACAATGCATCGGGGTTATCGACTCTAGAGGTGGCAGAGGCCTTGGCCATGCCAGGGTTATCAGCTGCTCCCTCCAGCAGTTCCTTAATGGCACCCATGCTGCTGGCACCCTTCTTTCATGAACTGGCCTGTTAATAGACCAAATGCGGTTCACCTTTAAAAGAGATGTAGTTCGTTTAAAAGCAGCAGCTCAACACTTCTTTCAGAAAGTTTCTGCTAACAGACCAGCTGAGGTTTGCAGTCAAAACAAGTTTAGATTGTTTGAGAGGAACACATGCACCCCTCTTTCACGAAGTGGCTGTTAACACGCCAACTGAGGTGAACTGCTAACAAGCCCACTGAGGTTTAGGTTGAACCAGGCATAGCTTGTTGGGAAGATCCGCTTGTGCCAGGGTGAGCTGCTAAGAAGCCCAATGAGGTTTACGTTAAACCAGACATAGCTTGTTGGGAAGATCCTTTTGTGCCAAGGTGAGCTGCTAAGAAGCCCACTGAGATTTAGGTTAAACCAGACATATCTTGTTGGGAAGATCCTCTTGTGCCAGGGTGAGCTGCTAAGAAGCCCACTGAGGTTTATGTTGAACCAGGCATAGCTTGTTTGGGAGATCTGCTTGTGCCAGGGTGACCTGCTAAGAAGCCCAATGAGGTTTATGTTGAACCAGGCATATCTTGTTGGGAAGATCCTCTTAGGCCAGGGTGAGCTGCTAAGAAGCCCACTGAGGATCACATTAAACCAGGCATAGCTTGTTGGGAAGATCCGCTTGTGCCAGGGTGAACTGAGGTTTAGGTTAAACCAGGCATAGCTTGTTGGGAAGATCCGCTTGTGCCAGGGTGAACTGCTAACAAGCCCACTGAGGTTTACATTAAACCAGGCATAGCTTGTTGGGAAGATCCTCTTGTGCCAGGGTGAACTGCTAACAAGCCCACTGAGGTTTACAATGAACCAGGCTGTAGAGTTCAGGTCTCAACAGTGGCTTTGCATAGGCCAGAGAATCTTCGCTGTTGCTATGCAGTTGGTCACATCTCTTTCCTGTTCCGAATGGATCACGGGCACCCAACCGTGACCCATAGTGTAGTGTGTCTACAGTAGTGTGTCTTTTTGTCTAATACCTAATGTCTTCAGGCTACTCTGTGGGATCCCTAGACAGTGACTACATGGGAGAAAAACGCCCCCATGAAAGGAGATCAATCATCAGGGGGAATTTGAGTTTAGGAGTGGGGCTGAAGTGTCCTCCTCTACTTCGCCATCTGAATGGTGATCTCCAGCTCAGGCTTTGCTTTCGATCTCCACCAAGGACTGACTTTCTATAATGCCTCTTTTGTTTCTATCGGCACATCATTTATCAATACCTGCTGAACTTCATGGAGAACACTTATGGATTGGTCTCGGGAGGATAGCTCAGGGGCAACGCGCTCTCCTTGGAAGCAAGACGACGCAGAGCAACAC
Source organism: Ambystoma mexicanum (assembly GCF_040938575.1). NCBI lineage: Eukaryota > Metazoa > Chordata > Amphibia > Caudata > Ambystomatidae > Ambystoma > Ambystoma mexicanum. The sequence goes on from NC_090940.1 coordinate 180,772,104, forward strand.
GGATTCGATCCTCGGGTCCGCTCTTACAAATCTCCCGGTATTAAGCGCGTTATAAATGACCGATCATAATCATGAACACAGTAGCATTTACTTAGGTATTCTAAGTTTAACTTAAGTGGGAAGTTGGCGTTCTGCAATTCACCCTCAAGCAGACGGGTGATAGTCGGTCATCCTTCAGCGTGAGGGTTTATATATGGATCAGATCCTGCCAGTATAGCGGTCTGAGTCTGAAAGGTCTTTGAAAATCTGGTTCTTCAGTGGGGGAGTGTGTCCCGCTGTCTTCAGAACCACTTCCCAGTAATGTGTATGTGCAGTCTCTGTGGAAACAGCACAAGGCACATATAATAATGTATATAGGTATCATTTTATTATTGGTTATTTATAATGCACTTAATACCCAGAGGTTTCTGACCTGGGATCGAACACGCGTTGCTCCGCGTCATCTTGCTTCCAAGGAGAGCGTGTTGTCCCTGAGCTATCCTCCCGCACATGGGGTGCACCCTCTCTCTGCGCAGTTAGTCCCTGAGGCAGCAGCCTTTTTGGTCTTTTTTTTTGGAGAAGTGCAAGCGCTGCGCTTGCGGTGCAGGTATCTTTTATAGGATCACGTTTACAAGTTGTAACAGCTTGAGACTGGTGGGCACTAGATTGTCAGCAGTTTCATGAACTCTATGGGCACCACAGGAGACGCCTCGCGTGGGTCTCTTGCAATTGACATGGTTACTCCATATTCCAACGCTGTAGGTTTGCTGCAATAAACACAATGCATTGTGCTCCAGACAGAACAGAGCCGTCATGGGATTGCAGCTGATCAGTTGAAATGTCTGTTCCCTTGCTATGCTTAACGCGAGCTCCGTCTTGTTAAGACAATGGAAAAAGGTTGCCTTTGTCCAGAAAACATGTCCAGTGGGATAACACACAGTCATTCCCCCTCCTCGAGTCCGGAGAATGTCAGAACATACATATTTGAGGCAAATGGAGAGTTCTGTTGACTTCCTGGTGATTTTCTGTAACATAAGGGATAGCCTATGGCTGGGCAGGACATAAGGCTAGGTCAAAATTTAGTACAGGGGGGTGGTCCTGTCCTTGAACATTTTAACTACAATAAATCGTTGTAGTTACAGTTTCAACACATCTCCATATTAACATTATCATACATCTCTATAAGTATGTATCGTTGGTTGGAGGAAAGTACAGATCCAAAGCCTGGAAAAAGAACACAGTTAAACTGACCTTTATTAATTAGGTCCCATGTTTTTAGACATTGGTAACTCAATGTGGATATGAACAAGTTTACATAACATGTCAAAAAGTTATTGAGTAGTGGAATCAACCTTGTCATCCGCTTGGTGTATTTGCTAGAACAAGGGTGCAATTATTACAAATATTAAATGCAGGTATGAGTAACAATCCATGTTTTAGTGGAGACAGGTAATCACTCTGTTTTTTCATACAGTGCAATAGACAGAAGTGATCTTAGGAAATGTACCAACAATTCAAAAGAAAAGAAACCGTACATTTGAACAGTGCGTTTAGTCTGTTAACGGCACACAACTATACTTTAGCTGTGTTGTATCATTCAGTTGCCAATTATTACATCATATTGGTCAACCTGTTGGGTTATTCTTCTGGTATTATACAACATTAGTAACACAGTGCATTACTTAAAAGAAACCTAAAAATAGGGCCTGCTATTTAGACTTCCTGGTGGAGACAGGAACAAATACAATGTTGTCACTAGGGTAGCATTTGTAAACAAAGGGCTCCTTGGAGCCCTTCAACTTTCTATAAGGAACATGTAGGTTTAGAATAGGGGATGAGGGATCAGAGTCCCAATCACCATACTTCCGTGCCGGTCTTGCTCCGGACAGGAATGGGGGACATCGCATCTGCCTGGTCCACACATGTATTATTCTCAATGACTTGAGCTGAGCTTGTGCTTTCTGCTACTAAGCTTCCCTCATGTGGTTTTAGCACTCTGCAAAATGCTTTCGCATACATCATGTGGAAGAAGAGTTCATCACCCAAATCCACCTGCGCAGAACGGTCAATGTTGAGAGCAGGTCCCATCCTTATTTCAAGCCAGAACGATTAGTCATTCCCTGTGGTGTGTAATCAGTTTCCTGTTTTTATTTCAATTGCTGCATTCGACATAAAGTTAAACAAAGTGCATCTGCTTTTCCCATAATTTAGTCAATTTCTATGAGTGAAAATGGGCAGATTAACGGGGCATGTTTTCAGCATGTTGACATGCTTTTTCAAGGTATTTGGCCTTTGTTTAGAAACTGTACGCGCTTCCAGAAGCTTACCTGGGGTGCTATGTTATGTTATGTTACTGGGATTTATATGGAATTCATTTTGGATTAAAGTTAGGGCAACACCTACACGCGCCATTGATTTATACTTGCCAACCCTACAGTTTGAGTCAATAGGCTATTGATTTTTAGGAAGTCCCACCACGTAGAGGTTATGGCAACAGATCCAATCGCTTTTATGGCCTTTTCATGGTTAACTCAGAGCTGCTTAGATTTGTACTAAAAACTCCTATTTGAATGGTCTGTTTAAAATATTGATTTGTAGGCAGATGAAAAATATTGATCCAGGAATTACAAATGGCCTGACGCTTTCTTTATACCATTTACTTGCCTCCCTGTCGACTCCGACAGCTTGTTTACCAGACTACGTTAATCTGCTTCTTCTTTTAATGCAGTTTTTAGTTCCCTTTATTAACAGGTTTGTCTATTCAAAGTTAACTTCCCTGTTTACCTGTGAAATAGAGGGAGGTATTGGTTGCCATTTTCTTCTGGTGATTGGTTTTCTTCTGGTTGGATATTATTGTAGTCAGGGGTCCACCAATTGGAGCATAGTAAAAAACCATGCACTCAAAAAGTGGCGCAAACACCGGGCAAGAAACAACGCTGTTTATTACAGCTAATTGAGCACAAATCAAACAGAACAGTGGATAGACTCTGATCGAAAGGCTGACATCTGAATGGAATACGCACAGTAGTTTTATACCAAGAAATACAATGATTGGAAATCCATCGAAACACGTGAAAGTTGGAGGATTCACTTTTTCTATGTTTCCCAGAGATTTCATTGGTTTGTGGACATCACCTACTCAAAGCTTACGTTGATTAGTGAAGCGTAATTGAAGCAAACAATTGAACAGTTTCCCATTATAATGCCTCCCCATGTGGTGCCACATTTATTCACACCCCACCCCGGAACAACTTGTTATCACAGAAGTAACATGTGTGCTGACCGCCGGAACTTTAATACACTGCCATTGGTCAGCACCATTGAGAACGGAACACGAGACACCCTGCAGCTGGTGGGAAAGGGGACATTCACATGACACCTCTTGGATAATGACCTTTGCAAATTGTGTAGTAGATACTTGGATGCTGGCCACCTCCACAGAGCTCAAGAACTTATTGTCTGATTGGTTCTCCCAGGAACGCCACTTCATCCAGTGTTGCCTTCCCACAGCCGCCTGCCGATGGGCATCAGTGGTCATGTGACCAGCACAGTGGTACAGAGCCACCCTCTCCGTTGCCATGTAGGGCGGATAGTTTGGCTGACCGCCTTGTAAATACATCACTCAGATGTAGTTATGTTGGCTTTCTAGTAATGAGCAACTTGAGCCTCACTACCCTTTGCAGATCCCTGTCATATTGGCCACGTGGTTCAGATCGAGCATGTTCTCCGGAGAAGGGTGGAACCACTGTCTGATCTGATATGACATGCTCACCAACGAAGAGCACATCTAGTGTGTAACCTTAAAGAGCATGTTCGCCAGAGGAGAGTGGCACCATTGTCTGATCTAATAGGACATGTTACCCAGAGAAGACGGGATTCATTGTGTAACCCGTAAGATCATGTTTACGAGAGATAATAAGAACTACTGCATGATCTTAAAAGAAATTATCACTAGGGCAGGCCAGAACGACCATGTGACCTGAAAGTACCTCAATTGCTACTTGGAATTCATTTGAAAGGGCGCTTTTAACCAGGGTGGTAAGTAGCTGAGACATAGGTCTAGTTACAAAAACATTGTTACCTCTGTCCAATTTCAAGCTTGTCCTTGATGTTTGAAAGACTGGTTGAGGTCAAGCTGTAAACAATGGGACATTTGTGTATTACTAGTCAAGAGGGGGGGCACAATGGCTAAAAAGAAAAGTGTGAGCCACTACAAATGAACTATTGGGATCTACGGTGACTCTGTGCAAAACACTAGGATAGTCACTGGGCAGCAACTCAGCAACTCTTCCACTGCACCATTGCGCGTCCTGAGAACTGAGCAGTGTTTCCAGCTTTCCTCTGCTCCGGCCACGTACTTGTTTTCTCTGTAAAAGTGACAAAGCCTGGGCACGTAAACTGCAAATATCTTGGATTAAACTCCATACCAACCCTGTGGCGCAGAGTGTCGGTAACTGGCAGGTAAGCGAGTTAAAAGCATGGGGAGATCCGCCATTGAGTCAAAGGCACGCGGAAGGTCAGGGAGTGCTCAAAATAGAGGAGAGTGAATCGTGACATGAGCGGGCAAAGAACTCATGAATAGGTAATCGCGCTGTCGCGTTCGTGTACTAGCGATGCTAACCGGAGCGGACAGGTGAGAAGGGAGAATGGCTTTGAATAACAGCCGAAGAGGTAGGAAGAAGAACTTTTCAAGAGTTTGGGGAAGGAAAAAAAGAAAAAGCAGAGCCTGGCAGTAGCTCATGGAGGGGAAGGACTGGAATAAAAGGATGTGCGATAGCAATATCGTAACTTTATTTCGGATTAATGCCATAAATGTTTTCACAACAAAGCATACATTTCAAATAATACGGAGCCGGCCCCTTACAGACGTGGGCACAGTAAGATGACATGGAGCAAGATGCTCTTAGCAGTCGAATAACTTCTTTACACAATGTGGCGAATTCGTAGACTAAATCGAGCCATGCACACCGCTATGGGCCGTGGGTGGAAAACGATCAAAAGACCTTGAGCCCAATGGGACTGCATTTGCTCCAGTCAAACTCCCAGGTGGCTTTGTACACCAGGCGTATGGGCTCCTCCCAGGTGGCTTTTTACCCCAGGCATATGGGCTCCTCCCAGGTGGCCTTTTACCCCAGGCGTATGGGCTCTTCCCAGGTGGCTTTGTACCCCAGGCGTATGGGCTCCTCCCAGGTGGCTTTTTACCCCAGGCGCATGGGCTCCTCCCAGGTGGCTTTGTACCCCAGGCGTATGGGCTCCTCCCAGGTGGCTTTTTACCCCAGGCATATGGGCTCCTCCCAGGTGGCCTTTTACCCCAGGCGTATGGGCTCTTCCCAGGTGGCTTTGTACCCCAGGCGTATGGGCTCCTCCCAGGTGGCTTTGCACCCCAGGCATATGGGCTCCTCCCAGGTGGCTTTGCACCTCAGGCATATGGGCTCCTCCCAGGTGGCTTTGTACCCCAGGCATATGGGCTCCTCCCAGGTGGCTTTGTACCCCAGGCGTATGGGCTCCTCCCAGGTGGCCTTTTACCCCAGGCGTATGGGCTCTTCCCAGGTGGCTTTGTACCCCAGGCGTATGGGCTCCTCCCAGGTGGCTTTGTACCCCAGGCGTATGGGCTCCTCCCAGGTGGCTTTGTACCCCAGGCGTATGGGCTCCTCCCAGGTGGCTTTTTACCCCAGGCGCATGGGCTCCTCCCAGGTGGCTTTGCACCCCAGGCATATGGGCTCCTCCCAGGTGGCTTTGCACCCCAGGCATATGGGCTCCTCCCAGGTGGCTTTGCACCTCAGGCGTATGGGCTCCTCCCAGGTGGCTTTGCACCCCAGGCGTATGGGCTCCTCCCAGGTGGCTTTGCACCCCAGGCGTATGGGCTCCTCCCAGGTGGCTTTGCACCCCAGGCGTATGGGCTCCTCCCAGGTGGCTTTGCACCCCAGGCGTATGGGCTCCTCCCAGGTGGCTTTGCACCTCAGGCGTATGGGCTCCTCCCAGGTGGCTTTGCACCCCAGGCGTATGGGCTCCTCCCAGGTGGCTTTGCACCCCAGGCGTATGGGCTCCTCCCAGGTGGCTTTGCACCCCAGGCGTATGGGCTCCTCCCAGGTGGCTTTGCACCTAAGGCGTATGGGCTCCTCCCAGGTGGCTTTGCACCCCAGGCGTATGGGCTCCTCCCAGGTGGCTTTGCACCCCAGGCGTATGGGCTCCTCCCAGGTGGCTTTGCACCCCAGGCGTATGGGCTCCTCCCAGGTGGCTTTGCACCCCAGGCGTATGGGCTCCTCCCAGGTGGCTTTGCACCCCAGGCGTATGGGCTCCTCCCAGGTGGCTTTGCACCCCAGGCGTATGGGCTCCTCCCAGGTGGCTTTGCACCCCAGGCGTATGGGCTCCTCCCAGGTGGCTTTTTACCCCAGGCGCATGGGCTCCTCCCAGGTGGCTTTGCACCCCAGGCGCATGGGCTCCTCCCGGGTGGCTTTTTACCCCAGGCGCATGGGCTCCTCCCGGGTGGCCTTTGCACCCCAGGCGTATGGGCTCCTCCCGGGTGGCTTTGCACCCCAGGCGTATGGGCTCCTCCCGGGTGGCTTTGCACCCCAGGCGTATGGGCTCCTCCCGGGTGGCTTTGCACCCCAGGCGTATGGGCTCCTCCCGGGTGGCTTTGCACCCCAGGCGTATGGGCTCCTCCCGGGTGGCTTTGCACCCCAGGCGTATGGGCTCCTCCCGGGTGGCTTTGCACCCCAGGCGTATGGGCTCCTCCCGGGTGGCTTTGCACCCCAGGCGTATGGGCTCCTCCCAGGTGGCTTTTTACCCCAGGCGCATGGGCTCCTCCCAGGTGGCCTTTTACCCCAGGCGCATGGGCTCTTCCCAGGTGGCTTTGTACCCCAGGCGCATGGGCTCCTCCCAGGTGGCTTTGTACCCCAGGCGTATGGGCTCCTCCCAGGTGGCTTTGCACCCCAGGCGTATGGGCTCCTCCCGGGTGGCTTTGCACCCCAGGCGTATGGGCTCCTCCCGGGTGGCTTTGCACCCCAGGCGTATGGGCTCCTCCCGGGTGGCTTTGCACCCCAGGCATATGGGCTCCTCCCGGGTGGCTTTGCACCCCAGGCATATGGGCTCCTCCCGGGTGGCTTTGCACCCCAGGCGTATGGGCTCCTCCCGGGTGGCTTTGCACCTCAGGCGTATGGGCTCCTCCCGGGTGGCTTTGCACCCCAGGCGTATGGGCTCCTCCCAGGTGGCTTTGCACCCCAGGCGTATGGGCTCCTCCCGGGTGGCTTTGCACCCCAGGCGTATGGGCTCCTCCCGGGTGGCTTTGCACCCCAGGCGTATGGGCTCCTCCCGGGTGGCTTTGCACCCCAGGCGTATGGGCTCCTCCCGGGTGGCTTTGCACCCCAGGCGTATGGGCTCCTCCCGGGTGGCTTTGCACCCCAGGCATATGGGCTCCTCCCAGGTGGCTTTGCACCCCAGGCATATGGGCTCCTCCCAGGTGGCATATGGGCTCCTCCCAGGTGGCTTTGCACCCCAGGCATATGGGCTCCTCCCAGGTGGCTTTGTACCCCAGGCATATGGGCTCCTCCCAGGTGGCTTTGCACCCCAGGCATATGGGCTCCTCCCAGGTGGCTTTGCACCCCAGGCGTATGGGCTCCTCCCAGGTGGCTTTGCACCTCAGGCATATGGGCTCCTCCCGGGTGGCTTTGCACCCCAGGCATATGGGCTCCTCCCAGGTGGCTTTGCACCCCAGGCATATGGGCTCACTGTGATATGGTTTATTTTCCTGAGTGGGGAAAAAGATGTTTTTAAAGAAGTGAAAATCTAGAGAGCAGAAAAGAGCCCAGTGGCCATTTTTGCTTTTTTTGTTTGTTATCACTGGTGCTCTTGGTCTTATTTTGTATCTCTAAGATGTCTTGCATTTCTCCCTGAGAGGCACTTTTTCTCAGTAGTCACGGTAGTAATTGCTGAGGAGTCAGGGAACTCATAGAGGCTGATGTGTGCACTCCTCCAAATTTGAACGGGGGTACATCTTGCCACCGGGTCCGGTCTTGGAGCGTCATTCAATTATAGGACGTTAAGAGACTGTGTGGCCCATTGATCCAATGGGAATGGACTTCAACGGGAAGGAGATCTGGAAGTATCCCTTCAAATGGTGCAGTGGGAGAAAGTCGGGTCCGTTCCATGCATTATGTCAGTGATGGGAATTGGACTGCGCGGGTTGTTACATCGATCCTGCTGGACCCCACATACATTTTCAAAGGCACGTCGGTTACATTCACCAAGAGCCGTCATGCGGAAGACCATCCCAATCGAAAGTGGGCAAAACTGAGATCAGTTGCCCTGGCCAAACTCTGATTCAAACATGGAAACCACTTGCTCTGTGGTTTGTTGAAATGCAACCCGCAACTTGAAACCAGTCCATTGCTGAAGATCACGTGGGGCCATTGCTACACAGACTTTGTACATTTACGTGGGGCCATTGCTACACAGACTTTGTACATTTACGTGGGGCCATTGCTACACAGACTTTGTACATTTACGTGGGGCCATTGCTACACAGACTTTGTACATTTACGTGGGGCCATTGATACATAGAGTTTATACATTTTAAAACAATGGTACAGCTTTTTTTATTGCCATTAGTACAAACGGTCTGCAGACATGATTTCTGGTTTATGCCCGCAGTGGCTCTTCTCGCGGCAGAGCACTGGGGCCGTTAATGCTGCAATATTTCATATGTTACCTGATGAAGCCGCAAAGGGTATGACTTTCATTCGGTAATGGCCAAGACTTGGAGTTAGGATACAGAGTGGCCCTTGGTGTTCCTGGTGTTGCAATGATCTAGGTGCAAGAGCGAGGAGTCAATAGAGCATTACAAGCCACTAAAGCACAGGCATGGGCCATACTTCTATTTATTATTAATTATTATTATTATTATGGTATTGATTGAGCGTGGACCCAGCTTTTAGAAGCAACTGAGCGGTTTACAGAGGTATACAACAATACAGATGCATAACATAGCGCTTTACAGAGGTATACAACAATACAGATGCATAACATAGCGCTTTACAGAGGTATACAACAATACAGATGCAGAACGGTGCGCTTTTCAGAGGTATACAACAATACAGATGCAGAACGGTGCGCTTTTCAGAGGTAACAACAATACAGATGCATAACATAGCGCTTTTCAGAGGTAATAATACAGATGCATAACATAGCGCTTTACAGAGGTAAACAACAGTACAGATGCAGAACGGTGCACTTTTCAGAGATATACAACAATACAGATGCAGAACGGTGCGCTTTTCAGAGGTAACAACAATACAGATGCATAACATAGCGCTTTTCAGAGGTAACAATACAGATGCATAACATAGCGCTTTACAGAGGTATACAACAGTACAGATGCAGAACGGTGCACTTTTCAGAGGTATACAACAATACAGATGCAGAACGGTGCGCTTTTCAGAGGTAACAACAATACAGATGCATAACATAGCGCTTTTCAGAGGTAACAATACAGATGCATAACATAGCGCTTTACAGAGGTATACAACAATACAGATGCAGAACGGTGCACTTTTCAGAGGTATACAACAATACAGATGCAGAATGGTGTGCTTTTCAGAGGTAACAACAATACAGATGCATAACATAGCGCTTTTCAGAGGTAACAATACAGATGCAGAAGGGTGCGCTCTTCAGAGGTATACAACAATACAGATGCAGAACGGTGCGCTTTTCAGAGGTAACAATACAGATGCATAACATAGCGCTTTTCAGAGGTAACAATACAGATGCATAACATAGCGCTTTACAGAGGTATACAACAGTACAGATGCAGAACGGTGCGCTTTTCAGAGGTAACAACAGAAGAGATATATGTTGTTTATTTTATTGTTTTTTAATAACGCGCCTAATACGCGGATCCGGGATTCGAACCTCTGTTGCTCTGTGTGGTCTTGCTTCCAAGACCAGCGTGTTGCTCCTGAGCTATCCTCCGTTCAAAACTAATCTGCGGAAAGTAGAATACAGAGGGGCTCAGAGGAGTCGTACAGCTGTACCGGGTGGCCGTGAGAAGAGAGGTGGGTGGCGTCTAACCAGTCAGTTGGCGCGAGGGGCGCCGTGATGACTAGGTGTTGAGGTACTGAAAGTTGGCTTGTGCTTAGTGACCAACCAATTGGTGTATAGAAGAGCTCCCTAACCTCTCCGTGCCCCTTCTCCTTGTGGATCCGCCCTCAGGGTTTTATTTGTGAAGTGACCAGCTACTAGAATGAATAAAGTAATTCATTGAATGCCAGCTTGTGAACTTATTTCGTGTGAACAGGAGCTCAACTAACTGTGGTATGGGCATTCTGAATTAGAATTTTTGATTATGTAAATGTGTGGGGTCTTTCTTATTTTAGTGTTGCTTCTTGCCTTTTGCTGTGTTTAGTTATTATATGCATGATTTGTAAAATGTCCAGGTACATGAAATGAATTTGCTCTATATAAATTCCTGCCTTTTGCCATATTGTTGGTAACCTTCCTTTTTTGACATACTTTTTTCCTGGAAGATTTGTTCTGTGCATTAGTATTGCTCATGCTATTATCCTTTAACTTTTATTATTATTAGTATTATTTTTATTATTATTATTATTATTATTATCATTACTACTGGAGTATTTATTGAACATGGACCTAACTTCAGGAAGCAACAGAGCACTTTATAAGTCATAAGGGGACGCCCACTGCGAGGGAAGCCATTAGCAAGGGATCAATACAAGGGAGCCGGGAGCTACCAACGGAGAATGGGAAAAGGGGGAAATTTGGCAGCAACGGATCTCCAAGCAACCTGGGGAGGGAACAGGAGTGGCGCATGGCAGACTGTCAGGTTAGGTGGGGAGTGGAGGGTGTGTGGACCTAGGTGATGGGGAGGATCAATTCCTACCACAAGGAGTGTCTTGAATTCTGTCATGAAATCTAGAAGCGATGGGGTGAGTCTGGCATTGACGGGGAGGAGCTTCTGATATTGTGAGTGATGTGGTCCGAGACAGGCCATCTCCTCTCTATGATTTATTGACATGCTTTTAGAAAAAGACAGGTGAAGGAATAGGGCTAGGGTATGCTGAATGAAAGAGAATAAGGATAGCGCTGATACAGAAGATGAAAGGAGCCTAGTCCCAGCCAGCTTCTCCAGATGCCCTGCATAGGGTCTCCTCATCGACCGGTAGCTTCCGAGCGATTAACCCCAGGGAAGAAGATCTATCGATAATCTTTATCGCAAAATGTTGACCTCTTCACTGGTGATGCTCTGGTACACAGACTACCTGCCCATTCACCCTGTTTGTTCATCGACATTTGAGGCTAGTTTCTCGGGAGGATGGCTCAGGGGCAACATGTTCGCCTTGGAAACAAGAGGACACGGAGCAACACAGGTTCCATCCCCAGGGTAGCGCTTAGGAACCTCTGGGTATTAATCATATCATGTCACAGGGGACCGCGTGGTAGAACTATGCCAAACATATTAGATGGGTTGCTGATATCAAAATAGCTGTGCAGTGCGTACGGCAGGTCTCTGTGGGTGCCTGAAGAGGGGGGTTCTGTGGGTGATCACTGCTTGATGTAAGTGCCTGCTTTTCAGCTCCTGGCTTCTTGGTTCACTGCTTCCTGCCAATGGCTTGGCGGTCCTTTTCGGATTCTTGAGACTCCTGCCCTGCCACCCCATTCTCAGGGAATGCATTCTACCTTCCATTCCTGATAAACAGCTTCGGCCCACAGGCATACAGAAGAGAATGCGGTATCTGCATTGGATGTGAACGTGGGTGCCATTTCATTGGGCCTATAATTGTGAGTTGGGGAAGCCCATGCTCCCTTGTTGCCAGCACCGCTTGTGGGGGAGGTGCTGTCATCTGCTTTTAGGGTGTGGCTACTGGAAAGCACCACTGGCCCCTGGGATTTTTTTTAACATTTCATATGAAAAAGGAAGGCTGAAATGAAATCTCTGACCTCCTGGCTTGAATAGACGCTATCAGGTAATAAAATCGTGGAAAAAATTTCGCTGGTAAATAAAATCGTGGCAAAAATGCCATGGTTTGAACCGGTAAAGGTGTACCCCATTATACCATTTAAGGGAAGCGGGAGTTGCGGGGGTGTCCCTCGCTCCCTTTAAATGGTATAATGGGTCCAGAAGTTGCGGGGGTATCCCCCGCATATTTTACATGATTGTGGCGGCAAAACCACAGAATTTTTGCCGCAACATTTTGTATACACAGTCATTTTTGCCGCGATTTTAAGACATGGACAATGGGTCTTGACTATGATGGTACATTATAAAATATGTCTATTATACAAATCAATATTTAAAAAATGTATTTCATCATATATTAAGAAATTGTACAGTACAAAACCATCAAATCCCCATAGTACACATATAATAGGGCATACACGTTTATAATCATCCCCAAGATTAGCAACTTCGAGCACTTTGAAACACTGCCCGTGTCTAGGCGCTTTATAAATAAACATGACCATATCATTACCTTTCTAAATAAACATGACCAATTGCACACCAACATTTCTTGGACTTTGAGTGTGGAACCATCCAAATACACCTCTCAATACTCATCAGAGTGCCCTGGGAATGTTGTGCATCCTGGGTGACCACATCAGGATCATCATAGCATGCCATTATTTTCTGGGTGTATCGGTGTTCCTGGTATCCCATCTGCACCTTGCGTGATGCCCTCTTCCTTTCTTTTTTGTCTGTCTCCCCACAAGGCAGCACTCCATCCGCCCCCCATTTTCATAGTAATTCTGTGGTATCAGGACTGTGAAACTCCATGCTGGGGTAAGATGACCCAACACCAGTGGGAGATGTGCCTTCACTCATTAGAGGTGAGCAAGATAGGTGGCAGTGCCAGGGGTGTTGCTAGGTCTGGAAAAGATCCGGGGCTACTCTAATGTCGGGACTCGGGGCTGGCTGGCCTTTGAGGTGTAGCCCCTGAACATCTATCCATGGCTGCAACCAGAAGACCCGGCCCATAGCCCCCTAAAGCCCCCTCGCAAGACCTCTGTGTGGCACACCTGCGTGAATTCAGGTGTGGGATTAGAACTTGTATCCTTTATTGACAGGGGCTAGCAGGTGTTTCTGCTTGGCAAAGTAATCTTCTGGTGTGCTGTTCCATGGAGCAGGGAGTTCAGTACTGCATCATAATGTGTTGGGACTATTTCAGGCACTGACAAGTCTGGGGATCATTTCCTTGTAGGACCTATGCTTTGGTCAGACTCTCCTATGAAAGACCCCACAGGGTCATTCCAGCCACCATCGAGACAGCGTCTCTGAGACTGCAATCTGTCCTGTCGCACCACATGCCCATAATTAAATCAAATGACCAGAGGTTGAAGTAGTGGAACCATGTTCCTTGCTGACCTGCCCCCACTCTCCACAAACCCCATCGCCACACCCCCTCCCATGCACAATACAAACCCCCAAACACATGCCCCTGCTCTTTAAGGGAACGTTTCGTGCAGTGCACTAAAGTGCAAGTTTGAACTTCTTCCTACACATTTATTTGAAAACGAAACCATCCCAGAACGGTTTCTTCTTAAAATAAAAGTATAGAAACGGTAAAACGTAATTTAAAAATGTAGAAGAAGAGCAGCGCTACCAACCGCGCCCACTTCAACCAATGCAAATGACGCCCTCTGTACTGCACAGGTGCTTCCTCTCAGTTAGACCTTTTCCCGTTTAGCATTAGAGGAGGGACTATCGGTCGAGAAAGTCTTAAAAGTAAGAGTAGAGAAGATCAGGAAATTCATTGGAAGGGATGCAGGGCAGTACTCACACTGAGAATGCAAGGGGCCTGGTTCATGGAACACTGCAAAGTGTATGTTTCCCATGCAAAGTCACTTTGAACTGCATAAATACACTTTGCACTGCTCCACCCTGATTCATGGAACAGTGCAAAGTGAATTTCTGCAGTGCAAACAAAAATACATTTGAATCAGGCCCAAGGAGTTATTGGGTTGGGTGCTGGTAACGTTTGTGCAGGTGACAGGAGCTGACATGATAACAATCCTATCAGTCACCTGGCACTCAGGAAGGGAATCTTGGAGAATTGATGGGAAGTAGCACAGGGCAAGAAGTCTCATTTAGATGAGGAGCAATTGGGTTGGATGCGGCTGAGGTGCAGAGATGCAAGCTGCTGATTTCCTCCTAAGCTGAGTGATATTACTGCCCATCATCCACCCATGCAGCTCATTAAACCCTTTTCTAAATCAGCAGAAGCCAATTAACTCTGTCTCACAATGGGTTAACAGCAAACCACACAGAGTGCAAATTTACCTGGCTGGACAGCTCCTGCCCGATTGTCTAGAAGGAAGGAGAACAGAAACCGAGTCAACTTGAACCCTGAGAAATGACACTGTCGAGGTGTGGAACATCGCCCCTTAGAGATGTTGGCTGAATGGTTGATAGTAATTCTAAACTTTCCAGCCATCACCTCTTTGTTTTTGCTTTGTCACCCCGAATGGGACAGGTATGCCCAGACGTGGGTCCCGTGCCTGCTGGTCCGTGAGACCCAAGCTACTCCTCACTGATACTGCCCAATGAGGCTGAAACATGTCTGAGGATGCTTGTGGTCTCGTGCAGAAGGGATGTGACCTAGCAGTTTGGGCTGGACTGCCCCTTTTGGGGTGGGACCAAGCCTGATTTGCATATGGTCTTTCCCCTTCTGTAATGGCTTGGCAGGCAAAAACTAGGGTCTGGTGGGTTGTCCAGAGCAATGCCAGAGGTTTAGATTTGATTCTTAACTTTCCAGCCATCACCCCTTTTGTTTTGCTATAGTCACCCCGAGTGGGACGGCTATGCCCAGACGCGGGTCCCCTGCATGCTAGGCCTAGAGACCCCAGCTACTCCTCACTGATGAGGCCCAACAAGGCTGAAACATGTTTGGGGATGCTTGTGGTCTCGAGCAGAAGGGATGTGACCTAGCAGTTTGGGCTGGACTGCCCCTTTTGGGGTGGGACCAAGCCAGATTTGCATAAGGTCTTTCCCATTCTGTAATGGATCGGCAGGTGAAGAACGATGGTCTGGAGGGTTGCCCAGAGCAATGCCAGAGGTTACGATTCATTCTAAACTTTCCAGTAATCCCCTCTTTTTTTTGTTTTGGTTGATAGTAATGACACAGCTAAAATCTCAGTGTATTAATTGGTGAATGCCCAGGCTTCCCTCCAGAATAAAAGATTGTTTGTGACAGCTCTTCGGAAACTGCACCAGTGCACTGTTGAGAGAAAGGTTTCCGGTCCATCGTAACAAGGAAGATACGCTCAGCAGTTCTGGAAAGGCACCAACAACGCTCTACGATGACCATTGGTTTTTCTGACGTGGAAGGTAGATCACCTGCCTTTTTTTCACTGAGTTTTTTGGCAAACATTTTCAGCTGAAAAAACTCATTGAAAAATATGGGCAGGGAGAGTAAGGGGATATAAGGTGCAGGGGTCGTGGGGAATAGGTACTAGATAATAGGGAAGGGGTGCTTGGGGGCGGAACCACCCAAATAAAAAAATACAAAATGAGATGAGTTTTTCAGCCAAATGTATTCCGCAAAGAAATCAGGGAAAAGCAACCTGGCAAACTACGAACATAGAACCACATGGAGCGAACTCTCCAGCAACGAATCAAGGGAGAACACATTCAGGCTCATCTGGTAGTGATTGAAATACCGCTGGACATTCCCATTTGGTAATTTCATTAACTAAAAACACAAGACGGCTCCTGCTTTGCATGGGGAGCCGGCAGGTATACCAAGGGTCTTTTTGAAGGATCCTCATGGGTGACAGGACGGAGGAGGATAGCCTGGTGGGCTTCAATGTGTGTGGGAGACAGCCCGAGGCACAGGAGGAAAACGTCACACAATACAACATCAACATCTCACAAACAGATGCAATCCCCTGAAAGTGCTCTAGCATCGGGGCCAGGTGTGAGGTAGGCTGGGTGGTGAGTTCTTGATGCACTGGAATAGTGTTCATATTACCTTAAAACAGAGTATGAGGTGCACTTGTTACCAAATACCTACTCACTGGTTCACTTGAACTGTTCAAAACGCTGATAAAATCTCACTTACTTGCCACGGACCAGACATCACGCATCCTTGTACCTAACTCACATGGACCCAAGCCTAGCCCTACTGTGGTTAGCCCACATCCAGGCACTGAATGGTGACATGTGTAATGTTTACTACTTATCCATAATAGCACATGGCCGCCTTTATCTGGTATATGTATGTCAGACCCTTGTCTTCATCCTTGCTCTATGTCCCTCCATGTTTCACCAAACGGTTCACTCCTATTCACATGTTGACCTGCCTATTGTAAAGCGTGACAACGAGCGGCGCAGCCCTGGTGAGGCTCTTGATAATGCTTTAACAGCATCAAATTGAGCCGCCTTGGTCTGCAGACTTCCAGAAGATCACAACTTATAAACACAAGTTACTGTGAGTAATAAAGTATCGCTAGTGTAAACCTGGAGAGGGCCTTTTGATCCACAATGAAGTTTGAGTAACTCTGACTTACTCCTGACACAATGACTTTCTAGGAGTAAGTGAGGAGTAAGTCGGAGTTACTCATAGTAACTTTTTTGTGAATTGAAAATCCTTAGCCACGTTTCAGTCAAGGGCAAGTCTGAGTAACTCCTTTCGGAATTGGCCTCAAAGTTCTTTGGGACCCCAATGAAGCCGTCAAAACTCATTATGGCAAAAGCTGTGCACATTGCGCTTAGTCGCCTAATTCTCAAACAAATCCCGTCGTTGTTGTAAATGATCCCAAGCGTAAGTTACTGCTAGGCCTGGATAGTCCTATATTCACAAAGAAATCAGTTGTTACTGCTCTCATTACATTTGTGTAAGTTACATTCATAAAAAGTCCCACTGGCACCACAAATTGATGGTTTGACATCAACAACAAAGCAAACCACACGTAGCCTCGCACAACAGCACGTGGCGGCTACCAAACAAAAAACACATGCACGCACAGCGGACAGTGTAAACCGTACTGAAGCTGCCAACAGCACATCATATCCATCCATCACATCCATTGCTCTTTCTCCCTCTGAGCCGTGCTTACACCTTCCCTTACCCTCCAGCCTTACAGATCCGCTAGAGCGCCAGGGGACCACGCAGGTGGTGACAGTGCGCGGTGTGAGAACATTCAACATAACATAACACGGAGCACATCTTTCCTGAGTAATTTACTACATGCCAGACAGGGATTTTTTTTTCTTTTTCCAAAACATTTTGTACACTTTTTTATTTCATTCCAAAATATGTTTTACGGCATACCCGGCCCCCACACTCCCGCCCCCACCCTCCACCTCTTACTCTGCCCATGCAGATGTGCACTGCCATTCACTTTCACAGCACACATAGAATGTCCACGTGCAGGCCTGATTCACAGAAGCATTTTCTAATGGCACAATCCCATAGGGAAACGTTCTGTGAATCAGGTCCTTAAGTGTGATCATCATGGTTTCTGAGACAACTTTGACATTGTGGGTTACTACACAAAATGTTACACTGTTTGTCGTCGTCTCGGGAGGATAGCTCAGCGGCAATGTGCTCGCCTTGGAAGCAAGATGACACGAAGCAACACAGGTTCGATCCTGGGTCCGCGCTTAGAAACCTCTGGGTATTTAAATTGTAAATACGCAACTAAGACAAAAAAAAAAAAATTACGCAACTAAAAAAAAATAAACACTCTTATAACAGCGCCTTGATTTACTGTTCCTGGAATAAATTACCTGTGCATAAAACAGACAAATGTGCGTGTGTAATTTACGCCAAAATGTGTCCCAATAGACAAGTTTAATTGCGTGCCACTCGGGAGTTCTTTTGTGAATCTCTTTGTAAGGCTTATATATTGTGTTTTTTTAAGGACTAAATGTAAATATCATAAATGTATGGAATGTTGTGTTGTGAAAGGTTTTGATAAAACGAAGCACATAAATAAATAAATAAATAAAAACAATCTGTAATAACTCCCTCTGGGGTAAATTCTACTACTTCCAGGAGTACGACATACATACTCCTGTAAAGAGCTTTGTGAATAGACTGTAAACTAATTTCAATATAGAAAAAACAGGACCTGTTGTCTTTGTCAATGTTTATTTGAATATGTACGCCCTTAGACGGTAGTAGGTTCTAAACATCTCGCCCCACTGTTCTATGCGTCCTGTCTCTGCGTGCACGCACTATGTTAGAGCCGCGTTGCATCGCTTGGAGGAGCGCCGATTGGTCGCATACATAGTACGCCTCCGCCGCCTTTGCTGTGCCCACAGCTCCTGCCAACACGTGACTCTGGTGTTATACACGGCTCGGTACGTTATGCCTCACCGCTCAGACACTTGCCATTTCTCATGAGCGCTAAAAGGCCAGCCTTGCACCAGGCCTGTACCCCGCACTTCAAGGCCGTCTGCGCAGAGCTGTTTGGGGAGTCATATTTTAGCAAATCACGCTAACAGAAAATGACAGAGAAGCCGCAGAGCACGACTGGCGCAGAGCATCCGGCACCGAAGGGCTACCTGAAAGCTCTCGGATCACTTCCAGCGTGCGCATTTTCCATGAGAACATCTTTAAATAGATGTAACACGTTTTCCCGCATTTCACTGGGAGCACAGATGTGGCATTTGCGCGGTTTGCCTTGAGGGGGAGCAAAATGGGCATCAGCTTATTTATCAATGTGCCGCTACATATTTTGCTCCAGCGGAAGACTCATTGGCTCCCCCCACTTTCTTTTTTCCTCGTCAGGGAGCAGGCTTTGTTCTGATTGGCTCGCGAGGTCGAGCCAGTGATATTGCGGCTGTCGGATTATGTATCTAATCCCTATAGACAGGCAGGTTTCGCCTGTCGCTGTTGATTTTGTGGTCAGAATTTCTGCTGTGGGATACAGGATTCCTCCAACTGTGTGGGTGTATGTTGAGGTGGGGTGTGAGTTACGGCAGTGGTAAGAGTGGTTGCGCAAGAAGGTAGCGTGGAAGGGTCTGGGCGCCTTGATCGTTCCCCATGTACGTGTATCAACATTATTTATATCGTGTGTGCGCCAACTGAACTGCCTCTCTGCGCAGGCGTTGAGTCTTACAGATCTAGTGACATGAGAAATGATGGGGCACCAGCGAGTGCGCTGCTGACGCTGCGCGGCAGCGGCGATCTAGCGCATGCAGCTGCATGGCCACCGTAGGACTGGGCGTAAAGGAATGCTGGAGGAGCATGGATAAGAAGGAGCGTGGGACAGTGGGAATGTTTCGGTTGCAGGAGGGTATAGAGGGCTCCAGATGGGGCCCTGAAGAATGCCATTTTATTACTTTGTGGATTGAAACAGTGATGCATCTCAGAGGAACCTAGTCTGGGGATGACCACACCCCTCTCCCTAGCTTTACCACTGGTCGAAGACATGGCTTTTCAATCTGGCAGGAGACATGGACTGCATCTGATGTCTGATCAGAGGCCGTTCCAGAGCTGGGGGTCAATCACTGAAAAACTATGGCTGTGTTCATAGCGGGGGTGATATTTGTGTAATTGTGAAGGAGTTGTGTATAGCACAAGCATGAGAACATACAACCATCGCTTAGGGTTACTGATGGACTCATGTTTTCCAGGTGATTTCCAGGCAAGTATTCTTGATAATTTGGTGGATGTTCTAAGGAGAGTAACACACCTAGCAGCTCAGGCTCCACAAAGATCCTGGACATTTTCTTCTCCTCGGGTTAAGCCACTTAGAATGGACCCACACCCAGTTGGATGGGTGTGTGCCCTTGGTGGAGGCCCCTGAGTCTGAGTTCCAGTTATTGAAGCCTACAGACAAAGGCTTGCTTCAACAGTGTGGTCTTCCCAGGATTCTTGGGTGATTTATGTGAATCACATGAGCAAAAAAACCCTAGTGGAAAATCCCAAGCAGAAAATCACACAAAGCAACAATGAGCAAGGAAAGGCAGAGCACAGACAAAGGCTTGCTCCAACAGTGTGGTCTTCCCAGGATTCTTGGGTGATTTATGTGGATCACATGAGCAAAAAATCCCACCCGGAAAAATCACAAGCAGAAAATCACACAAAGCAACAAAGAGCAAGGAAAGTCAAAGCATACATTTGGGCCTGAGAACACCATATGGATTAGGCACATGGAAAACCCATTGAGGCCTTGGTGGAACCAAGCAAGTTTTGCTTTCAATGCAGCACAAGCAGTCATGGCTGCCAACAGAGCACAGGCAGAAAAGCTGCAAGCAATGACTGCACTAACAGAGATTTCAAAGAGGTGCTTTGGAGAAAAGGGAAATGCAAGACATACGATATATTAAGAAAGGAGTGCATCGAGAGTCAGCATAACCTAGTATAGTGCTGAAAGGCGGAGGAAGGGGACGAAATGCTCTTAGCAGTGGAGGTTCAAAGCTGGAAAATACTTAATGGACACGAAAGGTAACCAGTCAGGAATTCAGAGGCCCCTGCAGGCTAGAGAGGGAACATACAAGATTCACTAGTGCATTAGATACTGTTTCATGGCTCAAGGTTTGGTAATGATTTTAGATTAAGCACTTGTAGAGTATGGCTGGCTTTGAGGCCCGGGCAGGTACAAAAGGACATTAAGGAAACCACCTCAATCTTGGGACCTCAGACAATGCATGTATTTCTTTATTTTGGATTTTGCAAGGTGCCGCAGCAGTCGTCCACTGCTTAATCAGGCTTCCATGTAAAGAATACGGGGAGGAAGCCTGCTGTCATCCAGTGTCCTTGCCAGGCCACGGCATTCATTTATTTATTTATTTATTTATATTGACACATGTAAAGTGTACCGAACCCTAAGGCATCTGGGTGCTGGTTCTTGACAGTAAAGAAAAGGTACTTACAAAGGAACAACAAAATGATTAATAGGTTACAGTTTTCTGTTCAGAGTTATACGTAAAGTTAGGATTACTGTAATGGAAAATTACTTTAACAGATCTTGTGTGAGAGTCAAGTTTTCAAACTTTTGTGGAAGGACCAAAAGGAAGATTCTGATCTTAGTGAGGATGGCAGAGCGTTCCAGTGTTTGGCTGCTACCACCAGGAAGCTACTGCCCCCAGCTTTCTGTAGCTTGAATCTAGGGATAGTGAGAAAATGGGAATAAGTTGAACGTGTAGGTCTGTTTGATTGGTTTGTGGCGAATTTGTTGGATAAATACTTGGGGACTGAGTTGGACAGACATTTGTGAGCTAATCACAGGAACTGTCTGAGCTAATAACAGGAACGCTGCATGAAACGGATCTGATTGGGGACAAACGTGGAGCAAGTTATGGATCCCAAACGGCAGTCCTTTGTCGGCGCCAGTATACCCGACCTGCATTACCTGGTGGCAGCGCGGCAGATTCCTGGCATCCAGCAGTCAATGATGGATATTGACATTTGTAAGAAAAACACAAATGCTACATTTGCCACATTGAATCTAGACAATGGAACAATGGCGGCAGGTAAATCGTTCATTGGAGGGGAGTAATTACTTCCCACAAATGTGTGCAAGTGACCGAACGTAGTGGCGGGGACCTGACTAATCAAAGGGGATTCCTGGGGACTCTCCTTCTGAATTTATGTTTTAAACAATAAGATAAAATTGTGCATTTTACAAGGGTAAAATGCCATACTATTTACAAATGGTTTGTTGGGCAATGTATGGAAAAATCCATATTCTGGGTCAGCAGTGGTACACATGAGTATTTCCAATGCATTTGGTTGATGCCTTTTCCCACAATATATGCCAGTCTTTTGCCTGTGTAAGAAGGCATTTCCATGCTGACTATGGCAACATATGTCCATTTTGCCACATAAGATAACCCTCATGTTGGCTTTGCTCAAAATGCCAATAATCTTAATGCAAGGAAACATCCTCATGCAGGCTGCACCAATATATGCCAGTATCCCCAAGTAAGAACACACTTGTTATGGTTTCACATTTAAAGCACTAATGCCCATATTAGAAATAATGCCACTGCTTGCTGCACTAATGTATGCCAGTATCCCCTTGTAAGAATACTTTCATGTTGGCTTTACCCAAAAGGGCAGTCCTGTCACTGGAAGAAAACATCTTCATTATGGCTGCACCAATATATGTCTATTTACCCACTCAAGAGCACACTTATTTTGGCTATAATGCATTAATACCAATGTATAGAAGTATTTCACAAAAGGTAGCAGGCGCTCCTCTCCAGAGAGAACATGGCATGATAACCTGTTCTGAGGTGAGAGTTTGCAGCACACGCTTTTTGCTCAATGTACCTTTCACAGATGGTAAATACCCATTTGCATATCAGTCTTTGTCCCACCCACATGGGCAGTCCAGCACCGAAATGCTATGGCAATTCCTCTCTGAACAAGAGTACCAGCAGTAGGTGAAGCTGTACCTCTCTGAGCACAGTGAGCAGGGAGACCACGTTACCTGGGGGCAACCAGATGTGGTCTCCCTGCTCACTGTGCTCAGAGAGGATCAGCTTCACCTCACTGATGAGGCCCAACAAGGCTGAAACACGTGTATGGGGTTGCTGGTGGTACTCTTGTTCAGAGAGGAATTGCCATAGCATTTCGGTGCTGGACTGCCCATGTGGGCGGGACAAAGGCTGATATGCAAATGAATATTTCCCTTTTGTGAAAGGTACAGTGAGCAAAAAGTGTGTGCTGCAAACTCTTCTCAGAACAGGTCTCTCTCTCTCTGTCTCTGTCTCTGTCTCTGTCTCTGTCTCTCTCTCTCTCTCTCTCTCTCTCTCTCTCTCTCTCTCTCTCTCTCTTCTCTCCTCCCCCCCCCCCCTCCCCCCAACCAGGACATTTTCTCACTTTTCCACAGAGGCTCAATGTTACCCAAGCCCTGGTTCAGTCCAGGCTTCAGTATTGCAATAGCCTCCTCCTGAATCTACCTTCTTCCATTCTGTGACCCTTCCAGCTAATCCAGAGTAGGGCAGCAAGACTTATCCTTGGCCTTAACCCCAGGGACTGCATCTCGCCTGACCTAAAGTCTTTACTGGCTCCCGGTTGCTGCACAGAATACGTTTGAATCCCTCTGCATCATCCACAAGGCTGTCTGGACTCAGGGACCTCACTATCTTCAACTTTATCTTACTAAATACTCTCCTTCTAGACCACTACGTTCCTCTGGCACAAACTCTTTGTGAGTTAAGCATTTTGCTAAACAGAGGGTAGGTAGTCGATCGCTTTCCTCAGCTGGCTCCCTCCTATGGAACAGCCTCCCTTCTCCCTCCGTGTCTTGAGCAGGACTTTCTTAAATTCTGAAAGCTCCTCAAGACTTTCCTCTTTACCTTCGCCTTCCCTTTTTCTCTCCTCTGTTAAGCTGACAGTTGATGTGATTGGTGTCCTGAGCCTTTATGCATCCTCGGACCACTGACCTCCCACACCCATTTGCCCCAGCTCCTGTCCACCCACAGCATTTGCCTTGGCACACTCTCTGTCTTGGACATTTTGCACTCACACCTAATGTGGCTCCTGGCTGTGTAGCACTCACCATACGCACTCCATCTGTGGCTCATCCACGAGCTCGGACACCCCAGCACTTACCCTCTCTGCCCTCTTCCTTGCTGCACTTGCACATTCTGAAAACTCACAAGGCATAATAGGTGTGTCCTTTTTTCCTTTTTCCTCTACTGCTTTTTAAATGTTTTGTTTTTTTAAATGTGTTTCACTCCCTTTTACCCTCCCTTTGCCCCGTGGGTGCTTTGAAACGGTATTTTACTTGCTGTATAAGTGCATTATAAGTGAACAATAAATAAATAAAATATACGAACAACACAGCACTTTAAGAAGACATGTCCATATTGGCTCCCAGGTTTCACTACCTTTGTCTCATTTTCCCCTCCCCCACACCTTCCCTCCACAATCATTGTACTTCCTCTCGGGCCTGCACACACAATACACATGCACTTCCCTCACATATGCATACACATACATAATGCTGCACTCATCCATACACTTACACACATGCACCCACTAATACATTCACATGTATGCACCTGCAAAGACAGACAACACCTTGTATGCATGCACACATGCCTATATATGAACATGCGTGCATACATAAAAAGTGATTTCTTCTACAATTTTTAAAGGTTCATTTTTAGCCCCTCTTGGATGACACGTATTTCGGCATACATAGTGCGCCTTTCTCAAATCCGGGCCTTTTTTATGAGCTTGCGGTTCACCCACTGGTAAGTAATTTTCTTGGCTTGTCATGTATTTTTAAATTTCTGGGTTCAATCCCATCTACAAATTATGTTGTTCTCGCTTCAAGCGTCGGGTTCCTTCGCTGAAACACGTGTCATCCAAGAGGGGCTAAAAATGAACCCTTAAAAATCAAACAAATAAACAAAAAATTATTCACTTCAGAAATAACGGCTGTTTGGAAGTTTTTATTAATCTATTTTGGCGCAAAGAAGTGCAAGCACATGTCTATTTCTCTTACCCCTTACCCTACTACCCTTTTTATATTTATTTAATATTTTCTGTGTTTTTCGGTATTATGGTCTTTGGTGAAATGTACCACTCTGAATTATTTTTGGTAAATTGACTGGGTGCATTTACTGCTTTTAGCATGCACGAGATGCGCTTTGGATGGACGTTTTTGAAACCTCTTGCACACGCATTGTAAAGCAGTAACCTTAAACCGTGCCTATTGTCCAGCATCTGTATCATTGGCTCTTTGCAGTTTCTTTGAGTTTTCCAGACCTGCATTAGGATTCTAAAAAGGCATCTCTTCTATTTGGCGAATAACAAACAATGTGACACTGTAGAATGCTTTTTTTTCTGCCTGCTGCTGTGCCAATCTGAGTTCGGGTCATAACAGAACTGACTCCAGTCTGCATGCAGAATTAGTGATGCATGTTTTACATGCCCACTCCAAAATGCAAGCGGAACCGACCTTGGAAGTTGAGCGCTGTTAACAGGAGTTTAGTCATGCAATTCTTGACTAAGCGAAATGGAAGTGTCCTGGATATTGGCCTTTCCTCGTGATAGCCATATTTCTGGGTGAGAGACAGGTGAGGTAGTGAAGGTTGACTTCCTATTTTGATGTTTACTTCCTGGATAGATGACGTCATCCCGCTCGATGGAATTTCACACAATATTTTTGAGAAGCTGGCATCTGAGCCAACTTGCCATCTTCACTTACTTCAATGAAAATCCATCCAGTGGGATAAGGGGGAGGGGGAAGATAAAGAGTTATTTTGGGACCACTGAGCAGTTCCTTGAGCCAACTGATAAGGATCCAGAAATATGATTGGCTGAAGTCAGGAGGAAAGCGGTGTGCAATGCGGCCATCTTGGATTCAGATCTTGCACTTGTAACGATAGCCACCGTGGAACAAAATGCATGAAAGGGTCCCAAATGCATAGTCAGTAAACCTTAAACAGTTATGTAAAGTTCTTGTGGGGCAAAGCAATACAAAGGGAGAGGGGGCGCTCAAAAAATGTTTCCTCGTTAACCTTGCCATCAGTGGAAGGAAGTGCATGAAACTTTCCACCAAAGAATATGAATCCAATTGTGGTTACTGTTGCAATGTTTTGCAAGATCTTCTTCATTTGGGCAATGCTATGGGGTGGGGGTGGCGGGGGCGTAACGATATCCCAATCAATGTCACATACGTACAGTCTAACGCCAAACAACAAAACAGATTATTACAAAAATGGTACAAGAAGTTGGCAGGTGTGCTTAGTGTGCCCATAGCACAGTGACTAGTGGACATGGCCAAAGGCCTTGTCCAGCTGGCACTACATGCATGTTTACATTATCTGGGCCATTGCTGAAGGCCCTCCCTTGGGCACAGTGTCTTCTGAGCACGGCTCTACACCATTCACACTTTGCACTGGTTCTATTTGGAATGCTCCTGATGGACATTGCTGTATGTCATGGCTGCCAGGTACTGTTGCTATGCCCACCCTCCTGTGCCATTATTATCATTATTATTATTATTGTATTTAATGAGCGTAGACCTAGCTTCGAGATGCAACAGAGCGCTTTACAGAGGTATACACCAGTACTGATGCATAACGGAGTGCTTTTCAGAGGTAACAACAGACCAGATATACAGTGAAGGTAGGGTACAGAGTAAAGGATGCGGGGGACACGCCTGCAACCCCCAGACCCATTATACCATTTAAGGGCAGCAGGGGACACCCCTGCAAACCCTGCTCCCCTTAAATGGTATAACGGGGTACACCTTTACCTGGTCAAACCACAGCATTTTTGCCGCGCTTTTTTGCACAGGCGACAGTTTTGCTGCAATTTTATTACTGCATACCGTTGAGGAGGAGAGACTCCTTGAAGATGTAGATCTTGAGTTCTTTTCTGAATTGTAGGAGCGTGGGGGTGAGTCTGAAGCTGATGGTGAGAAGGTTCCATATTCTTGGGGGCGTAGGCAGCAAAGGTTTGTTTTCTGCTCCTTTCCTCTTTGCAGCAGCTGATTTCAAGTCTGCACGTGTCCAGGCTTCTGGTGGTGCGACGTCTGAAGGAGATGCTAAGTTTCTCTGTGAGGTAGCTGGGTAACTTGAGGCCGACTGCCTTATAGATGATGCAGCAAGACGTGAAGGTGATGTGTGCGTGCAGTGGGAGCCAGTGAAGGTCGGTGAGGGCCGGGGTGATGTGGTTGTATCTGCATAGACCATTAATGAGGCATGAGGCATGCAGTCGTGTGTAAGACACTTCTCAGGAGCACAAGGGAGGACGGGAGGCCTTCAAGGAGGGCATATGGGGCATGGCTAAAGATCCTACCCCGAGCATATAATCCTCTGGGCATGGCCACAAGCTATGCCTAGCAAACATAGTTGCTGTCTTCAGTGGCCAAATCCCATCCCTTGGGTAGATTGTTGTTTTGTGCGCCATGCCCAGGGCATGGCCGAACGCAATGCTCCCAGCAGAGCGTCCACTGAGCATTGTTACAGGCCGTGCACTGTGGGAACTGCTCATTATTACACAGTGCCTGGATAATGGCCGAGGACAATGCCCCAGGCTCAGTGTCCTCTCTTCATAGCCATGGACATGCCCTGCCTGCACTGTTGGTGTTTTCAGTGTCCAGGATACAATGAAGAAACCGAGAGCACACGATGGGTGTGGTCATAGATTATGCACAGACACATTGATCGCGGAGCATGGCCACCAGCATTGCCGGCTTGTGCACACTGTCCAGTAAGAACACATGGAGCGCTTCCACCTTATGTCCTTTTTTCAGCATTTAACACCAGAGGGAGAGTCAAGGGGACCCTAAAACGTGTCTGTAAGAAATCACATTGAAACTACTCGGTTGCAGAGTGTGTCACTCCATGTTTTGTTGGTGCCAACCTCTTCAGGGACTGCCCATTGGAAATGGAGCGGCATGAATTCTCTAGTCAGGTATAGAGTGTGAAATTGTCAAACATATTCTTCATTCTTCAAAAGTAAAATAGAGGGTTGAGGGGTCTTGCATTTTTGTTTGCTGAATCTTGCCAGGTGTGTTGAATGAATGATAATGGGGGTCATTACGAATATGGCGGTAGGGGCTTAACGGCACCGTTAAGGATGGCGGTGCCGTTAAGCCCCTACCGCCATATTCCGAGGTCCCTTAGCAGGTCCCAGCAGGAACGGCTGGTCTGTCCAGCCGTTCTTAGTGGGACCCGTTAAGGGACCTTGGAGCACATTCATCCCTATGGGGGCTGAAATGGAAATGGGGAATGGTTTACTGAATGGGGACTTACTGGGTCCTCCAAGGTTGGAATGACCCGGTAAATCCTCATTCAGTGAGACCGGACCCGGACCCGGGTTTGGAGGCAGCCATGGCGCTAATAGCACCATGGCTACCTCCAAACTCGTAATGACCCCCAATGTCTCTTTGGGATGGGAAGAAGGGGCGGCTGGAAGTATGGGACATGGGGTGGCAGTCAGCGGAGTAGAGGACAAAGAGATTTTGGAAGGGGTATGAGGACAGTATAGAGAGGAGTGGTGAGAAGCAGAGAAAGGAGAAGGTAAATAGGATGTTTGGTGGCACGGAAATAAGGAGCGAAGAGGTTAGCAGAGTGAAGAAAGAGGGCAATAGGAAGGGGAGACGTAGATAATCTAATAAATGAAAAGTTGGCAATGGGGAAGGGTAACAAGGAGGAGACATTCTGGTTGTCTGCATTGCTGGAAAAGGAAAACATTCACTTTGGGAATCCTCTCTTCCTAGGGGGCGGGGCTGAGAGGAGGGGATGGGGAGAGGGTTGGTGCCGTGGGGCGTGGCCACAGGTCAGGTCACACATTACAGTATCTCTTCATGGAACACACGCCTGGTGATTTGCATAAAAACAAAGAGCATTTTGGGAACATAAGAATGCACAAAATTAAAAATGTTAAATATGTCTTTGATTATGATTCAGCAAGAAACCATTTTCAGTGAGTAAATGGATGTTGGACTTTGCTCTGTTCATTGGTCGCAGAACTCACCCTAACAAAATAATGTCTGTAGATTGCAAGATATATATACCTATTTGGAAAGCCAAACCGGATGCAAGGCTTTGGCTGTTTCTGCATTCAATCTTGTATGAGACTTCTGAAACATGGGCTCCTTGCACATGAGGGCTTGGGAACCGATCTGGGAGTTCACTGGGCTAGCGGCCTCAGTGAGTGCAAGAGTAATAGCTATCAAGAATGTTGCAATGGAAATGGACTACACGTAATACAATTGTGCTCTTTGCATGGCATCAATGCTTTACAAGGAGTCGGCATGACAAGATGGCATACCAGCGTCCTGACAAGCAATGCACACTCAGTGCTAAGGGGAAAGGGGGCCATTTTGTTTTCTTTTTGGACTCGGAAAGGCTTGGAAGCACTGCAAGAGCACCTGGCGAAGTAACCCACCATGTTGTACAACAGTGGGCCTCTAGATATGAAGTATGTTCCCACCTTCAAGGGAGTGATATGCATGATGGCTAGGACTCTTCTGGGTGCTGATGAAAGATCTAGAGCCTGGTCTGAGCCTATTATTTTAGCTTTGATTTTTTAGCTGTTAGGACATCTAAGGACGAAAATTGATGAGCATTAGCTATCAGGCAAATGTAAAGCTGGTCAAACCGTCCGCTGGGCAACTCACAACTCAGTGATTGCTGCCACGACCGCACATGCTAAGAAGGATGTGTCCATTCTAACAAGAGAGGCACACCGCTCTGCGAGAAGCAATCCCACCTTCGCGTCTTGCAGTTGGGTTCCAGGCGATGCTTAATCAATACACACTGCAAAGAGACGACGACGGCTGAGGTTCTAATGGAAAACATTCTTCTTTTCAGCAGCGTTGAAATGACCGGCCTCCCCACAGTTCAACATCCAGGACACGTTTCGCAGCCTGAGTGGCTTCTTCATGGAGGTATTACTATACTTTTTCAGAAATTCTTCCTATTGGAGATTTTCTCTTCATTCAAAACCTGTATTAACAGATGGTATTGGGCAGTTAGTTACACTTTATAGGTGTACAAGTAAAATACACCACTTAAGTCAGATCCGTAATAATTGTGTTCACATTGTCTTTGCCACCTTGTTAGGTTGATTCGACAAAGAGTAGAAAAGGGCTTTGTTAAGGAAAATTGATAAATAACATCTTGCCATCACACCACTAGGCGATATCCGGACGCTGCTCCACCGGTGTTCTATCGCTGTGCCTACCTCCACGCGTGATAGGCTCACACCATCGACAGCATTTCACATGTATTTTTATTTCCAGATATGAATAGGGAGAAGGCATCCACAGTTCCAAAGCCTTCTTCCCTATTCCCTCTATTTTGATTCTGGTTGGAGTACTTGTATTGCCTGGTTTTAGACACTTCAAGGTCACCGATACGTGATTTACGGTAATCAAATTACACTAATGTCTAGCTCTAGGCGGGCACATTCGAATTCTTTGCCAGAAAGCAAGACGGTCCTCAGTGACTCATGGTGCAGGTAGAAGAGAATTGCTGTGGATCGATTTCCCTTCCCAAAGAAAATGCCCTTTCACATAAAAAGGCCGAAGCGAGAAGTACGCAGCTGAGCCGCGTGTGTGGAGCGTTGTCCCCTTTCGACGTGTGGACAGGGCGATGTCTCGGTCACAAAAAAGTGGCCCCCCGTTGCAAATGGCAATTCATTCCTTTGTGACATTGTTTGAATAGTATACCTTTGGGTCTGGTGCGCATTACAAATGAATGAACAAACAAACAAACCCAAGGGGGAGTTTTTAAATAAAATGTGATGCAAATCACACATTGTAAAGAATATTTACTCAGCAACCCTGGTCAAAAATACTAGCCACAGAGTGAGATAACTCATTAAACTGGCCCACAGCGGCATTTTCTGTTTTTGGATCGACCATGTGCCTATTGCCCCATGGGCCAGTCCGAGCCTGGTGGTAAGATCACACTGCCATACACCGAACATCAGAATATCATGGGAATGATGGGCAGCAATGCAAAAGAATATTGAAATAGCTGAACCACCCAGAGTTCTACTTGAGAGAGGTGTTCTTATCACCCCAACGCCTTCGGTCTTGTACTAATGAGTAGACGCGTCTCTCAGACTCCTCTGCCTCGCTTATCCACCCCATGGGCTGTAAAATTATGCTTTGTTTTTATAGGGTGTCCAATGTCCAGGAGAAAGGACAAACGATAATAACTTAAGAGCCACCAATAAGCCCAAACTATTGCATTAGCTTACAAGTAGGAAGAAATGGCATATGAGGAGGGACACAAAGCTTGTAGGTGCTTGGTTATTTGTCCAACTATTGACTGCCCATGGCCATGCTAATCCCTATGGCCAATCCCACTCACTTCCTGCCCCTCCTCGCCCATTACACATCCTCCGGGAATCTATTTGAGCTATCGTTATCAAGAATGACTATCAAACGTTGTGCTCGAAGTGCCTGCCAGTGTTTTTTCAAAGCAGTCTTCTGAGAGTTAGCAACATATTTGGAGTTGTAAATGAGCTACTGGTGTAATATAAATGTCTTAACCAGGTCTGCCGCCAGCCACTTGATTTATAAGCACTATGCATGTCCTTCACTTAAGTACTTTTAAAAACAAGCATTGGCAAAGCCAACAGTTTTGGCTTGTGTACAAGTATTGGGCATGTGCCAGGCAGTGCTATTAGATGCCCCGGTACACACACCATTTTGCACTGGCTACCACCAATGCCCAGTTAATACCACTACGGCAGTGCATGGCAAGTGCCTTTCCCATCCCTATACAAAATCCCAAATTGTTGGCATTGCCAATGCTTGCATTAATAAGCAGATAGAGAGTGTACTTTGATAAGATGAGAAGGCGTGTGTAAATGATTGAGATGCCAGTGCTAAAGTATGCTTCTACTTGTAAACATTGTGCAGAGTTGGGAGGTTTATGTATTAGT
Organism: Ambystoma mexicanum; assembly: GCF_040938575.1. Lineage (NCBI taxonomy): Eukaryota > Metazoa > Chordata > Amphibia > Caudata > Ambystomatidae > Ambystoma > Ambystoma mexicanum. The sequence goes on from NC_090940.1 coordinate 180,803,423, forward strand.
TAAGCTAAGGTGACACAAAGGTATGGTGTAGCATGACTGGTGTAATACAAATTTGGTAGCAAGTACTAGAATTGTTTTGGAAGTAGTGACAGAGCTAGGGTTACTTTTGTACCCTGTATTATTTGGCATTTGCTTGCATGGGACTGTCATGGGGGAGGGATAAGGTAATGACACTCATGTGAGACGAGGAGCGGAGGGCTGGAGTTCAGGTGAGAGAACGGACGGAAATCCCATTGAACAGCTCTATCATGCGTCTGGGATCTAACAGATCATGCCCATTGTCTCTGAACGCCCTTCCCAGGTACAACTTGGTGCTTTCCTTTCCTCTATCTCCCTCTCTACCTGCGGTGTTCCCCAGGGGTCTAACCTCTTGCCCTGGCTTTTCAACCAATACCTGTCTACTCTCGCCTACTGCATTTCCATGTTCGGCTCTAACTTCCAGTGCTATGCTGATGACACTCGACTCATTTTCAGGCTTCCCTCAGACACCTCCTCTCCCTTCCCTCATCTCCGACTGCCTAATCGCCATCCAAAATTGGTGCGCTGCCAATGATCACTGTCTAAATGCCAACAAGACTAAGATCCTCCTCATTGGTACACCTTCACCATCCTTTATCCTCACTCTCTGGCCAGCCTCCCTTGGCCCCCCTCCTAACCTGACCTGCAATGCTAAAAATCCCAGGGTCATCTTTGACTACAAACCTTCCTTCTCCGCACACATCTCTGATGTCTTTAAAAAGTCAAACCTCCTACTGAACCTCCTTAGAGGTACTCTGCCTTTCCTCTCCTTCCCCCAGAAGCTCGTGGTCTCCCTAGCTCTGGTTCTTATGAGGTTGGACTACTGCAACAGCCTCTTTCTTAATCTACCTGCCTGCCTCTGCTCCCCGCCCTTTGCAACTTATCCATAACAGGACTGCAAGACTTGTCCTTGGTCTCAAGCCCTGGGATTGTATCTCTCCAGCTCTGAAATCCCTTCATTGGCTCCCATTGGATGCAAGGATTACATTTAAAACCCTCTGTATTGTCCCCAAGGCTTTCTGGGGCATGGGTCCGAAATACCTTCAACTATCCCTCCGTAGATACTTCCCCTCTCAAGCCCTTCGCTCGCCTACTTCTAACTCTCTCAGGGTCACTCGTTTTTCTAAGAAATGAGCTGGGGGTAGATCTCTGTCTTCGGCGGGGCCTCCCTTTGGAACAGCCTCCCTGCGACCTTGAAACTTCAGGAGAACCATCTCTGGCTCCGGAAGCACCTTAAGACCTTCCTCTTTGCTTCTGCCATTGCCCCTATTCTCCCCTGCTGCTCTGTTCTTTTCTTCCTATGCACCATAATCCTGGCCACCCTTTTTAATTCGGGCCCAGGTACCTGCTTACCCTCCTGCACTGCCTCCGAGCCACCCCTTGCACTGGGATCTGTATCTGTACCCATACAGTCCCCCATTTTTTCTTCTGCACTTATCAGATATACCCTATCTGACAAACCACGTAATTGCCACTGCCGGTATTAATTTATTTATTGCATTTATTTATTTATTTATTGCACTTACTATTTATTCTGCTCTCTCCTTGTGCTGCACTGTCCACTTCTCCCCTTTCCTCGCACTTTCCTCCTTTTCCCTTTTCTATGCACTTGCGCGTTCTTAATGTCACTGGGCCTAGTAAGATCGTTTGTTTTTATGTCTCCCTTGTTCCCTTCCCTTTGCTTGGTTGCACTCTGAAACACCTGTGTATGAGCGCAATATAAATAAAATATCATATCATATCATATCAGATTAGACCTTTGCAGAGGCGCCTGGAGAAGGGACGTCTATGCAAAAGGGCTTTGGAATGCTCATGGAGGGAATCACAATCCCCTAAAGATAAATTGGCCAGCTTGGTTCATAACAGGGTTACCACCAGGCCAGTCTTCTAAAAGGGCCCTCAGTAAAGCATACATGTTAAAGTGATCCCCCAACCCTCACCAGAGTAGAAACTTCCCTAAATCATTAAAGGAACTGGCAGTCTATTTAGCGGAGACATTCCAGGATCACATACCAAAAAATCCTCAGTGATCTTAAACGGCAGAATAGATTTAACAATTTGGAGAGAATCACGTCCTTCGCACCATCAGCGTACCTCAAATTCAAGGAGACTTACACAGAAGATTTGCCCAAGCTCACTAGAAAACTTAAGTCATCCAAGGAACAGCGTGAACCATGCCACACTCCCTCCTCAATGACCACATAGTCTCCCTTTCATACCCTATCATTGAGTTCTGTAACTACGGCCTTTGCACTGAGACCATCTCACCGGACATCAGGACTATAAGCATCACTCTCGCTCCTCAAACAAAACAATGTGGCCACATAACCTAGCCGATAACTACAACCCAATTTCCAATAGCACTGCCCTCGTGAAAATTGAGAAAACAAATCACGACTGATTAACTCATTACCCACAGTGAATTAAATCTTGTCCTACATGCCAAACAATCTGGGTTTCACCCTAAAAAAGCAGCACTGAGACTAGCCTGCTCTTCATGAAAGAGGAACAACTAAAATACCTGGTCAGCAATACTTTTGCAGGTCTTATATTACTTGACCTCTTCTCAGCATTTGACATGGTCAATCCTCACATCATCCGGCAAAGACTGAAATAACAGATGGGCATTCACCGTATTGTCCCTGGATGAATGGCTAATTGCCCAAATGAGTGCACCTGTGGGGTGAACCAAGGTAAATTCAAATCTTCAAACTTTCCTACCCAATGTGAGGTACCTGAAAGGTACAATATTTCCGCTTCATATTTATAATCCATACACCCATTTATTCTGGCTGTATGCAGATGATACCCAGGTCCTCTTTAGCTGTGAAAAATACAGGATTGGGCTGTAGACAAGGATCTCTGCCTCAGTGCCTGAACAACCAAACTCCTATTCTGTGGTATTCCAAACTGAACTGCGTTGCCTTTCAAATGGCCCCTTTGATGACTCAAGCCCATCCCTCGGTGAACAGGTTAAGAATCTGATTGTCATTTTTGATAACAAGCTGTTTTTCAATTGTATATATATTTTTTTTTTAATTGATTTAGCTGTTGAAACAACTTTTCAATACACGAACATAATTTTTTGATTGATTTTTGATATAGTCATAGAAATAACATCAGTTTTAAAAGAATTTCATGATAGGATGTACAGACTCAAGCAGCACAAGTATTGTTGCCCTTCATCTATCAAATATACAAACATTTAACTAAAATATAATAGAATTAAAGTAAAATAGATACACTTCAGGGATAGTTAATTCCCTGACATTATAAAAGTAAGACAAATCGATACTTTGTAAAATAAATCCCTTTTCCAATTACACCTACTCAGGAAGATGTTCCCCTACGTAGATACATCTCAATACATCGATGTCAAAAGAGCCCTGATTCCATCACTTTGAGATTTTTGTAACTTGACCCGAATAAATATGGGCTTCAATGGTTACAGGTGATCCAAAGGAAGGCTACCAAATGTGTACTAATTCTCAAACTTATGGACCACATCCCTCTGGCCTGCGATCTCCCAGTTGGCAGCCTGTGGAAAAAAGGGTCAGACATAGACACTTGTATTTTGCATATAGCGCAAGCCTCGCTCGGGAGCAATGGGGCACTGTGCAAGCATCGGAGAGAACAAGATGGGTACATTTACAAGACAATCCCGGAGCAGTGGCAGCCTCTACCTCAGCTGCCGCATACAAGCGAGACTAAGTCCAAAATACCTCAACTCAAACATGAACCTAAAATATCCCTTCGATTTAACTGATATCAAGACCTGCCTTGCTTTAAAAGAGCCAGATGTGGGAGCAGATCCTAACCGGTACTAGGCACATTTCGTTGGCGCAATCTACCCCACCGCCTAAAAAATGAACCTAGCCTCAAGCGATTAAAGACATCTCTTAAAACCTTCGAAAAGCGAATGTAGGTGTACCAGTGACTCGCCCCCTTTCATTGTTAGGGCCCTTATCCCAACTGTTCTGCCCATTTGACCCAACTTGCCCTTACCCCTGGCCATAGCACTTTATACCAGCACTTATCCCACTATGGGATCCTGCATGATCTCTGTTAGCTCTGAATTGGCTTGTCTCGGGAGGATAGCTCAGGGGCAATGTGCTTGCCTTGAAAGCAAGACGACATGGAGCAACACAGGTTCGATTCCTGAGTCCACGCTTAGAAACCTCTGGGTATTAAGCATGTTACAAATAACCAATTATATTGTATGCTGTGATGAAGGATATCTGACTTGCACATTGTCTCTCACCCTCCTACTTCTTGTATCTGTTGCTGATAGTCTATCAGATGCCTCAGTATTGGATGAGATCACCTCAGGTCTTGACCATATCCTGACCAGTCTCCAATACCATTGGCCAATTACTTTCGTTGCACCTCATAATACATGTGCTATATGCTGTTCTGATGCATCACCTAAGATCACCTGTCTCGTACTCCTTCCTCCCATCTCCTGGTGCGTCATATCATGTTGTCTATCCTATGCGTCGCTATCTCACTTTCTCAACTCTGACCTCGACTTTCCCAATTCTGAGACCATCAGGTTTGATTTACCTCTTTGTATCCCTTATTACTACACTTGAATACTGTATTCCCATGAGTTGGCACCCTACAAAACAATAAACAAATAAATGCATTTATACATGTGTTCGTCTTCATCTAGTCTTGAATGAATCTAAGACATTGCAATAGGTGACGATTAGTCTCAGGTTGTTGGCCGTGGTTCAGTATCAAGGGCGTATCATCAACGTAGAGTTAGATGGATGATGATAGCCAAGTATCCAGCCTGGTTCCTAGTTGCACTGTGGACGATCAGGGGGCACAAGGGGGCGCAGTGTGGACTAACGTGGTGAGGGTCCTTGAGACCATCTTGTGAGTCTGGATAAATGATCACAGGGTCCGGGGAACAGTGCTGGAAATGATTTTATGTGGGATCCCACCAGCGACAGTGGGTGAGGGGGAATACCCACCTCACAAACATAGCCGATAAGTAGCTCAGCTGGTTGCTATGATCTGTGTGTGATCAGCAGGTCGCAGGTTCAAATCCCAGCAAGGCCATGTCAGCCTTTTATCTTTCTGAGGTTGATAAATCAGTACCAACTTTGCTTGGGTGATAATTGTAGGTAAATATGTTTTATGTACAGCACTTTGGCCGAAAGTACTATACATAAAAAACGAATCATTACCAGAAGATTTATCATGAACTCCTTGAACATAAGCTAAGAGTGGAGTGCTTTCTATAATGTTGCTGGAAAGGTATCCAGGTGCACATCTTTGAACCCTAAAGAGCTGTGTTTTCAAATGTCCTGCAGAGCCAATCCTAATTACTAGCGACTGGTATTCAAATCCTGCGGACATTGTATAAAACAGTCCGAACACAATGACCATTGCTCCGGTGTGTTCACTGGCAGTTTGCAAAGGAATTTCCTAGATCCGAACTCAGGGGGAGAAATGTTTTGCTGGATCTGGGAAAATCTGGACCATTTCCAGAAAACACTCAAAAAGTTTTTTTTAAAATTGACCATTTGGCCGAATTTAGCCAGTACAAAAAAAAAAAAAAATCGATGCCCAAAATACCAAATGCTGCTCCCCTCTCCCCATGTCCAGTATTATGGTATTTGGGGGTTGCAGGGGTGTCCCCCGGCTTCCTTGACATTGGAAGCAGAGAAAAAAAAAAAAGAGGAACAAAAATGAAAAAGGGACCCTGCAGTGTCAGCTCCGACCCACGTTAGAGGGACAGAACTGACGTTGTAGGGGTACAAGTGAGGCGGCGGCGGCTGAGGAAAAGGTAAGTAATTGGGGGGAGGGGCCAGCCGGTGGCACTATGATCCACTACAGTCATTTCTGTTGCGATTATTTGGACTTCGGTAAGACAACCCAAATCCCATTTCCAGCACTGGGTGTCAGCACCAGCTCGTTCTGAGAGAGCCTGCCTGACGTCTGGATTGCGCCCGAGCCACCTAGCGGTTCATGGGGTCATAGGTCGTGTAATGCCACTTCCAATGCCTCTCTCATTGTGGTGCCTATGGTAACGGCCAGGTGGAGCTAATCAGGTTGTTTTTTTGGTTTGTTGTTTTTCTAACACCTTTTTTAAAAAGTTGACTGAAGGAGGAAGTGAGTAGCTATTATTTCTACTTTGTTTTCATAAGCGTCATTTCCCCTTCAAGAGGTTACATTGTTTCTTGCTCCTCCTCCTCTCCCCCACATGCGGAGACTCGATGACAAGGACACCCAACAACATTGATAGCCACAAAAAAAAACTCACCCCTGACTCTTCATCAGACTCAAGGCACGCCAGCAGGAAGGGATTTTCTGCAAAGGGAGTCATCCCTTTTGATGCTGCCAGAAGGGTGAACAGCAGGTGCCATTATGAGATTAGAGCAGGAGCCTGTAATTGATTGTCGCCTACAGGAGGTCTCCGCTAAGTACCATGTACTTACTGCAGGGGAGGCAGGACACGGCTATAGATGAATCGTCTTCACAGACCATAAGGGACAGGCTCCTTTCACACTCTATGCTCATGTGTGCATGCAGGTGGCCAGTGATTTCCTCATGTGCTATTATTCAGTTAATTATCAACTCTAAATATTGGTTTTAGTCTGGTCATTAACAGAGGCTCTGCCCATTTATCTTCTATGCCTGTTGTGTCCTCCTGTGTACCCCAATAGTGGCTTTTCTCTGTTTGTCCCATTTTCTGTGCCATGTTACCCCAGACTAGAAATTCTAGAACAAGTATTAACCTTTTTGAAGGGGATTGTCACCCACATCACTTAAGCAGCAAGTCCTGCCCAAGCCCATTAAAGAGGAGTGTAGTTCTTGTTAGAAACTTTTTGTAAACCACAAGTCTCTCCTTTCTGGTACCGAAAACAAATACAATAAAAACTGGGGCATAGTTAAACTCAAAGAAAACTTAATTGCAGTTTAATTTCATCCTAAAAAAATAAATTTGAATTGTACAATCTCCCATCAAATTACTTCCAGCAAAGTCACCACATCTGTACAATACAGCAAAATGCCCATAAAATACATGCAATATTTTGCATTAATATGGTGATCTGTCATCGGTCACTTTGCAGCAAGTAGCCTTTTCCAAAATACACAAATAAAAAAAATGTGTGAGAACCTAAAAAGACCATTTTGGCTGGAGTTTCCCTTTATAGCCTGTCCAGCTTCCAATGATTTCATATGTGAAGCCTGAAACCCGTGGCTCTCCAGATGTTTAGGAATTCCAAGATCTCTCGTCATGGACTATGCTGGCGAGAGCTCATGGGAGTCCAACACATCTGGGGAACCCACATTGACAGACCCCCTTTATTATTGAATATGCTTTGTGGATAACATGGCAGATATAGATGGATTTCAGGCAGCAAGAGCCTACTTAAACTAGCTTATTTGTGGTTGAGCAGTCGGATCTGATCAGGCTGTAAAGTGCAAGTGCATAAAGTGCAAGTGCGTAATAAGGAAATGACGTCCATTTGGCTGCTAAATGAATGCATGTTTGTTTCTCCTGAAGATCGCAGTGACTTTAGCATCAACTAAGCCCAGTTAAAGTTTGAAACGATTCATATATGTCTTGTTTTTACGTAAGTTTGTACATTTTTCAATTCAACTTGTTTTTCTCTATCTTTTTCAGATTTTAGTCTCAGTGACGACAATCATTGCAACTACAGGCAACGTGTCCAATACACCTTTGTATGGCGTGGTTACGGTTGCAGCCTCTTCCATCGGCCTTCCTCCATTTCGGCCTGGTTACCTTCGTCCTGTTTTTGCAAGGTTTGTACGTAGATGCCGGTGCGACTGGAGACCATCCGAGCACAGAACAAAACCGCACCTGTACTGGAACGTACGAATGCAAAGCAGGTGTTATACTGCCAATATGGTACCCCGAGAACCCATCGCTGGGGGACAAAATTGCCAGGGTTATTGTGTACTTTGTGGCAATGATATACATGTTCCTTGGGGTCTCCATCATTGCAGACCGTTTCATGGCTTCGATAGAGGTCATCACATCACAGGAGAGAGAGATCACCATGAAAAAGCCCAACGGAGAGACCACCACAACAACCATTCGGGTCTGGAACGAAACAGTGTCCAACCTGACCCTAATGGCTCTTGGCTCATCTGCACCGGAGATTCTTCTCTCTTTGATTGAGGTCTGCGGCCATGGATTTGTAGCCGGAGATCTGGGCCCGTCCACCATTGTTGGAAGTGCGGCCTTCAATATGTTCATCATTCTGGCAATTTGCGTGTACGTGATTCCTGACGGGGAAGCCAGGAAGATCAAGCATCTTAGAGTGTTCTTTGTCACAGCAGCGTGGAGCATCTTTGCTTACATATGGTTGTACATGATCCTGGCTGTCTTCTCTCCTGGGATCGTCCAAGTGTGGGAAGGTCTCCTGACCCTGTTCTTTTTCCCTGTTTGTGTTTTCTTGGCTTGGGTGGCGGATCGGAGACTGCTCTTCTACAAGTACATGCACAAGAAGTACCGGACGGACAAACACAGAGGGATAATGATAGAGACAGAAGGCGAGCACCCCAAGGGGATTGAGATGGATGGCAAAATGATGAACTCACACTTCCTCGATGGGAGTCTGGTGAATATGGAAGGGAAAGAGGTGGATGAGTCTCGAAGAGAAATGATCAGAATCCTCAAAGACTTGAAACAAAAGCATCCGGAGAAGGACTTGGATCAGCTTGTGGAGATGGCCAACTACTATGCCCTCTCGCACCAGCAAAAGAGTCGAGCATTTTATCGAATCCAGGCCACCAGAATGATGACTGGTGCTGGAAACATCCTGAAAAAACATGCAGCCGAGCAGGCAAAGAAGAGCCTGAGCTTACAGGATGTGCAGTCCGATCAGCCAGAAGAGTTTGTCTCCAAGATCTTCTTTGATCCCTGCTCTTACCAGTGTCTTGAAAACTGCGGCGCCGTCCTATTGACTGTGCACCGCAAAGGTGGTGACATATCCAAGACAGTTTATGTGGACTACAAAACTGAGGATGGCTCTGCCAATGCTGGGGCAGATTACGAGTTTACCGAAGGAATGGTGGTGTTCAAATCAGGAGAAACCCAAAAGGAGTTCTCTGTCGGCGTCATCGACGACGATATATTTGAAGAGGATGAACACTTCTTTGTGCGGCTAAATAACGTGCGAGTAGCCGAGACCTACGATGGCTTGGACCACAACAACTTGCATCATGCCAAAGCCATTTTGGTCTCACCGTGTGTTGCCACAGTGACTATCTTGGATGATGACCATGCTGGAATTTTTACTTTTGAGTGCGATGTCATACATGCGAGCGAAAGCATTGGTGTGATGGAGGTCAAAGTTCTCAGGACATCCGGGGCACGGGGGACAGTTATAGTCCCCTTTAGGACAGTGGAAGGAACAGCCAAAGGTGGCGGGGAAGATTTTGAGGACACTTACGGCGAGTTGGAGTTCAAGAATGATGAAACTGTGTAAGTAGAACCCTCTGCGTTCTTCAGTAATTGATGCCAGTGTTTGTAAATTACATCCCAAGGTCTGATGAGTCATAACTTTAATACTGCGCAAGGTCCTTTTCTTCCTGCCTTGTGTGTCTCCCCTTTGTTTTATCTCCGACCCTTTCAATCCTCAGCCCTTTTGGGGAATCAGCCACGATGCTGGCACACCTCCCGAAATAAAATAAAACTTTGTGTTTACAGTGGAAAATAACACTTTGATCTCAGATTCTCAGCAGCTGATTCACAATGACACACTTGGTGTCAATTACTGCAGGTGTCAGTTACTCTACACTGTGCTCCTAAAATACACCTCAAAGCAGCAGTCACAGAAAAAATCGCAGCTGTTACTTGGGCTACATGTCTTTATATCGAAATATTTGAAAAAGAATGATTAGATATCGAAACTTTTATAACGAAAATCTTTATGAAGAATGCACTTATTTTTTAGGTCACCCCCCCCAAACCCCTGTTTCCCACCCCTAAATACCCACCCAATCCTTTCCCCACAAGCTGTAACCCTTTTTCATTATAAGATATTCGATATATACTCATTCTGCATAAAATAGTCGCTATAAAGACTGCATTCTGTTACTTGCTGCCACCTTAGAGGTCGAATGTGTCGCTTCTGAAAAAAACACGTATACCCAAAATGGGTGAACCAATGCGGAGTAACTCCATCCTGGTAATTAACTATATGTGAGAGAAGAAAACTATTACAATTTTACAAAAATATATTTCTATACGTTTTTTCTCTTGACCCAAAATATGTTTCCTCTTCAAATACCTTCTTCCTCCAGACATCACGTGCTGCGACATACCTTTTCCTTCACTTTCTAACCTCACTTCCAACACTCACCCATGGAAGTTTCAGGTGTAAATTAGGTCTTTTCGCAAAATTTATAAGACAATTTAGAAGTTTTGTGAATACACAATAAGTTATAATGTTCAGGTGTATACCGTTTCCTCATTCAGACACTTCGTCGAAACACCCACAACTCGCCAATGCACCTCTTGGCACACCCACATTTGCTGCTTCTGGAGGAAACCAAAAGACCTTTATCCTTTTCTTAGTCACTTACAAATGTAAATTGTACGTTTGGAGTAAGTTTTTCATGAGTAAATTGCTACTTTGCTCACCAGTAACTTGCATTTAAAAACTCTTTATAAATTGATTCAACAGATCTGAAATTTACTGTCGGCATTGTGTTTTTTGGTTTGTCCTATTAACGCCCATCACCATTTCAAATTGTTTTCATTAGCAATACTCCACAAAATCTTTGAAACTTTGGTTTTATAGCTGGGATAATTAGCTACTTAGTGGGATCGATGGATGTTAGCTGATTTCTTTTTGATGAATAGCAATTTAGCAAAATTTAATTTCTTATGGCCGATTTTTTTTTTTAGCACAAACAGGGTGGGGGGGGGGAGAGACCCCGTACCCCCGCTCCACCCCCACTGCCCATTGCTAGATACCTTACCCCAACTTGCCATCTACTAGGTTGTGGTAAAAACAAGTGGCAAAATATGCTGCAAAAATGAATTTGGTGAAATTGCCATTCGGCAAAAGTGGGTAATCCCATGACTGTCAGCTCCCCGGGAGGAAATTGAAATGGGACTGAGTGTAAATGAAATAGATGCAAACTTGGGTTGGCTGCTCCTGCCAGGTGGTTGCATCTCCTGAATTCTGATAATGTGGTGGACTTGGCACAAGGGTGCCAGTGGTATTCCATGTGCAGCGTTTCAGCCGTGAAGGGCTTCTAGTTTTGAGAGATTGAGCTGAGGCCGGCATGGATGTGGGTTCATCACACGGTTGGGTTGCCTGTGAGAAGCGACCCACCCGTCCGCGACAAAGCAATGTGGGCGTTATTGGCAGGAAAGTAGGCCAGATGCAGGGCACGCCAGTTCATTTTACCATGAATGTTGCTTGCCCGTCCCCAAGGCCAAAATTCTACTTTAACCACCAAAACCACCGGCAATCTGAATCTTCCTCATGTTCCGCTAGAGTTCTGCCCGAAAGAATAGTGCATCACGCGCATGTTCAGGCAGCGACTTTATGCCGCTTTGGATGAAAAGCCATGCTTCCTCTCCGCTCCCTTGTTTGATTTCCTGTTAGTAGGGCCAGTCTTGTTGCCCCCTGTCCACTGTGCCCTATGAAGCTGCCTTACATTGCCTTATCGTAGATCCGGCTCTTGTCACGAGCCACATGGGTTCAAGCTGGGGCCCCGGTACGCGGTGTGTCTGGAAATGGAAGGTGACTGGAACTCCTAAATGTTAGTTTCTGTCATTTTATCTAGTCGTCCTGAAGAAGGTATAGGCAGCTGGCACTCTGGTACAGTAACTTTTAATCCGGCTCCCTTGACAACAGACTTTAGCTGCAAGCCTACTTCACGCTCCGAACCGTCAAAACCTACAGCTTACCAAAGGCCACCTATTTCAAACCCAAACACCTACCAAACACGTGAAATCAGCTGATCGCTCAATTGTGTCACGTGCCCGCCTACGGATCGCTCTATTCTGTCACTTGCCCTCATGTGCCCTCCTATGGATCGCTCCATTCTGTCACATGCCTTCCTACGGATCGCTCCATTATGTCACGTGCCCTCATATATGCCCTCCTATGGATCACTCCATTCTGTCACGTGCCCTCCTACGGATCGCTCCATTCTGTGTCGTGCCCTCCTACGGATCGCTCCATTCTGTCACGTGCCCTCATATGTGCCCTCCTATGGATCACTCCATTCTGTCACGTGCCCTCCTACGGATCGCTCCATTCTGTCACGTGTCCTCATATGTGACCCCTATGGATCGCTCTATTCTGTTACGTGCCCTCATATGTGCCCTCCTATGGATCGCTCCATTCTGTCACGTTCCCCCCTACAGAACTCTCCATTCTGTCACGTGCCCTCCTACAGAATGCTCCATTCTGTCACGTGCCCTCCTACAGAACGCTCCATTCTGTCATGTGCCCTCCTACAGAACGCTCCATTATGTCACGTTCCCCCTACAGAACGCTCCATTCTGTCACGTTCCCCCCTACAGAACGCTCCATTCTGTCACGTGCCCTCCTACAGAACGCTCCATTCTGTCACGTTCCCCCTACAGAACGCTCCATTCTGTCACGTGCCCTCCTACAAAACGCTCCATTCTGTCACGTTCCCCCCTACAGAACGCTCCATTCTGTCACGTGCCCTCCTACAGAACGCTCCATTCTGTCACGTTCCCCCCTACAGAACACTCCATTCTGTCACGTGCCCTCCTACAGAACGCTCCATTCTGTCACGTTCCCCCCTACAGAACGCTCCATTCTGTCACGTGCCCTCCTACAGAACGCTCCATTCTGTCACGTTCCCCCCTACAGAACGCTCCATTCTGTCACGTGCCCTCCTACAGAACGCTCCATTCTGTCACGTTCCCTCCTACGGGCCTTTTCTTTACAATTTTCTGATCCAAGGGCAGCGTTTCCCCTCGCGATTTGCTGCTCAGGTCGTCCACCTGGCTGCTCACAGTGATCGTGAGTCATGAGGCAATGCGGCCGCCACACAATGGGCACCCAAACGCCATGCACCCATTTTCACCATGCCGGATGAGGGCCTGTGTGTGGAACACTTGGACTAGTGGCAGCTGTTCACTGGCCATTTCTGAGATAGGTATTATTTCAAAAGACTTCCTATTCAACATTGGCCACTATGACGTGTTCTGTGCCCACACTTCTTGGGCAGAGCAGTATTGCCTTTAATTCATAACACACTGGAGAATAAAAAATTAAGCATGTGGAAACCACAAACGCTTGGCTGCAGGCCACCCTGCCTTTGTTGTTGTACTGCACTATTGAGTCACTCACTTGCTCATCCACTCCCTCACTCAGTCATTAAGTCACTCATTCAGTCATTCTGCCACTCAATAACCCAGTCTCTCCGTAACTCAACACTCACTCATGCAGCCACTCACATATTCACTCACTTAATCATTTGCTTATTCAGTCATTCGCCAACTCACTCGGTCACTCCTTCATTCAGTCACTAATACATTCAGTCACTTAGCACACACTCATGTAATCACTCAGATATTAAGCCAATCAATCAGCTACTTATGTAGTCACTCACCATCTCGGTCACTCCCTCCTTCATTCACCCACACAGCCACTCACTCACACCCACTCACACCCGCGCTCAATCACTCATCCAGGAACTCGCTCACTCAGACACTCAATCCCACTCACTCATCCAGACAATCACTCATTCTCCCACTCTCCCATTCTCTCACTCGTGTCACCACCACACATAGGGTTAATACTATTTGGTATATGTAAAGCTTTGTCAAGAAGTTTGCAGTTCAGGGAGAGTCACTGGTTCCCCTTTTTTAGGACACGTCTCTGGAACCTTCTACAGCGGCTCTGGACAGGGTTGGCTGAAAATGTGTCAGGGCTGGTGAAGGCTCATTTCAACATGATGCTTGTGGCCCACTTTGCCTTACAGTTGGGAGAAACAGTCAGAGTAGGGTGACCAGACGTCCGGGTTTTCCCGGGACAGTCTGGGGAAATCACCCGACATCCCGGGAGGTTTTTTATTTTACAAACCCCGTACGGGGTTTTGACTATGGTCCCTTTTTTTGCCGGGACCCGATTTCGAAATCCCAAAGTCGGGTCCCGGCGCAACTCTTCCTGTGCGAGTGGGGGCGTGAAATGCTTTTCATGCCGCCATTTCCTCCCCTTTCTCCTCCCCGGCGCTCCCCTCCAATGTGTCAGGATTCGTCCATGGAAGCTGTGGAGCTCATGGCGTCTCTAATAATAGTATACTTCGGTCTAGTCCTCACCCAACATGGCGTCGCTGGACTATAAGACACAACCACGCCCCCTTTCCGGTGCATTGTATCTGTGTTTCCTTCAGACTCCTCAACGCTGCGAGCTACGGATCGTCCTTCCACAGTTTTTCTTAGAGTTTCCCGCTTAGCCTTTGGCTTTTCTTCCCTCCGTTCACTCTGCCCTTCATATCTTGTATTCTCTCCCTTCTCGCCTGTGTTCCGGTTTTTGCCTTCCTTCGTTACTTCTTTTCTGTCCTGTCCGCTCGTTCTGTATTTCGCACTTACTCGGTGTTGTTGCAGCGGTATTGTTTCTGTTTTCTTTCCCTGACCGCGGCACTGTTTCCCTTTTCATTTCACAGCGCCGCGGCACTCCCGTCTTGTTCGTGGTCGCGGAGCTGTTTATTTTAGGCATCCGCGATCACGACTTGGGTACCTTCACTCTCTGGGTTCTGCCAGAGCTCTCGGTAAGTGGGAACTGTTTCTGTATATATTCCCTTCTGCAGACTCCTATCGAAGTCCAAGCTTCCTTATACCGTTTTCCGCATCAACACCGGAAGTTGCTCAGTAAAGACAATTTATCTACAGTCTTTGACTATCCATCTCAAGGAAGAAATACATCCTACCAGGGTTTTTTGTGCCTTTTCGGCTTTTTCCCTGCCATTGGAGGTTTGGCTCCTTGGGGTTCCCCTTGGGCAGGTGTTCCTTCCCTGTCAAGGTGGCCTCTGAGGGAGCCAGGCCTTATTACGCGATAAGAAGAAGAAGACATCCCAAAGGCAGTTGCCTGCCGAAGACAAGAAAGCTAAGAGAAGACCGACCACAGAAACCAAGGACAACATCTCAGAAGGTTCAGGTGAGGAGGAGGTTGGGAAAGGAGGTTACTCACCTGGTGAATCTGACAGTATACAACCCCCATGGCGTCCTTGGAGCAGTATCAGGAGTTGGTGGTAGCGATGCAGAACCTTACGGTTGAAGTACAGGCATTGAAAGCAGAGAATGTAGCTTTAAGACAGCAGGTAGTCCTGCAAAGAGATGACCGGGGAGATCTACCCCCTATGGCCCTGTCGTTTGGGAAATATGATGGGCATCCTGGAGGTCTCAAGGAGTTCTTGGATGCCTGCCAGGTGTATTTCGCATTCCGTCCCTACGCCTACCAGACAGCCTGGTCCAGAGTGGGATTCATCATAGCTAACCTGATTGGTAACGCCCTGGCTTGGGCCACTCCGTTGGTCACAAATAATGACCTTGCGCTACATGATTACGACCGCTCAAGGAGAGATTAGATCGGCCGGAGGTCCTGTACACTTCTTTTGAGGCCATTTTGGATGTGATACAGGGCACTACAGATGTCCAAACCTACTTATCCTGTTTTATCCGGCTTGCCACAAAGGCAGACTGGCCGGACTCTGCCAAACAGACTATATTCCGAAGAGGTCTTCATGAGGATATCAAGGACGAGCTGGCTCGGATTGCTCGCCCGTCGTCTTTTCAGGAACTCACTACTATAGCCTTACAGATTGAATTCCGTCTTAACGAACGACGAAAAGAAAGGAAAAGACCTCGTCCACTGACTACCACACCTCTTTCCCAACCTTCCCGAGAAAACACCGGAGGGGATGCACCCATGCAGATCGGAACAACCAGGGGGCCTCCAACTCCAGAAGAACGAAGAAGACGCCGCGAAGCAGGACTGTGTATGTACTGTGGCTCTTCTAAGCATCTACTTCGCAACTGTCCAGAAGTACCACCTCGTCGAAAGGAAAACTCCAGCCCACGAACCTATGCAAGGGAGGTGTCGGGGGAACCAGCTACAGCCCTTGCTTCATTACAAGACCAATAACAGGGGGCGAAGACAATAGACTCATGGTATTCAAGGTCCAACTCTGGATAACGAGTCCTGAGCCCATCGAGGTGTTGGCCATGCTGGACTGCGGGGCCGCAGGGAATTTTATTGACATAGACTGGGCCAGGAAGAACAAGGTGCCCGAGCGCCTCAAGAATAAACCCATTCCAGTGGAAGGAGTGGACGGTACTCCTCTGTCCTCAGGGCCCATAGTCAAGGAGTCCGTTCCCTTACGGATGAAGATGGAACAGCATACAGAAGACATGGTATTTGATATGATTAAGGCGGCACACTTTCCGTTGGTCATCGGAATTCCCTGGCTTCGAAGGCACAACCCTTCAATTGACTGGTACACAAACAAGGTGTGTTTTGATTCGGATTATTGTCAAGTACATTGCATGGAGGTCCCTAAACTCCAGATTGGAGTAGAAGTGTTTAGTAATCCAATAAAGAAGACAGTATCTTCTATCCCACTCCAGTGCCAGGAATACGCTGAAGTCTTCAAGGATATATTGCCAAGAGTACTTCCTCCCCACAGGTCGGAAGATTGCGCCATCAACATCGAGCCTTCCTCTCAAGTTCCGTTTGGTCGGATGTACCCTTTGTCTTTGCCTGAAAAGAAGGCTTTAAGAGATTACCTAGACGCTCACCTCCAGAACGGACTGATCCAAGAATCCAGGTCATCTTGCGGAGCTTCACTGTTCTTTATACCTAAAAAGGACTCAGCAGAACTCAGACCCTGCATAGATTACCGGGGGCTTAATCAGGGAACGGTTAGAGACCGCTACCCCATGCCCTTGATAAGGGACGTTCTGGAAGCAGTTCAAGGAGCACAATTCTATACCAAATTGGACCTCAGAGGAGCTTATCATCTTTTGAGGATCCGTAAGGGTGATGAGTGGAAGACTGCATTTCGGACACCTTTAGGTCTCTTCGAATATAAGGTGATGCCGTTCGGGCTTGTGAACGGTCCCGCCATATTCCAGCGGTTTATGGACAGGATATTTTCAGACTTATTGTTTGTGTCAGTAGTGGTTTACTTGGATGACATTTTGGTGTACTCACGCAGCCTTCCAGAACACAGGGATCAGGTCAAGGAAGTATTATCCCGTTTACAGGCCAACCAACTATTAGTCAAGCCAGAGAAGTGTACTTTTGAAGCCAGGTCAGTATCTTATCTGGGCTTTATTCTCTCTGCGGCAGGAGTACAGATGGACTCAAGTAAGATACGTGCTATCCAAGACTGCAAAGAACCCCAAAATGTCAAGGAGATACAGAGATTCCTAGGGTTGGTGAACTTTTATAGACAATTCATTCCAAATTTTTCCTAGCTAGTACAACCCATCACTCATTTGCTCAAGAAGGGCGTCAAGTTTTCATTTGATCAAGACCAGAGGGAGGCCTTCAAGCGTTTAAAGGAACATTTCTCTACAGCCCCTATTCTAGTCCAGCCAGATCAGAACCGACCCTTTGTCCGTGAGACCGATGCCTCAGCTGGAGCAGTAGGAGCAGTGCTATTACAAGAGGCAGAGGACGGACTGGAACATCCAGTTGCCTACTATTCAAAAACGTTGTCTAGCAGTGAGCAGAACTACTCAGTCCTCGAAAAGGAACTATTGGCCATGAAGCTGGCATGTCAAGAATGGCGCCATTTACTACAAGGGGCAAACCATAAGTTCCTTATTCGCACTGACCACAGGAATTTAAAGGTACTCCAACAAATGGAATGCACCAATTCCCGCCATTCCCGCTGGGCATATTATTTCTTACAGTTCGATTTTTGTCTTACCTACATACCTGGTACCGAAAATCATGTTGCTGATGCCCTATCCCGGAGCCAAGGTGAAGAACCCACCAAGATCCAGGGTCATGAATTACTGCTCTCTAAGGCACTGGGAGTGTCCACCGTGATCCCTTTCTTGCATGAACTTATGGAGCAATATAAAGAGGAAGAAGCACTGCCCCGGTCAGTCATTCAAGACCCGAACGGTTTGTACTACCTAGGGAAAGCTCTCTATATCCCTTCTAAGACCCTGCAGAGCCAGATACTCAAGTTGTGCCATGACTCTCAGTTGTCGGGTCATCCTGGCATACGCAAGACACGGGATCTCATATGTCGACAATTTTGGTGGCCCACTATCTGCAAGGACGTAGACAAATATGTCTCTTCGTGCCCGGTGTGTGCCAGTAGCAAAAGTCCTACAGGGAGACCGATTGGCTTGCTACAACTGCCAAAAGTACCAGGAAGGTCTTGGGAACATATCTCCACAGACTTTATCGTGGAGCTACCCCTCTCAAAGGG
Source organism: Ambystoma mexicanum (assembly GCF_040938575.1). Taxonomy (NCBI): domain Eukaryota; kingdom Metazoa; phylum Chordata; class Amphibia; order Caudata; family Ambystomatidae; genus Ambystoma; species Ambystoma mexicanum. Next base: position 180,821,876 of record NC_090940.1, read on the forward strand.
AATGAATACCATCATGGTAACTATCGATTCCTTTAGCAAACTGGCACATTTTTCAGCCTTACCCCATCTACCATCGGCTCCAGAGATGGCAGCAGTATTCCTAAGGGACATTGTCAGACTACATGGCCTGCCTAGGACTATAGTCTCTGACAGAGGATCCCAATACACCTCTAGATTCTGGACCACCTTATACCAACAGCTAGGCATCGACAGAGCATTGTCATCGGGTTACCATCCGCAGAGCAATGGTCAGACCGAGAGGCTAAACTCCACCCTTGAACAGTACCTTCGATGTTTTTGCTCTAATAAGCAAGAAGAATGGGTATCCTTTCTCCCTCAGCCGGAATTCGCCTATAACAATGCTCTTCATACATCCATCCGAATGAGCCCATTCCTCTGTACTTACGGGTACCATCCTAACCCCTTGCCATGGTTAGGTATGCCTTCCACCAGGACACCTGCTATTGATAGCCTGTTGGTGGAACTCCTAGAAGTTCAGAAGACTGCCAAAAGGGCACTGGAGTCCAGCAGACAGATGCACAAGAAGTGGGCAGACCGGAGGAGAAGTAGTAATCCGGCCTGGAAGCCCAACCAGTTAGTCTGGTTGTCCACAAGGTTTTTGCCAAAATGGGCCAATCTGGCAAATTTGCACCACGATATACAGGGCCTTTCTCCGTTCTCGCACAGATTAACCCGGTTGCTTACAGACTTAAACTACCGGACAGACTCCAAAGGGTGCATCCAGTCTTCCATACCTCTTTGCTCAAAGAATACCAGACGGACCCGTATGCACGAAGGCTGTCTAACAAAAACCCTTTACACCCACCTGTTCAAGAGGAGTATGAGGTAGCTTATCTGGTGGACTCACGATAGCGTAAGGGAAGACTTCAATATCTGGTACACTGGAAGGGTTATCCTCCGGAAGAGAGAACGTGGGAACCTAGAGGTCATCTCCATGCTCCTAGGCTCATTCAACATTTCCACCGCCTCCACCCAGGGAATCCCGGAGGGCCCCCGAAGGGAAAGGGGTATACTGTCAGGATTCGTCCATGGAAGCTGTGGAGCTCATGGCGTCTCTAATAATAGTATACTTCGGTCTAGTCCTCACCCAACATGGCGTCGCTGGACTATAAGACACAACCACGCCCCCTTTCCGGCGCGTTGTATCTGTGTTTCCTTCAGACTCTTCAGCGCTGCGAGCTACGGATCGTCCTTCCACAGTTCTTCTTAGAGTTTCCCGCTTAGCCTTTGGCTTTTCTTCCCTCCGTTCACTCTGCCCTTCATATCTTGTATTCTCTCCCTTCTCGCCTGTGTTCCGGTTTCTGCCTTCCTTCGTTACTTCTTTTCTGTCCTGTCCGCTCGTTCTGTATTTCGCACTTACTCGGTGTTGTTGCAGCGGTATTGTTTCTGTTTTCTTTCCCTGACCGCGGCACTGTTTCCCTTTTCATTTCACAGCGCCGCGGCACTCCAGTCTTGTTCGTGGTCGCGGAGTTGTTTATTTTAGGCATCCGCGATCACGACTTGGGTACCTTCACTCTCTGGGTTCTGCCAGAGCTCTCGGTAAGTGGGAACTGTTTCTGTATATATTCCCTTCTTCAGACTCCTATCGAAGTCCAAGCTTCCTTATACCGTTTTCCGCATCAACACCGGAAGTTGCTCAGTAAAGACAATTTATCTACAGTCTTTGACTATCCATCTCAAGGAAGAAATACATCCTACCAGGGTTTTTTGTGCCTTTTCGGCTTTTTCCCTGCCATTGGAGGTTTGGCTCCTTGGGGTTCCCCTTGGGCAGGTGTTCCTTCCCTGTCAAGGTGGCCTCTGAGGGAGCCAGGCCTTATTTATGCGATAAGAAGAAGAAGACATCCCAAAGGCAGTTGCCTGCCGAAGACAAGAAAGCTAAGAGAAGACCCACCACAGAAACCAAGGACAACATCTCAGAAGGTTCAGGTGAGGAGGAGGTTGGGAAAGGAGGTTACTCACCTGGTGAATCTGACACAATGAGAGGAGTGTGCCTGTTAGCACACCCCATCCCCTGCCCTGCAACGGGCCAGCGACATAGGAGTAGGACTAAAGTGTTACTTTAGTCCTACGTCTATTTCATTGGCCCGTCCCGGGTTTTTGTTTTAAAAACCCTAAGTCAGAGGCACATGTGGGTGTTTAATTAATAATAAAGTCAAAAGAATGCCACATGTTCTTCAATAGCTGCAGATTATCACAGGACAGGCAGCCAGCAGGAGGCTGAAACACTAAGGCCCTGATTCATGGAATTATTTACGTGTAAAACAGGGATTTGCGTGCCGTTCTGCCCGCAAATCCCCATTCGACAAACAGGGATTTGCGGGCAGAATGGCGCGCAAATCCCCGTTTACATGCAAATATTCTCATGAATCAGGGCCAAAATATCCCCATAAAAGCCATTAATCCCTCTCTGACAGCAGGGTTTTAATGTTGGGGAAACCTGAATAAAAAGGCCAGGAGGTGCTAAGAATGTTGCTTGAGACTGCAAGAGGAAGGTGATGGCATGAGGGCACCAGCAAAGACAACCTTTAGCATGCGCTCTACATACGCTTAACATCCCAAGATAAAGGAATTTGTTTCTGTGGAATAAGACCCTGAACATGGGGCAACTGAAATGACTGACAGGCCCTGATGCCGACCCTGGTTTCTCATGCCAGCCTACTCCACGAGACTGAGCCTGCTCGCAAATAAGACCGGCTGTGGCACCGGAAGTAAACAAGTGCCCTGCTTCAGAAACAGAACCAACTTGAAGCAGAGTATGTGCAGCCATGCTGCGAGCCTTACCGTGCACTGGGAAGCCCTTCAAACGACTTTCCCTCCACGAGCCGGGCCAGAATGCACTGAGGTGACGTCTGATTGTCAGCTTTGGCCTGCCCGGCCAGAATGCAACTCTTGGAAAGCTGCCCACGTATAATGCAGAACTCCACTGCATAGCGATTACGCGCTCTCTTGGAAGGATGAGTACACTTGGAAAACTACTCAACCCAACAATATATTAAGGAACTAATATCAAACGTTGGTGCAGGTGGAAAATCACCCTGCCAAGAAACACCAGAGGCGGTGTAATGTTAATTGCCAGAAGAACCAGTGAACTGTTTGGCAGCCAGCTATCCCCAGTATTGCTTCTAAGTACAGAAACTGCACATCAGTGCACACATCCTGCTTGTTAAACGGGAAAGGGCGCTGCTTTCCCTGCATCCACCCCTCTCACAACACTGTCAATTTTACAGCTGACCATCAACAAGCAGCAGGCAGCAAAGTGCCTGCAGTCACTTATTGTGGTGAATGATGATTGGTTATTTATATAACACGCTCAATACTCAAAGGTTTCTAAGCGCGGACCCGGGGATCGAACCTGTGTTGCTCAATGTCGTTTGGTTTCCAAGGGGTGCACGCTGCCCCTGAGCTATCCTTCCGAGACAATGGCTGCCCTGCCCCCGCAAACATTCAAAAAGTGGTAGGTGGTCCCAATGGGCACTTTCAATCAGTCCTAATCGCTTTTGAGCTATCACTTAAGTGCTGAGGGCATAGTTTTTCCCTCTAATGTACATAAGAAGTCATTGAAGACCTACCAGACCTGCACTTAGGACAGGCGTAGTTTCCTTGGCTTGTGAGATCAAGATTCCCGGGGCACTGCCAACTGATCAACCGATGGCATGATGCAGATCAAGAGAGAAACATCTGTTACACTTACACGTGCATCATCCATGCTCGGTAACCGACTCTTGTCAAACTCTGTCGTGAGGAAGAGCTCTTCGTGCCAGAGGAGGGAGCCAGCTGTTTGTAGAATGCCATTTTTGTCCATATCCAAGTGCATTATTTTACTATTACTCAAAGTAGAGGTCCTATAATTCTTCAATAATTAACCACATGGATCATTTGAGACTTGGTTATTGACCTTAGATCGTAGATGTCAAGTAAGACTTATATTATTAACTGTAGGATTTACATATAGGTTAGGTTATTGATGGTACGGGCCATTGAGGTGTGGGTTTTTGACCAGTGGTTGGGGGGGGGGGCATTGAGAATTAAGCTATTAAACCTATGAGTTAATTGAGACTTAGGGTATTGATGGAAGGGTTCTTCTAGACTCGGCCATAGGGGACAACAGGACTTAGGTTAATGACCATAGGTATTACTTGAGTCTTTAGTCAGTGATGGAAGGAGTTACTTCAGACTTTGGTTAGTAACCATAGGGGTCACTTGAGACTATGGTTGTTGTTGGGAGGAGTCAGTGATACTGTGTACTGTTAGGCTTTTGAGTATAGTGGTCATTGAGAGTTAGGTTATTGGCTGTTGGTGTCACTTGAGATGGACTATTTACTAGAGGTGTTACTTGAGGCTTAGATTATTGACTGCACAGAGTTACTTGAGACTTAGGAAAGAGTGAAAGTGAGGGAGCAGTGCACACAAGGGAAGCAAGGGAGTTCCAGAGTTTACGAGCTAGGGGTGAAAATCACCGGAAACTTGATTGAGAACTGGGACGAGGAGGAGTCAGGGAACTGAGAGAGGGACTTGGAAGGAAGCACGCAAAACGGGGAGTACAGAGTGTTGAGGGATATGGAGGAGCCATGCCTTCAATGCACCATTAAACGATGCAGAGATAGTGGAAGGAAAGACTCGAGGGGAAAAGATGCTAGTGGAGAGAAACAAGGGCCGGGTTAGAAGTGCGAGTGGGGGAAGGGGAGAGTTGAAAGAGAAGACTAATGGATGAGATAGAATTAGATTAGAAGGGAGAAGCAGGGGTGTTGCTAGGTTTGGGAAAGATCCGGACCTACGCTTACGTCAGGACTGTCGGGACTCGGGGATGGCTAGCCTTTTGGTTGTAGCCCCTGAGCTTCTATCCAGGGCTACCGTGTCCACCTGTCAGAGGAATTACTTGCTGGAAGGGGTTCCATGGGAGGTGGTGAGAAGCTCTATTCACTTACCTGCTTCAAACGTATGTGCCTTTACCTTCAGGTAGCCCTGTGCCCTGATTGGCTGCAAGAGGCAAGAGCAAATATTCCTGGGGTCCCTTTGAACTGTGCATTTACAGCAACGTGGGCTTCAAGGTAGGATTTCAAATCGCAAACCAGAGATGTGGTCCAATGTCATGAACACCAGTATCATGCTTTATATCCAGCTTCAGGACGAGCTGTAATTTCGGATGTTATTTTTACCCAATTCATCTACCGTGAAGCCTGAAACCCCGGATGGCTGTTTTTGGAGCTGTAGGTTGTTAACAGATATCCTTTGTGAGTACTAAACACACAGAGCTCCAGTCACTACATTACCTAGCGAATTGCCCGATATCGTCCTATAATTTAGCTGCCCAAAATCCCAAATCCCAAACTTCAGAAGATTTTACTGCACATTTCACTGCAATTATATGTGGGGGTTGGGTGTGGGTAATATATCATTTGCGGGGAGTATGGGGGTGCTGGGGTTCCCCCCACCCCCTTATAATTGTGCTGAAAGGTACAAAAAGATTTTTTTTTGTTGACATTTTGGCATTCAGGAATTATTTTCTGCCGTATTCCCACAGATCCAATTGTCCCAGGCAGTGCAATTCAGATCCCACTTTTGCCACTTCCCACACTGTGTATCTTCTGTGTAAAGCGAACTGTAAGGATAATAATGTCTAGTTGCATTTTTGTATTTGATTGTAGCATGCTGCATTGTGTCCCTGTACACATCTGCATTTGTAATCGTATATGACAATGTAAAAAGGAATTTCATACCTTCTAGGAACTATAGTAACAATACTGAAACGTACCTCATATAAACGGGGAGAGATATTAAACCCAACTATTCCACCTATATTAAATGACCTATTCCACCTCGTCTTTTGGCTTCCATATTTTCGTAGTGATTTTGCGCTCTAGTGGAAGTATCTATTGAGTATTGTGGAGGAAGTTTCAGTGAACTGGATTACAGTGACACCGGGATGTGGACATCATTTTTTTTGGAAGACTTTGTATACTTTCAAAAAGCTGGACAACTGAGGGTATAAAACCTAACTATTAGTGTCATCCAAACAGGTGCTCCCTGCTCCTCCAGAACCATCAAGGACCACATTGACACCCTTGCTCCAGCCCTGGCCGATTTCTGCAATCACTCTTTTGCCAGTGGAAGTTTTCCCTCTCCCCTAAATCTCTCCCTTTTGCACCCCCTCCTGACAAATCCTTCTGCCGATCCTTCCAGTCTGACAAACTACCACCTGATTTCTATCACTCATTTCCTGGGCAAACTCCTGGCAAAGCTTGCCGTCTCCCAGCTTACTCTCCACACCGAATCTGTTGGGTGTCTCCATTCCGATCTGTCTGGCTTCAGAGCAGCCAGAGGCATGGAAACTGCTCTCCTTAACACCCGTGAAGATCTGCTCACTAATATCGATTCTACCCTTACTTCTGTCCTCATCCTCCTTGATCTTTCCTCTGCTTTTGACCTGGCCTGATCAATCACGCCATCCTAATCAAACAACTCCATGAGAACCTGGGCTTCATGGATCAGGCCCTGGAGTGGTTGACCTTTCTCCTGGACCGACCCTCCCAGGTCCAACTTGGGTCCTTTCTCTCCACAACCTCACTCTCCACATGTGGTGTTCCACATGGCTCTATCCTCTCATCCTTGCTCTTAAATGTCTTCTTGGGCCCCTTTGGCCCACCTCATCTCTACCTTCTGCCCTAACTTTAGTGTTATGCGGATGACAATCAGCTCTCTTTCAGGCTCCCCTCAGCCTCCTTTCCTCTCTCGCTCATTCCTGATTGTCTATATGCGATTCAGGAGTGGTGCGTCTCCAACAATCTGTGCCTTAATGCCAGTAAGACTGAGGTCCTTCTCATTGGGACCCCTGCTCCCGCTTTCCCTCTCTCACTCGGCCCAGAAAATGGGGATGAGTTAATTTCTTACATCTAGACTGAAATTCGGAACACACAGCAACTCCCAAATTATAAGCCACATAAAGCGGGAGATTACCTCTAATGGCTAAGTGTTCATTTTCCATTACAAAGTTCATTGGTTCTAAAGGTACTGAGACTACAACTCCAACATATAGCCAAAACATATGAAAATAAGTCCTTCCTCAGGACCCAACCTTCCTGCAAAAGCAGGCAAAGGTGTTTGGACCGTATGTTTTTCCATGTGGTATTTGTTGTTTCTTTTCTGGTTTATGTCCAAATGTCCTGTTCTATTGTGGGCTGGATGGTTTGCTGTTGTGTTTGTTTCTATGCTCATCTTCTCCTTTGTTTTCTTCCGTCGTCCATGTGTACCCACTAAGGCTACCAGATGACTCGATGTCACCATTGGTTCCATACTCCAGTCCTTGACTTTCCTTTTGCTCTAGTTTTACTTTAGTTCATTATGTCCAGTGGAAGTGGCCCATGACTTCCAGAATGCAATTAATAGAGAAAGGGAACAAATCCCTGGACTGGGAGAAAGTTTTCCTGATGGCCTGGAGTCATCCGGTCATTTTTCCAATATCCATACTGAAAAGGCTACTGATTAAGAGAAAATGCATTATCTCATTAACTAAGTAGCTACAGGTGTTCTCAGTGGGGAAATGTTGAAGGGCAATCGAGTAGAAATAGACTTTGATAGGTTTAGATAATGTCTATGTTGACATTCTAAATACTATGTTAAGTGTTCGAGATGGAACAAACCCTTATGCAAGTACCCGTCTCTACACAGTAGAGTTAGAGAAGGCGTGTATAGATGCGTTCTTTGCACCCAAGTACCTGAGTAACTAAGTACCTGATCAATGTCAATGTCATAAAGGCCTGCTGGGAACCTATGATGTTGATGTGCTGGCAATCTATGATTGGTGACATTGAAAACGAGGGGGAACCTTCAATATCAGCAAGCGTGCTGCACATGTAGTCACTAATGCCATGCTGCCCCCTGTCACTGCCATCAGCATGATAGCTGGCAATGATTGCAGTCATAGGTTGAATGAACGGTATAGCTAATAACTAGCAAGCCATGCAACGGGCTGCCGGTCCCTATGCTGTCTTTCTCAGGGATCTTGTGAGAAGCAATCAAGACACTGCAAACAAGGGGCAGGTCAAGAGAAAAAAAGGACTAGCAAGACTTTAGGTGTCCACTGATGTGCCAGGGGTTTCTCTGCATTGTATACATGCATGTTTGATCCCTTTTGTCTGGGATTTATGTTGAACACTTAGGTTTTTTGTGTATGTTGAGGTGAGCAGATATCTACCTGCGTAATACGTTTAACCGTCCATGTATTGCCTGTTGAAATATGCACACCACATTGAACAAAATTTTAGACCTTTGATATATGAATACACTAATTTATTTTTGACAAAAAAAGCTGAGTGATTAGGTTAAATGTGTTGGAGCCTTGTGACACGAAGGCCTTCATCACTTCTTTTGTTTCTGCTGATTATAGTGCGGAAGATTAAGACCCACCAGGCACCCTAAGTGCAGAGATATCTTTCAGGGATGTGCAACTCTGGGCCCTATCCAACATAGTGAATGGTGATGGATTATGGTGTCATGGTGCAACAACTCCAGAGAGATGTGGGTTGCAGACCCTTGCCGTGGTCTTTTTCTAGTTCTGTGATATTGTGATTTATGCCTGAACAATCATATGTTTGTCTTGAGTTCCTTTAGTCTAACAGGCCACATCAAGGCTCTCTGTCGTGGGTGCCCCATGCAAGGATAAGTGCCTTGGCACGCTTTATGGTACACTTGCGCCATGACATAAGTTTATGCTTGATAAGCTGATTCATGAAATGTTGGGTGCAATTCAAAATGACCACAAGAGGTTCATGGCAGTATCACCCCCCATTAGGGTTATATACTGCAACACAGCCACTGTGCCTTGAATATTTGACCCTTTTTGCCTAACTATGTTGAAATGTTTCATGATTTGAACTGTCCAAACTGTGACAATGATTCATATTATTTACAAGACTCTTTAGCCCTATCGATAAGGTATTTAATAAGAAACAACCTTGCCTTGACAAAGACAGTTTTGTCGAAACACGTGTAGGCTGAAAGGCTGAACTGTTGATGCATAAGGAATTAAATCGCATTTTACCAAGCACATCAAGATACTTGTGTTGATTCAAATTGTTTAAGAATTGAAGTCTTTTAACTTATCTTTGCTAAGAGAATATTACATTTTAGGCTAGCGCAATTACCCAGAGCCACCCTGTTTTCATTCTTACAATTCAAAATGGAGCGAAGTTTGGTCTAAAAAATAAAGTGGAGAGGAGCTTATTTTTTTATTTTTTTTTGTTTTTTAGGTTGAATATTTATTTATTCTTTTCGAAATACACACAATGTACATATATACAAGAATAATTTGATACCACCACAATCACAATTAATACATATTAGTAGTCAATCAATTCATACATCAAATTGCCTAAAATCTAACAGTTCCCTCTCTCCCTCCCCCACCCACCATCCCACCCTTCAAGCCAAGTATATACATTAAAAGTTTCAGAGTCTAGTATAGCGATAAAAATCTCCCCCAAACCTTCTCAAACAGTGATAATTCCCTTTCCCTTTCATAAATAACTTTCTCAATATCCGCCAATTCATGGAATTCAGGGAATGTGGATTTCCAACTTGTCAAAATCAGCTTTTTACCAATCATCACATCACGGAACAGACATTTCTTCTGACTTGTAGTCAAATCATCTAGAAGCTCATCACATCCCAACACCAACGTTTCTAAGTCAAAGTCAATTCTTTCCACAAGCACTTCCTCACATAGAGCAACAAACTAAGCCCAAAAACCTCTCACCCTCGAGCAATCCCCTAGCATATGCTCCAGAGTCCCCATTTCATGAACACATGCCCAGCAGCCACTAGTATCAGTCAAACCTCTTGTCCACAATCGCTCTGGCGTCCAGTAAATCCTATTTAGAATTTTGATCTGGCGTGATCTTTCACCGAGACTAAGCGAGCAGAGTTTAACATTCTGGCAAATATTCGACCATTGCACAGTCGAGATCTCACAACCAATGTGACCACTCCAATCATCCTTCAGACAATCATTTCCTTTGTACTCTGCTACTATTTGATGATAAATTCTGCTGGCCAATCCTCCCTCACCTGGAGTGAGGTTATTTGTGAAAAGATCTACATCCAGCCCACATTCCAATTCCATCAATCCCACAGCTTTCCTGAGCCTTCGATAATCACTTACTGAATAATTCATAATATTCAATTTTTCCTGTAGCTCTCTGGCCGATAGCCACTTCCCATCTTTGAAAAGATCAGAGACCCACCTTATTCCGCCCAGAGGATAGATTTACCATTAATCCCGATTCCAGGATTCATCCATACCGAAGAACCTGTGTCCAACAAAGTATTCATCTTCAACAACTCACACAACTTCCTCCACAAAACTCTAAATAATTCAGTCATCGACTTCTTGACGCTACTAGGACCAGAAGCCATCGATAAAATTGCTCTAGGCGAAAGAGGTCCGCTGCAACTAGCCTCAGCCTCCGCCCATTCTTCTGAATCATTCTTAAGAAAAGGCACAAAAAGATGCGACATGAATGACAGATGGTAAGACCTAAAGTTGGGAACTCCTAACCCACCCTTCTCTAGTGGAAGTTGCAATTTCCACAGCTTCAGCTCGGGTTGTTTATGGTCCCACATGAATTCTTGTATCAGTATATCCAATTCCTTCCAATATCTGGGATTAATCATCACAGGAAGCATACTGAACACATAATTGATCTTTGGAGCCACAGTCATCTTCAAAGCATTAACTTTTTCCCACAGCGAGAGATTCAGCAATCCCCATAGCTCCAAATGAACATTAAAATCAGAACAGACAACCCTCAAATTTTCATTTGCATATTCCATGATGTTAGGTGTCAGCCAAATTCCTAAATATCTCATTTTATCTGCACATCATTTGAAACCATAAGAAGTCATAAGATTTCTATCACAGGACGGCGTTAGTGGCAATATCTTGGATTTAGACCAATTTATTCTATTGATGAAACTCAGACAGAATCTCCATAAGTGTCGGTATCAAATACTCCAATTTCCTGAGCACCAGAAGCAGGGAATCAGCAAACAGCCACAACCTTAAGAGGAGCTTATTGAGTGTCAGGAAGTTGAAGCTGCTTCATTGTGTTGCCATTTTCTAGGCTGCATAAGTAATGCTGTCCTGCCCAGTGTTATTTTTAATGCAGCACGAGTATCAGGCTGTGGCGGATGTGGTGCCACCCGTCAAGAACACCTGCAGCCCTTGCACAGGCCCATAGGGGTTATGTTCTGAAAGGTCAAAGATGGTGATGCTGGGAAAAGGGCTTCACCTAATGGTATGTGCTAATGAAAGTGCCGGCTCGCTGATAAGAGGCCCGTGTAATATTGAGACTGGGACGACTTTTGTGGACAGAATGGGCTCGTCTGGTTATGCTCCTGCTTCCCCTCACTCTGCGGAGTCACATTCCCAGAATCCTGCTCCTTTTTTGCCACTAATAGGCGGGAACCTAAAAGGAGTTTTTGATTGTTCTTTGATTGTTCTTGAATACGACGGATTCCAGCCAATCAGGTGGCTGAAGAGTTCATGCCACCTGACTGATTTTCCTGGCCGGAGAGCATCCCAGACACGGACACGTGCGACACACAGAGCATTGTTTTCAGCCACCTGATTGGCCTACATTTTTTAACCTCCTTTCCAACCCCACCCTCTTCTCTGATTCCGCTCATTAAGAGAGCTGAGCACGCTTCTATTCTAGGAATTGTCAGCTGGCGGTCAATAGAGCTTCCCGGATACAAAAGTGTCAGATACCAAAGCTTTTGCTATAGTGTGTTTTTAAGACAACAGTTTAAGTGTTGAGGTCAAGATCATGTTGACAAACAAGACACAGCAAAGTTAAGTAAATGAGGACAAAATGCACAGGAATGAACTGAATTACGACAGAAAGCTTATAGAGTTTAATAAAATGACTTTTCAAAATGGAGGCTGTGCGGGAACGGCAGGGCTCTGCATAATTGTTTTAGAGGAGTAAAGAACAAAGAGACGACCTACTGTGAATTCATTAATACTAATTGAAAAGGTAATGATTTCAAAAGGCAAGAGAAGAAAGGCCGCTCACTTCTCTTTATTGTTTTGTACTTGCAATGAATGCACTTTACCCAGAGTTCTGAGCATAAGGAACACATGGTAGAAACATCAAGAAAATACGAAAGGAGCGGTCCCATGAGAAAAGAATTCAAAGTTAAGAGAAGGAAAGTGACATTTTAGGCGAGAGCGAAAGAGTGAAAGTGAGGTAGCACAGCGACTAGAGGAAGCTACAGAGGTTAGGAGCTACACGTGGACACCTTGTTCATCCTGTATTCCTTAAACGGGGCCATTCTACTTGACTATCTCAAGCATGTGCCTTAAGGATCCAGAAAGAAAGAGGACAGCTGACATTAATCTGGATTAGCACCCTAAAAGCGAGCACCCACGAATGTACCCCCAATGGCTTATGTGTTCAGCCACGGTCATCAATTCCGCGTGCTACCCAGGCCAATGGATTAATTTCCCTTCGCGGTATAGCCTCTGCTCTTTAGCGAAACTCTAGGAGGTTGGATTCTCGCTTTTAAAAGCATTCATTTGGGAACAAATAAATACCCGCGCAGCAACAGAAGCCAAAGGTCGCTTTGCAATATGGTAGTTGAGTCACAAAACTATGCAATGCGTCAAATGGCCAGTAATCACGATGATTCTGAGTTTCACTGTTGGTGAGACAGATCTGCAGATAGATGTCAGTAAGATCAATAAATAGGTAGAAGTACACAGATTGATAGATACTCTACATAGATGGCTAGATGGATATTGATATAGATAGATACTCTACATAGATGGCTAGATGGATATTGATATAGATAGATAGACAGATAGATACTATAAATAGATGGTTAGATAGATATTGATATATTTATTTATTCACATTTGTAAGAAACATAGGTAAATAGATATATACTCTACATAGACGGCTAGATAAATATTGATATAGATAGAGATAGATAGATAGATACTCTACATAGTGGCTATATAGCAGATAGATAGATAGATAGATAGATAGATAGATAGATAGATAGATAGATAGCTGAATAGTATACATAGATAAATAGATAGATAGATAAACAGATTGATGGATAGATAGATAGATAGACAGATAGCTGAATAGTATACATAAATAAATAGATAGATAGATAGATAAACAGATCGATGGATAGATAGGCAGATGTATAGTATACAAGCATGGCTAGATAGGTGTAGATAGAAAGATTGATAGATAGATTGATGAATAGAGAGATAGAAAGATAGCAGTCATATAGATAGACAGATAGATATGTTTTCATGGTTTGGGGTTTTAAAAGATATCAGCTTTCCTTTCTTATAGCGTTGCCTTTTATCGATCAACACTCCCTTTAGCATCATTCCTTTTCTATAACTATCTTCCCTGTCGTCTTGGCAACATTGGTGCACCCAACTTCCTTATCAATCCCTAAATTGATGACTCAAGAGTCCACCTTAGAATGGCCAACTTTCTGAAATCATTCTATGGGACATTTGCCCACAAGGTGCTGATGAAGTCACAGCATCAGCCACCTTTGGCCTGCTTCCAATTGTTATTTAAACATTTGGTGAATGGCTGTTTACCCTCTATTCCCCCCCCCCCCGGCTTAAATAAATACAATGCTAATGGTTTGTCCTTGGGAGGTGATGGCCCCATTTTAAAACTGTCAACATGAGCATCATCACTCCAGAAGCATTAGCATTGTAATAAAGTCTGGTGTCAGAGCGTAACAGCATAACCGGAAGAGCGGCGCGATCTCTAGGCACAAAAAGGAGGCCTGGGTTGAGACTGCTAAATGAAAGGCGACAGGACTTTCACTTGTCTGGCACGGGACTAAGTCCTCCAAAACGGGACAGTCCCGCAAAAAATATGCGGCAGTTGGCAAACCTGGTACACCAGTGAATTACCAAAAGGCAAAATCAATAGCAAACTGATTGCCAGACATCTATAAGCAAAAATGAGGGTGGTGGGCCGTTACTACCCATACAGCTGGCCACTTCAGGCATTCTTGCTATAACCACGGCCCTCAAGCAGCAGACAGCCGATGGCAAAATTCGAAGACAATGGGCCTCATTACGACCCTGGCGGAAGACCATGGTGCTATTAGCACCATGGTCCATGCCGGTAAGTTACCGACTCCGCCATGGAGAAAGGGGGAATTACCACCCCATTATAAGGTTGGCGGGGCTGTAATTCCCCCTTCCTCCATGGCCCTTCCCCATTCCCATTTTTGCCTTATAGGCTCAATGGGAATGGGGAAGGCGCTAAGTACGGTGCTGCAAATTGCGGCACCATAATTAGCACCAAGGTCCCTTTGCGGGTCCCTACTTTAAGAGCTGGTCTACACCAGCCGTTAAGGTCGGGTCCCGCAAAGGGACCTCGTAATTAGGCGCTAATAGGTTAACAGCGCTGCAGCCTTTTACGGCGCCGTTAACCCATTAGTGCCTGGGTCGTAATGAGGCCCAATATTGCATGCAAGCAAGCAATCATTCAGAGGCGAAAAGGAAGGCCCAATGTAAGATGGCCACCAGGGAAAATGGAAAAGGAGTCCAGACGAGAGCACCTTTTCCATTTCCATTGTGGCCTAACTGGGGAAGGAGAGGGAGCGGGTAAAAATGTAAGTGTACATGTCGCAGGGAAATGGTATGGAAGAGTGAGGTGCGTGAAAAGTGTAGCATGGAAGGGCGAAGGGTGGGAGAGGCCAGGGTGCCTCTGCGTTGCTCCTGGGAACATATCCCTGCAGTACTGGTGTCAGTGGGCATGCGCAGGATGCAGGCTTTCACCATTACATGAAGCCAGAATTTGGCTCTCCCTGATTGCCTTGAGCACTCAAGTAGTGTGCTAAGGCCCTACAAGCCATCTCAGCATTCTGGTGTCCTTTATAAATCACTCATGGTGACATCTGTTTTTATTGTCATTTTTAGAAGCAGTAGTTTCGCGCTCCGAAACACTTGTTTATGAGCGCAATCAGTGCTTTAAGTGGACCGGGGCCTGCCGGGGCCGGGCCCCGCCAGTCTCCAAAAAGTGGGGCTGAGCCGGGGCCCTGCCGGGCCCCCCGTCCCACCACGCCATGGCAGGACGCATTATCCCGTCACGGCCGCAGCCGCGACGGGAGATGTGCCCGCCAGTGTAACGTTAGGCAAGTGGACAGAAGTGCCAGCCAGCCACAGCGTAGCTGAGGCTGGCTGGCACTTCTGTCAGTCACTGTAACTTCCCTGATGACCCCCCATCTGAGGGGTCATCAGGGAAGTTACAGTTCCTTTGTTTGCCCTCGCCAGGTCACTGACCCTCGGCCTCTGTGAACCTGCAGGCTCTATGATCTAATATGTAGATTATATCACGCAGCCCGCGGGTTCCCAGAGGGTGAAAGACGCCTCGGGCTCTGTGATCTCTGCTCAGAGCAGCGATCACTGAGCCCGAGGTGCCTGTCTCCTTTGGCAAATCTTTATAAAAGATGCCTTGAAATGTGTACATTTCAAGCCATCTTTTATAAACGTAGAAATATTTCTACGTTTATAACAGACGGCTTGAAACGTACACAATTCAAGGCATTTTTTATAAAGCTTTGTGGACGGACAAAACCACCTTGGGTTTTGTCCGTCCTCAACGCTTTATAAAAGATGGCTTGTACGTTTCAAGCCGTCTTTTATGAACATAGAAATATGTTACAAATGTCTATGTTTATAAAAGGTGGCTTGAAAAGTACACAAACCATAGTATGGTAAGCACACAAGTGTGCGTAATTTACTATGGTTTGTACACTTTCAAGCCACCTTTTATAAACATAGAAATATGCAACATTGCTATGTTTATAAAAGAAGGCTTCAAAAATACACAAACCATACTAGTATGCATACAAATATATAAATGCTCTACTACATTTATCTATTTGTTTGCGCACCCTACTATGATTTGTGCACTTTTAGGCCACGCCCACAGCGGATGCCACGCCCCCAAACGAGGGCCCCCCCTCACTTTCTTACCCCACTTAAAGCACTGAGCGCAATACAAATAAAAATCATATCATATCAGTAGTAGTAGCTGAATTTGTAGTGACCGATGTCCACCAATGAGGTGGTCACGTAAATCTCATTGAAACATAGTGCACAGTAATTTGTCTTGTATACATGCTCTCTCTCCTGCATTTCCTCCCCCTCTCTCTCTTTTTCTTCATAACTGTCTCAATCATTTCCCTGTCTGTATATAGACGTACACAGACACACACACACAGACAAGCACACACACACACCCGAGCATGTGGTTTTCATGTTGACATCCTCAGCACTCACAGTGTGTGATTGGATATGGTACACCTGTGTACAGCCTGCAGTAATCACAGCTGGTTATAGGTCAAAGTATTGAATCCAAAGGATCGAATGACAAAAGGGTCGAATCAAAAGGACTGAAAACAAAAGGTTTGTGGTAAAAAACTATTTTTTTTCATCTAAACGAAAACCCAAAAAAGTATACATAATTTTAAAAAAAATTCAATCCTTTTGTTTTCAATCCTATTGACTCTCACCTTTTGCATTCGATCCTTTTGTATTCGATCCTTTAACCGGAGACCATCACAGCTATATCATTGTCTAAACAATGAACAAATAAGACTATGCATACATCTCTGTTATTTCCTAATACACTGTTTTATACAGGTTTGTGTTTGCGGATAACATATGCAAATTAGCCAGATTAAGAGGCTCTGTCAAATGACTCCACTTGATTGCACTTACAATCCATCGTCTTTGAATTTCTATTTTTTATCTGTCTCGATTACCCTATCACAATTTGATAACCTGTTTTTTCCTGTCACTCAACAATTTTGTATTAGTTTCTTAAAGTAAAAGCAAAGGTTAGTTATGGTAATCATTAATTGCAGAATACTTATTAGTAGAGTTGAAAAATAATATTTAACCAGTTTCTTGGTTTGCAAAAGTAAATACTACCCTTCTGGGATTTTATTTTTGGATGGAGGTGGATGGAGACGTGGATATAGGAGGAGGGGAAGAGGACTAGGACCAACATGTCGGATTTCAGAATTTCCGATCCCCTTTTCACGTGACCAACAATTCCGGAAGCTTAATGGATGGGCAGAGCTCTGAAGGGTTCGTTGGACATTCCATCCGTTTTTATAAAGTCCCCCCACCCCCGGGGCGCACTAAAACTGCCCTCACACAAGTAGTGCTCATTCAGCGCGTCTCTGGTAGTGTGCCACCGAGGGCTGTTCTTTGGAGGATCGCCAAATGCACAACAGGAATTCATTAATTTGGATTTGAAATGCCCCAGTGTAAAAAGAGACTACCCCCTGGCTAATGTGTAGCAGACTGGTAGTGACGCAATATTACAGAAAGGGCCATGTCGTCAGTTGCGGCCCTTTCAGCAGTAAAATGAAGCACAATAGCGGGTGGCACTGGCGGTCGCGCTTACCGTGTAAATCAGATTTATTGAATCCATGTGTCAAGATGCCTCTTTTGGGGGCTGATCATTAAAGCGTTGCCCTTGTGCAAAAAAATGGAGCAAATGATACAGCACCAGTTTTGCTGCTTAGATAATACGGAATGGAGCAAACCGGTTTAGCCATTTTTATCTAAAAATGTTTACACCAGGGCAAAATAAAGCAGCCATCTTTATTTACTCTGTTTGCTGTCTAACAAGAAAAGGTAGGCTGTAAACACAATTCATTTCATGTTATGAAGCAAATATAGTACAAAAAGGTCATATTCCGTTTTTTGCTTGTGCAGATATTTTAGATAATGCAGACAGTAACAAACTCTGTTTGCGCCGTCCGATATCATTATTGCATTTGCCCAAATGATTACCAAAGCACTTGGTCAGATGTCAGCACTGGTGCATTTGTTTCACAATATAGCTGTTTCCGCCAGTATCCAGACACAGATATTTCAGACATGCAATTCTTGTAGCCTGCTTGTTTTGCAAAGTTTAGGAAATCGCGTAGGATTCCGTTAGTGGAAATTCTTAGGCAGAAAAAATAGCAGTGCAATTAATCGAACAATCTCTCTAAAATCAGAAAAATATGTTATTTTTTAATGTTCATATCTTTTTCTTTTTAAAATAGCACAGTAAATGTCATACAATAGTACTATAGCTTCTGCAAAAGAATATCAACTACCATTACCTCATCATATTTTGTTTGTATTTTTTATTTTTGTTGATTGTAGAGCAAACCTCGCTTGAGAGCAGATGAGCGCTTTACAACATGGGGTTGGAAATGTGAGTTTTATTCGTCCTTCAGGTATCATTGAAAGAGCCACGGTTTTAGTGTTTTGTGGAACTGGAGGATGGTGGCGGCATTTGGCGCCTCTGCCGGGATTGAGTTTCAGCTGATCGGGCGTGGCAGGAGAAGGACTGCTTGCAAGTCTTCTCTTTGCGGGATAGCTTTGACTCCAACCTTTTGATAGTTTTGCAACATGAGGTGCGAGAGCCTCCAGAGGCGTGGAGTTTAGCCGCCAAGTATGTTGGTGTTCCGTTTGAGAGTGCTTTCTAGGTGTTAAATGCAGACTTGAATATCATTCTGCGGAGATCAGTACATCATTGCGGTCCTCATACATGAATATATCAATACCGACTTTGCAATGAAAGAAACATTTGTGCCCTTTTCCCCAGCTTTGATTTCACCCCTGCCCCCCGACCCCACTTACCCAGCACCTAGAAACAATTACAAGGGATAGGACAAAATGCAAGGGAATACGGTCACATGACCTTAAGCAAGTTATGTTGCATATAATAACAAAAACCCTATAAGTCGCTTGTTACATAATGTGTTTCTTTGTTGTCCATTCAGGGTGGTAATAAACATAGGCAGGTGCTTTATTAGATTAGAAAGAGGTCATCCTTTTTAGTTTTGGCTCACAGTGGCGCCTAACCCTGCCATAGGAAGAAACCATTGTGTTGAGTCCTGCATTTTCACTGATAGAATTCCCTGAAATTCTCACATTTTCTCTGTACTCTTTTAGAGTGCCCGTCCACCTTATGCTGAGCTATTGGAAGCACAGGGCCACACCGTTTGGGTTTATCTCATGCGCAAATGTTTGGAATGTTGTTGGGGGTTTAGGTTTGCTTCTCTCCCCACCCTACCATGGGGGTGAGGCTGATCAAGCTGATGTCATGCATGTCGTTTGTGAGCGGGTCACTGGAATCTATTGGTGGTCGCTCAGTTTTCCTGACACTCGGAAGTGCTTTGAAAGTGGCTTGCCATATTCTCACTAGCCATCCACCCACCGGGACGGTTTAATTAGGGATGCAGTGGTGGCGATGTGATGCACTTATCTGGCATGCTGAATGGAGTGCTGTTGTTTGTGAGCAAATTGATGTCATTTGTAAGTCTTCTCCTACAAAGTGATATGGTACATGGAGGTGCAAGGCTGGTGGCCTGTTTCCCACGCAGAGTTTTTTGATGCATTAGTTTGCTTCTCTCCCCACACTCTGCCAGGGGTTTGTAGGCTGGGTGAGCCACTGGTGGGCATGTGAGGCTTTGAGGTGTGCTGGGTTCTGGATCAGGCATGTGTGGTGGCAACTCTTCCCTTTTCCCTTATCCACTTACTCCAGGATCGGGGCAAGTGTGGTGGCAACTCTTCCTTTTTCCCTCATCCACTTACTCCAGGATTGGGGCAAGTGTGGTGGCAACTCTTCCCTTTTCCCGTATCCACTTACTCCAGGATCGGGGTAAAGTGTGGGGGCATCTCTTCCTTTTTCCCTTATCCACTTACTGCAGGATCTCCCTGTGATAGCGATTACATTGCTTACCCTAACAGAAAAATGTCTTGAAATCACAAAACATATATATATATATATATATATATTCATTTAGACCGTGCTAAGGATGGAAGGTTTGTGCTGTTTCTCACAGAGCTTGTGGATTAATCAATCACACCATCAAATGTTGTTCATATTGACATAGGCAGGCATAGGAGCAGAACTTGCTGACTGCTGGGATAGCTATCTAGAGGGTGGAGGGTTAGGACCTTGAGGCACTATGGAAAGAGACATCTTGCCAGCACTCAGATCCTCCTTGTTCCAGCCCAATTCCTCCCCTGGCTGTGTACATGCGCGAGCCGCTTCACGAACCGGAAGAAACATCGATGAGCGGAGCAAGATTAGAGCGGGCGATCGGTGATGAGCTCCTTAGTTTCCTGCTCAGTGGTCCCATAGTGCCCTCACCAGACATATCTCAGAAGTAGCCAATAGAGTTTAGATACTTGCCTTCACTTCGTTCCCGCTCCTCTCCAGCATTCCAACTACCACTGCAAGTAAAGGACCTGACCATAATGTCGGGCAAAACCATAGCAATTCAGCACGGCGAAGCAAAGATGGCCGCCCTTCTAGAGTGCTGGTATACAATAAGCTGAAGGACATGCTCTCTGGCATCGCACCTTTATGTCTGAAGGACATGCTCTCTGGCATCGCACCTTTATGTCTGAAGGACATGCTCTCTGGCATCGCACCTTTAGCTCTCTGGCATCGCACCTTTATGTCTGAAAGACATGCTCTCTGGCATCGCACCTTTGTGTCAGTAATGCTTGGAGCTAGGGTGAAGAACACACACTCAGCCCATGTGACCTGGCAGACATAGTGACCTCATCAATGAGAATTAAACATTTAGGAGCTCATGTTATAAAAAGTCATAATTTGACGGCAGGGAGCTGTTACATTTGCACTGCATCATAAATGGCTCCCCGCCACCACATTTCCATCAATTGCATGTGGGAGTGTAAAAGTGCAGGGCAAAAGGGGGTGTTCACACGTGTGCGCTGCCTTTTCCCTGCACTTTTGCACTCCGACATGCAAAGTGAGTGAACGCTGCCTGGCATGCTCGCATGCCAAGCAGCGTTTATTTTTCATTGTGAGCGCCACTTGCCATGCTTGCACGTCAAGTTGTGCTCACAACTACAGTTAAACCAAATCCATGCCGTCGCAAATGCACGAGCACTGGTACGGCGGCGGGGAAGGGAGGTGGCGTAAACGCAAGTTGCGTTCCGCCCGTCCTCTCGGCCATACGCATGAGCGTAAATGAGCTGTTTTATGAATGGAAGGCGTTACAGGCTTTTACGCCTGCCATTCACGTTACGGATCAGTGGTACATGAGCTCCTTCACCAGGTCTAGCCTCATTCCCAACCAGGAGTGAAAGGAAATGCTGCATGTGGTGCTCTGAACTGGTTGGATCCAGAGTTGAAGGCATGCCTTCCATTCCACTTCTGCACAGCATGGCCATGGAAGCATTACCCAAATCTTGGGAAGCCATGACACTACGCCTGTGATTGTATTTTGGTTAAGACGGATTTGCTGGTAAGATAGCTCAGCGGGTTGAGCGCTCGCTGCTGCGATCTGAGCGTGATCTGCAGGTCGCAGGTTCCAATCCCGGCAAGGCCAACTCAGCCTTTCATCCTTCCGATTAAGGCGCTATGTGAATAACACATCATTATCATTTGCTATAAGTGACAGGCTGCCCCCTCCGAGCAGGCGGGGATCCCAAAAATAAGGACCCACGGATTTAATCATGAAAAGGGAGGCACTGGGGGAGGTGGATCTTTTTTTAAAAGGCAACTTAGTATGAATGCATTTAGCAACGCACAGGGGTTTAGATGCAGGTCCTTCCATATCGGCGGCAAACGCCAGCTTCGAGATTTGAGTTTTAAAAATATAGATTTTTTTTTTATTTGTTTTACAGGTGGGCACCCCAACTGTACCCTTTTTTTTTCATTTCCTTCTTCCACCATTTCTGGCTCCCGCCTCCCGACCCTCCTGTATTAGGGCCAGTGGTCGAAGTGGGCGGGAACGGTCGGGAGCGGTGTTCCACTACTTTTATATTTTACTGTTTACAGCTCCACTACTTTTTGCAACCATTTTCACCATTACGGAACTGTTCTTTTTGGCGTTTAAGCACACTTCTCAATTTTACCACCGGATATCATTTACAGCTAAACTGAAATCTATTTCAACTCAATTGGCTGTCCCCAGCACGCCTGCAACCCTTGCAAAATGTGCTGCACGTTTCCGCTTTCCTTCCTACTCTGTCCCCAGCTGGAGTCGCAGTTTCACTACTTTTTTGGTACACTTCTATCACCAATTAGTGGACAAACCCGGAGGCTGCAGGCCATTAAACTTCCGCTGGCATTTAGGCCTGCAATGGTTACCAATCCATCCCGGTGTCTGAGTAGGTTGTACACTTCCATGTGTACAGAGTGCATTCCAATTTCTCAAATGATCCCTCCAGTGATTGGAGTGGGGGCTTTCATAAAGGGGGAGCTCCATTTATGACAGTCAATGCTGGTGACCCCCCTGCATCTAGTCCTGGAATGCAACATATTCCTATGCTTGCAACATTCTATTATATGTCTGAGTTAAAGTGGATTTGATGGGCTTGTTAAACACAGATGCTCTGTCCTTCAAGTTAATCTAGAAAGTTTGCAAGCACTGCAACAAATGGGACACTGGCATACAGAGGCAACAATCCTACAGCAAACCTCTTGTCGATCTAAGGGCTATGGGACAAATCCTGCCCCAGAGCCCACATCTACGCGGTCGCCTCAAAAGTCCCCAAACAGATCTCTGTTTTAACGATCACCCTGGGAAAAGATCCAGGGCTACGCTAATGTCGGGACTGTAGGGACTCGGGGCTAGCTAGCCTTTTCCTTGTAGCTCCTGAGCTTCTATCCAGGACTACAATGAAAAGACCCGCGGCTATAGCCCCCTCACACCCCCACCCCAACCCTAGCAACACCTCTGTGATCACGCGTGCTTCAGTTAAACAATATGCTGTGCATTGCAACCAAGGTTTATTGGGTGCTCTTGTGACATGTTTGTTCCACTGAGGTATGTCAATTCCTTCGTACATCCCTTCGCCTCCTTTGGTCTGACCTAGTCAGATTTCCAACTGTGAGTCAGTCCTAAAAGGGGTTTGTATTCAAAATAGCTCCATTTTTGTGCACCTCCCTCTGAGCTCCTAACCTTCGGAAGATGCCTCCTAAACGAGGCGTAATACTCTGGAGGAACATATACATGCCAATTTAAAAGAAGGATTTGGAACACTTAGCAGGCAATACAAATAAGGAGATCCGAGAGCCTGCAGTGACATACTTGAGCAATAACACCCGCACGTGGGTTTCACTGAACAGCCTAGGCCCAATTTACAGGCCTATGTGAAGTGAGGGCTCTAACGCCAGGCCCTGGCATCATTACCTGTTGGTGACACCCTTAGGACAGATCATATTGCTATTAGGACCCCGGGTTTATGTCCCGTGGTGCTGACAGAAATGTATTTCTTTGAAAGAACGTCTGGCATGCTCGGGGCAAGCCATTGTTTCAAGCAAATACCCAAAATGGCCGCCATGGAAATGGATGGCAGGACTCCAGAGCCCCTCTTCCATTTCCATGACAGCTCAGAGCCTTTGTGAGGAGAGGGATGGCAGCGCAGCAACACCTAATGGGAAGGCGGGAATGGAGGGGAGAAAGCAGCAGGGACTCAGTGGAGAGGGATGGAAGATGGTGGAAGGATGTGAGCAGCAGTGAGGTTACTCGGAAAGCGGGCTTGTATCGTGATATTAAGCCCACATTCCGAGCAACCTGATTGGCTGCCGCACCAGCTCCAGGTGCTAATTAAGACATAAGCACCCCTGCAGAGGCCTTTAACGAGGGTCCCGGTGCCATTACCACCCGGTCTAGACCGTGGAATGTGTGCTTATGGCTACTAGCACCTGGGTTTGCAATCCGGAAACCTGGGGTGCCCAGAGCAAAGTATTTTGTTTCAATGAACGGGATGGCATTAAGATAGCGGCCATGGATCATGACGGCAGGGCACCATACAGAGCCCCTCTTCCATTTCCATGGCAGCCAGAAGAGACACAGAGCGTCAGCATCGGCGGCCGCTCCTGCTGCTGAAGTAACCAGGTAAGTGGGGCTGGGAGTAGGAGGGGTGGGAAATTGGAAGGGAGGGTGTAGGGAAGAAGGCGGGTGGAGGAAGCAGCCATCAGGTTCCTTGGAACGTGGGCTTGGATCGTGGGATTCAGCCCGCGATCCAAGCAAATGACTGGTTGCTCCCCCCACCCCGGGTGCTAATTTGTAGAAATACAAAACTACCAATAGTAATGAGGATCTAACATTCTTTGGAATAAAATAAATACAAGTAATAAAACAGAGATGGACATAAGGTGCTGTTGTCCCTAAGTATGTATGTGGGGTAGGTATACAGGGCAACCCTGCCTATGGAGCAGCGGGGTGCTTTACAAAGGTAAATATGAGGCCTACATGAGAAACTAAACATAGTGGCAGTCTACCTGGATGATGAGAAGGCAAGCACAGGTGTTGCTGCGCTAAGGTCACTACAAAGAAGTAAGACCTCAGGGATTGCCAGACATAATGCAATGGAATGAGCATTAAATACAGAAAATGAATGTATTTTGTTTTTAGGATGTCAAACCCTGCCCTGGTCATACAGGTTTACCAGCATACCGTATTGTAATATGCACTATATAATGTGGCCTGTACCTTTATAAAATGTGAATTATTTATTGGTCACACATGGGGATGCTTTTCTTACAAAAAGATATGCACAGTGTGATGCTGCCCGCATGAATTCAAACTATGCAAATAATGTGTTGGTTGTGAGAGGCAAGACTAGTATACCATGACCTAATAATGTTCATCTGCACGTTTCACACCAGCTTAATGCATTATGCTGTATTTATTCATTTGGTTCCTTAGTTGTGGCTTGTGCATTTTGAGATGAGCTACTGGGCAGGATTAGTTTCCCATTTATTTCATGTTTGTCAGAGGTTTGATCAGCTACATTATTGTGCACTTCAGTCACAGAATGTGTTGTTACTTTATCATGTGTCCAGTTTTTACACATTTATTTTTGATTTTATTTATTGAACATTTGTATGGCGCCTATACATCAAAAAGCATTTCCAGGCGCCACAAGACAAGGGGGAGGGGGGTACAAAGGAGAAAATAACAGTAACGGTCCTACTAGACCTTGTGACATTTGGATCGTGCAAGTGCAATAACAGGAAGTGCAGGGAGAGGGGAGGAGGGAGCAGGGAGAGAGAGGAGGGAGAAGTGAATGGGAGTGGGCTCCAAGGGGCTGGGCAAGTGCTAAGGGAGGCCCAGGAGGGAAATGATTCAGGGAACAAGGGAAGGGGTCACCTAGTGCAAGGGAGGAGGGGTGGACCAGACTGGGTAGGCTAGTTGGGTAAGTGCTAGTAGAGGTGTGAGGGGGAGACTGGTCGAGGGAGGGCCTGGCCCCAGTAAGGCTCATGAGGGATACAGGCACCCAGACATAGAGGCAGGTGGAACTAGCAGAGGAGTGGGAGGGAGAAGGAGGAAGAGAAAAAGAAGGTCTTGAGAAGCTTCTGGAAACTTAAGGAGATCCGGTTCAAGACGGAGAGGAGCAAGGAGGCCTTTCCAGAGGGAGGATCCTGCCAAAGATAGAGATCTACCCGACTCTTGGAGAAGAGTCTGACTTGCAGAGAGTTAGAGCTAGAAGAACAAAGAACTCTAGCAGGGAGGTATTTAGGGAGAAAGAGTTGGTTGTAGTGAGGTCCCAGGCTCCAACAAGTCTTGTGCATGATACAGAGGGTTTTGAACTTGATCCTCGCAGCAACCGGGAGCCACTGGAGAGATTTTAGCACTGGAGAAATGCGGTCCCTGGGCTTGAGACCAAGGATAAGTCTCACAATCCTATTCTGGATTAGTTGAAGGGGGAACAGGGAAGAGTTAGGCAGGTTGAGGAAGAGGCTGTTGCATTAGTCCAGCCTGGAGAGGACAAGAGTGTCCGGGGGAAGATGAGGAAAAGGAGAATGTCTCTGAGGAGATGCAGCTGAAAGTGGGCCTTCTTGGCAAGGTCTGTGATGTGAGGGGAGAAGGGGAGAGAGGAGTTGAAGATGACACCATGGTTTTGTGCTTCACAGGAGGGTGAGAGGAGGGGGCTCATGGAGGGCAGCCAGAATGTCGGAGGGAAGGAGGAGGCTGGGGTCCCAATGAGAAGGATCTCAGTCTCACGGGCATTAAGGCAGAGATTGTTAGCAGTGAACCATGCCTGAATAGCAGATAGACAGTCAGAAATGAGAGAGGAAGAGGAGGAGGCCGAGGAGGGAAACTTGAAGGAGAGTTGCGTGTCGTCCGCATAACACTGGAAGTTAGGAGAGAAGGCGGTGATCAAATGGGTAGGGGGGCAAGGTAGATGTTGAAAAACCAAGGTGAGAGGAAATAGCCCTGAGGGGCACCACAGGTAGAGGGTGAGATGGAGGAGAGAAAAGGGTCCAGTTGAACCTGGGAATGTCGGTCAGAGAAGAAGGAGGTCAGCGAGTCCAGAGCCAGGTCTGTGATGCCAAGGGTATCACAGAGCCGATTTATAAGGGTGGCATGATTGACCGTATCAAAGGCAGAGAAAAGGTCAAGAAGGATGAGAACAAAAGGAAAGTTGGAATTGAGATTAGCGAGCAATTCTTCACGGGTGTTTAGGAGGACAGTTTCCAGGCCTCCTGCAGCTCTGAACCAGGACTGGTGGTTGTGGAGACAACCAAAAGATTCAGTGTGGTGGATACGCTGGGAGATGGCCCGCTTCTCCAAGAGTTTGCCCAGGAAGGGGTTAATGGAGATAGGGCGGTAGTTAGTCAGACAGGAAGGGTCGGCAGAAGGAATTATGAGGTGAGGGTGCACAGGGGAGTGCTTGAGGAGTAACGGGTAGGATCCAGTGGCAAAGGAGTGATTGCAGAAGTAAGCCAAGGCTGGAGCAAGGGAGACAATGTTGTCCTTGATAGTTCTGGAGGAGCAGGGGAGCATCCGTTTGAATGAGACTTTCATAGAGCAAACTTGTCTAGAAACCTCATCAGGTGATATGGGAGAGAAAGAGGAGAGTAGGAGGGAAGAGGGGAGTGGGGCCAAAGAAGGCCTTAGAGCAGGTGAGGGTAAAGGGTGTAGTGTAGAGGAGAGTGAGGACAGTATGTCCTGAGCTTTAGTAATGAAGTGAGAGGCCAGTGAAGTGCAGAGCACCAGGGAAGGCAGAGGAGAAATGGAGACTGCAGACGGATTGGCGAGTTCCTTGCACAAGTTCAGCCATGATGTCAGTGGCCCCAGAGATGCGGCTTGGATATAGACCCTCTTCTTCGAGCAGACGGATAGTCTGTATTTCCTTTGGAGAAGGCGGCAGGCCAATTTGTTAGAGGATGTGCTCAAAGCCTGCCACTTCCACTCAGCTGCTCTGCACTTATGTTCAAACCCTCGTTTGATGGCTATTTAACTCTGTCTCAACCTGCACGCCAAGGGAAGTGTGGGCGCCCGTATGGAGGACTAATGACAATGATAAAATCAGATCCAAACATATCAATGATAGGTAACTCAACAATCCTCTTTGGAGCAATGGCGACTCACATTAGAGTGGGCAGCCAGGCGGACCTCAAAATTCTCCTTGTGAATATCTATTGGCATCAGGATACGTGCCAGGATACGTGCCAGGATACGTGCCAGTTTATCGAGGCACTAGACCTAACATCATCTTTCATACTGAATTGGTACGACCATAAGCCTAACTGTCATATTCTCTTGGGTGGAGATCTAAATTTGGATTGCCTGATGGACAAGAAGTGCTGCATCTGGGGGTTTTCCATTCCTATGTTTGGGCATAAACTAACAGCTGTAGAATGAATGCCTTTTAGGCCTGTGATTGCTGATTGTCAATGGAACAGTCAGACGGGATAGCCCCCCTCGCTCCACCTAGTCCAACGGAACTTCCAAGTCAACATTGGACTATATCTATTTGGACAAGTGGACACATGATCATGGTGTTCAGTTCACCGTAGAGGGATTGAGTGCAAGTGACCATGCAAAGCTAATAGAACACTTTGATAACCCAATAAGTCCCAACAACTTGGTGGCAAAAATACCCAGAATCACCCCAGCATCTAATACACAGGGTAATCATATTGTATGGACCTTTAATCGGGCAAGGCCGGTCGATAACTATGTAGCTGTCTCTTTGGTTGATAAATCTGCGGAGGAAGGTATGATGTCCTTGCAATGGTAATTTCAACTGCCTTAGTAAAGAAGCAATGGATGCTGGCACTTTGGATCCACCAACATGCATATAATACAGCTCTTGACACTCAGAGGAAAGAACTTAGAGCCCAAGTACGGGAGATTAAGTGCGATCCCAACACAATTCTAAGTGAGAAGCTGATTCTTGAGAAAAGAGTACGGCAGTCTTATAAAAGCTGGCAGCGAGCCTCAAGAGCTTTAACAATACACCTGGACTCAGAATCGATGTTGGCTGCTCTAGTCAATAAAAACTCTAAATTATTTTGGGCTCTAATTAATGAGCAAATGGAACTGCAGACAGGGAGATTGGTAAATGCTGTCCTTGAAGCAGACTGGGTTGCCCACTTCTAAGCACTATATGCACCAGTGGAATTCTCCATCAAGGATTTTGTCCTGGCGAACACCTCCTGGGGAGGGCTGGGGAAATAGAAATCAACCCAGAAGTCCTTCAGAAGGTCATTCATGGCTTAAGTACTTCCTGGGTCGCAACAAGCTGTCGAAGATCTTATTTCAATCCAACTCAAATCTTTGGTCAGAAGTATTCACAACAGAATTCATAGACATAGTAAGGACGGAAAGCTTTCCACCAACATGGAGTCAAGCATTAAAGCTTGTAATTATCACCCAATAGCATTGCTAGATGCAGACTTTAAGGTATTTGCATCACTTTTGCTTGAGCATCTTGAGTGATGGGCTACGAGTAAGGGAATTCTTAGTAAATGGCAGACAAGATTCCGTAAAGGTGTGGGAACCCCTCTCAATGGCATGCTTCTAAAATGCATATAACATCTTGCCTGGTCTAAGGGTGGCAATCCAGTCTAGGTAGCCTTGGTTGATCTGACAGCAGCGTTTGACACAGTTAATCGCTCTCTACTCTTGTGAAAACTGCAGCCGTGGAGTACAGGCATAAAAAGAAAAGAAAGGAAAAGAAAAAAGAGCAAAACATACCATGTTTCGGTAGCAGTCGGGAAGGTCGAAGATATTGTTGATCATAAAATTGAAGGGAGGTTCAGGGAGGTTCAACCTCACTGACCATTTGTGTGGTGTCATTCGGTTTTAGACAAAATGTGAAATTCCTCAGTGGTCCCCAACCCTAATATGGTTTATCTTATACCTCCCTTCATTTTTATGATCAACATTATCTTGAACCTTCCCGACTGCTACCGAAACGTGGTATGTTTTGCTCTTTTTTCTTTTTGATGCCTGTACTTGCACAATATTTGGCAATTTATGGTATTCATTTATTTTTCATGCTGTATATACAATGACTATAACCTCTTGTGTTTCTTGGAATTGCAATTTTGTTTGTTTGTGAAAACTGTACTGATTTACGTGTATTGTGGAATCTATACAGCCTTGAAAATGACCCGTTGGTCGAAACACGTGTCGGCTGTACGATTTGCTGATTAAACTTCACCCTTCATGACAATATATTTGTGGACATTTCTACATTTTGATAAAATACAATTCTGATTACTAGTGTTACTTGAGCGCATCCCTTCCACCCACCAGCAATCTCTTCTCTGTTACTATTTCCAGCTTGGGTGGATAAGCTGGGGGGTGAGGCAGGGCCGCTGCCGGTTTTGTCATATTCCACTTCAATATTTGTAACTGTGACGTATGTAATATAAGAGTGGTCAAGAGTGCACAGCACATAAATCAAATCCACAACGGTTCTCAATCTCCTCACATATTCATGATGTCATGGTCTACAATGTATGCCAAAATGGCCCTCTAAAGGATTTCATGCTGCCTGTGCCCAAATATATGCCAGCATCACCACTATAACACATTTTTATGATGAATCTCATAACATATACTAGTACTGCCACCATAAAACAAGGCAGGTGTCTGCAAACAAATATGCCATCTTGCCATGCACACATTATGTTTGTCTCTGACTGGCCTGGACCACACCAGAAAGTGACAGAGGCTGCACGACGTAGGGCCTGGCACCACAGGGGCGGTGGAGTGACAGTGGGGATCGACAGTGCTGCTGTTCGCACCGCCTTGTCACTACAGCATGTGCTGCTGACGGCTCACGATGCTACGTCTGCGGCATGGGATGTAAAAACATATCCAATGCTCACCTACAGAAACTCTCACACTGCAGACATTGCTGCCATCATCCTAGAACGCAGGTCATGACACCAATTTTGGAGACTGAAGGCAAGCATTGCATTTTGCAAACAAACATGGCATGTAGAGCACCTTTCTGAGGTATATGGCCTGCACGTATTCACAAATGCGAGTAGAACAGTTGTAGCTGGCAGTGCTAGGGAGGCAGTAATGGCAGCCCACCGGGATGTGGTAAAGGGTCCATAATGGGCGACCACCTCCACCCCACTTCCTGGCTCCACTACTGCTGCAATACACCATGTCTGCATAGCATAAAGTGTAGGGTCTAATTCTTCAGCTGGAACATGATCATATACTTGTGCATGGAGCCAGATGATGGGCAAACACAGTCCTCATCTCCACGACTACATCTCCACACAAGTCGAATTCTAGGTCCACAACTCCGGACTGTTCAGTGGACTAGGAGATGTAGTCAGAAGATGCTCAACTCACAGCCATTAAATTATATAATGTTGGTGCCATTCTGAACCTAAATTGGTATAGTATTTTTATATATTTTTTTATTATTTGTTTTTGGTTTCGTGAGAAACCTTTACACAATCATTTACATTTAAGTATATCTTAACTTAAACATTCTTTAAACAGCTCAACTCTGTCAATTTGAGAAAAAAAACACATTTTACAACAGCCATCTGAATCCTCTTGTCTCTTGTCAAAAGTATCAAGTGCCATAGTTCCTGTGAAGGTAATATTAAGCAATTTTCAAACAAATGCCTAAAATATTGAATTCTCTTGTCTACCTGACTTGAACACTCAGATAGCGGATGTTGCAGAGTTTCTACTTGGGTCCAACTGAAGTTAAATCTACAAGTACTCTCTTCAAGTTTTATTTGTTTCCGTCGTGTTTTTATTTCTCTGGTGTAAAGAATAGTCAATCAAAATTGTAGGATGGTCCATCTATAATCTGCACTGGGTGCTTTAGGCAGATAACTTACAGTTACTTTCATCTTCTTATCAATAAATATTGCCCTATGTCCGCATGTATATGCCTTCGCCTTAGCCATTGTTATTATCCAGTCACACAGAAAAATCTTCATTTTTGCACGAGTTGGATTAGAAAGTAGTATTTCTTCTGCACTACCTGCTCCTTCTAAGGTCTGCTTGATAGTTTTCCTCCAGGTCTGTGCGAAAGCATAGGAAGTGCAGATGGTAGATGCGCAGGATCCAGAAAACTTCCTATGCATCGAGCAGTGTTTACTTTTGTACATTCCATATAATGAAGGTAAGCCCAGTTCATAACGCAGCTGTGCCATTGGGACCGAGTTAGGTAGATTTGAAATGGACTTCCAGTAGCAACTTTCAATTTTGAGCCACAGATCCTTGCTAACCAGCTTCGTCTCTGAACCATACAGAACTATTGGAACTGGTTTTTGTAGGTAAAAAATGATTGCTGATTTAATTGAAAACTTTCCATATTTGTATAGAATAATTTTAATTTGGGTTATTGTCATGATTTACTTTAGCTTGAATGTCATCATGATAGGTTTGATCTTTGCTACAGTTGCGGATGTTTACTCCCAAGTACTTGTAAACGTCCACGACCTCCAACGGTTTAGTATCCAGAGACCATTTGGTAGTTTTCTTTTTCCTTAATCTCTTAGTCGGGTGTATACATAGAATTTTAGTTTTCTGGACATTTATCACCAAATAATTTCTTCGGTAATATTTTTCTAAAGTGATGAGTACATTTTGCAACCCAACTGGCGTTTCAGATATCAAAATCAATGCCACTATTCTAGCCGTACCTAAACGGTGCACGCTCAGCTCTTGTGTTCTCTGGTTCTTTTATCATGATGGAGATGAAAAAATGGAACAGTGCAGCTGCCATCAGGCAGCCTTGCTTCAAACCACGGTTTGTCGTGATCGATTCTGTTAAGTGACCTTCTTGGGTTAATCGAATTTGAATCGTTGTATTCTGATGCAATTGGTGAATGTAAAATAGCAGATGTTCAGGCCAGCGGACTTTCTTTAATTTGTTCAACAACTTATTCTGTGACATAGAATCAAAAGCTGCTTTAAAGTCAACATATGCCATGTATCACGCTTGCTTAGTGTCGGACATGTGTGATTGTATGGCTATTATGGTCATTAAATTAACTGCGGTACCCATCCCTTTTCTGAATCCTGTCTGGTAAGGGTCGAATAGATCTTTTTCTCACAGAGATTTGTTAAGGTCCCTCATGATCAAACTCGCAAATAATTTCCCAGGCACATCCAGTATGGCTATAGGCCTATAGTTGTTGAGTTCTTGCCTATTGCCTTTTTTAAATACCGGAATGATAATGGATTTCCACCATGTCTTCAGAACAATTTGAGTAGTAAGCACTTTTGTGATGATTTCGAAAATCACGCCAGCCCATACATCAGGATTCTGCTTAAGTGTGAAGTTCGATAGTCCATCTGGACCGGGGGGCTCAGGAATTACTTTATTTGAAAATCAAAGATTTGATGTCTTGAAGTTCAAAAAGAAATGCGTCTATGAGATTCTTTGCCTTATTAGATCGAAATTGGTCGTCTTCTACAGATGCATATAACTTAGAGAAATGTGCTTTCCAGCAGGCTTCAGGTACAGCATTAAGTTGTATCGGCTAGTTGTATCGACATGTGCACCTTTTGATTATAAAAATTTAGCAACTCCCATATCTCCTTCGAATTTATTTTCATTACAGCTTCCAACAGGACTTAGCTGTCCTTTTGATATAACAGAGATTTCCTGCAGGTAATCCAATTCTTATATTTTAACTTTAGCTTTTTTATCAATACAGTTTTTTTCTGACAATGGGCCTCATCACGACTTGGGCGGTAACGGTAACGCTATTAGCGCGGGCTGTATTAAACCTACCGCCGAACTCCCCGGTGCTAATAGCGCCGGATCCCGAGTTCGGCGGTAATGTAAGTCCCCATTCCCCACTGAGCCCATTCGGGAATGCCCCATTCCCCATTGGGCTCAATGGGGAATCTTCGCGCTAATACCGCTGGCGGATTTCCCGCCGGCGGTAATAGCGCAAATTTTCGGCGGATTTCCCCCCCAGCCCAGAGCTGGGGCGAAATCCGCCGAAGCCCTGATTCGGCGGACCCTTAAATCCGGCGGTAATAGCGCTACCGCCGGATTTAAGGGTTACCGCCAAAGTCGTGATGAGGCCCAATGGCAGTAGTTGAGCATGTCTTCTTTCTCTACGAAGGTGTCTTTTCTGGTTATGGGTTCCACTATTGAAAATATGCTGCTTCTTAAAATCTGGTCTGGTTTTTATCCTGGGCACTTGTTTAAATACTTGTAAAGTCTTTACATAGTCACACTCACCCATGTTTCTACTTCCTGAATCGTTCCTTAACTTTTTATATAAGCCGTTCACCTGGTCGAGTGACCACTGAAGGCGATTTCGCCCATTTGTTACCAAAACTCTCTGGGTGTATTTCTCTCGTATATTGAATACAAGGCTATGAGGCAATGACCATTTCAGCATCAGTTGTTTGTGGTCACTAGTGTCTTGGTTTATGACCTTAAATAATTCAACATTGGTTAGCATCCTGTGATCCAAATATATGTAATCTATAATACTTCTCTGATTATTCCTCTTCCATGTAGTTGCGGCAGGTATATCAGTTTCAATGGTGCCGTTTGCTATAAGAAAGCTCTTGCCTTCATTAGTTGCTTCCATCTAGGAGGTTTTGGCGGTTTGATTTCCCTTTTTCTTATCTAAGCATTGAATGTTCAGGTCTCCTGCAATGATGGTTGCGTGGATGGTAGAGTCTGTAGAAATCATATCCATCAACTTCTCAATTATTTCGAAATATTGGTTGGTTTCAATTGTTAGATGATTCCAGTATATGTTTATCACTGCAAGCGTTTCCACCTGTATATATATCTTTTGATTAGCTGAATATTATCGTTAGGTTGTTCCCATAATTCAATTTTGCATCCAGAGAAAGTTTTAGCAGCGGCCAACAGACCAGCCATTGGTCGTCCTCTTTTCTTCTTTATAGCAGGGGCACATATGATTGTAAAATCGTTGCATACGGCATTCCTACGAGCCACGTCTCCTGTAAAAGAATGATGTCACATTGGTGCAAATTATGGTTTGAGGAGTTTGTCAGGTGACTGTTGCCTCGGGTATTCCAGCTAATCAGGGTAAACACTTGCTTATTTGGTTGTTATAGCACCTCTTCGGATAACTTCCTTGGTATAGTATCAAAATCATCTCCTCCCCCTTCCATTGTAAGGATACTTTCAGATTCAAGACACCATGAGCAGATCACGCCCGTTCCCAAGCAACAGCATTGGCTGCGCCCACGGGCCTTCATCTTCTTCATGGTAGCCTGCATCACACCGAAGGAACCAACCACCAAGTCACCCTCCTGCCTTGCAGAGAAGCTCACCACCTCCAGCGGTCAGTGCAACAGAAGAAGCCTTGGCAAGGCCAGGCTGGAAACCGATAAATGCAAGAAGGTAGAAAACACAAAAATAGGACTTCTCTCTGCATGCTCCAATACTTTGGAACGACATTGCAACACGCATCAGGGTAGCTCATTCCGCTTGCCTATACACTGCTCTACTTCATCAGACACTGATCATGGAGGCTTAACTCTCCCACACCTGACCCCCTATACCTCCTATGAACACGCCCCACCTTTTTCAGCACTCGGTTGCTTCCCAGCGTTGAGCTATAGGAAGCCCCATTCATAGAAGAATACATACGAACATCCATACTTCCTGCACGACTGCACTCAGGTAAAGGACCAAAAAGTGAGGCGGCCATTTTCTGGACCCATTGGTGACACATGTCCATACCTTCCCTGCAAAAGCTTGATTGGCATGGGAAGGTAAGTAAAGGAAGGATACAATCAGGGTGGGGCGTGGGGGGCGTGAGGGGGTGAGCAGAGGCGCAGCGCACAGGAGGTGGAACCCCCCATTAAAGAACTTCCCAAAACAAAAAACGGTGTCTGAAAGAAATTCAGTTTTGCGCTTTGTCAGGTTCCAAACATAACTGGTCTCAAAACTGGCATGCAGCCGCCTACCAAGGTTCATTAGATTTGCACTTGGCGTGCACATGGGTGTGATGTTTACGCAATGGATGAAAAATGATGTACATGTCTGACAATCCACTTGTTCTATCTGTTGCTGCATTATTTTCGTCTGGTATCTAGGTAATTGTAAATAAGCACACTGTACACAGTGATTTCTGTTGGGCCGCATTCTTGTAACCCTGAATCAAGCCTGCTTACGTTCCCTCATAGCGCCTCGGTGCCCTCTATAAATACAAAATAAAATAAAATGTGTGTGGGTGTTCATGTGCGCATGTGTCTGTCTCGCGGGCCTGTGTGTGGTTGCAGACTGCACGGCTGTCTTCCGAGAGCTCATATCAGTAATAGAATTCACAGCACACCGAAAGCTTGAAAGCATGAAAGCACTGCACATTGTGCGCCCACTAAAAGGACCTTCCCCAGTACTTTAAGTGGGCCGGGGCCTGCCGGGTTCGGGCCCCAGCAGTCTCCAGAAAGTGGGGATGAGCCGGGGCCCTGCCGGGGCCCCTGTCCCACACAACATTGGCGGAAGCATTATCCCACTGCGACCGCAACCGAACGGGAGATGCGCCCGTCATTATGTCGGGCAAGCTGACAGAAGTGCCAGCCAGCCACAGCGATGCTGAGGCTGGCCGCACTTCTGTCAGTCAGTATAACTTCCTCTGATGACCCCTCATCAGGTCATCAGAGGAAGTTACTGTCCCTATGTTTGCCCTCCCCGGGTCACTGACCCTCGCGAACCCGCGGGCTCCGTGATCTAATATGCAGATTAGATCATGGAGCCCGCGGGTTCGCAGAGGGTGAAAGGCGCCTCGGGCTCTGTGATCTCTGCTCAGAGCAGATAGATCACAGAGCCCGAGGCGTCTATCTCCGTTGGCAAAGCTTTATAAAAGATGCCTCGACTTGTGTACGTTTCAAGCCATCTTTTATAAACGTAGAAATATTTCTATGTTTATAAAAGACGGCTTGAAACGTACACAATTCAAGGCATCTTTTATAAAGCTTTGTCGACGGACAAAGCCACCTATGGTTTGGTCCGTCATCAACGATTTATAAAAGATGCCTTGAATTGTTTACATGTCAAGCCATCTTTTAGAAACATAGAAATATGTTACAAATGTCTATGTTTATGAAAGGTGGCTTGAAAAGTACACAAACCATAGTAAGGTTAGCACACAAGTGTGCTAACCTTACTATGGTTTGTGTACTTTTCAAGCCACCTTTTATAAACATAGAAATATGTAACATTGCTACGTTTATAAAGCTTGAAAAGTACACAAACCATAGTAGTACGCATACAAACATATAAATGCTCACATACATTTCTATATTTGTTTGCGCACCTTGTGTATAGGCGCGTTATAAGTGCCATGTCATATCATATCATACCTTACTATGATTTGTGCACTTCTAGGCCACGCCCACAATGAAAGCCACACCCCCAGACGAGGCCCCCCCTCAATTTCTTACCCCACTTAAAGCACCGACCTTCCCAACAATCCAGCTCTTCGCTGGATGAGTGCCCACCAGCGCCCTGTGCCCCGCCGAACATCCCCACCCTGTGCCTAAAGAGGACTTGTCGGATTGGCCTCAAGAAATGCCCATCTTTGCTACACTTGGGTACATTCCTAAACTGTCCGTGCAGAGCTCATGCGTCCATCGGACCCCAAGGAGCGAAAGTCGATGCCAGGGATAGGGAAAATGCTGAGCGGGCAGGGAACCCTTTTTGTGAGCTGTAGTTTGACACCCGCTGTATCACTGGACTGCAGAACAGCCAAAGTATTTTAATCCTTATTTCGGAGTGACGGGTTGGTTTGTCCGGGAGCAGTTATGCTGGAGGGGCCCTGAAATAAATGGCTTCCTGGAAGGGATCAGCACGGGGTATTTCAGTCGAGAGGCAGGGGTCGTTAGAAGCTGCAAGCATGTGTTCCTGATGCATTGCTTCCTTGCGGCATTGCGCTCAGGAATGCAGTGCTTTGTGCACTGTGTGAGCTCCTCAGAAGTCTGGGACATAGTATGCAGGGTGTACTTTCTCTGAGGAGCCGGGTAGAGGATCCTTGACGGCCAGCGGGTTGGGCCGCCACTTTGGGGGTGGTACCAAGCCTGATTTGCATATGGTCTTTCTCCTTTCTGTAATGACTGGAAGGCTGATGAACGATGGTCTAGAGGGTTGCTCAGGGAGATGCCAGAGGTTATGATTAATTCTAAACCGCCCAGCCATCACCGCTTTTGTTTTATTTTGTGGCTGTACATGGCATGCAGAGGAGAGGGAAGTACCCGCCATAGCAAGGCGGCATCATCCATGCCTGTTCACTTGGTCATGCACTCGATCTTACCCCTTCAGCATACTCGGCATTCGATTGGTGAATAAAGTGACCTCACTCCGGCATCCGTCTGTCTTGATTGGATAGACCCCAAATTCACATGGCAAAAGAGGACCTCTTGGCCAATGGCTGGGAGCATACTTCCCAATGCGAAAGGTCAGTGCTTCCTGGACAAACTCAAACAGATCGCAGGCACTGTGTGTAGATTAATGAGAAGAGCTTGACGCCACTTGGGGTACACAAAATATATATTTATAAAAATGTCACCAAGAGTGGTTTACATTAAAAACACTATTGATACAGTTAAAATGCCAGGTATTACCTAATATGCATATAATACAATGATTCTCTCTGCCATAAATGGCCGGGCATGATTCTCTCTGCTGTGAAGGGCTGGGCATGCTTCTCTCTGTCGCTGCTGGGAAGAGCTGGGCATGCTTCTCTCTGCTGGGAAGAGCAGGGCATGATTATCTCTGCTGTGAAGAGCTGGGCATGCTTCTCTCTGCTGTGAAGAGCTGGGCATGATTATATCTCTCTCTGCTGTGAAGAGCAGGGCATGATTATCTCTGCTGTGAAGAGCTGGGCATGATTATATCTCTCTCTGCTGTGAAGAGCTGGGCATGATTATATCTCTCTCTGCTGTGAAGGGCTGGGCATGCTTCTCTCTCTTGCTGCTGGAAAGAGCTGGGCATGCTTCTCTCTGCTGCAAAGAGGTGGGCATGATTATCTCTGCTGTGAAGAGCTGGGCATGATTCTCTCTGCTGTGAAGAGCTGGGCATGATTATATCTCTCTCTGCTGTGAAGAGCTGGGCATGATGATCTCTGCTGCAAAGAGCAGGGCATGATTATCTCTGCTGTGAAGAGCTAGGCATGATTATCTCTGCTGCAAAGAGCAGGGCATGATTATCTCTGCTGCAAAGAGCAGGGCATGATTATCTCTGCAGCGAAGAGCTGGGCATGATTATCTCTGCTGCAAAGAGCAGGGCATGATTATCTCTGCAGCGAAGAGCTGGGCATGATTATCTCTGCTGCAAAGAGCAGGGCATGATTCTCTCTGCTGCAAAGAGCAGGGCATGATTCTCTCTGCTGTGAGGAGCAGGGCATGGTTATCTCTGCTGTGAAGAGCTGGGCATGATTATCTCTGCTGCAAAGAGCAGGGAATGATTATCTCTGCTGTGAAGAGCAGGGCAGGATTCTCTCTGCTGTGAAGTGCTTGGCAGGATTCTCTCTGCTGTGAAGGGCTTGGCATGATTCTCTCTGCTGTGAAGCGCTGGGTATATGTCTCTCTGCTGTGTGGGACCTGGGCAAGCTTCTCTCTGCTGTGAAGAGCTGGCCATGATTCTCTCTGCTGTGAAGGGCTTGGCATGATTCTCTCTGCTGTGAAGCGCTGGGTATATGTCTCTCTGCTGTGTGGGACCTGGGCAAGCTTCTCTCTGCTGTGAAGAGCTGGCCATGCTTCTCTCTGCTGTCAAGTCCTGGGCATGCATCTCTCCGCTGTGAAGAGCTGGGCATGCTTCCCTCCGCTGTCAAGAGATGGGCATGCATCTCTCCACTGTGAAGAGCTAGGCATGCTTCTCTCTGCTGTCAAGAGGTGGGCATGCTTCCCTCCGCTGTCAAGAGCGGAGCATGCTTCTCTCCGCTGTCAAGAGCTGGGCATGCTTCCCTCCGCTGTCAAGAGCTGGGCATGCTTCCCTCCGCTGTCAAGAGCTGAGCATGCTTCTCTCCGCAGTCAAGAGCTAGGCATGCTTCTCTCCGCAGTCAAGAGCTGGGCATGCTTCCTTCCGCTGTCAAGAGATGGGCATGCATCTCTCCACTGTGAAGAGCTAGGCATGCTTCTCTCTGCTGTCAAGAGCTGGGCATGCTTCCCTCCGCTGTCAAGAGTGGAGCATGCTTCTCTCCGCTGTCAAGAGCTAGGCATGCTTCTCTCCGCTGTCAAGAGCTAGGCATGCTTCTCTCTGCTGTTAAGAGCTGGGCATGCTTCTCTCCGTCAAGAGATGGGCATGCATCTCTCCACTGTGAAGAGCTAGGCATGCTTCTCTCTGCTGTCAAGAGCTGGGCATGCTTTTCTCCGCTGTCAATAGCTGGGCATGCTTTTCTCCACTGTCATAAGCTGGGCATGCATCTCACCGCTGTCAAGAGGTGGGCATGTTTCTCTCTCTGCTGTGAAGAGCTGGGCGTGATTCTCTCTGCTTTGAAGAGCTGGGCATGATTCTCTCTGCTGGGAAGAGCTGGGCATGCTTCTGTCTGCTGTGAAGAGCTAGGCATGATTCTCTCTGCTGGGAAGAGCTGGGCATGCTTCTCTCTGCTGTGAAGAGCTGGGCATGTTTCTCTCTCTGCTGTGAAGAGCTGGGCATGATTCTCTCTGCTGTGAAGTGCTGGGCATGATTCTCTCTGCTGTGAAGAGCTGGGCATGCTTCTCTCTGCTGTGAAGAGCTGGGCATGCTTCTCTCTGCTGTGAAGAGTTGTGCATGCTTCTCTCTGCTGTGAAGAGTTGTGCATGCTTCCCTCCATGCGAAGAGCTGGGCATGCTTCTCTCTCTGCTGTGAAGAGCTGGGCTTGATTCTCTCTGGTATCATGAGAGTGGCATGATTCTCTGATTTAAGGAGCTGGGCATACTTCTCTCTGCTGTGACAGTAAAGCAGAGTGACTACAAAAAGAAACAATTTATTTTTGAAGTCACTGCCTTCATTACAAAATAATTTCTGTAACAGCATAACAGAATGGCCGGGGCCCCATGACATGATGGAAGCCTCCAGGTTGGAGGTCTCCATGTCATGGAGTAGGGCCAGCCCTATGACCACCGTAACGGAAATAATTTTTTTATGAAGTCAGAGTGACTTCAAAAAGGAAC
The DNA here is from genome assembly GCF_040938575.1 of Ambystoma mexicanum. Lineage (NCBI taxonomy): Eukaryota > Metazoa > Chordata > Amphibia > Caudata > Ambystomatidae > Ambystoma > Ambystoma mexicanum. The sequence continues at coordinate 180,862,325 of NC_090940.1, forward strand.
CATTTGTTTTTGAGGTTATAGGGCTCCCCTCTACCCCATGATATGGAGGCCTCCAGACCTTCTGCAGGTGATGGGAACAAGCATTCCTGGCTGTTGCGGGGAGCTGAAGGCCTTGTTCCCTGGACCAATGGATTAAAGGAAAGAAAATGTGTTTTCTTTAAATGTGTGTGTGTGCATGTAAGTATATACATATATTACATGGCTTGTGGGGGCGGCCATGTAGTTATGGTTAAGTTGCTAAACCCAAAGGAAGAGCACTTTTTGGGCGGCTTATAACTTTGCTCCCCCTGGACGAATCCTTACCAAACTTTGCAAAAGACGTATATGTCCCACTCTGATTTTTTCTGCAAAGTTAGCTGAGGTTTGGTCCAGAGGGAGCAAGGAGGGGGAGTGGTCCCAAAATTTCTTTTTTTCCCCATAGACTGAATGGAGAAAAAACGTTTGCTCACGCCTACAGCCCAAACCGCTGGACGGATTTTCACCAAATTTGTGGCAGGAGCGGCAGCTTGGTCCCGAAAGCGTGCTTTTGTAAATTTGGTGAAAATCCATCCAGTACCTTTTTTTTTTAAAACGACCAGAAAGTGGGTCTAAAAAATGTGTGATATCTATGTCCGCTCCGCGGACACACTTCCCTGTTAGCTCCGCGGACAGGACACTGATTGGCTTAGAGGGCAACGTGGTGTCCATGGACATCAGATGTGTCCGCTGATTGGATGGTGAAAAGCGTGAAGTGCGTCAGATTTTTGGAAATGCCCGCCATCTTGGATTCGCGGACAGCGGCCGGTGTCCGTGGACATCGCGGTAAAAACATATTAAAAAACACAACATTGCACTTGTCAAACTTATCAAATAATCTCTGGGGAGGCGAGGGGTGATGAGGATGGGATGGGATATGGCTGAACGAAGCATAACAATTGGTGTTTTTTCGGCGAAAGTCCGCCAACAGTCCTGAGAAGTTCGGGGACACTTCAGATGTTTGGGAGCAGTTTTTGGATGGCATATAACTTTGGCACCACTCAATGGAACTGCATGAAATTCTGCAGTTATATTCCCGACCTGATTCCAAATGAGTTTGCAAAGTTTGGTGGGATTTTGTCAAGGGGGGGCAAAATTAGAGGGGAGGTTCCAATATAATGTAAAGGTTTACAAATGAGGTGCAATTTGACAAACTGATAATAGATCTAGATATAAATGATTTTGCGAAGTTTGGTGGGATTTTATCAAGAGGGGGAAAAATTAGAGGGGGGTCACAAAATATTGCAAAGGCTTATAAATGTGGTGCCATTTGACAAATCTACACAAAGGTTTGCAATAAGGATTTTCCTTCCTACACCGGGACTCTGCAAGCGTCGCAGTGTAGGAAGAAAAATCCTTTTTTTAGCACCCCGGGTTCCCACTTTGGGAACCTAGGGTTCTAATAGCATTCATCCCCCATTACAAGGGCTGGAATGGGGGGATAATGGTCCGAGACCTCGTTATCCACCCTCGCTTCACTTGGGCTGATAACTTGGGCTGCCAGGCCGGTATCCACCGTTCCATCCCTGGAACGGGGAATAAACGCCACAATATTTCCATTAGCATAACACAAAATGCAAATGGAAATGTTGGAAAATCTTATTGAGTCTACGTACTTTACTGAGAAATATAAAGTAGATGGAGTCTATATGTTTTTTTTTAGTTCTATTTTTAACTGTGAAAGGTGGTTTCTAAAGGAACATTTCTTTTTTTGTTTTTGGATGCATTTCTTTTTCGGCAGGAGAGCTTAGAACGAAAGGTGGGGAGGGAAATAACGGAAGAGGCAGCAAACACTAATATGGAGGGTCAGGTGAACAGGGGAAAATGTTGCATGTGTGTTATTTCTAAGGTAGGGGGCAGTGTTTCTCATGCTCCTTGATTACAGCAGTGGTGGTGTTTCTTGGGGAGGAGGGATGGCATTAGCTGATTCCATTTTAAGATAAATAACAGTTTTGCTAAAAGTATGTACTGTGTACTAGATTATTAATGGATGAGTAGGAATAGGTGTTGGAGCTCCTAGATCAGTAGAAAATGCAGTTCCGAACTGTCTGCGAAGGTCAGATCTTATCGTGAAGTGCTGACGGGTTCTCGGACACGTCATCATGCAGCGCGCCAGCATATGGTCATGTGCCACTGTCCGGAAGGTCCGTAATGAAGTCAGATGTTCGTAGACGTTATGGTTAAGTTGCACTAATAAAAACCTATGAAATTCAATGAATAAACTTTGTTAAAGGGACGTTATGGTTACGTTGCGCTACTAAAAACCTATGAAATTCAGTGAAAAAAACTTTGTTAAAGAGACATTATGGTTCCAAGTAAAACCGAAAACCCCCTGAAATTCGCTAGTTATGGTAAGCGAAGCAACCATAACTCGCACCACCACGGTGCACTGCTAAGACTAACACCCAGGACATCAAAGATGTCATCACAAATGTCATTGATGACATCACTGATGACATTTACATGTCTGGCTCACTCTTGTTTCCTTTACTGATATATCTAGGCCAGTAACAGTCAGGAACTAAAATTTTTAAAAGTACTATATTTGTAGACTTCTACTTCAAATATTTTCTTACAGTAATTCACTTAGGGACCACTCACAGCATATGAAACATATACATAGGGGAAACCATAAACTTGGTAGACAGCAATGCTTTCTATGTATGAAGATGATTAGTAAGGTTATCAACACTTTTTTTTATAGGTCTGCTGTTTTTTTTTTACTGTACTTTCCCTGGAAATGCTCATATATGTACACATTGCACTTACACTACTTTCCTTAGTGTCTAGTCACAATATGTGATAGTTATACATAGGGAAGTAGTAGCTTTGAAGCAGAGCAATCATTTCTGTGCATGAAGATAATCAGTTAGGTTATAAAGATTGTCGGGTAATACTGCTGTTTTTGTTTGTTTACTTCACTTTCCCTGTATATGCTAATATTTGTATGTGTTGTTGTCCGTTTGTGTTTTGTGTGCAATAATGCAATAATGTAGTATGTGGGTTTTATTAGGTACTTATTAAATGTTTCACAGTATACAAAACTCTAATAAGAAAGCATTTATAATTTTAGTATTTAACTTGGCAAGATTATTAATATTGCATCTCCGTCATGTCTGCTGCACACTATGCCTATGTTACTACGTGTGTACCTTAGTATATCGGAAAAAAACGCCATAATGCAATGCTATTGGGATTAATGCATTACTTAATGCACTACGCACCTCATGATATTTAGTCCAATGATCCTTGACACTTTTTTTTTATTAACATTACAATAAGAATTCCTTGTACAGACTTTTCATGAAAAGTAAATGTACATGTGATGTCATCAGTGATGTCATCAATGACATTTGTGATGTCATGTTTGATGTCCTGGGTGTTAGTCTTAGCAGTGCACGGTGGTGGCTCGAGTTATGGTTGCTTATCTGGTGAATTTCAGGGGTTTTTTGATTTTACTTGGGACCATAACGGCCCTTTAACAAAGTTGTCACTGAAGTTCATAGGTTTTTAGTAGTGCCACTTAACCATAATGTCCCTTTAACAAAGTTTTGTCATTATATATATATATATATATAGTAATGATCGTAATGTGCATGAATGAGTGAGTGCATGATGTATGGGTTTCTGCCTGTGTGAGTGTATGGTGAAAGGGTGCACACTTAAATGTATGGGTGGCTGTCTGTATGTATGTGTGTGCCCCTGTATGGTGATAGGGTGCACACTTACATTTATGGGTGGCTGCCTGGGTGTGCCTGTACATGAAAGGGTACACACTTCAATGTATGGGTGTGTACCCATACGTGTGTGAGTGTATGTGTCATGGCCACAAGCCCCAGAACACAAAACCCACACCATCTAGTGATGGGGCAATGGGCCACTTGACTCACTTATGTCCCTTTGGGACCTATAAACACAGGGGCCCTGGCTGGACTCAGTCCAGGCTCATACAGAAATGTTAGCAGGAACACTTTATTTCAGTGCAGTAGTGCTTTTACGTTATTTCAGTGCAGGAGTGCTTTTATTTTACAAGAACTTTCCTGTACTGAAAGCCTTTATTCCAGAGAACATCCTCATGTGCTGACTCATTGGGTGTGGCTCCCTATGCCTGGTCTTCATGTGCTGACTCATAGGGTGTGGCAGGCAGGCTTAACATGGTGGGCGTGGCTTCAGAAGCTCAGCTTTATTAGCTGCTCCATCCTTAAGGCCGTTGCTTCAAGCTACTGTGCACTCGCGTGCAACGTGACGCTCACCACCGCTTGGACTAGTTTACTTACATTTGAAACCAAATGTTCTCCTGCATACCCACCTCCAGGAAACCGGTGTTTCATCGCTTCATCTGAAGACTCCTCTCCTAAAATCCAGTGATCTTGATCCCGATGCCGCAGCACCGCACTCCGCATCCATGAACTCGGACCCTGTGAAGAAGAAGAAAGACAAGGTTGGAACATCCGTCCTAGGGCCACACCGCATTTGAACCCAGCGCGCCCCCTAGTTAACAATTTACCAGCTACTGTACCCCTGCAGCTTTGTTCCTCATTCCCTTCGTCTGTCGCCTCGAGCTCCGCAGCTTCTGTCAGGCCAGCAACATCACCTGCAAGGTAAGAAAGCAAAGAGCAAAGAACAATACAAGACAACGAACTTTACAATACAACAAAAACCGAGGAGGAAAGACAAAGGCACACAGGAACACTTACCTGAAGTATAGTGGCTTAGTCGCAGCAGGACTGGACTACCACATGCAAGGGACCAGTGAAGGAACTCGGTCCAGATCAGAAAAGCGCCCCTGCCAGAAGCAGCAGGACGGAGTGCTCGCCAAAACGAATCAACAGGTGAGCTTTCCAGGGACAGCGAATCCCACAGCTACCATGGTTTGGGAGAAGGGGTCTGCAAGGGGATCAGGCACACAAGCTGCCATACTCACGCCCCCTATTCTCCACGTAGGAGCAGTCCTGAGCAGCATCACCTATTACCATCAGTCACCACATAAGCACAGAGGGTGAAGTCGGACCCGAGAGACCTCACCTCAGGGAGGGCTGCAACCGTGCCCCAACGCCTCCACAGAGACCAAGTGAGCGTAACAGTATGGTGAAAGGTTGCACATATGGTGAAAGGATGCACACTTATATATATGGGTGGCTGCCTGGGTGTGCCTGTATGGTGAAAGGATGCACACTTATATATATATGGGTGGCTGCCTGGGTGTGCCTGTATGGTGAAAGGATGTACACTTATATATATGGGTGGCTGCCTGGCTGTGCCTGTATGGTGAAAGGATGTACACTTATATATATGGGTGGCTGCCTGCGTGTGCCTGTATGGTGAAAGGATGTACACTTATATATATGGGTGGCTGCCTGGGTGTGCCTGTATGGTGAAAGGATGTACACTTATATATATGGGTGGCTGCCTGGGTGTGCCTGTATGGTGAAAGGATGTACACTTATATATATGGGTGGCTGCCTGGGTGTGCCTGTATGGTTAAAGGATGTACACTTATATATATGGGTGGCTGCCTGGGTGTGCCTGTATGGTGAAAGGATGTACACTTATATATATGGGTGGCTGCCTGGGTGTGCCTGTATGGTGAAAGGATGTACACCTATATATATGGGTGGCTGCCTGGGTGTGCCTGTATGGTGAAAGGATGTACACTTATATATATGGGTGGCTGCCTGGGTGTGCCTGTATGGTGAAAGGTTGTACACTTATATATATGGGTGGCTGCCTGGGTGTGCCTGTATGGTGAAAGGATGTACACTTATATATATGGGTGGCTGCCTGGGTGTGCCTGTGTGGTGAAAGGATGTACACTTATATATATATGGGTGGCTGCCTGGGTGTGCCTGTGTGGTGAAAGGATGTACACCTATATATATGGGTGGCTGCCTAGGTGTGCCTGTGTGGTGAAAGGATGTACACATATATATGGGTGGCTGCCTGAGTGTGCCTGTGTGGTGAAAGGATGTACACTTATATATATGGGTGGCTGCCTGGGTGTGCCTGTATGGTGAAAGGATTTACACTTATATATACGGGTGGCTGCCTGGGTGTGCCTGTATGGTGAAAGGATGTACACTTATATATATGGGTGGCTGCCTGGGTGTGCCTGTATGGTGAAAGGATGTACACTTATATATACGGGTGGCTGCCTGGGTGTGCCTGTATGGTGAAAGGATGTACACTTATATATATGGGTGGCTGCCTGGGTGTGCCTGTATGGTGAAAGGATGTACACTTATATATATGGGTGGCTGCCTGGGTGTGCCTGTATGGTGAAAGGATGTACACTTATATATATGGGTGGCTGCCTGGGTGTGCCTGTATGGTGAAAGGATGTACACTTATATATATATGGGTGGCTGCCTGGGTGTGCCTGTATGGTGAAAGGATGTACACTTATATATATGGGTGGCTGCCTGGGTGTGCCTGTATGGTGAAAGGATGCACACTTAAATGCATGGGTGGCTGCCTGGGTGTGCCTGTATGGTGAAAGGATGCACACTTAAATGCATGGGTGGCTGCCTGGGTGTGCCTGTATGGTGAAAGGATGCACACTTAAATGCATGGGTGGCTGCCTGGGTGTGCCTGTATGGTGAAAGGATGCACACTTAAATGCATGGGTGGCTGCCTGGGTGTGCCTGTATGGTGAAAGTGTGGCCAAATCATAATGGCCATCCATGTCCCGGCTACGCAGGCATGATATGTGGTATTAGTGGCTAGAGAGGCTTTTTTGTGCAGCCAGGCTAGTCATTTTTTTAGTTTTTGTTTAGTTTGACTTTTTTAAACTGGGCATCTCTGATAAAACAGTGATGCTAAGTGTAATTGCCTGGCTAGACTGGCATTTGGGTGCAGCCAGTCAAGTCATTTTTGACAGTGACATTGTATATTTTTGTTGGGCATCTGTGATAAAACAACAATTGATAAGTGTTATTGCTTTGACTGGCATTTTGTTACAAGCAGTCTAGGTATGTCTTAAATGTGGCCTGGCATGCTTTAATGTAATATGTCATTTCGTGTCTAGACTGGTCTAAATCATGCAGCCAGATGGACATGTTTTATCCATAGTGCCTTGGCTTTTTTAATAGCAAACCACTAAATTAATTAAAGCATTCATGTTCCTGTGCACTGTTGGTGACTTGCATGTATTGGATTTTTAGATTGGGGTTACCCTACGAAACAATTGAAAAGCCTCTGTCTTTTTAGCCAATTTTTCTCAGGAAGTGTGCTGTCTAAAGAATTAACGCACGTATCTTTCTCCTAGTGCAGTGTGCGGCATACCCCTGCAGCAGCACGTTCGCGCGTCCTGCCCAAGCGTGGTAATCTAGGCCGGCCCAGAGTGTGGCACAACCTGTGATTTGTTGCCGAGATGGGGGGGGCTCCGTCAGCATGGCTCGCAGTGGGGGGCCCCAAATGTTGTGCTACGCCACTGTATACACCACAATGAAACCTATTTGGAAACTGATTAGAAGGACTGCAACATGTATTCGACGGGACACATGATAGTTAGGGAAGCTATCCACCGGACGGGTGTTTATAACAACATCGCTAGCGCTGTTAATATATCAAGAGTAGTACTGCAGGCCAAAGGAAGGCAAGCTGGAGCTGCGAGGGAAAGAGGGACGGCGCGGCTGCGCGAGGGACTGCAGGAACAAGTGACGCGCTGGTTCATCCTGAGCAGCGCTACAGAAAATGAAACAGGAGGGCTGTACACAAATAAGAAACGGCAGACAGAGGCAAACCTAGCTGAAGCACACAGGCAAAGCAGGAAACTGGCTGGGAGGCCTGCTTCAACGTTTCGAGAATTATAGCTTGTATCATTACAGGGTTGAACTCGGCAGCTCCCTGGAGGAACACAGGTGAATTCGGAGACCTGGTGCTCTATTCCTCAGGACTCCATCTTGTGGGCATAGATCCACGTAGAGTCTGGCAATCCCTCTAGTTATGCCAATGTCAGCTGGTTAAATGCCTTCTCCCTGTTGAGGCGGCCGCGGCTTGAGGGCAGCCCTGGTGCCTTTGACAGGGCGGGCCCTGTGGGAGCGAATGCCTGCACTGATCAATGCTCATTCCGCCCACCTCTACCATACCATAGCCATGGGATCTTTTGAAAACCTCTTTAGTGTTTTGGTAGGTGCTTTACCCTGATGCCTCTTCCACCCCGTCAGCAGGCTACGCCGCACCTGGCAAGGCTACCAGATTCACTATTTTATACTAAGATTGGGGTTACTCTCTAAAAAGCAATAATCCAGTGGTCTGCAACCTTCAGCTCTGCGGATGTTTTGAACTACAGCTCCCATCACGCCCCTCCAGCATAGCCAATGGTGAGGGATCATGGTAATAATAGTTCAAACCACCTGAAGGGCTTCAGGCTGCACACCCACACAATAGGTGCATTCATTTCCTATTCGGCCATACGTTCCCGCCAGAAAGAGGCATTTGTGAGAGGAAATTCACCAGGGCGTCCCTTGACAGGACACATTTGGGCATGGAAGCCCTAGTGTGAGAGCACCCCTCTTTCAGAGCTCCTTACCTAGACGTGCCACCGATGACAGTGAAAGTGGCGCTAAGCAAAGGGAAGCACCCGGGTGTGCCCCGCACACACTAGGGGGCCAGCTAATGCACATGTTGTTACGATCCGTACAGACCCATATGCTGAGCAACTGCACGCTACTCCTATGGGTTATATGAGATCTTACCGACCACGCTTACAGAGGGGTAAATTTAATTGTGGACACAATACCAAAAAACACTAAATTGTTTTCTTTTTTCTATTTGCGGTGGGGCCCCCCGAAGTCCCTTGTGTTTTTACCCTTATAATGCCACCCCAACCCCATCCCGACCCATTTGAACCCCTTTACCCCACTACCCTTTATTTATTTAATTCATGTTTGCAGTGTTTTTCGGTATTATGGTCCACTCTGTAATGCTTTAGATATATTGACTGGAAACCCTTCCATGCACATCCATAACACAGCCAAATGGTAGTCGTCCAGTTGGCAACTTTCTGGGGCCCATTTGGACTATGTTGCCTCCACTCTGGAACCATCATTTTGTTTTACATGTGAAACCAGTTAGCCAATATTGCGACCCCTTTGCTGTTATTTCTTTTTCAACGAAGTGAGATGACAACATTAATGTAGCGCTACAGATGCGCTTTGTAGCGCTCAGTTTGAGTACTTCACTCTCTAAATCAGGCAAATACTGCCATAAAAGTAAGGAGTAAAAATACTCCCAGCATATAATGGGAAACAATGAAGTTGTGTTAATGAATGTAACTAGCGCCTTGATGCCTGAGGGCTTGGCACACTCTATACATAAAATAAAAAAAATTGAAATAAACAGATAGGAGCTTGGCCCTGCTTGCAGCCACGCCCCCACGCCCCACTCTGCGGATATTGTCTGATCAGCGTCACAGGAAGGAGCTTGGATCAGTGGTTCCAGCAATGCTGTGTCGCTAGAAGGAACTCAGATCAGTGTTCCTAGCAGTGCAGTGGTACAAGAAGGAGCTCGGATCATTGGTCCTAGCAGTGCAGTGTCACAGGAAGTAGCTCAGAACAGTGGTCCCAGCAGTGCAGTGTCAAAGGAAGGAGCTCGGATCAGTGGTCCCAGCAGTAGAGCGTCACAGGAAGGAGCTCAGATCAGTGGTTGCAGCAGTGCATTGTCACAGGAAGGAACTCAGATATGTGGTCCCATTAGTGCAGTGTCACAGGAAGAAGCTCAGATCAGTGGTCCCATCAGTGCAGTGTTGCCGTAAGGAGCTCAGATCAGTGTTCCTGGCAGTGCAGTGTCACAGGAAGGAGCTCAGATCAGTGGTCCTAGCAGTGCAGTGTTGTAGTAAGGTGCCTGATCAGTGGTTAAAGCAGAGCAGTGTCACAGGAAGGCGCTTAGATCAGTGGTCCCAGCTGTACAGAGCCACAGGAAGGCACTCAGATCAGTGGTCCCAGAAGTGCACTGTCACAGCAAAGAGCTCAGATCAGTGGTCCCAGCAGTGCAGTGTCCCAAGAAGGAGCTTGGATCAGTGGTCCCAGAAAGCTGTGTCACAGGAAGGAGCTCGGATCAGTGGTCCTAGCAGTGCAGTGTCAAAGGAAGGAGCTCGGATCAGTGGTCCCAGCAGTGCAGTGTCACCGGAAGGAGCTCGGATCAGTGGTCCCAGCAGTGCTGTGTCACAGGAAGGAGCTTGAATCGGTAGTCCCAGAATGCTGTGCCACAGGAAGGAGCTCGGATCAGTGTTCCTAGCAGTGTAGTGTCGCAAGAAGGAGCTCAGATCAGTGGTCCCATCAGTGCAGTGTCACGGGAAGGAGCTCAGATCGGTGGTTCTAGCAGTGCTGTGTTGCAGTAAGGTGCTTGGATCAGTGGTCCCAGCAGTGCAGTGTCACAGCAAAGAGCTCAGATCAGTGGTTCCAGCAGTGCAGTGTCACAGGAAGGAGCTCTGATCAGTGGTCCCAGCAGTGCAGTATCACAGGAAGGAGCTCGGATCAGTGGTCCCAGCAGTGCAGTATCACAGGAAGGAGCTCGCATCAGTGGTCCCAGCAGTGCAGTGTCACGGGAAGGAGCTCGGGTCAGTGGTCTCAGCAGTGCAGTGTCACAAGAAGGAGCTTGGATCAGTGGTCCCAGAATGCTGTGTCACATGAAGGAGCTCGGACCAGTGGTCCTAGCAGTCCAATGTCACAGGAAGGATCTTAAATCAGTGTTCCTAGCAGTACAGTGTCACAGGAAGGAGCTCGGATCAGTGGTCCTAGCAGTGAAGTGTCACAGGAAGGATCTTAAATCAGTGTTCCTAGCAGTATAGTGTCACAGGAAGGAGCTCAGATTAGTGGTGCTAGCAGTGCAGTGTCACAGGAAGGAGCTCAGATCAGTTGTGCTAGCAGTGCAGTGTCACAGGAAGGATCTTAAATCAGTGTTCCTAGCAGTATAGTGTCACAGGATGGAGCTCAGGTCAGTGGTCCTAGCAGTGCAGTGTCACAGGAAGGATCTTAAATCGGTGTTCCTAGTAGTATAGTGCCACAGGAAGGAGCTCAGATCAGTGGTGCTAGCAGTGCAGTGCCACAGGAAGGAGCTCAGATCAGTGGTGCTAGCAGTGCAGTGCCACAGGAAGGAGCTCAGATCAGTGGTGCTAGCAGTGCAGTGTCACAGGAAGGAGCTCAGATCAGTGGTGCTAGCAGTGCAGTGTCACGGGAAGGAGCTCCGATCAAAGGTGCTCTGCTGTTAGTACCTCGTCTGAAGAGGAACGTGAACATTAAAATACATCCTTTAATTTGCACGAATTATGTGGGACAAAGGAATATGCGCTGGGGGGGCTAGGGGGGCGGGGTCCCCTGTGAAACCCTGTGCCTCCCCTTGTGCCACCCTACCTAAGACGAGCAGTGACTATGTTCTCCCCCTACTTTTGTCTGTGCCCCCCCTTACTTTTATCTTTGGCCCCTCTGTGCCCCCCCTAAATGTGATTCCTGGCGCCGCCACTGAATATGTGTTACACGAGGATAGAGTTAAGACATATTCTACTAGCCTCAAAAAACACAAAGTGGAAATACGTTTTCACTCCCTAGACAATGAGGCTTAAAATACTCCCAGTTCAACATCTTTTCTGGAGCCGGGAAATAGCGTGAGCGAAGGGTCTGCAACTTGCGGGTCTGCAGGTGTTTTGGACAAATGCTACCATGATCCATCTCCATTGACTATGCTGGCTAGGCTTCATGGGAATTGTAGTGCAAGCAGCCTAGCGACCCGGATGTTGCTGGGCCCTGAGATAAGGTCATGTCACATTCACAGTGACTCTGAAACACTTGGTCCTGGGCTCTTAGCTATTGCCATTAGCCAGCTTCCTTCCTTCCTTCCCATCATCAGCCTCGCCTGTTTCATTCTCCCATGAGGAAAGTGAACGGCTCTCGGCCAAACAAGCCCTATAGCGCCTTATGGAGAACATGTTTTTATTTTAGAACGAGGCGCTGTACATAAATCAATTTGGTGGGTGGTATCTGGTTGAAAGTTAGCTTCAGAAATCAGTATGTAAAGGGGAGGGGTGGGGACGTGTGTAGGACTATACATGTAAACATTATGCATTAAATCGGGAGACGCTAGTCCAGTCCCAGAATACAAAGTTAATACCAGGACTGGATAGCCTCTATCGAATGGAATGGTTAAGTTAGCATGAATGCGATTCTACAAGTTTAGCGTTTAGGAAAAATGCTACTCACGGGTTAAACTTGAAAACGGCTGGAGCTTTGAGCGCATCATAACCTCAGTGCTCCGGGAAGGAAACGTTCACAACTAAGTGACGTCAATAAAAGGGGCCCGCCAGCCTCGCTTCATAAACCACCTGTGATTATTGATGACTCAGGGTAATTTCACTTAATGAACAGTTGTCTGCCAGTTGCAAGTAGTGTGTGGGGAAGCAGTGTGAGGCCTAAAGCTGCTCTTTAGGCATTTTTGTATTTTTAAAGTGGACGTTACAGGCGCCTTGTACGTTGGGGTCAGGTTTCGTGTGTGCTCATCATGGATTGAATGTGTGCAGCCATTCGGCGTCCAGTGTGCACCCCACTCACCGTGCAAACTGCATGTCTTTGCTGTTTCCTTGCAGGCAAACAAGAGGCACTGCTCGGCGATGGGGGGGGGGGGGCGACTGCACTGTCTGTGCAGTCACCGCAACATGCTTCCGTTGGCATGGCAACAGGGCCGAGGCGCTCTCTACTGCACCGTCTCAATTGAAGCCTGAAGTGCTGCAGCGCGGGGCTGCGCCTGGCCGCCGCCGCCTGGGATGCCTTGACTGTCACGGCGCAGTGGTCGGCTGTTCAGCCGTGTGCTCCCACCGCCAGCCCCACCCTGCCCCAGCATCCTCTGTTCTTTGCAATCCATTGCAACGATAACTGTATATCAACCTAATGTCTTTATATTTGCCGCCTGTATATTATAAATTGTACCAATGCTACTATGTAACATGTAAGCCTAAAGTAACCCTGTCCTCGCGCCCTGCTGCCCACGGGTCTGGTGCGTGCTATAAATAAATAATAAATAAATAAACCACGGCCATGACATCTGTTGTGACTTTGCTCCTTTGAAACTATCTGCCGCCATACAGAAGTACTTTGGCATGTCTTGCTATAGGGAGTGTTCTGCTAGGCACAACTTCCGTGCATTAAGTAGGGCCAGAACTCAAGGGGGCCTTAACGAGTCGTTAAACACTGTTTGGGAGCTGCGCGTGAGAAGTGTCTTGTCAGGCCGATGGATTGCAGGTAGGTGAGGAACCTTTCAAAGATGTGTGGCCCATATAACTAACTCCAAGAGTGACACAACAGACCATGCTGAGGCATGAAAGGGAATCGAATCTTTTTTAAACGGTGTGTTAAATGTAATTAATCGGCTGTAAAAAAAACAATCCACTAATATAACAATATTAAAATATAAAAACGAACTTCAAGTAGGTCAAAGAGCATTCTACACCCCTCCGTTCTTTTGAAGGAAATCCATGGCTCCTTGTATTAATTTTATTATCATTGTATTTATTGAGTGCAGACCTGGCTTCGAGATGCACTGGAGCGCTTTACAGAGGTCTACAACATTACTCGAGCATAACGGAGCGCTTTTCAGAGGTAACAACAGAACAGATATACAGTCGGGCGTGGGATACAGAGGAGGGGTACAGTTGTACCGGGCTGCGGGTTGGAGAGCGACGGGCGGCTTCTAGCGAGTCAGGTAGTGCGAGGGGCGACGTGATAGCTTAGGTGTTGAGGAGGGTCTTGAGTTTTTGTCTGAATTGTAGGAGCGCGGGGGTGAGTCGGATGTTGATGGGGAGGAGGTTCCATAGTCTTGGGGTGTAGGCAGAGAAGGCTTGTTTTCTGGTCCTGTGGGTGTTGGAGCTAGTGGGAACTGTGGATGCCCGTGCTGTATCTTCATCGGCTAAAGTGCCTCTGTCGGTTGTCTCTGATGTTTGCCTGCCACCTGTATTTGGATCTCAGCAGGACACTTTAATGTGATATTAGGTTGGGTGCTTGAGATCTGGTGCTCAGACTGTGGCCCTGGCAAGGTGATACCTTTAGTAGAATAACTGTACATTGACACACTTGGTAAGTGTTAACAATCCTTGTTGTTTTATTTCAATCCATGTATCACACATTCTGTTCCACTTCTCGATATCGATATGTCACGGTTAATCCATGTAATTGACAAAAAGCATTTGCTTAGGGTTTTACTGGTGCCAACACGTGTTTCAACCTTAAGGTTTTTCTCAAGGCAGTAACGTCAATATCTTGGTTCTGGTTAGAGAGGGCTTGTGTCAAAGGTAATAGTTGTACTGGATAGTAACTAGTCCCGGCTGACTGATCACTGCATTCGAGCTGATCACCGCGGGACCTCGTACGATGTTCAAACCCAGTCGGGACTAGTTTTGAATAAATAAAATAACGGCCTATTGCCGGGTCTGAGCACTACACTCCAGAACAGCAGTCCTCAACCCCACTCCACCTCCTGCTAACATCTTTCAATAATTGAAAGAAGAGGGCAGGTATCTAGAAATAGATGATTTTCCTGAAGGATTTTGGTGTGGATTGTCAGTGCGTTGCTGCCTCACGCTGGCAGATAATTGATACTGTGCAGAAAAGGTGTGCCTGTTTACCTTCCAGGACGTCCCTTTCAACAGCAAGCGCATGAGTAGCACGGTTCACACTGAGAGCACTCGGCTAGCATCTGTCTAGTGGTGCCATGTTACCACTGTATTCCTCGCCACCTGAACCGCCAGCCAGGTCTCATGCGGAATGGCCAACCCGCAGCGTCAGGTTTGCAAACAATGTCTTCCCTCCAATCCACGCTCTGAGCCATCAGCCTCCTTTCCAAACCCTTCTGACTGTAACGCCGGGAGGGGACCCAATGACCCTTCCCGCCACAACAGAACTCACACAATAGAGGCCACACACAGATGTTTGGATGGCAACTCCCATCTGCCGTAGCCAGCATAGCCAATGGTGAAGGTTCATTCGAGTCGTAAGTAGCCAGCAAAGCCAATGATGAAGGTTCATTCGAGTCGTACGTAGCCAGCATAGCCAATGGTGAAGGTTCATTGGAGTCGTAGTCCAAAACATCTGGAGAGCCACAGGTTGCAGACTTCTGAACCATAGTCGAAATATATATATATATATATATATATATATGTATATATATATATATATATACATCACCTAATAATACTTTGCTGCTCTGATCTTTGCCACTATCTGCCAACTTCCTCTCTTCTGCCGGCTCAACGCATAGGGTGGGAGGATCATGTATAAATCCAGGACAACAAGTCCCAGAATGCAAAGTTAAAACCCTGCCCACATTTATCCCATGTGTATTGGCTGGTGAAAGCATGTGATCATTATGGAAACCAACCATCTCTCAAAGGGTATGAGCCATGGGTCCAGCCAGAGCTAGCACTGGTCCTCTTGGGCATCCCTCCAGAAGTTCGCTTGCCCCTCCCCAACAAAATCAAGTGTTTGAAAGTGGGTGGAGCAGGTGCTTCAAATGGTATTTTTTCTTCGGGAGATCTGCCTGCACTAATGCTTATATGCATAATTGTGGTAGGCATTCAAGCAATTAATAACTATCAAAGGAATGTATTTTCTATATGAACCCAATTCTTGGTGATGAAACAAGCCTGTCGATTAACCAGCACTGCAAGTAATGTCCCATTTTATTACTGCACCATAACTTTCTAAAGAGCTGGAGGAGGCAGGTGAGACTTGGGTCAGTCCGAGTCAAACTGAAGGCTTGAGCTACGGGACCCATTACAAGTCCCCCCGTATTCCCGCCGGGACGACCTTACCGTCTCTGACGCCTGATATCCCGGTATTACCAGGATATTACGGGTGGCAGAGACTCCGGTAAATCCCCATTCCCATGGAGTGCCATAGGTCCCATAGGACTCCATGGGATGGGGATGCTGCAATCACCGGCACCAATAATACCGGTACTGCTTATTGCGGCAATTGTCTGCTGTTATGGGGCCTGATGTCCCAGCAGGTCAGGCCTGCTGGTGGATCACAGGCCCTACCTGCAGGCTTGGAGTTTGTCTGTCCGGAAAGGTGGCGGTACACTTTGTTACTGGCACCTTATTTCCAGATCGGCCGTATGCATGGCTAAAACACAGGCCTCAACTCCCCTCGCCTCCAAAAGAGCAGGGATTTGATCCTGTGTTCTGAAGAGTGAGTACCAGTGTTGGAGGCAGGTGTTTATCTTGTAGAGCTTTCGCGTCGCTACAGCTTTCCTCTGCATTTCCTCTGCCTGTCTGCGTGACTTGCGGACATGCTGCTGACCTGCTTATGATCAAAGACTTCTCACATTGGCAGAGTCCGGAACCTGGGGGTGCAAATTACTTCTTCCCTGTCGATGAATGAGAAAGTTGCTGCTGTCTGTAAAGGTGGCCAATTCAAACTTTGCATCCTACGCAAGGTGCTCCCCTACATCCAGGAAAAGTTTCAGGCACCTGTTGTAGCTGCTCTTGTGCTGAGTGCAGTAGACTACTGCAACTCACTATACCTAGCCCAGCCGCGGTTCCTTAATGTCTTCAACTTCTGCAGAATGCAGCCGCCAGGGCTGTGCTGCGCCCCTCGTATAGGGCACACATGACCCCCTTACTCAGATAACTCCACTGGCTTCCAGTGGAGCAGCAGGTCTTGTTTAAGTCACTCTGTCTTGTCCATCGTGCCTTTTCTGGCACAGGGGCAGAATATCTTCAAAAGAAATTCTTACTGTACGTGCCATCTTGCTGCCTGCGCTCCCAGTCAGCCTGTGTAGTGGCGGTGACCCGCATCAGACTTTCCCGCGTTGACAGCCGGGCTTGCTCAGTGGCCGCTGCCAGAGCATGGAACGCCTTGCCTGTTGCCCTTCGCACCATGGGGGACTATCTGCTATTCCGTCGCCATCTTAAAACCTACCTTTTCTAGTTCCCTTGTAACATGCTCAAGCGGCTAGCGCCATGATGCCTCTGGTGAACGTGCGCTCTAGAAATCCGATAACAACATAACATAACATAACAGAGGTCAAAGTGGGAGGGAACTAAAGGGTACGACGTTCCCTTACTTCTCAGGGAAATCAGTCATAGTTCCCTTACTTTACGTCACCTGGAGCACTGTTCAAGGAAGTTAGTAAAGGTCACTTAAAAAAAAAATGAACATCTCCCCTGCTGGAGACTCAAACCGATGCTCAGTGTTGACAAACCTGTGTCAAACAAAGCTGTGTTATCTCGCAAGTCCAGGCGAAGCCCTGTTATTTCAATAAAGTGCTTGCGAATGAAGCCTATTACTGTAGATGCTGGGGTGCTTGAGTAGGCACAAAGGTGTTTGCATGTAATGGGAGGGGCACATCAGTGGCTATAGTCATGGGCATATCCCTTCAGAGGTGCGAATAGCGGGTGAAGGGAAGGGGAGGCTACATAAAGCTGCACACCGAGGGGGCAATGACACACTAATGGTGCTGTTTAAATGTATATTCTTTCACTGCGTTTTCTTTAGTCTTGAGAACTTTTGTAAATCACAGCTTTTTGAGGTGGAAGGAAAGGAAGGACTCTGGTAGGGGTTTCAATTGAGGGTTGGGAATGACTGAGTATGGGGGATCGAAGGGAGAAGAAGGGTGGGGCAGAGGAACATTGCTTGAGACAAATAACCCATCTCAGGCTTCAAAATCCATCTTCGAAGCAGTGCAGACACAATCACCCCACCGCACCTACATAGATGCAAACATTATCCATTCGGGAGCCGCCAGTCCAGGCATAGTTTTAACTTTGCATTCTGGGACTTGTAGTCCTGGATTTACAAAGGTGAAATCCACAACTACAAGTCCCAGGATGCAAAGTTAAAACCAGGACTGGACTATCATCCCCCCCACACCCCAAACTCAATGGATAATGATGGCATGTAAGCACCTATCTTTTAACAGGGCAGCCGAGGCTAATTTCCCCCAAGAGGTCCTAATAGCGTACATCACTGTCCTGTTAATTTGCAAAGCTGCGTTTCCATGGCAGGGAAGGATGGTTGATTGTTAATGACCCCTTCCTCTGCCCCCCATGCCGCAAGCCTTTGTCGGGCATCTGAGAAGTGAACGAGGGCCGCTTTGTGGCACCCAGATTGTGCATGAGGAGCCCCTTCAAAGCGTGCTGGGACATGCGATGGAAAGCCCACAGTAGCTATACATGGTCTCCAGCTTTACTCTTACTTGCCACTCCTTCTTCTCTGTGTCTTGGCCTTTTTGATTTCATTCAGCGTTTTGCCTCCATTCCTTTTGTTGAGACCTTTTTCTGCGCATAAGCCACCTTCTGCTCTGAACACATCGGGGCAGAATCTCAAAAATGAGCACAAATGGAAAACGTGCAGAGAATGCACCTTTCTAATTTGTACTAATTTCAGAAATGTACAAAACCCCTTATTCTCAACGGTGACCTGCACATTTCAGGAGGGTCTGGAAAGTAGCGCAAAGATGAAATGTCAATCGCACTTGCATACATTAGTGCCAGGAGTGCATTCCCAACACTAATGTATGACTGGCTCCCAGCACCCCATTTCACAGAAACGGGCCATTGCTGCATCCCCGTTTGGGAATGGAAAGGCAAGTGGGGCAGCTGTGGTTTAAACTGTGGCTGTCACACTTAACAAAAAATGCATGACTGGGTCAGAAATGACCCTCACAATTTGCATCTCCTCTTGCGTCCATTCCACACATGTGCAGAGGGATGACCTTCATTTCTGTGCACTTAAAAGCACATCCTATTTGTGAATTCGGGATATATTTGTTACTGCAGAGAAATGTCCCCTGATTTGCGCAAATGCGCAAAGGGATGAAAATGAGCATCTGAATGAGCGCATCCCGGATGGGTTGGCGCCGTGAAGGATGGGTACTAATTCAAAAGAAGAGGCAGAGGAGAAGTCGGCGAGAGTGAAAGAGGTTCAGGGAGAGGTGGTGGACTGAAGGAGGATTGGGGAGGGTAGATAACGCTTGTGAAAATGTCACACATTATTTTGAGATTTTAGAGGAAAAGTAGTGACCAAATTCGTTAGCAGAAAGGGAGGAGTGGATGGATATTGGCTTGGGAGGTGTGAGCAAAGATTGGAGGAGGATGAACGTTTGTGGGGCGATTACGAAGGCAGGAGATCAGGTTTGTGAAGTAGGTGGATTTGGCAGAGTACAGTCCAGAGGTGGGAGAAGCAAAGGGAGTTTTGTAGGCTAGGAGTAGGGTAGTGGTCCGTAATTTACACCAACATGGTAGGTCACAGTGCATATTTGTTATGAGGGTCTGAATCTTTGAGGTGATCCAGGGTTGAGGATGGGAAGGTGTGAATGTGCGAGCAGGGTATTGTTGGTCAAAGGGAGTCATAAGTGCACAGTGACAGTTAGAAAAAGCACAGGGACAAGAAAGTCCTGCCTGAATTCCCTCTGAGTCATTGAAGTGCTCCTCCTTCTCCGTGATAGCACCCACTGTCTGGCACTCTCTCCGACTGATAGAGGGCTACCTCGCCTTCAGGAAGGCCTTCAAAACCTGGCTACCGCAAGCTGACACCCGCGCAACTCCCACACACACACACACACACACACACACGCACGGGCCAGTGGTTGGCACCCCATCTCGGCGGCCGCCGCGCTCCCGCCCTTCCATTCAGCTACTTTACTTCGCCACCTTTATCTCCTGAGCCTGCTTTCATCCTTTACTCATTCTCTTCCCCTGAGCCACTGTCGCCCCTTCCAACAGTGCAGCCAGGGTAGGGTGCCCAGAGAAGTCAAGGGTGCCTCCAGCATCTCTAGCTTGGAAGAACTCGGAGAGTGGGCCAGGTATTGCACTTTAAAGGCTTCGAGGGTAGGCAACGCATTGCACTTGGACAGACCTTGAGGGTGGACAATGAGCTGCACCTGGATGAATCTGGGGGTGGACAATGAGTGGCATTTAGATGGGTTGGACGTGGGCGATGTATCATATTTTAAGTATTTGAGGGTGGGCAGTGTACTGCACTTAGACGGACCGGGTTGGGACAGTAAATTGCTCCAGAATGAACACCAATGGTGAGCAATGTATTGAACTTGCATGGATGTTGAGGGAATGCAGTGTTTTTGCACCTAGATGAATCTCCTAGGGTACGCGGGAAAACACTTTTCACAACAGCGCACCATAAGAATGCAGCTATTTTTTCACACATTATATCTATCCTCTTGCACACACTCCACCCCGAGCCCCAACATACCTCCACGTACCAATAGACATGGACAGCTAGCCAGGACTTGGCCACCCCTCATAACCTTTAACGGCTGCATACAAACACACACACACATGTTACGCCTCCTATTTTCCCACATTCTGGACTTTGATCCTTCCAAGGGCCTTCAACCTACAGCACGTTGGGACCACACGTGTGGTGAAAGGCGCTATACAAATGATGAAAATGAATGAATCAATGGTGGAAAAAATGAAAAACAACACCAAGTCCATGTCCCTCTGGGAGCCAGTCACAGTGCTCCAGATTGTTTCCAGACTTCCAGCCAGGGTGCAGGCAACATCCTGGGTTTTGTAGGGCCAGGAAGCTCTATTGTGCAGGTGGGACCCTCCGATGGTTCACAAAGTCATCTGGGGAAGCAAGATGCAGCAAAACACAAACAAACATCCTATCAGTCAAATGACCCTCTGGGAGACAATCACAGTGCTCCAGTATGTGTCCAGGCTTCCGGACAGGATGCAAACAGGGCTCCGGGTGAGCTTCTTTTGTGTTGTGGGTATGGGGAGGGAGGACACCAGGTATAATGTCTGCGTGGGCTCGGAAAGCAGGACACCAAGAATGAGCTTTGTGTTCTGGAGATAGAAAAAGCACGCCAAGCCTTGGTTTTGGGATGTGGGGCTGGGTAGAAGGACACCAGGGATGTGTTTTGTGTACTGAGCTGAGGACGCACTACACCAGGCATGTTTTTTGTTGTTGCAGGGATGGGAGGTTGGAGAGGCTGAAATACCAGGGGTGTGTTTTTGTTGTTGTGTGGGTTGTGGGTAGGTAGGCCGGACACCAGGATTAGGTTGTGTGTGATGGGGTGGAAGCGTGGATGTAGGACACCTTATGTCATGTGTCATGTGGCGGATTGTCCTCAGCTTGGTGCTTTGAGCCAAACTTACCCTCTGTTTCAGCACTACCTACAAAATCGCTGGCTCCCCAACCTATATTTTTATATTAAAGACACAAAACCGTCTTTGTTTCCAACTTGATGTGAGCATCCCCGTCGTGATGCCATCTGGCTTCTCCGCTTGCCACCAGCAGCGATGAAAGCATCCAAGCATGAGTGAACGGAAGCATCATAAGCGCTCAACGCAAAAGGATCTAAATGTTTTCTAACATCTCGGTCTTTCCCCCTGCCTTCCTCGTCACAGTGCCATAACAGACCAGCAAGCAAGCAAGGATGCTGGCACCGGAAGCAATCTTCTTCTGTTTGTTAATCTCGGATTGGTTATAAATTAATCCAGGTGATCTCTTACTTTATCCACGCCCATTGCAGTGCCAGGTGAGCCATTCCTACCATGCTCAATGACTGACTGAAGAGACCCTCAGCATTGAGATTGAGATTTGAGATTTTGAGAAATGTATATCGTGCTCGGAACGGACCAAACCGTATAATGGTGCGGATGACACCAAAGAGAACCAAAACAAGATTGCATGACGAACTTAGGTCCCATCCTCAGAACCAGACAGGGTGCGTAGCAGGCACAAACATGATTTTCTTTTCAAATTTAAACAAATCTTTTTAGGGCCTTGCGAAACTGAGAAAGTGAGTCAAGAGTCCTAATTTCTCTAGGGATGCTATTCCAGAGTCTTTGGCCAAGCGCTGCTAATCTTCTGTCCCCCCTTGACACAAAAGTAGACGGAGGGATGATCAAAAATAATTGATCCTGTGAACGTAGACATCTAGAAGGCTGGCAGTGACTAATCAGATAGTCCGGTGTCAAATTATTCAACCACTTGGACACCAGACCTGCCACCTTAAACTTAATGCGATCCTCAACTGCCAGCCAATGAAGTGATCGACGAGAGAGAGAAACATGGGCAGTGTTGCTCAATCCACAGACCAATGTGACTTTTAGGTAATTGGTATGGTAACCTGTTCTGCAATGTATGCAACATTCCAATAGGGTGCCTGTTGTGTCTTACTCCCTTCGGCATGCTTGTTTTCCTCTGTGGTATGTTGAACGAAGGCAGGTGCGTTATATCCTGTCTCCCTTCCTGTATGCGTGGTGTGATGTCATGAGTGAATGTTCTTTGATAGCAGGGAATGTTTGTGCTTGACTGTGTGTTCTACCCCAGGCAGTTGAAACTGTGTAGCCTGGGCGGTGGAAGCCAGTGGGCTTTGTTCTCGTGCTCCTAACTAATGTCCTGATGTTACCGGATTCCTCCTGTAACTTAATAAAGAAGCTCATGAACTTACCTGCTGCCTCCAGGAACCTACCTTTTGTTCTCGTGCTCCTAACTAATGTCCTGATGTTACCTGATTCCTCCTGTAACTTAATAAAGAAGCTCATGAACTTACCTGCTGCCTCCAGGAACCTACCTTATTATACTGTCCTTGGCCGTCCTCCTAATGTGAGTACCCAGAGTATCCATGGCCAGTAATGAACACATCCAGGGTACGCTATGCCCTCTTTGAGTATAATGTTTAGCTCCGCTAACCTGGCAAGAATGCACCTTTCCCCCCCTTTCATGCCCCAGCTGTAACGTGTCGCTTCATTCTGGAACCGCCATGCTGCTTTTGAATGAAGTCTTGTTCACCGTTCCAAGTCCATTCTTGTGACATGGCAGCCTAGAGCCATAGGACCGTCAAACAGATAGTCACACCTCGCTGGAAAGCTGCGCAGATGGTTAACACCTTAAAGGACTGAAAGGTAGAGCATCTCCTTTTCTGTGTGATGTTGCTTCCATAGTCTCATATGCTTTGGGACCACATGTAATGATGCTGGTTGACATCACTGTGGGTTGCGCTGCACCAATGATGGTCAACTCTGCTTTGAGGGGGCGTGGCTAACCGCCATGTAGAGTGGACGCGTCTCTGGTGAGCTCCGCTCGAAGGACATCGATAAGCTGCTTTACGGGACACTTAAGCAACACTTGAGCCCGCAGAAACATCGAAGGAGTGGTGGAAGCCTGCAGGAGGCCCTTGGACTTCTCATACAAGGAAATCGCGGCCCTAAAAGACCTAAACGCGGCTTGCGAACAACGGCGTAATCTGAGACCAAGATGGCGGCCGCATCCTACTAAGCCCGTGGAGCCCCGCGCTGGCCTGGAGATCCGCGCCCCCATCGCAAGTGAGAGAGAAGAGGCTCCGGAGGAAGATCGAAGGAGGCCTCACCGGGTTCGAGACGGTCCCTGCGAGGGCATATATAGTGGCCCCGCGGTGGGGTCCGACGGGGACTGGAGAGTGAACCGGGCCCGCCCGCTGAGACGAGGGGAAAACACAGGCGCGCGGCCCTCCCGCCGGGGACCTGTAAACATGGCCAGCCTGGACAGATCTACGGGCAGGGGAGCCAAATCTAAACAGCGACAGACCACCCTGGATGTGTATGCGGCTAACGACCACCCAGCCCCTGGGTGCCCCGAAGCAACAACGGCTAATAAGGACCCGGGCCCCGCCGCGGCGCCGACCGAACCCAGCAATACCCAACTCATGGAGGCCATCGCTTCATTCCAAGCAACGATAGTGAACAAGATAGATGCCGTGGCCATCGACCTGGGGCTCCTGCGCCAAGACGTCCGTGCGCTAGCGGACAGGACCGAGACGTTGGAGACCCAGGTACGAGAAAATACTGAAGCAAAGGCCCAACTCCTACACGATGTAGACGGCCTACGGCAGAGAGTTAAGAATCTGGAAGACAGAGCGGAGGAGGCCGAAGGGAGGGCCCGCCGAAATAACATCCGGCTGCTAGGCCTACCTGAAGGCATAGAGGGCTCAGACCCCACCGACTACGTAGAAAATCTCCTGCTACAAGAGATCGGAGCGGGGAAACTTTCAC
The DNA here is from genome assembly GCF_040938575.1 of Ambystoma mexicanum. NCBI lineage: Eukaryota > Metazoa > Chordata > Amphibia > Caudata > Ambystomatidae > Ambystoma > Ambystoma mexicanum. Next base: position 180,886,329 of record NC_090940.1, read on the forward strand.
AGGGATTCACCATAGAGAGGGCCCACAGATCACTCGCTAAGAAACCGCCACCGGGCGCCCCACCCAGGCCCATGATAGCGAAGGTGCTAAATTACAGAGACCGCGAGGTCATCCTGGCCTTCTCGCGCTCGGGAGGACAGATCCAGAGGAACTCGGCCAAGATTGCGATCTACCCGGATTACACGTTCCAAGTACAGATGAACAGGGCCCAGTTCATATACACTAAGGCTAGATTGAAAGCGGCCGGGGTGAAATACATGCTCCTGTACCCCTCCAGGCTAAAGGTACTACACAACAACAGGGCCCTCCTGTTCGACACCCCGGCACTCGCTCGTGACTGGATGGACGAGCAACAACTGCCAGACATCGAAGATAAGAGACGTAAGCAGAACTGAACCACCCATCGTAACTATAACGAAAAGAGCTCTTCCACAGATGCACAACGACACGGAATCGCGCCCTACAAGCAACTGAACGGATCATACCACGCGGAACACCGAAGCACCAGCTCCCTCAACCCCCTGGAGTTCTATTCCTCTTTTTGGGTACGTTTACCCGCCCGTAGGGCACCCGACGACCATGTTTGGTCCTAAGGAGCGGAAACGGGACAGTCATGACGGGGTTCCCTCCGTTAGACCAGTTTTTTGTTTGGGAAGTTTATTGGGGGGGAGGGAATTGCGGAGGAGTTGCACCCACGTTGGGACTTTGAAAGGGAAACGCCGAGACCCCAGGACATCCTTATCACAGATACATTGCCAACTAAACCCCCCGCCCGAGACAGTGGGGGAACATTGGACCCAACCATGCTCATGGCCGGAACGATTAAAATAATGACGTGGAACGTCAGAGGCATGAACAGTTACGTGAAACAACGCAGAATACACACATACTTAAGGCGCTGTAAAGTCAGGATTGCCATGATCCAGGAAACACATTTAACAGAGGAGAAACTAAAAGCCCTGGCCAAGACATGGCGAGGGACCCTGATTGGATCCTCCTACTCTTCATACGCAAGGGGGGTTTTGATATGGATAGACCCGACCGTCCCCTTCAGGATAACGGACACCAAGACGGATGATGAAGGTAGGATGGCCCTGGTGCGGGGTACGGTGGAGGGGAGGGAGCTGTGCCTGGTTAGCACCTATGCCCCAAACCATGATGCCACCCCCTTCTTCCACTCCCTATACACCAGACTAGGCCCTCACGCAAACTCCACGGTGATCTGGGGTGGGGACCACAACTGCACCCTCGACCCGCTCAGGGACAGATCTGATGCCAAACACTCCCGCCCGTCCCCCCCAGCCAAAGTGTTGCTTAAGCTAATGACTCAACTCTCGCTCTGCGACCTGTGGAGGGAGCTGGGCCCGGAGAAGCGTGAGTACTCTTTCTACTCCCCACCACACAAAGTCTACACTAGGCTGGACTACATGATGGTAAGTTGCGAGTGGCAGGCCACTTTCAGCGATGCACAGTACCTGCCTAGGGTCCTGTCGGACCACTCCCCCTTAATGGTCACATGGGAGATGCACCCGCCTAGACCCCCGGTTCCCACGTGGAGACTACGAGCTGAGGCCCTGCTAGATGTAGCCTTCCGGGACCATATACAGAACAGCACAGATGAATACTGGCGGGTTAACCTGGGTAGCGTAGACAGCATTGGTACCGCGTGGGAGGCATATAAGGTGGTCATGAGAGGGGACATGCTGATGGCAGTGGGGGGAGCCCAGAGAACTGTCGCGAACTCCCTGGCGGAGGCAGAGGGGAAACTGGGCGAGCTAGAAAGCAAAGCGGACGTAACCCCCGAGAGCCTGCGAGAAATGATTCAACTGCGACAGGCCTGTCTGACCCACTGGGAGACACTCGGGAAACTGAGCTACACTAAGCACGTTGAAAGGTCACACGCCCTAGGAGACAAACCTGGCAAACTCCTTGCCTGGCTATATAAAAGAGAGACCCCCAGCGCCCCTATCTGTCACGTGCGGAAACCTGATGGCGGCACTGCGCACACACAGGTAGAGATCAATGAGGTTTTCTCCGAGTTTTATCGTGACCTCTACTCCCAGACCCCCCTTTCGTCGGCCACCGGAATCGAAGACGCCCTAGACTGCATACAATTGCCCAGATTAGATCCACAGATGACGGAAGCCCTAGACGACCCCATTACACCTGACGAGGTGAAGGCTATAATCAGAACACTACCCTCGGGTAAAACGCCGGGTATGGACGGCCTTCCCGGGGAATTTTATAAGACATACGAGGAGACCATCGCCCCCTTGCTCGCACAGGTATACAACGAGGCCTTTGAGCGGGGCTCCCTCCCGGATTCTATGAGCGAGGCAATAATAATTCCTATACTAAAGCCTGGCAAAGATGGGACGGAGTGTGGAGCGTATAGACCGCTCTCTATGCTAAATGTCGATAGCAAAATACTCGCGGCACTATTAGCAAGCAGATTGCGCAGAGCACTCCCCCTCCTGATCCACCAGGACCAGACGGGATACGTGCCAGGACGCTCCATCACCGAAAATTTACGTAGATTGCACCACATCATACATGGCACCGAAGGGAAGCCCCAGAAGTACGCTGTGGCATCACTCGACGCCACTAAGGCCTTTGATTCGATCAGATGGGATTGGTTGTACGCCACCATGGTCAAGATGGGGGTTGGACCTGCCTTCCTTAAATGGACCCAATTGCTCTACACTCGCCCCACTGCCAGGGTCCGTACTAACAGGACCTACTCCGGTAAATGGCCCCTTCACAGAGGTACACGGCAAGGATGCCCCCTGTCCCCCATGCTCTACATCATAGCCGCAGAACCGGTGGCCGCGTACCTCCGCCAGGAGTACGGGGACGGAGGCATCAAGCTAGATGGGGTATCACACCTTATTTCTATGTACGCAGATGATATGCTGCTCTACCTGCATGATCCCGAGCTCCGCCTGCCCTACATCCTAGAGACACTAGACTGCTTCCACACACTTACGGGCATACAGATAAATAAAGACAAGTCCTGTCTCTACCCCCTAGCTGCTCTCCACAGTGAGGGGTACGGCTCCCTGCCTCCGCTAGCCCTCCAATGGCAAGCCACGTCCTTTAGATACCTGGGGATCACCATCCATCGCCACCCAAACACTGAACACATTCTTAATACGGTTAGGGCAAAGGACGCGCTAGAGAAATCCATGGGGTTCTGGGGGAAGCTCCCACTTTCAATGGCCGGGCGAGCGGGCCTCCTCAAGATGGTGGCGCTCCCACGCCTACTGCACTGCTTTACCAATGTACCCTTTAACATCCCCTCTACCTTCTTTAGAGATCTGTCCAAGCTCTGCAGGGGATTTCTGTGGCAGGGCGGCAGGCACAGGGTGGCACTAGACATTCTCCAGAGGCCTTACGAGAAGGGGGGACTAAAAATCCCCAACTTTGAGCTGTACTTCCTGGCTAGCCAACTAAGGCACGTAATGCACTGGATGGCAGATGAGACCACTGCTGACACTAGACTCCTCCAGCCAGCCCTGCCGAGACTGCTACTCAGGGACCTACTCTGGGTTAGATGGGGAAACACGCAACGCCTCCCTTACCTGATCAAACTTGGGACTCAGCTTTGGAGAAGGGCCTGCAAGGCAATAGGGGCAGCGGACCCGTATTCCCCACAGATCCCCATCGCAGCTGTCATGGCGAAATCCTCATGGGGTCACGTGGACACACGCACGCTGTGGGAACCATATGGTGTAGCAGTGCTTGGGGACCTCATCCAAGAGCAAGAATTTGTGGCTTTCGGCGACCTCTGCGAATCCACTGGCCTGCCACCGGGCCAGTTCCTGCTATATGGAGCAGTAATGACAGCCCTGAAGGAAAGATGGCCGGAGGCCGCCAATCGGTTTCAGGAAAACGAGGCTATCGAACTGTTGCTAAACGCTGCTGAAGGAGGCCATGAAACCTCCAGAATATACGAAACTCTCCTGCAGAGCACGACAAATGACGTATTGAAAAGCAAGAGTAGATGGGAGAGCGAATTGGGGATCGAATTTGAGGACAAATCATGGGGGAAAATAACACACTACCACAAGGCAATCTCTAGGAATGCCCGCCTCCAACTCATACAACTATATGTCACCAACAGAGCCTACCTCACGCCTGAAGTTATATCGAACTTCAAGGGAGCCACAATTCAAACATGCCCCAAATGCCATGAGCCTAGGGCGGGAATGACCCACATGTTCTGGAGCTGCCCGATAGTTCAGCAGTTCTGGAGCGGCGTAAGGGAAAAAATGGGGACCGCTGAGATCGAGCTGGTGACCGATGAGCCGGCAGCCTGCATATTGGGAAGCTACCGACGGACCAGCAAGAACAAGCCCCTAAATAAACTCAAGGACTTGGCATATATAACAGCGAAAAGACGTATCGCCATGAGCTGGAAGAGTGCAAGGGGACCGAACAGGGCCCTCTGGTGGAATGACCTCAAAAAATGGATAGCTGCTGAGACGGCGGCTTGGGAAACGGCAATCCAAACACAGAGACTGGACTCTAGCGCAGATTTGAACCGATGGGTGGCTTTAACGATGCCATTACTCCACCCAGTGTCACTGGATAGCACCCCGAACAGTCCAAGTGGCCCTGACGAGATATGAGCCTGAGACGCTTTCCTCTTGAGAGTTCCAATGGGGTCTCGGTGGGGGGGGGGAGGGACGGGATAGTTGGGATAGTTAAGACCTGCTGTTCAGGCCTACGAATATTGCACTGATTAATGATTGATTGTTCTGATGTTGTAAAACCAATAAAGAAATTTAAAAAAAAAAAACTCTGCTTTGAGTAACGATACATCAGCGTATTGATGCATTATCAAATACGGAGACTTCCTGACAAACCCGTACCTCTGAAAGTCTATCCACCGGGACCAACATGTTAGGTGTGATGCTCATGCTGAGGACCTAATGCCTTTCAAAGGGCCAAGACTTATAAAATTGCCCATTGCCCATTGTCCATAAAGGCTAGTCCCCTGTGTTGCAACAGTTTCCTAGTAATCATAAGTGCTCTCATTGCAAGGAGCAGCCTAGTCCTCAACCAGTGCCGCTCAACGACACTCAATGAGCAATGATTTTCTGAGATCTCTGGGTAACCTCTTAGAGGGAAAACATTTTGGGCATCCTCTTAATGGGAACGGTGCAAAGGTCCTGAGTGCATGTGCTTCTGCTGATCAGTAGCAAAGGGTGGGGGGCTGACCAGAATGGCCAGGGCCAACGGTCCGAATTACAACGGGTAAGTGCTCCAGGATGGTGAACATTTGCGTTGCCACAGCTCACTGCCAGCCAGTACCAGGGCCGTCATGTAGGGTTCGCCAGGGGTCGCTCTTACGACCCCTGTGGTCTCCCTTGCTACCCCAGTGGTCTCCCTTGCTACCCCTAAAAAAAAAGTATTTCTTTTTTTTGGTACAATTTGAAGCTCCTGCGCTGTGGCCAATGCCATGTGCCTCTTTCTTTCTAGAGAGGCTGACTTTCTTGTTCAGGCTTCTTAAAAAAAATCAGAGGGTTCCACAAGTGTAACACTTTGAGTAATGACCTTAAATAAAACACAATAGGAATAACAAATAATTTGTCTTTCTGGAATTCTAAACAATAATTGCTAGACTCATTAAAGGTATATTTAATGTCCGCTTCATGCGGTGAGTCACTGATTTAGTTTGTTCCTAAACACCTCAAATTCACAATACAGACAAAATCCTCCAAAAAGCATTTAGAGTAGAATAAGCATCCATTTCGGACTATGTATTTTGATTTTCGCAAGTTGCAATTATCGCATGTTTTTTTCTGCCGATATATATGGTGATCCATTCTTGTACGAAATGTATATCACGTTACAGTGATATTGTAACCATATTTTTCGTAGTGTACTTAGAAACAATGCTATGTGATGCCACTTCCTCTTTTGTCAAGGGGTAAACAGTTGTGTTCTATCGCTTTCTGTGATGTCACTTTCGGGTGGAATCAAATGACCACTTCCTGTGATGTCATCAGAGTTCAAGAGTCATGTGATGTCACTTCCGCTACTCCTGCATTTTGGTGAAATGACGTCCCTGGCCAGTACCACTTTGATACTAAACTATGAAAGAGTATGATTGGTGTTCATCATCACAGTCCTTTCATAGATTTTATAACAAATAATTTGCATACACACAAGAGTCTGTTCGCGCTAGGACTGAGAATGATTGACAATGCCCTGGTGTGGCATGCCGCGAGGTCACCATAAATCATTGGGAAGTTCTCCCACTGAAATAATTTGTGCCACCAGTCTCAGCACCAGCCTCTGTCTTGTGAGGGCTTCAGCCCCTTCAGATTGAGGATGCTGAAGGCAGAAGACACTTCACTCTTCTGTTCGGCTCAGCTCAGGGCGCTGAATGGAAAGGGGCGCTACAGAATGAGCCTGTCATATTTCTCACATCTGAGAGCAGAGTGTTTATGTTTCAATGGCTCCATGTAGTTTTTCCTTTAAAAATAACTCAACCAATTTTTGCATTTTTATTTGGGGTTTTTCCCCCAGGATCCCCACCTTTCCTGATGCTAGTATCTCTACCCAAGCCCCCCCCACCCCTTTTAACCCCTTAGCCCCAGCCATTTATATAATTTGATGAGTTTTAATAAAGGAATTACTTTGAAATAATTCCTGTCGGTAAAACAACGGGATACGTCTTTGAAGAATCACTAACAGGCAGCAGCAGTAAGTGTACAGTGGCGGAGGACAGAAGCCTGCCCTGACCATGTCAATGCATCCCTCATGATGAAGCCAGAGGCTTAACTGCTGGGCTCAGCTTTTAGCGGCTCAGACCTCCCAATGATTAGTATCTCTGTGTGAAAAGAAATAGCATCTCAATTAGGGTGAAAGATGCATTTAATGGGCCACAGGAAGGCGTAGTAGATATTCAGCCTCCTGGTCTCGTAGGAAGGGGAGGGTGACGAATCAACTTCCTGGGCGCCAGTGGTCCAAGGATGAATATTGGTTTCTTAACCATCAATCAGCCCCACACCTCTAGTACACCATAAGGGATCCAAACAGATTAGAAGCACAAGCAAATTATAAACCTCCTTGTCCAATTTTGCTAACGTGGACGGAAAAGGCAGGTTTATCTTTGCAAGGTCGTGGATCGTTGGTTAGTTGCAACACAGCGAAAATACTATTATTACCCAATAATGAAAGGGACCGTCCAGTCAAGGTTGTATACCAATATCTACTTTATTATTATCACAACAGACAGTTCTAGCACACTACAAAATACAACCCACCCTGTAAAGGAATGCAGAGGACAGAAAGTTTTCAAGAAGGAAAAGGGATGTACTCTGGATACTGACAGGAGGGTAGAAGGTATAGTAATTAATCGTAGTAGTTCAAGGATACTTGGCTTCAACACAAAGGGGGCAATGGGTCGTAAGATGACACTAGGGACCTTCGGAAAAGGACCAGGGGGACAGAACCACAATGTACCAAGGTACCTAGGTCCTCGCTTTAATATTGCTGCTAAAGAACGTACATGCCGGGTATGTAACAGTGAGAGTATACTGGAATCCATGAGACATCTGTTTACGGAGTGTCTCAGACTGGCACCTGCTGTTGTAGAGATTCTTGGGTGTTTCGTTAATGTACATACAAACAGATCATTTTTGATCCTACTGCCTGAATTCAGAAAGCCTAAAGTGTTCTCTCTTGGTTAACTTGGGGTGCTGAGGCTGCTGTATGTGGAGGGTGGGGACACACACAAGTATGCTACAGGTTTTTACTAGGGTGATTTTATGTATGTAAACAGGAATTATTTTTCAATTTTTCAGTTTTAGTTTTATTAATTAATTATTTATTATATTAAGATGAATGGAATTGTATAACAAATTATATGAATTCTTGATGTGAGTATATGGATGAATTGTAATGTGTAGTGGCGCTGATATAAGTTTAATTGAAGTGGAGATGACGTACTCTCTTGGTTTACGTTGAGTTTAAAAAGTAAAAGAAGATATTAGATGTTGAAATTAGATGTTGAAATTAAATTTGCAATTATCATTGTTCTATTTTAACAATGTTATCAATTGAATTTGTATGTAAGTGTTTCTGTGATATGATGTTGTCAATTGATTATGAGATTATAGTGTGTGTATTTTAATTTTAATTGATAATTGTAATTTGTAAACGTTTTATTACTGAATATAAATAAATGAACAATAACAATATACCTTGTGCTTGTAGAGGTTCTTGGTGCTCGACTGGGTCGAGTCGGTTTCAGGGAGCTTTGCAGCTCCTGCAACAGAGTTCAAGATGGGAGACAGCTGTGGGTATCAGCAGGTGGCAGGCAGTTCGGCAAGCGAGGCTGGACGGACGGCTGCAGGCTGGCCTACACTGTGGCTTGGGGTCAGGAATCGTTGTTTCAGGGCTGTTCATCGGGTGTGAAGCACAGGTCGAGGCATCTCTCGGACGACATTAGCAACTGCAGCGTGACAACAGTCAGCAGTGCAGTTGGTTGCAGCTCGAGAGGTTCGACTGGGTCGAAATCTGTTCTTTAAGGTGGACACTGGTTGATGCTTGTCGATGCACTCCTCCTAGCTTCTTCACTGGGCTTGTGTCGTCCTTTAAGGTGGATGGCCCAAACCTGAGGAGAGTGTTGCAGGCAACTGCCTTGTCTGAAGTTTGGTTCAGAGACTCTTTGCACTTCCCACCTAGAAAGCTTGCTGCAGAGCCAAGCAGGGCACGCTGTGTGCTGGCTGGGTACCTGTTCTGGAGCTGCTGGAGGGTCCACTGGATTCAGTATATCTCTCTGTTACCTGGGAGTTGTTTGGTTGAGGGATCTTGCTTCCCTCTCTGGAAATCCTGGCCTTCCTTCACTGGCGGAAGCTGTAAGGCAGACTGTACCTTCATCCAGGGTCCAAATGAGTTCTTCTTGTTACTCCTTGTGAAGTCTTCAGATGATCTGCCCAAAAGAAGGTCTAAACCCTCTTTTAAAGCCAAATGGGCCACAGTGATTGGTGTAGACTAAGCCTACCTTAATGAACCAATCCTGGGGCCCCACCAACAATCTCCTGAATGCGTGAGGTCATAGCCAGAGAGCTTTGCAACAGAAAAGGTAAAGGGGTGAAAACAAGTAATACTAAGTGCCACACATCTTCCTGACTTTGTGGATTAAAGGGTCTCTCTAGTTTATTGAGCTCTCTGTGGTTCCTGATTTAAGTGGCAGGTCTACCTTGATGCTGCAGCAGGACCAGACTTTTGGTCTCCGCCAAACCACATACATGAATGGGGTCCCTCTGCTGGGATGACTACTGTAAATACATAGTTCCAGACATGACAGGTCACTGCCCTTCATACTGAGAAAACGGGAGCTGGCTTTAGGTTGACACAGTGCATATCCAATGTTTATGGGGTTTTCATGTCCTTTATTAATCCTGCGACCAGGCCTACCATGGGCCTGTTTGAATTAACTCTGAATAGTATGCAAGGCTGCCACCAAAAGCTAACAAAGGAAAGGGCAGATCCATGAAGCCTTTGTTAGTTAATTAGGCTGGCCATGGCAGGAGGAAGGTTTTGCCTTTCCCCTTCTGAGATGCCTTGATGTACTCTTGGCTGTCATATTCCAACGAAATATGACAGAGGGGAAGGTGCCTGTAGGCTGTGTATACCCAGAGTACACAGGTCTATGTGTATGTCGTGCAGTGAGCATAGGAAAATGTTTGCAGATTAGCCCCACACATTTTCGGGAGGTTGATCTACCATCATTTAATTTCATTTAAAATTTCAAAAAAGCCTAGGCGAGCGCACTCCCACCGTGCGGATAGTTGAATTCCTCACATGCCCCTCAGCCTCAACATGTGAACCACCACACTTCTGAGGGTCTGGTACGTCATCAAGGTGAAAGTACCAGCTGAACCCATCTGCATTTCCATGCTGGGCACCTGGCTTGTGCTGGATGTCCAGATCTAATCCCTGTATGGATATGGCACAACACAGAAGCTTAGGTTTCTCCCCTTGCATGGCCATTGACCATTGAATCGGCCGGGGGTCTGTCTGGATCGTAAAGTGCGACCCAAAGATGTAGGGTTTCAGCTTCTTTATGGCCCACATGACCGTGCAAACGTCTTTTTCAATGGGAGCCCAGTGCCTTTCCCTTTTTGTGAATCACCTGCTAATGTAGGCAACAGGTTGCTGTACCCCCTTGAGAGTTCAGCTGTGCTAACACTGCTCCAATCCCAAAATCACAGGCATATCTCTGGATAATGAACTGCTGACAATAGTCTGTCACTTTCAGAACTGGGGCCCTGCACAATCCATCCTTTAAATCCTGAAAGGAGGTTTGACAGACGAGGGTCCAATTTACTTCCGTCATCACCTTCTTGGAAGTTACATCATTCAGGGGCATGGCAATGGTCCCATACCCCTTGATGAACGACTGGTAGTACGCGGTGAGACCTAGAAAGACTCACACCTGTGTCTGTGTGGTGGGGGTATCCCAATCCTTCACAGCTTGTTCCTTCATTTCAAGGGGCTGTTTCTTACCTCCAATGACCAGGTGACCTAGATAAGTCACGGGGCCCAGCATTATCTAGCACTTTGTGGCTTTGATAGTCGGACCTGCCTTCTGCAGCACCTGAAGCACTTGTTTCAGGTGGGATAAGTGATCCTCCCAAGTGTGGCTGAAGACAGCAATGTTGTCTAAATATGCGATACTGAAGATTTCCAGACCTGACAAAACCGGGTTAACCATCCGCTGAAAAGTGACAGGGGCATTCTACAATCCGAAGGTCATCACAGTGAACTGATAATGTCCTTCCAGAGTTGGAAATGCTGACCTCTCTCTCTCTCGTCCATCTGTCAAGCTGCCCTGCCAATACCCTGCCCTGAGGTCAAAGGTACTCATGTACTTGGCAGCGCCGAGCTTGTCAATGAGCTCATCTGCCCGAGGAATGGGGTGAGCATCTATCTTCGTGACAGAAGTGAGCCCCCTGTAGTCCACACAAAAACGTACTTCAGCCTTCCCACCACTGGTCGTTGATGCTCCTCAGAGGGACAGCCTCGGGGTACCTTGTGGCGTGGTCTACCACCACCACCACCAAGATGTATCTGTTCCGGAGTTACCTGACTTGCCAGAAGTTTGAAAAGTCGGGTATGACCAGATTAATTCCTTACACTTTATGCTAAATTGTGGCCAGTGAAAGTGCCCAGACAACCGGTCCGATGTCTTAGTCACTCCCAAGTGACCCACTAAAGGAATTTGGTGAGCTAAATCCAAAAGGAACTTTCTGTGGCACTGGGGAATCACCAATCTTCTGGTGCCCTCGCCCCCTCAGAGTCTTTTGGCTCACTGTATAGGAGTCCATCCTCCCAGTACACTTTGAACAGGAGACTGATATGCAAATGGATATTTCCCATCTGTGAAAGGCACAGTGAGTAAAAGCAGTGGCTGTGAACTCTCAAGTGGTTAATAACCACTGAACAGGTTATCAAGTCTGTTCTTTCGAGAGAGGGGCGCCCGCTACCTTTGCAAAACTATTTTTCAAGGAACCTGGGATTGGTAACCCTAGGTCTCCTGGGGGCAACCAGACGTGGTCTCCCTCTCACTGTGCTTAAATAGGCATCAGCTTCACCTCACTGATGATCCCCAACAAGGGTGAAACACGTGTATGGGGTTGCTGGTGGTTCTCTCGTTCAGGTTGGAATTGCCATTGCATTTCGGTGCTGGACTGCCCCTGGGCAGGACAAAGACTGATATGCAAATGGATATTTCCCATCTGTGAAAGGCACAGTGAGTAAAAGCAGTGGCTGCGAACTCTCAAGTGGTTAATAACCACTGAACAGGTTATCAAGTCTGTTCTTTCGAGAGAGGGGCGCCCGCTACCTTTGCAAATACACTTTGAACAGGCCACAGTCAACACCCTTAGCCTGCTCCTCCGCCAGAGTGGGACACTCTTTCTGGGCTTCAAAGAAGTCAGTCTTATCTGGGCCCCCAGCTGATGCAAATTCATCCAGCTTGGGCAGGCCCTTAAGATCTGCACCCACCTGGTTCTCCACCTCAGGTTTCTGCTCTGCGCCAGGCAACTCTGAAGTCATTGATTCCCATGCTACCTGTGGAACTGGACTACGGGTTACCGGCCATGCCGGTCCTTTCAACAAGCCCTCTGGAAGCACTCCAGGTACTAAGGCTTTCAGAGCATTCAATCTGGTGTTCTCTTTGGCCCTCGATTGTGTAGCCGCTGCGATTATTTCGGGATCAGGAAGATCATTACCAAACAGACATGTGACTGGGATGGAGTCTTTCACCGCTACACAGCAATGAACTCTACTATCACCAAGGGGAACTTACTCTTTCCGTCACACCCACTGACGCTACAATCAGGCCCATCTATATACTGGCCTGGCTGTATGCACTGCCGGGTGACAGCAGTGAGGCTAGCCGCCGTGTGTTGGACCGCAGAAGTTTTGTGTCCATTGATATACACATGTTCGAAATAGAGTTGAGTATTATTAAGAACTGGGATCTCATCTGGAGACCCGGTTTTGCTCCCACTCAGTGTAACCAATCCACATTTGGCCACTCCTTGGCCTAGTGGGAAGTTCTCCTCTAGGAGGCCAACACTAAAGATGGCCTCTTCCATGAGTCCAACATTCACTATGGCTTGCTTGGATAAGCCCTTGCAAGCAGGATCCCCTTTCCTATGGGCCAGCTCCTTACACACAAAACAACCTTTGGGTGATGAGAACGCTGGGTGTCCAAGTGTTAGGGATGCCTGCGGTGTTCTTTTCAGTGTGTACAGCTGAACTAAAGTTTTGGGATTTCCCTTCATTGTTTTGGGGGCTGACTTTGAAGAGGATTGGGTCGGACCTTTGTCCTTTCCATCCTTGTTTACTTTTTTTGGCTGAAGATTTCTCTTCCAGTTTGGGTGTGCTCGCCTGAGCTTTTTCTGGACTTGAGTGCTCACAAACCTGTCAGCAACTGATTGTGAGCATGCAGGCAGTCAGAGTGGTATGTGGTGTTGGGTGATCACTCATGGCCCCACACATGCCCCACTTTTAAAAACGTTTTTAGGCTGACTCACAAAGCCCCAGTTGTGAGATACTTCTAGGTGGCACCTGTGCAGTATGCCGGTTTTCATGGGTGTCATTTCGGGGGGGGGGGGGGGACAAGGGTGTTTGTGGCACACCATTTTGCCCCCATCACCTGGCATTTCCTTCAGATGTCATGTCCCTCCCAACATTTTCAGCAAAGTTACTCAAATGTTAGTTTTGCACCTTCTAAAACCAATCTTGAATTTGCCCACCGGCCTAGAGATCCTTGCACCCCATTACGGCATGGCAGAAGGGGACTTGTGCCCTCTGGAACAGGTTTACAGAATATTATGGACGCCAGCACCCTCCAAACCCAATAAAGATGAAACATCACACGGTGCTGTCACCTTCCTGCCGCTACAAGTGACAGAGGCATCTGCCTGGGGAGATCGCCTTTCTGCTGAGCGTTTTAGATGCACGTCCCTGCAGTAGAAGCAGTCGTCTGAGAATAGATCTGCTTAGCTGATTTTTTGGAAGTTTCTGATGAGCTCCTGTGTCGTTTTAAACTTAATTTTGAAGTGAGAGTGACAGAGACTGCAGTGCAAACGTGTACATGAAAAAGCAGCGTTATAATCACCATACATTTATTATGGAATCGGATGTAACCTTCATTCATAGTAATTGGCACACATTGATAGCTTGGGGTGTGGCGAATGTGTGAGTGAGTGCATCACTGAGTGGGTAAGGTGTGTGTGTAATAGGGCCAAGTTGTGGCTGTAGGACTGTCTTTATCGGGCAGCTGCATAACGCCCTGTGGCAGCTGATTCAAACAAGCATTGCAAAGCCAACAGCTATGGATTTTCTATCGGCAAACCTTTAAAATTACAACCTTTAACTATTGCAATTTTGTCTAAACCATGCAAGTGAAATGAATAACACGTCACAGTGAGTCTTTTACCTTTTCCCCACAAAAGGGAAATAATTGACTTAAGCTTTGTTTCTTAAATCCAGGATGGAACTGAGATGCTCAGAAAGCAAGTGTCTGGAGGCGCACTTGGTTAAGGAGTTTTTATTACACCAGGAGCTGCTAAAATGTACATTTATTTTTTTGTATTGCACCACAAGGAGTTTGGCAATGAGTACCTTGCATCTGTTTTTTTCAGGCATACATATTTGTTATAAATCATTTAAAATGGTAACGACAAGGATTTAGATATTGGTGAGTTTAGTAGATGCTGGCAGCTGTTTTGAATCATCTTAATGTGACTAGAATATATGCAACAAAGCCATGTGACACTAGTCATGCCATTGGCGTATCTGTATCCCGAGACAAATCCTGGAAAACGTGCCAATCCCAAATATACTTTGCATACCAATATTGTTTGGCATCATACAGCTGGCAGGTACCACCTCGAGGAGCCAAAACTAAAAGGACTTTGAAATCCGCAATCCAAACCATTGCCATACATTTCCTTGAGCACAGGTGGATTATTCAGCCATGTTCTTGAGGTGTAGAACAACTTAAAGGGTCTGATCAGCTTCACCACTTGAAAATCTGAATGAAAGGGGCTGTTTGCTGGGTTTGTAGGAGATTTCAAACAGAATCATAAACTTGTGTTTTAGCAACAGAGGCACAAGCACCAACATTTGTTGGCTGGCACCCAGGGTCAGCCCTAGCCATGGGCAGTCTGTGCGGTCGCATAGGGCCCCTCTCCAAAGAGGGCCCAGCCGACAGCAGCTGCATAGCTTCTTTTCCTCGCCTCGAATGCAGAGCGTGGAAGGGGTGCTTCCCGCCACAATCTTTTCTTCCTGCCCCAACACCCTGCAAGCCCCTGCCAAATGACCTCAACTCCCTGCCAGGCCCTGCCAAATGACCTCAACTCCCTGCCAGGCCCTGAAGCTACGTTTAAATGTCCTTGTGAAAACAAAGAAATGTGACACAGACTGCAGGGCAGGGTTAAATTCAATTTGCCCCCATAGTAAGTGGGCTAGGATAAGCAAGGGAAGCATTTGCATGTGAAAGCCCCAAACAGTACTCATTATTTACTCAAATCTGTGCCATTTCGCAAGACAATTTCTCAAGACAAACAAGCCAAACCCTGCTTTTTAAAACACCTACTTTATTTCAATGATAAGTGCTTTTTGTCATGCACAAAATGATTTGTTTTATAGAACTAGACGGTGAATAGTAACAATCCGGACGCCTTTGTCAAACAATGACTACAAGCAGGTAATCATATCAACATGCTTTTTCTGAGGAGTGTCATGTAGGAAGCATAGTTGTAAATCATAGGAGATTTTTAAGGCCAACAATTCTTTCCCCAACCCAACTGGAAAAATAAAACCACAATCATTCCCATTGCTTACTTGCTTGTATAAGGATTTGTATTTTGGTCTGTTTGGTTTAGCATGTGATTTCTCTACTTTTCAACTCAATCCTATAAAACCTTGATATGTTTAAACAATCAGTGGCGTTGCTCCAAATACAATATTCCTAATGGCAATGCAGATATTGTGCATCACAAAGGCACTTGCCTATTGGTTTCTGTGATGCCCTCCAGTTTAAAAGATGGCTATCACTTACTGCCATATCACTTCCGGTGATGGCAGCACATATGCAAATTAGGCATCCCAGCGTGTCGTTTCCAAACGGTGTATGTGAAATCATAATAATGGTTCTGCTGGCACTCAACATGAGCCAGAAAATGATCTTGGTTCCTGTTAAAGAAGTAGGAAGCATAATTCCTTTGGTCTCCAAATCATTTATGGCTGTGATTTATAATTTATCAGAATAGTAAAAAAGAAAAATAGATTAACCCTGCCAAGGCACCTAGAAGAAGCGGGAGCCGTAGCCCTCTTTGAAAAGCTGTGACGTGTTTGCTGTGGGCCGAGGCATACTGTTGTGACGTCAGCACTGGCTCGTGGAACTGCCACATGTCCGGGCCACGTGTCTTCACACGTGGCCCGCACTAATAAAGGTGGCGAGCGGTCTCCCACTCGGCAGTTGCAGTTAGACATGTGTCAGTGTCTTCATTTGCGCGCCGCATCTGGATTTTTCGGAAATGTCATCACACATGATGGGGGAGTTAGTTGCTGTCATCTTGAGAAATGTCCCACTAAAAGTCCCCCATTGGCTCCCGATTGATCGACTCACTATCTTTAGGGCCATGTGTATTACCCACTGCGCCATCCATAACATCGGCCCGGAATTCCTTCAAGACAAAATCCTCCCATACCAGCCCTCAAGGAACCTCGGATCTCGCACAGCATATCACCTAGTGGTCCCACCCCACAACTCCTCCAGGCGGGGTGGACAATTATCTGGAACTCCCTACCCCTACACATTTGCAACACTGAAAATCACCTGAAATTCAGACAGGCCCTAAAAACCTGGCTCTTCGCAACTCCCCCTGAACTCCTCCCGCTCTCTAAATTACACCGCTGAGCCCAACATCCCTATACACCAAATACAGAATTGATGCCGGCAGCATTCGCAGCGGCTCACCTAGACAAACGCGCCCCATGCACAACATCACTCCCACCCGATAAATACTGCATGAAAGACAGCAGCATTCGCGGAGGCACTCCACAATTAACCTTACGACAGCATCAGCATCGACACACCTGACAAACAATCTCCCTAAGCGTAACAACACCCCTACCGGTCAAATACACCAGGGAAGCCAGCAGCATTCGCTGTGGCACACTGCAGTAAACCTCACCCGCCCTCGCCACCCAGACTTTCGCACCAGAAAGACCACAAATAATGAAACCATGCCATCCACACTGGACAAAGGACGCTGCAGCTGAACTACGTCAACGCATACAGTACATATACCTTTTAAGCACATCTGTGGACACAGGCACGGCCAAACATCCATATACCGTACAATGCAGCTATGGCTATGCCCATCCGGTCTAGCAGCACACATAGACATCCACACTGAAACACCTGACATACCTCAACACCTCTACCACTAGCATACAGAGACTACCAACGAAAAGAAAATTCGGTATAGCTGGCCACACATCGAATCTTCAACAATAGCAGTCTATCGCATACCATTAACAGCGCCCACTCACGTACCTGATTTTTGGGTTGCTTAGTGGAGCCTAGCCAGCCACCTAAGTCCTAAACCAGCAAAAATGCACAAGAACATCTCTTAATCTAAAACTCTTAGAACCTCCTCCACATTGACTACGGTCCCCAAGGGGGTTCCAACCACAAATCGCATTGAGGCCATACAAATGGGGATAGAGCGCTATATATATAACCAAATACAATACAATATTTCTTTAGAAGAGACGCATGGAATGCAGGATGAATCAGTTTCTATGCGGATCACAAGTGTAACTGATTACAATAGGATGGATGAAAGGGCTGAATTATTTAGGTGATAACTTGGATGGAACCAAGTGGGCAGGCATGTGCCTTGAAGACAACCATACTTGGTCACCCCCATTGTAACTGAGGCTTCACTTCTTAAATACATGGAACTTGCAGCCCTTGGCCAAGAGATCTTGAGGTTTTTTGTGCACTTCCTACTGTGTCCTTTGGATCATAGTGTGGAGAAGGTAACATTCTTCAGAGGAGGCAGTGTGGGGTATACCTTAGGACAGAAACTGTAGTGGCACTACAAATGGCGGGTTGCTATGGAAGAATGTGTGGTGTTTTTATTGGAGAATTATGTGGGAGCTAGGAAAGAAATACAAGTGTCCTGAGGTGCAGAGATGAAACATTGGGGGTACTACTCTGGCATCTGATTCAATCTTTCTGTTTGTCCATTGCTTTGAGGATAGAATCCTGATGAGTGATCCCTTTTTATAGCTAAAAAAGTGCAGGGAGAAGGCTAGATTTGTGCTACATATTGTGATTGCATTCGGTACCTGGTACCATTATGTTAGAAGGTAACCCACTGGGTCTAAACGTGTCTGATAAAAAATACCCAGGCCACCTCTGTGCGGTTGGTAATTTTGGTAAAAGAGAGAAATGTGGTATCTTATGAAGAGTGTTAATATTAACCTTAATAATGTATGCATTTGAATGTGGTAAATTGACTGTAACATCATTTGCTATGGAGCTGTTCGTAATTCAGGCTGTAACAATTTTCTGAGAGGTCACTGCATGGGCACCTTATCCTGCATGCAGATACTGCAAGTATAGTCATACGCATCTGAAGCAAGAGATAGCCATCAAAAATATCTACAGATGGCCTGCTTGGTAGCTGTTATACACTATGACCGGTCGCAGGATCATGGTGGCACAATTTTAATACTTGTTCCTGCAATTCAATTTCTTCACAAGATTGTACAGATGGCATACTAAAAAATGGAATCCTTCATGCGGTTAGAGTGTCCATGGTTTGCTTAAGGGATCAGAGTTTGGAGAATTAGAAATAACTTGTTGCACTCGATTAAAAAAGGTGGTTACATTGCAAATAAGAGTCCTGTTTTTGGAAATCTCCTCTGGTGCCCTCAGGAGACCATCTGTCTCGAAGTGTCGACATGAAAGGGCCCCAGCAACAGTGTTAGTAGTCCCTCGGATATAGATCAACACAAAATCATATTGTGGAAAATAATTAACGCAGCAGGCTTGACTGCTGTTTCAATATTCAAAATGCTGTAGAACTTGTACATTGCAATCATCTGTTCGCATCTTGACTGGGCAGCAGGCAGCTAGGAGTAGGTGTCTCCATTAAAGGCAGGACATTTTGATGGCGACTAGTTCCTTTTCTAGGCGAGAATGTTTTTTTCACTATCAGTCAGGTAGGTTCTTTGAAGGTAGGCGACTGGGAGTTCTTCTGATATTCTTACTTCTGGTTAAAGATAGTACCAATTACTTGATCTATTGAGTCAGCATCGGTGTCCGGACATTTCGTCGAAAGACATTTCGTCGGAAGACATTTGGTCGACGTAATTTGGACGAAAACCAAATGGTCGAATTTTTATTTATTTATATATATATTTTTTATGTTGTAGTTTAGGTAAAAAAAGGTTTTTTTTAGAAAAAAAGGGGGATGGGGGGACCCCCCCAAAACCCCGCCTCCCAAAAAAAAAGTGAAAATAAAAAAATATAATAATTCGACCATTTGGTTTTCTACCAAATGGTTTCGACCAAATGTCCTGTCGACGATTTTTTTTCGACGAAATGTCTGGCCACCGTCAGCATCAGCTATAAAAGACAAAGTGCCTCATGACGAGTTGGGCTGAGCCCTTACATGTTGCGGTAACGGTATTACCACACCGGTGGACGCTAACATTATTACAGTTGGCCGGTATTACAGACGAAATACCGCTTAACTCGTGATGAGGCCCAGAGAAGTGTCAGTTGGCAATGGATGAGTGCCTTATTAAATGCATTATTCAGATAAACAAAATGCTCCTTCTGCTTTCCAGGAACAAATTAATGTGTGGTTCTTTTTGAGACGAGTGGTGATGAAAATACTCAGACGAGAGCAGTTTGGTAGAAACTTTCTATAGAAATTAATCAGACCAAGGGATCCTTCCATCCTTAGAACTCTTGGGTGTGTGACAGTTTAAGAGAGTGGTGACTTTTCCGTGAGTCCATTCAAACACCCTTGCCTGAAAATAGAAATCCTAAGTAGGGAAATGAGGACATACCAAAGTCACATTTTTCTATTTGGCAAGTAATTTGTGGACTTGAAGCCACCATGATTTGTATGTTCTTCTGGAGTCCTTGAGAATATCTCACTGCCATCCACATAAGCAATAACTAAGCATAATAGTTAGTCAGCAAATATGTGGTCCATAAATCATTGCAAGACTGTGGGTAAATTGGCCACACCAAAGAGCATCGCTCTATATCCATTATGGCCAAAGGGTGCTTGAAACACTATCTTCACCGGATCCCTGGTTTTGATTCTGATGAGGTGGTAGGTGCCTCAGAGGTCAAGTTTGGTAAATACTTTTTCCTCCTCTAAGCACTTCTAAGATATCAAAATTCTAAGGTAGATGACAATTGTCTTTAACTGTAATCTTGTTCCATGATACGCGAGGCACTGCTGCAATTCGAGGGCATCTTTCTTTAGGACAAAAAAGGGTGAGAGTTCTCAAGGGGACTTTGATACAGTGATTAGTCAATTCTATAATGTATCTAAATGCATTGCTGCAATGCCACCTGCTAGGGTGTGTACATGTGTTCAAACGGCACTGTGGAATATGGTCCCAGGTCAACTGAACAATCTCCAGGACAGTGGGGACATAACTCTTTCTTGTTCCTCAGAAAAGACGGCTAAATATTCATGATTATCTGGAGGTATCCTCTTGACGTGAATAACAGGTGTTTTGTCAAAGGCAACCCACGATGTTTGATTTGTAGCAGATGATGAATCAGGAAGACAGCGTTGTACGCAGAATTCTGAGCCAAGGAACAGTGCATGGACTGTGCAATTCGTATAGAGGTTATATCAACGTAACAAGGGCAAACCAGGAATTATAGGGAAATAGGTTGCCTTTATTCAATTGAAGGTGGTGTCTTCCCCATAGCAGATCATTACCGTTAATAATCATGTTCAGTAGCTGGTGTGGAAATTAATGGTTGCCCATCTACCCTATCAATAGGGTGAGCCATGGCCCGTCTGAAAATTGTGCGCTCATGCCCCTGGCCTCATCCATGAAGAGATCATCTGTTCCACAGTCAATCAATGCTGGGACTGTTATTTATTCCTCTAGTGAATTAAGCAAGATGACGCATATCTCGAATTATGG
Organism: Ambystoma mexicanum; assembly: GCF_040938575.1. NCBI lineage: Eukaryota > Metazoa > Chordata > Amphibia > Caudata > Ambystomatidae > Ambystoma > Ambystoma mexicanum. The sequence continues at coordinate 180,907,071 of NC_090940.1, forward strand.
AAATCTCAGAGATGCCAGTGGCGACCGATGATAGGGAGTGATATAGGACGGTGCCACTAGTTGACTGTCTGATATGTGTCTCTCCTAGGACTTGAAGCCATCATTTCCATCCTTTAGAGAGTGCTATGGTGCACTTCCCAATAAAGGGCCTCTAGCACCACAATACATGCAGAGACTGTGACGTCTGTCTCTACCAGAGGCACTGTTCTTCAGATAGGGCACCCGAGACGCACCCCTTTCCATTTATTTATTTATTTATATTGCGCCAAAGCCCGCAGGCATCACAGCGCATACATTTAGACCAAAGACAACATACTGTTAAACGAGACAATTGGCTGCTATTTACCGGTCTTGTGGATCTCCTCTAGTTATTTAAAGATGCCTGTCTTCAGCACTTTCCTAAAGGCTAGATAGCTGCTCTCTAGTCTGACTGCCTTTGGCAATCCGTTGCATGTTTGGGTAGCTTTTACTGGGAAAGTGCGACCTAATCCATTTGATCGCTTGAAAGATGGGAAGACAATCTTCCCCAGTGATTCTGATCTCGGATCTTCATGAGTTTAGAGTCGTCACGTACCCACGACCATCGTCTGGGACTAGAAGCTCTATATCCCTTTCGTTTTTATTTATGATCTGTCAACAGAAGTCTATTCGGATCACCCTTATAACTAACACCAAGAAAGAGGCATGAGTAGGGACCCTTTCCAATCCGATAATTCCTTTGCAAATCCTCATCTGTGCGGTACAGGATGGGACAGCCTACATACCATGTACTAATCCAATAGAGATTCTTGGGCAGTGTACAAGACTTTTGGTCATTCAAGTTTTTTGCTGAAAACGATCAGCTGAAAAATCTCATCGGAAAATATTTGGGGGGCAAGTAAGGGGATATAAGTGGTAGGTGGTGGGGAATAAGGACTAGATAATAGGGAAGGGGAGGCTCTGGGGGAACATCCCCCAAATCCATACAAACAATCAATGAGTTAGGTCCACTGGAGGCGTGGACCTAGGGTGTCTCCCAGATAGCTTATTTGACGGGGTCACGTGACTGGAGGCGTGGCCCAGTGCATCTCCCAGATAGCCTCTATGATGGGGTCACCTGGCTGGAGGCATGGTCCAATCGGTCTCCCAGGGGTAGATTCACTGGAGGTGTGGCCAAGGGCATCTCCCAGATAACCTCTATGACGGGGTCACCTGGCTGGAGGTTTGGCCCAGTGCATCTCCCAGATAGCCTCTATGACGGGGTCACCTGACTGGAGGCGTGGTCCAGTCGGTCTCACTGGGGTAGATTCACTGGAGGCGTGGCACAGTGCATCTCCCAGATTGTCTCTATGATGTGGTCACCTGATTGGAGGCGTGGCCCAGTGGGATACCAGATGGCCTATGATGGGGTAGACCGAGGCGTAGCTTAGTGGGTCTACCAGAAAGCCTCTATGACGGGGTCACCTGACTGGAGGCGTGGCCCAGTGCATCTCCCAGATAGCCTCTATGACAGGGTCACCTGACTAGAGGCGTGGTCCAGTCGGTCTCCCAGTAGATTCACTGGAGGCGTGTCCCAGTGTGCTTCTCCGATAGCCTCTATGACGGGGTCATCTGATTGGAGGCGTGGACATGTGCGTCTCCCAGATAGCCTCTATGACGTGGTCACCTGATTAGAGGCGTGGCCCAGTGGGTCTACCAGATGGCCTATGATGGGGTAGACTGAGGCGTGGCCCAGTGGGTCTCCCAGGGGTATATTCATTGGAGGCGTGGCCCGGTGCGTCTCCCAGATAGCCTCTTTGACGTGGTCACCTGTATGGAGGCGTGGCCGAGTCGGCTACCGGATGGCCTATGACGGGGTAGACCGAGGCATGACTTAGTGGGCCTACCAGATTGCCTAAGAACTGGAGCACCGTTCTGCATAGTGGCAGATCCTGTGCTCAGACATTTCTCCCCGACACGCCTCTGGCCTGACTCTCAGTGATGCCGTAATTCCCTTTCTAGGTCCTTTTTCATGTATCCTCTTGGCTGGAGCCGTGGCACGGGCTACCATGGCACCAGCCAGGATGATAAGGCCATGTAAACTGGGAGCTCCTCCTTCGGCTTTCGCAGGGGCCTGTGTTTCCATCAGTAGGGGGGTTGATGCTTCTGCCATGGGACAGTTATCTAGTCGCCAGTGGCTGCCTCTGCTGGCCGAATGGAATGAGTTGGAAGTGTGCTGCAGAAAGGTGTACGTTTTTATTTAATATCTTCACAACTCCTCGTCTTTCATCTCTTTGCTATGAAGCGGTGCCCTGCCCTGTATAATGTTCGGTGGGCATTGGCTCCTCCTTTTATGTAGGCCTGAAAGGTGATGCCCCGCTGGCAGACATCATTTCTGCCTGCTGGCAACATACTTGCTGATAAGGAAAGGGAAGTCTTTTAGTCAGTGGCCCAATTTAGGGCCTGATTCATGGAACGCTTTCCTATGGGATTGCGCCATTATAAAACACTTCCATGAATCAGGCCCTAAATTGCTGGATTCAGTATCTGTGTGGGCCTTGAAGTCACCGGTTCACAGCCTCAGCCCATGCTCCTTCTTAGGTCGATACATTGGGTACCATTACAATGGAAAATAATGACTGCACTTAGAAGGGGAAGAATCTGTCATGAAGCGCTACGTGAAAATGTGATATTAGTATGAAATTACGAGTCGAGCACAGAGGTTGAAAAGTACATCATGTTTTTGGAGGAAGAGGAGTCACTGATGTATAGCAAAGACTGTGAACACGTCAAATAAATAGTTGAGTGTACAGATTTGCATTTTGTATTTTTGTATTTTTATTAGGTTTATATAGCGCTTTAGTCCAGATAAAGCCCAAATTGATGACATATTATAATTCTCTCTCTCTCTCTCTCTCTCTCTCTCTCTCTCTCTCTCTCTCTCTCTCTCTCTCTCTCTCTCTCTCTCTCTATATATATATATATATATATATATATATATATATATATAATACATGGCCTGCGGTGTTGGTCCTTGCAGTGCATGGTGGTGATGCGAGTTATGGTCGCTTAGCTTACCATAACTGGCGAATTTCTGAGGTTTTTCGGTTTTACCTATAACTGTAACATCCCTGTAACAATGTTTTTCCATTGAATTTCATAGGTTTTTATTAGTGCAACTTAACCATAACGTCCCTTTAACAAAGTTTTGTTCATTGAATATATATATATATATTGGTTTATGCCTTACCAGAACAGGCTGAGGAGTTCCTTTGAGGCTGTTCATGGTAAGGCACTGGCAGTAATGGGAGACAATGGTTCCACAATTTAATGTGTCCGGATTTTGGCCCTGGGATACCGGAGAGGGACCCTTAATGAGGTTCAGTATGACACGAGGTAGTGGGGCCTGCTTCATCCCTTAGAGTTGTGGTAACTGGCGAAAGCCAGCATTCCCAGTCCTCGAGCAGGCACTTCATTATGTGGAAACAATGCGATGGAAGCACCTAATGTATTCACTATTTGAATTTTTAATTGGTAGCGTGTGGTGCCTGTCTCCACTGTGATTGGCATTTCTGCATGTTGTGTCAGTTGTCTATGAATGTATGCAGTGCACAAAAGTGTAGCCTAATCCATTATGGGATAAACATGTAAATTGAGGGATCTGTAACTGCTATGTCTGATGGAGGGGGGAAGGGGAACCATTTGTCAGGGTATTCTTTTGGTTTCATGCTGAGATTTAGTTCAGTGAGCTAAGAAAAATCATTGGTACAATCCAAGTGGTGGAGATTTTTACTCCATGGTTCTAGTACAAAGATCTGGTACCACTCTTTTGCTACCGCACCGCCATACTCGTGATGGGGCTCTACATTTTAACATCTGTATGTATTCCTCAAGGTTGAACGATTTGATTTCATAATATTGGGCGCAATTATTATTCTAGGGAATTAACTGTATGCATATTTCCTATATGGTGTGAGGGAGCAGTGTGCTCTGCCACAAGACCAGCATTTTTTAATGCTGGCTACAGTTGCAGTGTTTAGACATCCCCCACCCCACACACATGCATGTCCAGATACATACAATAATGTATGTAGCTTAGCATGTAATCAAGCATGCTTGAACAAGTGCACACACAAACAGACCTGTGTACTTGTAGTCACTTAAACAGGTACCTGTGTTACCTACACACACATAAATAATGGCTCACTGATTAGTTCCATGATATGGGTGACTGAGCTGCCAGCAGATGTTGGTTAAAACAGGATTAGCTGAATCCCTGTTTGCAGGGAATGGTGTCACTGATGGGATAAGCAGAGTGGTGGGTGAAAACTATGGACTGAAATGCTATCAGTGTCTTCTGCCATTTATAGGATAAAAAAATAACCTTTGATAGAGTGTATTGGGAGTACAGGCGGATATGTTATTTATTTATTTATTTATTTATTTATTTATTCGTATATGTGTTAGTCTATCTATTGTTTTTATATTTTGCTTATTCCTTCTCAGGGCTATTTAGGGAAACGTTACCTAAGCAAGTGTTGATGGCTACAGAAAAATCAAAAAGCAATAATACTTTGAATGTCCACGATCATTAGCGTCTTAAGCGATTATTCATATGTGGAATAAATCCGGTACCTCTCAATGATATGCTATAGTCTTAGAAAACATGTTTCAAAAGCGAGCAAGTTGTATGCCGAAAGGCATGGCGCCTCATTACGAGTCTGGCGGTAACCCGCCAGATTCATAAAACTTTACCGGCGCCTGACTTCCCGGTGCCACCAGGACATTACCAGTCCCGGCGGATCAGGAAGTCAGACGCCGGAAAATGTTGTTTTGTATTCCCATGGAGCCCCTTAGGACGCCATGGGAGTGGGGAGACTGAAGCACCGGCACCGTTGCTAACGTTGCCAGTGCTTCTGTGAAAACTGCGGTGGCGGGTGCCGTTGCACCCGCAGAGCTGTACTGTGGTGGTCCGGAAAGATGTCAGTATGGTGCGACCAGCACCCTTATTTCCGGACCGCCACAGGTCTAATGAGGCTCATGGTCTTTCTATCTCTTCAATGTATGTATGTAAACTACCACTGACTAGCGTTAGACTAGGTTATCATTTACAAACTGTATTTTATTAATTTTGAGTCCACACTAAGCACCTTTGGGTCTTGAAATACTTGTATAATCACTATGTTGATTGGACTTAGGAATACATTACCTTGTTTCATCTCTAGAATCCTGAATTCTTGTTCACACTCAACACGGTATCGTCCCACCAGTAAAAGAGACCAAACACTATCCTGATTCCCGTAAGGAGTAGTGTGGGCTTGATAATCTTGATACTTTATTGTGAGGATCTGTAGTCAAGGCTTACCTCATCGGTTCCCTATTGACTCTTAGGAGTGTCTTGTCTGTGTTGAGTACCAAACTCATGCTGCCTGGTCTGTGGGAAGTTACACAGCTATTGTATTTATTTTGACACCATACTTGCTTAGATGTACAGCAAATGCGTGTAGCCCTTGAGCTTCTATCCAGGGCTACAACCAAAAGAGCTAGGGCTATAGCCGTCCCCTGCCCCAGACCTCCCTAGTGACACCTCTGTCTGTAAGGGGGTGCTAGGAGTATCCAGGATGCTGTTGTCTGTTGCTCCATGGCCAACTGCACAGTCTTGTTCGGTAGCTACGCCGGCTGCAGACCGATGGTGGAACAGGGTGGAGGAGGTGGCAAACCTCTCTCCATGCTAGATTTGCTGGCTTAAGGAGGGGAATAGCTGCCTGGGGGCGGCTATTGATCTCCAAGTCATCGCTTGAGGATTAACGGCTGGATGGAATTTTAAGGGTCCAAATGCAGTGATGATTTCAGGTGGTTAGGAAATGAACCAGAGTGATTTCCCAAGTGGCTGGTGCAATTCCATGGACACCCACCCCTGTAGTTACGTCGACGAGAACCCGAAAATGCTCTTTTTTTATGAGCTCAAAAGACATAAAGCTTGTTGCGCTTCCACAACAGAGATGATGATTTGTCTGGATTTAATTTGTTTTTAATTTGCTTTCTGTTCCTGCCTTTCATCCCTGAGAAAATGAATATTGTACATCGGGGACCACCTGTTTCCTCCCCGATGGCTGTATTCGCTGCACCGTGCGCATGGAGGCATAAAATTGAGAAAACAGGTCTTGCATGAAGAGGACCGATTTCCTGTCTCCCGAAATAGGCTGCAGAGAGCAGCAGAATCGTGGAGACCAGGTCAGTCCTACCTGGAGGACAGAAACCTCGCACCCGGCATCACCTGCAAGAGCCCTGATGGAGCGCGCCCGCCGGCGGACGCGCCGGCGGAGCAAGAGTGCTAGCACATGGAGCTTTATTAGGTCTTGTTCGGCAGCGCGAGCACTTACATTTGAGAGCTGTCACAAAAGCAAAATGCCAGGAGAAGACAGGGTTCACAGCTGAGACATCCTTAATAGCCTTGTCATTAGGCCAGCTGGTTTCCTTCTTCTGGTCCTGGCCAGATCTCAACGCTGCCGCCACCGCGCTCACTCTATCCCTTTTCCTCAATGAAAGCAACTTATTCATACATTTTATAGCTCTAACATTTTTTGGGACTGTTTTCTAGCACGTTTTAGGGGAAGGAATTTTCCACTCTCTGTGCCTAGACACATAGGGCCTCATTATAACATTACAGCTATCCTGGCAGTAAATTCGCCAGGATACCGACAAATGGAATTAACGTTCGGTCTGGCGGTATTACCACCGGACTACGAGTGCCGGCATGCAGCGTTGTTCACCATTCCCTGCCGTCCCATAGGACTCCATGGGGGACTTTGCCGGTATTCCAGGTTCTTGTATTATTGGCGATTTTTACCAGTAGGGTGGGGGGATTACCTCCAGCTCATCCACCCCACCGGGCAGCGTATTGGCCGGTGCAGAAACATGCCGGTATACGTCAATACCAGCACGTTAATTCCGCATCGGCCAACTTGTAATGAGGCCGGTCGAGAATGGCTTTTGGTGTGTGCGGTGTGGATAATCCCTATACTGACTGCTTCTATAGTGATTAACTCTTCTCATCACCACCTCTATAGCTCAGTCTGCTCCACTCCACTCTCCTAATATGTGATGTGTAATTAAGTGAAGTTTGAGCATAATATGAGCTTTAGTCTGAAGTGTATTGCTAACAAGAATCAGGCGACTTCCTTTCTGGCCTTTCAGCTTAGCACAGTACCCATATTCTTGGACCTCACGAAGCAAAGGTGTACACAGAAACAAGCTTCAAATGGTAACATTATGACTGACACAAAAACAATGCGATCAGCAATGAGACTGATAGCGCACTGTATTATGCAGGCTGCAGGGCCATAAACAATCACCAAGACCAGTTGGGGGCACTGCACTATTGACCCCCAGTAAGAGCTGAGATCTAGACCTTTATTTTTTGGGGTACGACATTATTGTGTAACAGGAATGGAACACTCCTGCCCGTATCTTGCTCACCTTCCTGGTGGACATTATGGACCATGGGAAGGTCACCGTCCAAGGAAGATGCCACGAATCAGAGTTAGGCAACAGCTCAAAAGGGGGCCCCAATGTTTTGCCAGAATAATATTCAATTCCTATGGTCGTATTGCATACATCATCAGTCCTAAAAATATCCTTGCTCATTGAAATGGTGAAAAAGGATTCCTGAAAATGAGGTTGTCTATAGGCTATGATTAGGAGACGCAAATTATACCTTAATACAGTTTCCTTTTGAAATGTTGTGGCATTCGCCCCCCTGTGTACTCAGAAAAGGCAGAACCTCTTTCACTTAAAGGCACACAAGGTTTTCATGAGTGTCCTTGCACCTCATCGTAGCTGTCTTTACAGGGATTTACATGGGCCTAGCAGGTGCGCAGGAGCCATGCATTCATGCTCAGCGGTAGGCGGTAAGAGACGCGCACGGAAGCGTCGAATGTGGCTATGGTTACAGACGAGAACTCCATGGCCCTACGCATGAGGCCAAAGGAGGCTCATGGAGTCATTCTCGTATTGGACCGCCTCAGTCTCTGAATCACTCTGTAGAGCAGAGGAGTTTCTGGAAAAGAACCAAGAAACTCTCCAGACCTGTACGTTTAAAGGAATTCCCACGCGGGATTAGATTGTGGTACCGGCAAGCAAGTTTGCGCATTTTGCATTTTTTGTGGCTGCAGGGAGCTCTAGACTTTCCCCATTAAGCGAAGAAACCAGCAAGAGTCGCATTATATACACCCCACTTTATACCTTCTAGAAACGACGTACTTAAGAAATCGTCCTGACATTCCTCCGGGAACAGCATAGGTTATCCGTCCTAGTACCCGGTACCAGATCATTCGAGCTTCACTCCAGGACAGCGATTCACTTAGTTGCTCCCTGTTTGAGAAACTTTTCATATTGTCCAATTTCATGAATATTTAGGTCGTCCCTTCTGTAGAAAGGCTTAAAGCTACTTGAACAGTAGCAGGTCCGTTACTATGGAAATATATCCAATCAAGGGCCACCTCTATGCTGAGGCAGTTTGAACATGGCCCAAATGGATAGACTACTTGCTGCTCCCCAGATGTGTTGGCCTACAATTCCCATAAACCCTACCCAGTTTGTTCAATGATGAGGAATTATGGGGGTCAGAGGCCAATACATCTGAAGAACCACGAGTTGGCCACCTCTGGTTGATTGATTTAACCGCACCCTCCCTGGCCTAGAGAAAGTCCTGAAGGGGAAGCAGGCCATCAATAGGCTGCTTCCGATGCAACGCAACTTACTTTGGCGAGAAATGAAAATAAAGATCTTTTTCAGATTGTTTTTTTCTGTGCAATCTAAATTGTTCATTTTATAACTGCTACAGAAATATCATGATCGTGTCTGATAAATCTGTTGAAGTAGCAGATATACATCATAGGATGGCCCTCATTACGACCCTGGCGGAGAGGGGTTTACGCCAGCGTAATGCATGGCGTACCTCTCCGCCAGATTAGGACTTTCCGTAGCGCCATGGTGATTTTTACGCCCGGATTTTCCGGGCGGAAAAATCCATGGCGCTACGGGTCCCCTCGTTAATTACGCCACCGTATTCTACTGTGGCGTAATTAACGCCTTCCCCACTCCCATTAAACCCTATGGGGCAAAAATGGGAATGGGGAAGGGTAAATGGGGATTGGGGACTTACCGCCCCGCCAAGGTCGGAATGGGGCGGTAAGTCCGCCAACCCCCATGGCGGAGTTGGCAGCTCTGCGCCATGGTCCATGGTGCAAATTGCACCATGGACCTCCGCCAGGGTCGTAATGAGGGCCGATGTGTTTACAGACCTATATGTAAGAGCTGTCAGAACCTTCTAAGGTCAGATAGTAAGTATATCAGCACCCGGGGAAGAGGACACTCAGCCAATAAAGTGGCAGGAACAGCAGAGGAGAATACAAATTCTCTGCCCGCTGTTCCCAGCCACCCGAGCCCCTTGCCCGGGTGGCGCCATCTTTTTTGTTTTTAATGTTGAGATCCTCTCCCGGGTTGCCTCACCACCCCCCTAAAACAAACCATACCCCTTGCTCACCCCCTCCGTCCCCACATACCTGCTGGACCAGAGCTTTTTGCCTCGGTCCTGGTGCTTCTCCCACTCCTGGCTGCCATATGAATGGCAAAAGGACTTAGTCCCTTTTCCCTATGGCGGAGGCCATTTTATTTTCTTTGGATATGGCTATTGCATGCGCAGCCAATCTACTGGGGAAAATAATTCAACTATTTGCATCCCAGAGAATGCCTGAGGTGTGAATGGCTTTCACACCTGCTGTGGGGGGTGGGCATGACCAGCAACGGCCTCCGGCCAACGCCGAGGCCCTCACTTCGCTCGGGCCTGCCTAGGCTCAGGCTGGTGGGCCATTACCCGCCATGTCCACCCCGGAAAGCGGGAGTGAAAGCCCTTTTCACCTTTCAGGGGATTGACTGGTGGTTCTCATTTCAGTAGATTATGCATGGGATGGAGGCATCTTGCTGTCCAGGTAAGTCTTCCGTAGCTACATCATCAGGGAGCCGCTCCCGCTGCTCGCTCTCCTGGACGCTGATCTTGTCTATGCCTCTCTTACCGCATCTCTTATTCCTTACTTCAGAGCAAGGCTGGTCTCTCAGCTGATCTCAATGATATCCCCTAATGCTCACCAGCATCCTAATTACTGGCCAATTTCAAGGTACCCCTGCACCTCCAAAGAAAATGTCTACTTAACATCTGCAGAGGATTGTGGAGTAGCATCCCATTCTGTCAGGACATTCAGTTGGGTTCCTACTGGGTTGACAGATAACAAGTGCCCTAGTGGGTGTCTCTGCGGTGTGACCTCTTGAAAGCTTTGGATCAATGCACACCGGTGCCCTTGATTCCCATAGATCTCTTGGCCTCGTTCACCCCTTGACCTCTTAATTACACCTTCCTTTCTCTTGGAGGTGGCAGAGATGTCGGTGGTGAGGGGCCAGGTGGTTGCCTTGTTCCTGAGCAATTTCATTGGCAAGGTTATTTTTGATGGCTTCAAGCCATATAAAGAAGCTTACCTTTGGCCTTTCATAATATCCATGCACAACCCTTGCTCCTAGGAGTACTTCAGCATCATCTGAGTGTTGTGCGCAGCAGGAAAGGGGGTATGGTGGATGGATACACATTTAACTGAGCCCTTACGCTGCAGTGCTGTGGATCCAGGCTGCTGGAACAGAAGTGCAGAAGAGGGAGACCCCAAGGGGTGTCTCCAGGGAAGATTGTCTGTTGAAGGGTCAGCCTCCATCCTCACTGAGAGAGGTGGTGGTGGCTGAGCTGGCAGGCTCACATGGAGGGTCTGAAGTGCTGAGGCTCATGGAAGGCAAAATGCAGTCAGGAGCAGGTGAGCTCCTGATGGGGTATGTGCTGATGGCAGGTGCCACCCCCCCCCCAGCATGGGTGTTGGGTGTCCTCATGTCGCAGGCATCGTAGGGGATCAGGATCATGTTGGGTAGGCTTTCTTAATCATGGAAATGTATGGTCTCTGCTTGCACTGGAAGCGGTCTTGGATCAGAGGATTGGTTATTCCAGGTCCTGAGTTTTTGAAGCCTGGTCTCACCCCTGTCCTTACATTTGCACTGAGTATCTGGAGGAGGCTGGAGTGTATGATCTCAGACTTGCCCTTGGGTTATACCTGTTGAGTTGCCCAGTCACATACCCAGGCCCCCTAGGCCCAAAGGCTTGTTGGACTGTAAAGCCTGAGTTGGTTCTGGTTCTAAAGCCTGGTAACAAAAGGCCGTCCTTGTGGATTCCAGGCCGAGAACACTGTATCCGCAAGGATGGCCTTTTTGTCCCCAGACCTTTCCTAGCCTCTTTGGTTGGGGCCCTCTCCAACATCCCCCTCTGCTGCGTGGCTAGCCACCAGTTCCCTGACCACCCCCCTCTCCACTTACCTGTGGCTCTCGGTGCACTTTTTCTGGCTTCTCTGTAGGCTGTGCCCCCTACAGACCTGAGTACAGGAGGCAGCCTTAAAACTGCAGCCTTATCTATTTCAACATTTAGGGGCTGCGGCCCCCTGACTGCCAATGCTTGGATTGGTTCCTCTGCTCTATGGGGAGCCAATGGAGGTTTTTCAGTCCTGGCCAGATGTGATCCCTTCTCATAAAACCATGAACCTTTCTTGCATCTCGGCTTTGGACCAGTTATAGATGCCCAAGGGTGGGTTGGGATGGCTTCACGCTCAGGCCTCTATAGTAATCTAGACTGGGCAAGACCATTGCCTGCACTACCTCTACTTGGAGTGGTAAATCCTAGAACATCAGGACTTTCTGTGATTGGTTGAACTGGTCATGTGCACCATTTTACTCTCACATTGTTCTGAGGTCCAAAAGTAAGGTCTGTGTCAAAGATCACACCTGCATTCTTCTCCACGGATTCCAAGATGGTGGCAGATGCTTCATTTTGGTTGTGCCACAAAACAGAATATCCATCTTGCTCCCATTTAGGCACAGGACGATATAGGACCGGTCAGGTTCGAGCGATTGACAATGTTGCTGTTAACATGGATCAAAGCTAGGTGACATCAGTGTAAAGTTGAATTGGGACACAGAGGTTTTGAGGGGGGGCGGCAAAGGGCTTCATGTAGATGTAGCCATTGAAAAGCAGGTGGGCTGAGCCTGAGGGATTCCATAGTTAGGGTTTGGGGTTTTGATAGCTCTCTGTTCATAGATGCCTGGTTCCATTTGTTTTGAAGCAGGGCAGCCATTCCAGTGCCAAGCAGGAGATGCCCATGTCTTACTTCATACTTAAACTGAGGTCTACAGTGGCATTGCAGCTGTGAGGTTCAGCCAGTATTAGAAGTGTACAGAACAAAGTAGTAGAACTGTGGTCTCAGCAGGGGAGAGGGTAGGTGGAAGCCTAGTGCAACATGCGACAGGTTGCTGCGGCCGGGTCATTGCAATAGCTAAGTGACTAGTAATTAAGGCTCCCATTACAACTTTACACTTGCACAGCAACATGAATGAGAAATCCTCTATATAGAATGGTGAATATGGTCATAAAAAGTAGTGCAATGGTAAACAGATAGAAATGAAAGTAGTGGAACACGACTGATGACTGTTCCCGCTCACTTCGATCACTGGGTCCAGCAGGGCAAGTGCCGTAGATTTGTTTAGGTCCACTGCTTTTGGAAGCTTTCTTCCATGTACAGTAGGGTGGTTTTCCTGATTTTTGATTTTCTGAAGCCTGACTGGGGGTCCTGTCATAGCTTCTGTGTCTTACTCTTGTCTTGTAGTTGGCCGCTAATCACTTTCTCAAGGAGTTTGGTCTGAAAAGGCAGTTTGAAATAAGGCAGCAGTTTACTAAGCACTTTGGATCGGTGGAAAGAGAAAGGCATGCTATAACACACCTCACTAGCCAACAGCATAGAGAATACTACTCTTTTGTGAAATACGTTTCTTGGATCAGTGTTTGACCCCTCTTAATGTATGCACCACCAGATTATGTTGCAACTCTTTTCGTAGCCATCCTAAACCATGGGAATGTGAGATATGATATATGATATGATATTTTATTTATAGCGCACAAGTGTGCAAGCAATTTGGCAAACGTTGCTCGAGTTGTACTATCAAAGCGAGATTGGAGTGTTGCCACACTCTACATCAGGGGTCTGCAACCTGTGGCTCTCCAGATGTTTTGGACTACAACTCCCATGATCTTGAACCATTGACTACTTTGCTGGTTGCGGCTGATGCTCTATGTGTTGTCGCTCGCAGAACACCCAAAAATCTGCTACAGAAGTAGTAAGCACAGCGCCTTTAAGAAATCATGGCAGGCCAGTGATGGCGGGCCCTCAGTGCCGAGCTGACAAAAATAGGGTTTCAGTTCAATCGCTGACTTGTGAATTTTGCATAAAGCATAGTTATTTAGTAATTAAATGTTTGTGTGTTACTCTGACCTTCAGATCATGGTTTCAATGGGGCGGCTCGTCGATATAAGGTGCACTCTTTGTCTATGCATACCCTCGCTTTGCCTAGCCATTCACACCCACCTCATAACATTGAAGCGGATTAAGCTGCGCATGCGTAGTTGTGGGTGGTTTTGGCTATCAGACTTTTGCCTGTGTTTGGTTATTTGATGTTAGTTTACTTGGGTGTGTGACTGCATGCCAGCTGCTGAAGGACTGCAACCTTTAATGGGGGATTGCATCCTTCTCCTGAACAAACTCCTCATTACGCACCTCCTTACAGGTAGCGTCGTAACACTTCAAAATACCACGGGCCTCATTACAAGTTTGTGGTTGTGATACAAAAGTTGGTTGTAATTCTGTTACTGCCACTTTTGTGTGGAATTATCACAATTTTTAGGGCACTGTGAGCTAAATCCTCCACTTCAAGGCAAAAAATCAAGAGAATTAACGCAGCGGAATTACCACTTGTGGGAATTCCACCAAAATCCCCATTGAGTCCTATGGACGCCAAAAATGGGGATTAATACCACTGTTCCACCACTTGAAACACTGTGTTAAACCTACAGGAATGAATGGCAGTAATGGTAAATGAGTTTGGTGGTAATTTGGTGGATTTACTGCCAAATTACCACCAAACTCATAATGAGGCAAGTGGTCTTTGAAATACCTCTAATTTTGTAAATACCACCTCATTACAGGTTGGACCTTCAAGGCATAGTTACTTTTTTATTTATTTATTGGATATTTGTAAGGCGCCTACACAACAAAGGGTTTTTCAAGGCATCACAAAAAAGGGGAGGGGGGAACAGAGGAGAAAGATACAATAACGGTCATATTGTGCAAGTGCAGAACAAAACGTGTGAGGGAGTGGGGTGGGGCAGTGCAGGTCTGTGCAATAAGCGAAGTGCTAGGGTAGGAAGGGAAAAGCAGGGTAAGGAGGAGCAGGTGCAAGTGCTCAGTGCTCAGGGGAGAACAGGAAGGTAAGTACAAGGGTTTGCAGTGCTAAGTGTGAGGAAGGGGGAGGACTGGGCAGGGGGGTCTGCAGCACTGTACAACTCAGAGGGAACCAGGCAGCCAGTTACTGCGGCAGAGGGAGGAGTTAGCAGGGGAGGGGGAGAGGGAAGGAAGAGGAGAAAAGGAGGGTCTTGAGGAGCTTCTGGAACTTAAAGCGATACGTCGCAAGCCTGAGAAGGGCAGGGAGACCATTCCAGATCGATGCTCCTGCCGAAGAGAGGGACTTACCCCCATTCCCTGCTTAGAGAAGCGTCTGTTCTGCAGAGAGTTGAAGCTAGCAGACCGAAGGGCTCTTGCAGGGAGGTATTTAGCGAGAGAGAGTTGGATATGGTGGCATCCCAGGCCCCAGAAAGCCTTGTGCATGATGCAGAGGGTCTTGAATTTCATCCTAGCAGCATCCGTGAGCCAATGGAGAGAGATGAGGGCTAGAGAGATGCAGTCTCTGGGCTTGAGGCCAAGCATACGTCTCGCAGTCCTATTCTTTATTAGTTGAAGGGGCAAAGGGAGGATAAAGGAAGATTGAGGAAGAGACTGCTGCAGCTGGCCAGCCTAGAGACAACCAGATCTCTGGAGACATTGAATTTCTGGGGAAAAGTGAGGAAAGGGAGAATTCCTCTGAGGAGGTGCAGCTGATAGTGGGCCTTCTTGGCAAGGTCTTAGATGTGAGGAGAGAAGCAGAGAGAGAGAGAGGAATTAAAGATGACACCAAGTTTCTTTGCCTCACGGGGGGTACCCATAGAGGGCAACAAGAAGGTGGGAGGGAACATGGGAGCTGGGGTCCCAATGAGAAGGATCTCAGTCTTACTGGCATTAAGGCAGAGATCATTGGAAGCACACCATGACTAGATAGCAGTCAGACAGTCAGGGATGAGAGAGTAGGAAGAGGAGGCAGTAGAGGGAAGCTTGATGGAGAGCTGAGTGTCATCTGAAAGTGAGGAGAGAAGTAGGAGATCAGGTGGGCCAAAGGGGCAAGGTAGATGTTGAAAAGCCACAGCGAGAGGATAGAGCCTTGAGGGACACTGCAGTGAGTGGAGAGAGTGATTGGGGAAAGAAAAGGGCCCAGTTGAACCTGGGAAGGATGGTCAGAGAGGAGGAGGTCAACCAGTCCAGTGCCAGACCCGTGATGCCAAGGGTGTCACAGTGCCAATTTTTTAGGGTGGCATGATTGACCGAGTTGAAGGCAGAGGAAAGATCCAGAAGGATAAGAATGGAAGGAGAGTTGGGATAATGATTTGAGAGCAGGTCTTTTCAGGTGTTCAATAGAGCAGTTTTCGTGCATCTGGCTGCTCTGAAGCCAGACTGGTGGTTGTGGAGACTACCAACATATTCAGTGTGGTGGATCAGTTGGGAGATGACCAGCTTCTCCAGGAGTTTTCCCAGGAAGGGGTTAATGGAGATAGGGCGGAAGTTAGCAGGGCAAGAGCGGCCGGCAGAGGGCTTTTTGTGGAGAGGATGCACAAGGGAGTGCTTTAGGGGTAGCAGAAAGGAGCCAGTGGCAAAGTAGTGATTACAGAAATCGACCAGAGATGCGCAAGGGATGCAATGTTGTCCTTGTGTACAAGAGGGCGGGATACTCACTGACGGGCCCACAGGCCAGTGCTCACCCTCTAGTACCTTTAAGACAAGGTAGCTGTCGGTAGCTGCACCGACTCAATAAAGAGGACTCAGTAATTTGGCAAAGGGAAGTCTGTTTAATGACATGTACATCAAACAGTGAAACAATCGGAAATCAGCATCGTTGCGATCACCTGTCTCGCTCCAACTTCCTCGAACTTCAGTTGAACAGCAACTTTTATGCATAAAACTCGTCATCATTGACGTCTAACTCTACAAAAACTCGTCATGCAATTCTATTGGTTAGGAAAGGTAACTTAAGTATAGGTGCTATATCTGTATATGGTAATAGAGCATGCAGATTGGATAACTCTTATCGGGTGGGCGTCTACGCCCCTCCCTCTACATCACACGTGATAGACGTCACTACAAGTACGACGTCCTATTGGTTCTACTATCTATAGGACCCTAGATTACATGGTCCATTGTGATTGGGCAGGTTACACCCCTAGACATAAATCCCCATTTTAATTAGCAGCATGCAGAATGGACACCCAGGTGCCTGGTGTCCCAAGATTCACCCTGCCTCCCTTCCATCAATCAGTACCTTTAGGGCTATGTGTCAATTAGTTGGCTGGGTATGGCCTCGAAACTGTAGCCTCTTATCAGGAAAAGTTATGGCATCCTCAGGTTCTGGATGACATCAGGCGGTGGTACCTCTTCGTGTCTGGCTGGTCACGTGTTAGTTCACCATGAATCTGCTTCAGTTTCCAGCTTTTAGTGTATTTAATTCTGCTTTGGCCCTGCCACCTGCATGGGCCTCCCTTATCTTGACCTTCACGGGGCAGGCTGGTATGCTCTGAAGTTTCGATTCCTGTTAGCTGACGCTCTCCTCCCTTTCTCTGGTTGACCTCGATTTCCCAGGCATGAGCTGCTCTTTGTTGAGTTTCGATTCTGCTCCTTCTCCTGGCTTTGGCTGGGATATGAAACCTGGCCTGTTAGGCCTCTGGCCGCCTGGGCATACTTCTGTTTATACAAAATGGAGTCGCACTTGTATAGCGTGCCTTATTGAGGTAGATATGGTTGGCACTTGCCGCTCTATTCTTCTGCTAAGCATTACAAGCAGTATCGTTTTCTTAGCTTCTTGCGTTCCAAGCCTATTTACATGCGTTTAATTGGTTGGTTACTTCCATCTTGTCTCATAGCAACGTTTCCTTACGTTTTAACATCGTCTCTTTCCTGTGTCCATTACATCTATTTTCATATCTACTCTCACTGGCGTGCTATCTTCGATAGCTGTTTTCGTTCATTCGTGAGTCTGTCCAGGCCCTTGTGTCATTTCCACTGGCCTTCCATTAAGGCTCTTTGGGTCTCTTCATGGACCGTCTGTAGGTACTCTTCGTTTCGTCTCAGCGGCTGGTACGGCTGTCTGATAGGGTACCGTGCTGCCCAGGGCTGTCTGGTTATGGGCGCTTCAACAGGTATGGCTCTTCTGATGTACACTGGGCAGAGTCCCAGTGCAGCTCTCTGTTGGTTCATTTGATCCTCATACGTCACATACCTTGGCCAGTATGCTCCTGGCACCTCGAAATGAGGGGCAGGGGTGCAGGCCATGTCTGGGACCTCCTCTACACTTGATAGTTCTGGAGGAGACTTTCATAGAGAGCACTTGTCTAGAGACCTCATCCACTGCTATAGGTGAGTAAGAGGAGAATAGAAGCAAAGGGGAGAGGGGGGGCCAAAGGAGGCCTGAGAGATAGGGGGGCGAAAGGGGAGTAGAAGAGAGTGAGGACAGAATGTCCTGAGTTTTGGTTAGGAAGTGGGAGGTCAGCGAAGTACAGAGGGACAGGGATGGCAGTGGGGAAGTGGAGACTGCAGTAGGATTGGCGAGTTCCTTGCAGATTTTAAACAGTTCGCCAGAGTTTTTAGTGGCTGCAGAGATGCAGGATTAGATATGGACTGTCTGCTTCAATTGGATGGAGAGTCTGTATTGCCTTTGGAGCAGGAGGCGGACACAAAATCCCACCAGCTACCTTGCAAGCAACAAAAGAGGCTCTTGATCTATTTCTTTCGAAGACAACAGTCCTCTGTACATACTACAACAAAACATTCTGCAGAGGGAAGCACTTTCGAAGTGCTTTTGAAGCTGTAATCAAGGAGCATGAGAAACACTGCCCCCTAGCTTCAAAATAACACACGCGCAACATTTCCCCCTGTCCACCTGTCCCTCCATATTAGTGTTTGGTGCCTCTTCCCTCATTTCCCTCCCCACCTTTCGTTCCAAGCTCTCCTGCCAAAAAACAAAATACATTCGAATACAACAAAAGAAATGTTCCTTTACGAACCACTGTTCACAGTAAAATAATAGAACAAAAAAAAGTATAGACTCCATCTACTTTACATTTCTCAGTAAAGTACATAGACTCAATAAGATTTTCCAACATTTCCATTTGCATTTTATGTTATGCTAATGGAAATATTGTGGCGTTCAGGAAGGAAAATCCTTTTCCAAGATGGCCACCATCAAAGGGAAGGTGGGGTTACATACAGGGCCCCTCTTTGCTTTCCATGGTTGCCTGCAGAAGGTGAAGAGAGACCCTATGACCATATTACTACAAGCTCATTTTTCTTCCCTTTCAAACCTATCCCAATTTTGAACAACTTTACCACAAAGCCGGTCCCAGGTAGACATGGCCACTTTAACCCAATGTGTTGTCCCTCGTGGTCATGGCCAGTAGCCAGATTGTCCGGATCATGACCTTATTCCATGATCTGGACAATCTGGCCACTGCCCATGGCTACCGGCTATACCTCAGTCACCAAAAAGGTATATCACTATTTTTTGTACCTACATTATGACACTTGTTCAAAAATAAAACACATTTGCAAAACCATGCTTTCAGATTCTTGCCAATGTTCCTTGCACAAGTTTGCTGGAAATCCACCCATGTTTTATTTTTCAAAAGTGTCAAATGTATGCACATACAATCGTCATATAACCTAGCCCCCATTTGACAAATCCATTCAGACTTTATGAAAACATTTATATCTAGATCTAAAATATTTTTGCAGACTTTTGTGTAGATTCGTCAAATTGCACCACATTTATAAGCCTTTACAATAATACCCCGTCTAATTTTGCCCCTCTTGACAAAATCCCACCAAACATTGCAAAAACATGTATATCTAGATTTATAATGTTTTTGCACACCTTTGTGTAGATTTGTCAAATGGTGCCCCATTTATAAGCCTTTAAAATAATTTGGGCCCCCCCGATCTAATTTTGCCCCCTCTTTACAAAATCCCACCAAACTTCACGAAAGCATTTATACCTAGATCTATTATCAGTTCCCAAATTTAAGTGTAGATTTGTCAAATGACACCTAATTTATAAGCCTTTATATTATTTTGGGACCTTGAATTTCGCCCCCTCTTGACAGAATCCCACCAAATGTTGCAGACTCATTCGGAATCAGGTCAAGAATATGAGTGCAAAATGTCATGCAGTTTATTTAAGTGGCGCCAATGTTATAAGCCATCCAAGAACTGCTTTTCACCAACCCTGTAATGCGGAGTTGTCCGGGAGTTGTCCGCGAAATTCACAGGACTGTTCGCGAACATCTGGACTGTCTATGGAAAAAAAAATATTTTGGGAATCAAAGATGGCAGGTGTCTCCAAAAATCTGACGCACTTCATGTTTTTCACCATTCAATCAGTGGGTGCGTCCGATGTCCGCGGACACCACATTGCCCTTTAAGCCAATCAGAGTCCTGTCCGGGGACCGAACAGGGAAATGGGTCTGCAGACAGGACACAGATATCACAATTTTTTGTACTTCATTTTGGTCATTTTAAAGAAAACTACTGGACCGATTTACACCAAACTAACAAAAGCACGCTTTCGGGACCAAGCCACCACTCCTGCCGCCCATTTGGTGAAAATCCATCCAGCGGTTTGGGCTGTAGGCGTGAGCAAAGTTTTTTCTCATTATGTCTATGGAAAGAAATAATATTTTGGGACCCCCCTTACAACTTTGCCCCCCTTGACAAAACCTCACCAAACTTGGCAAAAAACATTCAGAGTAGGCCATATACTTTTTTTTTTGCAAAGTTAGGTGAGGATTCGTCCACGGGGAGCAAAGTTAAAAGCCGCCCAAAAAGTGCTCTTACTATGGGTTTAGCAACTTAACCATAATTACTGTGACGCTACCGCAGGCCCAGTGATATATATATATATATATATATATATATATAAAAATACAGCGCTTAATGGCAGATTTCTCTCTCTTCTGAGCTCTGTAACATTTGCACTTGCGAAGTGAGCGCTTGCCTCATGTTGGGGAGTGCTGCTTAACTTGACCTGCTTATGTATACATCCACTGATAAACCTGCAAGTGGTTTGCCTCATCCAGGTTACTTTGTAGTCGGTGTAGAATAGTGATGTGGCAGCCAGTCAAAGTGTACAAATACAAAAGAAATTCCATTCATTTAGAGTTCCCGCAGCCCGTGCCTCAGAAGACTCTGTGCAGGAGACTGACTGCAGAAACATACTGTTTAGCAGCTGTCCAAAGTGGTGCATAGGTCTTGCAATTTGCAAACATTTTGTGACTAACGGAGAGAGCAGAGTCCAACTTCCATCACCTACTCAAACGGGTTTCTTGCTGAATCACCGTCAGAAATGCTTTAAATGTGAAATTGTGGTCATGCCTATGTTCCCATAATGCTCTTTGCTTTTATGCAAATCACAAGGCTTCGGTTCTGTGAAGGGATACTGTGTTGCATGACCTGGCCTGGGGCCATGCCTCTCGGGTCTGCCCCCTCTTCCCACTGCCCGCCCCACCAATACATTTTTTCCATTTCCTGCACTGCCCTGAACACTGAAAAAAAACTATAATAAGCAAAGCGTCGCTCAGTGGAGAATACTCCTCCACTGGGTGGGAATCTCGGCAGGAATGTAATTACTTACTACTACCACTAGAAAATTGCAATGAAAGTAAATACCACTGGTTCCTAAAATACTGTCGGTAGAGCAGCACCTCGTTCTATGCTGCTGGCATCATTCCCTGCAGCTAAACCGATACCAGCAGCGGCGTAAAAATGTACTGATGTACAAGCTGTCACACGTGAGACACACATTGCAGAGACAATGGCAAAAAACTCCTCGTATTGATACCTGCTCTTCCTATTCTCTAATTGCCTCCCTCATTATTCACACTGTTCTGTCTATTGGCTAATTGACTCGCTTCAGTAGTCATAGAGGCCTTTCTATTTGGGAATTGCCTTCCGCAGTAATCATACTATCCTTTCTATTTGGTAAGTTCCTCCCTCAGTATTAATACTAATCTTTCTATTTGGTAATTGCCTCCCTGGGTAGTCAAAACTGCTCATTCTGTTTTCTAATTGCCTCCCTCATTATTCATACTGCCCTTTCTATTTGATTATTGCCTCCCTCATTATTCATACTGCCCTTTCTATTTGATTATTGACTCCCTCAGTATTCATACTGCCCTTTCTATTTGATTATTGACTCCCTCATTATTCATACTGCCCTTTCTATTTGATTATTGACTCCCTCATTATTCATACTGCCCTTTCTATTTGATTAGTGACACCGTTTCTATTTGGCAATTGACCCCCTCACTATTCCTACTGCTCTTTCTATTTGCTAATTGACTCCCTCAGAATTCGTACTGCTTTTTCTATTTGGTAATTGCATTCCTCAGTATTTATACTGCTATTTCAGTTTGCTAAATTACTCCCTTTCTATTTGCTTATTGACTCTTTCAGTAGTCATACTTCTTTTTCTATTTGGGAATTGTCTCCCTTAGTATTTATGCTGCCCTATTTGCTTCTTGTCTCCCTCAGTATTCATTCTGCTCTTTTTATTTGGCATTTGCCTCCCTCAGCATTCATACTTCTCTTTCTAATGGGTAATTGCCTCCCTGGGCATTCATACTGGTCTTTCTATTTGTGAATTGCCTCCCTCGTTATTAATATTGCTCTTTCTAATTGCTACTTGACTCCCTCTGTATTCATACTTCTCGTTCTATTTGGTAATAGCCTCCCTTAGTATTCATAGTGCTCTTTCGATAATGTACATCCTTCTGTTTTAAGTCACCTCAGCCTTTTCAGTGCAGCTAGAAAAACCACCATCCTTTCTGGAGCGCTGCGATCCATTTGTAAAGTCAATTTTCCATGTTGATGACCATTACATCATCAACAAGGAAAATAGAGTTTAGACATACACTGGGGTATCAGGCAGCATTTGTAAGATTTCTTTTTTTTTTTTATTCAAGCACACTCTTCGCACCTGCATGTGATCTTCGCAGGTGTGCTAATGCGTGGCGGGGCATGACGAGAGAGAGGGTAGTCGGCGCAGGCACAGAACACAGGCTTATACTAATAAATACAAGCCCATGTTCTGAGCTTCTGATTGGCTAGCGCCCCACTCATGTTGCTATTGGCTGTGACGGGACATAGATGATGTTAGGAGCAAGCTCCCTAGAGCTGGCAACCCCGAGAAAAGGATGGCCTCCATAAGGGCTTATAGCTGTTTTGTGAAGGATGCACACTCGGCAGCCATTAACACTGTTACCGCCCAGCATCACCAAAGCGCTAAAAGCGTTTTTAGCTGGAAAGAAAAGAGTTCTATTTGATGAAAGCGCACACGTGATTGGGAAGCCTTTTAACAAAGGGATCTAATGCCAACACAAGATGGACACCACGATGACATGAGATGGCCTCTGGTGCAAGATCTTTCTCAATTTACATAGGACTGCAGGAAGCAGTGGTTTACCGAGTGGATGGGCAGGGGGTCGGCTGCTTGCCCCCCAGTGGCTCTTTTAAGAGCCAGACCGGGACAATGAGGGTGCCGAGCACGAGCACAGTGTTCCTGCTCAGCACCCTCTTTGTCCTGGCAACAGGACACCTGTCCCTGTGTGGGTCTTTGGAGCTGAGGGCAGCAGAGCGGCTCTCCCAGGGAACTGACACATTGCTCTGTGTCAACAGAGCACTACAATGGGAGCCATTAGGCACTAATGGGAGGGAGGGGGTTCTATTAGCATGTACTGTGTCCCTTAAGAAATGGGAATGTGGGTGATCAAAAGTGAGAAGGGTGCATAATGATTTGATAGGTTATCAAACCTGTGTTGCTCCATGTTGTCTTGCTTCCAAGGCGAGCACGTTGCCCGTGAGCTATCCTCCCGCGACATAATGCTGCATGCTTTATAAAATAAAGACTATGGGCCTGATTCACAGAGCACTTTCCTATGGGATTGTGCCATTATAAAATGCTTTTGTGAATTAGGTTTTATGGCTTTAAACCCCAAGGGAGATTTGTTAGGCCCACATTCATCTTCAAGATGCTACTGTAACTTTGCATGCAGGATGGGGAGAATACAACTAAATTGTAAGTGTTGTGAGCTGGCACCGCTTGTTTAGTTATGCTAGCATTTTAAATTTCTTAAAGACAACTGCCTTCGATCTATAATCTCTGCGAGTGGTGTGCAGACCCATCGACTCGTGCCTCCGTGCAGGGCACGCAGAAAGATAAGAGATATAAAGAGACCTAGGCTGATTAAATTTGGTGTGAGCTGCACACCCTGATTTCCACTCTATGGTTGCGGTAAATATTTCAACAATTCAGATTCTATTGTGATTCCTCCATGAAATTTCTTGTATAGAAAAAGATTGATTGTTTTTAATTTACAGGTTTCCTATGATATTTTATTAGTAAGGATTGAATGCAGATGCAGACAATGCCAATGCATTTCAGACTAGACATCGTCCTTCATCAGGGCCCATAATCCTCATATAATTGATATACAGCCTTTTAACATTTGCAATCACAGTTGGATCAAACCCCACTGTGATACATAATCATAAGTCATATTCGTGGCAACACATTAGAAATACGACGCAAATCGGGTCTCAGAAAACCACAATTCCGTATTCACCACACACAATTCTAGTCGCAATCCCAGAGATTTGCATATACATTCCAACATGTATCCATGTAGTTTACAGTACATAGCAAAAATATATGTTTGAACATTGCATGTGGAGTAAGCAATTATATGTATTCAATGTTATTGCAAACATAGGTGCCATTATTTGAAGTATTGAGCATGCATCCGGCCATAGGACGTACCAACATAAAAAACAAATGACAACAAATAGAGAACCTAGAGAAAATGATCAAACAATATATGATACAGCTGTGTTCAAATTCATAAATCTCTCTTCATACGTATTTTCATTGTGATCTTAAACTACCAGCTGTACCACCATTAGTCATAAACGTTTATGTACTCTTTTCTTCCTTAACCGTGCGTGTGATAGTGATATCGAGACTAAATACTGCTTCCGATGTGTCATGCGCTTCAGGCAATTGTAAAATAATCAGGTATGGACTGACGCCTATGGGTGGCTCAAATCGATAAAGATATGTGAAAACAGCATTCTGATATCGCGTGTCCTAATCCTGAGGTGTGTACAACATGCTCCGTGTGTGGAGATGCCATTGGTAAATAACAGAGCTTTCTTCGGTTGAAATACACAAGGTGGCAGTACGGTGAAATGCTGTGGAAACAAATTGATAATGAATCTGGCGTTTGTCTCATGTGCATTGTATCTAAAGGGAATAGTGAAGGTTCCACTTACCACTATATGCTAATGCGTTGTCTTATCTTGTGCATTCAGGCATGAAACACTGCTCTGTGAGTGTAACTATGGTTCCATGAGGCTGTTGCTGCTAATGTAAACTTACGGTTGTCAAGGTGATAGTGCTTCGGCAAGCCAAAATGGCTGACCGTATTCATTCGGTTAGGATCGACAATGTCGGCCATACTTAAAAGTTGTACATCTTAGTATTCTAAATGCAAATGTCTGTAAATAAACACTTCTTTGTTGTTAAAGTTAATGAATACATACTGCCTAGCTGTTGAGAGACGTTTTTTCTGTTGAATATCTGTATGCTTCTCCATATCACGTTATATAATGCTCATTTTCAAAAGATAATTAAAGTGTTCAATATCTAATGGGGAGCCTATCCCATAGCAGAATATGCATTTAAGCTGTGTCGCTCTACTTCTCAGCTCTTACCTTTACTCTCAAATTAAATCTCCTAATGCACTTAGCAATATTCATCAACTTAAGTTCTTCAAATGCACATTGTGAGTGGACAGTGTTGTAATTTATCACTATACTGTGACTATACTGTGACATCTATCGGGATGAACACTCTCATACTTTGCTAGCTGATCAGTTATACTGAACAACAATGTTTGGCCACTCTTGTAAATCCCTGAGCCTTGGTAACATCGGGTGGTATTTTCATAAAAATTACATGCTCATTAATCTCTAGTTATGATGTGAAAATGTATGGTGTGTGAAAGTGGAGCTACAACCAAATCATTTATAAATGTAGAAGAGAACAGTCATAGGTAGGGTCACTTAACAGTGAGTCACTTCACTAGATGATCACAGAAAGCAGTTCAAGTCCCATTCTTCATTCATTCTATTGGGAACAAGTGAGTCAAGTCGGTCGATCCAGTAGGCTTCACGTTGGGCTCTCCTTCTTTTCATATCTTGTTTCCGGTCTAGTATTTCAATGACCTATAATACCTGAAATTTAATGTGCTCAATGCTGTGGCCCTTTTTGTGGAAATGGCTTGCAATTGCAGATGACACATTCTTTTTCCAAATACATGATTTGTGTTCATTCATTCTTACACAAATCTTCCTTCCCGTTTCTCCTACATAATAAATGCCACATGGGCCTTTGATGCAGTATGTTGCGTTTTCTGTAAGGCAGGTAGCGTGGTATCTTAGTTTGATCTTTTTGCCCATTCTTGAGAATACAACTAAAGCCATTCTTGATTGCTCAACATATTTCTATGATGATGTATATAGTGTAAAGTTAGTTTATTATGAAAGGTTAGTTTTTTTAATGTAATGTGGTTTGCTTCCAAGGCATTGCTATAAGTAAAGTACTATTTAAGGACATGAAATGCAAAGCAAAACCTTAATATCTATATCAACTAAACCTGTGAAGATGTATACAGTTGCTGAAATTGTCCACATCCCGGTTTCACCATTTAACCAAAGTGTGTGATCCTGGGCATATTATTTAATCACACTGTTTCTTATCTGCAACTCCATAAGTAATTCACTTTATAGCTTATGTTAATATATCGTGCTATTATAAAAAAAAAATAAAACCTAATAACTATATTACCATGTATAATAATAGTACAATTTAGGTATTTTGCACCACAGCATTATTTGCCACTTGGCTTACTTATGGCAACTTATTCTAAAGTCACTTCCATGGTGCCTCCAAGTATCAAAGACTGATTATGCTCCTTGTAATGTCCTTTTCCGTGAAGCTACTTCTGTTGGTGCAACCCGTATGCACGTTAGGAGGTTAGCATGTATGGTATGTGCTATTTCTTGGCTAGACTGGTATTTGGGGGTAGCCAGTCTAGCTCTTTCTTACTGTGGCATGCCTTTTATTCTGGGCATCCTGTCTGGGACAGCAGTGTTGCCATGTGCTCCTGCTCCATCTGGCTGCTGTAGAGCAGCGGTCTGGAGCAGGACATGGACAGCAGTGTGGCCGTATGCTCCTGCTCTGGTCCCTCCATGCACAACAGGGGGCATAGCAGGAACACGCTCTGTGTCCCACTCCAGACCGTTGATTTGACTGCAGGCCCAATAAGGGGCAGAGTCAGATGCAGAGCAGGAGCACACAGCTCCATGTCCCACTCTTGTCTCAATGTTGCAGGGTACGGAGTCAAATCATCTTATTGGAGCAGGGACGATTGTGTCAGTTTAGCCTTCATTTTCCAAGGTGCATTTGGTGTGGAAAGCAGCAGGACTTTTTTCGTGGTTAGCCCCCCTACCCTCACCTCTTGCAATGCTGCATTCTCCCCTGGCGGGAAGGAAGATGGGATGGCAGATTCAGCAGCAACAAGAGGGTTTAGAGGGCATAAGAAAGTGGGAATGGAGGGGGGGCATTAGCAGAGGGGGCGATGTGGACAAAGTTGGGAACAGCAGATGGCAGAGCTTGGGAGCAGAGCAATATGTTATGTTAAAGGTATTTATATAGTACACAGTCACCAACGGAATTGGTCCCCAGGCGCTCTGGCAGATCTGTAAACAAAAAGGAGGGCGGGTGGGTTAGTCGGGTGGAGAGAGAGTAGGAGAGTGGGAGAAGTGGTGTGCTGTTGGCGGCTTCAGTTCGGTATACACCGTGCGCTGAGCTTTGGTGCAAGTATCGCACTGGACGAGACCTCGTGTGCTGTTGATGCTGTTTATGAGTTGTTGTATGTTGTTGATGCAGTGTGGTAAAGTGCGTGTGGATTGTTGGGTGAGAGATGGTTGTGTGAGTTTTCGGTGGGTTGGGTATGCAGAGAGTTGAAAGTGGGGTTAGTGGGTTCAGTATCCTGGTTCTAAATTGGGTTGAATTCCTCTGGGTGGGGTTGTTGCTGATTTCTTATTGGCTCCCTGACTGTAGTGTGTGACGGTGCAGCGCGGTCCCAGCTGTGTTCTGATGAGCATTGTATAATGTGATTAGGTGTGTCTCCTTTCTATCCTTCTGTTGTGGGAGCAGAGGGTGGGATTTCCCTGTTCCCTTGTTATCTATTGTGACCTTGGTCTGTTGGCACTAGGTATGGTTCAGGGCCCGGGTGCTATTGATGAGTCGTCCTAGTACTCCCGTCTTGGTCAGCCTATGGGTTCAGTCTTTAGTGTGTCCTCCTTTCATGGCTATCTCTCAGTTAATCCTGGTATGTCGGTGGATATCGGCTGATTCATCCTGCCAGTCCAAGAAGCTGATTGGCTGGCTCCCACAAGCCGTGCACTAATAAAACCGTGCACAATTTTAGCGAACTGCCGCTAGTATTTCTCAAACCTGACAGAGAAGGACCCTTCTACATTTTCCCCACCACTGTTTGGCCCTTCTGCGTTCAGGGATTCTTTAAATGCCATTTTAAAACCATAACATTTTCCAATCAAAATGGAAAACGGCAGCATTAAACAATAAACCGCATTCTGTCCACGCTGTGCATGCGTTTCCATATGTCGCGGCCATTATGGAAATTCACTTGCCCACCCTCTGCCTCTCCTTCAGCGCTTGCCGCACCGTCCTGGAGGCGGAAGGGTTTGGCAAGAGGAGTACCCCCCGCCCCTGCACCTGCCCCCCCGCGACTCTCACACTTGTAAATGAATGACAGCTACTGGAGGGCCCGCGCACGCCGCCATGTGTCATTCAGTTACACGCTGCCACCACAGGTTGAGGAAGAGGAAAGCCGCAGGGAGTTCTGAGGATATTTGAAAGCCCCTGGAATATTCTACCAGCACGTGACAGAACGCTCCAATAGCCTCGGAGGCCCCCACCCAGGCCTATAAGACCGCAGAATAGTGTTACTGGCCCGCACATTTGGCTTATCCTTATAGCATGGGACCCTGTATTTAACGAACAGGATAGAGGTGCGCTATAATGCTCTTGAAAATGTCATTACCGTGATCGTGATCATCTGTAATGAAGGTTCTTTTGTATACTCAATTTTAATAACACAAACGTACATTCGTGTATATGAAAAGTTAATTCTCTTAATTGTACATACCCATGCAAATTTAGGAAACTCATTGAATGTCCTTGGAATATAATGTAAAATCCAAAAAGGTCAACCGAAGTTAAGATTTACCAAATTTACTTCCAATTATTTTGGTCCATTACGGATGCAAAAGTTTAGACCAATTCGGACAATCCCAAAAAAGCGGCCATTTCAATACAGTGTCAGCCACACAAGGAAGGAGCTGTCCTCTTTCGGAGTAAGCGTTCAGTTCACGGAAAAAAGCAAGCCTAGTCTTTATATATCAATTATTCATTGGTTAACGATTATTCATCAGGCAAGGCCCAATTACTGTCCTCCATCGCGGCTAGAAACAGTTGTGTACAGGCGCGTTATAAATGAGGTATCATATCATATCATTGATACCCAATGCTATTGCAAGTTAAAGGAAAAGAGGGGGGGTTTCCCCAATACAGACTCTATTGTGGCATAGTGGAGCAGATTGGGGAGCCTCCGGGCTCAGAATGCAGCCTGATAATCTGCTATCCAGTGAAAGCCTGTAATGTGCCCCTGTGGAAAGGCGTATTAATTACCCCGAAGCCCGCGGAGATTCAATCCCATGACGATAATGCTGTTTGCCACAAAGTGAAAGCTTCGTCGTGTGGCGAGGTGATGAACGTCTCGCGGACGCGCAGATAACCACATCGATCCATCGTGAGCCAGAGATTCAGCAAATCGCTATTTCACCAGGTGGTATGTCCTTCTGGTCCAGGAAACAGAAAACGAAGCACATACGCAGGGGGTAGCCCTCATTACCCTAATCGTAATTTAGGTGAAGATTGATCGATGGAGCTTTATTTGATCTTAGAGTGACAATAACAATGATATGACATTAAATTGGCAAGAATTATGTTTTGACATCATTTGTCAAAGACCATAATTTGACGTCGGATGGACAATAATTATAAAATCACTGCAGGCTGCCAATAATAATGTTTTGGCCTTAGTTTGGAAATGCGAATTATCTCATGATTCATTGGCAATAATAATGGTAAGACCTTAGATTGGCAATGGCAATCATTTGACCGTAGAATGGCGTTAGCAGGTGGCATTGAGTTGTCTTGGATTTTTGGTGCGCATTCTAGGAAACCTATCTTAGTTTATGAGGCTTGCATAAGAAAGCAGTGTCTGCTGTTTGCAAGGTATCATGGGGCTGATGGCTTAGTCCCGCTGTCCGGGAAGAATGACATTAAATGTCTTGGTACATTGAGATTTGCTGGTTGTAGGTTTCACGCAGGTTGACTCGGGTCTTCAGACCTTACTGAACATCCTTGTGTTTCCTGGCAGTTGTGGTGTGTACGGCGTCTTCGATGCTATGTGTCGGGATTGTAAGACTGGCTGTTCTCGAGAGTTTCTTGTATTGTAGATGGGTTTTGGGTGTTTTTGTCTGCATGATTGCCATTGTGTGTGAGGTTTCAAAGGGAATGCCAAGTGAATTGTGTTTGTTTGCACCGCTCGCGGAGTGTGGCAAGATTGGGTGTTTGCCGGGTATGGTTAGTGAGGTGATCTGGCAGGTGAAGGTCTGGTGTTGGAGGTCTGTCGTTGGGTCTATCCAGTGTGGTGTGTACGGTTGTTTCTCAGCATAGGTGGTGCCTGGATGATCTTGTGTGTTGTCACGTTGGGGGCTCACATGGAGATTGTATCAATTTACGATGAAATTGACATGCACATTGTGATTGAGATTGACCGGTGGGCGGGTGAAGGAAGAAGCTTGGGGATGTCACAGTCTTGTGCACTGTATGCAGATGGTGTAAACCAGGGTTCTGCAACCTGGGGCTCGTCAGATGTTTTGGCCTAAGACCATGAGTCCTCACTATTGAATATGCTGGCTAGGGATGATGGGAGTTGTAGTCTAAAACATCTGGGGAGCCAAAGGTTGCAGACCCCCGATGTAAATCAATGCATTAAAATAAAATAGAAACAAAACACGATATTGTAACTAATTTGATGAATCATCAGTTTTTTCAGGCAACTCCAGTGGCTACTCCATTTTTTCATAGTTGAAACTGCAATACTGTTTTCACCCATAAAACCTGTTCACAGGACACATCATACGGGACTCCTCCAGCTGCCCAAGGCTGTACCAATAAGTGCGATTGTTACCCAGTTTGAATGCTACTCAATGTAATGACGTCAGAAGGATGAAGGGCTGGGTGGGCCCTGCTGGAATTGAAACCTGTTATTGCAGATTGGTCACAGAGAGCTCACAGGCCCGGTATGGGTCTGGCACTGGGCTATCTTGACGTCACAGGAAGACATGGCTTTGCAATGGTTTCTGCAAGGTTGCTTCTTACCACGCTGGTCACAGCTGGCAAATTCCAAAGAATCGTAGGAGTAGGATTGGTGGTCAGGTTCTTCTACAAGTCTGTATAGCACTTTGCTTCTGTGCCCCTATCCTTAAGGCACTCGTGGTGCGCCGCTCCTCGAAGGACAGAAGTTAGCTACTGCCACGATCCACGTTCCTATGTCAACCGAGAAAGGGTTTTCTGAAAGTCACGTGCAAAGTGATTTAAAAACGCTTTAGTGCCACATATTAGCAGTAGCGGACCACGCTAACGAACGGTGGTATAGCTAGATCAGGTGTCTGCGACCTGTGGCTCTCCAGATGTTTTGGACTACGACTCCCATGATACCTCGTCATTGAAAATGAAGGCGAGGGATGATGGGAGTTGCAGTCCAAAACATCTGGAGAGCCAAATATGGTGGGCCCCTGACCTAAACCTTTGAAACAGGACATGGCCCTACTGATATTATGCAAATTACCATGCAAATAGGGGAGGATCTAAAAGTCATACAACATCGAGGGGGCCTGGTGAGTGGCCTTTTTGAGTGGTTGACCGTATTCACATTTTCTCTATATGCCACACTTTACACAACGAATTGCATTTGCTCTACACATGACACTATGCTTACCTGCCAGGTCCGGGGCGGTGCCTCCATCCAGGGTGGGCCTTGCTGCACACCTTCGGCTTCCCAGCAAAGGTGACTGGCGTAGCCTGAAGCCGCCGCTTTGAACCTGAGTAGACCGGATGGTGAAGACATGGAGAAGTGCATAGCCTGGACTAGCACCGGCACAAGGGGCTAGAGGGATGTGCCTGAGGGCTAGTCGGACATATTAATGCAAAGTGCCAATAGCCAAAGAGCTGCAACACGACCCCGGGAAACCTCTCATCTGTTAGAGCAGGGTTTCAGCGTAAGATGTCATGAACAGGCAGCAGCAGCAGCGGCAGCAGCAGCGGCAGATGGCAGAAGCCTCCCCGGCTCAAATCAATACACCCCCCACGAAGAAGCCAAATACTTGACTGCTCTACTCTCAACTTTACGATGTCTCACTCCTCAGTCTCTCCTTGTGAAAATAAATATCTTCAGAATTGGGTTGAAACGTGGATCTTATGGGCCAAAGGCTGAGTGCTAGAAATTCATCCCCCTGACCGCAGAAGAGGGGGCGGAATGTTGACAGCACAATGGAATAATGCACCTACCGCTGCTTTGTGCCGGTGAGATCCTGATACAGGGTTACTTGCTAATCTGGGACCTGTACTCACCTCACATCACTTTGAGAAGGTGCTGTGTTTGATTCACAGCATAAGTAACACATCTACACTGACCCCTGTGCATCGCTTTTTTCAGGGGTATTCACTCATGGCCCCACTCGAGACCACCATTTTAAAACTGCCCTCCCGCCCCTTCTTACTCCCAGAATTTTGAGGTTGGCTCCAGTGGCGTGCCCAGACTCTTTTAACAGGGGTTGGCCCAAGTGGGGCGCTGACTTATGCAGGGGTGGCATGAAGTACGAGCGCACACACACATAATGGTCATAGTTTAGGATAATGGGGTGGCACGTGGGGTGGCCAATCAGATTGCAGGGGGAGCACGTGCCACCCCAGGCCACGCCTATGGCTGGCTCCACCCTTCTCTGAAATATGACAGATGTGCGAGATGCACAGCATCTGACATGTCCAGCTTCGGAAGTCCATTCTCATGATCAGCAGTGGTGGTGGTAGTGCCGGAGAAGGGGAAGGGTTGATAGAGTCCTTCAGTAGAGGAGTTTCCTAATTTCTGACATCTGTGTTCTTCTTCCACGCCATTCTCCCCAGTTCCTCTTCATCTTGCCAGATGCATGCCTGAACGTTCATCCTTTCCTTCCAAAAGCCATTGCATTTTCCCCACACACCCGTTCATACTAAAGGTGACTCTACCTCAGTATTCCAGTCCAGCAGTGCTTAGTTTGTAAAAAAAAAAAAGTACCAGGGCCCACAGATTTTCTAGCACTCCTGTGACACTGCGGGTGGCAGTTCCCCACCACTGCTGCCACCACCCATAGCCGCTCCACACAGTGTCGACATCTTTGGGGTTACACTGCAGCTTGCACCTGCTCATTGTGGTTGATGGGTGCACTGACTACCACCACTTCATAATTAAAGTGAGTCTGAGACAATAAGTGCTGGGCTCAAAAATAAGTGTCAGGGCTGAACCCTGGCGAACACCCCCATAAATTAGCCTGTTGCATTGCTTTTTTTTGGACTGCAGTGTTTGTCCTCGCCCATGCTTTCCACGATGAAATCAACATGGCAACCAACGACAAATTAGCGCCGTCTTTGCTTTCTCCACAAGACCATGCGCTGCACAGTCATGCCGTCTGTGCCACCACCAGTCACGTGTCTCATTTACTCTCCTTGGTTCACAGAAGGATGCTGCATGCGTTTCGGCTGCTTGCGGCATGACATCGTTTGCACCCTAAATTCACTGCACTGCGTAGAAGGGTTCAGTTCCCAATGTGTCCCATACTAAAAAGTTCACTGCCTCACTTCCTTTAGGCCATTAATATCCTGCTGTGTTGACGTTAGCGGCTATTTTAGCAGTACCACCATAGGTGCCATTCTGCAGGTCTAGGTAGTTGCAAATTTACTGGAAAGCAATAATATTGTTGAAGAAGTTTCCCGTTGCAAGTTAACCATTTTATATCAATCTGAAAGCACCCTGTTTTTCATGTACTTGTTCTCTGTGAGCTTTTCATCCAACCCACGCAAAATTCAAAATGTCTGCCGAAGTGCAAGTCAGTTTTTCTTCGGCTGAAGATATATTTGCATGTTTGCTAGATTTTTGCAGACAAACTCAATTGTTTTTGTAATTTCTAAAAGTGCATGGGTCGCAATCTGGTCTAGTCGTTGTGTTATTGGCATTGTTGATATTTGATAGTCTGAAATGTATTGGCCATAAACAGCCAACACGTGTTTCGACGTATTCAAGGTCTTCATCAGGGTAATTCCACAATGATATAGATAGTAGTCCCACTAACATGTTCTATGATTAATACCCCAATACCACTCACCAAGGATAACATCCCTCAAATCAGGCCATGAACCTTATGACATCATGAACTATATATCTTGCCCATCTCCCAATGGTACCACAAACCCCAAACAACTGGGAACAAAAACATATAGGTTTGAAAGAACTGGCACTTCTTAGTGAACAAGTGGGGCAACTAAACACACCACTGTAAATCCCAACTAACATGTCACACGTCAATAATCAGACAGCCTAACTTGTCCTCACCTATCCCCCGAAACCTGAAGGCTTCCAACCTCTAGAACCTCTGGAACAGTGCACCTAGATATCTCTACATACAGGAGTACCAGACCACTTGACGTGTTTACGTCATCCGAGCGCTAACTCATGCAGAGACAGCTACAATATCACTACATACGATAGATTAAAAAGACAGGATCCCTGACAACATTCAAGTACATCCTAGTCTCCCATCCTCCTCCAGGCATGAACTCCAGTTGCCAACAAATGCACATGAATGCTTTTTGGTGCTGCTTATTCTATGGTCAATATATACACACACACACATGCGTCTAGAATAGTATTGGCACTGACATGAATCAGATTTACCACCTCTTTCCCAATATAAACCTCAGAAACCTAAAACAAGACTGCATGTGCATGAAAGATATGTGACTGCTTGCTCAGCAGGTGGCAGTACCTGACTGATTTGCATATGGCCGAACGCCTTTTGCAAAGGCGCAGACGGGCTAAGAAATGGTGGTGTGGAAGGTTGCAGAGAGCAGTGCCAGGGGTTCAGATGTATTCAAAACCTTCCACCCATCACTTTCTTGACACACATGGTACGCCCACCAACAATGTGCCCATCAGTGAGATGCCATCACCAGTATCCGATGCTCAGTGCGATTGGTGATAGTGGCACTTCAATGAGAAATGTAACGAAGCACAACTGCACCACTATAAGATAGGACACAACACTTGACGGTAGCCGCAAGGACACCTGGAGGATCCTGGGTCCCCCTGGATTTGACATGATGCCTAGGAGCCTACCACCGCAACATGGAGCTGACTAACCAACCTTCCCTCCCACTACCCTACCAAGTCTCCCCGCTTCCATCTTACACTACCTTAAGCATCGAAGACAACCCCAGCGGCTGTTCATGTAGTGCCCACCAAAGACTCACCACTCTTATCTGCCACCCCTCTATCCACGCAGGATGACTCTTATTAGTACTCGAGGTATAAACACAACTAGGGACCATAGCACAACACAACACCCCAGCATCCATCTCACCTAGAATCTCACCGGCTGGCAGACAGCTGGCCCTTCCCAATCTGCACTCATTGGGATTTCCACCTCACCTCTCCCTCTAACTCCTGTTCCTCCCCACCACCGGGTCCCCCCGACCCCCTATATTAACTTTAACTTCGCAACACAATGTTATCATAATGGCAGAAGTCCCAGTTCCATGCACCCAGTCCCAGTCTGACTTCTCTGATCAGTGTTCAGCCTGATATTGCAAACCGCCCCCTGGACCTAGTGTTCCAGGCCCTGCAATAGTAAACAGTCTCCATAAAGCCCCACGCAAGTCATTTGGCCTATGGCTGCAGCATTTCAATAAAGTAAAAGCAACACTGGTAAAGTGTATCGATCGGCATTGACTCTCGCACATCAGTAGCAGCCCGAAGTACCAGAATAAACGTCATGCCGTGACTTAAGGAGATCAATAGAGTTAACACCATTACTAGTTATAGAATGCATTGACGTTCTTGCAGGATCACACTTCAAACCAAAAATAAATAAATAAATAGAGTCCCTCAAACACAGCTATGTCAAGTCTCAGACATCTGGGACTCTTTCCATCAAATTGACAGCAGAGAGAACGAATTGCAGCCGAGGCCCACACAGGATGTTCACGTTTCAGTAAATCACATAGCAAAGGAGGGAGCAATGGCAGGTCACGTAGGTGGATGCGCTTCACGCATTGGCCACCTACCACTCTTCATACCAATAGTTCTCGCTTCACTGGGTGTCACATAAACAGCACCTATAAGGAAATATCTGAAAAGATGACTTGGCCTTTGCTTTATCTGCCATGAATGTTTGTCAGCCCCACGAGTCTATGCAAGTCTGTGCAAAAAAGGACGCGCATACGCGTCCTTGGCACGTGAGCACTCTTTCTGGCATGATATTAGCAGATTGTGAAGTTCCAAGTTCTAGTTTACATGATTAGTGCACAATGGACACACTTAAAACCCTTTGACTCGGCCATTCAAAGTCAGGCTCTAGGGCTCAAGCAATGTCAGGTAAGCAGTACTAGCTGTGTTGGTCAACGTAGGTTTTAGTTCATTGTTAAAGTCTTTTCCACAGCTGTGCTCCAGGGAAGATTTAAATCCCCATTCAGATACTGGGATGGGGTGTTCCTTTCCTTCCCTCCCGGGCCCTTAGTCTAATGTGTCTGACAATGTTCTCCAGCACAGGCTGGGCCCAAAGTGGTTCTCATGTGCCTTTGCCAGTCTATGCTGTCAGACCTCACCTCATTTGCAGTTCCTCCTTCAGGCTGGTGTACATCCAGCATGATTCATACAGTGTATCCACGTGTGCACGTCTAGGCCACAAGCAAGCTCACACATTTGACAGTAATGCATATATGATGGGCAGATGTTTGTCTCTTGCATTACTGTAAGGTAATGAGGGGTCTGAGTTGCAGGGAGCACATAGCCCGGTTGCTGATTGGTTGGTACCACAACAGAGAGTTCTTCAATTGAGCTTCCTGATTTGAAGATTGACCGGCAGGACCATAGTTGCCAACATGATCCATTCCATTTTGTAGGTGCTTATCCAGTCCTGGGATTTTTCTTTGCATTCTGGGCTCTGTAGTTCAATTTTTCCCGTTATAAAACTGAAACTACAATTCCCAGAATACAAAAAAAAACAGGACTGGACAAGCACCTACAGACTGGAATGGATCATGCTGGCAATTATGATCAGGACTGGTTCAATTTATAATTCCTCTGGTACTTTACAAGTGAGGCTCACTGTGGACAACAGAGTCCCAGGAGCTAGTTTCAGCACACACAGCCTGCTCCCAGTGCCCATTGTGATTGCAGTGTACGGGTAACTATCAGAGAAAACCCTCTTGAGTTTCCCATTGGAGGCAAGGATCTTCAATGTCATCATGACTCGCTGTGGGTTGTATTCACATTGTGCTGCAGATATAGCGGAACACACGTCTCCCACATTATAATCGCTTCTATTTTGTTTCCCCGAAGTGTAAATTTACTTCACTGAAGTTACCTTGCGGTATTTTTTAGATTTTTCCTTTTTCTTTTAATGGGGATTTGGGGGGGGGGGGGGGTTCCCCCATGCACCCAACCCAGTCCCGCGCCTCCCCTGCCCATTCCCCCTTACCCATTACCCTTAACTATAAACATACCTTATTTTACCGCCATGAGGAATTTTGTCAAAGTAAATTACCACAATGATTCTTCGAAATAACAACAGTATCACTATTTTAATTCGCATTAGTTGGTAGAAAAGTTAATTATTGTATTAAATATAAAGGCTTAATGAGTCTGGCTAAAGTGTGCTTTTACATCAAGTCTACTGGAATTTTGACCAAGATCCACTTAGTCCAAATACATCCCATGAGCGACATCGTGTCACAAATCATAAAATACGAAACAGAAAGGAGTGCAGAATCACATGCGGGGACATGCCTGGCTTTGTTATAGGCTATCTAGCCTGTTGGGAAATCGGCACTTTTCTGAGAGGATGCTGTTGACTGTCGGTCAGCAGTGGTTTTTGTAACTTATCTGTCCATCTTTTAGGGGCGTCAGAAACAAGGGTGCATCTTGAAGGAAGGGAGTGGGCCTGGCCCAGTTACAGGCCGCACAGATGGGATTGTGAAAGGCCACTGCATCCTGAAGGCTGGCAGTACGTCGGACCTTATTACAGCCCACCCAGCCTGTAGGAAAATAGGCACTTTTCAGAAAAGTGGCTGCATCCTTCAGACCAGCAGTAGTCCTGTCTTTGTTACAGCACACAGCCTGTAGGGAAATCAGTCCATTTCAGAAAGGCCACTGCATCTTGAAGGCCGGCAGTAGGCCTCCAGCCAGCCTGTAGGGAAATGGTCACATTTCAGAAACACTGCTTATTCTCAAATTCTTGCAGCGAGCCAGACTTTGCTGCAACTGAACCAGCCTGTAAAATCAGGTGATTTCGGAAAGGCTGCTACATCCTGACAGCTGTCAGTAGGGCTGACTTTGTAATTGACCGCTCAGCATGTTGACAAATCTGCCATTTCCTCTCAAACGCAAATAATTCCTAAACAGCCTTCCCAGCCTATCCTAGTACTGATATTATTCACTGTTCTAAACCCCAGTCCTCCCACGTTTGCACTGGCGACACCCCCACTGGATCCTGCTGTACTCATACAAAGCCTTAGCATCAATAGTTGCATCTGAAAGAGAATGGGGTGCCTGAGCACCCCTCCTTTACTCTGAACAGCCAAACACAGCTTGACAGTGTTTCGCGTACCGTAGAGCAGTGCCATGCTCTGCTCTGGAAATACCAAGAGAATTAACAGGGACTGAGCTGTTTCCAAAGCAGTGCTGCCAGCACAGCTTTCCCTGTAGCGCCTTCTTTTATCACATGTAGACAGCACCCATTTCTGAACAGTTAACTTCACAAGCCTGTGCTGATATCAGAGAGCGGCGATCGCTATCTAACGTTAAGCCGATTAGATCTATGCATGGCTGGAGCCCAACATTGCCGGCAAAGGGATCTTATCGGGCTGTAGAGGGCCATTGCGGAATACAGAAGCCTGCAGCAGCCGCCAACCCAATTGGCACAGGAAAGTGTCTGACATACAAATTATTCCCCCTGTCCAATGATTCTAAACATCATATGAGATTATTGTTTCATTATATTTAATGCGATTTAGTTTATATATAACCTTTTCACTTATACTTGTTTTAAAATTAGATATTTAACAATCTTTATAACAGTAACAATAACAACATATATTAATATGTATATAAACATTCATAAACCTATAAATATTAAATAAATAAAAATACATAGCGCATATACACATCAATATCAAAGGTTAAAATAATATCATAAAAACAATAACATGTATATAAACATTCATAAACATATGCATATAAAAATACATAGCTCATAAACACATCAATATCAAAGGTTAAATAACATCATACAAACAATAACAACATATTTCATATATAATAATATTGATAATTGTTGCGTAGCAATTCTGATTGTATACGCATTGCGTGCGCCGCATCGAGGCTCGCGCATGCGCAGATAATATTAAAGGCGGTGCGCCGGCAGTTCGCGCCGGCGACCGGAGCAGACACACGTCTCCGGCGTTCTCTCTGTGTGTGCCTGCATGCATGCGTGTGTGTGTGCGAGCGAGGCCCCGGCACGCCCTAAGGCCCATAACACTGGCAACGAGGGCGGACACGGAGCCATCCTCCGCTCCGACGACATCGGCGTGAAGGAACGCTGCTGCGTGTGTATCGATCGGATGCACACAGACCCAGGCGCACGGCCGGGGGCCATTTTCTTTTTCTCTTCTCTACACGCGGAGTGCAGTGGTTGCGGCCCGAGAGGGTGCTTGTGCGCCATCTGCCTCCTACACTGCTCCAGAGCAATTTTTGGAACCACCACAGCCCAGACACCACAGGGTTGTGGTAAGGACAAGAAAGAGGGTGTGAGAGCACTCTGAAGGTCACCAGTTACCTCGAATCCTACCAGACAAGGATCACTGTGAGTACACAATGGGGGAAGAAGGAGAGGAAGAAGAAAATGCTGTCACCCCAATACCTCGCAGAATGCACAGTACTCTAGCTCCTATGCCTGAATTTGATACCACGGGCCCACCATCCAAGTTAGGGCCGAAGTGGATCACATGGGTCAAGAAGCTGGAAATGTTTTTTAGACCCTCGGGGGAAACGGAAGATGAGGCGAAGATTGCCATCATGGTCTATTCTGCAGGGACCGAGGTTCAACGCATATATGACACTCTCAACATTCCAGCAGCAAATTATGATGCGGTTAAGCAAGCCTTCCGTGACCACTTCCTTCCTATGGCGAATGTTGACTTTGACAGGTTTGTCATGGGCGCTGAGAAACAATTGGAAGAGGAATCATTGGACCAGTTTTGCGCTCGTCTGAGACAACTAGCGAGCTCCTGCAGATGGGTCAACGAGGAAGAAATGGTTCATAACCAACTGCTGCAAGGTTGCTGCTCAGGGAAACTGAGGAGACAAGTGCTAGGAGAGCCTGGACTGACTCTGCAGCAAATTCTGGACATGGGGAGAGCGTATGAACTGGCGGAGGCAAGAGGGGCGAAAATGGACGCTGCTACACGCTCCAGGAAGGAGGAGGAGGCCTACTACCCGAAGTTGAAGGGAGACCACCAGGAGAGATCGACAACAGCAAAGTGCGCACAGCGAGGGCCACTCTGAATGAGAAAGAGACCACACGGCCGAGACTACCCGAGAGGGCGATCGCAATAGCGGGCACCGTGCTGGTGCGCAACAGGAAGCCGGAGGGGAAGCTATCACTGCCATATGAACCACAACCATTGGGCGTGACCCACGTCAAAGGGTCGATGGTCACAGCCGCCAATGCAAGAGGGACTGTGACCAGAAATGTTTCGTTCATCAAGCGCATAGAACCTGCAACCCCTGGAGCAGCCGTCAGGGATGATCCCGACCCGAGTACGGGAGTGCCGGTGGAAGACGATGGGCCACCAGAGGCTCCGGCGGCACCCGAGGACCCCGACGCCGGAGCACGCAGGTATCCGAGCCGGGCGGGGCGCAAGCCACCGCTAATTACACGTTAGCAAATATAATTAAAAATTAATTCAATTTCATCACTCATAAGATTAATATGGTGCCCAGAGGATGGTCCTTCTGCGTCTGGCATAACCAAACCGAACTAAGGTATTTTGAAACCACAATATTTAAATTTTATAATTATAAGCCAAAGGTACAAAAGCTTTGCACTGTTTGTCACTGTTGGCTCCTCCCATATGTCTCACTCTGGATCATTGGCATCCCGCAGCAGCGACTGCTGAATCAGGTGGGCACATGATCATGAATCCACGCGCAAGCATCACGGAGCAGCGACTACATGATCATGAATCCACGCGCAAGCATCACGTAGCAGCGTCTGCTGAATCAGGTGGATACATGATCATGAATCCACCCGCAAGCATCACGTAGCAGCGACTGCTGAATCAGGTGGGCACATGATCATGAATCCAAGCGCACGCATCACATAGCAGCGACTACATGATCATGAATCCACCCGCAAGCATCACGTAGCAGCGACTACAGGACCATGAATCCATGCGCAAGCATTACGTAGCAGCGACTACATGATCATGAATCCATGCGCAAGCATCACGTAGCAGCGACTGCTGAATCAGGTGGATACGTGATCATGAATCCACCCGCAAGCATCACGTAGCAGCGACTGCTGAATCAGGTGGATACGTGATCATGAATCCACCCGCAAGCATCACATAGCAGCGACTGCTGAATCAGGTGGGCACATGATCATGAATCCACCCACAAGCATCAGGTAGCAGCGACTGCTGAATCAGGTGGGCACATGATCATGAATCCACCCGCAAGCATCACATAGCAGCGACTGCTGAATCAGGTGGGCACATGATCATGAATCCATGTGAAAGCATCACGTAGCAGCGACTGCTGAATCAGGTGGATACGTGATCATGATTCCACGTGCAAGCATCACGTAGCAGCGACTGCTGAATCAGGTGGGCACATGATCATGAATCCAAGCGCAAGCATCACATAGCAGCGACTACATGATCATGAATCCATCCGCAAGCATCACGTAGCAGCGACTACATGACCATGAATCCATGCGCAAGCATCACGTAGCAGCGACTACATGATCATGAATCCAT
Organism: Ambystoma mexicanum; assembly: GCF_040938575.1. Classification (NCBI taxonomy): domain Eukaryota; kingdom Metazoa; phylum Chordata; class Amphibia; order Caudata; family Ambystomatidae; genus Ambystoma; species Ambystoma mexicanum. The sequence continues at coordinate 180,948,915 of NC_090940.1, forward strand.
GCGCAAGCATCACGTAGCAGCGACTGCTGAATCAGGTGGATACGTGATCATGAATCCACCCGCAAGCATCACGTAGCAGCGACTGCTGAATCAGGTGGGCACATGATCATGAATCCATGCGCAAGCATCACGTAGCAGCGACTGCTGAATCAGGTGGGCACATGATCATGAATACATGTGCAAGCATCACGTAGCAGCGACTGCTGAATCAGGTGGATACGTGATCATGATTCCACGTGCAAGCAGCCTGAACTGGGTGCCTTGGATCCAAGAGCGAGGACCAAGTGTCCCAGCTGTTTTATCTCATATCCGCAAGTTGTCTATAGTACACTGCTTGAAAATATTGGTTACCTAAATAAAGATCACTTCAATCGCAACTATTTCTTATTGATTAACTAAATCTCTTTCCTGTAAATTAGAATTCGTTTTTTTACCTAGATATTAAAAAATATTGTTATCCTCTTTGTTTTTAGGTCTGGCTGGAGGGAGCCTTAGCTCTCTGCCAGAGTTCTTGCTGATAACTGTAGATGGGCCGTGGTGTCAATCAGCTGTGGCATGATGCAAAAATGGTGCATCATTGTGAAAGCTTTGTTACTGAATTTTGTATAGGCGAGTTCAACTGTCTAAGATAGTTGTCAAATTCTGCTTTTAAGAGCTTCTTTTGATGCTACTTTGTGTTATTATTGTTCACATTTGTGGTGCATTACACAGTTTTTCCATTATTGTTTGTATGCCTCTGTGTACATTGGTGGTTTTGCCACTTATTTGTTATTGGAACTTGCCTTTCATGTGGCTATGTCTGCCGCTTTTGGTAAGGTTAAAGCACAGAATAGCGAGGACCCCAATACACAATGATCAGCTAGTGAGTGACTTTCACTGACCCAATGCAGCTTAACTATAATAGCTAATGCTAGGAGGCCCCTGACACTGCTATTGTTTACATGTGTGTGTCCGGGCCATCATAATGTTTATAATCTTTGTGCATTTTCGCTGTGTGTTATGACGTTAAACTGCAGCATCTAATGTAACCACGCATTCCTGGTAATGGACATGAGACGGTTCCATGTAATCATGTTGCTGTGAAAAAGTCGTCAGGTTCTGGCGACTTTTTCCTGGCTACCAAAATTCTTTCCCCGAATATTCTAGGAGGGGTATGATTATATATTATTACCTCCAGTCCTAGAATATTTGGGGAAAGTGTTTGATAGCCTGGAGGGTGCACCATGAATGCATTTTTTTAACCTGACGACTTTTTTCATGGCGACATTATCACCTGATTCCAATGAGACCTGGCTGATTGCTAAGGTATGTTTGATAGGAGTTGGGACAGGTACTTTGACACAAGCATAAGACTGCAGTACTAACAGCGAGCCTGGAAATCTGATTGATATTATGACATGGAAGAAATGGGAATATCCTTCGCAGTCAAATAAATAACAGCAAGCATTGGTAAAGCCTACAGGCCTGACTTTTCACATGTAGAGGATAAACCTGTTTGGCCTTTTGGGCTTTGCATTTACAAGCCAGGCTTAATGGATTTGCCAATGCTTGTTTTGTGTATATATATATATAAAAAAAATCTGTGTTATTTTTGGGCTGATGGCATGCGTATCACCTTTAATTCCCCTGAGTGAATACCCACACTCACTGTTCCCATGGTGATCACCCACCATGGACCTCCCTCTCTCCAACTCCCGCTCACCACCCACATTCTCATTCTTTGCAATTGTTTTGGCCATACTTATCTATCGACGTACCCCTAAGCCGTTTCAGGATTTGATTTTTTCTCTTCTAAGTTTGGTTTAAACGTTATGTTTAAACTTTATTTACAAGTTTTAAATATCTTAAAACTACTAAAGTCTGAAGGTCTGAGCTGTCTGTGAAAGGCAGTTAAGTAGAACCTGGCAAGGCTATGTTGGTGGCCAAAAACTATCAAAGTGGCAGGGATGCCACCTCCATCATACCGTAGATGCGGGTACACAGTGATCTCGCTGGATTTTCAAAATGCACTTTACCCGTCAGAGAGCCACACAATAAACGTAGTTATCAAGAAATCACAAAAGAAGACAGATCTAGAGAGGTCATTTGTAGAATTCAGAGCCCCTTTCGTTCTCCCGCAAGGACACACAGACTAGGATCAGTAGAAGTTTGGATGGAGGTCAGTGATAGACTAGGCCATCATCTTACCTTTCCAAGGTTGCAAGGATCAGCGACCAGGCCAAGACAGGAATATACGGCAGCCTGGCCAAAGCAACCAGATGTAAAGCAAAGTTAACTAAATGAGCCTTCTCGTGCCCTGGGATACCTACAGGGCACCCCGTATGGTGGTATAGGTTTGGGCTTCAAGGGGTCCCTGCACCCTTTGTCCCATTTCTGCTCAGATCGCTCCCTGTGTCCCCAAACTCAAGCTTTAAGGGTTTCCCCGTACCCTCCATCCCATTTCTGCTCAGATCGCTCCCTGTGTCCCCAAACTCAAGCTTTAAGGGTTTCCGGTACCCTTTGTCCCATTTCTGCTCAAATCTCTCCCTGTGTCCCCAAACTCAAGCTTTAAGGGTTTCCCGTACCCTTCGTCCCATTTCTGCTCAGATCTCTCCCTGTGTCCCCAAACTCAAGCTTTAAGGGTTTCCCCGTACCCTCCGTCCCATTTGTGCTCAGGATCTCTCCCTGTATTCCCAAACTCAAGCTTTAAGGGTTTCCCACACCCTTCTCTCTGTTCTTTTTAGGGTCTTCCCCTCTCCTGATTTGCAGCCCCAGCTTCAAAGCTTCCTTCATCCTGCTTCAATGGGCTTCACTGGACTTTTCTCGCATTAGTTCTCAGTCTTGGTTTAAGGGGTGCCTGCACCCTTCTTCTGTGGTCTACTCTGGGTCTTTCTCCTCAGTTCTCAGTTTGGGATTTAAAGGCTTGACACACTCTTCTTCACAAGTCCTCTTGGGGTCTCTCTGTTTTGTTCTTCAACTTCCCTTCTGAGGCAGCTGAGGCCACTTGCCTTTTTTCCCCAGAGATGGGTCTTAAGAGGGTCAATGTCACATCCCTCCCTTCGAGTCCTGACCCCTTCTCTCTTTTTCACCAATCTATACCTGCTCTGACGCTGCTTCTCTTGAGCACATGCCCGGGTCGGAGCACTTTTTCATTGAATTCGACCTAGTGCTACCTAAAAAAGCAAGGCACACAGGGAAGAAGAGCACATGGGTTACTTCCAGGAACTAACGTAGACTCACCCCTGAAGATTTGGAAGTTTCTATTGCACCACAAGCCTGGAATGTAGCACAGCTGGACTATATCTAGAAACTACAACTAAAGCCGTTAATAGAATTGCTCCATTGAATACCCAACGCGTATCTGCAATGTGAAAAAGGGAACACATGGAATTCACCAGAATTGCAGAGCTCAAAATCAGAGAAACGTAAATGGTTTAGGATCTGGAAATCTTCTGAATCTACATATAATACGGTAGCATGCACAAGGACAGCTACACAATGCAAAATGGACTTTATAGAAACAAAGAAATTAATGTATGATACTAGAAATGCAAAGGCTGAACAGGACTTACATGAATTATTTAAAATCTTGACGGAATAAGAGAATCCCTGTGGGAAAGATATGGACGGTCATATCAAAGACGCGGCATGGTACCACAATCCAAAAAACTAGGTTTAATAAACTCCTGAAAATTGAGGATAATATCAACCTAAATATAGAAACACTTAATCCTGCAAAACGGCGGGCGAACGTAGCTAATATAATTGCGCAGGCCCCCCAGGCTGACAGAATAAACACTTTTAATTTCAGAACTATTTCGCAAAAAAAAGAGATGTCTGTTATTAGTAGGAAACTGAAAGCAACGACTTGCAAAGGCGATGTATGCCCAGCCATCACAGTGGCTTCTGTCTTTGATGGGGACTATTACTAAATTTGCCAAATTATAATTTCAAGAGAATCTTGTGCCTACGGGGCTAAACAATGCATGGATCACTAAACTTTTGAAAAAAAAACAAGCTTGACCCCTTGGTCCGAGCAAATGATAGATCTTTTGCCAACACACCTTTCCTGTTAAAGATACTCGATCGAGTGGCGTATGAGCAAGTCCTAGAACACCTGGTAAAAAAATGACATCCTGTATAAATGGCAATCTGGTTTCAGGGCGGGTTATGGGACGAAGACAGCATTGCTAGATTTTAAATCCTCAATGCTATAATCAATCGATAATGGTCAAATGGTATTATGTTGTTGGACCTCTCGGCAGCATTCGATTTGGTAGATCATCCGCTATTGATAGACAGACTTCCAAAGGTAGCAAGCTTCCCTAAGGGTGCAGCAGCTTAGGTCAAATCCTGTCTGGAAGATAGACAGCTAAGAGTATACAGCAGCAGCAGCGCAGAAGAAACCCCTGAATGACTGCAATATGGGGTCCCTCCAGGGGCTTGTCTCTCCCCATCCCTGTATAATATCTTTACTGTCCCACTCTATCAAGCTCTGCAAATTACACGGATGACATGCAATGCATGATCCCCCTCTCGGAGTATACACTGAGGATGTAAAGATAATCAATTAAGTATAAACATTGATCGCGACCTGGATGATTCAGAGTGGTCTTGCACTTAATGAGCTGATGGTAGTAGGCTCTCCGACCAGGATACATAAACTGAACGCAGTATGCCAACACTTTCAGTTGGCAGGATGCAAGAAGGATACCCAACGAAAAGTAAAATCTTTGGGGGTATTCCTGGATGATATGCTAAATATGCGGCTCGAAGTTAATAGCCGGGTCTCTGCTTCTGCCTATCATATTAGACTCTTGTCCCAGATACGGCCGTTTCTATCCAGAAAAGGTTGCGTCACAGTCTCTTGAGCCGTCATAAGCACATAAATGGACTATTTTAGTAGTCTGTTAGTCGGTATCTGCAAAGAGGATTTTGCCAGGCGGTAGACAATCCAGACTAGTGGGGTCAGAGCTGTTGAAGAGCTAAAGAGAAGAGCCCATGTGTCAGGTGCTAGAAGACATCTGGGGTCAGAGCTGTTGAAGAGCTAAAGAGAAGAGCCCATGTGTCAGGCGCTAGAAGACATTTGGGGTCAGAGCTGTTGAAGAGCTAAAGAGAAGAGCCCATGTGTCAGGCGCTAGAAGAATTCTTCTTTGGCTTCCTATAGAAGCTAGAAGATCCTTCCGCCTACTGACCTTTACACACAAATGTCTAGCAGGGAACAGCCCGACATACCTTACAGAAACTCTAAAGAGAACACCTCAGGTAAGATGCTTAAGATCTAATAACACCAATCTATTGATGGTACCCAGGACCAAACTGACCGTGCTTAGCAAAAGTGCCTTCTTTGCAGAAGCCCAATGACATGGAATTGGATTCCTCCTGATCTCAGGGGGACTGAGTCTAGAGAAATCTTTAAGAAGAAACTTAAGACCTAAATATTCAGGTAGGGTCGTTTCTTAGGTGAGTCATATATTGGCCTTCTGACTGGGAGCCATCTCGTCTACATTTAAGTATGTTGTATGCTTTTTCAGTTCGTTTTTGTGCACCCATATGCCACCATGCCCCTGGGTTGCACTACAAGTTAAATAACATAACATAACTTGCGCATTTCACCTCCTACCATGGGCTTGACCTCTTCAGACTGGGGTCTTACTCCTGGTTCCATGTCATTTCATTGCAGGATGACATTTTGCAGACTTTTTTCTGCGGATATTATAACGAAAAAAACGAATCAAATTTGTATTGTTTTTATTTTTTAGGGGGTTTTCCCCTCAATCCACCATCCCCTTTAATTTTGTATCTATTCCCGTACACCCACACCTCATATATTTATTTTCTTCTAACCCCCCCCAAACATTTTGATGAGTTTTATCGTTATAAAACCCACAGCAAAAACCCAGTCAAATGTCATCCTGCGATGAAAAGATGTCGTACCCTTACCCTTGACCCCTGCCTTGGGCTAACCGTGTCCTCGCATGCCATCCTGATCTTGCTAAGAAAGTCCTTGCTGTCCACCTGTGCTTCCTCTTGATGTTTACCAACTGCATGCTCCTGGGCTCTCAACCCAACCTCCTCCTGACAGCTATGAGCAACCTCTGCCTGATACCAGAAGCTAACTTTCTCCTGATGTCTCAACCCAACCTCCTCCTGACTGCTATGAGCAACCTCTGCCTGATAACACAAGCTAACATTCTCCTGATGTCTCAACCCAACCTCCCCCTGACATCTATGAGCAACCTCTGCCTGATACCATCAGCTAACTTTCTCCTGATGTCTCAAGCCCAACCTCCTCCTGACATCTATGAGCAACCTCTGCCTGATACCAGAAGCTAACTTTCTCCTGATGTCTCAACCCAACCTCCTCCTGACTTCTATGAGCAACCTCTGCCTGATACCAGAAGCTAACTTTCTCCTGATGTCTCAACCCAACCTCCTCCTGACTGCTATGAGCAACCTCTGCCTGATAACACAAGCTAACATTATCCTGATGTCTCAACCCAACCTCCCCCTGACATCTATGAGCAACCTCTGCCTGATACCAGAATCTAACTTTCTCCTGATGTCTCAAGCCCAACCTCCTCCTGACATCTATGAGCAACCTCTGCCTGATACCATAAGCTAACTTTCTCCTGATGTCTCAACCCAACCTCCTCCTGACATCTATGAGCAACCTCTGCCTGATACCATAAGCTAACTTTCTCCTGATGTCTCAACCCAACCTCCTCCTGACATCTATGAGCAACCTCTGCCTGATACCATAAGCTAACATTCTCCTGATGTCTCAACCCAACCTCCTCCTGACATCTATGAACAACCTCTGCCTGATACCATAAGCTGACTTTGATCTGATATCTCCAGCCAATCACCTCCTGATATCTCTGAGCAACTTCCTGTGGATACCGTAACACAACGACTTCTGATGTCTAAAACAAACCGACATCTGGTATCTTAACCTAATGCCCTCCTGATGTTTCCAAACATCCTCCTGCTGAGATTACTAACCAGCTTCTTCTTAATGTCTCCCAGAAGCCTCCGCCTGATGACTTACCTCCCCCTCATGCCTTCACCCTCCTCCTTCCTCGAACCTCACTTTCCTACTCACTCTGAACTCACATTGCTAGCTCCTACGCCAAACACCCACATTGTCTAAGTGGAGGTTTGAGCCTACATATATCTCTCTGACACCTCCCCTGGGGTCGGGCATCTTATGATGGTCTACACCTGTGGATGTGAATAAGTGAGGGGCTGTACTTACTTAATAATTCACCTGTGTTTGCTCCACCTTTTTGGTGCAGGACAAAGTCTTTAAAAGGCTGATCTGCCATCTTCCACTTTATGTTCCCCGGTTGTGAGGAGGCTGCTTCTCCGGGCTTACCAAGGCATTCCTTTTGTCTGTCAGTGGCTTGCAGCCTGGGTTCAAGCTCCGCAGGATAGCCACCTGATGGCGAGCCGAGGAAAAGCACTTTTGAATGTCGCGCTTTTTCTCTGCCTGTGTTTGCGCTGCGGCGAAACAAACATGTGGTCTGTTTCTGAAGTGGATGCGCTGTACAATTCTTAGAGAATAGTGGAGCGTGTCTCTGAAGTTTGAGCAGACGACTGCATGAGTGTCATAAGAAGATGTGTCTGAGCAAACTCACTTAAGTGAGTGCCGTAAGAAAATGCAATGTTCCTCTGATTTTGAGCAGCCTCCTCAAGCAAGCCCTGTAAAAAATGTCATGCACCTCTTACGTCTGGCTGGGTGCTCACTACTGGGGCCACAGGGTATTCATTCCTTTGCTACAAGATTTCCTTCGACTACAGAATTCTGTTCTCTTAAAGGAGCGGTGTTTGCATGTTTTTAAGCTCCAAGAATAGATGAAGTGCTTCTCTTTGTAGCTGGCGCGAGCTCTGTCTTACTCATTCCTTATTGTTTGAACTCCATAGATGTAGGAGATGTCGCCCTTAAAGTGACTGTGGGCCTCTCTGCGAGTTTGGTGGTAACCTGCTGCCGAACTCATAACACCATTCCGCTGCCTGATATCCCAGCCGGTTTCACCGGGACATTGCAAGTCCCAGTGGCCCGGGATGTCAGGCGGCGGAAAGTGCAAGTCCCCATTCCCCGTTGCTAACAGTGCCGGTGCTTCCGTGAAAACCATGCCTGCAGGGGCTGGTTCCCCCGGCAGGTCAGACCTGCTGGGGGTAAGGGCCCCTGCAGTTATGCTTGTAGTCTGGTACGCTGCTACTGGCACCCTTGTTCACGGACGCCAGGCTTGCAATGAGGCCTAGTGTCCTTAAAGAATCTAATGTGGTATCCTCTGCTTTAGGTTGGTGGCTAAGTGTGGGTGACCAGGGGATCCTCCCTAGACCACTACTGTGCACATCCTCCACTGTCTCTGGGGGTATCATTCCGAAGTATCAAATGCAATCACTGCAAATCTGAAAATGTAGGTTTTTTCATCAAATGTAGCCAATTTATCGCGCAAAAATAGATGGTAAGTGGGGGAGGGGTATTAATTAAGCTTGAGACATGTGGGGAGATTGCAGGGGTCTCCCCCCACATCTTTTTGCGAGAAAAAGTGCAAACATTTTGGGGACAAATTGACATTTTCGGGATTGGCTGTGATTTTGCCACAGTAATCGGATAGATCTGCCCTGGGAGGCCTCCTGACCCCTTGGTCCCTCCACTGGATGTCCTCAAATTTAGGCAGGGGACCTGCTCATAGGGTGTATATGAAATATTGAACCCGAAGAAAGCCTATGTCTTTTCATTTTGGCCATAAATCATAGCTTGTAATATGACAATTTGACAAACCTAGTACTAGAATAACATGATTGCATATGTTTTTCTGTGGAAGCCCTCATGCAAAAAAAAATATGTATTTATTTGTTTTTTTATAGCATGCTTAATACCTGAGTTCAGTTTCTAAGCGCTGATCTGGGATTTGAACCTCTGTTGCTCTGAGTGGTATTGCTTCCAAAACCAGCACATTGCCCCTGTGCTATCCTCCGTTCAGGTTCAAAATGTTCAGCTCCACTGTTATACGATCACACCTCTGAACAATAATACATGGAAATCCAGTCTTCCGACACTGCAGCACGGAAACTTCCTGTCACCTCTCCTTATCCTCAGATCTGAGAAGAAGCAAGAGAGGCTTCGGGGCCTTCTCTCGGACCTGCACATGCTCGTCAGTCGGCCTATCACTGTGGCAAGCTGAGTGTGGCACTGCTCCTGCTGTGCCATGTTCTGTGCTGGGCTTGTCAGTCTGATAGGCCTACTGCCGAGAGCTGTGCTGTTCTCTCACAGAGTAGGAGCAGTGCAGCCCTTGATCTCGGGTGGATAGCTCAGGGGCAACGTGCTTGCCTTGGAAACAAGACGACACGGAGCACCACAGGTTCTATCCCCCAGGTCTGCGCTTAGAAACCTCTGGGTATTAAGCGCGTTATAAATAACCTATCATATCATACTATGCTCGTCACTTTAGTGCTGCGCATTGTGCCAAGGTGGTAGGTCTTCCTCTCCTGCACTGTCAAGAAGCAGCGCTGCGCCTGCAGGGATAAACGAAAGCAGGGAGGGTTGATAGGAGGCTACAGTGTTTTTTTTGGTTTGGAGGGATAGATAGTAGGAGGGCTGGTAGGCTGACAGAATGCCAAGCGTGATTTCTGGGGAAGGTGGTTACAGTGGTTAGGGATTATGACATTGTAGTTTGACTGTTATTTTGCATTTTTCAGTGAGGGGTAGAAGACACACGAGGAAGGCGAAGAGGTTGTGCCTGAGTAATATGAGTGAGGTTGGGGAAGTTGGCAGTACACCAGTCTTTCTTTGCCTTGCCTATGGTTCGCCCATGACTAGCACCTCCGCTGTACTTCTAGTGAATGGAGAAAGCTCAGGGCGTGGGCGATTGGTAGTGCCACATACAACGTAACGTTGTGAGCGGTAAGTGGTTCTGGAGGCGCTGCCAGGGTCCTACCAGGGCAGCACCATTAGGGGCTGCCTCAGGGGCCATGGCGTGGCCTTTGTTCCGTTCAAGCAGGAACTTGCGGGGGCAACAATGTGAGGGGACACAGCAGAGGAAGGTGGGGATCGCTGGCATCCAGTGTCCGTCCCATACTAGGGGGCCAAGCCGTGGCTCCAGTTTCTTTTTCCCACTGCCTGCACTGCACAGAAGTTGGTTTCCCGCCCATACAACCCTTTGCGGCAGCTGTCTTGATTGAGCCATCATCTGGGGATTCAATTTCCATAATTATCGTTTGATGATTTGTGTGTAATTGTGTGTTATGTGCATGTCGCATTTTGGTGCTGTTGATGGGGACCTGCACAGTGAGATTATGAAAAATTTTGGACCATGACCAAATGTTGAACAAGATAAACTATGATTTTGCTGCCCGGGTTGTGGTTTGAGGGGTTCACCTTTATCCAACTGGCCAAGCAGGCGAGGACCGTGTCCTCTCAGGTTGCCCATAGGGTTGGGCGTTGGACTGTCCGGTTGGACATTGACATTTACATCCTGCAATTAACCATGGAACAGCTCAGAACGCTAATAGGCCAAACAGTAGGCTGGTGGGTCTGCCGGGATGCTAGGCTCCAGGTCATGGTAACCGATTAAGGTGGATGTGAAATGGGTGTAGTCCCCGTCATAATTTCTGAGAAACGTTGTAATAAAGTGCGGCCTGTCTACCTTCAAAAAGCATGTGGTACAATTTTGTATAATACAATGTGTGTTTTCTGAAGACATGGTCATTATGAGTGCACCGCTAAGAGTGAAACATGCACCTTGTCTGTGATTTTATTTGAAATTCCTTGTTGGAAAACGTCTCTGCTTTTGATGCCACCCAGCTACAATTCTGTATCTTGGTTGTCTTTCTGGGTGTTTCTGTAATAATACCTGGTTTAATTAGTTCATGGGCAGAGACATCTGTTTCTGTTTTATTGTGCAACCTTGCTTCTGGTTCCTCTTTTGATTCCACCCAACATTTGCATGCATGCCAGACGCATACATCCACACATATTAAAGCAGTCACACATGCAGGGAGACACTCGCAGGCAAACATAAACAACCCCACACACAGACACATACACCCGAGCTGCTCATGCAGAAACATGCACAGAGACAGGCACAGGTAAACACAAACAACCCCAGGCACATACACCTGAGCCGCTCATGCAGAAACATGCACACAGACAATCACAAGCAAACAAACCCACACACATATGCGAGCCGCTCATGCAGACACATGCACAGAGACACTGACAGGCAAACAGAAACAACCCCACACACAGACACATACACCCGAGCTGCTCATGCAGAAACATGCACAGAGACAGGCACAGGTAAACACAAACAACCCCAGGCACATACACCTGAGCCGCTCATGCAGAAACATGCACACAGACAATCACAGGCAAACAAACCCACACACATATGCGAGCCGCTCATGCAGACACATGCACAGAGACACTGACAGGCAAACAGAAACAAACCCACACGCAGACACATACACCCGAGCTGCTCATGCAGAAACATGCACAGAGACAGGCACAGGTAAACACAAACAACCCCAGGCACATACACCTGAGCCGCTCATGCAGAAACATGCACACAGACAATCACAAGCAAACAAACCCACACATATATGCGAGCCGCTCATGCAGACACATGCACAGAGACACTGACAGGCAAACAGAAACAAACCCACACGCAGACACATACACCCGAGCCGCACATTCAGAAACATGCACAGAGACAGTCACGGGCAAACACAAACAAACCCAAACACAGACAGACACATATATGCGAGCCGCTCATGCAGAAACATGCACAGAGACAAAGACACAAACACACATAGACATGCACACTCACAAAAGCTGACAGGTACTCCGAAACACACCTGCAGGCATACATGCAAGCCTGCACAAACAGAGAAACTAGCAGGGCCACACACACACGCACACATACAAACAGAGGCATGCGCACACAGAAAAAGTCAGACTCTCAGAAATACACCTTCACACAGAACAGGTGCATACTGTACATACCTGCACAAATATAGAGAAACCCAAAAAGAACATACAGACAAAGGCATAAACACACACATACACATAAATATAAATGCACAGAGTTACTTAAACACATTGCAGGTATACATAGGGACCCACAAAGCCACAAACAAGTCGACGTCATTCACACAGACATGCATACTAGGAAAATGACAAACATACATAGGCACATCCAGGGTGATATTGTATGTAAAAATGTGCTCTGTAAAAGCGCCTTGGATTAAGGAGCTATATAAATAACACGTCATTGGCATTATTATCTCTCTCTCTCACACACACACACACCCCCAGCCCCCCAGACTTATGCACTGCACCATCACTTCCAGACATAAACAAAAACACACACCCATAAGCAGAGCCACACATATACATGCGCACACATACATACAGACACAAGACATCAAGATTCAAGGGCACGCACGCAGATAGACACACACGCACTCAGAACGTTCACGCTGCACTCAGGTGATGGCGACAAAAATTAAAGTGCAAGCTTGGAAGCTCTCTGAAGCGCACGGGAAGGCTTCCTTCCTGGTGTGCACGTTCTCCGTTCTATTTTAAGCACAGCGAGGATGACGGGAGATCCGAACATCAAGCGTTTTTATTTTAGGCATGAGGAGAAGAGTTCTTATTGGGCGATATCATTAGAAAAAAGGCCTTTTAGACTTGTGGCGAGGAACCAGTGCAACACCTGCACGAAGTCGCAGCCCAGCAACAGAGCACATCCTCTCAGTCTCTTGCCAAGATACCGATCTGCGCATATTCAGAAGCAGCTGACATTATAGCGCTTAGTGCCGGGTTTCTTCCACTTCGAAGCACTGTAATAACAGGTGTTAGTATTACCCCGGTGAATGGTACTCACTTGGTTCAACTGTGAAAGATGAAGTGCTGGCCAGGCCTTGCCCACCTGTGATTGTAGGCTGCACATAGTTCAGGGTCTGGAGACCCAGGAGCGTACACAATACTCAGTGTCCAACTCGCGCGAGCTTCACCAATGGGAGACTACTGGGGTGTTAACGGGCTGACGGTAAATGCCTTTTCAATTACAGATGCCAGAGGTATGCGCTGAACTCAATGAGTCCACCCAACCCCCACCCCCCTATCATGTATCCCTATACCCCACCCCACGCTACCCCTTATATGCACCCCCCACACCACCCATAGTTTTCGATGTTTTTTTCCGGCAAACAGTGATGCAAAAAAAAGGGGGGGTGAATGAACCTCGTACCGCGAGGAGGTGTCAGGGGCTGCCTCGCAACCACCCACTCCTGCCTCTGGTGTTTGCGCTGCGTGTTCTTGACGTCTCACTGAGGGAAGCCAGCATTCACCCTCATTCCAGTCCACTAAAATGTGTCCCAGTTCCATCAGTAGGTGTGGGTTGATAGAAGCAAATTCACTGCATCACTAATATTTCATTTCAGGGGGCCTCATTACAAGTGTGCCGGGCCAGTAAGGCTACCGGCACCGTTGTTACCGGACCGGCACACTACGAGTCTGCGGGCGGGTGCTGTTCTGCCTGACCCTGTCTTAATGGTGCTGGTGCTTCCGTAGTCCCCATTCCCATTTGAGTCCTATGGGACTGAAATGGGAATGGGGATTAACATTTACCGGTGACTGACTTCCCGGAACTCCGGGGTCGTAATCCCCCGGTGATTCCGGCAAGCCACCTGCCGGTAAATATTGCAGCACCGGAAGGGTTACCACCAGACTTGTAATGAGGCCCAGTGACTCAACAAGGTGGAGTAATCAGAGGATGCTTGAATAAGAAATCTTAGTCATGATGTTTACCTGGCAAGATGTTTGGGTCGTGTCATTAGGTATGGGAACACCTTCATACTGTTAACAGGTATGTATTTTGCAATGTTATTTAACAAAATGTATTTGTACAAATTCTAGCAAAGTTGTAGCAAAGTATATATGTTAAATCTATGTTAACACTTGGCATGAACTATTATAAAATATCCAGTAAGGAACATGTATATCTGGTGACAGTTTGTGGAGCTGTGTAAGGGAGAGGTTGTTGTTGTTAACTGGCATGTGGTGCAACTTTGAATTTTGTAGAAACAACTTGTTCATGTGGCAGAGGTGTTAAGAACAAACTGGTGTTAGGCAGTGGTCTTGGAGTGACAATTTACGTTGTTGCAGTCCATGTGAAATGTCGACATATATTTCGGCCCATCTATCGGACACTAATCTTATGGCCTTCATCAGGACAAATAGAGTTTAGTGATTAAGGCAAAGTAAAGCAACATAAATATTGTCTTCCAATGATTAATAGTCTTCCAATGATTGATAGTCTTCTTGAGAAAACATTTTAGCGGTCTGGGTCAGGTCCCCTGTAGAGATGTGATCATATTTTCTGTGGTGCAGCAGGTAGACAGCGTTGCACCAGAGGGCTGTCCAGAATTCATGTTCTCCTGTCCTATGGAATGATAGAAATATAAAGGGATGTGACATTATGACATGCAAGCAGGCAGGCAGGCAGGCAGAAGTAGTGCAAAGCCTCCTTGCACAGATGAAAGGATTGCACAATGTATTTAGTCATTCTAGTCAATCTTGACCTTGACCTCAAAAGCAAATATTTGTTTATTTTAAAAGCACTAGAAGAATAAAGGCCTGTTCAATGTGTATCGTGAATGTTTTTCCGAACATTGATCCCCCTGTTGTGTAATGTAACAAAGACATTATCCCACCAGCAATAATTGATGAATACATACACATTTTCAACATTCATTTTGTGTGGTGCTGTGTGTCATGAATCAATCAAAACCGCATTATTTGTGATGTCAAAATCAGCACCCAGAACATTCTCCAGAAATGAAGAGGAAGCTAGACAAAAAGTCTAGGAAAAAACATATTGTTCAATCTAGCACAAGTCAAAATATGTTTTAATTAATGAAAACACTCACAATGATTTCATGCCAACAAACAGGTAGATAAAACTCAAACTCAAAGGGACATCACAGTTGTTTTCCAAAAAATTAAAGTCATGAAAAAACAAATGATGACAATTAAACCACCGGGTGTCTCATGTGCACCCTGGCAGCATTGCCACCAGAGAATCACTGTAACTGCTTAAGGGGGCCCTTCAAACCAGGGTCTACGTATGTATTAAGGTAATCCAGTAGACCTCTAGGGCCTTGCAGACACATACGCCGCTAGCTTAGTGGGCCATACGTTTTGGCGGGTTGAACAAGTGACTCCACCTTCTTCAGGACCGGACAGATGCGCCCTGGGAATAAACATATATGAACTCCTTTTAAAATACTGCTAACAATGCAGAAGTCAACACAATTTCAAACAACCCTCCACAAAGATACAATAAGAAACCACCAAGTGCTGCAACACCAATGCCCTCTAAATGGAATAACTATTTCACCAAAGAGTGTGAGGACAAATGTCCCGAGTAAGAAGGACACCCAATAGCGCAGGCAGAGAAAGCAAAGGACTTACCCTATCAATTCATTGATAAGTCTTATTGTGTGAGTGATGAACTATGGTGATATGTTGCCAAAAAGGAGGTAGATCCTCCTACTTCACTTGTTAGTGCAGTGCCACAAAGTAATTTCAAGCGGTACTGGTATTTGAGTTTTGGTGCATTTTAATATTTATTAGTTTAATAAGTGGGTTACCCTTTGTGAGACACGTGTTTCGGCAAATTAATGCCTTTTTCAATCAGGGCCAGTCATGGTTGCAAATCTAATTGACTTGGTTTTGGTAGGGTTATGCACGCATGAATATATGGGTTTAAATCCCACCAGCTCCTTTTTGGCATTTACCATATGGAGCAAGGGGTAACTCTCCGTAAACTTCACTAGCATGCGACACTAGCAACAGCGCAAGGCAGCCTTAAATTGATAAAAGAAGACCACAACATACAATATATGGTGATATGTTAATTGCACTTAGGATCCCTATCGAGGCGCTAGAGTAGCTGCCGTTCACCTTCAAATAATCCAAATATTGTCGAATAAAAAAAAGGAAATATCAAAGCGTGTGATATAACGCACACATCGCCGCAAGAAAGCGTGCGCTGCCTTTGCCGAAAGATTGAAGGCTCCAGTGGCGTGCTCGTGCCAAATAGCATATCAGGTAGTTTGATGATTACACACCAATAGCTACACAAAGAGACAAAAGATAGGGGAACCAGTCAGTGTCCCAGCACTTACACGAACAAGAAGAAAAGCATAAATGTGAAGGCATACAATGCTTGCAAGCTTGCCCAACAAGTTGCCAGATATGGGGCAGAAAAGCATAATGCTACAGAAACGGGCTCATGGGATGCCCAAAAAAAATTACGAGCGAGTCAGGCAAACAGTGAAGCGGCTTCGATAGTCATATGACTACGCGTGGAAGACGTGAGGGGCACACACCGCATGAGAATCTTCTATCACTGGAACGGAGTGCCTGGCTGCCATCTTGGAGTGACTCTGGGCCCCTTATGGGCCTATGAACATTATAGCAGATGGTCATGGAATGGTTGACCAAAAGAGTGGTAAAAAGCAGGAATGTAGTACAGTTTAGCAGGAGGAAGGTGACACTTCAAATAGCACTTATAAGTGTCCCAAACAAACCGTGATAGAAGGTGCCTGTCTAAAAAGGCAGTCGGCTTGTGGTGTAAGGCACCGCCCCATTGGAACGGCAGTCAAGTCCTAATTAGTAAATATGGTCAGTAATGTACTGCTGGCACAGTGGGACATGAGAGGGCCACAAATGAGTCCAACACAAGGTAATGTGCCAGCATGGAGGCAAGAAATGCCAAAAAAAGAAACATGGCACCTGAAAGTCCCTGACTGTACTCAGCCTACAAAAGTGAAGGTAGTGCTTTGTTAAGTCCCGATATATGTGTGTTCAAGCAGGGAATCCACCAAGCCTCCTCGAGTAAGAGGGCACGTCAAATGAGGCCATGAACAAAACAGTGAGGCTTGGTGCGAAGGCTGCTCCCATCGACATGCCTCCGATCTGTAGGAAGAATTGATTGGCATATTTAAAGAAATTCCTAAGTAGGGCTATGGTCATGAGTTAAATTATAAATTCATAGGGGACATGGTGTTGAAGACTACCATGTGTAAAGTGTTCCCTGATTCATTCAATGGCTTGGTCCTGTGGGATGTCCGTATATAATGATTTAATGTCCATTGTAACCAATAGGCTTACATTAATGTCAATCTCTGTGCCCTTGAACTGTTTGATGATTACAATGGTGTATTTAATGTGTGTGGGTGTTTGCGGACTAATCGGTTGATGGAAATTCACAAATGTATAGAGTGGCTCCAAAATGGAGCCACAACCTGTCACTATAGGCTCTCCTGGTGGGTTTTTATGCATTTTAGGTAAAGAATAAAAAGAGGAGACTCTCAGATTGAAATGGTTCAAAAACTCAAACTCTTCCTTAGTGATCCACCCTCTCTGAACTCCATACTGATTTGTTTCAACAATGTCTTGTTTAATATCAGGAGTGGGGTCCCTTCTAAGGGTTTGATAGCGTTCAGTGTCATTCAACAATTCCACAACCATGTCATCACATTGTCTGGTATTGAAACAACATATCCACCACGTTTATCCGCAGGTTTTATAACAAGTCTAGAATCAACGGAAAGGTATAGAAGTGCCTCCCTTTCAGAGTTGATAGGTTGTGCCTAGTGTGTTGTTTTGAAGATCTCAGATGATTAAGCCCATTAAGACTACATTTTTCAAATAGGACTATGTCCCTGGGGATTTGATTATCGAAACGGATACATGTAGATGGCATATGAAGCCCTGTGTCTTCTTGTCGTTCAGGAGGTCCATGATCACTACAAAAAGACTTAAGTCTAATCTTCCTAAAAAGCCTCTTGAGTTCCACCTCAACCAAAAACCAATCCGTTGGGCTGGTGGTGACAAAAACCAAACCTTTTGGCAAGACCTGTGATTGAATGGAAGTGAGTTTGCAGCCTGATAGGATGAAAATGGGAAGGCTCATTTCCTCACTGCCCTGGGGACGACCACACTGTGTAACTGCATGGTCTATTGTATGGTGTTTTATCTCCTGAAGAATCTCTGCCATCTCCTGTTGTGTAATCTTTCCAGTGTAAGATTGTGTCACCTTGGCTTAATGACTTGTCCACAATGGCCATAAAAAAGCAATGAGACAGTGCTTCGTTAGCATATACTTTACAAAAGAAGACACCTGCCCTAAGCACGAAGCAGCTAATAAACATCCTGTTAAAAGAAAGAGAAATTTGAGGAGTGACAAATTCTTCCAAAAAAGTGCTTGTTTCAAGGGAAATTGTATATTACATGGTTTTGTATTATTTTAAAGTGGTGCCGTTCCATGAAAGCAGGGATAGTTACCCGAGCCCTCTATTTAAAAAGAGCTTGTTTGATGAACTCCTCCATATTTTCTTTATAGCCAGTCTTCATTTGAAAGGACTTTAAAATGCCATTGGTCCCCCGCTCCCATCCGTTATATCCATTATTGCCTGGTTTGAAGCGAGCAGCCCAAGCTCTGAAAAGCATAATTATAATCTTGAAAGACCTCCTCTTCCAAGCAGATGAAGGTTATCCGGGAACAATTCTCGTCAATGATTTTCCTCAGCATTTGGTAGGCTTGCAAAATAAACCATGCTAACTCCTCATGATCACATGCAAGGCTCTAAATGTGTATGTTACACTGATTCCAGACTGGATCAGGACCACCGCTCAACAACAAACATTGATTATGCAATAATTTGTATTTATGTGTATTTATTAGGTTTATAAATGATACTTAAATACAATCAATGATACTTAGATTCAAAGACCTCTTGGTGTCCTTTTATATGGTTGTTCGGCTTAAACCAAACGTAAGGATCTGCAATGGTACATTATCATGGGCATGTTCCATTTAATCAGGCCACCGCCAAATAGTGAAATTGCAGCCGATCTCCTACAACTGAGCTCTTCTTTCTAAAAAGGTGTGTCCAGTTTCGTCTCTATCCGAAATGTTATTTAAACAAACGCGAACTCCTTTTAGACTGCGGATCGATGATGAAAATCAGCCTGGATATGCTGAGGTTCTTGGACTTTGGATAAGTAGTAGTTGGCTGTACCATCTTCTTTTAGTTCAAGAAGTTTCTTGTTGAATTCCCCTTCTCCATTTAATCAGGAGCCACTGGAATGTTTGGAGGGCTGGAGTGATGTGTTCATGGCTTTGTTGTCTGGCTATTAAGTTATTTCTGAGACCCAGGTAGAGGCTGATAGCATAGTCCTGTCTTGGAAGTACTAGTGCAATCACTGGCATGGTTCTTTGCGTAAAGGTCCGATAAGGCACAATGCACCTGATTATTCAGTGTTGAAAGAATCAGCTCCTTATGAAGGCTTTCACCTGATTTTCCAGAGAGAGGGCGCGGTCCACCCATGGCCCAAGGTTCTTTACCATTTACATAGACAGAGAACAATTTCCTATTTCTTTTGGCTAAGGTATTGATGTGGGGCTCAAAATGGTGGTGCTGCAAATCATAGGATCAGTTTGGGTTAGGTTATTGTTGGTTGATTGTCATCCATGTGTCAACGTGCACAAGGCTTGAATTCTAATCTAGTTTATTTGTTGTAGAGTTGTGCCTAAGATTATACATTACTTGGGTTTCATCTGCATAGTTGAAATATGCAACGCATGATTTCTGGATACGTTCCAGGAAGTGCGCGACATATCCGTTAAATGTTGTAAGCGAGCAAGGAATGTCTGGAGGGACATTACCGAAAGTTACCATGTGTGTTGTTTCAATCCTGTCGGTGAGGATTGACGTCATCCTACCTAAAGCGGTTTCTTTTTTGATCTCATGTCCTCCAATCATTTTAGCAGAATTATGTGGCTGAAAGTGTTGAAAGTGGCAGAGATGTCTAGTATTTATTTATTTTATTTATTTATAGCATTCATATAACACCCAAGCCCTGGGGTATCACAGTCTTTGTTACATATATAGCATTGGTTACCCACATGGCATTAGTCGTCATTCGTACTTATTGAATTGCCATGTTTTGAAAGGTTTTTTAAAAGAGTGTATGTTTGCTCATTTCTGATGTTTATCGGGAGGGTGTTCCAGAGGGTGGGAGCAGTAATCCTGAATCTACAACCACCTGCTTTTTTACTCCTCAACGAGGGATGACCAGGGAGATACTGGCATTGGATCTAAGGACTCTACCTCCAGGTTTCTGTGTGAGTATGTCACTGAGGTAAGTGGGTGCTTTTTTGTGGATACATATGTCTGCCAGGGATAGAGTTTTGAACTCGATGCATGCTTTCACTGGCAGCCAATGTACCTCTCGGCTGATGGCAGAGGTATGATTATTTGAGCCCAAGTGTAGCACGTAGTGCTTTATTCTGCAGAAGTTGTAGTTTGGCTAGTTTAGCGCCAGAGGTGCCTTTGGGGAGCATGTTGCAGTAATCCAGTTGGATAGGATGAGAGCATGTGCGAGTGTGAAGCTATCAGTCGGAGTCAGGAATTGTCTCTTCAGTGAGATGAGTCGTGAGATATAGGCCGTGGCTGATAGTAGTGCGTTTATATGTTTTACATTGTTAGATGTGCCACAAGGTGTACTCCCAAGGTTTTTACCTGTTTCAGGACTGGGATGGTGATGCCATCTATGCAGATGGAGGGGAAGGACAGATCTAGGTGATTTAGTTGAAAGTGGGGCCGACAAATAACAGCTCAGTTTTCTCATCATTCATGCAAAGGTTGCGTGTAGCCATCCAGTTTTGAATAGTACTGTAAACCGAGTTTTGTGTCTTGGGAGCAGTTGCCTGAGATGGGGATGCGTATTTAGCTGTCATCGGCAAAGTTGGTGTAGATGACACCCAAAGAATCCATTGTGTCAAAGAGGGGTTTGATGTACGTATTGTAAAGCATGGGTGAGAGGCAGGAGCCCTGGGGTACCCCCAGCAGTGCCGGGATAGTGTCAACCGCAACTTCACCAATGAATACTCTAGTGGTTTGCTCACTGAGGAAAGAGTGTATGCAGCCAGTGGCATCAGGCAAGAAGTGAAAATGCTGCCTAAAATGCTGACAGAGCGTGCCGTGGTCGACTAGATCAAATGCAGCGGATAAGTCCAGTAGCAGGAGTATGCCTAGGTATCCTGAGTCACTGATGAGCTCCATTTGGTTTTTGAGATCTAATAAGGCCGTTTCTGTACTATGCTTTGGACGGAAACCTGATTCCCTCCTTCCAAGCAGGTGGTTAAGCACTGGGAACTACTGTACTTGGATGTGTGCCATGTGATCCAGTATCTTGAGGAGAAAGGGGACTGTGGTGATTGGCCGATAGTTGGTTGGGATGGAGGGGTCAAGAGTAGGTTTTTTTAAGTAGTGGGGTGATCCATGCTGACTTGATGTTGGGTGGAACTTTATTGGTAAGAAACAAAGCATTGACAACGCTCATGATTAATGGGGCCAAATGGGTGCACATAGTTTGACCATGTGTGCTGGGATGAGTGCAATAGGCGGCTTGGCGTCTACATTGTTTTCTAGCTTCCTTTTTATAAGTAAAGTATGTGTGTGTGTACATTTATGAACAGTATGTGTTATCGGTCATGTGTGTCTTTCTGGGTATGTTTGTGGCATAGGGAATGTATTCATGTGGATGCAGGTAGTGGGTGTGTTTGCTTTAAGCTGCATGAGATGCGTGCGGGCTGTACGTATCAATGTATCAGCTTGGTTTATCCGTCTTTAGGGCATATGAATCTGCCATGTGTGTCCCACACATCCCTAGTGAAACACTTGTATACTCATTAGCTTAAGTTCATTCCATAGCACCAGTGCATACTTAACTCACTCTGACAATTCACTGACAAGGCTGCAGTGAAGCATGCTGGGAATTTTCAAAATGGCTTCTATCTGCAACACAATTGCATACAGTGATGCCTGAAGTAGTAGCGGTGTTCCTATGGAAGGGGGCTGGGTAAAGACATGTGTAATGCCAGTAAGAGTGTAAAAAGGCACATTTTGTTCATTTGTAGACTATGATCATGTTAATATTATTCACAAACCACGCATTTAAATGATATATGGCAATTAAGAGTCATAAGTGACATATAAATCTACCAAGTTCTTTTAGAGACACCCTGGTTAGTAGTTTTATGCAAAATGATGATGGTAGTAAACCAAGTAAGTGGCTAAGAAATTGCGGACCATGTTTTTCAAATGTACCAGATATAAGATATCTAAGTACGCGTACAACTGTGCAACATATAGACACCCTGTACTAGGCCATCCAATGAAGATTAACAGTAAGATCACTTGTGAGTCTTTGTGGTCTATGTTCTTAGATGCCCTTGTAACAAGTGCTACATCGGGAGTACTAAATATAAGTTAAAGGTCTGTATCTTGCAACATATAAGAGCAATCAACAACAATGATGCTGCTTATCCTATGGCCAAACACTTTGCAGAACTCCACAGAGGCAATCCCGAGGGTTTACATTTTTTTTGGCATCCATAAAATTGAACCAGGACCTAGAGGGTGGGATAAAGCACATCTACTTTGTCAGTAAGAGAAACGGTACATCATAGATTTTGAAACAAAAAATCCAATAGGACACAACATCGACAAAGACCTCTAACCCTTTCTAGGATAAGAATATTTATACAATAGTATACTCATTTTGACATATTTGCTTTAGTCCCAAACTTTAATGAAATTGGCCTAATGTATACATGAGTATGGGTTCCCATGGAATAGGCTACAACAGCATCGTCTCTGAACAGGTGTTTAGGGATAGACACAAAAGGTTTTCAGAAACATTGTATGAACATTGTAGAATATATTGATAGGTGGTAAAGCTATGTTTCCTTCTTTCTCGGCATTTAATACATTGTATTTACCTTTTCTTACTTCTTTTTTCTTTCTATGTGTTCCTTTTAGATTATATTGTTATTATGTGCATATTTCTCACTTAGGCGAGTTGGGAATATGTGTGTGATATGGTCATTTGGTTGGGTTGTGATTATCACTGATTAGTTTAGGTTAAAGCACATTGTCAACTGATTAATACCTAGAGTTCATTTGCAGCTAGCATTGGTGGTCCATTGTCAGGCGGTCGCACCACACATGCGACACCCACTTTCTCCAATACGCGTAAGACTTGTAATCGCCATGACTCATCTGCCAAGCTGGTAGCACCTTGCACTTTACCCGGCAGGTGCACTAATCATATGCATGGCCTTTGATAGCATTTACTCACAGCATCAAGCACCTCCAATTGCTAAGTGAGACCTTGGCTCAGCTTGGGTTCAGTAGCTGCCAGGGATTCATCCCATACAATTGAGTTTGCAGCATTTTGCATATTGCCTACAAGCATGCATTAGTGCAGCACAACACTCTAAGCTGATTATTGGACTCATCGGCCAGTACAAGGTCACATGCCAGTAGGGGTTCATCCCCTATTATTGATTTTACAGCGCTTTGTTGCTTATAACACTTTGCACTTTATATAACATGCAGGTCTTGCACAGCATAGTACGTAAATCGGGTCAATCAGAATTGATGATGCCAGGGGTGTACCCTTTTAATTGAGTTTACAACACCTGGCGCCTTATTCAGTGCAAAGAGTATGGCTCCTGCCGATTGCACTTTTGCTATGAACGGGCATAGCACTAGCACCTTTTTGGAATTATTTAGCCCACCGGTCACTATCTTTTGGAGCAATGGGCCTTTTACATTTTCTCCTCGTTTGTTTGTTGGCTCTGCAATTCTGGCAGAGCAAACGCGTTCCTCTAATAAATTTAAACATACAAAGGGTTCTTCATTTTCGCTGTCTGTGACATCTGATTCAGAGGTTGATGGAATCTCACTCTCATTGCCGCCTAATTAGATTGAGTATCCTGCTTTCGTTTGCTGTCTCAAATAGTCAAATCTGTGGGCATATTTATACACCTGACCATTCTCGTAATCGTCTTTGGCTCTTAAAAATGTCTGCTGTTTCCTTAGTTTGATTTCTTCTTCATGGGCTTTTAAGCTTATATGCATAGTGGACTTTGCTTTCTTTCCCTCCTCACTTTCTTGTACCTGTTTGACTTTTTCTTCAGTCTGTGCCATTTTTGAGAGGATCGTACTCCGGTCACTGCCAGCATACTTGATCAGTAGTTTTAGAAAAGTATTAGAGCAACCATTTGCTGCATCGCCCCACTCACGTAGCATCTCAGTATCTTGTTCTTCAAATGAAGGAGTTGTAAGGACCCTGACACCACAGGGGATTCTCCCCACATCTATGTTCCTCCCACCACTTGCTGACTTCTTTTCTTTGATGTTTTTTCAAGTTCTTTGATTACGGAATTTCGTTGTTGTCTTTTTTTTACCGCTGCAATGCCGTTCTTATTTTTTCCAGTCTTTAAAGTTTCATTAAATAGAGTATTAGCCTGTTCCTTTCAAGCCACCTCCTTACTGGCTCGGGAACTCATAATAGTAGGGTACACATATGTCCCAACTCTGGTGCATATGTGATGGGGAGCAATTCTTGCACAAGTTAGTCAAAATATGCCTGAAGTCGGGTCGGCTTTCGTTGAAGTACTTGGTCACTAGGTAAAGAATTACAGAAACTTTGCATCAGGGAAAGTGCAATTGGCGCTAGGGCTAAAATTTCCATAGTGCAAAAAATAATTATATTCAATGCATTTTTGTACCAGGAGAAAGGGTTACAACTAGGGCAAACATGGCCCTGGTGCTAAAATACATTGAAAAATTCCTGTTTTGCACTAGGTAAATTTTTAGCCAACTTCTTGCAATTACACTGGTGCAAAGTTTTTGTATACGGCCCTATGTCTACAGCCCCTTTAAATATTAGTACCCATGTAGGTGGGTGTGGCGGCCTCCCAGTCAACGAGGAGGCTTGGAATGGGGTCCTTACCACACAGGGAAAGACCCCGCTTCAAGCCTTACGGGAGCGGTAGGCCGCCATCTTCCCACGCCGGGAATGAGGTAAGTGCACTCCCTGCGCCTACTTCCACCCACCCCACTTTTCCACATATTTAAGGGGCTCCCTCACCCCCACTTACCTTCTGCTGCACTGTCCCTCACTGGTGCCGGGAACAGGAAGGTTCCCAGCACATCTCTGGCACGCGATTAGCCGCCATGGAAAGGGAGATGGGACTATTTGTAGTTCCTTCTCCGCTTTCCATGTCGGCCATTTTGTTAGTTATTTTTTTCATTAATTTCAATGGCCGCCATGGAAAGGTTGTCTTACCTGAACCCAGACAACCGCGTAATTGTGAAAAAGTCTTCACACGGAAAAACAGGGACTGCCCCAACCATCTGGGCTTCTCTTTTCCTTGTCGCCTGGCGCACTGATATGTTCGAAAAGAGCTTCGCTTACAAAATACAAACTGCGACTCACACATATAATCAAGCACTGTTAATGTAATAGTAATAATAAGAGAGAGATGTGAGATTGCTCAAAACCCCCTGGAGATTCATGGCATTGTTCTTGAATCCCTAATGATTAATTCTGGAACGTCCAACTAATGGCGTCCGAGAAGAAGTAATCGACAGTTGCTCTGTCCTACACGGACCGATAACTTTTGGGACGACATGATTAGGGTAAGAACTAAGTATTTCTATCCTACCTGAAGAACATCAAAGACACAGAAGCCAATAGTAAGAATATTTTTGTGTCTTTCCCCAAACCCCACACCCCGTTCCTTTCCATTAGAGGTGGGGTACAGCAATTATGAAAAAAGCACTGCTGCACTTAAAGTTGGTACAGCACACAATAGCGTGCTGTAATAGTGGCCCTGAAGAAAGTGGCTTCACTCAAACAGTCCACTGAAACCGGAAGGCCCAAGCCGACCTTGAAAACGAAATGGACCAGAGGAATGGTAAAAGGTTGTTCTTCTACCCTTTCTACATTTTGAAAGGATGGAAAGATATCCCATCTCACAGGGCAACATGCTGGCATGGCCACATAGTTCAGGACAGGTGCAATAGCAGGAGATCATGCACTATTCTGGTGATATAATGGAATATACTGTGGGAGACTGCAGTCGCGGGCAGCTTAGACTTCCGACAGAGGGGGCTGCATGCGTTTCATGTCCGTCACCACACAAGGGTATGACACTCTTCTTGCCTGCATAGCGCTTTATACCACAGTAAGGTCGCTTCACAGCTCTAATAGTGGGGAGGGAGTATTTTAGGCTGTAAGCAAGCAATGTAAGCATAGGCACTCCTAGAGGTTTGTAATGAAGGGTCCTTCAGCCTTAAATGTTCACGAACAGCCAGTTATGTAGTAGGGATACATTTGTGACCCTGAAGTCACTTCCAGGTCAGCGTGGACTTCAGTGCGTAGGTTTCCTGCTGAGAATACAGCCATGATCAGTCATTGGGCCCTGGCAAAAGAAAACCATGGGGTTCCTTGGGGTGTTGTGGCGACTAGGGCCTTCTTAGGCAGTTGCTTGGCTCCTCTGGGAATAACAGATATATATATACACACCACCCATCTCCTATCACTTCCTGAGCTTTCCTGGTTAACAGGTGTCAGTAGGTTGAACCCAGATATCTTTGGGGAGACAGCTCAGTTTACTGAACAACCTGCTGCTTGTACAGCAGTGAACCATACCAACAAAACTGCAGGAGGGTAAGAGAGGAAGAGGGACGGAAAAGGATGGGAGGGCAGGGCGCTCACAAGGAAGGGGGACACGGAAACATCAAAGGACACTGATAGATCAGCTCTGAATCCATCCTTTCAGGGATTATGAGGGTGGATGGAGCCTCACACTTTAGCAGAGCTTGAAATAAATAATGACCATGATAGGGCTGAGAAACCGTGCATAACACTAGGGCGTGCTTAAGGGAGTTCTGACCTTTCACCCGCATAAGACATGTGCTGATGGACCATCGCCCTCGTTTCTGAGTATACCCACTTCTTAACAGTTCCTGCAGCCAGTCCCTCAATTCCTAACTGGCCGTTTCCTGGCACCCTTTAGGCTCCAAAAAGGCTAGCACCTAATGAGTGCCCAGCTTACCCCAGGCAAGGGTGGCCACTCAATTCCAGAAATATCTGTCATTGTACCTTTTGGGTACCCTCCCCAACTGGGGAGGAGATCCCAAGGAACCTCCACAGTGGGGAAGCCACTAGCCAGTCTGCTGCCAGTCTGCTCACCTCAGACACCAGTCACCTGCCCCTCAAGCTCCTAATTGCGGGCCCCAACTACCAACTTCAATCAGGCTCTCCTTCAGGCATTGGTCCTGCCAAGTGTCGCTCACTGTCTCCTAGCATGGAGTCCAGCCCTGTTCCACAATCACTAGAAACCACACTGCCCCCCAAGGTAGAGGGTCCCCCAGTGCAGCTCAGGCAGGCTGTCCAATGAAATGCTTGCCAGCAATGGCATACTCGGGCCCTCAAGCCAGAAAAGCCAGTTCACGCTACTGTAGAGAGGGGAAATAAAATGCAAAAAATCCCAATAACAAACAGGATGTGACTGGCCCCAAACTGACATGGGCGTTAGACCACCCTCAAAGTGGTTTTCTTGATGGCCTTGATGTTGATGTATCTTTTGATATGAATGATTTTGAGTGTAATATAAATGAATTTCCTGTATCGAAGCTTTCTTTTAACTTGTTAAATGCTGGAGATCTGCTGTCCCGGTGGCATGGGTTCATCCGGCCACTCTGTCTTTGTTAGGTCCATGCAAAGGTTTACAAATGTAGGCACTTGTTTTCTAATCCCCATCCTATGTTCACTCTGGGCACTCGTGATTCATTTGCCCGGTAGATGCATTTACCGCTGCCAAGCTTCCCCGTGCCATGCACCAGTAGGTCATCCAGTCTTGTGTTTTTTCTTTTCATTCTAGGATTCGTAATGTAATATGGCATTTGTATGGTGCCAAGTGCCATTGGTGTGGCCGCAAAGCGCCATAATCCTGAAATCAAAATGGAGAAAGCAAAACTACAAGTCCCACAATGCAAAGAATTATTCCCAGACTGGATGGCCTATCGAAGCGTGGCATGGGGAAACTCGGCTGCCCTGTTCATAAAATAAGTACATAACTAAATAAATGTAACATGGATTTATAGGGCCTCATTACGAGTGTAGCGGTAAGGGGTTAACGGCACCGTTAAGGATGCCGGTGCCGTTAACCTCTTACTGCTGCATTCCGAGGTCCCTTAGCGGGTCCCACCAGGGAGCTAATAACGGGCCTGTAATTTTACGGGCCCGTTATTAGCTCCCTCCCCATTCCCATTGAGCCCTATGGGGGCTCGAATGGGAATGGGGAAGGGTCTTTTGAATGGGGACTTACCAGGTCCTCCAAGGTTGGAATGACCCGGTAAATCCCCATTCAGAGAACCCAGACCCGGACACGACTTTGGAGGCAGCCATGGTGCTAATAGCACCATGGCTACCTCCAAACTCGTAATGGCCCCCATAGACGCATTCCTTGTTCTCCCCATAACAGTCCAGGGGCATTCCCTTTGCAAGTTCATCCATTGTAGTGCATGGAGACAGCACCTGAGTGGCTGCTCCATCAATCTATAATTCATCACTGCTCAGAGTGTGTTCCCTACAGCCTAGTGTTCCCGGCATGAAATATGCCAGAGGATATGATTAATGATCTGAAGGGCTCAGGTTGTAATTAATATGAAAAGCCCTTTCCAGATTAACAGGTTGTGTGGTGGCTGCCTGCTCCGCTAAATGGAGCAGGAAGTGAATTACAGGACGTGTACCTTGTATGACATTAAGTGTTCTGTTTATAAGATAGCCCGTGTGCTACGGAAGCCTGATAGGCCAGCTGGTGCCGGGGAAAATTAAGTTTTAGGTCCACGTCCCTGGATGTCAGCCAACACTACTGCTTGTAATTCAATATTAAATTCTGGCAAGAAATGTGATGTTGTAGCTGGGATCATTAACTACAGTGGAATGAGCTTTCAAAAGTAAGACACAAAAGGGCACTGGGCTTGCTTTTCTGATACAGCAGTTCAGCTGCATCCTGGGAAACTAATAATGCAGGTGTGGATGTTGTTAGGTCTGGAAAGGATCCGGGGCTATGCTAATGTCGGAACTCGGGGCTAGCTAGCCTTTTGGTTGTAGGCCCTGAGCTTCTATCCGGGGCTACAACCAAAAGACCCGGGGCTATAGCCCCCTCAGCGCCCCCTAGCAATGCCTCCCATGGCACCACGTAAAGGTCCAACGCCATCACGCAACACTGATTAGCCTCACCCTCATCACTTCGACCCAACCCAAAAGCCTCCAGAGAATTGCTAGCTATATTTACCATAGTCCAGTTGATATAATTCATGAATTCAAAATACAGGGGCTACCAAATTTTAGATTTTCCAAGTGAGTGGTGAACGCTTTAATGCACATCCTTTGATCCCAGTGACGTCAGGGAGGTTACAGGGGACGTGACATCACAGGACATTACATAACCAGATATTACATGCTGAAAACCGGCATAATGGGAAGCGTATCAAAGTGACATCACAAGTATGTGCCTGTGTGCAAGGCCAAGGCTCTGGCTAGGGTTTGTTTTTAGTTTTGGCTGCCACCTATAAGCCAACACTATTGCATTAGAGTACAGCTAGGTAGAAATGGCATATCAGGAGGGACACAATTTAAAGGTGTTCTTTGATTATTTACCCACGCATTAACTGCCTATGGCTATGCTAATCCCTGTGGCCATTCCCACCCACTTCCTGCCCCTTCCTGGTTAAAACACATCCTCGTTGAATCGCTTTGAGAGAGCTTTATCAAGACTTACCATCAAAATCTCTGCTCGAAGTGCCTGCCAGTGTTTTTTCAAAGATGTCTTCTGAGAGTCAATTAATTAATTGTAGCTCTAAACATGCTACTGGTGTAATAAAAATGGCTTTATCAGATCTGCCTTCATCCACTCAGTTTATAAGCACTATGCATGTCCTTCATTGAAGTCCTGTTAAAAACCAGCACTGGCAAAGCCAATATCTATGGCTTGTGTATAGGTATTAGGCATTTGCCAGGCACTGCTATTAAATACCCGGGTGCTTGCACTATTTTGCAGCTGCTACCATCAATGGCCAGTTAATACAACTACGGCAGTGGCTGTCAAATGCCTCTCCCATGCAAATGCCTCTCCCATGCCTACACAAAAGCCAAAACGTTTGGCATTGCCACTGCTTGGTCTTGATGACACGCCACTTCCTGCCAGCAATGTCATATCGGCTGTGCCAACTTGCATGCTTTTTACATGCGCATAAGAAGGCAATCCCACAGACTTGATCATTTTAATAAAATGTGTAAGGTACCTGAGTTGGATTATTCAGTGCTGCAGCAATCTGTGTGGAAACACGAGGTCATAGGTCTCTAGCCAGAAGATCCTGCAAAGCATTTCATTCTTCTGAGGCTGATAAAAGGAGTGACATTGGGAAGTGGGTGTAATTCCTCTGCATTCTCCTTGCCAATGCAGTGTTGGCAATGAAAGGAGCAGCAAGCATCATCCCAAAAAAAACCTTGATTGTGGGGGTTAAAATTAAAGCAATATGGGCCGGACCAGACCCTGGTCTCAGGCCTAGACAATCACCCCCCATTCCCAAAGCCAGAGTGTTCCACATGCTCAAGCAGAAATGGGTCAGCAGATGTAGTGCTCTTGGGTGAAAATGGTGCATTTGACAGCACACTTTCTATGAGAAATTGGCTAACATGCCACAGTTTGCAATTGTTTCTATATGGTAGCATATTGAAATATCCAATGGATGCAAATCACCAAGAGCGCACAGGAGAATTTTCCAGCACATTTTGATAATGTCTTTGTCCATAATATATGCCAGCATAAAAACATGCTGGCTGCACCCATACATGTCCATGCAGGCTGTACCAATATATGCCAATATTACCATACAAACGTACTTGTGTTGGCTTTGCCAGACAGTAAAAATGCCATGCCACACTAAGAAAATATAACCACAGTGGGTGTACCAATGTAGGCCAGCCTAACCACATAAGAATGATCATGTTTGCTTTACCTTTGATGCCCAGTAAAAAATGCAATGCCACAGTAAGAAAGTATATGCAGACTGATGCCACCAATGTAGCTAGACTAGCAATGTAAAAACACTTATCATGTGTGCTTTACCCTTGATGCCTATCACAGAATGCCATGCTACAGTAAGAAAGTATATGCAGACTGGCACCACCAAAGTAGGACAGTCTAGCCATATAATAACACTAATCATGTTTGCTTTACCCTAGATGCACATTAAAAAATGCCATGTCACAGTAGGACTATATAGCCAGACTGGGGCCACAAATGTAGGCCAGTCTAGCCACGTAATAAAACTCATCATGTTTGCCTTACCCTTGATGCCCAGAAAAAATTGCCATAAAACAGTAAGAAGGTATATGTAGACTGACACCACCAATGTTAGCTAGTTTATCCATGTAATAACACTTATTTTTGCGTTAACCTTAATGCCCAGTAAAATATGCCATGCCACAGTAATTATTATTAGGGTATTATTATTATTAATAGGATATTTATTGAGCGCAAAACCTAGTTAAGGGAAGTAACAGAGCACTTTACAACCATAGGGTTACGAACAAGATTAGGGAGCAGAGAAACAAGGGAGTCGGGATCTAACAAAAGGGAAGGGAGGGCAATTGTCAGCAACGGTGTCCACAAGTAACCAGGGGAGAAACAGTGTGGATCAGATCACCCAGTCTCAGGTATTGTGGGGAGTGGATGGTGTATGGAGCCATTCCTTGAAGAGGAGGGTCTTGAACTCCTTCCCAAACAGTAGAAGAGAGGGGGCGAGTTGGATGTTGATGGGGAGATGGTTCCACAGTCTTGGGGCATAGACAGAGAAGGGCTGTCTTCTGGTATTTTCCTTCCTGCATCAGCGGAGTTCAAGTCTGCACGTCCTTACATCTGGTGGATCACAGGACTCTGGAGATGCTGAGTTTCCCAGTGAGGTAGCTTGTGGACTTCAGGGTGACAGCCATGTAGATTGTGCAGCTGGATTTGAAGATGAAACAGGCTTGCAGCAGGAGCCAGTGCAATTCGATGAGGGTCAAGGTGATGTGGTCAGATTTGCGGAGTCCTTTGATGAGTGGTGCTGTGGCATGCATGACACATCTCAGGGGAGCCAGGGTGGTCATCGGAAGGCCTTCCAAGAGGGCATTGCCACCTTCCAGGTGGGAGATGACCAAGGCCTGGAGGGCAGATCTGAAGTTGTTTTCTGAGATGACTGGCTTGATGTTTCGCCGAAGAGGAAGTTGGTACCAAGCCGTTTATGTCTTTCTTGCTTTGTGCTGTTTGAATAAGAGGTTTCTGAGGATGCCCAACACAAGGGACTTGGTGCAGGTGGCCTACTGGGGTGTGAATCCCTCAAGATACATAGTAGAGAGTCATGTCTGGATGTCAGGGTGTTTCGTGTATCTAGTCAGCAGTAGGAATTCAGCCTTGGAGGGGTTGATCTTCAAGTAAGCACTGGACGTCCATGATTGGGTTAATGAGAGACAGGTTTTGAGTATATGGGTATCTTCAATGGAGGATATCTTGAGGTATATCTGCATGTCATCTGCATATTGGTGGATGTGGATGTTGTGTGGAGCAATAAGGGTTCCAAGCGGTTCCATGTAAAGATTGAAGATCACAGGCGAGAGGATGGATCCATGCGGGACTCCACAGGACATGGGTAGAGTTAATGATCTGGAGGAATACATTTGTACAAACTGGTGTTGATTAGCAAGGTATGATTTAAACCAGCTGAAGGTGATCTAGCTGATCCCCATGTGGTGATGTAGATTGTCAGTGAGTGTCTGTTGGTCTACTGTGTCAAATGCTGCTGAGAGGTAAAGGAGAACCAGGAGGCAAGGATGGCTAACATCAAGGATATTGAGGGCATTGTCTATTAGCTTGTTGATAGCCATTTCTGGCTGCATATGGGTTTGAAGCCAGATTAGTAGGACTGAAGGAGATTGTTGGCTTTGATGTGTTGGAGAAGATGCATAGCTACTGCTTTCTCAAGGATTATACCTAGGAAGTGAAGAGGCGTGATGAGGTGGTAGTTTCTGAGGTCGTCAGGGTTCTGTGTTGGTTTCTTGAGAAGCAGGAGGATTTGTCTGGTCTTGAGCATCGAGAGGAAGGTGCCTTGAGTTAGGGAGCTGTTGATGATTGTCAGGTAAGGGAGGAGTGCAAGTCAAGTCACAAGTGTCTTGAGTACATAGGCAGGGAGGATGTCATCAGCATACGATGTAGCTTTGAGGGATGCTAGAATGGCAGTGAGCTCATCCATAGTGAGTGTCTTAAAGGGTGTCCAGTTAGTTGTGATTTTGCGAGATGGGATGTGTAGTGTGCTTTCCGTTGTAGTGTTGGTGTTTGTGTTGACGGATCATGCTGATCTTATTGATGAAGACAAAGTTGATGGTGGTGGATTTCTTGATGGAGTGCGGTATGGGTGGGTCGGGCAGAGGGTTGATGCCGTGCTTGATGGCTTTGAAGAGGGCTCTGCTTTCATTGTTGGCTTTGGCTATGGTGTTTTGGTAGTAGTTGGCATTGGCAGTGGTGATCAGTTGTCTGCGTGTAGCACAGAGTTCCATGAGCATGGCGAGGTTGGATGCGCTGCTGGTTTGTCGCCAAGGCTTCTCTTGTTTTCTGATGTTTT
Source organism: Ambystoma mexicanum (assembly GCF_040938575.1). Classification (NCBI taxonomy): domain Eukaryota; kingdom Metazoa; phylum Chordata; class Amphibia; order Caudata; family Ambystomatidae; genus Ambystoma; species Ambystoma mexicanum. Next base: position 180,982,512 of record NC_090940.1, read on the forward strand.
TTTTTTGTTGAAGTTGAGTTCTTTAGTGTACAAGGGTGTGGAAGGTTTAGACTTGAAGGTGCATTGTTTCAATGGGGCATGATGGTTGATGTTGTTTGTGAGGGCGCTGTTGAGTTTTTAAAGGAGCTAGTCACAGTCCTGGCTCATCAGAGGTAAATCAGCCTATGTGAAAGGGAGTTTGGCAAGGTCTTCCGTGAGAGCCCCCCCTGAGAAGATCTTGAATGATCTGAAGGCTTGTTTGCAGGGTTTCTGATGGGTTTGCTTGAGTGCTGTGGTGTGACGAATGTCAAAAGGGATTGCCAGAGGGTCTGACCAGTCCAGATAGGAGATCTGTGATGGAAGATGAGCAGGGCGGTGATGATCTGGTAGAGGATATTAACTTTGTTGTGAGTTGGGTCTTTCATTTGCTGCATGAGGCTCAGAGTAGGCAATGGAGATCTTCTTTCATTGACTTGGTTGCTGGGTTGCCAGGGATGTTGAAGTTGCCAAGGAAGATGTTTTTGGCATGCACGAGAGACATGGTGGTGACCAAATCCGTGAGTCTTAGATTAAGGAGATGTTGGGTTTGGGTGGTCTGTAGATGAGGTGAAAAATGACTTTGTCCATTGGGTAGAGCAGGAAGGGGCAGGAAAGGTTTTCAAACGAGCCAATGGTGGTGACATCTAGTTGGGTGCATGGCTATGATGCCCTGGGAATGATGGCCAGGCCTCCACCGATCTTGTTTAGACGGTGTCATTGTAGAATTCTGTAGCCATTCGGGCCGAGGACATCTAGGATGTAGGTGGAGCTGGATGTGATCCAGGTCTCGGTAATGAAGATGATGGTGTCCAAGTCATGTGTAGTCATGTGTAGTCATGCGGTTGGCGATGTCTGCTGCACGATTGGTTGCTGAGTGGACATTGGCGAGCATCAGCTTTCTTGTAGTTATGGATGATGGAATGCTGATTAGGTCTATGGTGACGCCAGTGAAATTGCTGGTGAGCAGCATGGTTTGTGATGACTGGTGATTTTAGGGATCTGCTGTTGGGAGATAGGGGTTAAACGCATATTCAAAGGAGATTACCTGATGTTAGAGGAGCAGGGGTTCTGGAGCTGCGTCCTCCCGGTCCAAACTGGTCCAAACAGGAATTGCCCTTTAGTATATGCAGACTGGCACCCCCAAATTAAGTCAGTGTAGCACATGATTACACTTATGTTAGCTCAACCCTTGTTGAATAGTAACAAATGTTATGCCACCTTGAATTGTTCATTATGCATCAAGGGTAAAGAAAACAAGACTGTCAGCAGCTCTCCCTGACCCCCCAAATTTAGCGGCACGCTCCCCTTGCAGAAACGTAGGAAAGCAGCTCTATTTCACATGCATTCATACAACATGCACCCTCTCACTCACCCATGCATTCATACAGCATTCAGACAACTCCAAGCCTACCAAAAAACAAACATACATACAATGTATACACATAAACACATTGCACGCACAGAAGCCATACTTCATTGACCGCTCGCACCATCCGCAGTCCCCATTGGAAGGGGGGTGGTGTTAAAATTGGCAGATAAGGTTTCATGAATCATTGCGCCTCCCTGCAAATAGCATGACCCGGTGAAAGTCTTGTGATTAACTCGGAGAGGATGTCGATGTGTCTGGGTTGGCAGCGACCTCCTTTGCTAACACTCTGTGGCTACAACATTGAAGAGTGGTGCCACTGTAAAAGCCTGCCATACCACCATATCTTATTCTAAAATAAAGAAAATCTATCAAATTCCCAGTCGGGAAATATTTCGTTACAAATAGTCCTGCCGACTTTTCCAAACAACTTATATTTGTATTTTCTTTATTTATAGAGCGTGCCAGGCCCACAGGCACTGGGCGCTTTGTTTTAGGTTACAGGCATGTGATACAGTTAAGGTACACGGATATAATACACAATGATAATAACAATTACAAGATATACAGTGAGGTAGATGACAGGCATGTGATACAGTTAACAGTTACACAGGTATAATACATCATGATCATAATAATTACAAAATACACAGCGTGGTAAATGAAAAACATGAGATATATATGCATATTTGATTGTACAAGAAAGTGCAGAGTATATACAGGAGCAGGTTGTCATAGGTGTAGTAGCAAACGCTGGCGCAGACTAAGCAGTCGGGCTATTGACAGAGGCTGCTAACCACAATTTGGTCTTGAATTTCAAAGAGTGGAATGAGGGTTCAGATCTCAGCACGTTGGGCATGGTGTTCCATAGTTTGGAAGCTAGTGTAGGGAAGCTGGACCCACCCGCTTTCTGTAGTTTGAATCTGGGCAAAAAAGGGCAATTGGTTTGTGCCGATCTGAGCGGTCGGTGTGAAGTGTGAGGTGTTAAGCGGCCTGCCAGGTAGGTAGGCGCCTGGTTGTTTAGGCATTTATGTGTGGGGGCCAGTGCTTTCAACGAAATTCTTTGACATACTGAAAGCCAGTGTAAATTGCATATGTGTCTGAAATGTGCTGCCCCTGGGGAAGTTGAGAGCCGGCCTGATGGCATTATTCTGTATGACCTGTAATTTGTTTAGATTATGTTGACTTGTACCTAAGTAGAGTGCATTACAATAGTCGATCTTGGACATGATGAGGGTTCTCGCTAGGATGATGCAATTTGCTTTAGTGAGGAAGGGGCGGCAGGCAGTAATGAGTTTACATATCTAGGCAGAAGCGGAGCTAACCGCATTAGTTTGCCTTACGAGTGATTGAGTGGAGTCGAGGTAAATGCCGAACGTTTTAGTGTCATTTGAGACCTTGATGATATTGCCGTCGATGGTGAAAGTTTTGAAAGCGGGGTCGAGTTTCTTAAGTCGGTAGTGGGAACCCAAGATGAGGAGCTCGGTCTTATCATCATTAAGGCACAACTCGTGTTGAGCCATCCACGCCTGAATGACCAGCTAGACCTTGTTCAAAGCGTTAGTGTCAGCAACGATGTTACACTGTTTTGATCTCAGACTGTCACGCTTGTGGCATGCTCTCGGAAAAGAAGTTCTTGCCTCTGTAAGACTCTAAGACAGCCTTTTGATTCTTTTAGGACACTAATGGCCCTCGAGTATGTTGAACTATTATTATGCTATCAGCATTTACCTGCATCGTCTAGTTTAGTCTACTATTTTTCTCCACCCCCGCCTTTTGCTAAAAAAATCCCACCCCGTTCCTAAAGGCACCTCCAGTTAATGATCACCTTTTCTTTTTAAATGTAGACTAGCCTTATTTTCATCATGTACCTTTGTTTCTTTTTAATTATATTACATGTATCACTGTGCTCTCCACTCTTCTGAAAAAAAGCCTTGTGCTCGGCCACGCTACCAGCACAGGAGAATCTTGATGACTTAATGAATTTGCTGACCTACAGCGCTAGCCTGGGATTAAGTTTAATTTAACTTTGGGACCTTTCCGGAATGGAGAATGGAAAATGCTTAAAGATTTGAGTGGGTGGGGGGCAAACATCGTGCAGGTAATCATAAATACTACATATTTATTCACGAGAGAGCTGCCCAGCCCTTGACTTTATTTTGCCAATACCTATATACTTATTGATTGTATCCAGTGCGATATTGCTTGCATATATGCACAGAATTGGACTCGGACAAACAAGTGTGTCAGAGCACTACAAAAATGTGGATGCCATTTGTGTGTGTTTTTTTTTTAATGCAAACTGCTTAACTAGTACTTTGGGGTACATTTTTGGAAAAAATCGTGTTAAATTGTGCATCTTTTAAAAAAAGGTTGGAGAGTAGCATCGCTCAAAATTACCTGATGCACAGTGTACTTTTCCATCAAACTGGTCCATGTTGGTCAACCAAACCACTCGCCATTAGCTTCCTGGGTGGCCCTCCATGCATTGTCAATATGCCACATAGGCCAGTCCGTGCCCGCACGTGCAGACCTGCGCAAATGTGTGCAATGCAGATCTGCACACGTTTGTTGCCCAGTATGCACATCGCTGGTCTACACATCGTAGCCGGTCTAGCATTTTCCACACGCCCACGTGTTAACCACTGGCAAGTCTCAACATACTTACGCGTGGAAAGTGGGACAGGTTGGAATATGGCCAGACCGTTAGGAGCACTTCAAAGACATGAATAGGCAAATTGTAAGCAGGATGTTGCTATGCTGGCAGGTCACCATTTCTCACAAAGGATTGTCCACTGAGACAGGATGTAAAGATTTGAAGAACTGTTTGCACTACCAAGCCTTGTTGTGCCTCTGTAGGAACCAGGACAGGCAACTTAGGAATTTCTCGGGGTGCCAGTGCCAAGATCTTAGGGAAATGTTATAGCGCTCGAGCCAGCCAGTGAGAAGCATGTAGGTCTGACTCGGGGTACCTGGCGGGTGCCCCGGTACAAGAACAAACACATACTGGAGGGTTGCAGTGGCTCAAAAAGAGTTGAAAATGTAGAGCAGGTAAGTTTTCTTGTTTAACTTGAGGTACAACTGTAATGAAAAAAATTATCCAAATCAAATTTGAGAATTAAAAACAAGATATTGAGGATTAAGTGGTGACTGTAATATTCTGTTCATTTAAAGCTATCACACTAAAAGAGGATTCATTGCTGGAAACTAACTCTGTAACATTTTTTTAAAAAAACTAATATTTCTGCAAAAGCACAATGGGCCTCATTACGAGGTAGGAGGTAAGGGATTACCGGCACCGGTAAGGGTGCCGGTAATCCCTTACCTCCATATTCTGAGGTCCCTTAGTGGGTCCCTTCCTTAACGCCTGGTCTGACCAGGTGTTAAAGGTGGGACCCGCTAAGGGACTTCAGAGCTAATAATGGTACCCCAAATTGCGGTACCGTTATTAGCTCCTTCCCCATTCCCATTGAGCCCTATAAGGGCTCAAATGGGAATGGGGAATGGTTCTCAGAAGGGGGACTAACCGGGTCCTCCAAGGTTGGAATGACCCGGTAAGTACCCATTCCGAGAACCCGGACCCGGTATGTGGTAAGGGGGTAGCCATGGTGCTAATAGCACCATGACTACCTCCTACCTCGTAATGAGGCCCAATGTCTGTGATTTTGCCTTTAGGACCATTTCTAGTTATATCGTTCATTGAGTACATGCAGAATCCAAACAGTTCACTCGCAACGAGTGTTGGCTGAAAATCAAACGTTCCCCACAAATTCTGTGATTTAGATAATTAAAAAGAGAAGATTCACAAACCTTAGGGAAGCCTGAACGCCCTTAAGATCAAGTCTATTGCAATTTGCGCCCGTTTGAGATTGGCACCTTATCTCTGTCATTTAAGACGTGGTGGATGGTTCTTCTAGAGTTTCTCAATTCTTTACGAATATGTCCAAAGAACATCTACATATGATGAATTTCCAAGTGGTCCATCTGAAAATGTGGTGGTCATTCTAAAAACCTAATTGGATTTAAGTGTTCTGCCTTTGGACAATGCAAGCCCTAGTTTTCTTTCATTTGTCTCACCAACAGTTCAGAAAAAACATTTGATAGGGTGAACCAGAAACACCGTGTTTGAGGTTTGGTTGGTGAAAGGGGCTGAATCTTTGAACCCGAGGGGTGATGATACCCTGAGAAACCAAGGATCCTGAGTGATCCTGAAACAATGGGAATCCCGAGAGATCCAAAGAAGTCAAAACCACATCACTGTTATTATTGTCTTCATTGTCATTACTCTGTACTCCTCTCGCAACTAAGTAAGCCTACTGGAACAGCGCCACGATGCCCAAGGACAGTTCTGTGCGCTTTATAAATGTAAATAAATAAAACAAATTCAAATAATTTATTTATTTATTTAATGTGATTTAGTCAGAGAAAACTCAAACTTTACACATATAAAAAAATATATATATATAAATATATATACAATAACTCACACAATTATACAATATATATGGCAGTAATTCCATAATTACAATTACAATAAATCACTTTAAGAAGACATACAGCTTAAAATGAGGAGTAATAGAGCCAACCAACAAATCAAGAAGTCTGAACTCTACTAGCTTATCACTTAAATACACATCCTACCTCCGATCATAATTCCCATCACCGCTCAAGCTTTATCACTCAGTCGACTATCATCTTCGGCTCTATTCAGGTTCAGCTCCTGCTCGCCAATATCTCTCTCACCCAATTCAATCTTGGTTTCAGCCTTAAGACATACATTATAAAGGGCAATTAGTAGACACATATTCCCTGAGTTAATACAATAGCACCAGAAGGATAGCTCTTTCAGAGATTCCAGGTTATGCACATATTTACCCAACAACAAATGGATCATATTGTTCATTTCATGACAATCCGTTAATAGATGTCTGGCTGTCTCTAGTTTGTCCATTTGTCTGCAAAGCCGGCAAATACGATCTTGGATAGGCATCTTAGATCTACTCCCAAGATTCATCATGGTTGGTAATTGTTCCATTCTCAGTAGGATGATAAATCTTCTAAGATTTTTAGCTGGGCAGAGGTTCAAATAGTTCTGTGGCTGCATAAAAGTATACATTCTGTTTTGGACAAAATTATAGTTTTTCAATGTGCTTAAGTGAGCAAAATTCTCGAGCCAGTCCCACAAATCAACTTTCTTACTCAATGCATTAATAACAGGTTTTGTAATGCTAGTTCCTGTATGATTCCAACCTATCTCCGCTAGGTATTTCATCATGGGTGCATATAATCTATCCCTAATGTATTTTTTATTTAATTCCTGGTGCACAGCAGATAAAAGGGTATTGGAGGTAGTATTCATCATTTTTAAAAAGAAGACCGCTCTCTTTTTTAACACCACAGCTTTTAGGGAGGTGAGTCCTACTTCCAGTCTTATAATGGCCATAGGCACTCCAGGGGGCAGCCCCAAGATCCGTCTCCAAAATTTGCCTTAAATGATTTGTAGCCAGTTTAAATCAAAAGTTAACAACGCCTCCAGTCCATAGGTAATCGTAGGGATAAATACTTGGATGTACAGTTGACGTGTTGCCCATATCGTAAATCCACCCTGTTTACGAGTGAAATTGGCCATTAAAGCCGTAATTTGGGCAGCTCTGATAGTGCGTATTTGTCTACAAGATTTGTAATCCCCGTGGGGTTCGAATTCTACCCCTAAATAGCGATAAGACGGTGCATAGAGAATGGTAGTGTTACCCACCACCAGGTTGACCCGGGATACTTTTTTATGAGTATATCTTAACACTTTCGTTTTCTCTAAATTAATGGTCAAGCCATTATTACTGGCATACTCCCATAAGGCTATGGCCGACCTTCGTAATCCACTTATGGTATTATCTAATATTACCAGGTCGTCTGCATAAGCAAGGACCACACAAGGGGATTCTCCTACTTTAGGAGGACAATTTTCCACAGCAGCTAAGACTATTGGAATATCATGAACATACAAGTTATATACTAACGGGGCCGTAACACACCCCTGCTTCACCCCTCTGTTCTGCAAAACACTACTAGTCAAATGTCCTTCCTGGTCTAATTTAAGACGGACTGAGGTGTTGAAGTGAAGAAGTCTAAGGTAGTACAGTAGCCTTTCAGGGCAACCCATACTTTCAAGTTTTACCCATAACCGTTCTCTAGGAATGGTGTCGAACGCTGCCTTAAAGTCGATATATAATGCATACATAGGAGGCTGTCCCTTAATGCTTGCTCTGGTACGCAAAATATCTTTAATTATCAAATTGTGGATCGTAGAATATCACCTTCGAAATCCGCTCTGGAATTTACACAGGAAATTAGCTTCATCAGCCCACTTCTGGATTTCACTCAACAGTAAAGAGGCAAACAGTTTTCCAGTAATATCTAGCATAGACAAAACCTATAGTTATGAGGATCAAGCAAATCTACACCCACCTGTCTCATCCCTACACAATATATGTAGGGAGTGTATATACAATATATTAAAGTGTCATAATCAGTTGTGAGGTTACAATACTAAAGTGCAATTGATCCTGTGACTATTGTGGTTCACTGAGGGCGGCCTTAGAAAGATGGTTTTGTTCTGGGAATTCAGTGGCATGTCACAAAATGAGGGGGTGGGAGGCTTCCAAAATTTTTGATGGGCCCTACCAGTCCTGCCTCCCACCACAGGTCTAAGCCAGTGTGGGAGCACCTGAATAATGGTGTTTCCTGCCCTACAGTGGTGCAGGGTTGTCTGTTACACCACTGGCAGCCCTTTATTTGTAAATAATGTATGAATTTTTATTGAACTGTTGTTAAAATAACCGGCGTCTATGGGTAAGTACTCATGCTTTTCTTCAGTGGACATGAGGTGATGACTCAGTGGCCTGGATAGGAAGCACTTTGCTAAACCAAGAATGAGGGAGATGCTGGTCTTTATAATTATCATTTTGTAATTGTTTTCTTATGACGCGCTTAATACCGAGGAGGTATCTAAACCCGGACCTGGGATTCGAACTTGTGTTGCTCTGCCTCACGTTTCTTCCAAAACAAACGGTTGCCCCTGAGCTATCCCTCCTGAAACCCTGAGCTTCCCACTGAAACGTGGCTGTAGACCACAGAGCTGATTGACACTCCTACTGCAGAAATCTGAGTGCAACCATGAGGTCAGAGGTTACATTTCTAGCATGGAAACCTTATTTGTAAAATCGTTGTCATCCAAGCTTCCATCCAGAACATGCTAATCCCGCCTCTTACCTCTGTCACTGCAGAAACTCCTGCCACCCTTTTCATGCCAGTCTGCCCTGCTGACAACCAAGGAGGCATCTGCGCAACATGTTCTCCCCTGTCCAGCCTTCACCATTAAATACACCATGGCCCCTAGCCCTCTTGATGGCAGTTCTGCGTAACAGCACGTTTCCACTCGGGTGTCCTTTTCCCAGGATCTGAGAAAAGCTTGTCTCCTGGCGCTCACCCCAAATCCCCCTTTGTTGTTCACCGCTCCAAGAGAATCAGGTTCAGGGACAGGCCCCTGGGGTCCGCCCGGAGTGTGCTTATGGATCTCCCTCCTGAGCTACCTCAGGAATGAGATAAGTCACCTGAGCTTGAGGGAAGAGCAGAAGGCCCCCATCTCCAGGATCTACATTGATTATTAGAGCGTTGCAAATCTTATGGGGCTTTTTGACCACTACTGGACTCTGTCCCACATCCCGGTCATCCACAAGTCCATGAGCTTCATTGCGGTCACTTTTATGTGCTATGCATTTGTGTTCTGGGCTCTGACCACTGCCCATATGAGATTCAACCTGTTGCGGCAGTGTCAGGTTGTGTTGTTCTGTCACTTAGGCCCTCTTTTTGATGGCCTTTACCCGGCTCTTTTTTATGGTCTATGGCTGTGCACTTGTTGACACCGCTGTTTAGTGTGTGACCCTACTGCATCTAGGCCTTCGGCTTTGCACTTACGCAGGCCTGCCGCAGTCTGGGAAATTGACCCTGCGCAAAGGAGACGCTGACAGGAGGCTACCCAGTACTCAGAGGAGGTCCTGCTCCTATGCAGTGACACAAGCTGGCGAATAACACAGTTCAAAAATCCGAATTCACCACCATATATTGGGACTCTCACCTTTTTGGGCACCCCAGTGCCCACCTTATTCTCAATCTAAGAAGGTGGCTTAAGATTCCAGTTTTGGACTAGGAACCTACTGGCCCTGCAATATTTAATGGATCCATTAGACAATTTGTGTCTCGTTTCCAAAACGAGAGGCGATTCCTTCCCCTCCATCTTAACTAAGGTTGTAGAATCAACCAAATGACAATGTAAGGGAGTCCGCTCTTGTCTTAATTCGTAATTTAGTCATGGGAGTATAGCTGAGGGGAAACGTGCTCGTCTTGGAAGCAAGACGATGCGGAACAACACAGGTCCGATCCCCGGGTCCGCGCTTAGAAACCTTTGGGTATTAAGTAGGTTATAAATAACCCATTTCAATTACAATTCTTGAACATTGAGCCTATCAGGAGGCACCTAATGAAGACCCATTTGAGACAGCAATCTGCGTCAAACAATGAAGGGAGGTGTAGCGTAGGCCCGTTAGGTCCTGAAGAAGACCGTTTAAGTTGAAAAATAAAGTTGTATGTACCGTCGAAACTAGTGATAGGGAAGATATCTTTCATGTATTGTGAAAACCAATGTATACTTTTTATATTTCGCTTTTTTCACCCTCTAGTTGACCACTGGCCACTACCAAAGTTTTGTCATTAGACCATGTGTGTAGTGTATGGTCCTATGTGATCATTGTTCTATGCAATATGGTACTACTTGGTGTTAAGCATTTTTGTATTTGTTGTACCTTTGCTTTTCTGTATTGTTTAAACGTTCCAAGGGGCTATGATTTATTAAGTTCCCTTGAGTTTCAGCATCTTGTATTCTTATGTAGTGTTTGTGTTTTGACTATTATGTTTTTTTTGTCATTTAGGGGGTTATCCTAGCCCACTATCTTTCTTTGAGCTTTATGTATTAAACACTCGTACTGTGAACTATTTAAGTGCTTTTTGAATTGCTTGTCTTTTGTTAGATTTTGTATACACTTGTGTGATTAAATGTGTTGGTGTTTACGATATTATCTTTGCCCTTGTGAGACACTACTCTTTGTCGTTTACTGGGAAATTGTTGGTGGCCTTCAGGGGGTCTGCGTGTACCTGCCTGCACTTACCTGACCTCAATATTGCAAGGCTCTGAGTGTCATTGTCTTCCCTTCTTCCTGCTCCCCACGTGTGTGACTGTGACGCACCGCGGGTGCCTGTTATATCAACTTAAAATTAAATAAAGAAATAAAGACAATGTCAGAATGAACCTTCAGTTTCAGGACTCAGTATTACTTATTTTGTAACACATAGAATATGTGAGGAAGAGCCAGGGGGAGCAGAGATGACAGAAGGCTGCCAAAAGTGAGCTTTGGGGGATCAGGGAAGCTGCTGGGAAGTGAGATGATGCAGGCGGTGGGTCCAAGTGCTAAAAAGTATTTGGTGAAGGAGGACAAGAAACTCTTTACAAATAAGTTCTAAGATTTATTTTCGATTTTCTTTTTAGAAAAGCAATTTATTTGCCAAAGCCCATGCATTTGTAGATAACAGTAACATGCTGTTCACAGCGTTATGAAGCCGCAAGACCCTGGCAGCAAACCTTATATACAAATATATATGTATATTTTTAAGTGTAAATACTTTTGGTGGGGATGATGTACATCCAGAAAGCTTACCCTGTGGGCTAGGTATTATTATACCTAAAGCCCGCGGGAGCAAGGGTGTGGGTGTTCTCTTGTTTTTGGCCCAGGGGGCGCACCACACAGGGGCTGCTGCTGCTGCCGCTGCTGTTGATCACGCCCCCGGCACTCAAATCTTCAGCACTGGGCGCACCAGGGTGAAGCCCGCAGGAGCAAGGGTGTGGGTGTTCTCTTGTTTTTGGCCCAGGGACGCAACACCACACAGGGACTGCTGTTGCCGCTGCTGTTGACCACGCCCCCTGCACTCAAGTCTTCAGCACCGGGCACACCAGGGTGAAGCCTGCTGGAGCAAGGGCGCGGGTGTTCGGTCCCGCAGGGTGTTCAGCACCTGTGGGGTGGAAGGCGGCCAGCTGTAACTGCACAGTTCAGGAGCTCCTTGCAGGAGCAGCTGGATAAGCTACCAGTGAAGCACCTATTCAGAGATGGCTGCCAAGAATTCTTTGAGATGCACCATGGCTGAAGAAAGCAGAGATAGTTGTGATTGCGATGAAGCATAGGATCAGGTGAAAAGGTGAGAAGCAAAGCATGGGGGGTGGGGCAGCACGTTCGTAGTCTTAAATACCGTAGGCATACTTTTGGCCCCAACTTGTAAACGAACTTGCATACCTGCTGGCAAATCTAAAAAGAATGACCTTACCCCTAGCCAGTTTAGCCGCCGTCTCATCACCTGGGAAACCTGTAGTAGCTGCACCCGCTCCTAAATGGAAAATGCTCACTGTGAAAAGGGAAAGTCCACCAGTACCCCTCCATTACTTCGACTGTGTGTTGCCATAACTGAATCTAGCAGCCCCGCAACATTTTATGGAGGCTTATACCCCGATCAGTTAAATCCATCAGATTCCCGGCTCATTTAATGACCCGGCAAACCTGGTCCCCTGGCTGGAGTGGGGGGCGGGGGGAATATTGCACAAGGCAGACATCAAAGCTGACAATGTTCTCTGCTCACCCATTAAAGGCACTGATACTGTATGCAGCCTCGGCTACCAGCTGCTGATGACTGGACCGAGTACATTGCTAACCAGTTATCACCCGGGGGGCCTCGCTGCAGCCTGCCCTCAACTACTGCCGGGCTCGATCTGTGTGCGGTCACAGGGAGCTCTGATGATCATGCAAGCAACACAACCAAGGTCACCATAGCGACCCTTATAGCCCATGTAGTCTCTACCTTCAGTCACTGCTAGCTGGTTGACCACCAACCCTCAGAGACCCCCCAAGACTGTTGAACCAAACGTGGGGGGTGTAATCACACCAAACACGGCCAGCACAACCCCTCCAATGACAGCCAGCAGCAAAGAGATTCTTCTGCCTATCATCAGTATCCTCTGCCAACAGTGCCCTCAGGATGGGGCACCGATGGGTGGAAAGAACAGGGGAAACGTGATTGAGCAGATGCAGGTCATATCAGCAGGGGAATTTAGTGAGTTCAGATGGGAAACATTGCTCTCCAGCCATTAGTCTGCATCGAGCAAGTTGCAAAGTGTACCCCTGATCAGAGTGACAAGGGGGGCCCAGCGATCAAAGAGTGCAAATGCGACATTGTACTATCCGACTGTTGACGTGAAAGAACCTAGTCTTATCCTTGTTTGAAGTGATTGGGAAGACATTGGACAAGGGGGGGCCACCAAAAAGCCTAGAGGGGGGTGAAAGAGCCCTAAATATATCAGTGTTCTGACTTGAGTGTCGTGTAGACCGATGAGACCTCCGTCCCCAAGTGACGCACAGGGGAACTAAATAGAAACCCGCTGTACGACCTTTGAGGCCACAGGTGAGAGATGTCTTCTCGGATCCACGGAGCCTCTAGGAACACCGATGCTGCTGTCAAGAGGGAATGAGGTTAAGCACCAGGCAAGCACAATACAATAAGGAAAACAAGTAACTAAAGTGTCTTACCTATCTGGTGTAATGGAGACCCAGGTGACCTAGTAGGGAGGTTCGAGGCTCATTAGATGCGGCGGTCCCTGGAATGGTAGAACCGCAGGTTCAGCGTGGATGAAGAGTAGCCACCTGTGGGAGTCAGGGCTGGACTTGAATCCCCAGTAGGGAAAAGGCGTAGAAGATCAGCAAGGTACCAAGGGATGATCCAAAGACAAGTCGAGGTGCAGTCCAAATATCCGGCAACAGGTAAAGAGTTCCAAGCAAAAGTACCAAGGGGTGTCCGAGGGAGTCCGTGATAGATTTCCGTGGTCAAGGTAAACAAGGAGCAAGTTGTAACGCCAAACAGTGTCCGAAGCCAGCTGAGAAGCAATGAGCGTTCTGTCTCTCAGTACTTTATACTGATCGCCCCTGGGTCACGTGACTTCTCTGGATCATGTGACGTCCACCAAGATCACATGGGGAACGCCGTAGTGTATCACGTGACTGGCGTGAGGACGTGAGGCCGCCCTTTCTGCTATACGTTCTCCAAGGCAGTTGCCAATGCAGAAAAGGTTGCAATCGAGCCCGTACACTGGTACGGAGTTTTCGGTTCTGTGGGTTCACCGAATCACTTGAGCCTCGAAGCTTGGGAGGAGGTGTTGGGGGAATGTGGGCAGTGTTCTGACGTGTCGTGGCCTGGTGTGCAGAGGATCGCCTAACATAGCCCCCCCCCAACGGCCCACGACCCCGTGGGCAGGACGGATGATCCCTATGGAAGCGGGCAACCAACCGCGGGGCGTTCAAATCAGACGCGGAAACCCACGAACGCTCCTCCGGGCCGTAACCCATCCAATCCACCAGATACTGGAGTCTACCCCTAAACCACCTAGAACCCAAAATGGCCGACACCTCAAAAACATCAGGAGAGGTCAAGGACACCGGCGCAACCGGGGTACGAAGACGGACTGAGTCGGGACAGGGTTTGAGGAGGGAGACATGAAACACAGGATGGATACGCCAAGAGCTGGGGAGTACTAAACGGAAAGCCACCGGATTAACAACCTGTGAGATCACATACGGACCGACAAAGCGAGGCAGCAACTTCCGGCAACCCACCAGTCGAAGATGCCGGGAAGATAACCAGACCCTAGAACCCACCACCAGAGGGGGAGCAGCACGACGCTTGCCATCCGCACGGGCCTTCATGGAGGCCTTTGCTTCAGTGAGATGAACCACTGTACTTGCATGAATAGCCGAAAGATCCCTAAGACATGTCGTGGCCGCAGGATTCAAAGAACCAGAGGCATCAGGGACCGGCAAAACCTTGGGATGTTGACCATAGAGGGCGTAAAAAGGAGAATAACCAGTAGCTGAATGAGCCGCGTTGTTATACGCGAACTCCGCAAGCCGCAAAACGGCCAACCAAGAGGACTGATGTTGCAATATGAGGCAACGAAGGTATTGTTCCATCGATTGATTCGTCCTTTCGGTCTGGCCATCGGTCTCCGGATGATAGGCCGAAGAATACCTCGTATCGATGCCCAACAGTTTCGTCAAGGACCTCCAAAACCGAGAGGTGAACTGTGAACCTCGATCGGAAACAATGACCGAAGGGAGGCCGAATAACATAAACACATGTTCAAAAAACAAGTCCGCCAAGACAGGGGCCGAAGGGATACCCCTACAAGGAACAAAACGGGCCATTTTAGTGAACGTGTCCACCACTACCCAGACGGTGTCAAAGCCTTTGGACTTGGGGAGATCGGTAACGAAATCCATTGTTAACGTATGCCAGGGCCTGGGAGGTACCGGGAGTGGAAGCAACAATCCAACCGGTCGACCCCTTTGATGTTTAGCCTGAGCACATACCGCACAAGATCTGACATAACACTCTACATCGCGCTTCATAGAAGGCCACCAACACCAACGCTTGAGAAGATCTAAAGTGCGCTCTTGTCCGGGATGGGCATTAAAGGGAGCGTCATGAGACCACTCAAGGGCTAGGTTACGTGTATCAGGTGTAGGAAGAAACAGGCGTTCATGTACGAAAGGTAGACCATCAGAATATACAGGATCCCATTCTCGCAACTGGTCAGAATGATTGCTAGTCCAGGACCGGACCGAATCTAATAGTGACAATGAGGGTGTACAGAGACAAATCACATGGCTTTTACCGAGAACAGTGTCGGGGAATGTAGGCAACTGGACCCCACCCGGAGAACGTGACAAGGCATCCGCCTTCCCATGTGAAGTGCCAGGACGGTGCATGATATGGAAATCAAAGGCGGAAAAGAAAAGATGCCATCGGACCTGTCTGCTATTGATGCATTTCAAAGAAGCCAGATCCTGTAGGTTCCGATGATCGGAGTATACCGTGACGGGATGTCTAGCCCCCAGAAGATGATGACGCCAGACACGGAAAGCATCCATGACAGCCAAGAGTTCTTTCTCCGTGACGGTATAATGAGACTCAGTACTGGAAAACTTACGGGAATGATATGCAACTGGATGTAATTTGCCTGTATTTGGACATGTTTGTGATAATACCGCACCGAGGGCAAAGGAAGAGGCATCCGCCTCAACTATGAACGGAAGATCAGGATTAGGATGTTGGAGTACCGGTGCGGTAGTAAAGGCGGTTTTCAAAGCCTCAAAAGCCTCCTGCTGTTCTCTCTGCCATTGATAAGATACCTGAGGACTAGTCAGGGCTGTAAGCGGGGCTACAATGGTGGAAAAGGAAGAAATGAAACGTCTGTAAAAGTTGGCGAACCCTAAAAAAGCCTGCAAGGATTTGAGTGTACGAGGTACTGGCCAATCTAATACTGCTTTGACCTTAGATTCATTCATGGATAACGCCCCAGGGGTGATGTGAAAACCCAAAAACTCGACAGTTGTCTTATGGAACTGACATTTCTCAGGTTTGGCAAACAAGGAATGTTCTCTCAAACGGGTCAATATTTCTCGGACATGAATCACGTGTTCATCAAGGTCACGAGAAAAGATTAGGATATCGTCCAAGTACACAACCATATATACATCCAATATATCCCTGAATATGTCGTTCATGAATCGTTGGAAAGTGGCCGGGGCGTTACATAGGCCAAAGGGCATGACCAGATATTCGTACAAGCCATACCGAGTGCAGAAAGCGGTCTTCCACTCGTCTCCCTCGCGGACGCGTACTAAGTTGTATGCGCCGCGTAGGTCGAGCTTAGTGAAAACGGAAGCGTGTGTTAAATGGTCTAGAAGTGGAGTGATTAACGGGATGGGATACCTATCCTTTTTAGTGATAGCGTTAAGACGCCGATAATCTACACAAGGGCGTAAATCCCCCTCCTTCTTAGGTACAAAGAAGATAGGACTTGCCGCGGGTGAAGTGGAGGGGCGGATGTGTCCTAGTCGCAGGGCGTTCTGTACATAGTCTTTCAATGCCAGTTCCTCCGAAGGGGACAAAGAATAGATCCTGCCCGAAGGAATATTGGAATCGGGAAGCAGTTCGATTGGGCAGTCATATGGTCTGTGTGGAGGGAGTACTTCAGACGAGCCCCGGTCGAACACTGACTCGAATTCTCTGTATTCTGGCGGAATCCCAGATACCAACCCCCCAACAGTATGTGTATGCACAAGCTCCGGATCGTCGACAGTCAGTGCGAGTTGGGCTAAGGCCCCCAAAGCCCGGGAAGGTGTGTCAGGGGCTTGATGGACCGGAAGACAATAATTCTGACAGATATCAGACTCAAAGACTACAGTACCTGACTGCCAATTGATCAACGGATTATGTTCATGTAACCATGGAATCCCTAGGATGATGCCGAATTGGGGTGTGGTGATCAAATCAAAACTCAGGGTTTCGGTGTGTACTTCTTGTATGGTTAACAAGAGGGGTGCGGTTTGCTGTTTGACAGGACCAGAAACCAGTGCAGAGCCGTCCACGGCTTGGACATGTTCTGGTCGTGTTTTCACCACTAAAGGTAGGTTGAGGGAATGGGCCAAATCAATATCTATGTAATTACCAGTGGCACCTGAATCAATAATGATATTGACTGCATGAAGAAGGCCTGTAGAGGGACATAGAGTAGCCTTTACAGAAATGGGTTGAACACGAGTAAAGGCAAGGGAGGTACCCGGAGAAGATGACGGAACACTCGACCTGTTCTCCGGTTCTAAGGTCGAGCCGTCCGAAAAACCTGACTCTTCCTGGGCCGTCGAGGACACTCTTTCACGAAATGTCCAGTGGTACCACAATAAAAGCATGCATTATCCACCCTTCTACGTTCTCTCTCAGATGTTGTAATAGGACTACGTAACCCTCCCACTTGCATAGGTTCTTCGGTACTGGAAGCAGGAGTGCCAACAAGAGTGGGAGAGGAAGTGGCCCCCAATTCAGCTCTACGCTCCGATCGTCGTGCATCTACCTGCAAGACCAGATCAACCAATTCCTGGTACTGAGTAGGCATAGAAGGGATCACTGCTAGTGCATCTTTCATGGTGTTACTCAACCCCCTATAGAAAACCACCGCCCTCTTGTTTTCTGGCCATGATGTTTCCGCAACTAGCTGATTGAATCGGGTGATGTAATCTATCAGAGACCTTTTACCCTGAGTCAATTCCAACAACTCCAAATCCCTAGACTGTACTTTGTGTCGGGTATCGAATACTCGGGCCATTTCTAGGACCAGCAAATCAAAGTCGTAGAGAACTGGGCTGTTGTTCTCTAACAGGGGATTAGCCCAAGCGGCTGCTGTTCCGGCCAAATGGGAAAGGGCGAAGGCAGCTTTAGCAGTGGTGGTGGAAAAAGCCAAAGGTCTGCATAGGAAATGTAACTTGCACTGATTAATAAAGGTTCTGAACTTCTTGGGATCCCCTTGATAGCGTTCAGGAGCAGCTAGGGGGGAAGGGGTTGGAAGTATCATCGGAGTTGGGACTACAGGAGCAATAACGGGAGAGGGCGTAGTGGAGGAGCTGGCATCGCCAAACTCAGGGTCTGCAGGAAGGGAATGTTGAACGCTTTGTATGGAATCTAACCTTTGATGGATCACAGCGTTTGCGGCGGCCATATCTGCCCTTAATATTGTAATTGCCTGAACCAAAGCAGCTATGGGTTCATCCGTGGATCCCTGCATCGTCTGACACGACTATACGGCTTCTCAGTCTGTTCTGACTTGAGTGTCGTGTAGACCGATGAGACCTCCGTCCCCAAGTGACGCACAGGGGAACTAAATAGAAACCCGCTGTACGACCTTTGAGGCCACAGGTGAGAGATGTCTTCTCGGATCCACGGAGCCTCTAGGAACACCGATGCTGCTGTCAAGAGGGAATGAGGTTAAGCACCAGGCAAGCACAATACAATAAGGAAAACAAGTAACTAAAGTGTCTTACCTATCTGGTGTAATGGAGACCCAGGTGACCTAGTAGGGAGGTTCGAGGCTCATTAGATGCGGCGGTCCCTGGAATGGTAGAACCGCAGGTTCAGCGTGGATGAAGAGTAGCCACCTGTGGGAGTCAGGGCTGGACTTGAATCCCCAGTAGGGAAAAGGCGTAGAAGATCAGCAAGGTACCAAGGGATGATCCAAAGACAAGTCGAGGTGCAGTCCAAATATCCGGCAACAGGTAAAGAGTTCCAAGCAAAAGTACCAAGGGGTGTCCGAGGGAGTCCGTGATAGATTTCCGTGGTCAAGGTAAACAAGGAGCAAGTTGTAACGCCAAACAGTGTCCGAAGCCAGCTGAGAAGCAATGAGCGTTCTGTCTCTCAGTACTTTATACTGATCGCCCCTGGGTCATGTGACTTCTCTGGATCATGTGACGTCCACCAAGATCACATGGGGAACGCCGTAGTGTATCACGTGACTGGCGTGAGGACGTGAGGCCGCCCTTTCTGCTATACGTTCTCCAAGGCAGTTGCCAATGCAGAAAAGGTTGCAATCGAGCCCGTACACTGGTACGGAGTTTTCGGTTCTGTGGGTTCACCGAATCACTTGAGCCTCGAAGCTTGGGAGGAGGTGTTGGGGGAATGTGGGCAGTGTTCTGACGTGTCGTGGCCTGGTGTGCAGAGGATCGCCTAACAATCAGTGACAGCTATACCCACCTTTCCTGAACCCCCTTCCCCACCCCAATAGCAATATTAGCGCCACACAGAGTGGAAAGGGGCACGCTAGCAGAAGCAGAGCAAGTGCCACATTCAGAAGTGCTGCAGGTGGTAAAGGGACATTGCTCCCAATAACATCAAGCGGCCATTGTTCCATCCCAAATCCACAACACCCCAACCATCTCCCACCTAAGCAGACGCCCGGTTGGTAGGCAGATGGTGTACTCATGGCAAAAGCAGGACCCGCCATGCTCCATCTATTTACACTGCCAAACCCAGCAAGGCATAAGTGTCCTGCCCAGGGGGGTCAATATAGCTACACAAGGTCCCCAAATTGGCCCCACCCTTCACAAACCCAGGGAAACACTTTTATGCAAGTTGCACCAGAATCTGCCAACAGTGGGGAAATGGCTTCGATTCTGTTAGAATTGACTTTAGAAAGTTAAGTGTGGTCGGAGGCCTATTGAGTTTTGTCAGGAGATGCCACCCTCCAGCGAACAGCGCAATAGAACTCAGTGCCTACTCTCTGGGCAAGACTGTGACCGCCCCATGAAAACATGTCACAAAGGCCTGTGGTTTCAGGAGCAAATGGGAATAGGATTCTGGGTGATGCCTTTGGGCCCAAATCCCTGCAGCAAATGGTGCATTGATGTGCCCGTCCCCCTCCCCAACCCAAGCCAAGAATACTATGCTATGAATTGTGCCCATTCCGGAATAGAATGGGGCCCTATGGACATTTTATTTAATCTAACTTAACTTCAGTATGAATGAAATGTGTATCGTTTATTTTATTTACAATGCCCTATATTTGTTGTGAAATACTTTTATGGCTCAATAAAGTTATTGACTGACTAACTGACTGACTAACTGATTGCACAAAGTGCACTTGCTCATTCATGTTCCTGCACACGTGAAGATTTGTATAAAATAAAATAGGTGGTGTTGCAGTCAGTAACTGTCCCTGGGACAGAATGATTAGTTTTGGGGGGAAACTGCCAAATATTAGACATGTCCTTCCTTTACCTTACTTTCTGGGTTTTCTAACTTAATTTTTGTAGTGACTGGTTAACCTTTGCAGTTTACCTGCAGAGACCCTGCTGCAGAGGCTTTTTTTGAAGCCTTCGCTTACGTCACAGAGATCATAATACTTGTATATTTTCTCATGAACCTGTTGCTTGCGGCTGGAAGACTTGCTTCTAGAATGAAGGCAGCGTTTGTAAAACATATGCCTTAATATGTATGCATTCTTTTCGTAATGGCTTTTGTGACATATTCATTGCATATAAAGGTAGGTCACGTCTATTGAATTCCCTGAAATCAAAATACAAAAAAAGACCCTAAAGCAGTTCACCTGTGAAGCTCCTCATCTGACATCTCGCATACTCTGGCATACCAAACATCTTTCCATTTCCTCATCTACTTCCTTACTCTAGATCTTCTTGAAACCCACATGCATGGACGGTGTGGAGTACCTCCTTCGTTTTCTGGTCTAATCCTAATACTACATAATCCGTGTAACTCAGGCAGTCACCCTGCTTGATCCTGTGGCGCAAATGTTTTTGTTTCACTTCTTGGATCCCATGCTCCTTCCTTTGCTTGTTCTTACCCCTTTCTAGGCCTCATTAGTAAATAATCTGTCCCTCCATTGTAGAAAGGTATATGTGTTAACATTACGTCAATGATGACAGCATCTTTTGACAAGGCCCAACTGTATACCATGACCCTTAAGGATATTTGGGTTACTTTTATGTTAATCTCGACTGAGAATGAGGAAACAATATAGATGCATCACCAACATCAGACTTATGTTATGTTAACCGAATTTATTTAGCACACGTACGCCCAAAGGCAACATGGTGCTGGCTAAGTGAAAGGAGATTTTAATGATGTCATTTTCAGTAGTCGACGGAAGGTGAAATGGTCAGCAGTCCCCCGTAGTACTTATTGCTTGGCAAATGTTCTAGAGGACGCGGGTTGGCAACAGCCATCTGAGTTGCTCACAGAATGACGCAGAGCTCAATTGGCAGCCACAATTGTTGCATCTGGTGTATTATCTGAGTGCAGTGACAGCCTGAAAATGAGAAGGAGATGGAAGCAAAGCTGCCAAACTCACAATCAACCTCAGTGATGGTGAAAGAGGAGAGCATGGATCAGGGATTTTGGATCTCTCTGGCCAGGAGATAGTGGTATATCAAAGCTGGATGGAGAGAAGGAACTGCAGGCGCACGCTGGTGAGTCAGATGGTCGCCGACGAGTCCTCCCGCAGGTTCCAGGAATAAGTCCTTCACGTGGGATTTGGAAGGCACAGAAGGGCTGATCCTGACATTTGCACTTGCTGGCAAAAAATCATGAAGCACATAAGCAAGGAAGGTTCCCTGCCAGAAGGACGGGTCAATGCCACCCACAGCCGTATCCATATCCCTGCCAGAAGGACGGGTCAATGCCGCCCACAGCCGTATCCGTATAAATTGGCAGAATTTCAACTCATCGTATTGCTTTTTACTGTATTCTCTCGCCACATCTTTTACTGCAAAACGCAGGGGGAGATCCCCTCCTCCTACCTTCTTCTCCCCATTACAGATTCCTATCCCCAACCCACCACTTACCTATTTACGGTAAAAAGAAAGGGCAAAACAAATGCAGTAAAAAATATTCAGTGCATTGGCCTTCGACCAAAACACTTAAGCCCCCATTGGCACCCCTGTTTCACCCCTTCTCCCGGTCTATCAGTCGGTGAATGTTTTATGATTAGTGGGCATGTTACAGTTCACAAAATGGAGTATTTCTAGTCTTGCATCCTCAGCTGTAACATGTGGCTTTAGCCCTCTTGCTCGGGTAGGTAACTCTGCTCCTACATCATTTTTTAGGTTCTATGTTCTTTCATCGTCAGCCTTTCTAACGCCCCTCCCCAAACCTCACCTCCCACACCTATTTACTTCTCTTCCCGACCCCCCAACCCCTTCCCTGCCCTTTTTAACCCCCCCGAAAAAATTCAATGAGCTTTTTCATTATTTTCTCCACGTTTAAAAGGCAGACATTTGAAAGCCTGGCGATGAAACGACATTGTAACCAATATTTACTACCATATCCCACAGACGTCTTTATGGGAGGGCAAAAGGGGCACTTGCCCAGTGACCCCACCTTGGAGGGGGCCCCCACAAGGCTAGCTGATCTGAGGAAGTAAGATTCCATTGTTCACCAGTCTTAAATAGCACATGTCAGGATATTTTATGGGTGCTGCTGAGGGTCTAAACCCATTGCCTTTCTGTTTTGGCAAGTGCATTCTGCTTTTATCAATTCATCATGTATTGCTTTCTGTGTTCACTGTGGTATACATAGTTTGTGTGTTTCTTATGGCAGAACTCTGTAGCATTCTTTCCTTCTTGTGGGAATTATGTTGATCATGTGCAATAGGCAATGGTGAAATGCATAGTGATAAATTGAGTACCGCAATGGTTCAGTAGTTAGCTCATTGTGTGAAGCACCCATTGCAGAGTTGTGTTCATATGCAAAATTAGAATATCACATTCCAGCACGGCAGGTTGAGCCTTTCCTATGTCTGAAGTTTATAAACCTGCCTGTATGTACTTGGTTTTGCACAACAACCTCTGCTATTATCAGCCATGTACCTGCACCAGATAGGGGTTGCTATAAAAACTAACATATCATCCGTATGGTGAAGGTCGAGAAATTGGTTTGTTCAGATGGGATGTTGTAAAACCTAGGCAATCGTCTCCAACGATAGCATAAACTGTTAGTCCAAGAGGTGAATAAATATCCAAATTCAAGACTACGGTACGACAGCGTTCATGTTTGTATCCTGGATTTGCCAGCAGATGATATAATGATCCTGGTCAAATTAGCTAATATATTTTACATTACTGTGCTGTCTTGTTTGAGGTTGGCCTTCTTGCATGCTGCTCGTATCGTTTAGCCCATTACTTGATCTTTCTTCTTATGTAGGCCATTTGGGTGGAAGGGTTGGTAGATGACGGAAGAGAGCAGACCATATGTTGCAGGCCTCAGGCAAGCATATTTTAAGGTCTGCTTGTTTGACACAAAAAACGGTTTGCTTTTTGGTAAAAGTCAAAGGTTTTTATGCACATTTATAAATGAAAATGTCACAAGCCATTGTTTTAGAAGTATTTAAAGCTTTAAAACACAAATGACAAACCCAGATTAATGTGTCAAATCACATTGATTGGCATGCTGGTTCTTATATACTTCCCTGCATGATGGAGAGAATGAAGCTAAAATCATTCCCATTTTGCATAACACCCTTCTATAATATTTTGTTTAAAAATGATCATGCTTGGTAATGTGATTTGACATCTTTGATGTCATGGGTGTTAGTCTTAGCAGTGCGCAGTGGTGGTGCGAGTTATGGTTGCTTAGCTTACCATAACTGGCGAATTTCAGGGGTTTTTCGGTTTTACTTGGAACCATAACGTCCGTTTAACAAAGTTTTTTCTTTGAATTTCATAGGTTTTTATTAGTCCAATTTAACAATAACATCCTTTTTTCAGTGAATATATATGTATATAAACTATAGAAAAACACAAGCTTTGAAATTCAGTGAAAAGACTTTCGTCAAGGGGGAGTTAGGTGAGCAGATTAATCGCAACAAAACCCTTGAAATTCTGCAGGTGTGGGAAGTGAGAACCATTATAACTCAGTGTTCTCCTTAGATGTCCCCCATGATGTCATTTTGTATGTCATTGTGAATCTCTTCTGCAATATCATGTATGTGCTCATGGGCTTTGTAAAGGACGGAGTAGGGGGCGCCAAGTTAAGATCGTCATCACTTCCCACATCTGCTGAATTTCAAGTGTTTTGTTGTGATAAATCGGCTCGCCTTAATTCTCTTGTAATTAAAGTTGTTTTCTTAGAGATATATATATAGAGAGAGAGAGAGAGCGGAAGAGAGAGAGAGAGCAAGAGGGAGCAAGAGAGAGAAAGAGGGGGTTGGATTTGGCAGAGTTTAATGCATCAATAGTAAAGTATAAACCAAACTAAAAACCCTACCTCCTCGTCTCCGAGTTACCCTCTTAACATATCTCTCATCTGCCCTCTAGCTAACATTTTTCCCTCGCCTCTAACCTGCCTCTGTCCCTCACTTCCTCTGCCTCCACTCTAGCGCTTCCCTCATCATGGTCACACCCTGAGCACAGCTGATGGTTCCGCCTACCTGCACTTAAAAATGTCCAGTGTTGGTTGTCCTTTATGTATGTCCACTGATATATTGTCCCGGGTGGCTGTTCCATTTACTCCCCTCAACAACCTGGTCAGAATCTCCCTCCAACTCACCCCATTATAAGAAGCTCACGCTTCCCGTCAAATCTGAGTTCTTATCTATTGTACGTTCTTTTGTGATCAAAAGAGCATTGCTACTCCTGTATATAAATAAATAAATACAATATAATATATTAAATATAAGTGGCCATTAATAATGGCACACACTTAACAGTTGCGCAGGGTTCTGTTTCTCGTTTAAAGTCGGTTTGAGTTCCCCTGCCTAAGTGTCCACGTGGAGCCTGCTTTTGAGGAGTCAATGATGCAGCATTGCGCGTCAGCAGACCGCCCTGAGCCGGTACTTGTGGCTTCCAGGATCTTTGTTTTTTCGAAGGGGCAGTTAACCACTGTGAACTAAATTACCGACTTGGCTCACAAGATGAATTGAACTCTGCAGCCTGCAGGCGGTGCTCTCTTGCGCGCTAGTTGCCCAGCGTGGCTGTGGCGTGCGGCTTGTCACACTGGCTTCTAGTTTCTTTAATGGAGTTCTCTGCACCAAGCGTAGCGTGCGGCAGCTGAAGAGGGGGTCGGCAGCCTTCCACCGGGGGCAGACTTATTACACAAGCAGGAGGATAGCTTTCCCTCTGCCCGGATCACTACCCTATGCCAAACCAAGTGCACTATGGAAAGTGCTCGCTGTGGCATTAGGCCATTTGGAGGAGAAGCTTCTGTTTGGCAAAGTTGACGAATGCTTTTCATACTGGAATCTTATTGTCATCATTTATGTGTGTAGATGGATCTGTGGCGTGAGTATGTGTGTGTGTTATATTGGAGCATTTTGGTGGCACAATTAGTGATACTAAATCCGTGTGTGTGGAATTTTTTTTATTATATTTTTTTTTATAGCGCTGGGACCGGGCCCAAAAAAAAACAACAGAGCCCAAGGCATAGGACGCAAGCATTTTAGAGGGCTTAGTTAATTCAGCACAGTGCTAATACTGGACACTGCTAAGATATTGGTCATATTTTTATATACACTCAAAAATGACGGGAAACTGCCATGACCACAGCCAAAAATGAGGCAGTCAGTTTTGTCCCCAATACACCATTACTTGGTGTGTGTGAGTGTGTGTGGAATATTGGTGACATCATTTGTGTGAGTGGATCCGAGCAGGGCCGGCCTTAAGGGCAGCAGCGCCCTGGGCGAATTGGCACCCCCCCCCCTCGCCCACAGCACCACTTTATTTTTTCTTTTTTAACCTCCTTGCTTTGGCGAGGAGGTTAAGTTAAATAGGGCGCGTTAGCACCCCATTGCCATTGAATGAGCCCGCCGCTGCGGGTTCATTCAATGGCAATGAGGCGCCTGCCACACCTTCTGCCACCATGCCAGCTCGGGGGAGCCCTTGAAAGACTCCCCGGAGTTGGCGTGGTGTGCGGCTAATGGTGCCTTTTCTTGTGAAAAGTGCCCACGGCAGAGGGGCGCATTTAAATGCACCCCCCTGCCGCATGTACAATTTACAGTAAAAGGCCACCTGCTGCGCCTTCTCCCACAACGCCAGCTCGGGAGAGCCCTTTAAAGACTCCTCCGAGCTGGCGTGGCGGGGGCAAAAGGCGCCCTGGGGGGTTATACATTGGAAGGTTAACAGGAAGGGTGCTGCAATTCCAATGCTCATCAACGTACATTCGGCCTCATTAAAGAAATGGGGCCTCATTACGAGAATGGAGGTAACCATGCTGCTTTTTGTGGCATGGCTACCCCTGCTCTGGGTACCGGGTCTGGGTTCCCTGAATGGGGAAATACCAGGCCATTTCGACCTTGGAGGGCCCAGTATTTCCCCATTCAGGGAACCCGGAGACCCGGTAGATCCCCATTCCCATGGGAATGGGGAGGATGCAAACAACGGGCCCATTAATTGCATCCTGGTCTGGTCGCGGTACCCGCTAAGGACACAGGCGTCCTTAGAGGGTCCCGCGAGGAGACCTCATAATGAGGCGGTAGGGGATTAACGGGGCCGGCAGCTCTGCCGGCCGTGTTAACCCCCTACCACCTTCCTCGTAATGAGGCTGATGGAGTCTTAAGATAGGTTTTAGGATTTTATACTACACTTCTGTGCCCTTTGCATAGTGCATTGGCACACTGGTGGATCTGAAAGAGCGGGGGCTTGGATGTGGGTAGTGGGGAAAGAGAGAAGATGCCAGATAGAGTTGCTGTTGTGTTGATTCATGCAGTTTGAAGTGCGTGAGTACTGTGTGGGTCTGTTTGTACGTGGTTCGTGTCGAGAACACGTAAGGCACCTGCATCTAGCGATGAGCCGCGTGCACCTGTAGTGCAATGTTTCCTGGTTCGGGTCTGTGATATTTCAGTTGGTTGGTGCGGTGTTGCACTCTGATGTTTGACGTCTGTTGGGAGAGGTTGTGCTGTGCCAGGTGTGTGTGGCTCAGTTGGTATTCGTATTGTGTGTTATTGCCGGGAACAGTCAATGGAGACCTCAATGGGCACTTGGGGCAACCATCAGTGAGTCTGTGCCAACATCCTCATAGAGGTTCAACTCCCTTAGGATAATTGTGAGACAGAAGTCCTGAGCCACCCTCAACTGGGCTATTGTTGGCAGCCATGAACAGTGTGCAGTGATTGGTCTTAAATCACATTGTGGGTAGGCAGACGGGGGAAACCAACAGAGGGTACTCAGTCAACAATGGAATTGCTCCCAGGGAGAATACCTGCAGGGCAGGGGTCTGCATCCTTTGCTTTTGCAGACTGCATCTCCCATCAGTCCAAGAAAGAATATTCGATGGTGATAGATTATGGGAGACATAGTACAACACACTTGGTGAGCAACAGGTTACCAACCCTTGCCATACAGAAATCCAGAACCAGAATTTCATCAGGGCAGCTGGGGAGAAAAAAACAGCGGAGAACAATTACAGTGATATGATATGGCATTTATAACGCGCCTGTACACAAGTGTTTCTAGGCAAGACAAGGAGCGGGAAACACTGGGAGGATGAAACAACGATCTTACTAGGCCTTGTGTCTTTCAGATCGCACAAGCGCAGGGCGCCGAAGAGCTAAATCACAGCAGGGTAAAATTAGAGTGGGGCACTTTGGAGCAAAACCTCAGGGGGGCAGCATTTTACTGGGACCCCCATCAGAAAAACACAGTGGGGCAAAATGACAGTGGTCGCGGGGGCAGCATAACAGTTACACACAAATTCTAGTGGGCAAAATCACAGTGGAAGAAGTGGAACTGAAGTGGGATGCATGGGAGCAAAATCACCGGGACACCGGAGATCAAAGTCACAAGGGAACAACTTAGGGTGCAGAATACTATAAGGTAGAAAGCAGAATGGGGAGCCGGATATTGGGGGCACAAACAGTCAGTGCATGTATAGCAAGGCAGAACATGGCATAGCAAGGCATTAGGAGTCACAGCAATACACAAGAAGGCATAACGAGACAAAACAACGTGAGCTTTCTGCTCACATTCCTGCCACTCACCTCTGCAGACAGCTCTCATTCTACTTGCTCACTGTCATTGTCAAACACTCTCTCTCTGTCTCTCTCTCTTTTTCTTTCTATTTCTCACTCTCTCTCTCTTTCTCTATCACACACTCACATGCAACCATATTCTCTCTCTTTTTCTCAGATAGGTACAAATGGGCCTCATTGCGAGTATGGAGGTGCAGGAAAAAAGTGGCGCTAACGGAATTACCGCCACTTTTCCCAATTTCGCCACACTACAAGTTTTGCCCTGGAGTGGGGGATTTACCTCCGGCATCATGCTGGAAGTCAATCCTCCCACTTTCCGCTGAAAAATCGGCAAAATCGGCAGAATTACTGTGACAGTGATTCCACTAGCTGTAATTCCACTGAACTCCCCCATGGAGTCCTATGGCCTCCAAATTAATAGGGACCAACGCTGCCACCACCTTTTGTAAATCAGCCGGACAAAGTGGCAGTAACGGTAATTCCGTTGGGCAATATTCTGGCAGATTTACCACCGGAATACCACCC
Source organism: Ambystoma mexicanum (assembly GCF_040938575.1). Classification (NCBI taxonomy): domain Eukaryota; kingdom Metazoa; phylum Chordata; class Amphibia; order Caudata; family Ambystomatidae; genus Ambystoma; species Ambystoma mexicanum. The sequence goes on from NC_090940.1 coordinate 181,010,873, forward strand.
AACTTGTAATGAGGCCACAAAGATCAGTCAGGGTGCAGAGTGGACACTCCACTCACTGAAGGTTCATGGGAGGCATCCACGCTTTGCTTCAGAGAAGGAGCTGCTTGAGATATTGAAACCCCAGTCCCTAATTTCACCTCCCTTAGAAGGTTGGTTTGAAGTCTGAGAGCCGCCTCAAAACTCACTCCAACTTGCTCCGACAGCAGGCCCCGTTTGGAAATGTGCCTGTCCGTGCAACGAACAGTTTCGTCAGGCGATCAGGGCTGATGCCCCTTGCTGTGTACTGATCTCTGCCAGCACTCAACCAAACATTCTGCACAAGAGAAATGAGTGATAGTAAAGCACTCACCAGTAGCATGGATGCTACCAGTCAGTCAATGACTGCCCATTACCGAATCACGGTGTTACTGGCTAAAGGTTCACTCTGACAGCATGGTGCTTGCTGGCGGTAGCCTCAGCCCAGTACTGCCAGAGTGAGTGTGATGGGCTAGATTCTCAGGGAGGTCTATCACTTTTTAATTCTGACCTGGATCCGAATGCTGGTTCGGTCCTACAGAACCGTCAGTAACGGTCCCGGGAGGATAGCTCAGTGGCAACATGTTCGCCTTCGAAACAAGACGACACGAAGCAACACAGCTTCGATCCCCGGGTCCGCGCTTAGAAACCTCTGGGTATTTAAGCACTTTATAAATACTCAACAAAGACACAAAAAAAAACAATTACACAACAAAAACAAAAGAAACTAATATAACAGCGCCTCGAAGCCCACGGCTGTGTGAGTGTTTTAAAAATGAAAAATAAATAAATAATACCTGTCCACGTTCTGGGCCAGCTCATTGCAGATCTAAAAGTGAATCGATTTTGAAGGTGCACCCATGTGTCTATCAGACACCTGTGACATGTCTGGGAGTGCATGTGGAGACCTTTTTGCTGATGAGGGGCCATTTAAGCCCTCTCCCCAACAGAGAGTTGCACATGACCCCCTTTCCAGACTGAAGCCTTTCTGCCAAGCACTCCAAGGGTCCGCCAAGCTACGATGTCCCGTCAGGCGATAAAATGGGCTGCTCAGCCCATTGCTCACCCAACCTGGCAAAGTGGGATTACTTCATGTAGCACCAATTAGCGCCGGCTTTACCAGAAAGGGCACAGGTCTGCAATTTATGGCTCTTCAGATGTTAGGGACTACAAATCCCCTAAACCTTAGCCAGCATAGTCAATGGTGAAGGATCATGGCAGTTGTAGTCCACATCATGTGGAGAGCCACAGATTGCAGACTCCTGACCGAGGGGGAATAATTACTGCCCACCTCAGGAGATACTTATTCTGTAATGCGGCTGCATTTGCCACAGTTGAATTGTGAACACCTAGGCTCAGATTCACAAAGGAATGTTTGCATTTGCACATATAGCAGTGCACATTGAAAAAAGCATAAATATGCACCAAGCGCAATTCACACATGGGCTCTTACGCGCGCACCTATCTGGTGTAAAGATTTTTAAAACCTTGCTTTTAAATATAGTTGTATAGCCTTATCGCGAAGATGTATTCCTGGGCCTGTTGTAGGTTTGTACTGCTGCAATGTATGTAAGTTGGCACCTCTCGGCCCATGCATTAGCGGTAGTACACATTTGCACTAACGCTAATGCTCTTTTGCATGCACAAACAGTGTTTACGCGTGTCCTCAATGCATTTGTGCACCCGTGATATATTGTAGTGGCCCCTGCTATGGAACATTTGACTTCGTTTTTGGCCATGATATGTTCCCTAAGAAAGTGAAAAGGCAGAGAACTAGGAAAGTCATTTGTGATGGGTTCATCTGAAATTATTTGTCTAGGGTGTGACATTTTGAAGCTAGTTCATAGATCATATACCTGGGGGTAACCAAAGGAGAACTTTTCTGACTTCAGGTGGTTCAGAACAATGCCGTGTCTCCCTAGCCAGAAGGGCTTTGCATTGTTTACCAATGAATAGCCGCATCCTGTACCGTGTGCATTGTATAACTCGCCGATGCCTCTAAGGCTTGGGCCCAGAAAATCTAGCCCAACATCTGCATTGGCTGCCTGCACACAGGAGCTTGCGTTCTAACAACACCTCCCTTTTGGTGATGCGATGTTCCAAACACTCCTGCGTGACAAGAGGGTCATTCCCTCACGCAGCTCAAGTCTCTGGAATGAGCTTCCTCTCAATCTCGGAGCATGCTGATCTTTTTCTGTTTTCAAGAAGGGCCTGAAGACAGCACTGTTCTGCTAATTTCTTGATCTAGTAACCAGTTTTATCCCCTGGCTGCGTCTTTTTTTCTGTTTTATGTATGTTTCTATTGTTTAGCGCCCCCATGCCCACGGGCTCTCGTCTTTTGTGCAAAATAAATAAATTAAATAAATAAATAAAATAAATAGTAGCTCCCAGTGTCGTCAGCCATTTTCTAAATGGAGCGAGTTCCATTATAAAGATATTGGTATAGTCCAAGTTAATGAGTGTAGTTTAACCACATCCTGATAATTGCCCATTAGCACTGTGTCCATTTCGAGCAGAAGGGAATAGTGCCCTTTTAGCAAGATCCCACCCCTAGAGATGAAACATATTCACGCAAGGTGCGGTGTTAATAAGGCTAACACGGCCGGTCTGTCACCAGCCCTAATTTGGCTGCCTACTGAGATGCATGAGGGAAATTGCCCTTCACTTTACCACCAAAACTTGGTGGATACAATACTTGGTATTAGCGCTTTCAGTAAATCAATTGGAAATCGCCATCAGAGTCATAAGGACTCTAAAATGGCGATTTACACTGCCTTACCACCACTCGTAATTCTGTGGTAATGCCACAGGACTGAGTGACAGTAACGGTAATTCTGCGGGTTTACTGGCAGATTACTGCCACACTCTTGGTGAGTCTCTAAAGTATCTTCCTTCTTGAACCTAATGATTGCAAATTGGGCGTAAACCGCCTCTCCTGGGCAGCTCGACCAGTGCTCTGCTGCGGACCCCCTATGCATCATGAGACACATCCTCTCAAGTGTGGACTGTAGGAGGGAAAAGTCAGGCATGGATGTTCACTGAGCTCGGCCTCCTACATCAAACTCTTGGGCAATCCTCGTCAACCTGGTGTAGGTGGCCTCTCTGGTTGGGCAGAGGCCTAGAGGATCTCCTCGCTGAGGGTCTTTCAAGGGGGATTTATCTCCTGAGGGGATCTTTAACTTCAGTCTGTTGCTCTCTACCCCCTAAGGTGGAACTGTTCAATTCTCCAAACTCCTTCTTGAATATATATATGACTCACTGGAATTGGCGACTCACTGTTAACCGTGCCGTGCATCCACACTATAACCAGGGTTTTGATTCTTCTCGGCAGACTCTGATGGCACTGCCCTGTGGTCGGGGCCATTCAAGATTCTGTGCTGCCATTACCCCTTGATCTCAGTCAGGAAAACTAGGGGAGTAACCACTGTTCAGTCAAATTAACATGTACTGGCAGGATTAGAGCATATTTATGAAACCTATGGAAGCCATCTGCTGCAGGGTTTTCGCCTGCAATGACGCGGGCAGGCCAGAGATGCACAGTGCAAGCATGGTCAGGACTGTGGCCCTCTTTGCAAGTGTGGCTGTGCAGTAAAAAGGGCAGTAATTCTGTTACTAGCACTTTACCGCTGCATTAACGCACTGCCATACTACAGGTTTGGAGATAAGTGAAGGACGTACCTGTAGCATTTTACTGGCAGAAAAAACCTTCACTTTACCACCAAAACTCAGTGGATATAATACTTGGCATTACCGCTTTCAGTAAATCAATTGGAAATCGCCATCAGAGTCATAAGGACTCTAAAATGGCGATTTACACTGCCTTACCACCACTCGTAATTCTGTGGTAATGCCACAGGACTGAGTGGCAGTAACGGTAAATACATTTGGTGATAATTCTGCGGGTTTACTGTCAGATTTCTGCCACACTCTTGATGAGTGTCTATGTCTCTAAAGTATCTTCCTTCTTGGAAACAGTCCATCAAGAATTCAAATCTACTGGTGTGGGGATGTGTGTTGGTTGGGGAGCTATTCTAGTTTTTTTTTCCAACCTATTCTTTCTTGTGTTTAAAAATGGCACAAGAGTATGTCCCTTTTCTACAAATCCTCGGAGCATGCAAGTTGCCGTAATAGGATGCATTGTGTGTGTGTGGAGTTGTATACGTTTTATACCAGAAAACAACCTCTGGTGCATTGCTTTGGACTTGGCATAGCTGTTGGGAATTGGACACCGCAGGAAGAAAACACTTGCCTCCAATGTTATGGAAAGGAAGATAGCTGAACTTGGAATATGGAGACCTAGGTTCTCGTCCTGGCAATGGCACGTCATCAAGTCATTATTTCTATGTTTTTATTTTTTTTATTGTTTAAAGCACAGAACTAGCTCCAGCGGAGCCCTGCATGGGATATGGGTAGCCAGGGTACTGACTGGCATCTTTTAACAGTAGAGCAGTACTGCGAGTTACACGTCTGTACGTTGGGCCGTATGTATATATCTATTGGGATTAGTCCTTGGCCAGGTGTTGCTGAAAAAGTCATGTGATCTTAGACGAATCAATTCATCTCCTTTGACCTCGTTTGTAAATATGGCAATACCACCACCTGTCATTCTGCTGCCTCAAACCACGTGTTCAAGGTTCTACAACGGCAAAGCATTTCTTTATATAAAGTGCTGCTGTGCCCCACTCTCTAGGGATACCGCCGAGCTATATCAAATACACCCCCCCCCCTAAAATATAATGGGCCTCATTACGAGCATGCCGGTCCGGTAACAACCTAATCTTACCCGCACTGTTGTTACCGGACCGGTACACTCCGAGTGCAAGCCCCGGCACCGTAACTAACGGTGCCGGTGCTTCCATCATCCCCGTTCCTATTGAGTCCTATGGGAATGGGGATTTACATTTTTACGGCGCCTGACTTCCAGGAACACCGGGGTCGTAATCCTCCAGTGTTTCTGTGGAGCCTGGCGCCAGAAAAAAATCACAACTCCGGCGTAGCCTGACAGTTTTACCGGCCTGGCTCTTGCCGGAGTGGTAATGAGGCCCTTTGTGATTATGTGGGAGGTATGTTGGATACCACATAGCACCACAAATCTGCTTTAGGGTGCAGGTATTGCATATATGTACAAACGTTCCATAGGTAATCCTTCACACGTCATAGACAGTACACGAGGGGGTGGGGGCATCTCTAGAAATAAAGATTAGGTGCAGGTAGGCGATGGGGGCGGGGGGATACAAAGCAATTGAGGGGGCACTTCTCCACCGTTAAGAACGCTTTTAAAGCGACGCCCAGCATTGTATTAAAAGGAACCAATTGTTCGGGTACTGTTGGGGGAATCCCACACCGTTTAGGCAGTTTCTGGATTCTTCTCGCGTGCAACATCTCATAGCTGCGTGCCGAGGGTGGGGGCGGGGCTTCCACCCACCGTGTAGGTTTCTTGCAAATTCTCCTTCAGCCAAGCAGGATCCCTCTCTCCCAAGACACACACACCCCCCTCTCTCTGCAAAATCAAGTGTGTCACCATGGAAACCCCATTAAATTTGCATTTTTCTCAGCTTGGGCTTTACCTCTGCAGCAAGTTTTATTTTTAGTTCTCAGCGGTTACATAATGCTAGATGGAAGGAAGAGAGACGGTAGGTAGGAAGGCCCGCTTCAAAAACGCGTTCAACTCTCCCGACCTGGACAGCAGCGTGGCGGCTGCACCTGAACAAGGAAGTCACGTGGGCCAGTGCGTCGATTAATGGCGTCCTGGGCGTGCTTCATTTTACTGCGTCACCAGCTACTCGTCCGGGTGCTAATGCCTTGGCCTGGAACTGGCCCTGAACTCATACCTGCACTTAGGTCTCCCTCGCCATTATCTCTTCACGAGTATGCTGTTAATGTTAAAACAGGCGGTAGTTCCACTCCGCCTGATCTTGGACTTTGCAACCCAAAAACAGCCCTGTTGTGATTGGCCCTACTACCTCCGCACACAATGGAGGTATGGTGCTACTTACTGCACGTGATAGTATCACCACTCCCCAATGAAGTCCTATGCGACTTCAAAACAGGGAGTGACACACACCCTTAATCAGGTCCCAAATTACCCTGACCTCTGGCTGTAACAGTAAATGTGTTCGACGGTATTAGCTCAGCTAATGTCGCCAACTTGCAGTGAGCTCCCATGGTGCGTTTCCTACAACCAGTGTACGTGCGTTTTTCCTGAGCTCGACTAGAAATAGGCTACTGTTTGGTGGCTTCACAAGTTGTTTGTGCGCCTTTCACTACTGTAGCCAAAAAAGAGGGCACACAGAAGGGAAAAAAAGATGCCCTCTGTTGAGTCATCACTTAAGCATATTTCACGCACAGGAGGCATGGGGTGGTGAGCGCCATTGCCCCTCCCCGCCCACCTTTGCACCAACTTGAGCACGTCATCACTGTGCAAATGTAGCAATTTCAAAAAAACGAATAAAGATAATAATTGTATTGATATAGCCATTATTTAGATTTAGCTTTTCATGGCTCCTTTACTTCATTTGGAAACCAGGAAATTAATATATATTCATATTCAGACTATTGCCATCTTATATTTTATGTGTATCTTCATAGATCAGCTTTGCACTATTTAAAGTGTTCAACCTTTCGTATTTGCATTTTGCATAAGGTTGAGATGAGCCCATTAGGTATTCCTTCGGGGTTCTCACATAATATAACATGCATCAATGATAGATGTGTGTGGCGATACGTTTATCTGAAAGAGGTTCGTCTTCAACACTGAGTGCATTGCAGATTATGCATAAGCCCTATTATGTGAATAAGCTTAGCTGCTTTTATTACTTGGTGTAGCCGCCTATGCAAGGGCGACTCAAACTTAAAGAGCAATGGGCCACCAGCCCATTACCTATTATGGATGAGCCAAGCCAGCCGAGTGAAAACAACCAGCAGCTAAGGCAGTGCTCCTGTTTTGACAGAGCTCACTCAGATGCAACCAGCAGTTAAGGGAGTGCTCCTGTTTTGACCATAAACTGCACAGGGAAACATTACTTCCCTTTGACAGTTCTAATACCCCAGAGCACATTGGTACAGCCAGTCTGGGCATGCTTACTTACTGTAATATGGGATTTTCTTATTGCAAATCAAGTTTAAAGTAAACATAAATGTTATTACATGGCTAGAATGGCCTACATTTGTGCAGCCAGTTTGGATATATTTTCCTTCTGTGGCATGGCATTCATTTACTGTGCATCAACATTGAAGAAAACATGATAAGTCTTATTACTTGGATAGGCTGGCCTACATTGGTGCAGCCAGCCTGAATGTATTTTTCTACAGTGGCATGGCATTTTTACTAGGCATCAAGTGTAAAGCAAACATAATAAGCAATATTACGTGGCTAGATTGGCCTACATTGGTGCAGCCAATATGTATATATTTGTCCTACTGTGGCATAGCATAGTTTACTGGGGTCAAGGGTAAAGCCAGCATGGTGACAGTTCTTACATGGAAATTGTGACCCTACATTGTTGCAGCCAGTCTGGACATATTTTCTTAATAAGCCATGGAATTTGTTAATGGGCATCTATGCTAAAGCCAACATTATGAGTGTTCTTACATGGAAAAAGTGGCTTATACTGGTGCAGCTGGTCTATACATGTCATCGCATTTTTCCTGGGCATCCTTGGCAAAGCCAGCATGATGAGTTTTATTACTTGCATAGTGGCCTCGATTTGTGCAGTCAGACTGGACATATTTTCTCACTATGGCATGACATTTTTGCTGGTAAATTCAGTATGACTATGTTCTTATTTAGGGATAGTGGCATACATTGGCAGAGCCAGCGTGGACATGTTTTCTTATAGCATCATTATCGGCATTATACACAAAGTAAACATGAGCATGTTTTATATGGGATACTGGCATATATATTTGTGCAGTCAGCATGGACATGTATGGCCACAGCCAGCATGCCAATCTTTTTTATACTGGCATGTATTATTGGAAAATGCATCATGAACATGCTCCTGTGCTCTGTTTGTGACTTTCCTCTATTGTATTTTTTCATGACTTACCCTGTACAACCAACTGCAAAGTCTGTAACCTTTTACTCAATATTTCACAGAAAGTGTACTGTAAAATACAGATGTTTAACCGATTACGCTTCAGATTTTCTCAAGAGAAGAACCCCTCTGAACCTCGCATGGTTGGTTTGGGCCACCTCGTTGTGCTCAGTAGCTCCTGCATACTTGGTGGAAGGATGTATGCCGCTCCAATTAAAGAAATCGCCAGCTGCCACCTACCCTATGCTCATTTCCAACAGCACGACCACTATACAAATATGTAATAATCAGAGCTAGGAGTGTTTCTACCCACTTTTTCTGTGCCGCTTTACTTCTTATTTAAATCTTGCAGAATAGGAAGGAATCGTGGGTGGAGATTCCGGTCAGATATTCCAGACCTGTTAGGCTTGCATCAGGAATTTTTCAGTCCCCGTTTGCCATGACCCCTCTGCTGCTAACAGATGAAAAGCTGCATCCTCAAATGAAATGATTGTTCAAATATTAACATTGTAATTTTAACATTATATTGGTGGGCAGTTTTAAAAAAACAACTTTACCATAAACTATACTAATACCTTTCAATATTGTAAATTCACTGAATCAGATATCTTCCTAAAATGTTATAAATGTTACATACTCAAACATAAGAAAAAAAAAACATACATATAAAATCAAACACTACTTTCTACCAGCCTTGCAAAAAGTCTTAGCAAAAAATCATAACCCTAGTCATTCTCACGACCAGTCTTAAATAATGTCCTTGCAGCAACACGACGTATGCCTCTTCATTCGATCCACCCGCAACGGGCAGCCAGGGGTGAGCTAAATATAACATCTGAGCCCTTCCTTTTAAGAGTTAATGGCCATGCATTCTGGAAACCACTTCCTCACTTGTCAAGATGCACACCACACATCATTCCACTTAACACACATAGCATCTACAAAGAAGTCACGAGCAGCACACCAGCGTACCTGGTGGCTACACTCCACATTTTTGGCAGCACATGCTGACCGAGAAGCAAATCGACCAACCGGCTTGAATCACAACTCATCCGCAAAGAGAAGACCAGTGGTCGAAGTGGGTGGGAGCGGCTGAGAGCGGTGCTCCTCGACTTTTTAAAATTACGTTTTACTGTTCCTATACTTTTATTTGAAAAAGAACCCATACCGGAATGGTTTTGTTTTAAAATAAAAGCGTAGGAAGAAGTTGAAATGTGCACTTCTGTGCACTCCCTTAAACAGCACACGCATTTGTTTAGGGGTTTGTATGGCGCATGAGAGGCACCATTTGAATGGGGTTTTTGGGAGTGGGGACAGGCCAGCAGGGAACATAGTTCTGCTACTTATTTTTGTATACTGGAGAGGACCTGCAAACAATCCTTCTCTTGTCATGCACATACACTCTGGAACTCGATTCCGGTGTCAGCTCAGAATGCACCCACAATTCTCCAATTTCACAAATGTCTCAAAACATGAAACAACACCTGACCAGGGGCTAATTCCAATGGACGCACATACTGACGCTCGGACCTCACAGTACTGTGCTATGTTAAAAGATGCCAGCCCAAATGGCGGCTGCACAGCGCTCAGCTGCTCTCGAGCTAGGCGCACGCTTTAAATAATAAAATAAATAAATAAAACAACACTGCCATCAACCTCATTTTAGGTTCAGGCTATCCTTTAATAGAAATGGATGACTTGATTGGTGGCAATTACCCATGCGCACTACTCCAAGGAGTCACTTGGCCATCCTAGAATCCATGGCTTTTTCACGTAGAAGTTATGAAAAACGTCTTGGGAGTGGCACTTCTTTGGTGGCACTTGGAATGTGTGGCGGGAGGATGCACCTAATTGGTCAAATACAGATCACGTGACGAATTCAGCATCCTAACCGATTTAGGTAATGACGCCCTTGTCTTGGAAAGCCAACTAGAGGAACGGTACTCTTTATGCATTTTAAATGACTACTTTTTAAGGGCTCCCCCGTCAGTTTTTCTTTTAAACTTGATCCTCTCATTTCATCTGGCCTCCTAATCTCCCACCATTCTCCACCCCACCCGGATATTTCCCCATGACCGGCCCTTAAAATGAGCCAACGGCAGTTAACATATTAGACTGGTTCGGCCATAAAACCACTTCGCTGATGTGAAAGTTGAAACTAATGGTGCAGAAACATGAAGATTGCACTCTACGTAAATTGTGGGTATATTGTTATTATGTGTGTGGTGCAGCAATCTTAGATAATGCACGTGTATTTTGAAGTTCTGCCCTTTTGAGAGGAGGCGCGCATAATTGAGGCAACACCACTGAATCGCTCTTTTGTCCTTGAACGCGGCACTGAAAACATCTTTTGCGCACAGAACAGTGATTTCTCGCCTGAAATTCCAGCTGCAAAAAAAATAAAAAACACAGAAAGACTCAAGAGTAAAACAGAACTTTCTATGTTTTTTGTGTGCAAATAAAATATAAACATGGCTTCCCCTGAAACCATCAAATAACTTGTTACGCTTGTCCCACTGCAGAAAGGAGATTCTTCCATAAACCCTTTGAAAAATGTCCTCCTTTGTTTTAGAAAAATATGAAAATCAAATGTTGACATTTTCATACAGTCAGTTGTGTTAATGCTTGTCTCAGGTCCAAAAGTTCCAGTAACATTAGCCACTGACGATAGAGAATTCTTTCTTCCACTGGCCACTGGTATGTACAGAAAGGTTCTCATCAAATAGTTTATATAGAAATTAACAAAAAATCACTGTAAACAACATTTTCAAATTAAATTAACAAAATACAGTAATTTACAATAAAAACAAAAAATGGTGCAATTACACTAATTTGCATTGAAATGTTATGTACTGAGAAGGGATGTGGGGCGAGAGTAGAAGTTTAGTTTGGAGCAGAAATGGTGAGAGAGGATGCTGTGAGAAAAGAAAAATTGAAAAAGAAAGGTGGAAGAGGAGGACTTGGTTATTTACAAAGGAATTGAGAAATGGGGAGTCTGTACTTTTTCTTTACAATTTTATTTTCATTTGGGCCCTTTTTGACATTCTCCAAAATTGTTCAATCCAAGATGTAATTATTACAAAACTTATTTTTCTTAAAGTCCCCTTACTTTGGGGGCAATGTTCAGCAGCACAATCATTTTGGGACAAATGTAATTTGATAAAAAAAACATGCACAATCTTATCTAGATCATAATAAACACACAAAGGCACATATTCTGCAGTCAATTATTTCCTTCAACATCACAAATACTCCCAGAGGATGTACTCCTTTTGGTTCTAGGTGTCTACATCACCAGTGTTTTTTTTGCTGACAGATTTTTGCTGAAGAATCTCATCGAAAATTGTGTTAGTTATTTTTGTAGGGTTCCCTCCCCAAGTCCCCCCTCCTCTATTATATACTCCCTATTCTCCACCCTTCTGCCCTTATAGCCCCGTAACCCCCAAATTTTTCAATGAGTTTCTTGACCAAAAAACTGTAGTTAAAAAAACTAATTTAAAAAACACTGTCGATGTATTAACGTCGCACCCTCCTATTATCAACTGCCACAACACATACCACTGGCTTGAATTCGGCCAGGGTTTAAATGTTGAAATATGTTAAGAAACACAGGTGAAACACATAACTGCCGAATTGCTTCCTGAAACATAATTACTAGCACACACATGTCATTTTCACAAGAGGATGGTAAGGTTATTATATTTTAATATGCTTGTGCACTTCTCCAAATCACCACCGTAGTCGGGCACTCACATGATTGTGCAAGCCAATTAGGATATACATCGCCACCTGTAAGCCGAAGCCAGTGCATTAGAGTACAGCTGGGGGGGATGCCAATGAGGAGGGGGACACAGCTTATGGGCATGGCTCCCTGCCTTTGTTTTCAGGTACTTTATGTATTTATTTATTTGAACATTTATATTGCGTGCAAAACCCAGAGGTATCTAGGCGCTTGAGCTTAAGAAATTGGTTACAGGAAAAAAAACACGTATACATCCTTAGTTGGTTTATAGGCATAATATAAGGTTCAGTGCAAAGCTAGAAATCGTATCAAATATGCAAGTCGAGCATACGCATACATTGACATACACTATTTAGCAGCATTCAAGGGATGTACACCAGTGTACTCAAATTTGTCAACCCAATTTGTTGCAAGATCTGCGGGCGTTGCTAGTTTCTGCAGGTAGCAGCCGCTGTTAGGGTGTACGGTGAGACTTTACTAAATCCTTAACCCCAATGCCATCAACGTTTCAAGATGTGCACCAACAAGTTATAAACACCTTAAAGTACTTGGTTAAAACATGGGATTTTGTTGTAAGGTGTCTAAAGGAGCACATCCTGGAAGCATGTAGACCCTCCTTTACGCATTGAATTAGAGTACCTCTGCACATGTATAACAATCGGGCAAGGGACAGGTGCCCTCCTCGGGCCTCCCCTGCTCTGCCCCTCTCGCATCAAAGACAAAGAGCCCGGGCTGCATGTGCCCACTCCCTGAGGCCATGTCTATGTAACACCATCGGACCATTTACAAGAGGAAGGGAGGAGTGATGCAATAGGTAACTGGCAGTCACCATTGCTACTGCACTTTTATTCTTAGCATTATACAAGGTTTTAATATGTGATTTCAGTGGGATTGTTGAGTGAAAGGAATCAGGGTACTGTACAAGCTGCAAGCGGTGCGACACAATGGCCTTGTTATGCATTGTATTTCACTTTGTGTCTGTGGAAGAATTTTAGTAGTTTCTTAATAATTTGCATGCTGAAACTTGTAGGCTAGCAGCAAAAGACCTGTGAATATAGCGCATCTTAGTGACACATGGTGTAACAAAAAAAATCAAGATGGATTTTCAGCTAAGACCGAGAACCACCAATTGATTATTAAGAATCACAGATTATCTGTACCTGAGCGTATATTGCCCATACACTCAATGAGGTGGCCTTGACGGTCAAAACAAGTAATCCCATTCCAGAATTCACTGACTGGAGCATGTTGGGACTTTTCTAACTATTCAAAACTTACTTTTGTTTTTTTGAAAAACCAATAAATGTACTTACGTTTAAACTTTATTTGTAGAGTCTCTACTTTTACCCACTGGCTAGGGGCACGTAACCTAACATACCCACTGTATTTACTTGACTTACTGATTGACTAGTGGATACCGGTGAATGCTGGGTTCTGCTTCCAGGTTTGATAGATTCTCAAAAAAAGAAATAAAAAAAGAGAATTTAACTCTCTAGGACTATTACACCGAGGGTTGGTGCACTGAATACTACCCACCCTTCTCATATCCAATTGTGAAAGATAGATTCATTGAATATTTAAAAACTATTCTTTTGAATTGTTATCATCCTGAAGAAGTGGCTTAGTCGGGAATGAGTTGAGGATAGTGCCTTCTATCGGATTCTGTAAAGAATATTTGTATGCAATTTTATATGTCAAGCGCCAATTTCCTACTGGAAAAAATATTTGTTTACATTAATAGGGGATATTGTTACATTGGCCTTTAGGAATTTAAAGAACTTTTTTTTCTAAATACTGATTGAATTAATGTATTTCTCCCCATTTTGGGCTGAAGGAAAATCCAATTGAACTGTGAAATGTCTTTGTTAGTACCGAGTGCAGGTTTTGGGCTGAAATGTGGACAGAATTGACTGAATGGAAAATAATAAAAGAGTTTTGACTTTCTTTAAATAATTAAATGCATTTAGGAATTAACTGCTTGAAGTAGATGAGAAATCATTCTGTCACTGTCTGCCCCTGTGGGCATCCCCATGGCAGAGTTTGTTCAAAGCAACGTGTGAGTGCATTACCCAGAATGCCCCATTCTGGGCAGCAGGAGGCAAGCTGCTCCCTCTCCTTGTCAATGGGAACGTAAACTGGGACGCCGTGCGACAGAAGAATAAATAAGTGACAATCAGTGCTGGAAATGGAAAACATTTACTCTGGGAACCCTCTCCCCCTTGGGGAAAGGGGATAGTGAGGCCAGAGAGGGGGTGGGGCTGAGGTCATGGCCCCAAGTGCACAGAGTATCTCCTCATGGATCCCAAGCCTGGCAATTTGCATGAAAACAAAGATCATTTTGGGAACATGAGAATGCCCATAATTTTGAATGTGAAAACCATCTGTGATAGATTCAACAAGAAACTCTTTTGAGCGAGTAACGGAAGTTGGACTCTGCTCTTTTCATTGGTCACAATACTCACCCAAACAAACAAGTCTGTAAATTGCAAAACATGTATACCAATGTGGAGTCACAGTGCCAAGTCTTCTTAAGCGCGATCTGCTTGTGTTTGATACTCATCTTGGTAACAGATCTGGGATTTTCCTGGGCAAACCTCTTGGCCTCGGGAAGTAGCAGCACTTCGACAAGTCAATATCTGGAGGACCTCCGCTCCATCTTGTTCTAGCCAAATTCCTATACTGGAGACAATAAAGGCAAGTATAGCCCCTAAAATAACTGTATGCATTAACTCTTCCAAGCAGGCTTCAGCGAAAACACCAATATTGACAACAATTTGTTAAAACTTTTTTTAGCATTTTTAAAGCCCGCCAGTGTCGTTTACACCAGCTGTTAAAAGATATAAACCAAGAAGCCTTAGGTACTTTAGCTACCGATATAGCCTGCTACGGTGGGCTTTAAAGCAATTAGCAGAAGGGCCCTTGTCTCAGGTGCATTTTTCCTTCCAATGAGGAATTCAGAGCACACACATGTTTTTCTCACTGAGAGGAAAGAAGGAAATGGCCGCCTTTGGAATGTTATTTTTCTATTGTAGCAGAAGCGTGCCCCCACAGAGTAGCCAATAAACAGAGCTTTTTATATTGTGCTTTATCCCGGAGACCAGCGAGACCAATACCCGTAATGCTCTGCGCCGTCTTGCTTCCAAGACAAGCGTGTTGCCCCTGAGCTATCCTCTCGGCCCTAAAGAGTAAATAATGAAATGCTGCAGCGGAGCAGCAGCGCTCTGCCTTTAGAACTCCAAAGAGTTTGCTGGGTGGCCATTGCCTGTATTACGAACAACCGGCTTTTTCACAATGCACATCCATGGTCGTAATAATAGACATAGATAGAGAACTAGCTATCTGCCATGGAGCACCAAAAAGAGAGGCACATTCTAGAAATGTCAGAGGGTTTTAGGCAGACCGGTTATTCGAGGTTTTTGCTTCTAGTTGTAAATGTTTGTGATTACTTTGCTACAAAGGAAGTAATGTAACAGTTGAATATATACGTGAGTCTTTAGTGTTGCAATACATTCACTTATGTTGGGGGTGGGTGGGGCGAAGCCATGCAGTCTCCAAGATATCCACGCTTCCTTGGGGCTCTGTAGCTGACGCCACTTCACCAGTTGGCCCATTGGCTTTTTGGTTGTACAAGGTACCAGGGACTAGGTCTGAGGAGCGTATGCTGCATCTCAAGAGCAGGGCTTAGTTTGTAAATAAATAAGTGCCAGGGCTAAAACATTTTCAAGCACGCGGGCGACACACATTTATTTATTTATTGGACATTTGTATGGCGCCTATGCACAAGTGTTTCCAGGTGCCACAAGACAAAAAGGGGCTGGGGGAATAGGGAAAAGATAAAGCAGTAACGGTCGTACTAGGCTTTGTGACATTCTTACCGTGCAAGTGCAAAGACGAAGAAGTGCAGGGGAGGGTGGAAGTAGGGGAATGGGCATTGATGGGGGAGGCCAAAGGGGGGGGGGAACTGGAGCCCAGGGGATGAGAAAGTACTGAGGGGAGCCACAAAGGGCAAGTGCTGGGGGAAAGTGGGATAGGGAGGACAAGTGCTGTGGAGGGGGTGTACCAGACTCAGGCTAGTCCGGGAAGTGTGCCCGAAGGCAAGTGCTGTTAAGGATGCTGCCGAAGACTGGTCAAGGAGGGCCAGGCCCCTGTAATACTCATAAGGGACCAGGCACCAGTCTCATCGGCAGAGGGAGATTAGCACAGGAGGGGGTGATGGAAGGAGGAAGAGAAGAGAAAAGTCTTGAGAAGTTTCCGGGACTTAAGAAGATCCAACTCAAGTCTGAGGGGTGCAGGGAGGGCATTCCAGAGGGAGACCCCTGCCAAGGAAAAGGAATGCCTCCCACTCTATGCTTGAAGAGCGTCTGACCAGTAGAGTGTTGGAGCTAGAGGACCGAAGAACTCTAGCAGGGAGGTATTAAGGGAGAGAAATCTGGATTTAGAGAGGTCCCAGGCCCCAGACAGCCTTGTGGATGATGCAGCAGGTCTTGAATTTGATCCTTGTGGTCACCGGGAGCCAGTGGAGAGATTTTAGGGCTGGAGAGATGCAGTCCTTGGGCTTCAGGCCAGGTTAAGTCTTGCAGCCATATTCTGGATTAGTTGAAGAGAGTGAAAGGAAGAAAGAGGCAGATTGAGTAAGAGGCTGTTGCAGTATCCAGCCTAGAGAGAACCAGATCTCTGTGGACACTGATCTTCTTTGGGAATGTGAGGAAAGGGAGAATGCCTCTGAGGAGGTGAAGCTGAAAGTTGGACTTCTTGCCAAGGTCCATCATGTGTGGGGAGAAGGCGGGAGAGCAGTCAAAGATGACCCCAAGGTTTTTTGCCTCACAAGAAGGGGAGGGGAGGGGACCCAAGGATGGTGACCAGAGAGTGGGACAGAAACAGGGAGCAATTGTCCCAATGAGAAGGCTCTCTGCCTTACTGGCATTAAGGCAGAGATTATTAGCAGAGCACCATGCCTGAATATCAGTCAGGCAGTCAGGTATGAGCGAGGAAGGAGAGGAGGCAGAAGGGAGCTTAGAGGAGAGCTGCGTGTCCTAAGCATAGCACTGGATGTGCGGAGAGAAGGTGGAGATCAAGTGCGAGGGACAAGGTAGATATTGAAGAGCCATGGTGATAGGATAGAGCCCCGAGGGAAACCACAGGTAGAGAGTGAGGTGGAGGATAGGAATGGGCCCAATTGCACTTTGGAGGGTCAGTTTGGACAAATGTAGACAAATCATTCAGAAATGATGAACTTGCCTGTCAAACACCTCAGCAAGATCTTTTCCTATAGCTTGGCAGTCAGCACTGGCACTCCTCCTTGGCAGTCACATTTTCCTTGGCCTTGCCCCTCTAGTGATGCGACTAGCTGGTGACTGTCCTTTTGTGGTTGTTTCTGTGTCACTGGCCACTGTGCAACACTGATCACAGTTATGTACCAGTATCTATATAAGACTAAGTGAGTTGGCGCCCTGACATGGACCAGCGTATTGGTCCACTCCATGATTGCTGCATGCCACAAGAAAAAGGGTAAGTGCCCATCTTAAGAACACCCTGCAGCGTTGCAGCAAACCTTGTGTCATTCTTACACTGGCACATGCATATGTGTGTGCACACCTGCCCACTGAGCTAGGGATTTACAACTGGTACCCTGGCTGATCGCATACCACATGCCACCAAACACCTTGCTGTAGCAGTGCTGCCCCTTATATTAGCAGAGCAGTACTAATATTAGGTAAGTGGATTAACGTACTGGGCTGGAATGGCCAGAATGAGCACCCACCACTGTCATCTTTTGGATGAGTCTTAATTATGAAATTTGATAACTAAAACAGCAGTGCCAGTGTAACTCACATCATTGTTTCATATTTTGTGACTAAGCCTGACTGACAGTTATAAAATACAATTGCCAAATACCACGCTATGATTGAACTGTTTTAGGCAATTATTTCTGGTGCTCAGAAATAAGTTGTAGGGCTCAGCCCTAGCAAACACCGCCACAAATGAAGTACTGCTTCAGAGTCTGGAAACATGGTGTTAGCATCCCTGGGAGGGTAGTAAGATGAGCTCCTGTAGGCTTCCCCCAGTGCTGCCAAATTGAAGCAGGCATTAAGCGTGAGTAGGGCACAGCAGAGATGATAGTCTGTTGAGCCAGATAGGATAAGCACAGTCACAGTGAAGCGAATCGAGGAGGAGTTCTTGGTGTTCATTCTGCTGTGTGACAAGGATCTGGCCTGTTACCAGGGCAACAGAAACAAAGTATCATCAAAAAGAACACAGCAATATTTATCAGAGCAACAATTGGGAAAGGCACTTAATGTCACACAGTATCAAACTCTACAAAAGTTAATTACTCTACCTTTTAAGCAAAACTTATATGTCCCAAAAGCCCTAAAGCCCACAAAGAAATTACATAGGAACCACTTCTGTGTTCACTTCTGTGGTCATCACTGCATCTTTCCACACATATTTCCTGTTTTTCCTTGTCTACTGTTCCCTTGACCACCACAATGTCTGTGGTAGTCATAATCAGCTCACACTCCTCACCACCAACACTGCCTCTCTAATTTGTAGTACCCTAAGTGAGTCACCTGCCAATCTGCAGGGTTTGAGGAGGCTCAATGGTTCTTAAAGGATGGGTGTTCTCCAGTTCCACCAGAATAAGCAGCCAAGTCATAGATGTGGTTCCAGAGCCCTACTCTGTGGAAGCTCTGGATCAGGACATCTGCGGGGTTCCAGGGAGGACTGTTTTGCGAACTAGTATAAGGAAAAGAGATGTCTGCGCGCTGCTGTTGCGGTCCCCAATAAACACACTTTTGAACTTATCATGTGTCTGTGCCATATGTCCACCACATATATTGGCGATGAGGAGGTGAAGAAGGGGACTGCGACAGTTCCTTTGCCGTGTGGAGCTCAAGGCGTGGTCTGCGAGGTGAACTGGCCATGTGGTTCTGCTTGGATGATGCCTGCCGCTGCTTGCCGCGGAAAGGAGCAGCAGTGAAGCCAGAAGGTAGGAGGCCATCGTGCCCTATATGGAGGGATTAATGAGGGATTGTAAAGAAGTCCCACAGGCTCAACTTCTGAGTAGCTCTCTGCCCTTGTGAGCTGCTTCTGCCTAGAGGAAAAGACCTCACACAAACGCAGAACATGGGTTACGTCCAGGCTAATGAAGAGCCTATTATGAGGTCAAACAGTGGCTGACAAAAAGACATTGGGCCTCATTATGAGCATGGCGGTAGCCATGCCTGTATGGCAGGCACCGCTACCGCCATGCTCGCTACCGGCACCGCCTCCCGCGATTGGTCAATAACCGGCGCATTACGAGATGAGTGGGCCGGTAATTGCCCATACGCGGGTGGCGGTAATGCCGGGGCTCCCGATGCCCATTCTGCCCTATAGGGCAGAATGGGGGTGGGGAGCATGGTTGCACCGGCACCGTTGATTATGGTGCCGGTGCAATCACAAGTTCTGCTTGCGAGTGCCTCACCACCCACCAGGTAAGACCTGGTGGGCTGTCAGGAACCTGCAAGCAGAACTCATAATGCGGCGGCCCGGTATGAACAGTGCCAGTGTCTTACCGGCACCGATCATACTTTGGCCGCCAGCCTTATAATAAGGCCCATTGTGACAGTAAAAAAGAACATCAGGCAATACAGAAATAGAATTCCAGTGGCTGTCAGACAGGCATTGTGATGGTGTATTTGAAGTACAACAATGCAATAAAGGAAACGCATACTAAGTGATAATACAAAAGGTAAACAAAAGAGATTAAAGCCGTCTTCACAAGACAAGGTGGTAAATACTGACATGGACTAATGGGACAAGCACAATGTCACAAGTGACTCAATCAGATCAACCTACATATCCACAAAATAAAAGAAAAATGGAATAGGCAGCGACAGTGAGAAATGCAGAACATATCACCCCCCTGCCCTTTTCTTGCCACTGCAAGGCGAACCCCCAACACCTTGTGAAAAATTGTCAGACTCTTTTCAAGTATATCTACGATCAATTGGAGGGGCACAATTCAGTGATGACCTGAGAGTGGCGTCTCTCTTGAATTGTCTTGGGAGTGAAGGTCTATGCATTTTCCGCAACATCCCAGATGTCATTTTATAGAAAGGCTCTGGGGATTCTGCTTCCGTATCATCTAAGAAATTTGAAATAGCCGTGGCCAAATTGGAACGACACTTCGGCAATAAGATTAATGTGTTGCTGGAATTATATTATTTCTTTATAAGGAAACAAAACAAGGGAGACTCAGTGGATAGTTACATTGCTGCTTTAGGCTTCATTGCAACCTGTAAATTCACAGGCGTAGCTGGCGAATATATAAGGACCCAACTCATGCTATATACTGTGGATCCACACACCTAACAACGGCTATGGCAAGCAAAAGACCCTCCCCTCGATCAAGCCATAGAGATTGCCAGGACAACAGAGTTGGGAAATAAGTGCATAAAAGCAGTTCAACAGAACGAATGTAAGCTCCTGACAGATAAAATACAGCCCGTTACAGAAACTGATGGAGAGAAGATTGATGTGGCACTGGCCAGGAAGAGTCAACACCCATAAGAGTGAAGACAAACTTGTAGGAAAACTCAAACAGACTAAACAACTTCCCTACATCCAGATGTTTTGATGCAGTCACAACAGACATATTGATGGCGAGAAGGATTGTCCCACCAGTACCGCTGAATGTTTCAAATGCGGTTTAGTGGGGTACTATATTAGGCCTTGTAGACATTCCTGGGGGAAATATGTAAAGAAGGGTGCCATCAAAGACTAAGAAGAAATTGGTGGACTAAATAGTTTAATCACTATCATTCAAGATGAAGATAGGCCAGACTACATCTTGTCTGTAAACAGCAACTTTAAGAACGGTCCGTGGGAACATTTGGAAATAAATGGACACACGTTAAACATTTTGATAGATACAGGTTCTCCTTATACAATGCAGACAGTGATACCTATACCAACAAACTCGGTGAGGATCCAAGGAAGCTCAAATCAACAATCATCACAGCAGTTGGCTATGGCAAAAGCCCCACCACTATCCTTGGCTAACAATGGATTCATCTAAAGTTTAATGTGTGTACTGCAAACTATACGTAGCAAAAAATGGATCCTCCATAGCCGGGTGGCAAGAACAATCCACATTATGCATCAAAATACTTCCGGGAGAACCCAAACCCATTTTGAGTGTTACTGAACACAATACCTCCTCCAAAGAAACTGTAATGGAAATGTTCCCATATGTGTTTACCAACACAGTGGGGAAACTCAAACAATATTGAAGAAGGTTGCAAGACCAAATGTGCACAAAGTGTGCAGCATAACTGTTGGAATGAAGGATGCTCTGCAGAACGAACTAGAAAGATTGTGCAGCAAAGACATCATTTAACCTATTGAATCTTCCAAATGGTTGGCCCCTAATGTCATTGTTCAGAAGCCAGATAACAGCATTAGGATGTGTGTGGATTTAAGAGACCTAAATGCCAGCTATGAATTGACAGACACCCACTTCCCAACATAAATGAAATGCTATTAACAACGAAACCTGCAAAAGTATTCACAACTCTTGATTTATCATCGGTGTACCATCAGATTGTCTTGGAAGAAAAATCAAGACATTTCACTTTTTTTTGTGACACCACCGGGGGTGTTCAGGTTTAGATGCATGCCGTTTCGGGTTGGCATCTGCAGCAGCTGTTTTTGAAAGACTGATGCAACAGTTATTTGGGGGATTAGACAGTGTATATTATTTCCAGGACAATATACTAATTGCAGCAATGTCTGTAGAAGAACACGATGCAAAATTGTTAGGCGTCCTGCAAACAATCCGTAACAGAGGACTTACTTTGAAGCTTGAAAAGTGTAAATCAAAGTGACTGAAGTAACGTATTTGGGCCATGTTATCATGCAGAGCGGGATCAAACCCAAAGCAGAGCTGGTAGAGACAATATCTAAAGATCAATTGTGATAATTTCTGAGAGTGGCAGCATATTACTCGAAGTTTGTTCCAAACTTTGCAAGCAAAGCAGGAAATGTAAGAGCCTTAATGAAGAAACATGTGCCTTTTCAATGGACAGAACAGTGCCAAATAAAATTGACAGATATTAAGGAGGGAATAATGGAAGCCCCTACCCTCAAAATGTTTTCTCCCACAGCAGTCAATATTCTCGCAGTAGATGCAAGCAACATGGGTCTGGGATGTATACTGAAACAGACCCAAGATGGAAAGGATGTGACCATCGCATTCAGAGTATTGGACAAAGCAGAGCGCAATTATTCAACGATTGAGAGAGAAGCATTAGGAATATATTGGGCCCTTCGGCACTTCAAGACTCTGATTTGGGGCTTACCGATAAAGATCAACACTGACCACAAACCTCTTGTCATATAATTTGTTCTTCCAGGTCACTTTCAACTTCACCAAGGATTAACAGGTAGTTAGAGGAAACAATGCAATACAATGTCAAAGTAATATCCATTTCCGGTAATGCAAATGTTGTGGTATAATATTTGTCGAGTTTGGCGTAGGATGATGCATGCAAAGAGGAACAGGAAGAAGAGGTAGAGGAATGCATTTCAGCAAAAGTTCAGCCAGTAGGAGAGGGGGGTGTAAAGAGGGATGAGGAGATGTCATGGCTTCAACACATGATCCAAGAGGGATGGAAAGATGAAAAAAACAAATTCCAAAGTTACGCACAAGTGTGTGATGAGATACGTGAGAACTGTGGATGCCTGCTCAGAGGAGAGTGTTTGATCCCTCATGTGTGACTTCGAAATAGAATTCTACAACTTGCTCATGAAAGCCACTTGGCTAAAAACCTTACCAAACAACATTTAAGAGTGAAATATTGGTGGCCAAGTATGATGAAAGAGCCAGAAGATTTAGTGAGGACATGTCAGGGTTGCGCCAACAGCGACAAGTCTAGGAAACCGCATGCATCTCTGCTTACGCCAATAAAGATACGTGAGAATGGTTGGTGCAAACTAGCAATTGACATTATTGGTAAATTTGTGATACAAGGAAACTATTAAATATCCATCATTGGTCTTGTGGATTATACATCCAAATGGGTGGAATGGGGAGTTGTGGAAAACACTATCACAACTGGGAAAGTTATCCAATTATTGGAGTCAGTGTTCAACAGAGAGGGAGTCCCAGAGGAAATCGTGATGGAAAATGGGGTACTCTTTGTATCAGAAGAGATGCGCGTTTTTCAAGGAGGAAGGTGCATTAGTCAGACATATCTGACTCTATCATCCCATGGAGAATGGTCTTGTCCAGTGCATGGATGGTGTCATCAAGAATACTATTCAGTTGGCATTGGCAAATACCTTGCTGTGGAGAGAAATGTTGAAAGGGACGCTCATTTCTTATAGAATGACTCCCCATTCTGTCACTGGTGTTGAGCCATTTGTAATGATGACAGGAAGAGTGTCATGCAATAGACTGAACTCATTTTGGATGAGAAAAATCATACAAGGAAAATAGACACAGGAGAAATTCTGAAAAGGGTCCAGGAAAGTCACCACAGATACAAAAAACATTATGACAAAACCAAAGAACCATGTAGTCCATCATTTCAGAAAGGTGATTGGGTCAAAATTAGGAATCCTCAAAGGGTATTATTGAAAGGTTTATCAAGAACGGAGAACAACAAGTAGAAGATTTTGGATGGAAAGGTGTTAAACTGAAGGATGACACAAAGTGGTCGACTGATGATGTAGTTCATGCTCCTAATTATGCATTTGTCGCAATGACCCCGAATGACGTCACTGCACCCGTCTCCTCTGAACATAACATTTGGTGTGCAAGCAGTTCAGGTGGCGGTAGTGTTGGGCCATCTAACAGTGGGGTATCCCTATCCAGTAGATCTGGAAGGGTAGTTCCCCATCAGAGACAAGACTATATATATTACTGAACATGTCTATGAACACGTCTACAGAGTCATGTTTTCCACTATAATTAATACAAGGTGATGTCAGAAGTAGTTATTTCCTATTATTTTCTCTATCCTTTCTCTGCATCCCGGTTTTTCCTCTCTCCCCTTTATGCTTTATTCTTCCCGTATTGGTGATGATTTTAGTTGTCCCTCTTGTTCTTTAATCTCTTATGTGGAGGAGATGTTGTAGATGTGGATCTAGAGCCCTACAGGATGGACGCTCTGGAACACAACGTCTGCGGGGTTCCAGGGAGGATGGTTGGGGGAACTAGGAGAAGCAAAATAGCTTTTTGCTGCACTGTTGTTGCGGTCCCCAATACTCCCACTTTTGAACTTACCATGAATTTACAGAGTGAGCAATCAGGGCATTATTGATCATTCAGAGTGATTCCAAGCCACGTATAAAAGCTCTGGGGAATGCAGAAAATGGCACAGTTAGGACAGTGATCCTGGAAGGAGATTGTGTTACGAGAGATCCAGAAAGAGAAAGAACAGCAACTTCCTGCAGGCTACCACTGTGCTGCTTGAGAAAACGTGGAGGACAAAAAGCACCCACCTACTGAGGGCGCTATCTCAGGCAGTAGGAACCAGAGAAAAGGGAGAACACATCTCCTGTTAGCCTTCAGAGGACTTTATTTCAGACTGAGGAAAGGGGAAATAATTACTTTCTGGTAAGCCTAAGCCAGAGATAATATCCTGGTAATGGGTGGGGGGGGGAGGGGTGTTATGCAGGTAAGGTGGTCCCCTTAGGCAAGTGTAAGGTACCAGAGTGCCCCTTCACATATCTAACTTCAGGAGGTCGATCTGCGACCACAGGGTGAAAATATATGGGCAAAGCAGCACACCAAGTCTGAGAGGTGAAAGTGTGCTGGGTGCTATATCCCTGTGATTGACAGATGGAAGCATGCTGGGTGCTATATCCCTGGGCATGGTTGCCCAAGAAGTGTGTTGGGCACTATATCCTTGTGATTGAGAGGTCAAGGAGCATGCTGGGTGCTATATCCCCGGGCCTGCCAACCCAAGAAGTGTGCTGGGTGCCATATACCTGGGATGAGAGCTCAAGGAGCATGATGGGTGCTATGTCCCTGGGACTGAGAGATGGGAGAATGCTGGATGCTATATCCCTGGGCCTGGCAGCCCAAGAAGTGTGCTGGGTTCTATATCCCTGGGACTGAGAGATACAAGTGTGCTGGGCACTATATTCCTGGTATTGAGAGGTCAAGGAGCATGCTAAGTGCTATATGCCTGGCCCTGCCACTTAAAGAAGTGTGCTGGGTGCTACAACCTTGGGATTGAGAGGTCAAGGAGCATGGTGGGTGCTATATCCCTGAGACTGAGGGATGGAAGCATGCTGGGTGCTATATCTCTGGGCCTGCCAGCCCAAGAAGTGTGCTGGGTACTATATCCCTGGGACTGAGAGATAAAAGTGTGCTGGGTGCTATAACCTTAGTTGAGAGGTCGTGGAGCATTATGGATACTCTATCCTGAGGCTGTCCTGGTCTTAGAAAAAACAATCCAGACTAGAACAAGGAGTCTTTGTAGATAGAGCCTCGGCCCTCATTATCTTCCCATGCTGGCACTGTTAGTGTTGCTATTCCTTTCTGAATTGTAGCTGCTAACCCCAGGTTCCTAGCAGGAATTGAAGTAACCCCAACCTTCTATGTTTGCTGAGTTTTCTATTGTGTGTGCTGTTGATATTGCTTCATCACAGGACTAATCCATGCAGCAGTGGGCGCAGGGGGGTTAGGGAAGTCTCTTGCTATATCACCAAAGAAATGCTGTGAGTGTTCAATAATGGTGTTGCATAATCACAACCAAAGTAGTAGGTGGTCAGAAAAATAAAAAACAGGCACAAAAGTAGACCTCTGGCAGGGAGGTTCAAGCCCAGCTCCCACGGCTGCTCCTTTTTAGTACTTTTGTGTAATGGATCCCTTTATTTATTTATTTTGTTTCATTTTGTATTTGGACAATCTGTTTGTAAACAAAGTTGTGCAATTCAATCAAACAGTGTGTTTCAATTGTAGGCCATTTCATGTTATAACAATTTACATTAAATAAATATAATACTAACATAGAGGTTTCGAGCCTCACTCACAGTCCCGATCCCCTATTTAACAGTCTCTGTACTTTGCTCCAGGGGAGTTGCTAGGTCTGGAAAAGACCCGGAGCAACGCTGATGTCGGAACTGTTGGGACTGGGGGCTAGCTAGTCTTTTGGCTGTCGCTCCTGAGATTCTATCCGGGGCTACAACCAAAAGATCAGGGGCTATAGCCCCCTTAGCCCCCCCCCCAGCAACGCCCCTGCTTTCCTCTACTCTCCCAATGCTCTAGTCTTCAAGCTCATGCAAGCGAACATAATATACTCTGTAGGGCAGTAAATAATGCAACATGTTGGGTACTGCTAAACCTTGCTCATAGACAGTGCACTTTGCCACTAGCGCCACACAGTGGAGAGAGTGTGGAGGTGCACTTAGTTTTCTTTTAGATAGATCAATCGTCGAATAACAAGAAACAAATGCACACATTGCGCGTTACATGTCAGCCGCAATTAGAAATGAGATGGCAAGTACCGCATATTTTTAGGGCACTGTGTTTGCACTTGTCAAGAATTATCTCACCCATCAATGGAATCCCTTTACCAAAATATTTCAGACAACGGAAGTAATAGATAGCCCATATCCATTGACGCATTCCTCCCCGTGCCATCCCAGGAAGTAATTTTAGCCTTGACTGCTCGGCCGTCTCTTCACTAGCCTGTTGCAGCTGACGCTGTGTTAGTGAACATCAGTAATGGCATGCATTATTGCACTGGGACTGTGTGTAATGGATCTTTCCCTTACCCGGGCAAACAGGAGCATCTGCTGTTACAATCTTCAGACTGAGGTGTCAGAAGCTCAGCATCCTGAGTGCAGATCCACTACGCTTTGCCTGCCAACCCAGGCGACACAAACGTTGATCATTGTGAGTTCATTGATTTCATAAAAACGATTTGTCCCCAATGATTTTACTTTCCTTGACATTAAGGTCCTTTGATGCACTTTGATGTTTTGGAAGGATTTCATGCACTCATCCTCCTTCTTTGCAGCAAAGATGACAATATTCTGCACTCAGCTCAGGTTTAAGTGCCCACCAGAGTCTAAGGCCCAGGACAACCAATGGCCTGCCTCCGTTTTTGAGGCATTTGAAGCAGCACCATTGGAGCAGGTTTGAGCTGAAGGACCATAGCGATCTAGTTGGAATATGGTGAAGGCTTGTTTCTTGGGGGTATCTTGGGCCCTTACATCAGTACTATTTGTCAACAAAGCAAAGAGGTTTGAATCTGATTCACAGGCAGCCAGTGGAGTGTTTCGGGGCTGGTTTATGTGTCCCGGTTTCAGCATGTTTAGGCAAAGTCTGTCGACCGGGTCCTGGACTCTCTGTAGAAAGTCTGTCGACCGGGTCCTGGACTCTCTGTAGTCTGTTTAGGAATATTTTTGAAGGCATGGATATAACATATTGCAATAGTCAAAGTGGGCCATCACCAGGGCTCTGGTGAACTCCACTCAATGTTCGGTTTGAAAGAGACTAAACATGTTCCACTTGATAACACAGCACTGTATCTGGGATTCGAGCCCGGATGTGAGGCAAGAAAGTTAGCTGCAAGGCCACAAGAATCTCTTAGCAGGTCGTTGTGAAACACTCATATTGACATCTTACTGTAAAGGACACGTTTTCTTACACATTTTAAGAAACACGTGCTATTTTTGAGAATTGTATTTTTCATTTTTATTTTATAGACCATTTTTGTTTTTTGTGTGGCAGAATGTTTGAAAATTATGATTGAATATAAAAGTATGACAAGAAAACTGCCAAATTAATTGGAGATACTGGGCTTCATTACGAGAATGGCAGTAGCCATGGAGCTATCAGCTCCATGGCTGCCCCCGTTCCGGGCTCCATTACCAGGTTCCTGCAATGGGGACTTACCGGGTTACTCCAAGATAGCAGGACTCGGTAAGTCCTCCATGCAGGAACCCTTCCCCATTCCCACTTGAGCCCCCATAGGGCTCAATGGGAATGGGGAAGGAGGTAATAACGGGCAGAGTACAACTTGCCCGTTATTGCCTCCCCCCTCTTCCCCTCGCGGGACCCGGAAAGCACACCTGGTTTTACCAGGCGTGTGATCCGGTCCCGCGATGGGAAGCTCGTAATCGGCGCTCCCGAATTGAAGGGGGCCGGTCCCGTACCGGCCCCCTTCAATCCGGGAGCGCCAGGGTTCTAATGAGGCCCACTGTGAATGGATATCTATGTATTTTGAAAATGGTATGAACAATACAATGTTTTCACTAAATAATTGATGCAAAAACAATAGAAAAAATAATGACACAAACTGAAGAAGATATATAAAAACACAATGGTGAAATTGGCTGAAAGCACTTAAGTCCGGAGAAATGTACTGGCATTATTTGCAATAAGAGTAGACTGAATAATTTAGAAATATGCATAAAGCACCTTTTCTTTTCAGCAAGCAATGTTTTTAAGAAATTTCATTTGGGGAATGCTTATTTGCCCTGTGGACTTTGAGTTAGAAATGACATCTTATAATTAAATATGCAAATGTCTTTCAATTTACCTTCACTGCCCGTGACGTCACTCCCCTATGCCAGAGTCCCCCCTCCCCACTATTGTTTAGCACTCAAGCCCTGAACAATCATTAAATCCTCTTGGTTGCAGAAAGGATGAAATATCTTGGGAAGACTAGTACCATGACTGCTTTCTTGGTGCAGGCTCATTCTCAGGGGTTCCGTTGAGTCACTGCATAGTGCGGGACAGGAACGTCTGGTTCCTGTGCCCCATATCGCATCATTCGGAGAACCCACTATGCTCTCAGTGGACACCAGTAATGTCAAAACATGGCGGCCTGCCATTAGAATGGATCCCGGCAGACTCTGCTTGCTATTAGACTCTGCTTGCTATTAGACTCTGCTTGCTATTAGCACATGTTGAAAGCAGGCAGAGTCTGTAGAGGTCCCTAGATCTGAAATGGAACCAGAATACTAATGGCGGCGTCAATGCATGCCTGTTCCCTGGATGAGCAGTAATGCTCAGGGAGCGGAATGTCTACCCTGGCACCACCTCCATGAAAATAACCTGTTCCAAATAGTGCAAATGCTGTCAATTCCACAGATACATTGTTTTCATGAGTTTTCCCTCATCCGTACCATTCTGCAGCCTCAGCAAAAGAGGGTGTACGGTGGATGGGCCCATGTTCTGGAACAATTTAGCTGCCAACCTCTGGAACAAGAGCCACCAAGAGTCCTGGAAGGACCTGAAACTGTTGCTCTTCAAGCAATGTTTTGCCTGCTACCCCCACTGAGTTAGGACTCTCCCACTATACATGCCGCGACCATCTCGCACACTCTACCACTGGCCATCTTTCGAGGAAGTAACAGAACCCATATGGCCATTGTCACCAGCATGCTTTGAGTGACAACTCAAGATTCTATTGCGACCAAAAGGATTGATATGATATGATATGGCATTTATAAGGCGCCTATACACAAGTGTTCAGTGATTGACTGCAAGTGGAGACCCTCGCATCAGGAAACATGGTGAAGAAGGCGCACGGAAGCAACCACGATGATGCATAAAGGTCTTCATGAAACAAATAAAGAGAACGTGCCCATTATTTATTGTATCTTCTTTAATATGACCATCTCTCAAGATGCAGAGCAGTTACAGGACAGCCACTACTCAGAACAATGCTTTAGCATCTGCATAATATTCAGTGGAAGACGCTGTCGTGCTTGCTCGGGTCACACTCTGCCGGGGTATGAATTGTAGTGAAAGGACACCACACAGAAATTCCAACTACAACACCATGCGACCTCACGTGTGGCAATAATGCCACATAAACACGCCACAATCACTGAATGTGCTATTCTGTCAGGTACCGGTAAGCGACAGCCTGCTTTATCTGACCACTTTGGAATTCACTCTGCATGCAAAGTTACTACTTCTTTGCAAATAATATCGGTGTGCCAAATGGCCACTACTCTGCTCAGTGTCTTATATTATACAATCAATTAGTGTCACAGGTTTCCCACCCATTCCCCTCTCTTCCCCCATCAACCTCTGACGCTGACACCATAGGCACACCATCACTGTCCTTTGAAAAGCTGTGGAGTCCTGCCAAGGTATGTTTGCCTCATATCTGACACCGCAAGACAGGCAGGGATGTCATTTCACCACAATGCCAGGGGTAGCGGAAGTGACATCACACGACCCATGACCCCCTGATGACGTCACAGGAAGTGATGTAGTTTGACACCCACCCTGAAGTGCTATCGCGGGAAGCAATGGAACGCAACCTTTCACCCGTTGACAAAACAGAAAGGAGCATCACATAGCATTGTACACTACAAAAAATATGGGTATGATATCACTATAATGTGATGTACATTTCATACAAGAATGGATCACCATATGTATCGTTAATATCAGTGTGTATAGGCCCATATTACCAAATTACTGTGAAGGCAAGCATACGTCCATGACCAAATGATGTGTTATTATATAGCACTTACGCTTAAACACTTTATATAGAAAAAATATACACCCAATATCACCCAACTTGTGTTGGTACTCATTTATCGACCTCAGAAGGATGAAAGGCTGAGTTGAGCCATTTAAGAACATACTAAATCAGTGACTAGCCCCCTGAAGTGTGCCTGAAATAAACCTTTAATGAGTCTGGCAATTATTGTATAGAATTCCAGAAAGACACATTATGTGTTATTCCTATTCTTTCTTATTTAGGGTCAGTGCTGAAAGTGTTAGTCTTGTGGCACTCCTAGTCTTTTTCTTCTTCTTTTTTAAGGGGCCTGAACAAGAAAGCCAGCCACCCCAGAAGTAAAGAGCCACATGGTGCTGGCCACAGCCCAGGAGTGTGCATTGCAAATAAAAACCAAAAAAAAAACAAAAACAAAACGAAGAACATTTTTCTTTTTTTTAGAGGTCGCAAGGGAGACCCCAGAGGTCGCAGTTGTGGCCTCTGGTGACCCCCAAATGACGTCCCTGGAGACAGGACGTCACACAGACATACGCTCATCACCTCATTAAACTCTGACCCCTTGCCAACACCAGCACCTTCCCTACTCTCAAGTATGTGCCAGGACTGGCCCCTTCTGCTCTGGAAAACAGAGATTGCATGAAATGTTTGTCAGCACCACAAGGTTGTGTAAATCGCAGAGGTGCTCTATATAAATCCCACATAACATGTTTTCAGGGTCACAAAGTTATTGCTAACCAGAAAAGATTTTGCTCCTTCCAATACCCAACGGTTCCATAGACACAGGTTGGTCCCCGACCCCATTAAAGAAGGTGTAGTAACCCCACTGCCAGAAAAAAAAACCTGCCTTCAACCCTAAACAAGCAGGCAATCTATGGCCTATTACCATCACCCCCGTTGTCTTGAAGATTGTAGACAAAATTGCTGCCACCTAGCTACTGCAACACCTAGAATGCTCGGATATCCTCCATCCTCGACAATCAGGCTCACAGGCAAACCATGGGACAGAAAGTGCCCTGTTGGATCTCCAAACACTCTAGTTTGACACCTTGGACAGAGGCAAGACAGGGCTGCTGATATTGTTAGACCTGGCAGCAGTGTTCGACTTGGTAGATCACAAACACCTGGTGGAGACACTAACAACCACCGGAAATTGCTCAAGCGAGGCCACGGACTGGATCTGCTCATTCTTGAGCAACAGAAAGTCTAGCATGTGTTGGGGTAATGCCACTTCAGAACCAGAGCAAATACACTGTGGAGTACCGCCGGGTGCCTGCCTGTCCCCAGCTCTGTTTAACATTTACGTCAGACCCCTCTGCGACTACCTGACTAATATGGGGATACAGTTTACAAACTATACAGACGATATTCAACTCCTGGTGGAGTTAAGCGGCAATTACATCACAGAGTCAGATAGGTTAACCATCATATATGAGTCGGTTAAGAACTGAATATCACAAAACTGGATGTGCCTAAACAGTGCTAAAGCTGAACTCATGGGATCTACGCATGCCAGGGCAAAATTGGATCCCAAATACGTAAAACTGAATATCAAAGGCAGTTGTATGCTTTTATTGGACAAGGTTAAGACCATTGGTGTCTGCCTAGAGGCCTCCCTTGGGGCTGAAGCACATGTAGGCAGGGCCGTCAAGAGATCCCAGTACCATTTGAGAGTGCTGAGGCAAATCAAACCATTTATGACACCCAAGATCTCTGAAACCCTGGTCAGGGCCATCATCATGCCCAGACTTGATTATTGTGATGCCCTTCTGATTCGTGGCAACAAAGACTGCATCCATAACCTCCAGGTGATCCAAAATGGGGCAGTCAGGATTGTTTGTGGTACTACGAGAAGAGAACATATCTTCAGCACTAGGAAAGAACTGCACTGGCTGCCAGTGGCTGAGAGAATACACTTTAAAGTTATCTCCTTGACCCACAAGTGCCTCTATGGAAATTCACCCTCTTACCTCAAACATAGCCTCAAGTTATATGAACCATGTGGCCCCTGCGCTCAAGTAACACTCAGCACTTAGTTAACCCAAAAACTAAAAGAGTGAGGGGAAAGGTCAAGCGATCATTCCCAGTCCAAGAAGCTGGTGCCTGGAACACTTTACCCATAGACCTACGACAGGAAAAACACCTGTTGGCATTCCGAAAACACCTAAAAACTCTTTTATTTGAGTAATGGATTCTGAGACCTGATCCTGTGCAGCATCCCGTCTTTTCCTTAATGTCCTGTGTTGATGTGCCCCTTGATGCCTGCAGGCTATGGTGTATGATCAAAACAAATAAATAAATAAATAAATAAATAAATACATTTCAACGAAATAAATTACTTCGATGCAGTTTACTTCAATGAAATTACTTAGAATACTACAAAATGTTTTTTTGGGGGTCGCCCCAAACTCCCTTCCCCTCCACTTCAACCTCCACCTCTCCCCCTTTTACATCTTACCCCCCAAACATATGAACATTTAAATGTGTTTTCGAAGTAATTTCCCCAAAGTAAATTACAACAAATTTGCTTTGTGGAAACCCAGGGATACCTACCCAACACAAGTCAAATGTATCCAGAACTGTACTTGTTCATTCATGATGTATTTGTGTTTATCATGTTTTATTC
Organism: Ambystoma mexicanum; assembly: GCF_040938575.1. Classification (NCBI taxonomy): domain Eukaryota; kingdom Metazoa; phylum Chordata; class Amphibia; order Caudata; family Ambystomatidae; genus Ambystoma; species Ambystoma mexicanum. The sequence goes on from NC_090940.1 coordinate 181,043,774, forward strand.
TCATCATGGTTTGATCTGGGTGATGGAGCCAATGAACTCTAGCCCCTCCTTCTCCCACACACCAGCCTTAGATCACTCACAGTTGCGCGCACCTATACACGTGGGTCTCCGCCACCATTACAGGCAACTGTTGATGCACGGTGGGAATGGAGGAACAGCAAGGGTTTGTATTGGTCCTTCTGTCCATTACTGTACGCCACAGAGGCAGTTAACAAGTCATTCTGCCTCCACTTCCTTGCTACTGTTGCTGCGAGCTCCAGCCGACAGAGACCGTGAACTATGTTCGCTCAGTCAGCCCGCACACACGAATGTGCATCTGTCTATTGATCAGTCTGAGCAGCGATGAAAACACTAACAGCGGAGGCTGTGCGCTTTATGAGACAAACCACATGTCAATGGAATATCAATACTTTAGGTTGTATCTGCATTTGGTCCTCTGCTGTGGCATTGAGGTTACATTGATCTGCTGAGCTCCATTCTCCAGAAAGAGGAAATGCAACACGGAGCATCCTCCATGTCTAAAATCTGTCCTATCCCAGGAAGCTGCCATCCAGTATTAGCAGTGGCAGGGAGACCCAGGAGTAAACTTGGAGATACCCTGGCGTGCAAGCACATGCTAGAGGAAAGGCTGGTCCGGAATTGCATCTCCCTCACCCGTAACTGCGGGCTTTATACACAATGCCTGCATTAAAGGCTAGATTTCTCAAATCCTGCTGTGCTCGTTTTGTCATTTTGTAGTAATGTATATTGTGAGATTGTTCTGCTCCTGCTAAGTCTCTAACCACTCGTTTTTCAAAGGTTTCTATCTCTGGATTTACCATGTTAGTGGTGGACTAAAAGGTTGATACACGTCTTAGACCAGCCCACATATTTCTGCACCCTCCGCAAATCATTGTTATGTTCTGCCTCTCTTATCATGCTTCAGTCAACTTTTCGAATTGTCAACATTCCTTGGATATCTTGGATTACGTTTTCACTGAGTGTCTGGGGTATGGACCCTTCGCTTTGACCTCTCCATCCTCCTTCTGTGATGTCCTATCTAAAGAAACTCAGTATTTTGTCGATGTACCCTCACCCAGGCCATTGTTGTCTGTACTAACATAAAGTGGAGGGTTTACATATCTCAGTTGTCTTTTCTTACCCTTACCCCACCATTGGCCTCTTGTGGGGTTAAAACCACCTCTTGGTGTGTTGAATGGTTGTTCTTATCCCTTTGCAAGGGGTGAGGAGTTTGGTGTTGGGACAGCAAGGTCCCCTGTGCTCGTCTGTGTTCAAAGTTGGGCCTGCAGCCTAGCACATAGTTTTGTCAGGGAACCAAACTCCAAGGTTCCCAGGAGGTTTGAGGAGAAGTGGGTGGGTTGACAAAAACTTTGTTTGTTGGTGGCGCTGGCAAGAGGATTGGTACTCCAGTACTATCACTTGTTATCACACATTTGAGTCCTCAGTATTGGACGAAAGATACAGTGTTCGAAGTGTTACTTTTTACACTCGGCTTCCTTGAGAACAGGCTTGTTGCAAAGACGGCACAGGGGAGGAGGAGGGGGTGTGGCTGGCTAACTGTGCGCAGCCCCCGGGGGAGAGGTGCAGGCCTGCAGGCCGGCGCTTCTGCGAGGCCTACTAGAACCAGTACAAAATGGAGTCGGTAACCGTACAAAATGGAGTCGGGAGTCCATCCTCTTATAGGTGTCGCACATGTATGTGTTGCCCCAAGGCTGTCCAGAACCTTGGCCAGAGTCGCATGGTCAGCTGTGGAACGAGCATAGTGTCCATACGGGGACGGGAATGGAGGGTAGGGAGGCCGGGAAGACCTTTCTTCACTTACAGAAGTTAGGGGGTTTTCTTTTAGTTCCAACAGATAAACTGCCATTGGACAGAAACAATGTGTCTCTTTTTCTTATTTACATATAATTTTCTTGGGCTCTTTCTTTACCTTTTTCCGCTGATGCGTGCTCACGCGCGTTTATGAGTTGTTTTCCTGTGTAGTGGTCAGATGTTCCCAACGCGTGGAAAATGCCGCCACTGCCTGGCTTTGATAGGAGGTGAACCAAGTTCTTATAGGCCACTGTAAATGGAGCGTTGCCATGAGGATGATTGACAGAGAACTGGAAGTACCCATATGTCATTAAGGTGATGCCCGGCCACTGAGTGCCAGGTAGAGTCTAGTGAAACTGTCCAAACTAAGTTAATCGAGGAATTTCTGAATCTAGGTCCCTCTGAAAGACAGGTCTCATCTTCATGTAATTTGATTTCCATGTGTTTTTTTTATGAAGCAAGGTTGTAATACAATTCCAAAATGCCCACCTCTTAGCAGAGAAGATTCAGCCCACTTTCCCAAGTACATGACAAATATATCTCAGTTTAATCTGAGGACACTTGTAGACTAGTACTATTTTCACAATAATAATAATAATATTGTGCCTTTCATAATAATGTGTGCTCTTATATATCACTTAATGGTGGATTCCTCACACTTTTAAGTACTGTAATAATACGTGTTATTACTATCCCATTTCATGGTCCTCAATTTAGCGATCTCAAAAGGATGAAAGTCTAAGTCGGCCCTGCCGCAGGATTCAAGCCTGCAAGCTGCACCCTGGCCACATTGAAGAGGCAAGCACTTTGCCCGCTAATGGATTAAGCAATGGGATTCTTGTTACAAAAAATACAGGCTCCGTTTTTTGCACTTCTGGTTAGTCAGGGGTCCGGCTGTGTATGATTACGCAAAGTAGTCCTTCTGGATGATGACAGCCGTAAAACAGGTCAATGTGGTTCATTTCACTATACAATTGAATCTAGGTGCATATTTGAATATAGCCACTGTATTTAATCTAGGGGCATATTTGAGTACAACCAGTGTATTGTATTTATGTGTGTTATGAGTATCACCACTGTATTAAATCTAGGTACATATTTGAGTATAGCCACTGTATTTAATCTAGGTGCGTATTTGAGTACAGACAGTGTATTGTATTTATGTGTGTTATGAGTATAGCCAATCTATTGAATCTAGGTGTATCTTTGAATATAGCTACTGTATTAAATCTAGGAACATATTTGAGTAAAGCCAGTCATAGGGCCTCATTACACGGATGGCAGAGAACCATGGCGCTATTAGCGCCATGGTTCATGCCGGTAAAATACCGGCACCGCCTTGGCGGAAAGGGGAATTACCGCCCCATTCCAAGGTTGGCGGGGCGGTAATTCCCCCTTCCCCCATTGCCCTTCCCCATTCCCATTTTTGCCCCATAGGGCTCAATGGGAATGGGGAAGGCGCTAATTACGGTATCGCAAATTGCGGTACCGTAATTAGCTCCCTCGGTCCCTTTGCGGGTTGGTTTTTAACGCCTGCAAAAAGCAGGCGTTAAATCCCCCAACCCGCAAAGGGACCTCGTAGTAAGGCGGTAAGGATTTACCGGTACCGGTATTTTACTGGTACCGGTAAATCCTTACCGCCATCCGTGTAATGAGGCCCATAGAATCTAGGTGCATATTGAGTATAGCCACTGCATTGAATATAGGTGCATATTTGAATATAGCCACTTTATTAAATCTAGGTGAATATTTGAGTATAGCCACTGTATTGAATCTAGGTGCTTATCTGTGTATAGCCACTGCATTGAATGTTGTTGCATTTTTAGTAGAGCCACTGTATGGAATTTAGGTGCGTATTTGAGCATGGCTACTTTATTGAATCAAGGTGCATTTTTTAGCATAGGCAGTGTGCGAAATGTAGGCGCATATTTGAGTAAAGCCACAGAATTGAATCTAGGTGCATATTCTAGTTTGCCACGGTTATTGATTGTTTTTAGTATAGTCACTGTGCTTAAATTCAGCTGCACTAGGTTAAAAAGGGTACTGACCGCATATTTGACTGGTGCCAATATCGCAATCATACCCATACTATTTGCACGACCCCTGGTGCCCGTGGTTGTTTTATGCTCACGGCCACCATTGGTTCTAGAACGTATTCACTAACTTCACCTGTATGGCACATAGGGGTATGATTGGGATATTTGCACACGTCCAATATGCTGTCTTCCTCACTATGCCAATTGAATGATGAAATATAAATATTGATGAAATTAATTTATGAATGTTACATGATCCAATACTATCACATGACGAGATGATTAGTTCTTATTGAAAGTAGCAATAAAGGGATCATGAGTGGATTAGTTCATTCTATGTTTATGATACCAAGGCATTGAGTTCATTCGATTTGCTCTGTTAATCAATTGTTTAAAATAAAAACGAACTTGGTCCAACAAGAGCACCCCTTTTGTTGTAAGTAGCTAGATACCCCAGTTCCTGTGTGAGTAGGGGTCCCTTCCTTTCTGTGTATTATAAATAGGGCACTGCTGCCCCTTGAATCTTGCCACTGTTTCTAAACCCTGCTGCTGCCTTCTGACGTATGCCACTTTTTGAATCCTGCTGCCCTTGGAATCTTGCCACTTTGTTGCAAGCTAGCTGTGCTCTGAGGTTTGCCACTTTACTAACCACCCTGCTCCTGCCCCCGTGTTGCATACCTCCCAAGTTCCACACACGCCCAAAGGGCCAGCCACACTACCCACAAAAACACACAAACCACACATTCACCAAAAGAACAAACAACCACAAACAACCCAGACACTGTACCTCAACCCTCTAGTTACAACAGGCCAGTGCACACAATGAAAGCACACTCAGAACGCTGACACGCACAGACGCCAGTTTCTCCTGGTTCTGCAAACATCAACAGAAGAGCACAACCTCTATCCTATCCCTGTTACCTAACTAACCACCCCCACCCACTTCTTACCAAGCCACGTGAGCGCATGGAGACCATACAAATGGTAGCGGTGTGCAGTATAAATCAATATAGCGTAACATATACCCTTAGTCAGTGCCACAGCTGGTAGTCTTACAGTTTATACCCCATCTCCACTGTTGGGTACCATTTGCCTTTTGCATCCCAATGCTTAGGAGCACACCGCAAGGGCCTAACTGGTTTGTCCCGCCCAATGAGGGCCATAACCTGCACAGCAACATCTTACCATGGTTGGAGCTCCAAATGGACCTTCTGTCTTGTTTGGGTGGTAATCCACAGAAAAATAGTTGTATTCCTGATGCTCGCCTTGAAGGGGCTTTGCAAGATCAACTATCTAGCAGACCATTATGAGATCAGAGCATGTTAGATTATGGCACCACTGCTTACTGTGGTAGAACTAAAGTGGCAATCATTGATACTTCCCCGACTCTTTATCAACTGGTTGGATCTTTCCATCTGAAACCTACAAATATGACCATTCACATGATGAGTGCTGTATCTGAAAGTGTCTCCTCTTGCGCACTGGAGGAAGACAATAACGAGCACACAGAATCAACACGTGCAACATGTGTTCTCTTTCCTTGACCATGCGAAGACGAGTTTCTAAATTCTGCACCCATTCTGACGATTCCACCATCAAACCTGGATAACACAATAGCATTAATCATTGTGACTTTATAAGGTGTATTTATTTATTTATGAATTTGTAAAGTAAAGCATGGCTAAGACAGAAAGGTTTCTTGGGACTGGGGGGACAAGACCCTCCCAAGGGGGTCAGTCAGAGTAGCAACAATAGCCTGCGAAGAAGAATCAAGTGTTCTCGTTGAATGAAAAAGGTTTTCAGGGCCTTTCTAAAGGCAAGCTGGTCACTGGTTGCACGTAAAGAAAGAGACAGCGAGTTCCACAGCTGAGAAGCAGCCACTGAGAAGGCTCTGCCTCCAATAGTAGCTCTGGAAAAACGGGGAACCATCAGCAGTAAATAATTATATGAGCGAAGGTTCCTGGAGGGAGTGTACTTGATACATTTCTTCTGAAGGTAAAGAGCACCTTCCCATAGCATACCCGATGGACAATACACATGTACTTAAACTTAATTTGCACCTCCACAGGAAGCCAGTGGAGGATCCGAAGCACTGGGGATACATGAGAAAATATAGGATGATCAGTAGCTGAACAAGCTGCAGAACTCTAAAATACGTGCAGACGCTGAATCAAATATTTGGGCTGAGAAAGCAGCGTGGAATTGCAGTAGTCTAGGGTCCCAGCGATAGTCACTGAGACTACAAGACCACGAAGGTCCACTGGGATGAACTGGCAAATTTTCTGCGAGATCTTCAATTTAAGATGCCCTGAACTACACCTAGCGGCTACCTGCGGAGCCAGCAAGAGGGACAATGCCACATTAAACCCCAAGTTCTTAACAGCTGACACTGGGACCAGCAAAGGGCCAAGTGAAGAAGGCCAGTAGTCAGCAGTCCACATAGCCTGAGCCTAGGCTGAACGCCCCATGACTTCAGTTTTACCAGCTTTGAGACTAGGCCAATTGGCATTCATCCTCCTGTCTATGTCATCAATGAAGTTTCTCGGTCTCACAGTCCTGCTCTCGGTCGATTCTCAGAATCAGCTGCGTGTCCGCTGCATAGGCGCAAAAATGGCTCCCACCCGTTACGAATAAGTCTAGCGAGTGGGAGAACATAAATATTAAAGAGCAGAGGGGAGATCGCCGACCCCTGGGGACACCGCAAGTCAGTTCAGGTGGTGCAGACGTAAAATGGGGGAAACACTTGTGTATAGGCGCGTTATAAATGCCATATCATATCAGAGAGAGCACCTTTGAATGATTATCAAGGAAGACTCTAAACCAGGCAAGAACCCACCCTCCAATCTCAATCTCCTCAGGGTGGTGACACAAAATAAGATGGTCAACTGTGTTAAATGCCGCTGAGAGGTCAAGCAGGATCAACAGACCAACTCTGCCCTGATCCACAATTATGGACAAATCATCAATAACAGAAACCTGCACTGACCCCGTTCCGATAGATGGTCTAAACCCAAACTGAAATGAGTCCAGAATATTCTTGTGCTGGAGAAAGTCTCTAAGCTGTGGGCTAACGATTGCTTCAAAGGTCTTCATCAGAAACCTCAGGAGAACAATTTGGCGAAAGTTGGCCGGATCTGCAGCTTCTAGCATTGGCTTTTTCAGGATAGGAGATACTACTGCCCACTTAAGGTGTTGAGAAATTACCCCCCCCCCCCTCTCAAGGAGCGGTTCAAAGCCACAGTCAGCAGTGGCATAAACCCAGTGCCAGGCTTTTTTATCATTTTTAACGGGATGGGCTCGGAAGGAGAGGGGGACTTCATTGATGAAACAATTGTCAGAATCTGATCCTCTGTTCCCGGGGAGAATTCAAGAAAGGGAGCACTGCCCACAATTACCCTCCCTTCTTGGAACAGATCAATAGGCCGCTCCAGAACACTAAGGGCAACAGAATTCAGAAACTTAGTTATTTTGTCATTAAAAAACAGTGAAAGCGAGTTCTATAGGTCTTGAGAAGCTGAAATAGGTTGACCCACATTCTCTGAGCCTAACAATTCTCATATAACAGCAAAATGTTCCCTAGACTGATTTTTCGCAGCCAAAATACGGCCTGAGAAATAGCTAGTCTTAGCTTCCCCAATAGTCTCGGGAGGATATCTCAGGGGCCACGTGCTCGCCTTAGAAGCACGACGACACGGAGCAACACAGGTTCGATCCCCGGGTCCGTGCAGTAGAAACCTCTGGGTATTAAGCATGTTATAAATAACCTATCATATCAATAGCCTTATGATAATGGATGTGAGCCACCATAAGGGCCACTCTATCCTCTTCACAGTAGCCTCGCCACCACAGACGTTCGACCTGCTTATATTGTAATTTAAGATTGCCTAAACGTGGGGAACACCATGGAGCCAATAGCCTAGTTGGCTTTATCAGCTTATTTTCAAGGGCCAAAATATCCACAGCGGCGTGAGACTGGAGCAAATCCAAATGAGGTGCCGAATTGGCGTGGTCATATTGTTCCCTTATAGTGGCTAAAAGTGTGTCGAAGTCAACACGCTTCCGTGACGTGATGCTAAATAGGCGTGTCTCCGATATCCAGAGATCGAAGGAATAAGGCAGGAAAAAGGGACCAAATAATGGTCTGTCCATTCAACAGTGAGGGTCGTATCCACCATCAGACTTCCAGCCTCCGCAAAAATAAGATCCAGTGTATGCTAAATATATGCATCAGGCCTGCACAGAATTGGGTACAGTGTAGGTCGGCCATGGTGCTCACCAAATTGGCCGCATGAGTATCAGTCTGGTCAACCACATGGAGATTAAATTCTCCAAATATGAAAATGCCTGGATACTTTAACAGCAAATCATCCACCAAATCTGCAAAAGTAACTGAAAAGGAGAGATCATGTGTAGGAGGGGCGATAAATAACTAGAACACATAGTCATGTTAGGAGACAACACCAGTCGGGCTGAAAGAGACTTAATTTTTATAGAGTGGTCACATGGAATGATAGAACATTGACGATTAGATTTACGAATCAATGCAACACTATCAGCTGGGTGGGTGGTGTTCCAATCTGGCGGAACAATAGAGTACGCCCCTGGGATGGCCTGATTGAGATCTGGGGCTGATGCCTCCGATAGCCACTATCCGTGACACAGAACAGATCTGGGTCTTGTGTGGAGAGCAAGCCAAAGATGTCTAGCTTATGTCAGGCCATGGAGCGGGTATTACACAGCAGCCCATAGGGGGGTAGCTTCCCCGGGAACGGAGGCCAGCCAGGATGTGGCTTGGTCATGCCTCCAGCCCTTGGGCCAGGCAACTAAATCAGGAGCAAGGCCACAGAGGGCCGCCCTGGTATAAAGGACACTTTTTGAAGGAGTCGAGACACAATCCATCCACACCCCGGCCGGAGCACGGACGGGCATAGACGGGCCTGCCTTTAGCGCGCCACAGGAACTGGATATTTCACTTTCACCTTTATTCCATGAAAGTCAGTACAAAGACATTTGTGCAGTACAAAATGACTTGGCACTGACTTTGCCCTGCAAAAATACACGTTGCACAGTTCCGTGAATCAGGGTTTGTGTCGGCAGGGCAGCGTCACTTTTCAGCAGTCCAAAGTCACTTTGAACTATGCAAATAATTCCATGAATCGGGCCCATAGTCTAGAGAAGTTGTCGTCGAATGTGGCCCATAGAAAGACTTCAATTGAGGGCCTCTGGAAATGTCCCATTTCAGAAGGTCCAATGAAGGCCATACTACAATTCGATGAGGTTTTGCGGTGTGTGTGTGACTGAATATCATAGCACAGTTTTCCTATGGAATTAGAACTTTTAAAACTACATGACACGGTAGCCTCTCTCTTGCCCAAAGACACGGTAACATGTCCCGATGTGAGGCGCAGCACGTTTTTATAGAAGTGGCCATAGTGAACCTCTACGGTTGTTTATCATGAAAGTTGTTTTCGCTGGACTTCGACGGTCCTAGCAATTACTCAGTATGTAATTGTGCTCAAACCCAAAAAAAAAGATTGTGTCCTTGGGGAACCGTCTTTCAATACGTTCCCATCGTAGATGTTTTTTTGGAGTTTTTTTTTACGCGGAAAACAGTAAACAGAAATCTGCATTTGTTCTTGCTATTAATCTTTGTAGGCTGAGAGCCCTGTGGGATGTTCTAATACATAGTGACATGCCTCACAACTCCCACATCTCTCTCTCTCTGAAATGTCGCGGATGAATTAATGCTGGTCTCCAACTCTTTGCGCCGGTGCCGCGTTCCCACCGGCGTAACCACGAGATACTGCAGCAAATCAGTCACGTAGGTGATCAGCCTTTTACTACTTGTCTGATTTATTTTCCCAGAACTCAACCTTCACAATAGAATAGGTAACATTGGAATTCTCTGTCTCCGATTGCATGTTTCCTTACTCAGTGGAACTTGGGGAATACCCTAAAGTGGGGACGTGTAAATCTTGTAATTTCACAACCCTGTGTTTCCTGTTCATGCCCCACTCTTTCTTTCTCAGGGACAGATTTTTCATGTAGCATTCGCACTCTGTTTCTGCTGCACTTCTTCAGGACACTTTGGGACACTTCAGGACACTTTGGGCCTAATTCACAGAATGTTTAGCGTGGAACAAAGTGACTTTGAACTACAAAAAATACACTTTGCACCAGATCTAATTCGCAGAGCGGAGCAAAGTGACTTTCCACTCCAAAAGTACTTTTTGCACCATGCTAAGTGGGCCTAATTAGGCAATATGACCCATGGAGGTGGGGGCATTACCGGTCGGGAAATGCCCCGGGTGCCATAACCGGCCGGGTAATGTCCCTGGGGCATAACTGGTGAGGTAATGCCCCCGGGCCATAGTTAGAAGCCCAAACAAAGCAAGGGCTTTAATGGAGCCCCATGGGCATTAACCGACCGGTAATGCCCCTTCTGAGGGTCATATTGCCATTAGTACCCCGTCACGTTGTACCAGGGTACTAATTGCACTATTTCTCAAGTCGAGAAACGGTGCTGCGGTACGTGGTCCCTTCTCCCTTTCCATGGCGGCCATTGAATGTTATGTTAAAAAATAATATATGAAATTGCCGCCATGGAACAGGGAGAAGGGACTACACTTCCATGATGGCCAGTGGCGAAAGAACCCAGAGTTGCAGCGGTGATTGCGAGCCTTGTCATTCTTATCAAGCTCATTGTCCCTCGCTGGGTACTAATTCACAAAAAAAGCACTAGGTCTGAGCAGACACAGTGCATTTTGTTCTGGATTGGGACGATTTAGAACAGTGCAAAGAATACTTTTACAGTGCAAAGTCACGTTGCTGCCCTCTGTGAATTAGGCCCTGTACAAAGTGTATTTTTGCAGTGCAAAGTCACTTTACTCCGCGCTAAACATTCTGTGAATTAGGCCCTTTAGATTAATTTCGGCCACTCGCAAAAGTGTCTTTAAAAGTGGCGCAATGCAAAGAAATATGATTTGCGCTGCGCCATCCTATTTGCCTAGTAATGGGCCACGGTGTCGCTTGACGACCGTGAAGCCGATATTTTTCAGCAGCGCCTGACTTTGGGGGTCATTACGAGGTTGGAGGTAAGGGATTACCGGCACCGGTAAGGGTGCCAATGCCGGTAATCCCTTACCTCCGTATTCCGAGTTCCCTTTGCGAGTCCTTCCTTACCTCCTGCTTTTAGCAGGAGTTAAGTACGGGACCTGCAAAGGTACCTCGGAGGTAATTACGGTACCGTAATTTACGGTGCCGTAATTACCTCCTTCCCCATTCCCATTGAGCCCTATGGGGCAGAAATGGGAATGGGGAAGGGCAAAAGGTGAATGGGGAATAACCGGTCCCTCCAACCCTGGAATGGACCGGTAATTACTCCATTCACCAGGGCGGATTTGGGACGGTTTCGGAGGCAACCATGGAGCTAATTACTCCATGGTTAGCTCCAAACCCGGAATGAGGCCCACTATCTCATCTCAGTAGATCCCATGCATAAGGTGCAACAGGCATTTGCGTTCAAAATAAAACATGTTGGTATATACGCAGGCTAGGATTATAACGTTTCCCGCAGGTTTGAAAGCATCAAACATGGTTTGCTGCACTATCACGTGTCAGCAGTCATGCAGGTGGGTGAAAAATGTGTAACTAACACAGAGATAGTAGGTACACCTTGGGCTATCGTGCTTCAAGTGGGATGAGAAATCAAGCAGAGTTTCTAAGATGGGGTGTAGCCTAAATAGTGGGGCGGTGTATTCCCACCAAAAAGGTAGGTTGGTGGTTTTTAGTGTCAGAAAAGTATTTTACTTTGTAACTTAACCCATTGTAGTTTATCCTGCTTTTTAAAGTAGCTGGAATGCCCTTTTATCAAAATGAACAGTGCAGGCTGTTGTTAAAGTAAAAAACAACACAGGATTTTGAGAGTTGATACCTTCTATACATCATTTTATAAAGCTTCGATATTATCCTTGTTTATAAGAAAATCCTGTAAACTATGGGAAAAGAAAAAGTCTACAGAGAACTCATTTTTGTTTCTCTACACAGGGCCTCATTACGACTGAGGCGGAACGGGTTAACAGGCTCCACTAAAGGAGGCGGACCCGTTAAACCCGTTCCGCCTCATTTCAAGCTCCCCTCGCGGGACCCTGTATGTAACGCCTGGTCACACCAGGTGTCCACACCGGGTCCCGCGAGGGGAAGAGGGAGCAAACAACGGGCCGCTCTTAATCGGCCCGTTGTTTGCAGCCTCTCCCATTCCCATTGAGCCCTATGTGGGCTCAGATGGGAATGGGGAAGGTCCGGGCCCGGGTTCCTGGAGGGAGTAATTACCGGGCCTTCCGAACTCGGAATGGCCTGGTAATTCCCCATTCTGGGAAGCCGGACCCGATTTCGGCGGCAGCCATGCCGCCAATAGCGACATGGCTACCGCCGAAGTCGTAAAGAGGCCCACTGTTTTTTACGAAATTGTTAAGCATCGTATATGCAGAAAATGTGTGTTATGTTGATTGTATTGGTTTCATGTATCTTACAGCATATATCAATTTATTGGACATTTTGATATTTTTTAGGATTTATATAGGTGCATTTTAATGTAAACAAATTTTGATTAACTTTTCTGGAATTTTATTTATCTGAATAAAGAATGCACTTTTTCATGTTGCAGCTTAGGACATGTTGACTGTTTTCTTTTTAAAACAATCCTTGCATTGTATATTTTTCTCAGTGTGGACACTGGATTTGGGATATTTATTCATGTACAGATTGAGTATGAAATGTTTAATAACCTTTCTTTTTTTACCTGCCTTTTGACGTTTATTTACATTCTGTTTTCTTTTAGCTAATTGGTTTATGACAAATTGATTGCTTGTTTGCATAGTGCAAAAGCTTTTATTTATAGCCAAATGCGCTCAAATAAAATAAAAAAAAGAAATCGGTAGTTGGGGTTCAGGGGACCCTGGCCGAGCACCGGCTCAAGGGACCCTGGCCGAGCACCAGCTCAAAAACAGGGCTCGCCACAGCTAGCCCCAGCCCACTTAAAGCCCTCTTTGGCTATCACTATGTAAAATATAATTTAAATGTAGTATGTTTCCGCCTGCACCACTGACGAAGTCGAGAGCAGAGGGGGAGGGGAAATATCTACTCGATGAGGTGAGTCCCCTTCCCATTTGGGTCTGTCTGGCCTTGACTGATGAACCTCCAGGGCAGAACTCAGGATCATGATGTCGGATTTTAGGCCAGAGCAGGGAGAAGGCTACTATCTACCCAAGGGCGGGGGGTCATTAACACTCCAAAGGGATTTCAGGTGAGTAGGTTAAGTACACAGGGAAGCAGATACAAAACAATAGCCAGCGTGTTTTTTTGACTGCATAATGAAGGTAGAATCGATTTGGCCATGATATGATATGATAGGTTATTTATAACGTGCTTAATACCCAGAGGTTTTACCCGGGATCGAACCTGTGTTGCTCCGTGCTGTTCTGCTTCCAAGGTGAGCACGTTGCCCCTGAGCTATCATCCCGAGACATTAAGTTCCATCAGAGTGATCAGTATGTTAGGATGCATCATTTTATAGGGGTAATTAGCAAGGTTTTAGGCTGTTAAAAGGGAGCTCCTGTTATGTAGGGGAGCGGATGCGCTCCAAATATGGGAGCAATCACATTTTGATGGCACTCTGCATGTGTCCTTACAGTGTTCAGTCAGAAGCAATGGACTAAAAGGGCACCTCCCCTCCTCCCCACCCCCCATGCATGAGCAGGACTCCAGAACAGCAACTGCAGGTGCTGCAGCCGAAGAATACAACCTGACCCTGCTGAAGATGTGAGGGGGGGGCATTTTCAACATGGTAGTTGGGAGGGGCACTGCCTTAGAGCAGAAAAAAGTTGGGGGGTGCATACATTATAATGGAGAAAAATAAATACAAGCAGGGGTTAATAGAGACTGCTTATCACAAGACGTCCAGCCAGCAGGGACCTAAATCGCTAAATGCCCACTGAAAAGCTATACATCCTTCTTTGTCAGCAAGTGGCTGATGTGGGGGAACCAACGTTAAAAGGCAAGGAGGTGATAACAAATCTGTATACCCCGAGGGAAGTGACGGCGGGAAGGGGTCCAGCAAACGCAGCTAATAAGGCAAGCGCTGCAAAGTGCACATTTGAAGCCCTAGAACAAAAGTAATATAGAAAGGAATATATTGCTGTGTATTACGACTGTTGACTGACAACACGGGGACAGTTGCAGGCTCGAGGCCCCTTTCAACTGAAAAACTTGAAAGGCCCTGACACCGTCCCTGAACACCAAACAACAACTCCTTGCTGTATTCTATGCCAGGGCATAGTTTAAAACCCTCTGGCCCCCCCTCAAACAAGACGTGCCAGAGACTAACGGTGACCTTGTGTCCCTCCCCCCCTAGGGAGTAGGCAGAGACCGCGGTAGGAGAAATGGTCACAGTAGGAGCCAAATGCTAGTGGGAGAAACTCAGAGCAGGAAGCAGAGCGTGGCGGTGTAAGGGGATGCTGCATATTCTCTGCCCGTGGAAGTTGCTTCAGCCGCCTTGCCTTGGTGCCGCCACCCCGGGGTCCAGAGAGAAGCATATAGGCGCTGGTCACCAGGGATCCATTGAGTCCTGGCAGGCAGCCGCGGAGAACGGCTACTAATTGCAAACAGCGAGAGAAAGCACTGCTACTGGGGTGTTGTAGGCAAAGCTTTTGCTGCCTGTGGTTGACAGTTTACGCCATATATTCATAGCACATCCCATGAGACGTGCATGTGATAAACTATTGCAACATCACCATATACTTCTTGAGGTGCGCCAGAGAAGCTAAAACCTGACACGTGACCCACCTGCGTCTGCCCGCCTCTTGCCCTGGTAGCAGCGGCGCAGCAAACCTGGGTCGCCCTTCCCCTGCATCTTCAGTCAGGGTGGGGTTGCGGCGTGTGTGTTTGTATTGCAGTGCCTTTGTGCCCGTGTGCGTGTGCGTGTGTGTGTCTGTGTACATGTTTCTATCTGTGGTTGCCACGGGGTAGGTGCATCTGTGTGTGTGTGTGTGTGTGTGTGTGTAGGTATGTGTGTTGTGTGTGAGTCTTTCCGTATGTGTCTGCCTTTGATCATGCTTGAGAGTGTGTGAGAACGTCTGTGCATGTGCGCCAACGCGGTAACTGTGCATGCATTCCTTATGGGGTCACTGTGCAAAAAATATCAATGAATGCAAAGTGAACAACGATGTAGATCACTGAGGCATTATTGAAACTGGCACTGTGGACTTACTGCGGCATTGTGTAAAGTGTGTTTTTACACTATGAAGACAGTGGCGCTGTGTTCTTGCTGGGTCCTTGTCAAACAGGCAATCAGTCCTTAATGCATCACTGTGGGAAATGAAAAACAAGCTCAGTACCGCTGCCAGCAATGGATGGTTCCTGGGAAATGATGCAAACTGGCAATGTACATGCATCCAAGCATTGAGCGAACTGGCAAACTGGCAATGTATATGTACCCAAACATGTTGAAAACCGGCAATATATATGTACCCAAGCATTGAGCAAACTGGCACTGTATATGTACCCAAGCATTGTGAAAACTGGCAATATATATGTACCCAAGCATTGAGCAAACTGGCACTGTATGTGTACCCAAGCATTGTGAAAACTGGCAATGTATATGTACCCAAGCATTGTGAAAACTGGCAATGTATATGTACCCAAGCATTGTGAAAACTGGCAATGTGCGTTTACTGGGGGTTTGGAGAAACCTTCACAATGTACTACTATCTATTTGGTGAACTGTATTGCAAGTTACTTGGGCGATCGCTCCTTTGATGTGGCCATGTTGGCCAGTGTTCTCAACAACACGCCCTACCCAAGCAGGCCTGCCACGGTGGTCAGTCATAATTTCGAAAAAATAATGTCGAATGACAAAAATGTCGAAAAAAAAATGTTGAAAAAATGTTTTTCGAATTCCGTTTTTTTAAATTATATATTTATTTTGGGGTCCGGGAGTAAAAAAAAAATGAGCAAAACAAAAAAAAAATTAAAAAAGGGGGTTGGGTGGGGGGGGAACCCCCCATTTCGAAAAAAAAACGTATTGAAAAAAGAATTCGACTTTTTTTTCTCTCGAAATAATGACTTTCGACATTGTTTTCGGAATTATCACTATAAACCGGCCTGCCACAGGGATCAAACCGTGGATCGTCAACATCTTCTCAAACAACATGCCCACGGATCTCCACAAAACCTGCCACAGTATGCAGATGACTTTGCAGACATGTTGCAGCCTTTCAAGGACAACCGTCAAGCATCTTTGGACAAACCTTCGGCATGGCACATCGACTGGCAGATTCAACTGTGCAAATGCCAGAGCCGTGACAGTGGTTGTGATTGATTCAAAACCTCCCAGCCATCACCTGTTGCTTTAGTCAACTCAAGTCAGGCCCGGCTCTAGCAGGGGGTCAGAGGGGCCATGCTCCCCCAAGGCCACCCTCTGGCCCCCCTAGAGAGTAGGCCATGCCAGTGGGACCTGAGAGAATAGGGGGGCGGGGTGGATTTCACTCTACACATGCAGCAGCGACCTCATAGATATAATTCTGAGATGCTGACCTGCAGGAGGTCGGCCATGATTTGTTCTCATGCCCTGACAATGTATGCCCTACAGCAGGGGAGTTGCTAGGTCTGGAAAAGACCCGGGGCTAAGCTGATGTCGGAACTGTTGGGACTGGGGGCTAGCTAGTCTTTTGGCTGCAGCTCCTGAGATTCTATCCGGGGCGACAACCAAAAGATCAGGGGCTATAGCCCCATTAGCCCCCCCCCTAGCAACGCCCCTGCCCCACAGCCATGACATGACCAGGGAGATGGAGGGCCATTCACACCTATGAGTGAGGTAGCATACTTACTCAAGCTTGCTCCCTACAAAACTTTTCTCAAACCTAAAATCACAGTTTTGCCTTCTGTAATTTAGTTTTTCGCATCATGCTTAATAAAATGGTTAACTATATCGAACAATAAATGCCAGATGATGTTGCATGAACACAGATTTCTGCAGAACAGGCATCATCTGACTGGGGGACTTACACATTACATTCAAAGTATTTATTCTGCTGCATTAAGTACTTGAGTATAAGTAAAAAGATAAGGTTGATAGTAACACAAATGTAATTCTGGAGTGTAGTAAAATAAAAAGTGATAGATGCCAGGCTTTGAATTAAACATTACCACTACCGTTACTGTGCGCAACATTCCATGCCATAATTCTGTACTATTTCTGTGCCATTACAGAAGGGGACAAGCCATTAGCAAATGACTCTCGGTGCTGCAACCAAAAGGTGCAGTCCAATCTCAATTGTTAGGCCATGTCCCCTAAGCACTAGAACACAGCAAGCACATGCATTTTTAGGCCTTGTTGTCTAGCAGTGTGGGAAGGGCTTCTAGCATTAGTGAATGGGCCAAGGCTGATTTGCAAACAATGGTAAAGAAGGCTGGCCAGTGCAATGCCAGTGGTTATTATACTTGATTCAGACTTTTTCCTATTAGGTTCAAGACAGAACTCATGCAGTAGAACACAGATAGGATGGAGATAACATGTAAGGAGAAACACACATTTGGTCATTTGCCCACCCAACAACTAGCCATGGCTATGTTAGAACCCATTGCATTACCATCAACTACCTGCCTCTCGCCACCAAAACGTAACCTTTCTGGAACTCTTTGAGCAAGCTCTATCACAAAGTAACACCAAACGTGTTGCTATTTAGGTCCTGCCTGTGTTATATCTAAGCATTCTTTTAGTGTTTAATTACTTAATTGCCACTGCAAATGAGCTCCTGGTATGATTAAAAAAAATGAATAATGTGGGTCTTCAGCCAGTTGATTTTATAAGCAATATCTTTGTCAATGCCTCTGCCTGAAGCACTGTTTTAAAAAAGCAATTACAAAGCCAAGTGTTTTTGCTTGTGCATAGGTATTAGACATTTGCAAGGCAATGACATGATAGACCCTGGTTCTCGCACCATTTTCCTGCTGTTCCCATCGTATGGCCAGGGGGTACCCTTATGGTAGTGCCTGGCTAATGCCTATCCATGCCTGATCAAAAGCACAAGCTGTTTGCTTTGTCAATGCATATTGGTTTCAGTTTGTCTCCCGAAGTGAACATGTATATGCCCAGATGTGAGTGCCTTGCTTGCTACGCTTAGGTAATCAAGCTGCACCTCACTGAGTTGGTCCAACAAGGCCCTACCTGAATATGATAAGGCTAGGCTGGCAAGTATGGACCGGTTTCAGATCTTCTCATTCCTACTTAAAATTGGGACTTCAACCTAAATAGAATGTATCTTTGTCTCCGGGGAAGCTTAGGCTAGTCTGCCAGAATGTTTCATGATTCAAACTAAGTACCAACTTGGAAAGCTCATACTGTTTGGGTAACTTAACAGAGTTTACATTCCAACAGAATACATCATGTGCATTGTGGGTCTTGTTTGAAAAGTATAATGTAAATCCTGGGTGCTGGGTGTTTAGGCTGTACCGTAAATCCTTAAAGAGCACCTTTAAAATAACACGAGAGAAGAGCATTTCCTAAATTGTTGCGTGCAAAGTATAAAAGGTGTACATCTTTTAAAACTAAAAAGCAGTATTTAAATATTTCCGAAAGAGTGCAATCAGAGGTGGATTTAACATTTGGACCTGCGACAAATGCCTGTGTCCCCCTGCTCTGCCTCTTTCCCCCAAATACAAACAGCCAGGGCTGCACAGGTCTGCCCAATGAGGTCATATCTTTCTAACGTGTCTCAGAGGCAAAATAAAAGCTTTTGCACTATGCAAACAAGCAATCAATTTGTCATAAACCAATTAGCTAAAAGAAAACAGAATGTAAATAAACGTCAAAAGGACAACAGGAAGTGATTAACAGAAAGTAATTAGAGATGAGAAAAGGTAACAGGTAGTGACCACTGCCGTGGCACTTTTTTCTTTAAATCATATAGGGTTTTAACAAGCTATTTAAGTGTGATTTTTGGGTGATTAGGGTACAGAACAAACGGTGTGAAACAATTATCTTGTCATGCATTTCATTTCACTTTGTCTCTGTATGAGATTTTTTGTAAATTCTCATTAATGTCTATGCTGGAGCCTATATGCTTCCATTCCTGATGGGGAAAACAAAGCTACAATCATAGGGAGTCATTTTCCAAGCGAAGCAGAGTGCAAGAAGTAGTGATATATGCATTTATTGCCACTTTTTATGACCTGCAGGATATTGTATGATTTGGCAGGTGAGGTTGGAGACCAGAGGCCCCCCTTCCAAATCAGATTGGTTTTCCACCAGCATTTATTTATATGTTGCCAGAAAACCAATGTATTCCTCTGGGGTCTGTCTGACATTTACACCTGGTAAAAGCAGGTAGATTCCAAAGGAATCCCTTGTGGTTGGCTCGCACAATCATTCATTGTGGAAATGATTTACACTTCCCAGACACGTAGAGGAAATGTAAAGAGCAAAGTCGATTTTCGCCTGTGTTTTACACTTTACTTTTCCAGTACTTGGTTGAAACTATTACAATTAATGAATTTCCCCTTTTGCAAAAAAGTGCAAGCAGGAGTGGTCCCTTCCTGTGCAATTTAGGATTCAAAACAAAATGCCCCTCTTACTCTTTTCATCAACAAGTTTCTAGAATGATGAATACATTGTCAGATTGATTTATCATTTGACTTGTGCATTTTTAAAGTAATCTGTATAAGATTAAGTATTATTGTAGGTATTCAAAACATATTTGTACCAAGTTGAGCTTGGAAGATGCATGGTCAAGTATCTAAATTTCAGGCTACGCTCAAATTTTGGCTTTACCACTCAACCACAGTTTATGATCCTGTACATATCATTTAATTCCACCATGTCGTACCTGGTAAAATTAGGTGGCCCTAGAAGTGATTCATTTTGCATTATTAGTTATTCCAAACACCCCACTCACACAGGCATTGGAACCCACCAAGAACGCACACACACACACACATATTTCTATAAAAATATCAGGCTGCATTTATTGAATAAAATTGTGTTATTCAATAGCAAACCAAAGTAAACAGATCAAACAAAAAGTCATCATGGACAATTGCATATTATAACCAGTATGTACCAAACAATGATGTACAGGGGCAAGGCAGGAGAGCAAGGCCCTCTCCTCCCTGCCACACCCCAGTGATACCAGGAGGCCGGAAACCCCTCAACCTGCACAGTTCACTGTTCTTCGCCTGCCAAGCCATTACAGAAGGGGAAAGACCATATGCAAATCAGGCTTGGCCCCACCCCAAAAGGGGCAGTCCAGCCCGAACTGCTAGGCCACACCCCTTCTGCACGAGACCTCAAGCATCCCCAAACATGTTTCGCCTTTGTTGGGGCTCATCAGTGAGGAGTAGCTTGTGTCTCTAGGCCCAGCAGGCACGGGACCCACGTCTGGGCATACCTGTCCCACTCAGGGTGACAAAGCAAAAACAAAAAGGTGATGGCTGGAAGGTTTAGAATTAATCTTAACCACTGGCAATGCTCTGGGCAACCCTCCAGACCACCGTTCTTTGCCTGCCAAGCCATTACAGAAGGGGAAAGACCATATGCAAATCAGGCTTGGCCCCACCCCAATGATTGATATCCACCTGCCCATGCCTAGGGCCAGTCTTTCTCCTGTTTGAAAGAGCAAAACCTAAGAAGTTGTGGAGGTTCTGTTTATACCATGGGAAGCATTCCTATGGGTTGGCAATGTAAATGCACTACTAGTTCATGATGGATAAGAAAGTTCTTTCGACCATCTGCCGACAAACTGTGTAAGATTATGCGATCATGCAATCGCAACCAATCCACATTGAGTCCTCTGGTTCTCCAAATTGGGGAATAACTGAAGGGTCCACGTGACTCTAAATCATGCAGACCCATCCCTTTACCACATGCATACCGCCTGCAGTGAATGGTATTTCCGTTTGGCAGTATAACCAGAGGTAATACAGGAAATCTCCCAATAAGGCCCAGAGAACTACCAAGACAAGCCACACACTGCCTTTTACACACACATTAAATGCATGCAACATGACAGCATCGGGCTGGAGGAAGCAAACATTGCATGCTAGCCCTGTCGTGTATGCAGTCATTTCATAGGTAATTCGTTTGCTGCACTTGTGGGGTACATAGGCACTGTGAATTTGGGATTTGTTCAATGTTTTTTTGAAATGCTGAAATATCTGCACCAATTCTATTTACAAAATGTGGACTAAAATTCTCAAAGTGCAGTAAAATAACAAAAGTCAATACTGCCTTTAAATAAATAGTCATTAAATTCCACATGCAAAGCCCAGTAAGAAACTGTTTGCACCATTGTCAGCACATTATTGGCTACTACAATGTTGCCATCAGACTAGTGGCTCCACACAGATGTCCTGAATTGGTTAAGGGCCCAGTTCAGAGACCCATGGAAAATTGGAAAGTGTTCTTCCATGGAGGAAGAACACTTTTCCTAAAAACCCACATTCTGTGACAGAAAGAATGTGGCCTACTGACATCAAATCCCTGACTCTGGAATGTCACTGATTTACGGCCTGGCAAAAGCCCTATTGACCATTAGGAATGCAGGGCATGTGCTAGGAGGGAATTCGCCTTACAGAGCACTTCTCTTGCATTAAAAACAAGCATTAGCAAAGCCAACAGTTTTGGCTTTTGTGTAGGCATGAGAAAGACATTTGCCAGGAACTGCCACAGTGGTATGGAGTGAATACGTGGCCATACAATTAGCAGTGCCTGGCAAATGACTAATACTTATACACTAGCCAAAACTGTTGACTTTGCCAATGTTTCTTTTTAACAGGACTTCAGTGAAGTACACGTATAGTGCTTTTAAATCAAGTAGCTGAAGGCAGACCTGGTTAAGGCATTTTTATTACACCAGTAGTGAATTAACAGCCCCGATTAATTAACTTGCAGAAGACTACTTTGAAAAAGTCCCTTTGAGAACAAAATCTGATGGTAAGACTTGATAGAGAGAGCTCAAAGGGATCAAAGTAGGATGTGTTTTGGGCTGGAAGGGGCAGGAAATGGGTGGGAATGGCCATAGCAATTAGCATGGCCATGGTCAGTCAATGAGTGGGTAAATAACCAAACAACGCCTACAAGGTTTGTGCCCTTCCGCACTTGCCATTTCTCCCTAGTTGTACTCTAATGCAATCATTTTGTTTATATGTGACGGTGTAGAACCACCTAATAGAAAACCTAAAAAAAGGAATTAAAATATGGCACCTACAATATACCCTTTACATATATTGTACCAGTCTTTCCTGTGTAAGCTGGACATTCCCAGATGGCTACACCACTTTTAGCTCAACGACACTCGTACAGATCAGGAAGGTGACAGACTTTTGTGAAATGCTTGCAGTGACACTAGTGCACACCCTACCCCACAAAGACAGATTGTATGAGCTTTTGCAGCTGTAAACCATGACAGATTCTCTCCAATCCTTTCAACCATCTCAGAATGTTTGTGCTGGAGAATAGAGGGGGGAATGTTGGCTTTCCACACTACCTTAAGCAGAGCACACAGTCTGGCCCGCTCTGCTTCGTGAACGTTTACGACAGCAAAGCCTATATTTACAGGAACCCCAGAATCGGTCCCTAACAGGGGATGTGTGAAATGGCAGAAACTGACTGAATAAATACCCATAGAGAAAGCAGCAGGAAATAGCGCCAATCTGCCGCACGTTCACTTCCCACTGGGTGCACCAACTGGGGAGGGGTGTGCAAACGCAGAGGCAGGGGACGATCTGCGACTAAAGAACTGTGCGCAGAATGCAGGAGGGTTAAGGTGATGAGTAAATTACTATTAAATATTAGACAGGAAATTATCTGAGCGATAAGAATAGGGGGTATCAGTTGGGGTCAGAAAGAAGCAGATAATGGGGGGGGGACAGTTCTTACTTGAAAGCTTAGACTGTTGAAATGGTGCATATATACGTCATACAACTCCGAAGAGATCAGAACAGGTTTTTCACCCTCACATGTTTGCATTACATCATAAGGCAGTCAAGTTACCACACCTAAGGCCTGATTCACAGCGCGTTTTTCAATGGGTAAAATCCCATTGAAAAACGCGCTGTGAATCATGCCCTTAGGGTCTCATTTTGCTTCCGGCGGCAAATGGCCCAGTTGCGTAATTCACAACCACTCCGCCTGTTATTGGCGAGCGGGGAGGGTGTAAAGTCTATTCTGTCATTTACCGCTGCTGCGTGCAGAAAACACACTAGCGTCTCCACCCAAATCTGATTTTCATGCAGGAGAAGAAGATTGAATCCCTTTGGATTATGGCTTCAGTTTACACCAATAATAATCATGCTGAATGCATAGGGATTCATCGTAATGCTGGCTGCAGTGCACATGCATGGCAGCCGGCATTACCGCTTGTTTTCTGGTGGGTGCACAAAAAGAGGTGGGAAGGAAGGGCCGCTCTGATTCCCGGGCCTTCCTTTACGCCCCCACCAGGAAATAATCAACATTCCCCAGATGGGCCCGCGAACACACAAGTGAAAGCGACTAAGGTCATTTCTGTGTAATTGACACTTAATATGAGTCCCCTAGTGCGTCATTATGCCTATTCCAGTAGCATTACGCGGTGGGCTTAAGAGCGTTACTGTAAGTAGTAGCCAGCACCATGGGTACCGAGTACGCGGGTACTCCGGGGTCCGGGCCCCCCTCATCCTCCTCGGGAAAGGCCTTCTGTGCAAAAGTCCCTATACTTACAATGAGACGCCCTGAAATGTGGCCCCCCCTTCCCCAACGTGGAACCTCATGATCAAAGAGGGTGAGCATGAGAGCCTACAAGGGCTCTTTTTGGGATACAAGCGAAGTGGAAGCGCTAGGGCGGCAGTCTGCAACTTTTCACACGCTGGATGTTTTGAACTACATCTCCCATCAGCCCTTGTCAGCATAGTCGATGGTGAGGTATCACGGGAATCCTAGTCCAAAATATTTGGAGAGGGACAGGTTGCAGACCTGTGTGCTAGAGCATCCCTTCTCTTTTGTTTTGTGAGACATATTTTATGTGACCTAATAGGAGTATTCTAAGGAGGCATTTTAACCCATATGAATGCCATATTTTTCACACGTGGCATTATAACAACCCTGTATGGGGTAAATATGACACAATGACTAGATGGCGGCGTATTAGCACTTCCTTGGGTATCAATCGCTGCTCTTGCAGATTCTGCATGGCAATCACTCATATAACAGCTTATTTACAAGTAGCATTTTATCTCGGAATAAAGAGCACTCCTATTAAAGGGAAAAACAATACTTGTTTGCATGGTTTGTTTCGCTATTCGGTGGCGCTTACTCCAACTATTAGCCAAAACTATTAAATTAGAGTACAGAAGCGGTATATGATGATGGTCATAAAGGTTGTGGGTGTGTGGTTATTTGCCCACCCATTGACTGCCCATAGCCATGCTAATCCCTATGGCCATTCCTACCCAGTTCCTGCCCTTGTGCAGCCAAAACAACTGCTTCATGGAAACTGAGCTCGCTTTAGTCCTGACTCATCATCAAACTTTACACTCGTCTTGCCTACCAGTGTTCTTTCAAAGAAGTCTTTTTAGAGTAAATGACTATTAGTGTTATAAACAGGCAACTATAGTAATAAAAATGTCTTAACCAGGTCTGCCTTCAGCCAATCGAATTATAAGCACTTTGCATGTCCTTCACTGAAATCCTGTTAAAAATAAGCATTGTCAAAGCCAACAGTTTTGGCTTGTGTATAAGTATTAGGCATTTGCCAGGCACTGCTATTAGATGCCCTGTTACTCGTACCAATTCCTAACCTGCTACCATTAATGGGCAGTTAATACCACAACGGCAGTGCCTTTCCCATGCCTACGCAAAAGCTCAAACTGTTGGCATTGCTAATGCTTGTTAAATGTGTGCTACCACGATGGAGACTGCACTTTTAGCGGTTTAGATTACTGTTTATCTCACTGCCTCCTTTACCTCAAAGTTTAGAAGCTGGAAGGGGTTGACGTCAACCAGCTGCTTCCTTGTGGGTGCGAGCTACAAAAGGGTGGATCCCGCCAGATACCCACTCCGAACGAGGACCTACCCTTATGTTTGCGGAGGACTTGGATATGACGAGCAGTGCATCAACTTGAAGAATCGCCCTTGAACCTGAAACTGAGACCTGTGGCATAGTACCAACCCCAGTTCCCATAGAACTGGATTCCATCAGTAGTTAATCCATGTATGCAGTGTCTCTGTAATTACAGGTCCACACTGATTATAAAGAGTGTGTCCAAAACAGCCAAAACAGGTATCTCAAATTCACTGCCACTATGAGTCATGTGGAGGTCAATTACCTAGACATTTCCATATATCACGAACAGGGACGTTTATTGGTCAAAGTATTTACGAAAGACACAGATAAGAATGTGTTAGTGCATTATGGAAGTCATCATGCCCAACATGTAAGGGGTAATCTGCCTTTTGAGCAGTTTTAGCGCCACAAGCGCAACAGTAGCACCAAAGAATCCTACAAAATGGAGGCAAACAGATTGACAAACTAGTAGATCATGGGCATTCATACAAACTGGTTAAAAGATCAGCCAAAAGAGCATTCAATAACCACAGAGGCTCTTTGCTTGAATATAAATCCAGTGAAAGAAAGGATTAAAGGCGATAACAAGTGGGTGTTTGTCAGTACGCTTAGCAATATGTCTTGCAAGATTAAAGGCATCACAAACAAGAACTGGAAGAACGTAACGACTACAAATCTCTTACAACACCTTTGGTTGCTTTAAAGAAAAGCTCAATTATTAGGAATTCGGTCATGGCACATGCAGGAACATAGAACCTCAACAAAGGAACTTGTGGGGTCTACCGTGTGTGATAGGGCATAACGCGTGCAGTAATTGTGTGATGTGTCCTCTTACTAAGAAAACGCTATCTGTGAACATTGGGTTAACACATGATTGGGTAATTAAGGACCACTTAAACTGCAACTCAGACAATGTGATATATCTTATCACGTGCCCCTGCCAGCATTACTACATTGGCAAAACCAACAGAAAATGTAAAACAAGAATGATAGAACACAGTAGCTGTATCAAAGATAAGATTGACAAGCTCCCCTGGTTATGCATTTCATGGAACAAGGTCTCACTCCCACTGATTTTCAGTGGGCGATCCTCAAAAAGGTTAAAGGAAGATCACAAGCAGACATCAATACAAAATTGCTAAATTTAAAGTAAAAATTGATCTTCCTGACCAAATGTCACCTTGTGGGATTGAATGAGAACACGGAGTGGCATAATGTGTCCTAGTTAGGGATCGGCTTCCACTGTCCTATCACTCCCGTTCTACTAATGGATGTAACCAAGTCTGTGAAGTTAAGGTGGATTGCGAAAGTGCAGCACCCATATGATTTTCTGACTACGTATATGTTAACATTGGTTATTAACTTGCAAAATTCTGGCACGATATAAACAGGTAATTGTGGTGTTCCTATTGTGGATTGGAGCAGTGTCAGGTTCTCTCTGTCAGGAGCCGTGTCAGGTTCTCTCTGTCAGGAGCAGTGTCAGGTTCTCTCTGTCAGGCTTTTCATGGCCTCCGGCTGATTTTCAACTCTGTTGGTCAGTGTGACTGTCCCATTCACCTGCTTAAACCCTGTATCTCTCACAGGGTCTCTCGCAGAGTCTCTTACAAAATCCACGTCCACGCCTTCCAAAATATCCATGTGTGTTAGTTCATGATCGCCGTCCTTCCATTGATCCGTCCTTGTGGACCCAACGCCATCTATGAGGTTCACCCTCCCACCCCAAGATTGTCCTTCTGTATATCTATTGCCTCACACTGACATGTATTCATTCCTGGAGGGTCAACTGGCGGATTCAGATGATCAATACGCTGCCTTTTTTTAATCTCTTTTTGGCCTCTTGGGGCTTCTCGTTACATGCTTTGTCATGTGGTTCTTAATATGCGTCCTTGCCTACTTTAGGCCATCCATTCTCAAGGTTCCTGATCAGACTGCCGCCATTGATCCTCGTATTCAGGTTCATGGGCATTGTGAATACTATGTTTGTGAGCCTGCCAAGTGCAGTTACCCCCTGGGCATCTTGGCTGAGGTGTACCTGCACCTTAACTCTACACTGGCCCTCGATAGCAAGCTTAGCGTGAGACTCAGGAACAGACCACTCAGCTATCGCTGCCATTGTTACTGCCAAAGGGGTCTGATCAGGCTCCCCTTCCACTCCCCCAACACCAGGGGTTGCGCTGACGCTGGTGCTGTTAGAGCTAGGGGACCTGTTGAAGCTGTTTGGACTGTTGGCGTTGTCTTTGTTGGGTCTCTTGCTTTAAAAAATACTTTTACCATCTTGGGGTTTATCTTTCACTCTGTCTTTTATTTGGAAAATTGGCTCCAACTTCATTAAGCTCACCACACTTTCAGACTTGCTAGACATGGCAACGCTTACAGAGGAGTGTGTTAAGTTAGACTGCAAGGTGTTAAGAGCGAAAGAAGGGGCAAGCAGTCATAATGGGGGAAGGTGGAGTTACTAAGGCGGTTCCAGGGCTAGCACGGATCATAACAACCATGTCAGGGGATTCTTCCAGAATCTGTGGGGCACTACGTGTAGAACTTTAGAACGAAGCAAAGTGTGCCCACTTACCTCCAACCACTCCTTTGGTAGCCTCTGGCCTTTTCTGATATCCACCACTGGCACCGCTGACTTTGGGGCGGGAGATCTCCCAAACCTATCATGCTCTTGTCTACTTAAATGTGAATTTCGTAGGTATCGATTTTCCTCCACGGTAGAAAACAGGATCCAAGGTGCAGTTAAGGAGCAGTCAAGGTGCTGTTGAAGTGCTGTCCATATTGTCAGAGGAAACTAGCACCTGTTTCACAATAGAGGGAAACGGAAGGAGACTCACCACAAATCTACCACCCACCTGTCAGACTTATGTGCTCGCAGTACACTCACACTGCACTGCACTCTGCACATTGCTCTCTCCACAATAGAGGGAGGTACAGGGGTTCACAGAGCTGCAAGTGCCGCACCAACATCCAGGGTTTTTAACACAGCCCTGGCAAGGACCCCCAACAAGCTACCAGACAAGCTGCCTTACCCCTGGCGGGATACAGGATGCAGGATGCACTCACTACTGTGGTCTTGATCGTGGGCCAGGCCGGGACTGTCACCGGCGCAGCTCAGTTCGGCAGCTTTGCGGGTCAGTAGAATTATCCAATGTGCACTCTTCCGATTTTTGTTTTCCCACTGCTCCGAGCTTAGGACACAGGACAGAGGAACAAACTTTCTCGTAGCTCGTAGCTCATAGGTCATCTCTCTTGAGCCACTAGAGGAAAGGACCAAAAAGCGCGTCAAGCCGCACTGCACTAACTCATCTTGCAGCCGCCTCCGACACTTTCCGTGATATAATATAAATACTGGAACTTTTTCAGTGTGAGAACATGGTTGTGAAAGAATAGTGGAAAGATGCAGTGGGAGAAGATATGAGCACAATTCCCTTTCGCAGACCAACAGAATATGGAATAAGTGTAAATATGTAGCATGAGAAGAGATGCTCCCAGGGTTGTTTAGGCCATCGCTGACGTGTCAGCGCCGGCGCGTTGGAGGAGGTGCCAATTTTTTGCCGGCATGTATAGAGGATCTTGCCTGGCTGGTCTAGTTGGGGATGTGCTCTGTGTGGTGCATGTTAGAATGATTTTGTGTGCAGATGACACTTTTATCTTGTAGTCTAATTGCTGAGAAATACTGCTAGACCATATCCAGATTTTCTGTTTGGTGTGAATTGTTTGTGTGCTGACAGTTGTGTGACCTGTGCAAAATCTGAAAAAAAATCCAGATTCGATATTTGCCTGATACAACTTTTTCGTAAATTGCAAGCTGTCGCACATTCTGCTATTAATATCATATTGCTGCCTCTCATACTTCAGGCACGTTAGCGATTGCAGCAAGAGGGAGAGCGTATTCTGCTCATTCTATTTTTCTTAGCTTCCTGCCCACTGTAGTTCCTAGAAACTACATCTTCTAGCACTCCACAGGGCTCTTAAGTCCTGAGACCACAAGCATCCCCAGACATGTTTCAGTCTTGTTGGGCCTCATCAGTTAGGAGTAGCTTGGGTCTCTAGGCCCAGCAGACTAAAGGACCCACGTCTGGGCATACCTGTCCCACTCAGGGTGACAAAGCAAAACAAAAGAGTTGATGGCTGCAAGGTTTTGAATCAATCTGAACCTCTGGCATCGCTCTGGGCAACCCTCCAGACCATTGTTCCTCACCTACCAAGCCATTACAGAAAGGTGAAAGACCATATGCAAATCAGGCTCCTTCCCACACCACCATTTGGTTCCTGATAGAGGCCTGGGGAAACCCTTATTTGAAGGAACTTGTTGACTTTACCTTGAAAGCCTCAAGACCCCTAAGCCCAACACTAAGCGTTGACACCCCAAAGGCAGAGACTCTGCAGAGGTGCTTGTGTGGACAGTGATCCACGCCTTCATTGTATCTAGTCGCCATCTTCAGCAATTGGCCCACTGACTTCTGAAGAGAACCTTGCTAACTTTGGGAAAATTACAGTGTTTATCCTCAAAAATAAGACAGGGCGCCTCAAAAATGGAAAAAGTATTGCCCTTTTCAGATGCTGAACAGAACTCTAATCAGGGGGGCGTGCACGCGCATGTCGCGTGCTAGTGCCTTCAATACCATATAAATAAGCTGGTGCATAGGAACTTGGGTGATGTCCCCATTAGTTGCTAACCTTACATGCTCAGGTTATAATGCAAATCCTTCCGATTCCACCTCCTTCCCTTCTCTGTCTCAACAACATTTCCATAGCAACAGCCGAATTTCCAAAGAAAAGAGTGCTAAAAATAGCCTTCCCCTATCCATGCCTTTAGTGGAATGCCTAAGCCCAGCGCCGGCCGGCCGCTGGGAGACTTGGGCCTCCATTGCAGGAGACTGCGCGATGGCGGCCTAGAGACGTGGGCGTGGATTGACAGCCGCCAACCCCAGGTCGTTCCCTACGCCGCAGTGACGCAGGCACGCCCCTCGTCAGCCCTGCGGCTCTGCACTAGTTTCATTTCTCAGGATTTTCCAGTCCACTGTGATATACTTAACGCTCTGCGTTTCAAGGAGTCCCCGCTATTTAGTCAGGCTATCATGTGTCATTATAGGTCGCGGCGTGTGAGACGTGGATGAAGTGGTACTTTGCAGACGTAAATAATTGCCTTCATAATTGCAAAGATACTGGGTTGCAAAGGACACGTTCTTTCTCCTGCTATACCAATAAAATTTAATATATTTGCCTTTTTGTATATAGCCCAACCCTAGCTGCCAAGCAACTGAGACCATGCCGCTTTGACATCTGTGCAGAGCCTGCTGACGCAGGTTCGAATCCCGGCAGGGCCAAACTCAGCCTTTCATCCTTCCAAGGTCGATAAATGAGCACCACACACCGTGGGTAATACTAAGCAGCGCTCAGATATCCGAGGGTTCGTAACACTATATAAATGCTAAATTATTATTATTTATTAGCTGTACAAGGTGATATAGTAATAGGGTACGATGCTATGGATACAATTAGAACACGGGCCGTCAACCTTTAGCCCAACTGCCCTAGCCAGCATAGTCAGTGGTTAAGAATCATGGGAATTGTAGTCTGAAACATCTGGCGAGCCAAAGGTTGCAGACCCCTGAATTAGAAGCAGAAGTTTTTAAAGGTACAGTACACTTGGAAGGAGATGAAGAGAGGGGATGCAGGCAGGTGATACAGGTTAGGGATGGGAAGGCATAAGTCCTAACATTACTTATTGACCGTTTATGAGGTGCACGAGGCCAGATTAAATTGTTAAATGTGAAGTATTGTGATCCCCCCATTTGTTCAGTCTTCAGCTCGCCTTCCTGATCTGTTTCCAGAAGCTCTTGGAATGAAAGCACATCATTTCTCAGAATAACACTGGCGCGCTGATACTACCCAGAATTGGTGAGCCGGGTGAAGCTGAGAAATGCTGCTCGCAGTGACGGTAACTCCTGCCTGGAGCACTTGGGAGGAAACAAGAGGGAAGTGACATACCCCAGAGGAACAACAGGATCAGAGAGATTTTAAAGACAAATCATGGTATGTCCCCCGAAAACATCCATCAAAAAGAATCATCAAAATATATATGGGGTAGAGTAAGGGGTAGGTAGGGGGTCTGGTGGGGTTCATAACATAAGAAAATGGGGGTCTGGGAGGACCCCCAAATAAAAAGAATAATAATGCTATTTGTTTTTTCGATGGATTTTTACAGCAAAAAATCCATCGAAAAATCTACTGTCGGTGAAACGACATAGAATCCAAAACATAGTTTGCAGTCATTTTCAGCAGTAATCTCTAAATGGGGCGGGTGCGCCATGATGTAAGGCTTGGAACAATCGGAATCGTTTAGCAACATAGATGGCAAAGTTATATTTATGGTACGATCTTTTGGTGGTAAAGCAGCCTGGCTGGGTGGTGATTGGGATGTGTACTAGGGCTTTTGTAGCAGAGATGTAGAAGTACATTCCGTTTCACAGGGTGGAATCCCAGCATCCCAGAAGGACTAACTCAATCCCTCATCTTTCCAGAGAACATTCTTGGAGTAACATTGACTTAGGTTACAGTATTACCTACCTTAAAGTCAATAGAAGCCAACTCCTATTTTGTGCTGTATAAGCACAAGTTATTTATTAGTGATCTTGTACTTGTTCTATTTCACTGCAGGCTCATCCAATGACCCCCCCCCCCTCAGCGGACTTCCATAGGTATGCCATGTGTACCACCAGCAGTTGTCGCATGTATTTATTTCCTTGGCCCTGGAGAGTAAGGCGCACATACCTACTACACTCTCATGTTTGACCACCAAGATATCACTTAGAACTTACCTAGTCTTATGTAGCGTTTTCCTGTCATTCGCCCAGCCACTCTGGCCACTCATGACTCAGCTGCGGGTTGCAGAATGTTGCTTCCTTGTACCCAGTACTTGACAAAAGGCAGTTGCACCTGGGGAGTTAATTCCCATTAGGCAAGGAGCACCCCAGAGAGTGGTACTGAAAATAATGATGTTCACAGCATTCAGTTATGACACTATCGGCCTCATTACAAGGACGGTGGTAAGGGTTTACCGGTACCGGTAAGGGCACCGGTACCGGTAAACCCTTATCGCCTTACTACGAGGTCCCTTTGCGGGTTGGTACTTTAACGCCTGGGCGTTAAAGACCAACCCGCAAAGGGACCAGGGTGCTAATTACGGTACCGCAATTTGCGGCACCGTAATTAGCACCTTCCCCATTCCCATAGAGCCCTATGGGGCAAAAATGGGAATGGGGAAGGGCAGTGGGGGAAGGGGGAATTACCGCCCCGCCAACCTTGGAATAGGGCGGTAATTCCCCTTTCCTCCAAGGCGGTGCCGGTATTTTACCGGCATGGACCACCTCGGTCCTACTGTGTAATGTAGCCCTATGCAGCCTACAGCAAATGCTAAATTCCTCTGCTAAGATGTGACGTCATGAGTGTGAGCATCCCCTCAGCCAGAGTGATGCGCTTTGAGCGTCAGGTGAACTCAGGATTTAAAGCCAGCTTCTACGATTACACGTCTCTTTCTTAATTTGAGCGGATTAGAGGAACTCCTTAAATGTAAGGGCCCAAGTGTTACTCTGAGATGGACCTGAGAGCCTGCAGAGCGCAGCAGCCAGCCTTGCAACAGAAGATGGTAACCAAATCACACTACTGTGCTTTGACCCACCGGACAATCAACATTTCTGCTCCTGCAAAACCTGCCTAAGTGCCTCGCTAAAACCTTCAATCGGCCCTCAAAATACACCCTAAAACATAACACCCCAAACTAGCGATTTTGTAGTGTGATTTTAGCTTGCGTGCACGCAGTAAGCACGTACGGCCGCATTACAAGTTTGGTGGTAGTGGTAAAACCTCCAGGGCCTGGTTACAAGTCTAGCTGGTTGTGGTAATACAGCTGGTAATTTAGAATAACTAATGTTTTACCACTCAAAGCATTAAGAGTTTGTTACCAAAACTCTTTTTTTATGCCTGCTTTTGTCTGGAAGTCATTACCTGCACGCAGAAGCATTTCCACCTGCGGTAAATACGTCATTCAGGAATTACCACATGCTGTCATAATAAAGCACCAGGGTCCGCATGACCCGAAATCATGCCGAACCCTTAAAATCATTGCACGCTTATTGCATGTGGGAATGGTATTGCTGTTTAGTGGTATTTCCAGTGGACTGCCAAACATGTGATCAGGCCCCACATATTTACAACACCACCTTCTCTTTTACCCCTCTGCCAAATCATGAGCTGCACAGCTGGAACTCTTCCAAAGCCAATGTTTTTGTGTGGAGGAAATTTCCTCCACATAAAACGTGTTACTATGTTCTGTGTTACACATTGTGCCTCATTACGAGTTTGGTGGTATTCTGACGGTAAATCCGCTGGAATACTGCCCAACGGAATTACCGTTACCGGCACTTGGTCTAGTGGAATTACAGCTGGATTACAAGTGGCGGTGGCAGAATGAATCCCCTTTTTTGAGTGTCCCTTGCACTCTTGGGGCATTTTTGGCAGAATTACCGCCATAGTAATTCTGGCGATTTTGACGATTTGCGGCAGGAGTATTTACCTCCAGCATGATGCTGGAGGTAAATCCCCCACTAGAAGGCCATACGGGTAGTATGGCGGTGCGGGATAAGTGGCAGTAATTTTGTTATCGCACATTTTTTTGCCGCACCGCCATACTTGTAATAAGCCACCTTGAGTCTTACGGAACTCCAAAATTGGGAAAAACTGAAGGATCTGCATGACTCCAAACCATGCAGACCCTTCCCGTTGCTGTATATTTACTGCATGCGATAACAGTAACCAAGTTTGGCAGTATAACCATGGGTAATAAGGCCAAACTAGTAATGGAGCCCTAACACTTCCGGCAGAGGCTACCTTTTGGTAGAGGAGTTTTTGTGAGCTGGTAGCAATATTATCGCTGGAGCACAATGCTGCGTCCACTTGCGATGCAGCTCAAGGTATGCAGCCTCCTCCCACTCACCTTCATCACAGCATGCATTTCTGCTTGGGGCCTTATATTCCTAGACCCTCACCAGCAGCAATGCCCACCCTCATGGGATGAACCTCACTGGCCTGCGGATGACCCTTCTCCAGGCGCATGCCACCATGGTCATCCACCACGCTACAGCTCAGTCAGTCCACCTGCAACCACCTGCGGAAATCAGCAGGCAACAGACCCCTGTCCTTGAGATTGGTCATACTGGGGCTATTTGTGGTCAAGAATGGTCCACTGGATCGGTCCCGGGGGGATAGCTGAGCGGCAACGTGCTCGCCTTGGAAGCAAGATGACATGAAGCAACACAGGTTCGAACCCCGGGTCTGCGCTTAGAAACCTCTGGGCATTGAAGCGCGTTATAAATACACAACTAAGACAAACAACTATGCAACTAAAAAAAACCAAAGAATTCCTATAACAACGCCTTGATGCCTGCGGGCTATTTGAGCGCTTTAAAATGCAAATAAATAAATAAAATAAAATAAATTGAGTAGAGCCTTCTCCTCCGCCTGCAGACATACACCAAGGTTAACCAGGCTGGGATTCCAGCTTATCCTGTCCTCGTGGCCAATTGATATGAAGAGACTTCCACACACTGGAAAGTCTATTACACCAGTTAATTAAGATACCTGGCTTCGACCAGACCCCTTCCAGCACAGCCTGTTACCTCACTCCTTCACCAACTGACCCATCTTCCAACCACGAGGGGCCGGAATCCCAACCCCGCTATTTCATCACTCACAGGGAACATTCCATCCAAGGTCTCTAAAGGCCGCGCAACCCAAGTCTAAAGGTGGGTTACCCCACTCATCAGTTTCTCAGCGGTATCTCTGAGGGGCATCTTCTGGGTGGCCTGGGGGAAGCTTCAAGAGTCAAACTCGAACACTCTCCAAAGAACCAGTTTAAATGGTAACCAACCCAAAATATAGAAAAACTAGAAATGCTTGCATTTCCTGGTTATGACGTCGCAAGGCCTATAGAAGACCCTATCTCCCACTCCTTAGGAAAAGTGATGATCACTTATTCGTAAAACCCCCAGGATTTTATTCAAGTCAGCCGTGCTATGCTAGGAGGAGGGAAACTGGAGATTTGCTAGCGTGATGTGCAGGGATTGGGCAACGGGCACTGGTGGTGTTGAGATGAATTGCTTTAAAAGCAGGGGAGATTCGAAGCGCAAGAAATTGAGAAATTAGCAGCATATTAAAAGAGTACACTGGAGAAGCAAGAGGGCTAATGAGAACAAGGAATAAGGAAAGGGTTTTAGGAGCCAGGCATTGTGATGGGCGTGTGTGGCAGACAAGCAGCACTGATATTTGTGTCTCTCTGGGAGAGGTGTCTGCAACCTTTGGGTCTCCAGATGATTTGGACTTCAACTCCCATCAGCCGCCTCCCTGCCAGGTTTCCCAGTTCCACGAATGACACCTCCTGCCTCCAATCCTGTTTCTTGCTTCCAATTGCATGCTGGAATTTGTAGTTTTGTCTTTACCATTGCAAGGGTGGCCCTCCCAATCCAAGCATGCAGTGCAAAAAAACCCTCAAAGAACTGGCTTAAAGATTCCGCATTGGTACTGGGAAACTTGGCAGCTACACAGACGCAGTCCACATAGTCAATGCTGGGGGATCATGGTAGGGGTTATAGTCCAAAATATCCAGAGAGCCGTAGTTTGAAGACCCCTGCTCTAGGACAATGCAACATACAGTTTTTAGCCTCATCAATGTTTTCATGTTTCCATTGTCTGACCTTGTTGTCTGTGCTTTACATAGTAAATATACTTTGTGGTATGTATTAGAAGCTCTCACATTACCTCAATGACCTTTCCTCATCTTATCCCAGAGCATTGCTAGTCCAGTTCCACAGCTACTGCGTGAGCAGCTCTGTACTGTACCCTTCCACCCCCTCCCACCCCCTGCATTCTACCTGCACGAGTGAGCACGCCTTCAGATGAAAAACTGTCTATAGAGAACATAACCTTATTTATCTGTAAACTATACAATGGTCAGCCTTTTTTATAGCAATAAACACCATGGCAGCTTTTAGAGATGACGTCTTCATCTGGCAACAGCATATTGATAGTTTTAAGCTCAAAGCGACCAAGTTGTACTTTCCGTCTGGTCAACACTCTACTCTTCCGACTACTTTTTAAGACATAAAATGGCGGGTGAGGATGCGCTGCCCTGACTGGGATATAAGTGAGCACCAGACCTGCCTAGTCTCCGGATCCCGGAGATACGCTCTTCTCTGGGTCTCCAGGGAAGAGCCTGGGGTCTCTGGGATTTTCGGAAGTCTGAGCAACTTCGCCCACACCTCGATGTGATCGGCTACAAATAGAAAGCTAGTGGCCAATCACATGCAGGTGTCAGTGGAGAGACATTATTGAGCGGAATCCCTCTCATATTGACGTCATTTGACGTTGGGTTTGGGGATTTTTTTGTAAAAAAATGGGGGCGGGTCTTGTCAAAAAGCATGCTGCGCGTCGGTGACGTCATGCCCTACGTTTCTCTTCAACAAATGTAGGCAGGTCTGGTGAGCACCAAGCGAAATGCGGAAACAACTGCATAAGTGATTAGGTGAAGGTCTCAACTTCAACTCGCATTCTTTGCTGTTTCCATTTTGGAAACATTGCCGACCCGGAGTAGAGTTTCTGAACATCTCCTTTTGACATCGCCCGCCATGTGCAGGGTGACCAGATTGCCAAAACGATAAACCTGGATGACTAACAACATAAAAGAAGGACTACCCCATCACAGCCCACTAATTACCCCCCTACCCCCAACACGCCCTCACAACCACCACCCAATCGTATTTCCAGCACTTCTCCTTTCTATAAACTGTATAAGATCTCATTTGTGCAGTTTTGTCTGTGAATCTTGGCATGTTAATTCAAAACAGGCGCTTGCACTAATTAATGTTTTATTTATTTATTTTCTTTGGCTGCAATTCAGCCTTTCACATTTTTAGTACAAAAAATAAATATACATACTCTTAATACAATTATTATATTACAATTCATCATTTCACAGTTTTAAATTACACTTGTTTCATAGCTTAAAAGTAGGACTTCTTTATACTTTTGGCAATCATATTAATAAAGAATGGTAGATAAAAATTTGACCAAGGCAATGTGTATTGCTGAGCGCTCACTGTTGATCAAAAGCCCCCAAATTTCTTCCTCAGTATGAGAGCAATAAAGCTGCAGCAGATTTTTAAAATATGCTTGCCGTAATGTTTCCAAAGCTGGACAGCACACTACTAAATGCATAAGAGACTCAATTAGCGTGTTGTTTTTGCAAAACCGACAGCATTTACTTTGCTTCAGTTCATTATCCCTTCTGGCCAAAATTTCATAGGTAGGATGGAGATTTAAACGCGTTCTTGTCATTTGTAATCTCACAAAGTGAGAAGGACATTTTTGGAGATATTTCTCCATTATACCCATTTTTTTTGGAAGAAAGATTAAGGAGGAAAAATCAACCAGTTTTTTGCACAAGTCTTGGGTTACAATCCAATCATAACGAAACAGTGTTTTCTTGGCTTTGGAAGGATTTAGGATTAACAATTGTAGAGAGATATTAGCTTCAGTTAGAGTTTCTAGTACACATATGTACCACACTTTTGGGAAATTATCAGTGGATGTTAAAAGGTAATGTGCAATGGTGTTCAACACATTTTTCTCAGAGGCACCCACCAAGCACTTCCTAAAGAAGCAACACATTTTCCACATTACATGACAGTAAATTCAACAGGTGCCCATTTCAAGTCTCAGCAGAGCAGTTGGTGTACAATTTGGAAGTTTGAAGACAGATTTCCAAAATAAACCTTCATACCTGTCCCAGTAGTTTCTTGGATGAGGTAATTCAGAGTCGGTCCCATACGACATTATATGGATTACTTTTTGTTTATAGAACAGTACTATGTGATTTGTTGTAAATTTCCCATATTTACGCATTAAGATAGAAGCTTGAGAAGCCAATGATATAATTTTGGCCCTTAAAATCGATGTTTTCAATAGAGGCTCCGAGCTGCCAGAGAAGTAAAGACCTAGATATTTATAGTTAGTGACTACGCAGAGATTTTGCTTGTTTAATGTCCATTTGCATCGTTTAGTATCTTTCTTTTATTTGTTCTTTTTGGCAGATAACCACCTGAGTTTTTTCCGTATTGATTATTAGATCGTTTACTCTGCTGTAGTTCTCTAGACATTGAAGTAGTTTCTGAATGCCTCTAGGGGTCTGTGAGACAAGCACCAAATCATCTGCGTAAAGGATCCATCTAATTTTTTGGGTTCCTAATTTAGGTGCGTCACTTTCCGCATTTTCAAATTCAATCCCCAGATCTAATAAGAATAGATTGAAGAGTGCTGAGGCTAAAATACTGCCTTGTTTAACACCTATTTCCAAGTTGACCTTCTTGGATAACAGTCCTTCTATAGTTAATCTAATTTGGACTGTTGTGTTGGAATGAAGCTCTTCTATTATTCGTTGTAATGAAAGAGGACAACCGTATTTTCTTAGTTTGGAGAACAGTAAGCTCCGATCGACAGAGTCAAAGGCACTGTGGAAATCAACAAATGCCATATAAAGATTTTGGTTTTGGTTGATATATTTTGCTCTTAACATGTTGAGAATTATCATATTTGGGGTTGTTTGCCGAGCCCAGATACAAACCCAGTTTGGAATGGATCACGCATATTGTCTAAATTCATCCATGAGTTCAATTCTTTCAACACAATTCTTGTATAGATTTTTCCTGGCGCATCGAGCAATGCAATTGGCCTGTAGCTATCAGGTTTCTCTCGATTGCCTTTTTTATAAAGAGGAACTTTAATGGAGTGTTTCCAGGAGCAAGGAAAAGTTTGAGAGTGATTAATTTGCTGGAATATGGAGAAAAGAATGTTAGTCCATAATTCCGGATGTTGTTTAAATATATAGTTAGACAGGCCATCGGGCCCTGGGGCTCTTGATGCGCTAATTGTTTGGATATAATATAATATGTCTGTTTTGTCAATGTCAAGATGAAATGGAAAGGTCTTAGTTCTAGTATGTACATTATCATCCTGATTGGGTGAGGCAAGGATTTTCTGAAAGTAATCCACCCATGTGGCTTCTGAGGCATGTTGGATTTGTTTGAAAAATTGTTGAGACGAGGTTGACTCATTTATCACTTTCCATATGCGTGCATTGTTCTTATCTTTTATGAGTTTGAGCATATGTTCTCCATCCACTTGTAGCATTTGTGCTTTGTGGTGTCGAATCCAATTTTTGTAATTTGTTTTTAGAAGCTTGAGCTTTAGGTATCGGGTGCAGATTGGTAGAAGCATCGCCTGCCTCTTTTCCTTTCTGAAAAGTGCTTTTCTTTCCTTAATTTTGGGATCAAACACACGATTTCGAGGCATATGTTGTTTTTGCCTAGTATATACTTGACTCATTTTTTGCAGTATTTCATGATAGACAGAACTAGAGACTGTATTTATGGGAGCACTATCAAAGGCTGCTTCTAGCATTATACCAAATTGAGCAATAATATCTGCAGTCCATCGTACTCTGTTAACACTGTTATTTGTCATTACGGAGTGACCCCATTTTGTTTTATTGGCCAATAATTGTCATTGAGGAATAAACCATTGTAAACAAAGCATATTGTGATCACAATTCCTCGTTTGTTCGATTTTAAATTCAGAGGAGTATGAGGAAAGTGAATAACTTATGTAAATGTAATTGATTATTCCACTGGCACCTCTTTGAGACCAGGTGTTCTGAGGAGGATAATCTTTCGGACTAGATCCATTCATCATATTGAAACCTCTTGATTTCATTAAATGGTTACGTAAGACTCTCCTCTTTTGTTCAGTGACTTTCAACTTTGTTAGACAGTGGAGATTAAAATCGCCCGCTATAATGGAATGCGCTATTTTGGGCACAGAGGTGATATAGTCTAACAGAGTTGACACATGTGTAATAAACACTGATTCCTCAGTTCTCAGTGGGTTCCAGTAAAGATTAACTAGAGTGTAAAGGATGGAATTACTTGACACGATGGTTAATTGAGTATAATAATTTGGAGAATATTTCTGTATGATTGAAATGTTTGCACTAATTTTGGTGGCGGTGAGAAGGCCACACATGGGACGGCCTCTGGGGCCTTTAAGGGCCAAAGTGGCATGTAATTCATAGTTGTCCGATAGTATAGAGTTCGTGATCCATGTTTCCTGTAGCATTATGATATTGTGGTCAGAGAGTACATTAGCCTTGTTTCCAAGTAAGTGACTATATCCACATGTTTTCCAGGAAACAAGGGATATTGCATCTTTCACATCCTTTTGCTCTAGCTAATTTTTAGTTATATCACATTGACATTGGCATTTTTGATTTGTATCACATTCAGCATCTTGATTGACATTGCTAAGGCACCAAGTGACATTTTTTGGGGCCTTCTTTTGTAGGTGGATTTGACATAGTGTCATCTTGTGATTCACACATGACTAAGAAACCCATTGAGAATAGGACTTCTTTTGCTTGCCATACCAGATTTTTGATCACTCTAGATCGAAACCATAGTCTAACAGTACTTCGTTGATTCAAAGCTATAAATTCAACTTGTTCTATGTCCGAACTGATGATGTCATTCAAGGAATCAATATCAAAGAATAATTTCAGAATGCTTTGGCGGTTTAGAGTGTATTGAGGATATGGTTTAGGACAACAACTCAGGAGCAATGAACCCAAATTGTGATAATTGGTTTTAAATTGTGATTTGTCCTGGGATGTTGGCGTATTTTTCTTAAGAAGTATCGATGGAGGTTTACCTGTTTCAGCATTGGTTTTGATAGGAAGCAATGATTTTATCATTTGGGCTATTTCTGCCTCTTGACCTTCCTTATGATTCATCAGTTGTGCATTACCAATGATATGCGAGCCTACACAAGATGTTTTATTCAAGTTGGCTGGCATACTTTTGTAATTTCTTGAGTCACACTTACTTGATTCATCACTACTGCTTTGGCACACACACAGATTAGAGGACAAGGAGGAATTGCCTGTGGATACAGGAACTATAAGGTCTCTCTGAGCTGAGCATTGGGCCATGTAAGCATCAACTGCTTTTCTAATCTCCTCC
Source organism: Ambystoma mexicanum (assembly GCF_040938575.1). Lineage (NCBI taxonomy): Eukaryota > Metazoa > Chordata > Amphibia > Caudata > Ambystomatidae > Ambystoma > Ambystoma mexicanum. The sequence continues at coordinate 181,084,838 of NC_090940.1, forward strand.
CATCGTGAGGCTGTACTTTCTTTTACATAATTTGACAGGTGAGCAGGCTGTTCAGATATTGGTGGATGAGTGATTGTTTTTGATGGTGTTTCTTTATGCGTATTTGCATGAGAATTCACCACCTCAATCATTTCATCCAACGGTTCATGTGACAACACTTTTTGAGTGGAGAGGAAGATAGCATTTGGTTGTTGTTTGCGGGCTTGTATCAGCAATAGATTTTTTTTGCAACAGCCGACGAGGCTAATTGAGAGCTTGAACTTGGTACGTTAAGTCGTTTTATAAACTGCTTGGAAGCGGAAGTCATTGACTGTTTGGTGCTCTTGATGTTTTTGGATTTTTTTGTCACTACGTTGGATACTTTTTTTGATCTTGGTTGCTTAGCGATATGGACTTTTATTGAAAAGATTGTATAAACTTCATTGTTAGCTGTATCTGTAGGGTTCTTATTTCCCTGTTTTTCCAGTATAACTGGATTGGTCGGGACATTGGCAACTTGTTCAACAATGATATTTGAAAAGCATGGAAGCACTGGGGTACATGAATTAGGATCAGTGCTAAGATAATCATTAGTCACATTTTCAGTTGATGTAGCAGAATCAACCATTTTTTTCTGTTTTGATGTGTTAGATTGGGTAATAACTGTGGCATCATGCAACGATAATGCAACATCACGTTTGGTTTGCCAGGTTACTACCGAATTAAGTAAGTCAGTTTGGATTTTTATCTTGTCATTCAAAGTATTAAATAGTTTCAACAAAATGTTCATGGTTGTTTGCATAGCTTCACAAGACATAATCACTGTTTTAGACACCCCCTCACGCATCTGATGGAAGTCTGAGTCATCTTGCCTACGAGGTGTAGGATTTAAAAAGGATGATGATGACACACATTGATTCTGGTGGGTGATTTCAGAGATGTTAGGCGAGAATTAAAGTTTCTCTGCTAAGACATGGTTGGATAGTTCAGTCTGAGAGTTGACTAAATCAATAGTCACAGGCACAGTGTTGTGTGATGCAGAAGGGAAGGCGGAGCAATTGCCCATGGCAACACTAGTGTGTGGTCTTAATACCCCTCTAAGTACAGTGCTATCTGATAGAGAAATGTCACATGCTGTAATTTCTATCACATCTTCCGCAGCATCTTGTAATTGTATCGGGGTGATTACAGCTTCAGCACCATTGTTATCCAACTGATCACCAATTGTGATGACAGTGGGTAAAGATGTTTGAGAATTAGTACAGGTCGCAATAGGTGCAGATGGAAAACAAAAGGTGCGAATGTCAGAGGAATTAATAATAGAGTCCTTTTTGCTGCCTCGCTTTCGGCTCCCAGATGCTATTTTGGGTGTGGAGCAGGCGGGAGCAGTATTATTTGTTGTAATGGTGCAAGAGTTATTTTCAGACATTTCTGTATTATCTCTCGCACGCGCAGCCCTCCAAACATTAGAAAGCAAAGGCATTCCTGTTCTTAGAGTATAAATATGCCTCATGGTTTGTCAGGAAGGATGCACGTTTGTACACCTCGGGAGTGGTTCCTTTTCCTACGACCTCAAAATTTCAGAAGATAGTTAGTATGAGGTCGAAGCTTACTTGAGTAATAGGTTGGGTCCTTAACCTGGGCTCAGGGCTCTAAAAGTATCGACCCGACGCTTCGCCGCGCACCGCAAACAGTACTTTCTGGTACTTCCGCGGTGCGCGCGTGAATGCGCAGGCGCAGCTGTATTTATCCCGCACAGCCTCGGATTTAGGGGGCGGGTTTAGAGGCAGCCAAAGACTTAAGAACACAAGGAAAGGACACTCTATAAGGGGCAGATTGAAGGTTGGAATATGGTGACAAGAGGAAAAGTCTTTCAAAGTCTTTCAATGTTCAATGTTTGGTTGAACAGTCAATTCCTTACTTCTCGTAAAGCTGTAGTAACACGCCGGTGTCGCAGTGAAAGAATTCCTCCTGCGAACGATCCTTACGCAATCCGGCAGCCTTGCATGAAAAAGCACCAGAAGTAAACAGTCGAGCTTGAAGGCAGAAAGCAGGGACAGCAAACAGTACTTTCTGGTAATTCTGCGGTTAATATAACATGGCTTGCTGTACAACCATTTCCAAGCCAGTCTCTGTGGCACAGTCAGTAAGTGTTGTGACTTGTACCTGAAAGGTTGGTGGTTTGAGCCAATCCTCCAACTTCAAAATTCTGAAAGTGTAGTGAAGAAAAATTACAATTTTAATAACTGTAACCACTCGAGGGTGATTTCCCCGGACTGTCCAGGAAAACCGGGACGTCTGGTCACCTTAGCCATGTGTGCCTTTTTTTTTTTTTAGTTTTTTTGGAGAACTTGCCAGTTTAATGCTGGGAGGAAATTTTTGTGCACCAAAAGACTGCGTGAATTGCACATTTTTTCAGATTTCCTCAGCATTGCTTGTGTTATACAAAATAGAGGCAGCTTATCTGCATTGCTTTTGAAACAAATTATTACATGTGGGTAATAAGACTTGGGAACAGGGTCAGGGCCTTTCAACTCTTTCAGTTAAAATGAGCCTCAAGGCTCAGGTGGACCCCCAGCAGCTGCCCCCATGTTGGTAGTCTTATGGCACAACTTTTTAAACCAGGACATTAAATGTGTGATTTGTTGTGCACAGGTAAAGGCTGCCTTTGCTGGTGCCCTTGGGCTGTCACCTCCCTCTGGCCTCTTGCAGTATCCAGTAATGTTCTTAGGGCCGTGTGTAGTACCCAGCAATACTCGTATCCCCTACTTGCCCTTTTACTCCAGTTGCATCTGCATAGCTTATCAGTGGGAATTTTATGTTTCAGCTCCACGCCGGCTGGCTGTCCCAAGATGATCTGCGGCTGTTTACCTCTCTATGCCTTCCTTTGATTCACTTATAATTTTAGCACCCCCAGGAGTGCCTCAGAAAGTCTTTCCCATCTGTAGGGCAAGGAGGGCCCCAAACATCATGTTGAAATGGGTCCCCACGAGCTGAGACACATCTCCATCCAGCCCTGACCAGAACCTTGAGCACTTGTTAGCATTTTGGAATCACTGAAGACCTAGGGTCTGATACTCTCATTTTTTTGGCATAAGCAATTGCGCCAAAAAAAGATGTACTTTTCCACCCTCTTTTCACGTTTGCCTAAATACGGGAGTGCTTCCCCTCCTTCCGATGTGCACTATGAATTCAGAAAGGGGTACGCATTGGAAGACGCAGAAAAGAAACACTTCTTTGGAATAGGCACAGAGAAATTTGAAAGACATGACAAGGTCATTCCAGACCCTATCCTGTATTTTTATAAGCCTGACAGCAACGGTTTGAACCACTGCTGCCACGCCTGCATTCCTATCTCCAAAATGGTGGTAGAAATGCCTTTTTTTAAAAAACATTCCACTGTAACAGGCCTTTAAAGCTCCAGTCACTGTGAAATGCGCTTTCAGTGCTTGTGTGGCTGCAGGAGCCAGTCATGCATTAGTGTCTGAATATGTGCAACAGGGCAGGGCAGTGCTTCTTGTCGATCCTCTGCTCCAGCTCCACTGAAATGTGCAGGTCAGCTTTGAGAATAAGATGCTTTCTTTCGACTACTGGAACAGAGAAAAAGTTCTTCCTCAGCACTTTTTAAATTTATGGTAAGATTTTCAGACTCTGCTCCATAGTTTCTATTTTATACTTTTACGATTATTAAAATGGCTCAGAGAGTTGAGCATTTGGCTCCGACATTTTTATTCGGGCTGCAAGATAGAGGGGTTCAAAGCCGACCGGGCCGCCTCAGCCCTTCATCCTTACGGGGTTTATACACTGAGTGCTAGTAAACTGGATCATAATAACACAGATTACAGCTCTTAGAAGCGGGAGCAAAGCAGCACAAATCACTTTGCATAGTGTGATAATACTTTTTAAACCACTTTTTAAGGAACTCTTAATCAACGGAGCGGACAGATATGGTCGATTATTGACTTACATGAAGGGATAGCTACTATGAGGATGGTATAATAATCCGTTTGTGGCTCGCACAACACAACACACCGACCACAAACCTGTCTCAAGTGCTCGCCAGCCCACAACTGAATACTACAAAATGTGTCCCGGGAGGATAGCTCAGCGGCAACGTGCTCGCCTTGGAAGCAAGATGACAGGAAACAGCAAAAGTTCGATCCCCGGGTCCGGCCTTAGAAACCTCTGGGTATTTAAGCGTGTTATAAATACACAACTAAGACAAAACAATTACGCATCTAAAAAAAAACAAAAAACAATTCCTGTAACACCACCTTGATGCCCACGGGCTGTGTGAGCGCTTTAAAAAAATAAATCAATAATATGACATCAATGAAAGACAGCACTCATGCGTGAACTGCTGCTCATGAGCAAAGTTGGGTGCTGCTTCCGAGTGAAATTGGCTTGGTGCATGCGGCCCAACTGCGCATGCTTCTATCTTTCAATTTCCTCATTACCCTAATACCACCTGGGATGTGTCATTTTATTCATCACAGGGGCTTTAACAGTTCACCTGTACAGAACAGTCAAGCGTGAAACTGAGCATTTAATGTTCACAGTAATTGTGGGGGGATGTGACCATGCGGGCACGCTCTTGACTTTGAAAAAGGACAGTAGATGTCATTTCTAATCCTGGGTTTAGCATTTGACTAAAGAAAGTGCAACCCAATTGCAGCAAATATGTAAGTCTGCACCCGACATTACAGATGGAAAAGGTCTACCTTGTCCAGTGTTCATAGCGTTCTTAGCATAATGGGTCCAGCATCCCCGGGAGGGCTGCTTGGGCCTCCATTGTAATTAATTAGCAGCACAGTCCGTCTTACCCTGCTACGCTGTGATATGTGGAACAGTGGGTCTATCCATGGTTGCGCTAGGTCTGTTGACCAATGCAGCCACTGAAGGGATCTGTGTGTAAGCTGATGGACAGTGGATTGGATCCCAGCGGGAGGGAGCACTCTGTCTGTGATTCTTCCACAGTTTCTAAAATGAGTGCTAAAATGAGTGCTAAATGAGTGTCGTTAAATTGTGTAATAATAACACCCATTAGGAGCTACTTGGAGCACTATGTTTTCTATAGGGTGCTAGATTAATATATAAGAAGTATTAGTACATGTAATAATATTTGCAATTTGTATATATTTAAAGAAAAGGTATATCGATTTCGATCCAAAGTGACTTACAATAACACATTTACAGATGGTGGAGCCATTCCTAAGAAGGGCACCTCTACAACAGCACAAAGACAAGAAAAAGTGGTGAGCCAGTTTATGAGGGCGTGAGACAGTTGGTGATCTGTTCCAAGATGGCTGGAGTGCAGGAGGGAAAAAAGAAAAATATTAGCGTGTCATCAGCAAAAAGATGATAGTGGAAGCCAAAGGGTGAGATAAGTCTTCCTACGGCAGAGGTATAGAAGATGAGGCGTAGAGGTCCAAGGATTGATTCTTGGTGAATGCTGTTAGATATGTGTGAGTTCCGAGAGATTTTAAAGGATCGACCCTCAAGGTAGGAGGCTATCTAAGCAAGAGCAGATTTGTGAAACCATAGGTCCTGCAGCATCAAGAAGAGGGAGGAGTAGTCGAAAGTGTCAACAGCAGCAGAAAGATCCAAAAGCATGAGTATAGTTTGGAGTGGTGAGTATTACAGAGAAAGTTGGAGACATGAACGAGTGCAGTCTCGGTGGAGTCTTTACTTTGGAAGTCAGATTGAAGCAAAGGACGTGAAGCAAAAACAAAACCCACATAGCCGTATTATCTCAAAGGGGTCCGAATATGAAGTCTAGATGTCTTTGGCATAAAGACAGGGACTTGTTCCACTTAACTGGTTAACGATGGATCGAGAAGGGTCAATAACTGTACCCTAAACAACAGAGAGGAATCTTAACAGTACGACCCCTGGGTTCCACACAATTCTTCTACAAACAAAATACAAAAGTGTGGCTCCATTATTCCGCTTTGACCAACTCAACCGTCAACTTGGATATCTTCTTACAAGGGGAGAAGTATCTCACGACCCATGACAGCCCGTTTTGTGATGGCCTGTTGATTTAATATGATTTGTTTTCATATCAGAACATTTGGCAGAGAAATCCAATGTCAAAGCGTGGAAGGGAGATGGTGATTGGAACTGTGACATCTGACCAATGTTATAATGGATATATCATGACAGGACCTCATAAGCTCAAAGAGGGGTCCCACTTCTAACACAAACATGAATTCCAGTCTTGCTTTTTCTTTTCTCAACACGGCATCCTTGTCTTTGCTGGGTGGTTTGCTTCTGTTTTTATGTGTGTTTGTTGTCCTCTTTATTGTATGTCTTGGTGTGTATTCCCCCCTCATGCACAGGACGCACTCACTAATCTAGCAAGATCCACACTTGGGTCGGTTCTAAGTGTGACAATGTGCTAGTAGGGGCTGCTGTGGTTCTAGAACATTACTTTTATCTCTTAAACTGAGTGTGGCACTTTAAAGAGCCTTAAGATGCCTTACGTGGTGTGCGACCTAATACAATTCCCTACCACGTTCGGGTACAGGGCACAAGAACATTTACCGAAGATCTCCAAGACATTCCCTGAGTTCCTTGAATGTTTTAGTTTGCAGTGTGGATAGCTTAAATGTCTCACACCATAGGCCACAGTATAAGGCAACAAGAGATATTCATCCCTCCTTTGGGCAGTGGTTTACATATATAGCGTATCTTTACAGGAAAATGTATTATAAGCATGACCACTATTCCAGGGGGGGACAGGTGTGATATGCACAATAACACAGACAGGCTTTGACCATGACTTAGCCTTTTCAGGATTAATGATATAAATTTAAGAAAACAATCCCTGCTTCCCCTATTTATGGGTTAAGTTGCATGTTCCTGTGATGCACGGCGCCCATCTTTGAATACTATTTGTGATCAATTCTAATCTAATAAATTCTATAGCTCAAAGAAACATGTTCCCTCATATTCTGTATAGCTTTTACACAAGTAAGACATAAACAACCAGAAAGTGAGTAATGTAATGTAATGAAAATGGGGCTTGTATTTCGCACCTCTGCCATTTTGGCAGCTTAGTTACACCGAGCTCTGCAAGGGAAGAGGCGATGGGTTGGTAGTGAGATAGAAGGGAAGGCAGGTAAAAATCATGATTCTGATGCAGGCTGGAATAACCTGAGTCCTGAGTGTCATTATCAGGCTATATGGATAACGACAGGTACACTTGGGTGTCTTTTTCATCCAGAGAGGAGAGCTGAAGATAAACCACATCATTTTAAGTTTATTATATATCGAATAGAAAACATAGCCAATTTGAGAATGCCCTCATCTGATGATTACTCAGACATTTGCTGGTTTCTTTTCTTCAAGCCGCTCCCAGTGTCTCTAAAAGTTGTGTCCTAGAGCAATGGACAAGAGGGTGACGGATGAACATTGTAGGATCATACCATATTTTGACATGCCCAATCCACCTTCAGGACATTGTCTCCGAAAGGATGCGCTCATTATTCTTTTCAACGTAATGAAGTCCATGTAGAACATGGGTGCAGGTGTGCATTCAATACTTCATCTTTAGATTCTTTGGGTTGTCTCTGTATTTGTTGTCGTGTCGCCAGACCATTTGTGGCTGAATAACTCCAGTCAGATCATTTAGCGATCCAGGAAAAGGTGGGTCTGAATAGCGGCCATATTGTGACCATCAGTCTGCAAGCAAAACACATGCAAGAGAGGTTTGTTTCTGCATTACTTTTCCATAGGCTCTTGTTCATCTGCTTTTCGAAAACCTTCATAAAATAATACATTACAAAATGGCTCTAATCTGCTTGCCAGCTTTCTAATAACTAATACCCTGACTCTCCCTCCCTGTGGTCTGAGTATCAATACCTGCCATTACATAAGAATGAACAGAAAATGTCTTGTGCCAATAGAACAGACCAGGGGTTCCAGCATCTGAACCTTAAAGAGAACTATGCTCCCCCTACGTAAATGATCATGGCAGAAGGGAATAGACGGTGCATTCAAAATAACCAAAACTTTGAATACCTCATTTTAAATGATCTCTGAGCTTCCTAAATGATGTCTTATTCGTTCCCGGAGCAGAGTGGGATGCAAAGCTGGAGAAGCCCCTTTGTGTTTGCAAATGCTCCCAGAGCTCTATGTACAAATCAGCAAGTAAACTGGAAAGCATACAAGGGTCCTGATGAAGTGAACATTTACCAAACTAGCTCAATTGACATAGCAAACATGATCTCAAGTAGGCAAGACTCTCCTCTGGTTTAATGCGGATGGGAAGAACCCGTCCTTCAATGATTGGTCCATTCATATCTGCATCCTTCTATTTAAAAGTCTTTGGGGCAAGATGCTCCAGAGTAGGAGGACGTGATTGGCCATCTTGGGAGATGGAAGATTCTCTCTTTCTTAATGTATGGCATAAGACTTCAACTCTTTGATGCGCTCCCTATATTATATTACCATTCCATGGGTATAGTGTCTTTGCCACAGATCCGGTGGCACCGGATAAAATACACTCTTACCGACAACTCAGCTGCAACTGTGTTACAAACACCAAAATGCATACAATGGTTAGATGAAAAAAAAGCCTCTAGGAAACGGTGACCTGAACACCAATGGGTGCCCTTTGCAAACTTAGTGACCCCCGTTACGGGAGAAGTTTAAGGTCACCTGATACCCCCCTATGCCGTTGGGGCCGCATGGCTTAGGTGACAAGGTTGCCTTTGCACATTTCTTTCAGGCCCCGAGGTTAGTGGTGGCAATGTGCCATGTGCCACGGGGTGTCAAGGTTTCAAGGTGAGTGGGCAGCCCCATGCCTCTGTAGGGCAACACCATGCCTGTCCACACCTTTAAGGGCTAGTAATGTTTCATTTGAAGGGGCACCCTTTCTCTGATGCCCAGTGTGCTGAACTGAGCAGGGGCCAGGGACATAGCCTCACAGGAAGTGACATCAGCAGTATTTCTGAAGCATCTTAAGACCTTAAAGGTCCTGCTCTGAGGCCTGGCAGGTAAGAAGGTGCATTACCTGAGCTGAACCATCTAAAAATTCCCTGTAAGTCGCCTTTCGATGCAAAGTGCAGCCCACGCAGCTCTGTTAGGTGGGGCCATGGGGAGGGTTACCATATCCTGTGTGGCCCGGAAGAGGTCCACATGCCTGCTTATATGCTCATTTCTTTTACTGACATCTAAGCATTCTGTACAGGTGCAGAAGCGCCCCACCCCATTAATGCTAACATGACCCAATATACGTAGGGTATGCAAAGTTGCTTATGCTTAGGCACCCAATCGAAAGCAAGTATCATTTAAATAAAATATTTTCTTTTTTTAAAGAAAGTGCAACTAATATCATTTTTGTTCACAATTTGTCGATATGCATCTGTGCTTAGAACTGTAGCGCTAGCTACACAATGCTGCTGCTTCACAGAAATACAACCCACAAGCCATAGAAGCACAACAATTGCTTAAAAAAGAGCAGATCCAGGAATAGTTGGTAAAAGGTGGTAGATTTGGACCGCTTTTTCTTTTAATTTACATTTTTTTATTTGGTTGGATAATAAATTCATCCTTTCAAATATAACAAAACATGTATTTACATTTCTTCAGAACTCAAAGAGAAATAGAACATACAAAATATACAATTAATATGGATAACTACAACCGAATCATCTCATTATTCAAAAAAAGAAGGAAGAGTGATAAATAGTATAGTAAAGAAAAAAAAATATTAAATGAATAATCGCACAATTATTTCAATTTTCCTGAGGTGAGTCACATTACTTCAGAAACAACCGCTTACGGCACAAGCCATAGGATCATCGCACTGCAAGCCATAAGATGCCGCGTCTGGTGGCTATGGTAGATGAGGACTACATTTGCAAAGCAGGCTTTGGAAAATCTGGAGGGGCCTGCCAGCCCTCTCCACAGTGGTTACGGGGGCTGTTGTAGGGGTGTAGCGGAGGCTGGCTAGAGAGTAGTAGTAGAGGCTGTGGGGCCAGCACGTACGTTGATATTGGGGGCCATGGGAGCTGTGGAGTGGGTGTAGGAGAGTGGTAGTGGAGCTGTGGAGTGGGTGTAGGAGAGTGGTAGTCGAGGCAGTGGTAATTGTGGCGGCGTACGCGTGCTAGTGGTAGTGCAAGTTCGGATCGATGTGTTATTTTTAATGTTGGTGGCAAAAGCACTGACCGTGGCGTTCCTATTTTTATTTCTTTTTTACACGGGTTACCAAACGTACTCTTCCCCTGCCCCCCACCATCTTCATACCTGCCTATTATACCCTGCTAAGGAGGGTTACGGGGGAATGTCACATCTGGCATTTTTGCCACTGGCATTAAAACAGCAACATCTGGTCATGCAACAACAGGGTCTACTAGGGTGGGAGAGGAGTTGAGGGTAATAGTGTTAGTACAGGCTTTGGCAAGGGTGGAGTGAGTGTAATATTAAGGGTTGGAGGCTATGCAGAAGCAGCATGTTAGAGGGTGAACACTATGCTGCATCAGCGGTTGATGAATACGCCTAAGGATTGATGGAGGTTGTGCCTAGGGCTTGCATTAGAAGCTGGGGGCTATGTCTAAGGGTTGCTTCAGCAGTTGGTGGCTATGCCTAAGGGTTGCAGTAGTAGTTTGAAGCTATGCCTAAGGGTTGCATTAGTAATTGGAGGCTATGCCGAAGATCTGCATCAGTTGTTGGAGGCTATGCCTAAGGGTTGCATTAGCAGTTGGAGGATAAGCCTAAGGGTTGCATTAATAGTTGGAAGCTATGCCTAAGGGTTGAATTAGTAGTTGGAGGCTATGTGAAGATCCTCATCAGTTGCTGGAGGCTATGCCTAATGGTTGCATTAGTAGTTGGAGGATATGCTTAAGGGTGGCATTAGAAGTTGGAGTCTATGCCTAAGGGCTGCATTAGCGGTTGAAGGATAAGCCTAAGGGCTGCGTTAGCAGTTGGAGGATAAGCCTAAGGGCTGCGTTAGCAGTTGGAGTCTATGCCTAAGGGTTGCATTTGCAGTTGGAGGTTAAGTCTAACGGTTGCATTTGCAGTTGGTGGTAGCACGAAAGGTTGGAGGCAATGCAGGATGGTTGAGTTTCATGAAGTTTTTCAAAGAGGCCGAGTGGTGAGGATGGATGGCTATTGGTTGGCACGGCATTCCAAAGATTGCAAGTAGTATAGAATATGGGGCAAGAACTGCAGGAGAAAGGGCGTGAAGTGGGCTCACAGCCTGGAGCCAGTCGTAGAGACAATGGGGCGATGGTGGAGGGTGCAATTGGATTTGATTGGCAATATCTAGGTGAACGTAAGCCCTATGGGGCCGGCTGCTTTCCTGCATACAGGTAAAGGTGCTATCATAGTCGGGTTCTAGTGCTGAGTGCATGGTCTATGTTAATGGGAGATTTGAACGTATCACTGTTAACAGATTTCCACACCTGAAAGACATGTGACTATAGACTAACAGCGGGCCCATCACGGGGCTCCGTCTGATGACTGGACCGGGAGCACCAGGGTGAAATTGAACCATGGATAGTGTTGGGAGTTAACAATGACCTTTTCCTCCATCTCCCGCTCCCTGCCCTTCCTGTCTTTGATCCATCCTTTCCCTCTCCTTGTGACACATTGTTTTTCCATCCACAGCAAAACTGTTCACATCAAAATTATTGATGACGAGGAGTATGAGAAAAACAAGAATTTCTTCCTTGAGCTGATGGAGCCCCACATGGTGGATATGAGTTTTCAGAAAGGTGTAGTACCTGCTGCTCCAGACTAATGCTAACACTTCTCTCCTCTTCTCTTCCTCTTTCCTCCTCTCCTCTTCTTTCCTTGCCTCCTTATTTTTTCCTACCCTATAATTTGCTTTGCTTCGCCAACTGCAATATTGACACTGCTGTGAATGCACGATCCGACCACATGGCGCCAATGGGCTTTTAAGAGGTGGCTGTTAACCCATTTGATTTTGCAGACGAGGGCGGTTTGGGCACGCGGGATTCTGGGCAGCCTGACCTACTTCGGTAATTAATGATACACTTTATACCAGCTGCAAAGCTAGAATAATACAAACTTTCCCAGTGTCCAGACCAGATAATAGGAAAAGCACTATTTGTCACTTGGTTTTATGTGAATACAAAGTGTCAATTTCAACAATGTTTGACCATTTCATCCTGTTCATTTAATTTCATTTTCATTGTATCCTATTTATAGAGGGCCTGTCACCAAAGGCGCTGAACAAAGTATATCAAAATCAGTACAATCATGATCAAATATAAACATAGGTAACAACAGACGAGGGGGAAGCCAGAGAATTAAGAGACGAGAGAAGATAAGAGATGAGTTTTGAGCTTTGATTGAAAGATACGAAGAGATGAGGCAGAACGAAGTGAGAGAGGACGGGAGCCAGGAGAGCAAAAGAACTTAAACGAGAAGAAGCACAGGGACGTTTGGGAACCGCTGGAAGAAATGTGTTCTGTGATCATAAGGGGTGAGATGGGACATAAAACGACAATAAAGCAGAGAGATAGATGTTAATCTAATCGCAGGACTCTGCCATTGCAGGCAAGTTGTATGTTGTTAATTATAATGCAAAACGTGTTTTTTGTTTTCTTTTAAATCAAATCAGTGGGCAAGAGGTGGGAGTAGAAGAGGGTAAAAGGAGAACATTAGGTGGACTACGGATATCATCCCATTCATGTTGGGAAATTAAATTACGAATGAGATGGTTCCCACAGGAAGATGGCATTTGCAGATTGATATGGGAGGAAGGTCAGATGGGTATGATTGTGGGTGGAGCCAGTTTGATTGATGGGACTGAGGGGCAGAACAAATGATGAGAGGGTCTCAAAGGTTGTCCTTTCATTAACGGAAGGCACTGAGAAATTCATGTTCCGTCTTATTTCTATAAATTATACACACTTCATTTTTGATGTTTTTCTTATGATTAGTTTGAATCACAATTTTTTTAATGGAATTGGCATTTTGATCCATAAGTCGTTCAATTATATATTTGCCCACGACAAATGGTTCTATGGCTTTTAGTTAAATTATTCTCACTTCAATGGGTACTATAAAAGAGAGGTGAAGATTTAACCCTTCAGAAATGTGTCCATACTGGAAATGTTAGAATCTTCCTTTAGTTATTGTACTGCTCTCATCCTTAAGGTAACATTGATTGACAGCTTGTGGGTGGATGAAACACATGTTGTGTTGCATAATATCTGCGCATGTGATCGGCTGGGGCCTGCCAATCTACTCTATGCACATACATAATATCTGTGCATATGATTGGCTGGCGCCTGCCAATCTACTCTATGCACATACATAATATCTGTGCATATGATTGGCTGGCGCCTGCCAATCTGCGCCATACACAGACACAATAAAGCTGCTTGTTATTGGTTGGAGCTTGCAAATCTCTACTATGCACAGGCATAATATCTTGTGCATGTGATGAGCCGGGGCCAGCCAACCGAGTTATGCACAGACAATATGACCAAACGTTGGGAATTCAGTTGACCTTTCTATTGTTAATAGCTTTGGAGTTATTTGTGCAGCAGAGGCAGTGTCCTTCACTATTAGTCCTTCTTTCATTTCATTTATAAAAGGCAAAGTTAACACTGAATGTTCCGAAACATGCCCTGGTGCATATGTAGGTGCATACATTGTGCGAGAATCAGTGCCAGCCTTAGGGTAGGACCCCTGCCATTAGCCCCCCGCCACGCCAACTCGGGGGAGTCTTTCAGGGGCTCTCCTGAGCTGGCGTGGTGGGAGAAGGCACGGCAAGTGCCCTATTGAAATTAAATGTGCTCCACTCTCGCGGTCGGAGCACATTTAATAATATCAGGGTGCCTGCAATGCCTATTGAAAAATGTGGTGCTCCCCCACCCCTTCCAGCATGACCAGGGGTGCACGGGATGAGGGAAGGGGCACCACCTGTTTGTTTTGCCACCTGGGCTCCGCAGCTTCTAATGCGGCCCTGGCAAGAATACTGCACCAACATGGGGCCACCTTATTCTCTTAATTTATTTCCTACCTTAGAAACCGTGGCTGTCACGTGATCGTTCTTATATCCATTTGATGACCCCGAAGGTTTGGTATATAAGATGTTACCCAACACTAATCTGGACATTGAAAGCTAGGCATCTCGCCATGGTATCACGCAGCGGCCCTACTCTCATGCAAGGAGTAGTATCATTTACAAAGTGTTTATCAATGGGGTTTTCCGATTGAAAAACACTTTTATAAATCAGGCCCATAACATTTCTTCATTCGCAGAAACATTTCAGTTTACATTTTACCTACAGATGTTATCTCGTCTAGTTGGTTCTTTGATAATAGGTCTATCCTACACCTAGATTAAGGCCCTGCTGTGCGATGTACCATTCTCCTGGCATCTGACCCAATTTTAAGAAAATCTTCTCACTGCACAACAGTCCCTAATCAGTTGTTTCTAAGCACAGGAGAGAACGATGCTCCCTAACCAGTAGAATCGAACCATAGGAGATGACATTGGTCCCTAACCAGTTGAGTCAAGGCACAGGAGATGACTATGGGCCCTGACCAATAGAATCGAAGCACAGGAGATGAGGATGGGCCATAACCAGTAGAATCGAAGCACAGGAGATGATGATGGGCAGTAACCAGTAGAAGACTCGAAGCACAGGAGGTGGCGATGGGCCCTAACCAGTTGAAGAATCAAAGCACAGGAGATGACGATAGGCCCTAACCATTAGAATCAAAGCACAGGAGATGACGATGGGTCCTAACCAGTAAAATCGAATCACAGGAGATGACATTGGTCCCTAAGCAGTAGTATCAAAGCACAGGAGATGACGATAGGCCCTAACCAGTAGAATCGAAGCACAGATGACGATGGACCCTAACCAGTAGAATCGAAGCACAGGAGATGATGATGGGCTGTAACCAGTAGAAGACTCGAAGCACAGGAGATGGCGATGGGCCCTAACCAGTTGAAGAATCAAAGCACAGGAGATGACGATAGGCCCTAACCATTAGAATCAAAGCACAGGAGATGACTATGGGTCCTAACCAGTAGAATCGAATCACAGGAGATGACATTGGTGCCTAAGCAGTAGTATCAAAGCACAGGAGATGACGATAGGCCCTAACCAGTAGAATCGAAGCACAGATGACGATGGACCCTAACCAGTAGAATCGAAGCACAGGAGATGATGATGGGCCCTAACTAGTAGAAGACTTGAAGCACAGGAGATGACAATGGGCCCTAACCAGTTGAAGACTCGAAGCACAGGAGAGGACGATGGGCCCTAACCAGTTGAAGAATCAAAGCACAGGAGATCACAATGGGCCTTAACAAGTAGAATCGTAGCACAGATGGCGATGGGCCCTAACCAGTAGAATCAAAGCACAGGAGATGACGTTGGGTCCCAACCAGTAGAATCGAAGCACACATGATAATGGACTCTAACCATTAGAATCGAAGCACAGGAGATGACGATGGGCCCTAGCCGTTAGAATCGATGCATAGGAAATGATGATGGGCCCTAACCAGTAGAATCGAAGCATAGGAGATGACAATGGGCCATAACCAGTAGAAGGCTTGAAGCACAGGAGATGACGATGGGCTCTAACCAGTAGAAGACTCGAAGCACAGGAGATGATGATGGGCCGTAACCAGTAGAATGCTCGAAGCACAGGAGATGTCGATGGGCCCTAACCAGTAGAAGACTCAAAGCACAGAAGATGATGATGGGTCCTAACCAGTAGAATCGAATCACAGGAGATGACATTGGTGCCTAAGCAGTAGTATCAAAGCACAGGAGATGACAATAGGCCCTAACCAGTAGAATCAAAGCACAGATGACGATGGACCCTAACCAGTAGAATCGAAGCACAGGAGATGACGATGGGCCCTAACTAGTAGAAGATGCGAAGCACAGGAGATGACGATGGGCCCCAACCAGTTGAAGAATCGAAGCACAGGAGATGACGATGGGCCCTAACCAGTAGAATCAAAGCACAGGAGATCGCGATGGGCCCTAACCAGTAGAATTGAAGCACAGATGGTGATGGGCCCTAACCAGTAAAATCAAAGCACAGGAGATGACGGACGATAGGCCCTAACCAGTAGAATCGAAGCACAAATGATAATGGAACCTAACCATTAGAATCGAAGCACAGGAGATGATGATGGGCCCTAACCAGTAAAATCGAAGAACAGGAGATGATGATGGACCCTAACCAGTAGAATCGGAGCACAAGAAATAATGATGGGCCCTAGCCGTGAGAATCGAAGCACAGGAAATGATGATGGGCCCTAACCAGTAGAATCGAAGCATAGGAGATAACAATGGGCCATAACTAGTAGAAGGCTCGAAGCACAGGAGATGATGATGGGCCCGAACCAGTAGAAGACTCGAAGCACAGGCGATGATGATGGACCCTAACCAGTAGATGGCTCGAAGCACAGGAGATGACGATGGGCCCTAACCAGTAGAAGACTCGAAGCACAGGAGATGATGTTGGGCCCTAGCCAGTAGAAGACTCAAAGCCCAGGAGATGGTAATGGACCCTAACCATTAGAAGACTAGAAGCACAGGAGATGACGATGGGCCCTAACCAGTAGAAGACTCGAAGCACAGGAGATGACGATGGGCCCTTACCAGTAGAAGACTCGAAGCACACGAGATGAAGATGGGCCCTAGCCAGTAGAAGGCTCGAAGCACAGGAGATGACAATGGGCCCTAACCAGTAGAAGACTCGAAGCACAGGAGATGATGATGGGCCCTAGCCAGTAGAAGACTGGAAGCACAGGAGATGACTATGTGCCCTAGCCAGTAGAAGAATGAAAGCACAGGACATGATGATGGGCCCTAGCCAGTAGAAGACTTGAAGCACAGGAGATGACGATGGGCCTTAACCAGTAGAAGACTCAAAGCACAGGAGATGATAATGGGCCCTAACCAGTGGAAGAATCGAAGCACAGGACATGATGATGGGCCCTAGCCAGTAGAAGACTCTAATCACAGAAGATGATGATGGGACCTAGCCAGTAAAAGAATTGAAGCACAGGACATGATGATGGGCCCTAACCAGTAGAAGACTCGAAGCACAGGAGATGACGATGGGCCCTAGCCAGTAGAAGAATTAAAGCACAAGACATGACGATGGGTCCTAGCCAGTAGAAGAGTCGAAGCACAGGACATGATGATGGGCCCTAGCCAGTAGAAGACTTGAAGCACAGGAGATGACGATGGGCCCTAGCCAGTAGAAGAATCAAAGCACAGGACATGACGATGGGCTCTAGCCAGTAGAAGAATCGAAGCACAGGACATCACAATGGGCCCTAGCCAGTAGAAGCACAGGAGATGAAACCTGTGCAGTGACATAAAATCTCATTGAACTAATATGCTTTTAATAAAAACACACTCTTTCCCCCACATTATGAATTGTTCCACAGTTAAAATAATATTTGCCTGGTTCCTGCAATTTGTAATTATTGTTATACTGACTGCCGCACTGTCCAGTCTCCTTAAGTAAACTATTGTCATGTTGGATGTTTTTCACACCGTAGGGACATTTTCCTCTACTATATTTTAGAAAATGTTTCCTTATTCTGTGTTTGGTGTTACATTTAAGAAGGAAGTTTGAAAACGCAACATTTTGAAAACCAAACGAGAGAGAATAAACTAGATTAAAAATAACCGGTAGGATGTGGTCAGGTGTTTGCCAAAGGGAAACAGGAGCACCTGATTTCAATATTAATAGGAAAACTTTTTTTTAACAAGGCAGAAGGCCACAGATTCTAGGAAAGGAAGGGAAAGGGTCTGCAGGAAAAAGGAAGTGAGGGAAATAACGTAGAAGCTGAGGGGGCGATGGGACAGTTTGATATCAGGAAAACACGTCAAACCTAAATTTGTAACGTGAAATGCACCAAGACAACCATTTCAAACGTACGTTTTCGGACTTAAAGTCATAGCGATGCAAGGAATACAAAAAGGTGTATTCTCAGTCGTTACATTTTTGCGATTACATTATGAAACTTTGGAGTATTAAACGTTACGTTTTTAAACTAAAGACCGGTAGTCTGTTGTCTATGTCCATGGCATTTGTAGCTGTGCCATACCAAGAGGACAACTCAAAACAAAACCCTCTGGCTAAGTATTAATATTGCTTCACCGCACATGGCCAAATGTGCTAACCCATGCCTTGCACGCCCAACCCTCTTACAATTCTTAGTTGCAACAATAATAAAATGGCAATGGGAACCATCTTCTGATTTAATGTTAGTCCACTGAGCTGACACGTGTTTCAAGCCTTGTGCTCTTCCTCAGGGCTCTTAACAAATGAAACCATTTTCACATTACTGTGGTATTAAGGTTTATATTCAGTATTGCCATTACAGATCCAGGTGCTCTATATGTTCCTGCTTATTGTGTGTCTTGCAAGAGCTCCTTTAATTTTGCATGC
Organism: Ambystoma mexicanum; assembly: GCF_040938575.1. Lineage (NCBI taxonomy): Eukaryota > Metazoa > Chordata > Amphibia > Caudata > Ambystomatidae > Ambystoma > Ambystoma mexicanum. The sequence continues at coordinate 181,103,240 of NC_090940.1, forward strand.
TTGTAGGCATGGAATCATTTTCACCATCATGGAGCGCTTAATAACACTGCGAGCGTCACTGCTGTTCCTGCAACGTGGATCCGCCAGTCCAGTCCCGGACCACAACGAGTCTCCTTCTCTACTTCCTGATACATTGAGACTTCAAGGCATCATTGATACTGTTCTGTTGAATGATACATTTCACATTGCAGTTGTGTTAATTTCATGCCTTACACTACACCTGTGTGCTTGCATGTTAAACCAGACAAAAGAAACTCTTCTACCCGACTCACCCGTCTGACGTCACATCTTCAAGCTCTTCTTGATCTGGGCTATTTCAGCCACATGCTTGTTTCACTTTGATTTTTGATTGAATAAGTAATTTGTTTGTTTATTAAGTGTCCTGTGGCCAACAAGCATTTTGGAAACTTGTCACCTGAAAACAAGCAAATAAGACGGGAAACAACAACATAAAAACAAAAGCAGCTATTATTACCATGACGAGTTCAACAGGACAACCTGAGATGGATTAAACTAGCTTCCATTTTGAAGATACATTGAGGTCCTTGGCCTATTATCAATAGAATCAAAGAAAAATAAAGTCAAGAGAAAGAAAGAAACCCAAAGATAAGCATCTGGTCCCCTTGCCCTCCCTTTCCTGATGACTTTACTGATGTAGGACTGCTGAATTAGGGCATTGAAGCCACAAGTCTGTTGTACTACGATTCATCATGCAGCGGAGAGAACTGCATGCATTACACTCCTCTGACTCACCCTACACCTTAGGACCTCTTTCACATTTTAAGACACCATGCCAATGAACCTATCAAACAGAGTGCTTTTTGGATGCATATTCCTTGCATGCCATGTGCGATTTCTCCTTCCCCGTCCACTTAAAGGAATAGTGCGCTCAAAAATATTATTGTCCCAAAAGATGGGCAATAATCAAAAACATGCATTAAACATAATTTTAAAGAAAGTTCCTATGTAAACATTTGAGCAAACGAGGCTCAAAGCATTTACGTGGGAGCATCCATTTTACCATTTCAGGCAGCCTCCTCAGCTCATGTTAGGCTCTGCCCTGGCGGCACTGAACAAGCAGCAAACGCCCCCTACTGGGAGCTTTTGCTTACTGCAGCCAGGGCAGAGCTGTACATGGAGGAGACTGCCTTCACTTTCATTTTACATTGTCGGCCCTTCCCAAGCCCAGGGAAGCACAGAAAATGTAAAATGAAAGGCAAAAAGCAAAGGCGCAGCAATTCTAAATACAACATTGTTGTATTTGTGATTGCCGACCACGGAAATCATAAATACAACAACGTTGTATTTCTGACTGCATGGCTTTCGCTTTGAGTCTCCAGAGCTCCCCCCGGTTGGGGGAGACAAGGAGGCTAAAAGCGAAAAGCCGCGGCAGTCAGAAATACAGCGTTTTTGTGTTTGTAAATGCTGCATTTTTCTTTCTATGTTTTCCGGGCTCCCGGGTCGGGGGAGCCCAGGAAACTCAAAGCGAAAGCCACTGCAGTCAGAAATATTAGTAACATCCAGACGTGACATTGGGTTAGCCCAATGTTGGGGCTGATTCAAAAAGAGGTTACTCTGAGTTACTCTCACTTAAACCCGAATAAGGCCATTCCTATGAGTAACTCTGACTTACTCCTAAACTTACTAAGAGTAGGCCAAGAGTAAGTCAAAGGCACTTATAGTAGCTACTTGGTGAATCGAATAAACTTCTCCAGGATTAACTTGGGAGTATTATTATTATTATAAGTAGGGTATTTATTGAGCCCGGACCTAGCTTCGAGAAGCAACAGAGTGCTTTGCAATTATAGGTAGAACAACATGGCGAGGGAAGCAGAGAAACAAGGGAGTGGGGAGCGAACAACAGTGGAGGAGGAAGGAGGGCAATTTGTCAGCAAGGGGTCAACAAGCAACTAGGTGAACAAACAGTGGGGAGAGGAGGGTGTGTGGACTGAGTGTTAGGGAGTAGCCATTCCTTGATGAAGAGTGTATTGAGCTCCTTCCCAAACTGTGAAAGCGAGGGGGCGAGTCTGATGTTGACGGGGAGGAAGTTCCGGAGTCTTGGGTCGTAGACAGAGAAGGCCTGTCTTCTGGTTCTTTCCTTCCTGCACTCGCAGAGTTCAAGTATGCACATGTCCATTGGGAGTAAGGTAGGGTACCATCTTTGAGAAGGCCCCTTGTTTTCAAAGACAAAGGAAGCTTGCTGTGAAACTGCTTTGGAAATTGAAAAATTGAGTAGAAATTTAGCAGAGTGAGATGCAAACTCACGCCTTCATGACTGGTCTGAATTTGTGCCAACATATGGGATATTTGGTGCCAGCGCTTTTGCTTCGGGGCATATTTTGGGTGGTGCCATGTCGTTTTATTGACAACTAATTTTTCGATGGGTTTTTTAATGAAACTGTTTCACTGGAAAATAAAATCGAAACAATTGTTTTATTTGTGAGGGTTTCCCCCCAACTCTCCTCTCCTCTATCATTTGTTTTACTATTCCCAACCCCCAACCCTTTACATGCCCTTTCCCACCCCACATCCTATATGTTTCAATGGGTTTTTTTCGGCAAACATTTTTCACTAGAAAACCTGTCTAAAAAATAGCTGTCGATGAAAAGACGTTGTACCATTTTGGGCATCACATAGAAAGCTCTCTGTTTTCAGAGCAAATGATCACATCTGTATTGACAATGTTAAATTTTTGCTGCAATGGGTTGGCTTGAAATTCCCCGATTTCTTATTTGGACACCCATGGGCCCCTTGGGTGCTTAACTCATTAAGCAAAGTGGATCTCTATCTTTTCTTCGAAGCAGTGCCGAACACAATTCTAACGCATTGCATTTTGTCCTCTAAAAGCAATTCAGGATCTATGAATTTTCATCAAGCTGCATTTGACCGAAATTCTGATTCCTTTGTTATGAGATACAAGGAATTCAAGACAACTATCTCCCACAGCTCTCTACTAAAGCATTGTACATTGGGGGGAGGTGGTGAAAGATCTTGTACACCCGTTTTGCATGCTACCACCGCCTGCCACTTCTTCCCACCCTGTGCAGATGTTATAGTGAGATATTTCAACGTGATATCCAATTTCCTTGCACCCTATAACTCCCTTCTGGCTTTGTAATAATAGTAAACATTAAAAAATAAATTAGCATTTAAATAATAATTTTAAAATAAAATAGTACTTAATATTCAAACAATAATGCCAGTGAGTATATTAGATTATATATATATATTCTGTTTGTTTGTAATTTCAGTAACATGTATTGGCTGTCAGTTGAATATTCATTGGCATGTAGCTCACTGAAATGGTTTTATTTAAACACACGTGCTATACAATGACAGGGAAACTGCCCAAAGCGAATCAAAATGCAGATATGTACTTCTGGAAAGTCGCCAATGCCCCACAAGAGTATTTGGGGACATGCGTGATAAGGTGCATACATTTGATGGCATGAAAGCCACTATCTTCTTTTCATCACAATTTCTAACTCCTATCTTGTCGCCATTTCTGTCTAGTCCTAGACACCTTGTTTCTGCCCCCATGTAATGCACATCGCAGATGTGTATACAGGCAGTTGCACGGAAGGTCCTCAGTCCTCCTAATTACATGCCAAGAACAGATTCCCAAGAAAGTGCAACCCTTGCAAAAAGCAGTGTCTACTGTGAGTCTTCATCTGAAGGCATCAGAGAAGATATCTATGTATGGGTTAGGCAATTAGATGTGTTTATCGGTATATAGGAGAGAACCTCCACCTCCAGAAGATGGCAGATCAAAGCTCTTCTTGCAGACCCACCATCTCTAGACGTCTGGAAGAAGTGGTCAGATTATCAGTAGGGAGTAATCACATGGCAACTGGATCAAGAAAAAGTGGTAGGATTATCAGTAGGGAGCAACCACATGGCAATAGGATCAAGAAAAAGTGGTAGGATTATCAGTAGGGAGTAACCACATGGCAATAGGATCAGGAAAAAGTGGTAGGATTATCAGTAGGGAGCAAACACATGGCAATAGGATCAAAAAATATTGGTAGGATTATCAGTAGGGAGTAAACACATGGCAATAGGATCATGACAAAGTGGTTGGATTATCAGTAGGGAATAAATACATGGCAATATGATGAAGAAAAAGTGGTAGGATTATCAGTCGGGGGTAAACAAATGGCAATAGGATGAAGAAAAAGTGGTAGGATTATCAGTAGCGGGTAAACACATGGCAATAGGATCAATAAAAGCGGTAGGATTATCAATAGGTGATGCACAGTACTTGCAATTGGATTAATTAGCACATTTTTGATAAAGACTTTAGGCCAGCCAAGCCACAAATACCCTTTGAGTACCGTTTGAGCGCAATATCGAGTCTCTAACGTCATGGAGGCAACACTGGCCTTGCATCTGTGGGTGAGCAATGAATTCAGACCATGGCGGGACTTGTGGATTCGTTGAACGAATCTAATGCAAGCAGAAGGCCAACATTGAAAGAAATATATGTTAAATGTTAAAGGAATTTGTACCGCGCACCATCACAACAGAGTTGGTCCCCAGGCACTCTGGCAGATCTGCAAGTGAGAAGGTGGGATGGGTTAGTAGGTGAAGCATGAGTAGGATAGTGAGAGGAGTGGTGTTCTGTTGGCAGCTTCAACTCGGTATACACCAGGTGCTGAGCTTTGGTGCGAGTATCGGATCGATGTCAGTTCCTGTGTGCTGTTTGTGCGGCTTATGTGTTGTTGCGGTGTTGTGAAGTGCGTGCGGGTTGTTGTGCGAGAGATGGTTGTGTAAGATTTGTGAGTGAGATAAGTCTGCAGAAATGCTGAGTTTTTTGTTAGTGTGTTATATGAAGTTTAATATTCTAACATACAGAACTCTGTCCGAGTGTGGCGCTCGCTAATCCTCCCAATCTCATCAGGATGGGCTAAGGGGTTACGCCTGGCAGGGTTTTAGGTTTGTGTGAGGCGCTACCTGTGCTGTTCTAACATGCTCTGTAAGTGTTCTAATTCTAATGGAGTGAGTGTTGTGGGTTGGCTTTTAGTTGGTGCGATGCGCTCACCGTTCTATTCTAGCGAGCTCTGTAGGTGTTCTAATTCTGATGGATTGATTAATGTGGGTTGGGTGTCTATTCTTCTCCTTGGGTGTTGGTGCAGGTGTTGTGGTCTCCTCTTACATACTTTCTGTTTAAATCTGTCTGCAGGGAGTTTGGATATGGTACGGCCGGGAGGCAGTGGATGAGTCATTTAAGGGCTTGTGTCTCGGTAAGTGATCAGTCTATAGTGACCTCCTGTTGTGGCTATTTCCCATAACATCTTATGGTCTGTCGTGGGGTCCATTCTTTGGGTTCTGTGTATGTCCATTTTGGGAGTGACCGAGGTTGGTGTTTTTATTCATCATTGTTTAACGGGGTGGGCAATCTTGTGCATCGCTGTTGTAGTTACGTTGTGAAGAGCCATGATTTGAGGAGTTTCCTGAATGCTAGGTGGTTTGTTGTGTTCTGTATATTTTTAGGTAGGTCATTCCAGATTTTTGGTGCCTGGTGAGAGAAAGAGGAACCTCTGAGTTTTCTTCTGTTGTAGGGTTTTGGTTCCAGGTGGATGCCGGTTCTTGATCTCAGTGTTCTTGTCGGTTGATGTAGGCGTAGTTTATCGCTTAGGAATTCTGCGCCTTGTTTGTGTATTGCTCTGTGAGTGATGCACATGGATTTTAACTTTATTCGCTGTTTTATAGGTAGCCAGTGTAGTATTTTTAGTGTGGGTGTGATGTGTTCTCTTCTGGGTAGCTTGAGGAGGAGTCTGGCTGCTGCATTTTGTATGTGTTGTAGTTTTTTTAGAAGTCGTTCGGGCATGCCCAGGTATAGGCTATTGACGTAATCTACTCTGGACATGATCAGAGCGATGATGGTGTTTTGTTGGTGAACGACAGGAACGGAAGGATCCTTTTTGACGCTCGCAGGAGGAAGAAACATTTTTTGAGTAGAGCGTTTACTTGTGGCTCTAGAGTGAGGTTGTTATCCATCAGGACCCCTAGGTTTTTTACAATTGATGATAGTGCTGGTGAGGTGCCGAGCTCTCTTGGCCAGGGGATGTAGCTGATGTCTCCTCCCTTTTTTGAAACAATTGTTATCTCTGTTTTGCCTGGGTTGATTTTGAGGTGGTTGAGGTTTTTCCAGTTGAATATATCACAAAGGCAATTCTCTAGTGTGGTGTTTTCTTCTCGAGTGTCTTGTATGTTGAAGATTATTTGAGTATCGTCGGCGTAGTTGTAGGATGTGAGGCTGTGTTTTTTGATGAGTCTGATTAATAGGTACTTTAGATGTTGAATAGAAGCAGGGAGAAAGATGATCCTTGTGGTACTCCGCACGTGGAATCTCTAGGTTTGGACTTAAAAGTTTTCATCCATACGGTTTTGGTTCTGTTTGTTAGGAAGGATTTGATCCATAGTAGGCCGGTGTCTGTTATTCCTAGTCCTTCTAATCTCTTTATGATGATGTCCTGGTTGACACTGTCGAAAGCTGCGGATAGATCAAGGAGAATCAGGGCGGTACTGTTGTCCGAGTCTGCGTTCATTTTTAGGTCGTCCCATATTGAGAGGAGAGCTGATTCTGTTCCTCTCATTGGTCTGAAACCAACTTGTGCCTGGTATAGTAGGCAGTGCTCTTCTATGAATTCTTGGGTTATTTTGGGTTATTTTGTAGACGTACATTTCTAGCAGTTTGGCTATGTAAGGTATGTTTGAAATGGGTCTGTAGTTGGATAAGTCCTCTACGTTTCCTGTTGTGTCTTTGAGTAGCGGCTTGGTGTAAGCTGATTTGAAGGCCTGTGGTACTTTACCTGTTGAGATTGAGACGTTGAGGAGATTCCTATGGTATTCCATGGGGTTCCTTGTTTGAGAATTGTTTTGTATATGTCCTGGGGGCAGGAGTCTTCAGGAGACCCTGATTTGTTGCTTTAGTTTACCAGTTTGACAAAAGTCTCCACTGATATTTCTGGGAAGCTTCGTAGCTTGTTTGGATGTTCCTCATCGGTGTCAGTGGAGTTTGAGGTGTGATCGCTTGGTCTGCTTTGTATGGTGTGTTGGATGGAAGTTATTTTGTTTTTGAAGTGGTCTCCTAGGTCATCGCATAGTTTCATCGATGGAATTGGTGTTTTGTTGCAACCCAGTGGGTTTTTTATTTCGTTTATGATTTTTAAGAGTTCTTTTTGGGTGTTCGGTGCTTTGAAGATTCGGTTGTCGTAGTGTTTCTTCTCCGCTTTTTGTATTTCCTTTTTATATGAGCGGATCTGTTGTAGGAATTTCAATGTGTTAGCAGTGGTGTTGTTGGTCCTCCATTCAGATTCTAGTTTTTGTTTTTTTCATTCATGGCGCTGAGTAGTGGGGTGAACCATTTTGCTGTGGTTTTCTTATGTGATGGGGTGAAGGGCTTTTCTTTGGTGATGTCATCTAGGGTTTTTGCGATCCATGTATGGAGCAGGGCAACTTTTTTGTCTAAGTCATCTTCTTCCATGGTTGTCGCTTGTGGTTTGCTGAGTTCCAGGAGCTCGGTTAGGTCAGAGTTTTTTTATGGTTCTCCAATTTCTTTTCATCATGATCGGTGGTTTTTCTTGCTTCTTTGTTGGAGCGGCCGTTGTGATTATGAATGGAATGGTGAGGTGGTTGCTCCAGAGTATTTGAATTGGGGGTGCCTTGGTGATGAGATCCCTGTTGGCGAAGATTGCATCAAGTGTGTGCCCTGCTGAGTGTGTTTCTCCTTTGACTAATTGTTGTAGGTTCATGGCTGCTAGTTGGGCGGTTAAGGATTTTTGTGTGGTTGTGGTTTCTTCGTCGAACCAGATGTTGAAATCTCTGAGGATGATCAGATGGTTGTACTTGATGGCTAGGATCGGGATTGCTTCCGTGAAGGTGACTATGAAAGTCGCATCGTAGGTTGGCGGCCTGTATATCAGTATGAATTCCAGGTTTGATTTGGGGTTTACTGATAGCCGTTGTATTAAGGATTCACATTTATCGATTTTTAGTGGATCTTCCATTTTGATGGCCAGTTGCTCCTTGTAGATGACCACTAGACCCCCCACCCCTCTTTTGGATTTCCTGTTTGCTTGGATGCATTTGAAGTTTTCAGGTAGGCAGTTGTTGAGGGTGATCTTGTAGTTGTCGTCTAGCCATGTTTGGATTACAAATAGGATGTCTATGCCTCCTTCTGATAGAAGGTCGTATATTTCGGTTGAATGTTTGGACGTTGATCTTGCGTTTATTAAGTTACAGTGGCTTCTCCGGGTGTGGTTTTCTTTTGTGGTTATTTGTTGTTCAAGTTTGTAGTTGTCCGGTCGTGGTGTTTCTGTATTGATGTTGGTAGGATGAAGAACAGCGACAGCTGCTTCTTCATTGCAGCGGTCCAATAGGTTGATAGCAGGGCTAATCAATCGTGGTGCTTCTGCTATGATGATGCTTGGTTGAAGATCAGCGATGGCTTCTTCTTCATTGAGTCCGATTGTTAGGTTGAAGGTAGCATTGTTGGTTGTCAGGGCTTCGTCGTGTTGTGTGGGATGTTGGGGAAATCGATGGTGCCCCTCTGTTCTTGTGATGTAAGGGGTAATGGGGTTGGAGTCATCCCACTCTCTTGTTGAGTGCTCCCGTCTTTTTTCCAGGCGTTTCGGGAAATTCTTTGCATGACTCGAGGTTTCCGTGTTGAGGTGTCAATGTTCCGTGGTTGTCGCGAGGTAAGGTGTGAGGTATAAGGATTTTTCTTTTACATAGTTTGTTCTGGTTATGACCGCGTTAGGCGTGTTTTCCTGCCAATGAGGCTGCTTCTTTTCTGTTGGTGTTGTGTGTTCGCGTCCTTTGTTGCACAATCTTGCTCTCTTTCTCTGCGTCTTTTTCTGGGTGGGGCCATTTTTCAGTTCAAGGTGCAGATGTAGTAGGGTAGTTGGTCCTCTATGCTGTGTTGTGCAGGCGCAGTAATCTTGGTTTTTTCTTCTCTGGATACGCTAGGGTGCTCTCTGGCTCAGTCTGTCATTTCTGTCGGTGGGTAGGGTGTGTTTCCTAAGTGTGCACTGTCGGGGAGGGTTATGGGCGTTAAATGGTCTGGTGGTATGGGACACAATTAAGCTAGGCAGTGAAATAAACAACAAAACTGCACTTGCAGTCCCATCTTTGGGAAGAGGAAATGTTGGCTATTAAATCAGTGCATTTCCTCAATCTAAGCACTAGGAGTCCAATTCAGAAATAAGTTACTACGAGTAACTCTGACTCCCAGGCTCAACTCAGGGGTAAGTCTGAGTCCCTCGTAGAAACTACTTTGTGAATTGGCCGCCATGATCCAACAGACTGGTGGAGGACCAGTGGCTACTGGGGATGCAATCCAATGGAATCTTCACATATGTTTGTGCTCGTCCCTTATTTTCTGGGTGCAGGATGCGATGCACACAAACATGTGTGGACGCATGCAACGTCTTCCGGGTGGGCATGCTTTTGCATACTTTTTAAAATGGCCTCTGTGATGCTCACATTCAGCTTCCCCTCTGTGAACCCCCTGCATCCCACACGTGGGCCACAGAAACCCACTGCCCGGGGGCCACACTATCCCACCGCGATTGAGCCCCATCGTAGAGTATGTTGAGAGTTGTATTTCTATTGCTTACACCTCTTAAGTGCGGCGGCCAAGCCTGCTCGTCCTATTTGCATAGACATGCATAATAGCCTGGCAATGAAAGGATGTCCTTCACTGGGGTTCCCTTGCTGGGAGAGTTGCGCGCTCTGTAGACCATTCAGATACGTGCAAGCGATGCAATTAATCGCATTTAGTTCCTTCTCACTGCACTCTTCTTAAAGGAATGAATGGCTGAGCCCCACTTGCCAGGGGATATATCTGCCAGACACCTGAGCATGAGGCCGCTCCTGCTCGGGTGAAGTGGTGTAGAGTCGCATCCCCCCTTCCTCACTGAAAGCACTGTCTCCCTCAGAAGTGCCCCTCACAGTAACAGTGCCATGTAAAAGGAGTGGCCTTTATTCAGTGACAGTGCCCACCCAGTAAAAGTGCATTGCCCAAAGACTGTGCTCCATCCAGTGGCGGTGTCACCCGTCCACACTTTCCTATCTGAGTGCTTGCTGCATTGACTGCATACAGGGACGTTTCTTCATCCAGTGATCATCGGCAATTTAGTAACAGATTCTATCTGATCGCAGTGTACTGTCTAATGATTGTGATCTGGCAGACACACGGTATCAACAAATGACAGCGCCCCATCCAGTAGCATTGCCCTATCCAGTGGCGGTGGTGCATTATTACAGTAGGAGTGCCCTATAAACCACCAGTGGCCAATCAGATGACAGTTCCTCATTAAATGCTTTATCGAAACCAGTGTCACTGCCTGCCCTCTATGATAGTGCCTCGTGCAGCAAAGGTGAGCTGTCCAAGGTCATTGGCTCCTCCAGTGCCTTCTTTTTTAATTGGAGTATCTCATCCAATGACAGTGTTCCGCCAACGACAGTGGTTCATGCAGTGTCATTGCCATTAGATTGCGCAATCTCAATGTCGCCTGACCTAGTAGGACCGCTCGTCTCGGTCTTCTCCCTGTCCCCCCCCCTGCCTCGTCGCGCCTTGAAACACTTGTGTATAGGCGCATTATAAATGCCATATCATATAATTTCCACATCAAGTGAGACTGGCCAATCCTCTTTTAGGACCTGCTCTGAAGAAAGTGCCTCATCCATTGGCAGTGCCTTGTCCAGTGCCAGTAATGCCTTGACTAATGATACTTCCTCATCCAATGACAGTAGCCTAGTCAATTAAAATGTATTTCCCATTGTCAGTACTAGCCTACATTATTTATCTTGAAATAATTTACACTATCACTCCCGTGTCTATCCCAATAACTGTGTCGCATTCAGTGAAACATTATTCATTTTTGATACGCCTTCCTACGGCGGAGCACCATACAACACCCCTGTGAGTCAAAACTAAGCAGCCACACTCGGTGCAGTCAGAGTGTTATCTGTGAGCTAAAAAAAATAAGGGCACTTTAAAGCACCCCCTATGAGCCAAAACGAAACAGCTGAAGGAAAGGTGGCATCTTTAGCAATATTTGTAACTCACTGAGAAGTACTAAAGACCCAGCTACGTGCCAAAGCTAAATTCTGTGTCAGCCAATGGCTGTCTCTCATCATGGTAGCCCCTAAATAATCGCAGTTTCCCATTCGGGGCAGAGCCGAGATGCAGTCAAGTAATGACACTGCTTCATCGCAATCGGATGGGGGCCAAGTTCCTGGCTCCAAGCCTGGGAGCCTCTTGTCCAGTGCCGGATTATCCATTAGGCCAAGTAGGCACCGGCCTGTGGGCCCCACTCCTTTTAGGGGCCCCGTGACAACGGATCAAAATAAAGCGGTGCAGAAAATTAAAAATGTATTAGGACATGATTTGCGAGGGGGGGGGGCTGACATTTCGGCTGCCTTGGGGCCTCTGCCTTAGGACAGCTCTTGTCCTGTGGGACTGCATGGTGATTTCTTGCTAGACAAAGCTGTGCACTGCATGCAGAGGTGGTGGCTACTGCGGTGGCAGATATATGCCTATTCACTGAAATAACACATACACACACACACTAACACATGTCACTGTATGGCTCCATGTCGTTCCATCGGCAGGCATTTCTACGCCTGCAGTTTAAATATGTATGAAATAACGAAAAAGATGTATTTTATTTTTATGGGGATGCCCCCCCCCCAAACTACCCTCCTGCACCTATTTTTAACTATACCCGACCCCCCCCAACTACTTATCTGCCCTTTCCCACCCCGCAAAAAATATTCGATGAACGTTTGCGTTATTTCGTACACGTTTAACTTGCAGGCGTAGAAATGCCTGGCGATGAAAGGACATCGTACCCGCTGTACAGCTCCTAGAAGCTCTGTAGTGCTATTGTACGAGGATTGCGTCCGTGCCAGGAAATGTTTTCTCGCCGCAAGAGTGTCTCGTGCCATACAACCTGCTGAATGGGGTTGGGGGGAGCATGAAAACGACCCTATAATGCCTGCCGATGGGTTCCACTCCGCGACCTTCTTCACAGCCCGTAGCCCTTGCTCTGTAGGAGGCTTGACCCGCTTGTTTACCGGGTGGTTCCCGCATTCACAGGCTTTCCGCTGCTAAATAGCGTGGCCGGCTTACAATACAGGCTGCCAGATGAGTGCAGCCCCAGGGTCGCAGCGCAGATCCTTGACAGCGTCCCCGCAGTGTTTTCATCCTTCTAAGTGCTCAAAAGTGCAATCAAAGTGCCCACCTTACTTTTACTTAGTGACAACCATACCTCAAATCATCTTTTTATTGTGTAACTACAAACGTACGTGATAGTAGATTCTGGAGATTAAATTGATTAGCAAATTCGGATGGTCCTTGCTTTTGCCGTATAGCAATTTCTCGAATTTTCTTTTCTCCGTTTTATTGATTGCCATTTTGTGCCATGTAGTAAGTTTGGGTATGGGATATAAAGTGGGGGGTGGAGGGCGGCATGCAATGGGGGTGGTGGGTTCCTCCTATGATTTTTGCTGTAAAAAATGTTGGAGAAATCGATGAAAGAAAATTCGGAAAATGCCGTTCAGTGAAAAAAAAAATCAAGGGGACCTAATAGACCCGAAAATTCTTTTTCTAAAACAAATGGTGTTGCTTTTAATAAACGGACTTATTAGACTCAGCATGAAGAGAGGGAGAGTGTGTTGGCAGCTCAGTTTGGTGTGGTGCTGTGTGCATGACCGAAATATTGCAATAGTCCTACTGTTTGCCGTGAAGGCCACTGCTTTGTCTACACTGGTCTGTAACTTTACCGTCTGACCACTGCCTGACTGCCAAAAAGCAAGAAGGCTGCCCCAGCTTCCCAATGAGATGGCAGTAGAGTTACAGCAAGATGGATTCCAAATGGTGCAAAGGTTTGTCATGGCAATACCGATGGAAGGCCCTGGGGATCATACCATTACTGCGCAGAGTTTACTGCACCAGCCGAAAATTAGGACTTTTTCTTTCGATCCACCTTTCTCAGCATATATATGTGGGACAGTAAATAATGTTGGAGGGGTAGGTAGGGCTCTGGGGGTCTCCCCCGCTTATATATGCTGTGAAAAGAAGGTAAAAAAGAGTCCTCATTTACGTCCGGCGCAGTAAACTCGGCGCAGTATTCACATGGATCCGGTTGCCTGCAAGCTCATATATGGCATAATGTAGTCCCAAGTGGCCCATCTTTTGGTAGCCATGGGGAAAGGAGGCCCCTCAATGTTAAACATACAACCGGCCATGACCACCGGGAGAGGTGGTGTCGTGGGTACTTTAAGGACTCTGCTGGCCGCAACTATAACTGCCTTGCCAGCTCCTTCCCTGTCTCTCTTCCCCGCTCCTACTTTGGAAGCAGTCCTGATGTCAGTGTGGGTGTCTGGTATTTGGGTGGTGGGCACTCTGCTTCAGAGTCTGCTTCCCTCTACTGTCCATGGCAAAGCATAGCGACTGTGAGGCGCCACTCCCCGTCCGCCGAGTGGCGCTCCCAGCTTTGTAATGATATCGTGAGGTCTGGTTGCTGACCCGACACACTGCTATCCTACGGGCACTAGCCTTATTCGTCCTCTAGGTTGAAGACATCATTACAAGGCTGAATGATGCAGAGCCGGAAAGAGACAGCTGTGGGATGTTATGGGGTGGAAAGGGTGAAATAAAGGATTCTCCAACCACTTTTGGGAAAGGCTAAGGCAGAACAGTTATCGGATGAATGCAAAGAGAGTGCAATTGTTTAGCCTATGGCAGGGCCTACAAAATCTGTGGTGGAGGATAAGGCTGGGAGTGGGGTCAAGCAGATGCCCTGGGAAATTGGGTAATATGCCATTGACTGACATAGGTGTCCAGGTGGGGGCACTGAAAGAAGACGAATGGAGGGGCTCTTTCCACGCTTACCAGCATTTTGTATCACCCACATGTGCAGACATTATGGACATTTCTACTGTTTGACTTAAAAACTCTTTATCCAGGAAGGATGTAACCTTTGCCTAGTGGGGAATAACCCCACCCCAGGTTAAGAACCCAGGTTCTTAACAGTTTTGGACACAACCATTTAAAACGTCAAGTCTCCATAGTGGGTCCACTGGTAGTCCAATGATAGTAACATATGTGGACATGTCTCTAAAGGTGGAAAGGTCGATTGCCCAGGCACTGTACTATATATCAGACCCTTAGAAAGCACAAGGAGAATCATGTCACCTTTGTCGCGCTAACTCTGTAAACACATTCCAATCATTTCAAATTCGTGAGCAAATGATGTTGTCAGCCTCTCCAGTATATGACAATCAGCTGACCAATCAAATATCTGCATGCACACCAAAATGACCAGATTATTGGAAGATGCCTCCTCTTCAATCACCAATAGGAGCAACATGCAATAATCTGAAATATGTCCAACGTCAAACTTTGCTGACACAGCAAGTGCCGCCATTTTAGAAATTATAAGGGACTGCCATCAGAACCCTATACTCCTCAAGTGGGAAGAAAATGCACGCTGTTTGGGTGTGCATTTTGGGTGCCTCTTCGGACAATAGATCTAACGCAAGCAAGAGACTAAGGGACTTTTCAACAAACACAACTATGAGCGTTAAAAGAACGCAGGGGTGTAGAGCCGCACCACCATAAGGATGTCATATATTAAATTGGCAGTTCCATTGTATTCATTCTTTTTTATCTAGAGTGAGACCCAATTGTCTGTTATCTTTTACTTCAGGGTCCTTCAGAGCAATGAGGCCTGCCATTGTTGGCACTCGGCACCCTTTTCAGCATTTGGAGGTTCTGGGCCCATTCATAGAGCACGAGGTATCCTCGGAGAATGCGGTCTGCACCCCTATTGCACCAGTAGTCTTCCATGGTTGTTTCAAGCCCCCAGCCCCAGATGATCATGACATTGTTTGCTGCAATACCTTCAGTTCCAAGAAACAAGAGGGTGATTTTACAGTTTGCTCCCCGCTGTCCCATCGCGCCTCCAGGCTTTGAATGTTTGGGAATCATCATTGTCGGGATTTGCAAATCTTCGCCTTCCATGTTGGATTGGGACTGCATATGCTTTGCTGCCATTCCCATTTCTGCTGCAGAAGCCCTAGGAAATCGAGTTGTACCGCGCCCTTTGGTGTATTACCATGAATTAACAACATTTTAAAAAATGAATTGAGAAATGACTCAATTTTTTGGGTCGAAAAACCAAAATTCCTACTTTAAAAAAAAATAATGCGGGGGGAGACAACCCCGCACCCTCACCCCCCTCAACTCCTTACCTTAACTAATACCCTAACCCACCCCACACCTATATTTTAATAAAGATATACCGAAATATCAGAAAGAAATCTGCCAAAAAAATAAGCTCATTTCTTCCTCGCTTTTTGGGTATTCGGTCATTTCTGGTGACAGAGTCAAGGTTGATTTGCACATGGCCGGTCTCCTTATGCAATGGTACAGACAAGCTAAACAGAATGGAGTGGCACGCTGCTCAGGGGGATTTCCAATAAATAACACGGAATGTCTTTTCATACATAATGTTTGTTCAGATTGAATAACTCGCATTAGGACATGAGCAGCAAGACAGCATTCATTGTAGAATACAGTGCAACCAAACTCATGCACACAATCTAATTGGTAGAGTAAATCATAGAAAGAAAAGGAATGCCACATAAGACCTGACATCAGACACCGACACCGACAACGAAACTTACAATAACATGAATCTGCTCCGATTCAAATTCATACATAGCGCAATCATGTAATCACACCTGCGCAACCGTACTCGCGCCACACATTTCGTCATTAATTTAAATATCTTCTGTGGCATATCAACGTTCTACATGTTGGCAGCACCTTCATATCCTGGATGCTGTCCTAAAAGACAGGCTTTCCCAAGGCAGACTCCCAGAATGGGTTTCCCAGGTACAATAAAAGATGTAACCAACATTGTGTGGGGTTTCCTCAGTGAGGAAGAGGCCTTCAGGGACCACTCAATCACTCGTATGTGTCCACCACATATGAAGGAAGGTTTAATTTCATCTAATGAGACATTGGATGAAATGTCCTCATTCCTCGTGAACGGAGGATAGCACAGGGGCAATGCGCTGGTCTTGGAAGCAAGATGATGCAGAGCAACAAAGGTTCAAATCCTGGATCCGCGCTTAGAAATAAAACTCAGGTATGGTATTTGATGCGTTATTAAAAATCAATAAGATGAAATAAATAATAACTATCCCCATCTCTTGCCAAGCACCCACTTCTTGCCCACACTGCATCTCCTGGGCCACTTGAGACCTGTGGCAACCTGCACATTCTGCTAGGGTGCTGTCTGACCCTTCCCTAAAGCACAACAGAAAAGGTGTTGGTAGCTGGTGTTATTCTGAAACAGATGGTGTCAACTAGGGGGGAATGCATTGATGACTTGGTAGGATTACTACCAGTTGGGTGGGTCAATCTTGCAATAAATGATTAGCTGTAAAGCTGCGTGCCACTGACCTTGAAGTCAATGTTTACTTCAGGCTTGGGAAAATCCCCCAGTAGAAATTGTACCACAACCCAATCCTACTGAGAAGAATTGTTCCATTTTCATAACATGCTACTGGCCCATGCCCAAAGCATGATCAGGGCCGCCATATGTTTTTTTTCTGGTCTGATGTGCAAGTATATGTTTGGGATGTACAATCGGTGTAGTCGCTGCTAAAACATCTCGTGAAAAGTAGCGTCAACCTGCCTCGTCTTTCTCTTCCCCTTCCAAATGTTGCTTGATCCTTTGCGAAGACCGACAAGTCATCAGAAAGTGACAACCAATGACCCAGCAAAGTAACGAATTGTGTGCCTCTTGTTTGACCTAACTTTCTGTTCCTTTTCAATGATGCTCATGAGAACCGGATATCTGCCCACAACACCCCTCATGGTTTCCTCAAGATGTTACTATGAGTTTCATCCAGGTCCAAACACCGATTTTTCTGCCCTGATCCCTCCTTTCCTCCACCCCCTGTTTATCGCTTTTTCTTCCCCCCTACGCATCTGAATCAGCAACGACTGATGTACCAGACAACGGGAGCGGGGCTGCATGTTACGACGTCCTGAGTCCATGACAAACCCACTGTACACCATTGTCTCTCTTATGTTCCTACAGGAAAACCATAAGGGTTAAAATAATAGATGAGGAGGAATACGAGAGGCAAGAGAATTTCTTCATTGCCCTTGGTGAACCGAAATGGATGAAACGCGGAATATCAGGTGTGAGACCCTTAATTCAGAAAAAACAAAAACATAACAGCTTTCTGTTTTTTAGTTTTCATTTTCCTCTCACCCAACCCCTGTTTTGGCAAAACTGATTACTTGTTTTCCCTCCTGTGTATTCCCGCTCTCACCCTGTTTCGGTCATCTTTGCCTTTTAGCCTATTGCGACCCTCCTTGCATTCTGTGCAGTTACTCAGCCCTTGTTTCCCGTTCATTAATGAATTTCCTTTTTTTTCAACATCATTGCTTCCACCCTCCTAATCTCCCCCGAAAACCCCAAAAAACACCTATTCGATTAATATGTTGCATGGCTTCCTTACTCCGCTCACATCCTAAATTCATTTTCCTCCTCTCCCCTCGCTGTTTTTGCAAAATCTATGTTGAATAATGACATTTGACTGTATGACTTGGATTTGAAAAGTCAACTGATGGGCAATGCAATGGTGGCAGAGTGATGGTCTTAACTTGTCAATGTTGATGGACTTCAGTATATAATGTCCCACCTGCTACAGTTAAGATGTTGCTGCTGATATGTATATGTGTTGCACCATTTGGGGACCCTACATTGTATTTTGTTCTATAGGCGGAAATATGTGAACGTGGACCTATGCATATTCTTTTTGTCACAATAGGAGCCATATTATGATATATTTTCCTTCAGTGAACATGGCTAGTTTAGGTGCCCATTCATTTCCAAAGACAACTTCACTGGCTTGCACAAAGCCTCTTTTCAGTCCAATACCTTTGGTATCAGCTATACAAGCAAGCGCGTTCAAGAGCGCATTTGGGAAAGCAAGCGCATTCAAGAGCGCACTTGGGAAAGCAAGCGCGTTCAAGAGCGCACTTGGGAACAAGCCTAAATCGGTATGTTTGAGGTGGTCTCCAGGAAACAGCGAAGGCGAATTAGGTAATTGAGTGCCCTGATTCCAAGAACAAAATATACATTTATAGATTGCTTTGAGTGTGTCAGTTAATTAGATCTTTCCTATTTTAGGCGGGCCACACGCATATGGTGCTGACTTCAGAAATATCTTTATAAATTGGAGAGCAGTATCATTTAAAGGCCTGCTTTCTCCGCGAGCCATAAGTGCCAGACAGTTTCTCTCCAGTAGAGTGCATTGGTGTGAGACGGTAATTCACATCCTATTGAAAACTCCACCAGCACCACGTTGTTGATGGTAAAGTATTTATTTATTTATTTATGTGCATTAATTGCGCCGAAGCCTGCAGGCATTGGGGCGCTTACATTTAGACAAGGACAACATATAGTTAAGACGGGACACCTGGGGGTGTTACATAAACTGGGTATTCTGATTTATTTCAAAATGGCTGTCTTCAAAGCTTTCCTAAATGCCAGGTGATTGCTCTCTAATCTGATTGGTTTTGGTAGTCTGTTCCACATTTCGGCCGCTTTGACCCTGAGGGATCTACCTAGACCGGTTGACCATTTGAACGTGGGGCAGGCAAGATCACAGTGGTCGTTGAATGTTTTGTAGGTGGTACGATGGTCTATTGGTGGGAGGGATGGGGTAATTCCTAAACCATGCACCCAGCATCCGTCTTAGGAAGGGGATGCAAGAAGTACTGAAAATGACTCCAGTGCCTCGTAGCTGAGGGCACAGTTTGCATGTGAGGACTAAGTTCAGAGTAGTTGTTGAACATTTTATAGGGGAGTGTGATGGTGAGAGGGACAGGGGTAATTCATAACCCATGCACACAGCGTCCCTCCTAGGAAGGGGAAGCGCCTCATCAACTGGATGTACACAAGTTAGAAACTTACAGCATCCTACACTATGGAAATGCTGCACTACGCATTGTATTACATTAACCAAGACCAAAGCAACACAGGATTGGTGTGTGACATAGAATGCATTCGATGTACCACCAGATGTGATGGGTTATCTTGTACACCTTGCAAACCTTTAGTAGCAGTTGAAAAAACAATGTAATGTAATTCACACTCTGTAACTTTCCCCTAATATCGAAAGCCTTGATTCAGGGCAGGGATCGCCGACCTTTGGCTCCCATATAGTTTGACCCGCAGCTCCCATCAGCCCTATCTGGGCTAGTCAATGATGAGGGATCATGAACATTTGGCTTCCATGATAGTTTGACCCGCAGCTCCCATCAGCCCTAGCTGGGCTAGTCAATGATGAGGGATCATGAACATTTGGCTCCCATGATAGTTTGACCCGCAGCTCCCATCAGCCCTTGCCCCGGATTTAGCCTCTTCACACCTGAGTTGGTTGCCTGAAATTGTCGAAACATCAATTTGGTCGTAGAAGGACCGCACAAAGCTCATTTTAAGCATCTCGACGCAAGGAACAAAACCATGTTTCAAGGCCCTAGGACGTACCGTTTCCAAGATATTTGCACCACAACACTCTGCAATGCGCGGCACCGCGCCATGGTGAGGCAACAGGTGGTGTGAGCGCACAGAAGCTCTGAGTATTCTGCAGCACGCCAACTCTCGCCTCCCCTCCACGTCTGCTCTGCGGTATGTCAGCCAGCCACACGCACCCTTTGTCAGTGCAGTTTAGTTCAGAGCGGAAAGCACATCAAGTGATAAGCGACTCGGCACAGCGACCTACACGATCATGATTTTCAACAATTGATACCAGTGTTAGCATGTCTGTCTACAGAACCAGTGCAGAGTACGGGTACTCTTTTCTAGTACTTAATAAAGCACACCAGCGTTGGTGTATTTCACATAAAGTATACAAATACATGTATAAAAACAAGTAAATAACATTAAGTGCTATTTAAATTGCACCTAAACAAGAGTGCTCAACAAGATCCAAAGATAATAGTTTAATATAAAAAAAATATGGTTTAATCTCCTAGTGAATCAAAGAAATTCCTGACTAAATTGGAATTTGCTTTTTGTATTTTCCAAAGCATACAGTTCAAGAGAAGGTATCTTATGACAGGGGCAGTGACTGCGCGCAGGCACGTCTACGGGTTCCAGAGAATCATAAGTACGATACCGTCTCTGTACTCTCCTCCTGGTCAAGCATCCCTTTCTTCTGTGCCTGCATTGATGCTTCATTCGGCCTAATCTGCACTGACATGAGCCCAGCATCCTCCTGCATCTACCCCCAGCACTGTAGCCTTCCGCGCGAGCTTATGGCTCATGGCCCTCCAGTAAAACGCAGGTTTCTTTTGCAGAATGGCAGATTTTGGTGTCCTCTTGCTGGCAACGTGTGACGGTTGTGCCATATTGGCTTAGTCTCCTGTCTCGGGCTATCAAAGTCCCTGAGGAGCACAGCCCACCCTTCCTTGCTCTATTTACTCCCAAGAAATCACCTACAAATCGCTGTGTGAAAAGACCATCTTCGAAGGTTTCCTCTGCAGTAGCCCGTCCGTTCCATGGAGTACTTTTATCCCTCTTCCTCTGAGGCTTGCGTGAAGGTGACTTCTACTTTCTGGAGAAGGAGTGAGAGGTAATAGTTCCTTTCATGCAAATGACTCTCCTTCGGTGGACAGAAGACCAGATGAATTCTCCAGCAAAGACAACATACCAAGGCCACCTTCGGGCGAGCTAATTTATTGTACTGCAATTGCTGCTAACCTTCAGAAAATTTACCTCAAATCACGTGAACACCCCATGAGGTGGTGGTTGCTCAGATGGTGTGTTTTTGTAAACATTCCAATTGGCCCAATTGTGTTCACTAATGCCCAATTTTAGGACAAAAATGCTATATTGTCACTTAATGGTTTGTTTTAAAATGCCTACAGTAGAAGGGACCTTAAGCTCTTCCGTCATCCGGTCCTGCTTTTCTTTGAGGCTCCATAAGGACACAGACACATTCCCAACCTTGAATGGCCAATCCCTGGCTCAACTTCCTGCTAATTGTTTCTCTAGTTCCTTTCTTTGCCCTGTGTTGCATTTCTCCACTCTGTTGTGGCACTGTCTTCTCCTCAAATTAATGCATCAAAATGACCACAAGCTAGAGGACTTCTACTGGTTCTGTTGGCAATTCTCTCGCCAATCTCTCATGACTCTACGGATTGGCTCACGAGGGACACTGGCATCTGGAAGAGTGTTAGGTTGGCCATGGAGCTCACCATGTCCCACTTTGCCAATTCCCAAGGGCCACATTCTCGTAGTGGGCATGTCCTATGGCGGGACAAGCGGAATATGCTGAAATTCACCTTTCTGCTCAAATTTGGGATTGCTTAGCCTTCTCCGTCACACGCATGCAGAAAAACTAAGCAATGGCATGGAAAAGAGAAGCATATTGAAGAAAGACAGGTTGTTTGCACACAAAAAACACTCTGATTGAACAATCGGGAGGCAAAGAACAAAGCTGGCTCCAGGGAAACAATAGACGAACATTCTGAAAGAGGCCAAAGGACAGGAAACATGGTCTGTACATGGTGATGAACAGTACCAGAGAGAAGACTTTGGCTATGCTGAGACAGAATGAGTACAGCGTACATATCCTTTTCATGTCAAGAAAATCCTGCCTTATGCAAATTCGGAGCAATACAAGGAGGGTGGAGCCGTGAGAAAGAATACCCTTGTGCCATGAGGAGAGTACTGGAGTACTATTCCAGAGGATGGCTGTCAACATGCTGCAAGCCATTGCAAGAACATAACCAAGCAGCTGCGTCGGAGGGCTGGGAAGCCCACTGCATCAACTGTGTGGCTCACGCCTGAAAGTGTTCTTGTATTTCCTGCACCCTGATACCCTTGGGTCTGGCGCGCATTACAAATAAATAAACAAACAAACAAACGCCTGACAGCTAAAATTCACCTAAGCACCAACCAGGAGCCAGCTTCGCCACCTGTTCCCCCAGGTAAGGGGCACACTGCTGGTATTGAGTGCCACCATCCATCCTGACGTGCTGGAGCCCACCCCGGACCTTGGTGCTCTTTAAATGACAGGGACCATGAAGGCGGGAATGCACAATGGTAATGGACCCGAGAAGCTTACAGTGTGAGCACGCTGAGGACGGAATGCCATTCAAAGCAATATGTCAGATTTACAAGCGCCCAGCTGCAGCAAAGGTAACCGCCACATGCCCCCCAACGATCATCAGACCGCAAGACTCCACCAACTCCCGAGTCCAAATCAGAGCTTCTAGGGCAAAGGTAAAGGGGTTTCCTCGTGCCGGCCCCTACTCTTGCTTATCTTTTGAATTGCCATATAGGATTGCATCATACCTGTCCTATTGAACCAGCAACACCTCCCCTTCACCTAGAGACCAGCAAGAACCCATGGTACAAATGATCAGCTCATGTACAAAGATGTGCTGTTTTGTTATTACTTTGTAGGATTGAGATCAGTGCTTTGGGGTGAATTCCTCTGTGTGAATGATCTCTTCAATCATGTGAGTCCATTTTATGAGGTTTATTTTATTGTCAAAGAACAAATAGTAAAGAAGAGAAGATTTGGTAGCTGAGCTTGCAGTGTGCTATCGATATTGGTGAAGGATTGACAAGGTTACAATAAAAAGTTAAAAGATCAGTTAGAGTTTACCCTTGTCATAGTCAACGTGCTGTCTATTTCATGGAGCTCAGGATTATTCCATAAATATTTTAATTAGTAGTGATTGCGTGACTTTTTTTAATGTTGCCACTAGACCCTCCTATGATGTGAGGCTCACATAGCCTGAACAATGAGAACAGGAAGCTCACCAGATAGATAACACCAGCTGGAAGAGAATTTACCACGGGTGCTGAGGCCTTGATTCCAATTTACTTAATATAAAGTAAACACTAGAGAATTTCTCATTGGATCTAGAATCAATTGCACATATCTAGTGTTCATACAGAATAATTGTTGGGAGTACCTGCAGTGCATTCATAAATTTGTGATGGTCCTACGATGCCTTCATTGAGTATTTGATCGTATTGGCCACCAACCAGCAGCCGGATGGCCATTTAGTTGACCCTAACCAAAAGCAGGCGGCTTTGTAAATCTCAGCAAGTACTCAAATCCTAGCTTGTTGAAATTCAATAACTCAGCAACAGCAGTGCAGGTTTTAGCAGACCTCCGCCAAAACCCAGAGAGAGACCTCTCAGCAGTAGTAGGTTTCTACTTTGCAAAGTACAATATTCCTCCCTGTTTATTTGCAGCTGAAACTGGAAGTACTTAAAAGTATTGCATCTGTCAGATGAGAGTTTCTACTGCAAACAAAAAGCAGCCATTTTACGGTCACTGTGCTTTCATGTAGTCTTTCTTTCCTATAGCCATCTTCTGCCATTCTGTTGACACGCTGCACTGCAAAACCAGCTCAACAGTATGACTTGAACTATGCCTTCTGGCTTCATTCTTCTGATCACAAGCACCCAGCAGTTTCCAGTTCTGCGACCGAAGGCCTTGGCCATGCCTATGTAATACTGCCAGGCACACACCTTTCCATGAATTGCAAGTCCCCGGATTCTGCCACAGCCTCCATCCAGGCGGCTGCTATGTAGTGCTTTACTAAGGAAAACCCTGATATTGAGGTACTCCCCTCGCTCCTATAGCCACCAGCGGCCTCTCTCCTGATATCTTCCAGGGGGTCTTTCTGGAACTTCTGAAGGCTCCCTTCACAGCCACCTGACAGGCAAGGGCGAGGTCACTCCATGTCCTAATGCATGTATTTTTTGGAGATATCTGTGCAACCTGACAGTCCCAAGTTTCGATCATGGCAAGCCCCATGAACCTCTCCTCTCTCGGGTGTCAATAAAACAAGCGCCCTTAAGCACCCATAAGAAACCTCTTGGTATTAAGCGCGTTATAAATAACCATTTACAATTGCAAGTTGGGAAACATCAATGCATGGAGATTACTAAATTGAACAAACGCAGTGGTGGAGCGGAGGGGATTGGGAATTTCTAAACTGATTTTCTTTTAGACATTTGGATGGGGATATTGATACATACATTAATTGTGGGTCTAAGGAAACATTGGGGTGTCGGATGCTTTTCTTACTTAATCCATTTGAGAATATTAGGTATTGGATGTTGTCCAGCTGCACAGAAAAAAGCATAGATTGGCAAAGTTTTCAAAGGAATTTCTTAGATTCTTATTGCCGAAATGCATCTCGCAAACATAGTTTGGCAAAGAAACAGTTCAGCCGAATTCATGGAATATGATGAAACAAGGAGGGTATTTTAGGAAGTAGAAACCTTTGGATGAAAATAACCAATCACGTTAGGGAGACTTGAGCTTTAAACTATTTTTGCTTTTTCGGATGTTAAGATGACATTTCTCGTAGTAGAGAGTAGTGACCCTCATTCCAAGTGTGGCGGTCCAGAAATAAGGGTGCCGGTAGCAAGGTACCGGCACCCTTTCCAGACCGCCAGACAGCAGCTATGCTTGCCGGGGCAGTTGCTCCTGGCAGGTCTCAACTGCCAGTGGCACCGGCCCCTGCAGGAATGGTTTTCGCGGAAGCACAGGCACCATTAGCAACGGTGCTGGTGCTTCCGTGTCCCCAAAGACACAGAGTCCTATGGGATTCTACAGGAATGGGGACTTACACTTTCCGCAGCCTGTCAAACCGGGCGGCCGGGACTTACAATGTCCCAGTGGCACCAGGATATCAGGTGGCAGAACGGTGTTACGAGTTTGGTGGCAACCCACCGGTAGCACCGAACTCGTAATGAAGGCCAGTAGTGCCTGGGTATTGTATAATCCATTTGAGTAGCCAATCAAAATGAACTATGGAGGCCATCTATAATTTGCCTATCTGGGTTGCTGTGTACATGCCATGAGAACGGCAAAGTGGACAGAAGTCACCTCTGCCCAGACTTGCTCTCTACGGCTGCCCCTAGTCCCGATTGATGAAAAGGAAAGCAACAGTTGACTGATATAGGTATTCTACATGGGGTGGAATGCTTCACGAATGTCCACTGTAGGGCAGAAAAACAAGAAACAAGACTACAATCAAATGTTTTTGTCGTAATCAAATTAAAATGCTGAGTAATCTCCATCATTGTATACTGGTCATTGATTGGTTTGGAGTAAACCTTGTCCTGGTTGGATTATGTAGTTGAGAATGTGTTTGAGAGAATTAGATAAGATGGTTGCTTAGGTTTTTGTCATTGGTATTGATTAAGGATATTCATCCATAAGATTTACACCATCGAGGGCCCTTAAATGTTTTTGGGAAAGAGTCATAATATTGTTTGGTTCCAACAATTTGGCGCAAAACCTCTTTTTGTCTGTGAAAGTCAGGACATCAATTATACCATGAACACAGTATTTGCGTAAAAGGCGCCTGGTTATGTAGCCAGCTCCATTTACACATCATAGCAATTTCTTAGCTAGTCCCTTCTGGGAAAACCTTAACAATCTGTGTGTTATCCTCATCCCCATATCTGCCTCTTTTTATCAGCTGCAGAACACATATCTGAAATACAGCAGAACTAGAGTTCCCCTTGTGTGCACGATGCAGTGTGCCATACCATACCAAAACATGTGGGTGGCTGTTACTATCAGTGACTACGTTTGAAATCAATGTTAACCTTGATTTAAATTGCTGAACTAGCTTCTGTGAGCGTAGCATGCATCAGAGGGCCTCCACTGTTGACATAAACAATCCGAGTGCTGCTGAGTAAGGAGTACACGGGGTTGTGCCACACCATTATGTGTAACCAGAACCAAAACTACCAGGGTCCAGTTACAGCAAAGAAGTATTCCAACTATACATCACTACTGGGGTTATGATATCATCGTTGGAGTGAGTACTACCAGCAATAGTTACCACCTTTGATGAAATACACCACTGACAGTACACACATGTGTATGATTCTTGAGTCAAAGAAATACCACAGGGGTAAAAATGCACCACCGCTGCTAAATTATATACTGTCAGCCATAGCATGCACCAATGCCATGTATAGAGATAGCACTCCTGACATACTCACTGCTCCTTCAAATATTATAGGGTCCCCACCTGATGTACACCGTAGGTAGTGGCAGCTAGTTTTGTTTTGCCGCGTTTAAGTCTAGCTTACACCAGATCTTATTTCCGGTAGTAACTACCACCATTTGTAAACATAATTTTCTTCTAAAATGGGATAACCAGTGTTAATACACTTCCCACCACCGTTAATGCTCTCACCTTCCAGTGGTTAAGCATTCACCAGCGGCCATTTTGAAGCCGGTGGTAATCTGCTTTCTCCTGTAATTAAATATCGAATTTTTTTTGCATTGTCACTGCTTCGCCCAGCTTCAAGAAATCAAGGTATGTGAAATGTTATTTCATACACTCCGTTGCCACAAAGAATTTTGTTTGACCTAAAGAAGTTGACCTACCCCAGCAGGTTGTATCCAGCAAAATAGAAGGGGAAAAATGCAATTTGCTGCAATGTTGTGTTAGGGTTTTGGGGGTTTGAGAAGCACACTGCTGCTATTTTCCCAGCCTTGTGGTGCTGACGATCTTCTCGTATTACTGCTGAACTGTGGTGGCCAGGAGACGGTCCTGGCAGTGGGGCAGAAAACTAGCCACCCTCCTACCCCTAAACTATAGCCCTCATTACAGTTTTGCCGGTATCCCGTCGGTAATTCTGGCGGGATACCAGCAGAAGTGCCTTACTGTTTCCGCTGCCCGATATCCCGGTATTACTGGGATATTATGGGCAGCAAGGAGGCTGGTAAATTCTCATTCTATGGGATTGCTGGAATTACCAGCACCAGTAGTACCGCGCCAGTGATTTCCGGCATTTATTTTCTGCCAAGGGCCTGAACACCCGGAAGGTCCGTCCTGCCCGTAGTTTACTGCCCCCAATGGCAAACTTGTGTTTCCGCGATCCAGAAAAATGCCAGTGCCAAAATTACCAGCATTCTTTCCCAGACTGGGGAACTCATGAGCCCCTATGATCCGTTTTAAAGTAAAATATTCCAAAATATTCCAAAATCGATTAAAAGAAAATAATGTAAAGCTTGGTAGTCTCGGGAGGATACCTCACAGGCAACGTACGCGCCTTGGAAGCAAGACGACACGCCGGAACACAGGTTCGTTCCCCGGGTCTGCACTTAGAAACCTCTGGGTATTAAGCGCATTATAAATAACCTATCATGTCATATTTAACAATCTTCAAATGATATACTTTGTTCATATTTGTGACCAGAATGAATATTAAGACATTCAGTTCAAACACTTTCTGCAGTACATGCATTCACGCATATAAAGTAACAGCCGACTCAGCATGAAATAAAATTGTGCACCAGGGAATCTATTAGTAGGGAGAAATATGTCAAATCTGGCATGAAAAGATGCCCAATATATAAGACTGATCATTGCAGAGTTGTGCCAAGGATGCAGAAACAAGGCGGTAGCAATATGGATGCCGGCAACTTTTCCAGCACAGTAACAAGCTATCAGGGACCCCATGCATAGAGACTGGGCTCTGTATAAAACATGTTACATTATGGTGCAGTTTTTATAGCACACACTTATGCAAACCAGTGGCTCCTTAGCATCCAGGAATTAATGGGTGCAATGGTAAACTGTGAGGGGACCCTGGAACAATCAGTGGGATTCATTGGAGAAGGCAGCAAAGCGGTATCTCGCTCAAGGGTCCTAAAGTATTGTAGTTTCTTCAAGGTCAAAAGCAAGGAATCCCACAGCCGCAGAGACAAATATAGGAAAGTCCTGATGCCCGAATGTGACGTTTTTACGTTTCGGCATTACCGCTAGTGGCTGGTTGACAGATCTCAGTTGCAAAAGAGATGTAAAATACAACTTTCTCCTGGAGGAACTGGGATCCTTGTTGAAAGATGTCTTTATAGTAACACAAGGTGCCTTAAATTGGATTCTCTATGATACTTTGAGCCGATGAAAATTCCCTAAAGTGGGTGCCACATTTTGCAATCATTGGCATCTTCAACCCAAAGGCAGGAAGCCCCAAGTGCAGGCCATTGGCACAATCCAATTTGGAGATCACCAGTGCAACCAGGGCAGATATTCTCATGTGTCGATCAAGATATGCAGCTATACTTCTCTCTCAGCAGATAAAAGGAACACAAATGGGCGACCGCTGCCACGTGGGCACACATATGATCGACTGTTATACAGAAGGGTCACTGCCAAAGCGGACCACCCAGCTCTGAAATGCATTTCACTGCATGATGTGCGGGGTCCGAAATGAGAGGCAGACACATAGTTGTAATCTTTTTACTGTTAGACATGTTTGCTAAAATACAAAGGTTGGATAAAGGCCTCTCTGTCCCAATCCTAAAGAGAGTTTCCAGGCCTAGCAAACTAAAACTAAAGATCAGTCTGTGTCTCGTCCTCAAAACCATATAAACTGTCCTTGTGTCCAAAACACACTAATCTGACCCTCACACTAAAAAAGCACAACTGAAGGTGTAAGGAAAATGTTGCTGACTGATGTTTGTCCAAAAGTGTTCACAGTTAAAGCAAGTAGATAAATCAGAAAAGCCATAATATTTTCCATAGAGAAATCCTTGAACCCAGAGGGTGGTTCCCTTCCTCCTGGATATCTTCAGTAGGGTGGCAAAGGTGTCTTATTCCAACAACAGCAGCTTCTTAAGGATGACGAAAATGTCTCTTTAACCTCTTTGATATCTTAATGGACCACCTGATGTACTTGGCCATCAGAAGTCCTCCTCTGAGCTCTTTAGGTCCTTGCTTATTCCCTTCCACCAGATATTTAGATTTCAACGGTCTCTGTTCAATTTCACAATGTCCACTTGCTCGTTTTACTAGAGTCTCTTCTATATTTTTTTTACCATGTGTTTTTCAAAAGTAAATATGTTTCTTTCTATGGCTTTAGTGGACTTACTGGTA
Source organism: Ambystoma mexicanum (assembly GCF_040938575.1). NCBI lineage: Eukaryota > Metazoa > Chordata > Amphibia > Caudata > Ambystomatidae > Ambystoma > Ambystoma mexicanum. Next base: position 181,132,227 of record NC_090940.1, read on the forward strand.
TACTCCTCTGCCAGGAATCCTTTAGTAGGGTCATCAGATTCCCTAGTATACTCTCTTTCCAGGTATCCTCCCACAATTCTAATGTTCTTTTTCAACTTCAACTTGCCTGGTGTTTTGACCACAAGGTCTTCCTCTCTTCTTGTTCTTATGTCCCCTGGTATACTCCCCTTCCAGGTATCCTGCTACACATTGTTATTCTTCCGTATATTTCAAATGGATTGCCTGGTGAACTCCCCTGTCAGGTTCTCTGGTCTGTTTCTGTGCCTGGTATCTTCCCCCCAAATGTTCACTGCCTGATGTGCTTCTTTCACCAGGACTTCTTCTTTAAGTTCACTGTCTTTTAATATAGCACAGTTGTGGAGACTTGTTCAAGTTCTGTCTATTAACTTCTTCAATAGTATTCATTTGCCCATGGAAATCCTTGCTCCAGCTTTCCCCACATTGACATCTCATATATGAGGATTTGTGCAAGTTCTGTCTTTGTATTTTACTTAATCGGTATTTAAACAGTTTCTTAATTGCTCACATGCCTGTCGGTACACCCTAGCATCCCCAATGCCTCTGGGCAGACTCACCGGTGTCTGACAGTGTCCCCAACCCGTGACACGTAGCTACGGTGAAGCTTCCTCTCTGGGCTGTCATTTCTTGCTCTGCAGACCTTCTCCCAGCTCTCCGACCAGCTCTGCGTTCACCTGCCGGCAAGACTGCTGCTTCTCGGCATGTCCGCGTACTCGGTATCTCTTCTGCTGCTGCCGGCTCTCCGACGGCTCGCCATGGTGCCTGCTGTGTCTCATTTGGCATTGCGCCACGTCGGTAGCTAATGCTTGCATGTGGCAGGATGGAAGTGTCTGCCTTCTCCAGCACGGTTTGCTCCTGTGCTGCTGTTTTCTCCCTTGGATCTGCTTCCTTCTTCTCTGGATCTCTGAATGCAGACACCATTTTCCAATTGCCCGCGCACCCGGGCTTCATTACAACAACTAGTCAGCATGTTTAGCTTTGTGTTTCCTTCAATCCACATTAACTCCTTCTTCCGCTTCCTCGTCTCAGTACTTGAGGCTTTGTGGGAGTTGGAGTCCATAGAATTTCTGGGACCTCTAAAAGGACATTGTTTAGGATTTCTGTTTAAACCAAAAACATTAGAGGAAGGAGATGTTAGGTGTGTGTTATGTGCATATGAGGCATGAATCGTATTCTGCCTAAAGTGTTTTGCAGGAAGGGGTTTGAGGTTTTTTACAACAGAAGGGATTTGTATAATTAATCACAACAAGCCATCACAAACGGGGGATACTGACTTCTGCAGGAGGTCGTGTGTACCACTTATGCAGGGATCATCCTCAAAGCCCAATTAGCACCCTTCAACCCCCTTGCAGTGGCCAACATCTGATTATCCAATTTCCCCAAGATATCTCTTAAACCTTGAGGATAGTTTTAGAGGAAATCCCCTAGTCAACGCGTTTCAAATGCTGGAGACCCCTACGAACCCTCCCAGCTTCGCCCGCCCCAATAACAATGTGAGGTTTCAAGACAATTCTATGATTCATTTGACTGTGGAAGCATGCATGCAGTGACAGTGGCGGAGGCAGGTTTCGGTGCCAGCGGCGGGGAAGAGCTCCTCATGGGGCACCTGTCAGTATGAGTTCACTACTGTGCAAGTGACAGGTGTGTGCATTGGGATTTGAAAGGTGCTCGGGGAGGGGGATAGCCCCCTCCAACCCTCTCCTTGCTCCGCCACAGCGCAGCAACCATCTTCAGTCTCTCTCACACCAGAACCCATTGTTATTGTCCTTTCCTCTAAGGACCAAGCATCAGACCTTTCTTCTTGATAGTCCTTGAGTAGACTTGCAGGAATCTAAAAACACCTGCGACCGGTCCCTGTTTTGTCCAGAGGCGACGTGTTAAAGCTAAGCTTGATGACAAACCTGACTTGGCATCGGCAGTATTGGGGAATGATTCTGAATTTTGCATTTTTTAGGTACAAAATGGTTGCATTTAGAACAAACATGTGAACCTAACAACAGGAAAAAATGGGGTTGGGCAAAACATATGCACATTCAGAAGTGTGCCTTAACTGTTTGGTCTCAAGAGCAGTAGTGGAAGGCAGTGGGAGGTTACATTGGTTTGCTTGCATGGCAGATGTGTGAGGGGAAGTGGGAGGGTCGGTCCTTGTAGAGACAGAAGTGTATTTCTCACACTCCATGTTCAATTGCCAATGTCTTTTGGAGTCCTCACCTCACATCAACATTCCAGTTAGTTGACAATGTCGGGATAATGTTGATGTAGGTTTTCAATTGACAACTCATATATAGAAATTAATGTCGTGGTCGTTTTGTGTTGTACCGATATAAGGCATGCCTAAATCTACATTGCAACTAGCCGCTAGGTGCCCGCGGGCTGTGACCGCCACTACATACATGAAAAGAAATAAATAAATAATGGTGTTTGCTCTCTAGAAATAGGACGCTTGGCACATGGTCAGCATGAAAGAGCAGACTCGGGGTGACATAGCCAAGTATTAGCTGCCTATGGGAGCAGAATTAAACATGTTCAACACATGCATTGAGCACGTGATAAAGCATGACATGGCTACAAGCACAGACGTGTGAGCTGCAAAGCCACTCCAAGGGTTTTAACCTTGTTTTGGGGAATGCGGGCAAAAATACCTGAAGTTAAAGGGGAGAAAGACACAACTTTGCTTTCCGCTTTTAGTCGTTGTGTACATTTCCTCCATCAATGGTTCTTCTTGCACGTGTGGTCCTTGCCTGAAATGATGGTCGTCCACAGCAAGCTAAGATGTGATTGACAGAGTGCGGCCACCATGCCACGTGCCGGCCACAATTCCATGACGACCATCTCTTGCTTGCTGCTGTCATTTATTGTCTGTATCACAGTCTTCAATACGTAAAGAAAGGAGTAAGAAAAAACCCAGGGACTCTTCCTCCTTCATTTGCAAGAACGAGCTAGATATTTTTATCCATAGAAAAACATATTTTATATTTTTATATTTTTGTATTGTTATATTGTTTTTATTTTATTTTTACTTTTTTGTAATTTTTTATTTGGTGTTACAGCTTGAAATTCAAACATTTCACCTTACAAGTGAGCCTTTCAAACAAAGCAAACGAAAGCACAACACAATTCACCAAATCTACACATAATAACAATGGCCAAACATCAGCCTTACGGTACCTTACGTGAATAATCTCAGAAAATTAAGCATTATAACAATTTGTATTTTAAATCTCCATTACAAATCTGGTTGTTGCAAGAATGAATGAGTTATTAGAACATTATTGTATCTCCAAGAACCTCACTGGCACTAATACAATCCCAATGAACTCATTGGCAGTCACTGAAACCATTGCTATTAAACTGTGGCCCACAAAATTCGCTCCTTAGATGGAAAAGAAGCACGGATGTATATCGTCTCATATCGCAGGCACATCCGTCCTCTTTTCCAGGAGATCCTGTACCAGCAGCATTCAAAGTTTAGATCTCACTGTGGACCACCCGCTCCATCACCGATCTAGTTAATGTGTTGCTGGATCAGAGTGTGGCACTGAAAAAGTCCTCTAAGTCTCTCTTCAAAATCCCACATTGGACAACCCCAAACACTGCAGGGTTATCTGGGTGTGTCAAGATGTGAACCTCATCACAGGAATGTCAGCAGTCGTACAAAATGGTAGTCATGGATTTACCTTCATTTTTACCACACCCCCATATTCCTAGTTTGGCTGCAAATTTGATGAAATACCTCCAGCACCCCGCCAAAGGTATTGCCTGCAGAAAATGGAAGCTTTACCCATGTCAGAATTATCCAAACATCCGGTATTCAAACCTGGTCCGTCAAAGTTTTGGTGTCTCGCGCTCACTTAGAAATTGGATTCCCAGCTCCAAGACTTGGTGTGAGGAAAGATGACCCTTGAAATGATGTCTTAAGGACCACACAATAGTCCACTGCCTCTGGATATGCACACGCGTTGGCTCAGTATTTAAGACTGCACAGTGCCACCGGTTGGTTGAGGCCCTTACCACACAGCTCTGGACGTAGGCTGCTCACCAGGGCTGCGTGATGGGAGTCTCACAAGCAACGTATTAATTTATTCCCCTGTGCAAAGAGAGGTGAAAACAGTTTGCAACACCAAAGTTCTGATATGTAGCTGGAAGCTAGTAGATCTTAGCCTGACATACCTCCACACCAGATGCAAATTACCACCTGCAAATTGGTTGCAGGACCACTGAAATATTTGAGAAGGCTGGCTTTGCCCAATGTATTGGGCCCAGGAGCCAAACCTTCTGCAGTCTGATGCCCAGATAATTATAGCAACTATTTCCTGTCTGATTACCCTCCTTAGAATTATCCCTTTTGTTTTAACAACATTAATAGTGGGGCCTTTGCTGTCACAGTATGAGTTAAAGGCACATAGCTTAGGCAGCTCGATTGTGACCTTCAAAAGAGGACCACGTGATTTGTTAATGGGAAAATGGGAAATGGAAGCTCAGTGATTGGGAATCAGTTGATTCTTGCTGGAGAAAAGTGTGTCCATCGTTAAGTCATTGTTCCCTCTTCTGGAGTATCTCGGCCCCCCCCCCCCACCCCTTCCACCAAACCTCGAGGAAGCATGCGCTGTTACTTGTCGTGCTTCAGTCTGGCAGATAGCTCAATGTCTTGCTCTGGGCACCAAAAGAGGCCCCTGGACCACAGGCCTAGCTGGATATCTCTAGAGTTCCCTATAGGCCAATCCACTCCTGCACATAGCCCAATGTCTTGCTCTGGGTTTACCCCGTGAATGCACTTTCTCTGCTAAACCAGTCAGAACCCAAGAGGTGATGGGGGATACACTGCCCCCTTTGCGTTCGAAACGGAACGCCAAATCGCAGGGGACAAGGCATCAAGTTCTTTGTAGCTCTTTGTATTGGTGATCAGAAGCTTGATGTGTGTTTGAATGGCACAATAGCATAACCTACTGTTCCCCCAAACAGATCCCTTTCTCATTCTGGGACTTGATCCATTTCCTGGAACTGGGAATACATTTTATGTTCATTACAGTCGCTATGTTAAAAAACAATGTCAGCAAATATAAACAAAATAATGTAGATAAAATGAAAACCCAAATAAACAAAAATAGAATAAAATTAATATACTTGGCTCCAACTTTGGTCAGGGCTTAATTACTCATCGATGAGCTTTATTTTCTTTAAAATTAATTTACCAAACTCACAAATCTTTCTAAAGAGTTCTTTCTAGTGGAGTCTTAATGCCTTTGCTCTTAATCTTGCCATGCCTCACACTCTGGTCCCAAGTCTTCCCTTTAGTGTTTCAGGTTCATGCCATTAATACAAATGAATAATGAATTCATCTTTTATAACGCGCTTAACATCGGAGAGCGGGATCTGGATTCGAACCTCTGCTGCTCTACATTGTCTTGCTTCCAAGGCAAACACATTGCCCCCTCAGCTGACTTCCCTGCCATTCATAAGCTCCTTATGTTTTTGGGTGCCCCCCTTTCTTGATGGTCTAACACAGGGAACCCTTTCCAGCCTAGGGAGATTGACTGGATTCCGGCTTCTAAGCAGTTTTATGAGATATCCAGCTCTGAAGCAATGGGCTATCGGAAGCCATTACTTCCGACACAGGTTTACATAGTCTCTACTGTCCATAAATCTCTGATTTTCTTCCCACCTCTCAGTGGGCCGGTCAGGTAACTCTTTCCGTTCTCAAGGTCAAGTGTGTCACCTCAATAACCAGCACTTCTGAGGGTCACATGCTCTCAGCCACACTATCAGTGTTAGAAGGCCAGCCATAAAAAAACTCCACCAGTGGCAATACCTTCCCTGCCTACAGAGGAGGGTGAAGAGCACTGTGTAAATGGCAGGGTTGGTGGTGATTGAGAGCTACAATATGTAAATAAAATGTGGGGACCTTTTCGCCGCTGACATTATAATTATGACACATTCACATGGAACCACCGACCGGATTTCTTCAACCCCCACACCCCAGGTTTTTGATTGTGTTGCCTTTCCATTTCAATGGTATTTGAACAAATCTGTTAGTGCTTTTGGGATTTGATCCCTCCTCCATTCACAGTTTTTTTACCCCTCTGGTTCAGATCTTCGCACATCATTTCTGTATGTTTTATTAGGGTTTCTTCACCCCTCGGAATCATAGTTTTGTCATTGCCTGGTTGAGGATTTGCCTGTCCCAAGTGTAAGTGTTCTCTGGGCTTCTTCAGCACTCAAGTTTAAGAATAATTTACCCCTCTGGCTACGGGTTTCATGTATAAGTGTTATGGTGATGTCCCCTCTGTGACAACAAGCAAAGACGGTTATAAGTCTTTCCTCACTGGCCATGATCACGTGATGGAACCTGTGGACAGAGAAAAGGAGACACAAGTGAGACTTACAGTCCTGTTGGTGCCTACGTGTGGGAAAGAGGTTGTGGGTCCAAGAAGGCAAGCCAAGCAGTGGAGAGTCAATGGATATATGGGGCACAATACCCATAAGCAGTAGCGAGAACAAGACAAGCAGCACGCGCTGACAATAGAAAAGAAGTGTACACAGGTGAAAGGCGAATGGAACAGGAAGTAGACGAGGGATGTCAGCCACTGGGAGCATGCAGGACCATCAGAGGCGGCATCACCTCAGCAGAGAACACAAGAAACCAAACAGATAGACACAAAGGAAGTGGGAAGCAGAACTAATACCCACCAGAGGCCTATAGACACCCACCTGTGTGGAGAGAGAGAAATGAGTAGAAGGTCAATGAATAGCCAAGAGCTATCCAAGGCAAACAATAGAAAACCAAATTGTGAATGGAATGTGAACGTGCTTGAAAGAAGAAACGCTGGCATATTGGACTTGTTGGAAAACTGCCCACAGCCATTGAGAACATGATTGAAGGCGCAGCATTTCATGCTAGAATTTGGAGGAAAACCTCAGAGAGTCTTTGATATAGAAAGTGAAAGGAGAAACGACGATTGCTGCAACAGGAAGGCCAACGCCCCAGTGCCATTAAGACATTTTTGATGGGAGAAATACTGCATAAAAGGGGAGTGCTGATTTTGGGCGTCGCATGCGGATAACCTAGTGCTCCTAGACAGAACCCTACAGGCCTGCAGAGAATCCTGAAACGCCTAAGGGAATGCATGGCAGAAAACCTTCTGAATGTTAATCCGTGTAAGTCTTGTATGCTGTGCAACAAAGGTAGGACATTTAGTGCAACACCATGCAGATGGACTATGAATTCCTCCACTTTGGTGGTGCTCCCCATAGTTAGATACATGGGATTTCATTTGCTTAGGCCATCAGAGTCCGCTAAGGCAGCAAAAATGCTATGGGCAAAAGGTAACCAGTTTGCATCACAAATGTTCATCATGTGTAGGAAGCTTTTTTCGATTCACTTTGACCCCGCTGATATACGTTTTCAAGGGCAGGGTCATTCCGGCTCTATTGCATTGTCTTGAGATTACATCAACACATGAGAAACTGGACCTGAATAGATTGGAGGGTGTGATCTGGAGAAAGGCGTTGTAATTGCCCTTATGTCTACCTAAATGATGTGTTATGAACTGGGATTGAACTCAATGACTGCTGGGGTGGAATTGAGATCATTGATGGTTTTTCACAAACTACTGACTGTTAAAGGGAACTCCCTCTATGCATTGATGGGAGGGTGTTCACTTGATCTTCATGGAGGACTGATTTCCTCCTTCAAGGAAAATTGCACCTACATTTTTGAGAAACATGACGTGACTTGTGAAGCCCTGGTGGCAAATCCCAAACAGGTGGAAAAAAAATGGTTGGGCAGTGATTGGGTTTTAACTTCTGAAAAGAGAACAGAATATCAGTCGTATAGTGACATTTACAGAGAATCCAAAAAAAGGGTTGCCTTATGAATTACATAACTCAATGTCCAGACATAGCTTTTAGAGACACCTTTCTGAGATTCCGATATAATCTGAATTATACGGCTGACATGTTATCCATATGAGGCATGAGGGATAGCGCTACATCTCGGTTTTGTGGTGATCAATAGGAAACATTAAGACATCTGGTTACAGAGTGTACCTATTTGCAGGAACCAAAGAAAAGAGCACTTGACTCGATTTGTTTACTCTGACGTTATAAGTGATGAATAATTGTGGCCTTTTGTATTAATGGTTAGGCCTACATCAGTTTTATTTAGTACGATTCCATTTTTAAAGAAACTGAAAATTGTGTAATGGGTACAGCAACAAAAACATACTTCTTATGTTTACGTTAATCTGTGCAGTTTTATAAGGTTTGTAATAAACCATTTGTATAATAAAAAAATAAAGAAGAAAATACTGCATACTGGGGCTTGAAGGTCAAGTTCATGGAGTCATTGAGAAACACATTGAAAGGAGAGAAGCTCCCTGCTGGGCCTTGAATGGCAAATCCACCAAGAAAGGGATCCAAAGGAAAGCCGGCGCATGGCAGAGCATGAAGACCAAATTCCTAGAGCCATTGAGAAAAAGATCAAATAGAAACCATCTGCGTGTTGTAAATTGAAGGCCAGAGCTCTGGGAGACTGATAAAAAAGGAGAACTAGTGCATGGAAGCAAAGTTCCAAGAGCCAATTGGAAAGATGACTGAAAAGAATAACACGCCATACTGGACATTGGAGAGAAAGTTCCTAGAGCCAATTGTAAAAGTCACTCAAGGGACAAATGCTGTGAACTGGAACTTGAAATAAAAATGTCTACAACCAACTGAGAAACTAACAGAAGGAGCACTGCTTGTGGAAACTTGAAGTAGCAGTTCCTACGGAAACTTTGGCTAATCAACAGACAAAGTTGAGTTTTGTAGATCAGATTATATGCCTTGCTTTTAAAGAACTTGTTGAACTCTATCCTGTGCCTAACGTCATTGTTTTAAGAAATGGCCTCATTGTTCTCAGTGTATCTACAACCGTGATTTGTAAAGATCCTTCCGCCCCAGGACTAGAATTTCAAATGCGTCAGATGTATGTGTTCTCTGGGTATCTTAACCCCTCAGGTTTAAGGTTTCCTTACCGTTCTAGGTCAGGGTTTCACATGTTTCTAGGCTACCATCACCCCTCAGGCTGAATGCTCTGCTATTCGTCTTGTGCGTTTGTTTCACGGTGTCTACCCTCATCGTCTCCTGGCATTATCTATGTCAATAAACCTTTTGACTGTGGCTTCCATCACCCATGGCTTTGTCATGGTCAGCAAATGCTTGCACAGAGGCTTCTCTCGCCTCCTGACATCTTGGCGGCATCGGCAAATGCTTCCTGGTGATGACCCGTTACCTCTTTCACTCTCGACATTCTTTGGGAGAGGCATAAGTGTGTATCATCAGTCTCCATGTTCCTGGCACCACTGCATGTTCATGGAGCTTTAGTCAGACCAGCGTAACTGACTCCATTTCCTCTGTGCCCTTCTAGCCCCTTTCTCCTTGCCATTCTCTCTCTTGCATTGCCTCTGTTTCATTGTTATCCCGACTCACTGAACGCGGATTGGTAGGAATCTTTCGTCCATCTTGTGTGGATCTCTTTATTGGCTGCACAGACTTCAGTAACTCTTTCCAAACGTTGAGTCCAGCTGTTGTCTTCTCTTTCATCTGACCCTGGTTGGGACGAGTAACCGCGGCCAGCTGGACATTTTGAAATGCCATTTATGTCATTTACTCCTGTGCCTTGCCACACTGGGGTAACATCACACAGAGAGGGGACGCAGCTTCGGTTACCGATCTTTATACATTCTTGAGGCTTCTTTCATGCGAAAGGTTGAATTCACGACAATTCTATCCTGCTTCTCCCTTAATTGCTGGTTCTGAAAGGTTCTGAATGAATCTATGGGGCGTTGTGGGCAATTCATAAATATGGAATAATCTCGGTTGGGTTACTCACATCTCAACTTTCTGGCTTTCTTTCTCTTGACCACTTACCAATTTCTAATATAAGTTCAGGTAATTGCGAATGAAACGGTACATATATCACACCTGTTATCGAACTGTTCTCAACAAAAATCTGAAAAAGAGGTTACTACGTTATCAAGTCCTTTTATCCAGGTTATCAAATTCTATATCCAGCAACTTTGTTCAATCTCTTTATAAATCATTATCCACCCTTGATTCGCCTGGCACATGAGCCGTGCACATCGATCAGATTGATAATAAGACATCAATAAAGAAAGTTGGAGGCAAAGTCATAAAGTGGCCGTGTTATTAGCATAAAGAGGATTGTGAAAAGAGCTGATTACTTGTTTGTTTGAGAATTGGCACTCTAACCACATCGTGGCTTTAAAAATGAGAAAGCACACTTCTGGTTAAATAATGCAGCATTGCCTTTATTTAAACATCTCTCCAGAGGTATCACAAGCTTGGGCTCTCCAGACGTCTTGGAATACAACTCCCATTATCCTGCGCCAGCATAGTCAATGCTGAGAAATGATGGAAGACATAGTTCTAAATATCTGGAGAGCCGCATGTTTTGGACCCCTGACCTAGAGCATAATATAGCCTTATAGATAGATGGAGGTGTCATTATTGCAGAATAATGACCCCCCAAGAGGTTATGGCTCGAGGCGATGCCGAGGGCAATACGTTGAGGTAAGGGGCATTATCCAAACAATAATGACCCTACCAAGGTCCATAAGGCTATTAAAACATCTTGGTAGTAGCAATACATATTTCTGAGTTTTGGTGGTGAAGTTAACAATGTTACTTTAATACGGGGTATAGTAAGAAGGCAACAGAGTTAGTAAATTAAATGTGGTAATACTTGGCAATATTGAAATAATATGGTTGTCCTCATAAATTAAACATTTTAAATGCAAACTTGTTTAAATTGGAACATGTTTACCATGATCGTGCATTTGGTGTCATGTAAACTGTTCCTCTATAATTATACATTTATTTAGTGTAATTAGTCAAAATTAATGTTTCCAAATCATCTACACAGAAGACAACACTTTGTAAGAATATACAAATTTCGACAACAGGAATACAGATCACATCATAAGATCATAAAATATCCTCACTGTCAATTTAGAATCTTGAACAATAATATAACGAGAAATAACATCCTAAAGTAGTTTAAAAAACTACCTATTATGAATATTAAAACTCCTCTAACATATATCTGGAAGACAAATAAATGAGGTAAGGTGCAATTTTAGTGAGTCAGCATATATGCAAATAGATACAGGTGGATACAGATACGAAAATGAATGGATACTTGAACATATTCAGCTTTTCTGTAAACCCAGCTATACAATCTCCATGCTTCACTGATACTACACTGAAATCATGTGCAAATATGCAAATAAATGAATGATGTAACCATCAAGAATATAAGAGACCTGCTGATTGAATTAGATGTGGGCAAAAGGACCATATGCCAATATTCCAATATTCATCTACAAATTCTTAGGCTGATAGGTATAAGAAAACAACTAGCATAATTGTGTACATCATTGCCATCAACAACCAAATAAATTTAAATTTGTTCCGGTGCCCATTCATTTTACTATTTGCTTCCAGACGCTAAGAAGGGCAAGTTGCATGGAGACTAAGGGGGGGATCAGACAATAGTTCCAGAAGTCGTCCGATTTTATATAACCATAGTCATTGACGAAGTTCTCATAAGCGCACATATAGATAGTACTCAAGATCGTGCACTCTGTAAACAAATGTTTAGATGTTTCCAACATACCATGACATTTACAAATACAGCAATTTCTGGCATCCAACGACAATTTCATTTGTGAGCCCAGATAGCGGTGGGAGTCAATTAATGTGTAAGCACAACATGAGCCTATGCAATGCATGGTTAGGACACAAAATAAGGTAGGATTGTGACCTTTTAAACCTGTGAACCACCCTGTTTCTCTATAATAAAGTTTGCTAAAATAAATCTTGCCTGTAAATCACATTGTTGCTTCCCTGCTTGCTTTTAAAGACAGAATGTTCGGAACGCAGTCAATTCCAGTAGTTATTGACTGCACTATGAACATTCTGATTGGGTAAGAGGAGGTCTATAACAATCTCCATGTGCTAATAAAATATGATTAAATGCTTTAAAGTCTGTATGAATGAATTCTGAAAAAAATAACAAGAGGATATTGCAGTTTTTGATAGATTTGCCATTTGCTTTGGGTCTGCAGTGAGCACAGACAACACACCATAAAAACAGAATACAAATAGTTCACAGTCAACAACACGAGTATAGTCAGCATTCATTCGTAAAATAATTGTACATAGAAAAAAAGGGAAAAGGTCAGGGCTCATAGATTTGTTCAAACAACCTAATACCAATTAATCCAAGTAGAGGATTTCATTCCATATAGTCATTAAACAGCCTCTGTAGGGTTTTAAAGATAGGCCCTGGGGCAGACAGCAATACATGTATAATGTAGCCAAAACTGGTGGTTGAGACGTGTCTTGCTATCACCCTGACCAGCAAGCCCCATATTTCCCCCTTTCCAGACCCTTTCTACATAGCATTATCCAGCATGTTTCTTAGAGGGGTTTATATAGAGCTAGATGTTCCTGCAAATGCAATGGGCATCACTGAGAGGATATTGTCAAGGTAAATATGGCCAAGATCATAAAAGGGGTTACCGCTCATCAGCAACATGCATTCAGGAAACAACACCACATACGCTCTCAGGTTCTGCAGATTAAGGAGGCTTCTACAGATACACTAAAAGGACTGTGGATTTAACACTCTTTGTGAGACTCCCAAAGCTTGGCAAGCTCTTCAGAGATAGCATACACCAGGGGGCTGCAACCTTTGGCTCTCAAGAGATTTGGGCCTACAACTCTCATTGTTCTTAGACATCAAAGTGAATAGCCAGATATCATGGGAATTGTAGTCCGAAACATCTGGAGAGCTAAAGGTTGCAGACCCCTTGTATACACGATGTGCACCATGAATGCCAGGGTGCACGGGCCGAGGACTTTAATAATACTATGTAAAGGAACTTAAAGACAATGCGCAAAAGGAGAAAACAAACACGTGGGTTGGAAGCGACGCCCACTGGAAGCGACGCCCACAGAATCTGCTGATGAACATGAACATGAGAAACAACAATGGGAGGAAAACGTAGCTTATGGCAATGCTATACAAGGACGCACAGGGGGATAGTATTTACAGGACTGAAAGGAAAGGATTAGCAACCATAAAGCTGCAGAAAGGCACATCACACCAATTATATAATGCTTCCAGTTTTTCGTTTTTACTGATTTTTACACATAATTACAGACGGAAATCAATCGGCTTTCTTTCTCTATTTAAATATAGAAATGGAAAAAACAGAAAAACAGATCTATCTGCTTGGTTCCCTAGGCTGTCAATCATACATCGCAGGCCAATCACATTACAGACTGGCAGCATGAATAATGTATAACAAAATAACGTTAAAGTTCTTCACATTGCTGACAGCAAATATCTTGAGAAAGCAGCAATTGCAGGAGCAACCGTTGCTGTTATGTTGTGAAATATGCATTTTAAAAAAATGCTGGTTACAAATTATTTTTTGATATCACAAATAATAAATATGGACAAATACACAGAAAAAAGGATCGGGGTGATTTATCCGCGGCTAATTTTCCTGCGACGGAAATGACTGCATTTAAAAGGTCTGTTTTCTTTTCCGGGACAGCTGAGGGGGTGTCCCCTGCAACCCCCACTCACTATACTGTAAAGTATGGTGGGCGGGGTGTTGTGAGGGACACCCCTGCAGCCTTTTAATTTCTTTTTTTTTTTTTTACCAACCCCACCAAAACATACATACCACTAAAGGTTCGAACTTTTATTAGTGAGAACTTTTGGTGCTATGCTTTTTAGGTCTTTTGGTGGGGTCAGTAATTTTAACTCCGTAATTTCGTCCTATACCCAAAAAAAGGACAACAAATAAATATGGATAAATACAGACCGAAATGGCAGAAAAATAAATACCATAAAACCGGGAGCCTTACAAGTAAGCAACAAGGAGCGAAGGAAGCAGGACAGGCAAAACAGGAGCAACTCCATTACCTCCCACATCCCAGTAAAAGAAAGCAGCAGGGGAACCAAGAGTGAACATGAACATCTCCCACGACCCACTCAGGGAAGGAAACTAGAAAAGGGGATAGGGATACCCTGTGGGCAGAGCAAGCTCAAGCAACAGCGGTTCTCTGGGGATCAGTGTGGTGGAAAACTGGAGTACCCAGCTAACTGTGCAGGTCTAGGTACAGGGAGCTTCAATTATTTGTATTATTATTATTATCATTATGTTATTTTTTTAGCGTGGGCCTAGCTTGGAGTAGTAATTTTGCAGTTCGGTCCATCGTTGGTCTTCCCCATAGTCCTAGAAATCCTCGTATTTAACCTTTCACCCATTCCATATAGCCATTCCAATGGGAATATTTAATTTACACTTTTTGTAACATATAATAATTTTATTGGTCTTTTCTCTCCCTCTAAACTCAAATTATGATGGCCTGCTTAACGACCCTCGCATGATCTCACGTGAATCATATGTAAAACTCCCTTTTGAATCCACCCTTTCAGAGTGGCCTACATTATGTGGGAGTGTCTTTGCATCTGTAGCATTTTGGATACAAAGTGAAAACTGCAGAGGTGAGCCCTGCTCCTGCGATTACCCCTGAACAATATTACAAAGAGTGTTTAATCGCAATCCGTGACTTAGTAACACATGTCTGATATTAAGCATGGGCGCATTTCACAGTTTCTTAGTTTTTATTTCAGCAGGTTTGTTGGCCTCGTTGTCCTGTGTGTTAATTGCTAAGGGCGTGTCTGTTCGTCCTGAATTTCCATAGAAAATGATGCTAGTCTCCTCCCACTCCCACAGTAAAGTGGTTTAGGCACAGAAAAGAAAAGGGAATTTCAGGATAAAAAGGGGGAGGCAAAAATTCAAATGAGTGACAGCTCACACAAGCTCTAAATTACACAAACTGGGCTGGCTATGTGCTCAATATATGGTGTAAAGTTTGAAGTGGGCAAACCTAATGCAGAGACAAAAACATCAGAGTGGGCAAAAATGAGTAGAACATGAGACTGGTCACAGCTCGTTTTGCTCAAAGCACAATAATTAGACAAAACATCAGAATTGGACACAATATAAAGAGTTCTGGAGAACACCAGAAAGGGGACAAACATCGGCGTTGGGCAATAGAGGGTTTGGCAAAAAACAATATTGCCAAACGCATTATGAATGGGGAAAACAGGAGAATTGTCTGAAGCTTGACCAGCCTATGGCCGGTGCACCTGCGCGTTTGCTCAAACATAGGCCCGGCATGTGGGCTACATGGGCAGAAGATTCACTGTGAGCACAAAGGAAAGGTTCTGCAAGTTCAGGGCGGTGGAAGAATTCTGCTGGGCCAAAAAGGTCTGCGTGGGGGCTTAAATTCCGCACGGGCACGGCGTGCAGGGAAGCGGTGGGTTTCGAAGTTCTCGATAATGGGAGAGGCATATTGGCATGGGCACAAATGGCGAACAAGAAGGGGCAGTCACCTTGGAGCGACAGAAGTCCTCTTGAAAGGATAGAAGCCCGCGCAGGAAACTAAGAAGCGGCGCAGAACCTCTTCGAGGCTCATGAAGAGGGTGGCAGAAAAGTCTGCCCCAGTAGGCAAGGATCTGGAATTAGTGATGGTTGGCTGAGTGCCATAGATGTTATATAGAGGATGAGAAGGGCACATATGTTCACAGGTGTTCACTGGAGTGATGGGGGACTCCGCAGCAAGGTGTGGGTTGAGAATGTGGGTGCATGCGGGTGGCCTTCGATGCAAAGCCAGACTGAGGGCACTAAGGCTGCTAAAGTTGGCAGAGTTCTGTGTAGACCGCAAGACCGGTGTGCTTAGCCTACATTCTGGTTTACAAACCGACTACTGTGCCCATGTATGAATGCTCACCCAGCTGGCCCCCTGCATCTATCACCCAGGACACTCAGAGGCAGGTAAGTCGCAGGTATGCTACTGTATGCCTTTGCATTGCCCCGAGTGTCATGGGATGCGGCGTTGTTGGCCTACCTTTGCAACCCGTGTGACCTCCTCTTCGTATGGTCAGCATTACTTTGGCTGTGGCCCTGGCTGAAACTGTGTGCTTCTGGAATCTCCCTGGGCATCCATGGGTGCCCCATAGAATGGTTTTCTTTGGCACAAACCATATGGCAACTCCCGGCTCCTCCACTGCTAGCATCCTAAAGCCGGCTGTAGGCTCTGTGTTCATGTCCCAGAAGGCAACTGGGATGCAGGCTTTCAGATACTACTGAATCCTGTCATGTAATATGGAATGTGGGTATTATGTTGGGTCTTGGGTTCAAGGGTTGACTCTGGGGTCAAAGAGCCAACCCCTTCCCCACTGCCCCATCTTTCTTACATAGCTGGCAGTGATGCCACAGGATGGACTTCTGGGGATGGTCTCAAGGATGAAGAAGTCAGGAACTATCCACCCCCCTTCCCTCCTTGGTCATGTGAGATCCTGAGCATGTGTGTGCAAATGCCAAAGGCTTGGGGTGGGGGAGGGGGGTTTAGTGCTGCTCTACCCGCATGGGTCTGCCTGACGCTCATCCTCTGGGGGCAGTCTTCATTCCCACTGGTTACTTTTTACTCCACTTCTTGCCAGGCAAGATACAGGATTCCAATAGGCCCCAGGAGCTGCACAGTTCCCACTAGGCAGCCTTCAGCCATGAATGCTATTCTGCAGCTAGAAGCAGCAACTCTCCAAGGTGCTTGGGGGGAGGGGGATGGCAAACAGGAGAAAGCAACTTAATGTATGGAAGTGAAGTAATCATGTAACACCTTTCCGTTCCCATAACCCAGCCAGCAGAAAGAGAGAGGCTCTCAAGGAACAACCTGGCACAGCTCTGGTGGGAGAAGAGGGGCGGGGGGAACATTTCCCCTTTTTTTGTTTCTTCCTTCAAGGGCACTATTTGATTTGATTTGATACATTTATATAGCACACTTAACAAACTAAATCATATCTAGGCGCAGTTGGGAAGAAATTGAAAGCATCAAGGAAAGAAACAAAACACTTGCTATAGAGGAGTCCATCCAATCGGAAAAGCCGATCTGAAACAGTAGTTCCCACCCGTCCAATTACTTGAACACGTGGGGTTTTAGGGCCTTGTGGAATTGAAAAAGAGATTTTAGAGCACGAATCTCCAGGGGGAGACTGTTCCACAATTTTGGCCCATACGCTCCAAATCTGCGGTGCCCTTCCTAGACACACAGTTCGAGAGGAGAATTTCCAGCAACAGGTTGATTGATAACTCCACATTCTTTGGGATAAGTATGGTGGAGCCAGATTGTTGGCACATTTAAAAACTAAGCACAGGATTTTGAAGTCAATTCTGTCCTTTACGGTGAGCCAAAGTAAAGATTGCTGTAAGCTTGAAATCGGAAAGGGCTTCCCTTCTCTAAACATTAAGTTCACTGCAGCATTATTTTCTTTTTGCAGACGGTGGATTTGTGTTAGTGGGATACCTGCAAGAAGGCCATTGCAGTAGTCAAGTCGGGAGTTCACCAAGGCTCCAACCACCACTGCATGGTTCTCTGCTGGAACGAACGTAAGAGCCTGTTGCAGGAGGCCTTAGGTACCCAATACTGACTGAACCTTGGAGCTCACCTGAGCGTCACTCCCCAGATTTTCCTGCCAAATGCAGCCTAGACTTTTTATTTTGGGGGAAAATAGTAAGTCTGAGCCCAGGAAGCTTGGTGGGCGTGGGCGTGGGCGCCTTCTATTGACAAGATGATGTTTGGGCCAAAACAGTGCTACTTCTGTTTTGCTGGCATTAAGTTGAAGCCAGTTAAAGGACATCCATCCACTGACTTCCTCCAAACATCGTTCGACCCTTTCGAAAAGCCTTGTCCAGGTTCCCTATTTTGATGAACACCTGGGTGCCATCCGCAGAGGAGTGGAAGTTGACCTTGTGCCTCCTCAGTATATCCATCAGAGGGCACAAGTATAGATTAAAAAGACGGGGGTATAGTGAGGATCCCTGACAGACCCCACAATCCTGAGGAAGAGGATCCGAATTTAACCCTCCCAATATAACCTGTTGCTGCTGATATGAAAGGAAAGAATCAAACCATTTAATGGCTTGGTTGGAGATGTTTCCAGTCTCTCTAAGGTGACTGAGTAAGATGCAGTGATCCACTGTATCAAACGCAGCAGAGAGATCCAACATAACCAATAAGGAGAGTTCTCCTTTGTCTGCCAACTCCAGGAAGTTGTCCCACACGGCCATTAACAAAGTCTCTGTGACAAACCCTGACCGGAAACCAGACTGGAGAGGATCCAGTAATAATTCCCTCTCTACATATTCCTGCAATTGGGATGTAACGATCCTCTCCAATATCTTGCCCGGCCATGGATGATTCCCAATGTTCATCCTGCCCTTGTTTCAACACCGACCATCCTGGGTGACAACAGCATCTTTCAAAACTCATTCCACACTCTGCAGTGCACAGAACCTCATCACTCCCTTCCTCACAGACCAGTTTGTTTATAAATCTCAACCAGGACTGAAGTTGCAATCTCTGGCAGACACATCTCTCAAATCTCTCTTTCATCCTCTCCCTCCTTTTCTCCACATTCACCCGCAAACCCTTCTTATCCTATTCCACATACCTAGCTCTCACTAACCATGCTAAACATATCAGAGTGTTCAATTTCCTCCTCTGCAAGACCTCGAATGGATTGAAGCCCAGAGTGGAGTGTGGAGCAAAGTGGAACACTGAGACTTCGATACTTCTGCTTCAGCATTGGCTTTTGTTTCACAAATGCTTCACGTAAGCATGGGTTTCAAGCTCTCTACCACCCCATTTGTTCCAGGATGATACAGTGAGGTCTTATGTTGCTCTACCCCTATTTGATGCTAGTGCACAACCATCTGTCTTTACGTAAATCTTTCACCATTGTCCATCAACAGTTTCCTTGGGTAACCCTCTCTTTGAAAGGTTTCTTCCAAGAACCTAACCACCGAATGAATTGCAGCTTGAGAGGCAGCCTTGGTACCCACCCATTTTGATTAGAGGTCCATAAGGGTCAGTACACATTTGCTTTACCCTCTATCTTCACCTGGCGTCCAAGAACATCCAGGGCAACATAGTCCCAGGGCATCTCCGGGAGTTCTAAGTTCAACAATAGGGAAGGGCACACCATGGTTGCCTTATCAAGGCAAACACTCTCTGACCATGCTCACAAGATTACCATCTATGCCAGGCCACCAACAGTCATCCTTGAGCATCCCCTTTGTTTTAGTAATGCCAAAATGCCCTTCATGGCACAACTTCAAAATCCTAGACCTTACTCTCAGTGGTGGGATTCATTTGGTGCCTGTACACAATAATCCTTCCACAACTCTCAACTTGCCTTAACTTTCCAAAACGTTTTAATGCAGTCGGGAAGTTCTTCATACTTCCAACCACCTTGCACACTCCCGGCTCCATCCCTTACAACTGGATCATTGCCCATGCCCTTGTGCCACTCTTCCCTGCTAATAACACTTCCTGGTATGGCTAAAACAACTCCTCCAACAACATCCTCTTGTTTTCCTCACCTTCCTCTTCCCCGACCGTAGCCGTACGGGAAAGTACATCTGCTATGACATCCTCCTTGACAGGGATATGGTTCACAGTGAAGTCTAATCCATCCCTTCATAGTTGGTAGCCACCATGTTATCCTTCTTGACGATGCATCAAGGCCCTTTCCTATGAGTATAGCAACCAAAGGCATGTGATCAGTTTTAATAACAAACCTCTCCCCTCAGGAATGTGTGAAACTTCTATCTGTACAACCAAGTATCTATGTTCTGCCCCTATCGGTACACAAAGCAAAAACCACCAGGCTTATTACCCCCTCCTGTTCTTGCCATAACACTACCCCTGAATCAGTGTCTCGGAATCAGTCATGATGGCAGTGGGGCAAAAGGTATCAAAGGTGGCTAAGGCAGGAGCCTTCATTATGCAAGCTCCGACATCTCGAAATGTAGCCTCAATCTTCTTGCACCAGACAAATTCAGTACCTTTCTTGCTCAAACCTCTAATCACCCTGGTCCTGTCTGCAAATTAGGTACATACTTCACGTAGAACTCTACCAACCTGTGAAAAGCCAGACACTCTTGGCTTCTGGGGTGCTCGTCATCTCCTTGATCGCCTGAAACCAGAGAATTTTTGGGTTTCTACCAACTACCACTCAACTTATGCGCTAAATATTCCAACTCACCATCCACGAACCACCAGCGTTCTTTCTTAAGCATTAATCCAACCTCTCTAAGTATTCACAATACACCTTACAGGTGGCTATCACATTCCTTTACACTTTCACCAAACACCAAGATGTCATCCTGAAAAATTGTGATGCCTTCCAGACCTCCAAGTGGTATAGTATAGAGCTATGATATGGAAAACCTCTAGAGTATGTACTATCACCTTCAAAAGGCACCTTGGCACTGAAGATGGTCACTAAAGCATCAACATCATCAGTAGAACTAACAGGATACTGAAGTGGACACAAGACATCCGCCGGAACTCTAGGGGGCTCTCCGTAAATTGGAGATGACAAGGCAGGGCATTCCATAGTTTGACAGGAAGAACTGAAAATACATGACCACCTCATCTGATGAGTCTAAACTTGGGCACAGCAAGCAGACCAGCGGTAGTAGAGCGCAAAAGATGCTGCGGCATTCTGAACAATCTGTCGCTTATGTAGGATGATTTTGGGCAGACCCAAGTAAGCGGCATTGCAAAAATCAAGATAACTGGCTATGAATGAGTCTAATAACTGAATTTTATGCAGGAAACCAAAATAATCTACAACTGGTTTTAAGGTTTGCAAGTGAAAAAACAAGTGCTGGAGACCACATTGTGGTGTACTCGTGTTAGGTACTGCTGTCAAGTACTGGTGATCCAGGGAAAGCAAAGTGTCCAGCCAGACCCCCAGATCCTGAACTTTCTGAGACGGGGCAGAAAAAGTCCCAAGTGCATTTGGTCAGGATTCCTCTGACTACAGATTGAAGGCCGGAGATGCGAAAGTGACAGCACGCAAGGAATTAAGTTGTGGATGGGAAGAAGGGGTTGAACATAACAAAATCACAGTTTTCTCAGCATTCAATTTCAGACTTAGAATTCAGCTGGAGGCTGACTTGTTCCAAACATCCTTTGAAGCGGTCTGCCGGCATCCTCTCTGAGATCCATAAATAATCAATCTGCTGGGTATCATAAGCATAGATATACAATGTAGCCTGAAATTATGTGAGTACACCTGCTAAAGGTCCTGTATAAAGGTTAACCATCAATGGACTAAGGGTAGAACCTTGTGGTCCGCCACAAGAAATGTGCACTTTGGAAGATTCAAACAGAGGAAGTGTTACTGATTGATATCTATCTGCAAGCAAAAAAGAAAGGCAAGCAACGGCTTCATCTCTGATACCAAATGTATAAAGCCGGTTTAGTCAAATAGAACGGTTGACGGTGTCGAAAGCCGCAGTGCGGTCTAACAAAATCAGGGGCCCCCTCTCACGATTGTCCACCAGATGTGAAATATCACCCATTGTAGCCACTACCACCAGCTCAGTACTTTGTCCAGGGCAGAACCCAGTTTGGGCATCATCCTGTTCTCTTCCGTAAAAGATTGTCGTTGAGATGTTGCCTCCATAGGTTTGCTAGGGCACAGAAGCAAGGAAAAGGGTCAACAATTAGCACCATTGCCAAGACGTAAAGCAAGCTTTTTAAGCCCAGGTGTGACTGCAGCTATCCTCAAATGTTCTGGAGCTATACCTGATCCCAAAGAGCTGTTGATCATCTGGCAGAGATCCAAGACTACCAAAGCGTTAACCTTTTTAATATTCCTGGCTGAGCGGCATTCCTGTAGAGGGCCAGTAAGTCATCGGGAAGCCATAATCTCTGATAGTAAAGGAAGAGAGATAGGCGAAAAGAAGTGAAAGGAACAGCCAACCACCTACTTTGTGTAACAACGCTGATATTAGCTGACAGATCAGAGTCGGCTCGCTCTTAATTTTAAGTATTTTTTCTAAAAGATAATACTGGGCCACATTGTCACAGAGAGCTTGAGATGCAAGAATTAAGAGCAGTTGCCAAACAAAGCTCCAAGAGTTTTTTAAATCGCTCCCGTGCAATATTGGAGCTGGAGAATATACGCCCAGAACACTATGAACATTTAAAGTGCTGCAGTATTTATTTTATAATTACGCAGTTGCATTTTTTTAAAGTTTAGGGTCATCGTTTTCCCTCCATCTCTGTTCCTGCTGCCTCAGTTTGTTCCTCCCTGCTTTAAGCATCGAGGAAAACCAAGGTTTCTCTCTCCCGCTATTTGCTCTGGAAAATCTGACTGAGCCTGGAGCTAACTGACATGAACACACTAATGTGTGCATACACCTCTAAAATACATCAGCAGCCGAAACCAGGCCAAAAGGAATCCTCTTAAAATTAAAAGGTACCTTCTGGTGTGATGAATGCTGTGATGTCCTGACACCTGGAATGCATTTTGATTGGTTGGTATTTGGACGAATGTTCCAGCAAGCTGATAAAATGTGACTTGTTGGTGAGGGCAACCATCTCTTCAATGTTTGGCAACCGAAATCTGTCAACACTGACTGACTAAATAACCGCCCCACAAGTCTGTCTACACACATCCTTATCTGTCCTGTGGGCTTCCGTACTACCACTTTTGGGGGAACCCATTCAGAGACTTCTACCAGTTGAATGTCCTGAGAGAGGCAGTGGTCGAAGTGAGCAGGAGCGGTCGGGAGCGGTGCTCCTCTACTTTTTTTAATTACGTGTTACAGCTCCTATACTTTTATTTTAAAAAGAAACTGTTCCGGAATGGTTTCGTTTTAAAATGAAAGTATAGGAAAAAGTTGAAACGTGCACTTTCAGTGTTCTGCACAGAACGTTCCCTTAAACAACAGGTGCAAGTGTTTGGGGGTTTGTATTGTGTGTGATGGGGAAGTGGGGATAGGATTTGTGGGGCGTGGGGGCAGGCCAGCAGGGAACATAGTTCCACTACTTCTTTTTGTACACTTCGACCACTGGAGAGAGGAGATTATTGAATTCTTGTGTCAGCTCAACTTTGAAGCCGATGGGAGCAGTGTACACCTTTGTTATGATGGGATAGGCAATGGCATATACTCATTCCAATTCGAAAGCACAGCTAACAAACATGCTCCGCCACGACTTACTGTCGAACATTCTATATCCTGACCCTGACTCCATTAGCATGCAGGCCAGTCTCGCACTGACTTCATTAAAGGCATGGGAGCAGATTCTCAAACTTTTTTTTGCCCCAAAGGAGGAGATGTGCCGCGACTGTCACACTAGCATTTCCATCCCATGAACAGAATTTGTCATTTCACCAAGATGGGCCCTTTAACGGCGCGTCTTGGTAAAATGCACTCCCACCAACCACGTGGATGCTACGAGGCCATCATACAGAATGTCGGAAGCGCGCTCACAACACTAATGTATGCAAATGGCTGGACAAAAGATATTTGCACCACTGTCCAACCCCTCCTGAACTGCGCGAGTCATCTTTGAGAAGAAGATGACCTGCGCATTTCTAAAAATAGCACAAATGAAATGAGTGCAGTCCTTTCATTTGCACACATTTTTGTGAATCTGCCCCATGTAGATTACTTTCCCTGGGTCTATTGATTCCGACCTTACTCACTGATCACACAGCCTCCTCTTCCTCTCTAAAGTCCCCCACCAACATGTCATTTTCCTCATTGGCAATTTCTAGGTATAATTCCTACAACAATAAGAAAAATGTCCTTTCCTGCTGCAGTTTCTGCATTCTACTTTCCACCCGGGGCACTGTTTGACACTGGCCAAGTGGAAACTGCTACCACTCCTGAAACACCTAAGTGGCACACGCTCATCCATATGCGTCTGTCCAACTGCCCTACCGTCTTCCGCAGCACTTTGCCTGCTTTCTGTACTGGGTCTCCTTGGGATCTTGCCCTGTACTTTCTCTCCCTGCTGTCTCTCTGCATATATGACCCCTTACCTACTGGCTTCGCTCTTCTTTGCTCATTGTCACGTTTCCCCAGTTCTTTCACACGCATGAAAACATGTTCCAACATTGGCCAATGTTTGCAACCTCCTTGAAGGTGAGCTACCCCTTGCTCCAAATTTCTTTTCTAATCCTGGGATCTCAGTATCTAATTTTCATCATGAATTGATCCCTGACATGTTCTTCATAACAATGGGAGTAGTTACATGTTTTGGCCTCGCCCATGAGGCCGGTCATAAATTCCTCCACAGATCCTCCAAGCTTTTGCTTTATACTGCCACAGTAAAATCTCTCTAGAATTGTGCTGATTCTCATGATGATGCAAATCCAGTTATTTTGGAATGGTCTGATATGGAGGTTGTCCAACTCCAGGCCTTGAGGGTCGGCTCCATTTGGGATTTTTAGGATACCGCTCATTAATATTCATGATCTAAATTTGCATATACTGATTTTAAATGCATCCTCATTTTTGCTCATGAATATTAATGGAGGATATTCTGAAAGCCTGTCAGGTTTCTGGGACCGAAGGCCTGGAATTGGATTTCCCTCCACCAGCCTCCTCCCCATTTCTAGCACCTATGTGCAATTCTGGAAGGCTTTTAAATAGTCTGTGTCCCTCAAAACCCAGTAAGTGCATCAGTAGGGCCTTCTTTCTCTCCATGCGGTATGAGAGGCCAGGAACTGCTAGTAGGTAATGCTTATAGACTTCCTTCCAGGTAGACCAAGCGTCGACCTGGAAGGAATAGTCAACATGAACTGGGGAGGGCCGGGTACATTAGACATAGCAATAGCACCTGTGTTACTAACTCTGTTAGTTTCTTGACAAAGCATATCAAGAACTAACACAGGCACCTAAAAAAATAAACCAACATAGAAATCTAACATAACAAACTTGCACGCATACACAGTTGCAGTGAGCAATGGTGGTGCTTGAATAGTCCTGCTCAGAGGTTCACATTTCTGTTATAGTTAATACCGCTCTGGTGCCGGTGCAATCCTTCCTCCCTTGGTCCTCTTCTGTTTGCAAACCTCCATCAGGGATGGCAAGAGAGTCTCTTTACGCTCTCCATAGCGCCCTGCACCGCTGCATTCCTGTGGTTTACTCACTTCTTCCTCTTCCGGTCCTCTTTCTCTTGACATTCCTCCATTAGGGACGGTGACAGAGCCTCTTTACGCCCTCGAAATCGCTTGCCACTGTGCTCCTGTGGGTTACTCACTTTACTCTGTCTCTGCTTAATAATGCCCTCAAAGCAGAAAAGGTAGGCCCGCCTCCCAGCCGGACACTTCTTGCTGATGGATGCAGACAGTATGATATGATATGGCATTTATTATACACAAGTGTGTCAAGGCACGGCAAGGCAGGGGGAACAAAGGAAGACAGACAACGACTTCACTAGGCCGGGTGCCATTCAGATCACGCAAGTGCATGGGAAGGGAGAAGGAGGAAAGTGCGGGGGGACAGTGCGGTACATGGGATAAATAAACAAACAATAGGTAAAAGTATGGCCAGCGGTGGCAAGTGCAAGGGTGAGTGCAGACATCAGGTGTCAAGTGCTGGTAGTGGGACTGTAGAGATACAGAAAACAGTCCCCAAGTGCGAGGGTTGCCAGGAAAGCAGTGCAGGTGTGCGACTGACTGGGGATGGAACCTGGGCCAGTACTGGCCTTGCTTATCACTTCTGAACATATGCTGCCGGTACTGGTGAAGCTCGGGTGCGCCCAGGTGGCATGGGCCCCGTCCATCCACACACTTCACCTCCTGGCTCAGCAACATGGAGCCATTGCTGATCGCGCTCCTCTGCTGAGTAATCACCTGTGAAGGTTGTTAGTAAGTACTTAGCGCAATTATAGAAACAATAACAACAAAAAAACTAGCAGTATTAGCGACAGGACATACATATAGTTATATTCCTTTAAAAAGAGTACATGAATGCAACACTGCACTACTTGTTGGTGTGAGGCATGCAGTATTTTAATGCGGGTTCAAATGTCGAATAACAGTACATTTCGACATATGCTTCAGCTAATTTCTCATAGCCTTCCTTATCCAAGAGCTTCATAAAGGGAAGCTAACCAGGGGCCCTGCCCTCCCATCCTCATCCTCAAAATCTGTTCTATGTAGGGTCCACAAAGATGGATCTGTACTCACACTGAAGAAGACTCAGGAGGCAGACTCCGGTCCCACTATTTACTCAGCTCCCTGCCAGCCAAGCTCCAGGAATCAAATAGCCCCGGGAGCTGCAAAGTTCTCCTTCTAGAGTTGTCCAACTCCAGGCCTGGAGGCCCAGAATCCTGACTGGTTTTCAGGAAATCGCTCATTAATATTCATGAGAAAAAATGTGCATACATTTAGAATCATTGTAGGCAAATTTGCCTCATGAATATTAATGAGGGGTATCCTGAAAACCCATCATGGATCCAGCCCTCGAGGCCTGGAGGTAGACATCCCGGCTAGTCAGCACCTCCAACATCTTTCAGACTGGTATTCTCTCCCACCCACTGGAACCTGCAGCTCGGGGTGGACATGGGTACCGGGGGAAAGGAGCTGGCTTTATAAAAGTAGAGCAATCATGTAAAACCCTTGCAGATACTCTATCTTTGGTGATCACCCCAGCTGCACAACAGTCATCCATCTTTAAATGACCCCCTTTGTTCAGTCTTTGTACGCTCTCTTTAGCGATAAAGTTTCCAATATCTCACAGGCTCAGTTAAATGATCTCCAAAGGTACAGTCAGACCACCTGGAATGATCAGGGGGGATCCCAGCAATTGAATGGTTCTGTTTGAACTGAGAAAGCAGCAGCAGAACAGATCACGCTCAAGCAAACCTCACCACTACCCCCACCACCAGTAAGAAAACAGATATACTGACGATTACTGCCCACCTGAGCCTTGTGCCATGCAGCCACTCATGCGAAAATCACACGTGAGACTTGAAGCCGGCACCGACACTGCAGCAGTGAGCGGTGAGCGAAGCATTTTCTGTGATGTGGCAACATCAGGGACCTTTAGGATGGGGTTTGGATGCTTGTGTTCAATCCCCTGGGAGCCTCTGCAGTCCTTCAGCCCCCCGAAAACCCGACAAACACCAGAGGGAAGCCTTGTGCAGATTCCCGGATACATAGGTCACCACACTGGGTGCAAGAGATTATAGGCACACTCTGATCTCGTGCGCACCCGTCCTCTTTGAGATATCGCTCTCTAGGTTCTGTTGTACATTATGCAATATTCACATCCTGTGTACTTTTCACACCTTTCAGAATTTCTGAGACCAACTTGATGGCTCAGATGACATGAACGAAACCGAAGTGATTTGTTTAAATGCCAATCCATCGAGCATGGAGGGAGGTCAAGAATATGCCGCAATCCTGTTTATCTCGAAGAATCCCATTAGGAGTATTGTGGTGACAGCAAAAGATTGTGGAATTTTACAAAGCCCCTATTTTCAAACTCCAACCTTCTTAGGGGTTGGGATATCATGGGATATTTATTGCAT
This sequence comes from Ambystoma mexicanum, assembly GCF_040938575.1. NCBI lineage: Eukaryota > Metazoa > Chordata > Amphibia > Caudata > Ambystomatidae > Ambystoma > Ambystoma mexicanum. The sequence continues at coordinate 181,159,740 of NC_090940.1, forward strand.
GTGGTAGGTACACATAAACTACTGCATTTGATAAATAACCAATATGTAACGTAAACTGCACTTGTTATATGTCCTATGCCGTGAATATCCCATGCAATACCAAATCATATTTAGGTGCTATTTTAAAAACAGGAACTATTTAAGATGCCACAGGTTTTTACTGTTACCACCATATCATCATACCACCTACTGTTCAGGAAACTGATCAAATCCTGGCTCTTCACTGCGTAACTAGAAGACCACCCACACCTGCGCAAACATAGCAAAAACAATGAAGAATGAAGATACCGATCCCGGTCCACACCTAGCAACCAACTACATACAGAATCTAAGGAACACACTCCACGACATACCAAACCACATAATGAGAGACAGCCATGAGAGGAGGACACCAAAGACTGAATACATAGGCAGACCAAGACGGAAGCACTTGGAGGAGACAACTATAGCATCCTTGCCCTGTACCTCACCCAAGCTCCAGCACACATATTCCACATAGATAGCAAGCGAATAGGGGACACCCAATCCCGTTATAGAAAGCTCATTAGTATACAATAGGGAGTGCACCGCGCTAACACCCACAATAGTCAGACCATCAAGAAAGTATAACAGCAACTAATCCCACACATGGTAATACAAATTAAATCGAACAAGATGTGCCACAACTAGGATCCCCACCTCACTAACCCTACCTTCAAATCTCTACATACCTAACTCACCCGAAAATGAACACAACTAACTCTCGCCCAGCAAACCGCATGCACCTTACCACACCGCTTCAACAGCAAACCAACAACACATAAACAGCACCAACAGCACAGCACCAACAGCACACATGGTCTCGCCCTTTTCCAATACTTACACGAAGGCTCAGCGCACGGTGCATACCGAACTGAAGCCGCCAACAGCACATCACCTCTCTCACTCTCCTACTCCCTCTCCTCCCCACAAACCAACCCTGCCCCCTTCTTGTTTACAGATCTGCCAGAGTGCCTGGGGATCAACTCCGTTGATGACGGTGCGCAATACAAATACCTTTAACATTTAACCATATTCACATTGAGGCCCAATACGTTTTGTTAGACTAGCTCTTATAAAACTTTGAGACACGTCATCCACAGTGTCCCATCCATTTCCTTATATTGAAGCCTTCATAGGAGTCATGTAAGATATTGTAAATGTACAAATAATTTGCCTATGTGATTTTAATTCAATAAAGCAATCATAACCCATTCCACAGGTTCAACGGCCAATAATGGCCCAGGGCCAATGCTTTACTGACTATTTAAGCCTGTGGTTCGAGTTACTATTGCCAAGAACACCCCTAGGCAAACCCGTAGCGCAGAGCAAGGAAATTGACAGAAATAACAGGCTTTGCAAGCGTGCAACCCTTTGTTCCTGCCAAAGCCATCCTCAACTAACATGGCCGCCATTGGAAATAAAGGGTGGGGCGCCATGCGGAGCCCCTCTACCGCTTTATTGGCAGTTAGGGCAGGAGGTGAGGAGCGGTGCAGCGTTGTGACACGGCAACAACAAGAGATACGTTCGGCCCGGGGACAGAGCTGATGGGGATAGCGATGGGGAGAGGAAAGGAAGGTGGTTGGCGGGTGGATCTAGTGCACAGGCTGCTCCGAACCAAGGTTTGGATTTTGAGATTCAGCCCTGCTTTGGAGCAATCTGATTGGTTGGTTGACACACCGCCAAGTGTGCTAATGGTGTATCTTCAGTATGTTATTTGCGCGGGAAAATAGAAAAAGGACCATGTCAATAAAAAACATTCAAATCACTTGACATTTTTGTGAGAGATTCTTTACTTTGATATAATGCTGGAAAAGATAAATAGCTCAGGGAGTTGTTTTCATAGGGTTAGATGGTGCTTTCTGACTCTTGTTAATAGCCCCATCTTCAGAACCTGTTTAGCAAAGTGAAAATACAGGCAAATGAAGTTCCCGGTGCGCGAGCTTTTGCAAGGGCCTCCCAGGTGATTGACAGCGGCAGCTGTGCAGGACGTGCTGCAGCCGGTCGCCGCCACACCGCGTCCCCTCGCGTCTGAATAGGTCACGGGCAATGCCAGAATCGCTGAATCGCCCAGTTCCGCGGGCACTGCACGCACCGGGATGCGTCCTCCTCGCTGCTGAAGTTAATTCGGGACCTTTGAAGCCGGGGTTTCCTCCCGAGTCCATTAGGAGAACGAATTCAAAGAATGTGCCATCTGGGAAATTCAAGTACAGTAACAGCGCGAGCCAAGCACATGGCCTCTGGGCCACAGATGCAACAAGTTGCACGGGAACTAAAGGGGGCCTGCGACACATGGATGTCACGTGATGGACGATTAGGGGCGATCGTGTGGCAAGGGCATTTCATGGTCCCTTCAACTTCCTCGCTAATTAAGAAGTTCCGTTCCGGAAACCAGCCCCCATGGTTACAATATTTGGCTATTTAGTGTTGCCATCTGTTCTTGGATCGGTCGCCCACAAGGTGTGGTTCCGTAGCACTTGCATCTGTAATAAGCTGAAGCAAGCAGCCCGTGTGCTGTTGGGAAACGCGATACGGCTCGTAAAGTCCTCTGTGGGTGTCCCAGCCACTCACGTTGAAGGCTGCCCCCCCGCCCCCGTGTTTGGAACATGTCCCCCCACCGTGACACAGCGGAAGGGGGAGTAGCCTCACCTGTGGGAGGGGGAGGGGGGGTCTGCCAGAGGAGCGCCCACGCTATGTGGGACGTCCCTCGAGCGCCCGCTGCAGGGGCTAGTACGTCCCCTGACTGTCCTTTGCATAACTACATTGGTGTATTTCCCCTTTCACGCGCATGTTCAGTTGCACTGTGCAATTGTCAGACTACCTCACATAGACCCCTCTCGTCTGTTTAGTCACCCCTTTCACCCTCAGTTTGAGTCATCTCAAGGGTGTACAGATGGAAATGCATCTGTGCATTAAAAGGCCTGAGTACCCAGGAATGCACTGTTTTTCTTGCTTTTCACCACCTGCATGTGGTGTGTCACTCCAGATCTCTGCCGTGTGCGCATGCCCGAGAACTGCAACATTGGCAACCGTGACAAACATGTTATTTGCATTTTTAAAGCGGGCAGCGAGGCACTGCTACAGGAGTAGGTCTTAGTTGCGTATTTATAACGCGTTTAAACACCCAGAGGTTTCTAAGCGCGGACCCGGGGATCGAACCTGTGCTGCTTCCTGTCGACTTGCTTCCAAGGCAACATGTTGCCGCTGAGCTATCCTCCCGGCCATGCTTTGTAAAACTGAATTGAGTCCATCCTAGACCCAGAGGGTTCTATGCCATTTCATCGACAGATATTTTTTGACACGTTTCTTAATGAAATATTTTCACTGAAAAAACCCATCTAACATTTTTATTTTTTATTTTTTCGGGCATCCCATCTCCAAACCTTCCTCTCCTCTATCGCTTAACCCTTTATATGCCAGTTCCCACAATGCCCCTATATTTGTTGATGGGTTTTTTCAGCAAAATATTTCTGCAAAAAAACCTGTTGAAAAAAAACTGACGATGAAAGGGCGTCGTATCACCCAGAGGTTCCTGAAGAACCAAAGCACCAAACCTTTATAAAAGGGAGAAAAGTTAATTCGGTCAGCACAATCAGGAACAGGGGGCCTCTTCCAACTGCACAGATACTCGCACATACCTACCGATATACTGACTCTCGCCTCTACACCATAAATCAATTGAATACAGTGAACCTCCACTATTCATTCGGTCTAGCTGCACACATAATCTCATATACAAGCACCACCTCTGCTAGAATGCAGCTACCCCCAAGACAATTCGGCCTAGCGGCACACATACGACTGGTCTCACACAACATTGACACTACTTCTAGCATTAGAATGCAGCTACCCACCACGGGAAATTCAGCCTAGCTGCACACATACAGAGTGCACACACGCACTGTTCAGTGCCCTACTTTCTCCACTGACTTGGACTACGGTCCCTGTGTGCGTTATTCCCAGAGCGCATTGAAATCAAACCAATGGTGACAGGTGTTATACAAATGCCCAGTAACATAACATAACATAACATAACATAACAGAATCCAGCCGCAGGAAAAGCAGCTTCAGTCCACCGAAATCATGCCTACAGATATGATATGATTATGTGTGGCACATTCATTTGTAGTACTTATCAACGTAGAAAATGTAAAATACAAATATGTCACGTTACACAAATGGTTTGAACTTCATGCATTAGCAAGTGCAATACCTAATTGCAGGGAAAGTACCTGATTCAGGTAAATCTATTTCAGGTATTTCAAACATAATATAGTAAGTATACGTAGTAGTAAAAAAAAAATAAGAATAGAAAGAAGTAGAAATCAGTCAAGCTGATCGGAACGAGATCACAATGATGATGCCACGACTGGCCTGACTATTCCCTGCACGGTGAGGAAACTCTGCAAAGGCCCTGGGGTTCGGACAGCCAGCATGTGGGGCTCAACTGCCGTGCAGCGAATCCTCATCTGAAGGGGGTTCACGTGGTAAAAAGCACAGAAGGCTTTTTCGTGCCTTTCTTCTCCCTCTGCCATATTCAGAATGAAGGTCATTGTGTGGAGGCAGCTGGTTAATAAAGCTACTCTACAACCTGTAAAGGATGGGTGTCAGACCGGTCAGGACCTATTAAACATTTTCCAGAGAACAGATGCAGGTGGGGGGGGGGATCTCACTGATGTGGACACCAGCATTACACATAGAGTGCTGTTCTCTGCTGCACATACAGACGTGTGCCCATTTTTTGGTGGCACTGAGGAGTGCATGCCACAGCCTGATATTATGTAGGTATGCGCGCCAATTTATGAAGGTGTACTGGTAGATATTCTGGACCTACAAAGGGCGTCTGAGGACCGTCCCTCGTGGCGGAGGCAGTCATTGACTGACACTGGGCTGGTAGGGCCCTTAGCCCCCAACCGCAAGTATGGCTTTGGGGTTTGCCATTTTGTTATTTGGGATGCTGCCCATTGGCCTGATGGCTTCTCTGTTCCCTGTTCCAATTCAGGCACAGCCTTGGTTTTCCAAATATGTGTGATGTAATTCTGATCCCCAGCAGGCGCTCTCTACCTAATTGGAAAGAGGACGCCAATGGGTATAGTTGTTCATCCATATTGTTCAACAATCACAACTAAGGCAACATAGTATAGGTTTTGTGAGTCAATCTAATAAACATTAAGTGAGTATATATGGCCGCATTTAGTGTGTCTCTGTCACACGGCACGCCAATGCGGTATGCCCAGCCTGCATCCCTGGAAAACCAAGGCTGTGCCTAAATTGGAACAGGGTTTTGCCCTACAAGGTCAGTGATCCCCTCCTTTGCTCTGCTCTTCACGGCTCCAAGTCGCCTTCACCTACTTGGCACATAGGAAAACTGGCAGAGAAGCCATCAGGCCAATGGGCAGCATCCCAAATGACAAAACGTTCTAACAGAGTGTTGTTCTATCTTGATGCAATTGTTGGTAAATGTGGTATTGATATCGCCCTGAAAGAATGGAGTGTTCCATGTTTTGCAGTATCAAATTCAACTGACATCCAACAAATCCAACAGGGAGGAAGTAGGTCATCCGTAATCTGGATTAAGTCATCTACTCCCTGAGGACTAGCAGACTAGGTGCTACGTGCCTAGGGCGAAAGCCTGACTCATGGAATCAGGTCCCACGTATTAATGTCGCCTTGCAACTGGCTGCTACTGCCCTCTGTGATAAGGTCACAAACTGGCACAGGCCAGGCATGTTCTTTGAGCTCCGGGACAAGGCAAGAATGGGGTAGCAGGGGCTAAAGCTGGAGGCAGGTAGCACAAGGGAAACTCCCCAAAAGATGAGCAAGGAAAGACCTATAGGGTCAAGGTTCAAGGGAGGGGGGAAGAACATGGTTGATTTGGAACAATGCATTGGGACTACAGGTCTGCAGTCTGTGAACCACAACATAGCACATGCTAATCTTGCACCTGGGAGCGGACTAGCTAGCCACAAGCTCGCTCACAATCCCCCAAACAGGTTTACCAGAGACAGGACAGAGCAAATAGCGAACCTCTCCGGCCAGGGAACCTTTCACATAATCTCTGGTCACCCCTTCAAGGAAAGGCGCATAGTACATTCCACTGGAAAATGTGTCCCATCAGGCACGAGGGTAAGCGCACAGCACCACCAAAATATGAGGAGAACATTATTAGCAGTAGAAACCCCTATAAAATTAACCCCAGAAAGGGGTCTGACAATTATGCGGCATGAGCTGGAAATTCCTTCGCCCCCGTGACACTACTCAATTCTCTTCCCTAAAAAAAAGGCAAATTAGTAATGGGCCGAATTTCTCAAAATAGGAATATATCCACCGCAATGTTCTTAAGCGGGGCAATCAGACCAAGCGACTAGTAAACGCCTCTCCGAAAGTGAGCAATTAATAATGGCCCAATACAGCTCAAGTTTATCAATCGGAAGAGGTTTGATGATTGTTGTAGAACAATATCATCTGCATAAATGCTGGGTTTCACCGACTCCAGCATAGAAAAAAGGGGCCCACTTCAATAGATTGAACACAATTCCAAGCCGGGAGGCTAGAGCAAAAAGTGAGATTTTAGTCATTACCCTTCTTGCATTGACCTCTGTTCGAATTACATTGATCGTTTCTACAATCTCTGTACTCACAGTGACACAAGTTTAGGGAGTAAGCAGAGTCCACAGTTAATGCCACTTTAAACCGAGTACAAGACTGATTTTTGAAATAGCAAATGTGATCATTATAAAAAATCAGATTTATACTCAGTAATTCAGTTGTCGTCAAGATTTGCATGCTTCATGAAATAATGGTTATGGGCTTGGGTGAAGCTGAGACATTTCTAAATTTATCACGTTTTATCATGGTTTTTTCGCTTTTCGGGCTTCTCCTGATATCCACTCTCGCATATGCTGGGTGGAAGATTTGTGACAGGGTGACATTGGCAAGTACACAGACTTTAAGAAGCTCTTCCACTCAATGTCAACACCTACAAAATGGAGGCCATGCACAAGGGAAAGATTTAATGCGGTTTGCCCAATCCTGTCCTATATAAAAAGCAATGCCGTCCCATTGCCAATGCTACTTTTCCCAGAGTCTGGGTCTCAAACTGCAAAGGAAAGTCAGTTTTGCTGAACACTAGACTCTACAATTACAAGATACATCAGGACAGCCCCAATTTAACATTGAACTGCCTTGCCAGTTCTGCTCTGCAGGAGGAGCATATAAAGAGAAAGAGAAAAAACCCTCCCTACTAATATCGGTCCTTGGGCATCTGCTACTTGGCATAACTAGCAGTAAAAGGAAAATAATGCAAACCAAGAGAAGAGGAGGATCGTCCTCCTTAAATGGGCAGTGCTATGCCACTTTGAGGTAAAAGACTCCAGTGCATCAAGTTGAGTCTTCCAAGGTAGAGGAGTGTCACAAATCTCAAAGAGTGATATGTAAATCACTGCTATAATAATCTTGATCATCTATGTGGGCAGACATTCCCAGCAGAGAAAAGCACAGTATTATTGTGGAAGTTTGCAAATAATATTAACAATTATCATAATTATTAACTAGAGACACTGCTGATGGAGGGACAATAGATGGTAACATTGCAGAGTTACAAGGTTCTCACTTGGAAATTGCAAAGAATGCAGCCAATGTAATGATGAAAGGTGGTTGTTCTATGAAAGCAGGATCAAGAATGAAATATTTATTCCTAGAGTGAAAGGGGCGGTTTAGGTGCCACGCTATTAAAAGTAGTCTGCAGGGGGCAGTAGTTAGGAGGTGAAGTCACATCTATGTCACAGATTGAATGATGGTGGGTTCTTGTGGTGTACAGTTCCAGTGGTAGCAGTTGGAGGTAACTGAAAAGCATCGGAGGAGGGCGTCTGTACTCCTGCTCTCTACATGGCAGAGGAGAGGCACAGAGCACCCCAGCCAAGATTCTCTATGCAGTAGCTAATGTCGAGCAATCAAGGCTTAAGCTCTCAGGAGGTGATGCGGGCTGCTTCTTAAGTACAGTGTAGTCCCCAAGCACCCACAAAGGAATGTCCACACACTATGTTAGTGAAAACACAGTCTTTATATAAATAAGGTTCACGTTATATACACAATCACGATAACACTCTTTGTACTCTGGCAATACTATAATGGCAAATATATACAGGTCTACGTGGTACCACTCTTAACTATGGATTCCTTTAAAATGCAACCACAGCTAACAGCCCCAATAACATACGAATCAGATGGTAAGATGAATCAACAATAGACCACAGAAAGAATGCAAGTTAAATCAAGCAATGGCAGGATACTGACTCCTGTTACCTAGAGCCAGTTCAGTGCGAAGATCCCCCCATCTGTGCAACCTGTAAATAAAGTGTATTGACAAGCCCAATGCAATTATGCTCAATATAGTCTTGAGCCCTTCTAAAAGGTTACACAAACCCAAAGTACCTGGTTTCGGGGAGTTCTTCGGTGAGTCGTCGGTGGGCTCTTCTTGACTGCACTCCCTTTCAGGCAGGAGCCATGGGTCATCAAGAGTCGGTGAAGAAAAAGGGTGACCACTGCCGTTGCAGCAGCAGCTTCGGTTCTTGCGGTGCTCGGTGACGATCGATCGAAAACGTCCTGCAAGCTGAGGCGTGCGGTGCACCTCGACGACAAGTGTTTGTTGCCACAAGTAGTCAATGAAGAACTTAAAATGAAGAACTTAAGCCCAGCAAGGGCATTGAGTCGTCAGCGTCTCTGCGGTCTTCGGTTGGTGGGAAACCCACCAGTGGATTCTCCTCGATCGTCGGCGGCCTTGACTTTCTCCAGCATGATGAAATTGGTCGACGAGTATGAGAAAGGAAGTCCTTGTTTCAATGTTCTTAGGTAAAGGAGCATTGCGTTTCCGGTCGGTGACGGCGGTCGTCGACGGTGATGGACTTCAATGTCCGGGCGCTTCTCTTCATGATTCCGCGGCGGTCCCTGTTTTAAGGCCGGCAGCCTTTCGAGGGTCTGACGTCCAGGGAGCTTTAGCAAAGATCAGCTGGTGCATGATGTTCTATCGTAGCCCAGGAAGAGGTCTCCTAGCCAGATCCTCTCTTGGATCAGTTTCTTGAAGGCACAGCAGCTTTCAGACTACGTTGAAGGGAACAGAGGTTCACCTTCTTCTTCCGGCTCAGCTTCGAGAGTAAGCATCAAGTATCAACTTCAGCTTCTGAACGATTTCCATCAGTGAAAGGCCCCCAGATATACTGTTGATCATCCCATTCACTCTGCTGGGTCACACTCAGGCAACCAATCATTCAGAAGGGCATTCAGGCAGTCAGGCAGCCAATCAGGCTCACAGTGCATTCAGGCCATTCTTCTCCATCCAGACATCACAACACGGAATGTGGATTTGGACAAGCACTCTGCCATTCAGCACTCCACACAGCCTTCATACCAGTTTCGGGCAGGGCTGTCTCATAATTGTGTCAAACACCAGATACTAGACACCCACAACATGAAATGCGTATTCGTCACACACTCCATTCACCCAGGTCCCACCCCACGGGTGTACCCACTACATACAGTCATTGGGAAGGCTCCAGCCGGTCTGGCCTGGACTTCCCCACACTACCATTTATGGAACTTCCACCCAACAGCCAGTCAGGGGGAAGGGACAGAGTCAGGAATTCCTGGGACTTCAGGAAAGTAAGGTAACAGGCGATAGAAAGCAAGAGGCCACAGGGGCCATCTTGTTTCCTATCAGGAATTCACTGATTCCAATGACAAGGCCTGGGCATCCCAAAATGGAGGATAAGCAGGGCACGGTCAATTCAGCACAGAGCTGCCACCAGCCCATACCCTGCTCTGTGGGCCACACACAGGTGCCCAAAAACATGCACTAGGCGTACAGGGTCGTACTCCAGGATATCCCAAGGGGCTGTTTACCAAACCAAAATGAGGAAGAGCTGCACCGCCAGGAGTCCCACATTAACTCCTGCTTGGAAAACAAGACAGAACACACATGATAAAGCAATAAAGGACAAGGACTCGGAGGCCCTGTCCCTCCGATGCATTTCCAGCATCACACTAACCAGCCTGGGTGGTGAGTACCGGTGGTCCGAAGAGGCAATAAAGAAGACCTTTACAATACTTACCTGTGCCACGTCATCTGCCTGACCCTTCTTCATGTCACTGCCATCATAGCATCTAAGGGGATTACAACATTGGTGATGACGGTCAACGGACCGGAGGTGCCGGGACTGCTGAGGGGGGTGCAGTAGAGTAGCCTGACCGCCGCCCCCAGATCAACTCACCACGCAGGGCACAAGTGCTGGCTGTTGCCTGAGAGGATGCTAGCGCCGCCGTTTTGGCAGCAGATTGCCTCCATGTGAGATCGTGAGCAGGCACATTGATTGCTCCGAAGGCTGAGTGGGAGCGTTGCTGCTGTTGACTGCAGTCTCGTTTTAGCGTGGGGCTAACCGGCTGGATTGACCATGGTGCTGTTAACGGTTGGGCTGAACGCCCAATGCAGTGTTTTGAGTGGGGGCTCCTCTCACCTCGAAGGCCACAGAAATTGTGGCGATGTCAGGTCGGGCCGGGCAAATGGCTGAACACAGTGAGAGTTCTGTCACTCCGTGAAGGTGTGACCAGGGAAGGAGAAGTCAGCAGCGTGGATGATTAGAGAAGACGGACTCTGGAGGTACGCCGGGTGAAACGGCATATTGAGTGGTGTGACAATGAAGGACGGCAATGTCAGGATAAATGTTGCAGAGAGCGTGAAGAGACAGATTGTCCTTGTGTGACTTGGAGGCTGGAGAACTGTACAAATAGTCCGGAGGGTCCACAAATTGGGCGAGGCTTTCAGAGGTGCTGTACAAGACTTGACAGCGGCATGAAGGGAATGGTTGACAGCCGTATGATTGATCACTGCGGTTCAGAGGACAGCGAGGCAACCATTCTAGGTGGAGAAGTTCTTCATGTAAAAGAAAATTAGTATTCCTTAGTTTTGGCATGGTGTTATCAGAAGCTTCTTAAAGACATTAGCAACAAAAATGGGTCAAGACACTGAAGCACTGGTCTACAGGAGAGCAAGAGAAGATTTAAAAAAGGGGTGGAAAAGTAGGCAATGGTTTAAAAAATGGATTGTCATTACCGAGTCACGAGCATTAGACCAGCAGTACTGCGCAAAGTGATTCCGAAGTAACAGCGATCTGTGTATAGGGGGGTGGGGGGAGTGTGTGTGTGTGTGTATGTTTCAGATTAATGTTCTAATCAACTATATCAATACACCAGATTGAGAGCTTGTCAGATGGTGGTAGACGTTCTGGAATTGTAAAAAAAATAAGCACCAGTTATACCTTTTATAAAACTTTAAAGGGGCACCTGATTATTTGGCCAAATGTAATTTGGTGTCAAATCATGTATCTGATGGACATCTAAGCACACAAGATATGGGAGAAGAGGTTGGGGGGGGGGGGGGTGGTCCACTCCTATAGCTCCACTTAACCTTCACAGACAATCGTAAACGCTCCAAATCCTGCATCATTTTGCCATTTCTCAACCAGAAGATCCTGCAGAATCTCGCTTCTTGTGAGACATGAATCCTGGTTCAGTCCACGGCGTTCCACAGGGTTCTACGAACCTTTGTCACATTCATTTTTGCTGAATGCTGTTTTTTTGCAGCCCAACGCGGGGGAGTCCCTCCGCACTCCACCTTAGTAACCCCCACCCCAATATATATCTTAACCTCACTTACCATCTGCATTTTGCAGCCGAAAAATATAAACCCCCGCGAAAATGCATTCGGCCAAAATGCATTTGGCGAAAGTAAGCTAGATGCTCCACAGAAGGCTGGCAATGAGGAATGACTTTCTCTGATGTTTATTCCTGGCTTTTCAATGTGGTGAAACATCACATCCTCCTCTAATGCCTTATGCGTGTGTTCCGTGCAGCTCCCTTGCCTGGTTCCACAGCTTTCCTTCCCCTCACTCTCAACCCACCCCAGGGGGGCCTTTTGAATCTCCATTGACTCTACTAATTTGTGATGTTTCCCAGATCCCGCTCTCCGTGCTTCTGTTTAATATCAATGTCTGCCCTTCCCAATCTGATGAGTTCCTTTCAATTACTACCCAAACCCTATGCAGATTCACCCTTCCCAATCTGATGAGTTCCTTTCACATTCTACCCAAACCCTATGCAGATGCACCCTTTACAATTGGATGAGTTCCTTTCACATTCTACCCAAACCCTATGCAGATGCACCCCTTCCAATCTGATGAGTTCCTTTCAGATTCTACCCAAGCCCTATGCAGATGCACCCTTTCCAATCTGATGAGTTCCTTTCACATTCTACCCAAACCCTATGCAGATGCACCATTCCCAATCTGATGAGTTCCTTTCACATTCTACCTAAACCCTATGAAGATTCAGCCTTCCCAATCTGAGTTCCTTTTAGATTCTACCCAAACCGTATGCAGATTCACCCTTCCCAATCTGATGAGTTCCTTTTAGATTCTACCCAAACCCTATGCAGATGCACCCTTCCCAATCTGATAAGTTCCTTTTACATTCTACCCAAACCCTATGCAGATTCACCCATCCCAAACTGATGAGTTCCTTTCACATTCCACCCAAACCCTATGCAGATTCACCCTTCCCAAGATGATGAGTTTCTTTCAGATTCTACCCAAATCCTATGCAGATGCACCCTTCCCAATCTGATGAGTTCCTTTCAGATTCTACCCAAACCCTATGCAGAGGCACATGTTTATATATTCTTCTCTCCAAAGCATCTTGCTGAAACACTGCACTTTCTTACTTTAAAGCCATCATAAAAATATGCCAGGACTCTAGAGCTGGCGGAGACAAAAGAGAGGACAATTTTTCTGTCAGAGCATTCGACTGTCAGGTCAGGCAAGCAAGCACCCCACCCCTACCTTCTTAGTCTGAAGACACGGTTGTCCCTGCCACGAAAGCCACCATGACACCGGATGCAGCAGAGCAATGCATGGGACTTACTGCAGCAGAACTCCTCGGAGGGGAAAAAGCACTAAGCTTACCACCCAGAGCTATAGTTGGGATCTAAGCCAAACTTCAATCCAGCAAGCAAAAAGCAAGCAGCGAGGAATCTGGCAGCAGCCATGGTGGCTGAAAGCCTTCTAACACACCTCCATCCTGACACTACCTGCTGTTTCATTCTTTCAAACCATCTACCAAGAGGAAGGACAAAAGCCAGCAACCATCTTGGATTAGAAGAATGCTTCAGCTCAGTACCTAAAGAAAAGGCAATAGGTCAGCACGATGGACATCTTGGAGTGGGCTATTTATCCTACACCCCAATCCCATGCGACACCCCAAGAAATATTGCTAGAACAGCGTGGAAGCCCAGGGAGTTGTGCACGCCGTCCTGCTGGAACGCAATCACAAGCACCATGCACCTGGCCACCAGGATCACCCCAATGCCCAAGGCCGCGATAATGATCCAGCACGCCAGACTCCCCTGAACCCCACAGTGCCCAGGATTGCAATGCGGATCCCAATGATCTCTGCGACAGTGCTGGGTGTGACGCATGGCATGTACCTCATGAGGGGTGAAGAGTTTCTGATGGCCTCAATAGAGGCTCGTGGCCTCTACAAGGGATATGACAAATTTGAGAAATCACTGAAAACTATGAAGCAGAAGCTTCAAGCACTCATTGCCAGACTTAAGGGTTTCAAAATAAAGTGGTGTTGGGGGAACAGATGGTAGGTGCCTTGGTAACCCGAAAACACATCTTGCAGCAAGTAAAAATGAGTTCCTCAAATTTCACCAGTGTGAGGATTGCAGTAAAATTAGAATTAAGAACATTATGGAAAGGATGCCGGACAAAATGTAAGAACCATTATTAGAATTCGGGGGTAACCAGGTGGAGTCCAGTTTAAAGTGGTGATAATCAAAAGGATTGTATCAGCATGCATGGAATGTCAAACAAGTCTGCAAATTGTTTGAAACCTGTCAAACCAATGCAGGTCCCATGCTGCCAACATTGCAGACACAGGATAGTTTATGCATATAGATTATGTCTCCAAGCAGGTACATGTACATCTGAATACATCCTCCTCGAATGCACCGCAGCTCTATATATCGATGCAGTCCAAATGCATGCTGCAATAAGGTTCTTCTTCATCCTAGACCAGGATTCTGCAGTTTTGGGCTCTCCAGATGTTTCAGACTACAGCTGTCCTCTGCCCCAGACAACCTAGCAAATGGTGAGGGTTCGTGGATTTTGTAATGTAAAAGATCTGCAAGATTCGTTGCTTCTGCTGCCGGTGTCCCAGGTCCCCTGTCCCCCTTGCCCGTGACCCACCGTCCCCTACAAACCACACTTACCACCCACTTTCCCACAAGCCCAGAACCACCCTATTACTCATCTTATCTGCCTGCTGCTTCCTTACGCTCCGGCTCCTCGTCCTGTTCACTCATCTGCCGCCCTGGAAATAGACAAGGAACAACATCCCTTTTTGCTTTAGTTTATTATGGGAAATTGGCATGCACGAGACACAGGAATCTGGTCCTCCATTAAAAAAAATGTAAGAAGACATATTAACACCCCAGACATTGGCCTGAGGTACTTCTAGCCTTAACTACATTTTCACTTGGGCGGACCTTGGTGGTTATGGCCTTCAGCCTTCTCTGAGGCTTGGGGGAAAAAGGTTAGAACAGGGGGCCGTTAACACTGAATTCACCACAGACTTCAGCAGTTAACGCTACAGTGTAAAGGAATATGAAAATGTATCATGCTGAACATGTGAAGGTCATACATGAGGCTGACCTGACGACTCCTCCTTTCTTTGTTCTTTCTCATGAGATGGGGATTGGAGGAACAGGTAAAGGGAGAAGTCAAGGTTAAATAGTGGCAGTATTGATTTAAAAAAAAGATCTGTGGAACAAGGCTGCCCTTTGTGGTCCTAATGTCCAATTCCAAGAGTCTTTACCTAAGGACAAGACCACCCTTGGTGAAGTCCAAGATCTACTTAAAGATACAAGGAGTTTATAGTGCCCAAGCACACTTCTTTAGAGGCAGTGATGGAAGTCGCAAAATAGGAGTTTCCCTTTTGGTCGTATTCTACAGTTGACAGAAATCTGTTTTTCCCTGTGAGTCTAATTTCTGGGTGGCAGTATGTATTGTCCCCTCCCCCGCCCCCCCCCCAGTAAAGAACAGCATGCCATGACCCAATCACAGGCTACAGCTCTCTCCAGAAAAGAGCTTACCTCAAGCTCTGGTTATCTTTAGTAATTTGTCCACCACAGGATATAGTTTTCTTTAGCAAAGAGACTAGCACAGTCTCTAGATCCCTCCAGCATAGAGCCCAACACAGGCTCTGGTGCACTTAAGCAAGGACCCATCACAGGATCGGGGTCTCCGTAACAAGAAGCCCCTTACTTTGGAGGATTTCGTTCAGCAGTGATCCTACCACAGGTTCTGGGTCACCTTAGCAAAGAGCCCAGCACAGGCTCCGATCTTCTGGGGCTACGAGTCCACCACAGGCGCAGATTCTCTCTAGCAATGAGGTCACCACAGTCTCTGGTTTACTCCATCACTGATCTCACCGCTAAAATGCTTAGGTGTTCCCTCCCATATGGTCTCCATGTCTCTGCCCCCAGATGGCTTCTGCTCCTCCCTCCTATTTCTGTCTTCTGTCCAAAACTGGGATCTGAGTAATGGCTTCACCAATCTCGCACCCAAAAAGAATGCATTGGTTAAAGCCAAAACTGGCAAGAAAATCTGGTTTGATGACTCAATTAATGCCTTACGTCGCATAAAATGTAAAGCTGAGAAGGATAGGCGGAGGAGCCCCTCTACTCTTTCTCATTTCCTCTACAAACAATCATTAAAAAACTTAAAACAGACCCTGATCGGTGCCAAATCGCATAGTTTCACCAACAGGATGTTGCTTGCAAAATCCAATACGGGCAAGCTTTTCTCAATTGTTAAAGAGTTTAAAGGTAAACCTCCTACTGAAACTACACTACACAAAGACTTGGACTGGTGCCAACTGATTGATGACGAAAGTAATCACAAAAACATTGGCCGTCCACAATCTATAGCTGCTCAGCAAAATCAATGCCATAAGCTGATTACAAACCCTCCTTGCTCCCCTCATCCTTCAGTACCTTCCATTAATAAGGACCCAGCACAAGCTCTTTTTGATTTTAAGCCCTGCTCTGAGGACCAAATCTGTATAATCGTTGCAGGCATGAAATCTACCTCTTGTTCGGTAGTTGCTGCCTTGGTCCTGAGTGTTCTGGATTACTGTAACTCACTCTATCTGGCTCAACCTGGCTATCTAATTGGTCGGCTGCAACTGCTTAAAAATGCCGCGGCCAGATCCATCATCCGTCCTCTGTTTGGTGCTCATATACCCCCTCTACTGAGTCAACTACACTGGCTCCCCGTTGCTCATCGGATTAGGTTTAAGTCTGTGTGCCTACTGCACATAGCCTTTTATGGTGCGGGAGCTGAATTTTTGCAAGCTAAGTTCTCCCGTTACCTGCCTACTTGTGCCCATTCGATCACAAGCTGCCCTACGGGTGGTGGTGCCTCGCTTCAGGCTAGCCCGCAAAGGAGGTTGCGCCTTTTTGATTGCTGCCGCAAAAGTATGGAACAACCTGCCTCTGCCCCTGCGGGAGACTACCGGCCACTTTACCTTCAGGTGGAAATTAAAGACCCTGCTTTTCTAATAAAGGCACCCTGGAACTACTCCTCACCTCCTTTTAGCGCCATAATGCCCTCGGGTGAACGCACGCTCAACAAATACAGCTAACATGATCTAACATAGCGTTCAGGAGAGAGCAGTCTGTCCAGCACTTTTAAGGCCTGCATTGATACCCTTGCCCCCTGGGTGACTAAACTTGTTATTCTTTCTTTCATGGAAGCAAACGTACCCTTGGTTCTTAAGGAAACGTGCATTGTACCCCTCTTGAAAAAGAGTAATCTTGAACCTTACACAGCGAAACACTATCGGCACATCACAAACGTGCCATTTTACTTAAAATTCTGGATCGTGTCACCTATGTCCAACTCCAGGATTTCATAGAAAGTAGTAATCTATTGAATCCTAGACAGTCTGGTTTCAGATCTAAGCATGCGACGGAGACCGCACTGCAGGATTTGAAATCTAACATTGCCAGCATGGGTGATAAAGGCAAGCCTGCCCTTCTCATGCTGCTTGACCTGTCTGCCACGTTCGGCTTAGTAGATCACTCCCTGCTAGTTGCTAGATTAGCCAAACAGGCACACTCTTCTCTCATGGCTCCTCAGTGGATCTCTTCCTTCCTCTGACCCAGGAATGCGAGCGTGGCTTCTGACAATGCCAGCTCTGTTCCTACATCTGCCACCTCTGGGGTACCAAAGTGAAGTGGGAGAATGGAACAAAAGGCTCCCACCAATCCCCTCACACCCCTGGCCCAGAGGGTCGCGGCCCAGACACCCGCCACGAGAGGAGTTTGCCTATCTACCAGACGACCAAATACCCTGGGACAGGAACATACCGATGTGCCCACCAGCCTGCCCACCAGCCTGCCCACCAGCTTGCCCTGCCCATGCCGACACCTGCGGCATGGATGAACTCGATTGAACCATTCAACAGTAAATGAACACATCGTTAGAGATGCCATGACGACCTAGCCAGCGGTCAGCACACCGTGGCAAACATGCACACTGGACACTCCCACACCAATCCACACGAAGAACATATTCAGTGCTATGACGTAGGAGACGGACACACCCACTGACGCGCATCTTTATTATTTTTTTTCACATAGGTTTTTCAAAATGCAGAAACACAAGACGCACAACAAACTCATCTAAAATGCTTGCTGACGCTTCTCCTACCCCATGCATTGCAATGAGAAATATAACGAAGACATGATACTGGGGATAAAGCAATATGATACCATAACCTAAAGCGCCGTGCATCAAACATCCCCACCTATGCACCAGGCCCAAGTAGGCCGCAAGCAAGAGCCTCCATGAACATTGAACGAGCAAGAGTACAATTGCTGACCCTGCAGAATGAGCCCGGCAAGAGCAGACAGTCAAGGGCACAATGTTGCAAACTCGCATGCCACAAGCCGAAGCCAAGGTCACACCTGCAAACTAAGCCAGGCACATAGTGGAAAATGCAATATTAAATGTGCAGAATTCTGCCTCAACCACGGTCTCTCCTCACGTGACCAAGCCGAACCTGACAGGGTGCCAGGCCCAGGAGGAGGGAGGCGCCTGGATCCCACGTTTTGAGACACAGGCAGCAACAATTAAGCGACTCAATGGACATCTGCGGCGGTGGGAGTAGTCTGCCCTCCAGCATATGAACAAATCCTCGCATTGTCTGCACATACCCATAGTTATACATTGTTGCAAATGACAGGTGCACCGCGAGCTGGGAACAGCGATGGTCCCAGACTGGGGGGCTCGCGAGTGGACCAATCAGAACATGGGGCTCTTATCACTGACGCCATTAACATTAGCCAATCCTCAGGGGTCTTCATGTAACAAGTTTCATGTATCTAATTGAAGGGACAACCCATGTATGCCACCTGACTGACCCTCAACCACTAACAGCGTTCTCTATACGTATGCTATACTAACCCTACCACTCGAGGAACCAATCCAGAGTGGCGATAGGTTTTTTTGCTAACTTTCCCAGGTGACGCAAGTAGCGTGTCATACTAAGGTAAAAAGGGCCTGCGAGCCCCACGAATTGAGAGAGAGTGTCAGGACGGACGCGTACGATCCTTGACCCATCCCTGCCGTTTTGTTTAATAAACAGCAGAATCACCTTGCTTCTTGCGTGTGCCTCATACTCATTTTTTGGGATACACGGGAGGAGTTGGGGCCTCCCTGCCCGGAGGTCCGCGGACGGCCCAGCCGACTCTGGGAGAATTTCCCCCCGACAAGTTGGCACTGCTGAGATCTGTTTAAGATCTGCTTTTATTTTATTTTTCCGAGTGCTCCCGTTGCGAGGAGGCCCGGCGGCGCGGCCCCCTCTGCCGCTGCCCCCTTTTGAGGACTACAGGACCATCGCGGAACTGCGAGACGACCGGACAGTGCAATCCGGATATTGGCCTTCGGGAGCCGGTTGAGAAGTATCCCGCCCGCGGTTGGCGAGTGTCCAGACGTGGTCCAGACGAGGGGAGGTGGCGAGCCGCTTGGAGGGTTGCACGCAGTCGAGCGGCCCCGCATCAAGAGAACCTGGTGAGTATGCCACGCCCAACAAGCAATGTGAAATTGTGAGGGAGGGGGAGGAATAGAATACGGGAGGCGGGAGGTGTTACACAGGTGCGCGGCGAAAGTTTGATAAATTAATGTTGACGGTGAAGTGAATGGTAGCTGGACAAGTGCGAGAGCAGTCCGCTATGTTACGGAAGAAGAGGAGGCGGAGCACGAAACATCACGTGCGGCCGCTCGTAGACACTGATTGGCCTAGGTCGCGACCACGTGTAAGGGTGTGTGTGTGTGCGGTTTCCTACGATTTGGTGATTATTGATCAATGAGTAGATGAGGATCCCTATTGATCGAGCAGGAAACTCGATAGATAGATGACGTTTCCTGTAGGCGGTAGCTAGCTGGTTGCCTAATACGGAAGATAATTGGCTGGTTAAGCCCTCCTGTCGAGGGGCGTATCACACGCGAGGCGACGCAGCGTGCGCCGTCCGATTATATTGTTGATTACCTTGTTCCAGGCGTGACAGGAAGACAGCTGTGGGGTTAACGGGGGTAGATTACAAGCGTATTTTTGAACTTTTAAAAACATGTGAAGAACTTACCAGTAGTTTTGGAGGAGATCGGTGACGTCACCAGTGGGGCTTTCATAGGATATCTCGAACACAAGGCATTTTTTTTCTTTTGGAGAGTGGCGGGGAAGAGAATTATGGTAAGGGAGTGGAGACGGAGATAAACGGTAACGAGTAGATCGGGGGAGGGTGAAAAGGGGGACGTGGCTGCGCACGGAGAATGCCGGCCACGGCAAGTGAAGAAAGAGGAGGGGGTGGTAAAAGAAAGTGGGACGGCTGTATAAGAAAGTCACACAGGGCACGCAGCCGCAGGGGGCTACGTGCGCCTCGGCCGCAGGGGGCCGTAAAGGTGTTCAGTAAAGGAAGAAAAGAAAGAAAAGAGTATACAAATGCAAATGCTATATTTTACTATTTTTCCTTAGCGGTCAATCGCAAGTCCCCAAAATTACGGGGCCAGGTAAAGATCTAAGATTGTATAGCGTACACTGTTAGCAAGATAACCGCTACCAGATAGGGGTAGGATAACAAGTGAAGTGCTACTATGTCATACGGGACAGGATCGGGAGGGTGGGGGAACACCCTCACTACCCCGCTACAGCACATATGTAAAACCCTGTCACCCCATAGGGAGAAACTGATCAAATACAGCATAGAATGGACACAGGGGACGGACAAAAAAATGACGACACCATGGCCGCCTAATGGCAGTTTCGATCCATACCCAACATTCACTATTAACCCATCTGCATAACACATACAAGGGGAAGAAGTTGACACACCACGTGGAGGTGTTTAACTTATGGAGGATGTTCCAAGGGTCCCGACCAGGACCAAACGGAATGTTCATTATGGGGGAAACAACGGAAGAGATGAAGATTAAGGAGGAAGGAGAGAATGGGGAAAAAGAGAGTGAAGGCACACAGAACACGGGGAACGGACAAGAGGGGGGAGAAAAGAGTAACAACCTAAACGAAAAGGAAATAAAAAAGGAACAGAGCGACGATATGCCCCAGGCGAAGGTAGTGAAAAAGGAGGAAGGGGGTTATATCCTTTAACAGAACTACGAGAAATAGTACAATTAAGGGCGGCTGAGGGGTACTCGAACCCGGCATACAGCCCGCCACCATATACAGCTACAGGTGGCCACACGGGAGGGGAGCAGACTAGTACGACGGGATCAGCTCGTACGAAGATGCCCGCAGGGGAGGGGAGGACTGGCGAAGAGCAGGTCGCGGAAATAGGGCATGATGAGTGGGTAGCTGCGCAGGTACTATTGAAATTACGAGGTTCATTAACAAGAGACGAGAAGGAGGCAGTAAGGAAAATGGACGAGGATAATACCAGGAAGAGTGAAATGAAAGGGGAAGAGGGGAAAAGAAAGGGGGAAGAGCTGTTGCGACAAAAGGAAGAGATTTTGGAGGAACGATTAGCAGAATTAAGGGATGAGCAGAATGCACTGATCAAGCAGCTCGAGAGAGAGGAAAGAGAGAGAGCACGGGAAAGGAAAGAAAGCAAGAATGAGTTGGAAAAAATGAGGGAACGAACTGAGGAGCAAAAGAGAGAAGCCGAAAGGGTGAAGGAAGTAGCAGAAAGGGTATCCAGAGCAGCACTGCATGACAAGAAAAGAGAGGAAGAAGAGAAAGAAAAAGAAATGGAAATATGGAAGAGGAGATTACTATCAGAAACGACAAGGAAATACGAAGAAGGGAGGATGATAGAGGATATATTAGAGCGGGAAAGAGCGAGATGGGAAAGGAAGAAAGAAGAAGAAAGGATAATGGAAAAGATGAGTAGTGAAGTAATGGAGGAATTGAAAAAGAAAAGAGAGGAAATTGGTAGAGAAATAGCGGAGAAAAATGAAGGGGAAAGAGAAGATAGGAAAGGGGAGAGTGAAGTAAGGAGGTATGTATACAGAGACACAGAAGTAGCAACAACATCAGCACAAAGGGGAGCAATTGGTAAAGAAGAAAAGGGAGGAACGGATCTAATAGACTTAAAAACAGTAATGTTTAGGGGGAAAAAGACAGATTGGGGGTTGCCATTACTGGATGACTTTTGCAGTGAGGAAGGAGAAGGAATGGAGAAGGAAGGAAGAAATAGTGAAAGGGAAAGCTTAGATAAATTATACATCACCCGGACAAATAGAGAATCACCATGGATCTGCAGGAGAAAGTAAGAACTGGAGGGAAGTGAGGAGGAAGAGCAAGGAATGGCGGAAAGGCAGACACATGCAGCTACACCCTCACCATCCCGTCCAACATGCTCCACTACCTCACTCTCATTACGTGCAACATGCCACCTAAACTCGCACCCTTCCCCCACGAACTGACACCCTATGCAGGCAGGCTTAGAGACCTCCCTGGACGCAGGCAGGGAGAACGTATACACACGCCCACATTAAATAAAGGAAATGATAAAAGAAGGGGAAGAGATGGAGGAGAAACAGTTACGAGCAGGGGAAATATGGAACCAATTGACGATGTAGAAGACACGGAAGAAGAGGAGGGGTGCACAGACTCGATTTTGTGGAACCCAGGGGGTCAAACAGGACACAACTTAATGCCACTTCTGGAGAGGGGAGGGGTTAGACCACAATACGTCCCTTGGAAGCATGCAGACAAGGAAAATATAAAGTGCAGGCTCCCATCATTAAGTGGAGGTGTGGGAAAATGGATATATGAAATGGAAAAACACACCGCAGGACAGAAACTGGCAGTGGGGGATGTAAAGGGCCTTCAAATATCAATATTGGGGGATGCAGCAGATGACATCTGGAAGAGAGCAGGCTTCCCCGGGGTCACAATAACAAACACATCACACGATGGGGCACCATTCGCAAACTGCAGACATGCATTATGGCAAGCGCTGAGGGTACAGTACCCAGACACATCAGACATAGGAGCAATTACCTCACGCAAGATGCGTGACAACGAAGATCCTGTTGATTATATCCAGGAAATTCAAGAGAAGTGGCGTATGGAAACTAGAGAACAATGGGGCAAAACACCAGCAATATTCTATCATATACTAATACAAGGGCTCCCAGAAGCAGTTCAGAAACAACTGAAGAAGGTAGTGGGGATGGAAGCAAAAGCATGGCCAGAAATACAACTGACGATAGTACATCATTGTAGGACATGGCAAGAAAAGATGAAACAAAAGGAAGAAGATAGAAAAGCGGAAGAGGCTAAATTGGTACAGAAAAAACTTACTAAATACACGATGGAAGGTGCACTAATAACTACACCTGCTACAATGACTCAAAACCCCACACAAGTAGCGGCTGCACAAGATCCCTCCCAAATACAATCATCACAGATTGTAGCACAACAGCTGCCACCACCCCAACCATACACGACTAACATGGGAGGAGGATACTCAACGCCAGGAGCTGGATATTATAATTACAACAGGGGAGGGGAGGTATGATGAGGGGGAGGGGATACGGCTATAACACACAACAGCAAGGGGGAGGATTCAGAAATTTCTACCCCACCGGGCAACCAGTATACCAGGACAATTCAGGAAGCTTTCCATGGCAGAACAGGGAACCACCGGTATGTTGGATTTGTGGATTAGTAGGGCACATGTCACGCACATGTAGAGTGAGACCAGGCACACCATCATGGGGAGAACAGGGACAACAAGGGCCTACAAGGGAACAGCAGGACATCCAACAACAGCAGGCACTGCAACCGGGAAATGTGCAGCAACAACTAGTAACACAACAACAGCCACAGGCATATTCACTGCCACAACAACAGGTAGCGATAACACAACAACCCCAAGTGCAGCAAGTACAGCAACCTGCCCAAATTCAAGACCATAACATAACCTCTACCAATACACAACTACAGCAAACACAACTAGGAAGGGTGACGGTCCTGGGACACAACCCTTACACAGGAAGTGGTCAATCATTATACCCACAATAGGACAGCCCACAGACGGCCTTGGTGTGTCCCATCCTGTCGGTAACACCTAATAGTGCGGAGGAACCATGCATAGAGGTAACGATAGGTGACAAAAAATTATCATTCCTTGTTGACACCGGGGTAACCCGGTCTTGCATAAGGGAAGGTAAATTTAAGATGTCAGGTGAAGCCATGAACACCCAAGGATTCTCTGGGGCTAGGGGGTTGGTTCCCTTTACTGATAACATTCCCTTATCAATAGGGGATTATGACATGTCAGTCTCACTTTTATATTCTAGGGCCTCGCCAGTAAACATATTGGGAAGAGACATAATGAGCAGGTTGAATATGACGATCTCCTTTACGGAGGACGGCATAATTTGCTCCACTCCAGGAATAAACATGTTCACTGCACGACAAATTATGCAAGCATACTGTGGACAGGTAGTGATTAGGGCTGAGCCAGTAGATGGTGAACTGTTCCAGTACGGAACAGACATGGCATTTGCATGGATTCCAGGAATTAAAGGAAAGATCTGGAGGAGGCCAACATCCTATTTGTTTAGACCAGAAACACCAGCCAATGAACCAGAAGGAAAGGTGATTTCAGTAAGCAAAGAGAGCATTATAGCAACTGCTGATTATATCGCAGTACATGCCCAAGACAGAGAAGGAAGAGCATGGAGGGCAGTGATAGCCCTAGCAGAGGGATGCAGGCTCACCCAGGTGTCAGACGGGGAGCTCTTCTCAGAAGAAAAGGAAGAAGGTGAAATGGTATTTATGATGAGTGTAGAAATATGGCTAAGAGTGACATACAAACAAGTGGCACAGAAAATTGCAATGGCACTTGAAGCACCCACATCCACCCCAGTTCCCTTCTTTGAGGAGGATATGGCAAAAGTACCAACATCATTATGGACTACTAGTCCCTATGACCTAGGGTGCATAAAAAGTATAGGGGGAGTAAGAATAAAATTGAAAAAAGGTGCAATACTCCCTAGAGTGAAGCAATACCCACTATCAAAAGAGGCAGATGAGGGCATATATGAAACAATAACGGCCCTTATAAATAATGGCATATTGGTACCATCAGAATCACCATGTAACACAGCTGTATACCCAGTGCGCAAAGCTAAAGGAGGGTCTTGGCGTTTCATCCAGGACCTCAGGCCCTTGAACAAAATAGTGGAAGTAGAATACCCCATAGCAGCAAACCCGGCCACAATATTGTGTGGCATTCCAGCAGAGGCATCACGATTTACAGTGATTGACCTCAAAAATGCCTTTTTCTCAATACCCCTGCACCCAGACTCACAAGATCTAACAAGCTTCACGTACAGAAACACAAAATGGAAACACACCAGATTGCCACAAGGGTACTGCGAGTCACCCTCAATTTTCAACAGAGTAATACAGATGGACTTGGGTAACATTGAAGTGGAAAGCACAGTGTTACAGTATGTTGATGACATAATAATTTGCAGCACAAGCGAAAAAAGATGCAGAGAGGACTCATTGAAGATGCTGACAATATTGGCTGAAAAGGGTTACAAGGTAGACAAAGAAAAGTTACAGTACTGTCAGGAACAGGTACTATACATTGGTCAGCTCATATCCCAATACGGAAGAAAGATTGCACCACAAAGAGCACAGGCCATATCAAAAACGCTGTTGCCCCAAACAGTGAGGGAACTGCAGCAGTTCCTGGGACTGTGCAACTACTGTAGAGCATGGGTATTTGATTACAGCTCATACATAGGACCCCTACTTGAGGCATTAAAAGAAGCTAACAAAGGGGAGAGAAAAAATTGGGGTGGACAATGGAAATGAAAGAGGCCTTTGATGAACTGAAAGATGCAATATCAACTGCTCTGGTACTGGCCACCCCAGATTATGAACGACAATTCTTTATATTTTCACATTGCAACTCAGCAGTAATGAAAGCAGTGTTGGCTCAAAAAACAAGCATGGGTTACCAGTAGCATTTTAGAGTGGTCACTTGGATCCTGTGATGTTAGGACATTTCCCTTGCGAACAAGGTCTTGCTGCAGCTGCCTTTGCGGTAGAGAAAGCATCAGCAATCACAATGGGGTGCCCAACCACACTATTTGTGGAACATGCACTATTTGCAATATTGAACAAGCCTAAGTCCACACTAACCACGCAGAGGGCGTCAGGTTATGAGATCATCTTATCTAGACCAGGATTATCAATTGTTAGATGCAGCACAGTTAATCCTGCAAGGTTTATAGCGGAAGTAATTGAGGAAGGAGACTATGCACATGATTGTACACAGACTACTGAAATGTACTCATGTACTAGAAAAGTTGAAGAGGACGCACTAGATGGAGGAGAGCTCTTGTTCATTGATGGGTCATCTACAATAGACCAAAGTGATGGGATAAGGAGAACTGGGGCAGCAGTGGTAAAAATGACAGAGGAATTGGTGTGTGCGGCGGTGAAATGCGTACAATTACCACAACATTACTCTGCTCAAGCAGCAGAATTGGTTGCACTGATCTTGGCGTTGAAGGAAAGCCTTGACAAAAGAGTTACTATATATTCTGACAGCGCATATGTCACGTCTACTGTCCACTCAGGATTGTCCAAATGGAGGAGAAGAGGGTTTAGGAGAGCTGACGGCACCCCAGTGCAACATGCTCTCTTATTGGCTGAACTAATTGAAGTAATAAATGACCCCCAAGAATTAGCTTTGGTCAAATGTACCGCACACACTAATGGAGAAGATCATATCTCAAAAGGAAATGCAGCAGCAGACGCACATGCGAAGTATGCTGCATATTTTGGTGAGATATGGAACCCCCCAGAGTCAGAGAGAGGGAGAGGGAGGGGGATAGCTAAAGAGATGTTGATAAGAGAAGGGTACACCCATCTCCCAGCCACACAGATAATGGAGTTACAAGCGGCTGCACCAATGGCAGAAAAAGAAATATGGGTAAAAAGAGGATGTACAATGTCACCAACTGACGCACTATGGCGCCAGGGTAACACTGGAAAGATGGTAATGCCATTGGCACTATTGAACACCGCCCTGAGCCAACTCCATCACCCAGCCCACACAGGCAAGGAAGTTATTGCAGCACGTATTAGGGAAGATTGGTTCTGTCCCGAGTTAAATTCCCATGTGACAAATTTTATCAGCAATTGTCTCACATGTCAACAGTTTACGGCCGGTCACACGCTGAAAGTAATAAAAGGTACTATACCCCGGCCAGAGGGACCCTTCCTGCACATCCATATTGACTATGTTGATATGATCAACGTATGTCAAGGAAATAGGTATATGATTGTAGTAGTATGCCCATTCTCCAGGTGGATTAAGGCAGGACCCTGCTCGCATCCAGATGCATTTAGAGCAGCTAAATTTCTAGTAAGGGAGGTTTTCCCCAGGTGGGGAGTGTGCGAGGTACTGCGGTCGGATAATGGCCCGCATTTCGCTAATGAAATGTTCCAGCACATCACATCCTTACTGAACATCAAGCATAAATTTGCATGTGCATATCACCCTCAGGCCAACGGTATATGCGAACGCCTGAATGGCCTACTGAAGGAGGCAATTGCAAAGATACAGCAAACAACAAAGAAGAGTTGGTTGTATTGCCTTCCACTAGCTCTATTTGAGCTGAGGAATAGACCAGGCTCCGACCACCACCTCACTCCTCATGAGGTGGTGACCGGACGACAAATGCGCCTTCCTCTAACGCCAACATCAAGGGCATTCACAGACTATGAAAACACTGCAACTGTTCTTGGTGATGAAATGTACCAATGTGTGTCTTCTTTGATTACTAGTGTAGTGTTTGTGTCTCAACAGCTTGAGCGCACGCGGGGCGGGTCTAAGAGTGATCAACAAGAAGACGCGGATAAAGAATTGGAAAAGGAAAAACTGTGCAAAATTACTAAAGGTGACCACGTGCTACTCCGCAATTTCAATAGAAAGTGGAACAGCCCACGCTTCACTGGCCCCCACCTGGTAGAGGAGGTATCTACGAGAGCAGTAAAGTTGCAGGACAAACGTGCTTGGAATCACCTACACGACGTAAAGATCTGCAAACTCCAGACCCGCCCTAGCGTCACCGACAGGGCCATTGGAAGAACAGCAACAGCATCACCCACAGAGGAAGAGACTTATACCACGGCTGACGACCTAAGTGTCTCCATACCCTGCCACCCCCCAGATTCCCCAGAGACAACTACTGAAATAGAAACTGGTAATACCCATACCGCCCACCCCATGGTCACACAATCAAAGAGTAAAGAGACTTCCACCAGTTGAGCCCCAAACCCTCTGCCCATCGACCCCCTACCCACTACAGTAACCACCTAATTGAAGGACATTGTCTTGCACATATACACATGTAAACACTTGAATGTTCTCTTTTTTCTTCCTCGCACATGCAGGTACTGCGTATTATTGTATTGCTAAGAAAACAGATAACTAACAAAGTTCATTGCCCAGGAGTAGATGCTACCCTCAGACGATAACTACCCTGAAGAGCTATCACACCAATTTGTCTATCACATAAAAAGGCCAAAGTACCTGAAAAGAAGGAGGGTACGTGTCTACTACACAGCATTTATCTTGGCCATAGAACAATCGATGCCCCATCTTCACCAACATTTGCCTGCCCTAAGAGACAGATCGCTTAGATTGGCGTGGGAACAGCTCTTCGCCTGGGCACTGAACGACTACTTGATAGGGAGAGCTTGAAAACAACAACTAACACTAATAACAAGCATATTGAGAATTTTCAGGCGGGCAACTTTAACGTCGCAAGAATAAGCTGCCGGACTGCAGCAAGGTAAGAGCAAAATGCCGGTGAGACTAGCCTCTGTAATAAAGATGATAGGGATTTTGATGATCACTGGGTTTTTGGCTGCCTCTGTATGGCAGAAAAGTTATGCTATCAATATTTTGGCTGTACCCAAACCTAATATACCCCCACCCACGGCTGCAACAGGTCTTACGTCAGGTGGTACTAGCAAGATTCCACATAAGGGAAATAGAGTTAAACGCAGCACATACTCATATAATAAAGGTATTGACAACTACAAAACAGATTCAGCACACGTCTCGAACAACATGTGGTACCAACACATGACCCAAATAGGTAAGCAGACAACAGAAGACAGCTGCTACGTCTGCTCATTGATCCCATATGCCATGAGCGCTTCTCGAACATTCGTTGCCACGGAAATAGATGAAAAGACAGCACGATGTATAGTATACTTGGCACTGTTCCAAACGAAAGGGAGATTTCAAGGGACGGTGGTGAACCTGGTATGGAAAACGCGAGACACATATCCATACGAAAACAACTTCCTCAAGACTTACTTGAGTTACCACAAGACCAGTTTGCATGCTGAAGCATTCAGATACATGACAAGTGGCCCTGAAAAGGGAGAAACAAAGAAAGTAACACTACAATACCTACCATGTGACTGGTACGCCACTGAAGTTCCTGGTAAACAAGGATGTTGGGAAAGACCACTGGTAACAATAACAGGGAAGGTGTACATGGACAACAAATGGGACATAGGAGTGGTTGGCAGAAACATGGTAACAAGAGAAAATATTACAACTATTAATGAACACAATAACAGATGTTGGACGATTTGGGTCAAGTACGTACCCATGCTAACGTGGATAGAGAAGGATGAAGACCCAATAACCATACTGCCGCTGTCTGCACCTAAGGTATGCTACCAACATAGAGGAGAAGTGGACGTGGGATACAACACCAACTGTGCAAACGTGATGGAGTTACCTGAGGGGGGAGCAGGAACAGCAGTATTAATGGACCATTACTGGGCCTGCGGAGACAAGGTATACCACACACTGCCCCCTCTGTGGAATGGTATATGCACAATGGTACACATTAATGTACCATCACTAGTGGTGCCCCAGAAAAATGTGAACGTGGCGAACTTCCCTAAAATGGATGAAGGAAACAAGAGGAAGAAGAGATCTGTAAAACCTCAGAAGGGGCCAGAGAACGAAGACAACAACAACAACAATGTCCTGAATAGAAAGAAAAGACAAGGAGAACCTCTGACAGGAAATTACCTCTGGGGAAGGTCGGAAACAGTACTCACTTCAATCCCACCAGAACACAGACTATTCAGCAGAGCAGCAATGTTCTTCTCGTCAATAATACATCCGGGACTACAAGCTTACGCAAACGCAAAATGGCTCCAGATAACTAGATGAGAGCTAATGATGACAATTAATTCTACAGTAAATGGATTCAACGCAATAAAAGAGGAACTGCTAGCAGTGAGGATGGTAGCACTACAGAACAGATATGTATTGGATCTCCTTACAGCAATGGAAGGAGGAGTTTGCGCAAAGATAGGACAATCATGCTGCACATTCATTCCTGCTAACGATGCTGACAATGGTACACTGACAGAAGCAGTATCACAACTGGCCCAGATGCACTCCAAAATGATGGATGAAAGTAAAGGAGTGAAGAAGGATGACAGCTGGTTTTCAATGTTATGGTCATGGATGCCATCTTGGCTGTCAGACGGACTGAAGATTATAGTTGGATGCATAATACTGGCTGGAGCTGCACTGATCATAATAAGATTTTGGAAGGCCCGGAAGGCACGCACCACAGACGAAATGATCGAAATAGTTGGTATGCACCCCTTGATGCCGGCAGATGATGGCCAGCACACAGGCACAATAATAAAAGAGAGAGAAAAACTGTGCAAACAGATCATCACCAACCACCTGGACCCACCATCTGTGAAGCTCGAAAACCCAAGGAGCTACATAGGGAAATGGGTATACTGCACACCTGGAGGAACCTGTGTATATATGTATTGGTCATTTGAAGACCATGTCAACCACTATGGACATTTGGGAGGAGGAACCAAAATATGGAGAGTAAGAGGAGATAAGGAAAAAGATATGTGTGTGGTCGACAAGTCGACCAGAGGGGGGACTGAAGTGGGAGAATGGAACAAAAGGCTCCCACCAATCCCCTCACACCCCTGGCTTAGAGGATTGTGGCCCAGACACCCACCACGAGAGGAGTTTGCCTATCTACCAGACGACCAAATACCCTGGTACAGGAACATACGGATGTGCCCACCAGCCTGCCCACCAGCCTGCCCACCAGCCTGCCCTACCCATGCCGACACCTGCGGCATGGATGAACTCGACTGAACCATTCAACAGTAAATGAACACATATTTAGAGATGCCATAACGACCTAGCCAACGGTCAGCACACCCGTGCAAACATGCACACTGGACACTCCCACACCAATCCACACGAAGAACATATTCAGTGCTATGACGTAGGTGACGGACACATCCGCCGACGCGCATCTTTATTATTTTTTTTCACATAGGTTTTTCAAAATGCAGAAACGCAAGACGCACAACAAACTCATCTAAAATGCTTGCTGACGCTTCTCCTACCCCATGCATTGCAATGAGAAATATAACGAAGACATGATACTGGGGATAAAGCATTATGATACCATAACCTAAAGCGCCGTGCATCAAACATCCCCACCTACGCACCAGGCCCAAGTAGGCCGCAAGCAAGAGCCTCCATGAACATTGAACGAGCAAGAGTACAATTGCTGACCCTGCAGAATGAGCCCGGCAAGAGCAGACAGTCAAGGGCACAATGTTGCAAACTCGCATGCCACAAGCCGAACCTGACAGGGTGCCAGGCCCAGGAGGAGGGAGGCGCCTGGATCCCACGTTTTGAGACACAGGCAGCAACAATTAAGCGACTCAATGGACATCTGCGGCGGTGGGAGTAGTCTGCCCTCCAGCATATGAACAAATCCTCGCATTGTCTGCACATACCCATAGTTATAAATTGTTGCAAATGACAGGTGCACCGCAAGCTGGGAACAGCGATGGTCCCAGACTGGGGGGCTCGCGAGTGGACCAATCAGAACATGGGGCTCTTATCACTGACGCCATTAACATTAGCCAATCCTCAGGGGTCTTCATGTAACAATTTTCATGTATCTAATTGAAGGGACAACCCAAGTATACCACCTGACTGACCCTCAACCACTAACAGCGTTCTCTATACGTATGCTATACTAACCCTACCACTCGAGGAACCAATCCAGAGTGGCGATAGGTTTTTTTGCTAACTTTCCCAGGTGACGCAAGTAGCGCGTCATACTAAGGTAAAAAGGGCCTGCGAGCCCCACGAATTGAGAGAGAGTGTCAGGACGGACGCGTACGATCCTTGACCCATCCCTGCCGTTTTGTTTAATAAACAGCAGAATCACCTTGCTTCTTGCGTGTGCCTCATACTCATTTTTTGGGATACACGGGAGGAGTTGGGGCCTCCCTGCCCGGAGGTCCGCGGACGGCCCAGCCGACCTCGGGAGAATTTCCCCCCGACAAAAGGGATCGTGCATCTCGCCCATGTTTTTTAACATTTACACCATGCCCCCTCTCGCACTTCTGGATGACCTGGGTGTCCAATACAGTAATTACGCCGAGGACAACCAGGTCATATTAGATCTGTCCGGCTGTTACATCAAGGACTCTAATGTTGCCAATTTAATCTGCAAGTCCATTCAATAGTGGATGATTGCCAACTCCTTGGCCCTGAATGCCGATAAAACAAAACTCTTAATTATAGCTGCAGGAAACAAGATTAAAAAAACTAGGTACAGACTACGAAAGCTTTCTTCAAGCAGGAAACCAAATTATTGTAGCCAAGAGTGTAAAGACATTGGGCATCACCCTCGATGCTGATTTCTCTATGAAATCTCATGTTGCCCATGTTAGAGCCTCTTGTGGATATGTCACTAAATTATTTAATTATATCCGTCCTTATACCTCCTTAAAAAATAGATCTTTACCTGCCACAGCCCTAATTAACTTGTGCTTTGCTTATTGCAATAGTCTGTTGGCAGGCACTTCAAAAGCAAATCTCCAAGCACTCCATCTTGCACAGATCGGCACAGTTATAGCTGTATTTGGCCTTTCAAGCAGAGACCATGTTACTGAGAGTAAGACCAGAAGAGATCTTTGCTGGCTTCCCATTAAATACTGTGTCACACACAAGATGCTATCTCTAACTTTCAGGTGCCGTAACAGTGAGGCCCCACAGTATCTGGCAGATAGTCTTACCTCCCTTCCACCTGGTAGTTGTCTTCGCTCTTATGATTCTCTGAAAATGGTACAGCCAAGACTATGTTTGATGTCCAAGCCCCTGCCTCTTGGAACAAATTGCCGCTCCATTTTAGGCAGGTGAATTCCCTGCCAAACTTCAAGAAGGGTGTTAAGACTCTTTTGTTCAGTCTTAACCCTGACAAATTTTTTACTGATCTCAATCACCATCCGCCTTCCATAACTTACTTAATATTGTCTGTTTTCTTGTGCGCTGTGAGGCCTATGGGCGAGCTAGCGCATTAAAAGAATTCAAAAATAAAAGGAATTAAATGTTTTCTCCTGCTGTTTTCTCGCCTCCTTTTCCAACCTCTACCTGTCCATCCGTTGGCCTTTGCATATCTCCCCTCCTCTCTCTTCTTTTCCAAATCTTCTTCCCTCCTCCATTCCCTTCTCCTTCTTCAACCTTGCCCTACTTGCCTCACCTCCTGATCCTCCTAATTCTTTATGACCTCCTCTTTCTTCTCACACACCAACTCCTCAGAGAGCCATCATATCTCCCCCAAAAGCTGGGTGGTGCTTATGCCCTTTGCACTTCCCTGAATTCTAATTGGTTTGACTTGTCATGATTAGTCTGGGCCTGTGGGATTGACTGGGTCTAATTCTTCCTTACCGCTCCTCACGTATCTCCTGCATGTCTCTCAGGAGCAGTTTGTCCTCCATTCACCATCAATCCTATTTGTATTATTTATTGTAGCTCTGCAGGCAGAGGCTTAAATGATGCTGCCGCCATCTTTGGTCCATACAGTCCCAAGATTGCAGTAGCCTGGTTCTGAGCTGGCTTGTTCATGGCCCACTGTGCACTTCAAACTGCTAAGAAGCAGATTTCAGCAGTTTCAGGTTCGTGAATGGTCCTCCCTGCAGCCCTCTCTCAACGTCTTCTATGGAGGTGGATAAGCCAATGGCGTCTTGGTCAGGCATACAAGCCACTCACTTATGTTAATGGTAACTATGGAAGCCATTGATCTGTCCACAGACCCTGTTTAGTTTAGTTTAGTTTAGTTTAGTTTAGTTTAGTTTAGTTTAGTTTAGTTTAGTTCAGTTTATTTATTTTTAACGCGAACCTAACCCTGAGGTAACTGGGTGCTTGAACTTATGGCATAGTTGCAGATACATACATATAATACAAAAAGCAGTGCTAGCCCACCAGGGGTTACAGGTTTAGTAGGCTAGCAATGCCACTCTAACCCAATGACATATTGACCAGGTTCTCTTCTAGAGGGGCGCAGGGCCACTGAGTTGAGCTGGTTTTGGTGCCTGGCTGTTAGTACGGCTCTGAGGGATCCCTCAAGTAAAATCTCCAGGGGGCACATCACACAGTGTGAGGCTCGGTGTGAGGCTCACAATGGCCCTTAGGATCTCAAAACCCCCCTCCCCATGCCTCCTAGGTGGGACTTCATCGCATGGCTCATATTTGCCCATGTCTGGGGCAACCTGCCTTGAAACTGACACAATGGGCCTCATTACGACCCTGGCGGAAAGTGACTGACCGGACCGCAACAGCGTAAATAGCGTTTCCGCCATTGCACGAAGGAGCAAAGTGCGGCTAATTACGACCCATCGGGCACGAGCATTACGCCATGGCGGAATCCGAAAGGCTGCGATGGCGGAAATGACCCCAAAACGGCCCTTACCGCCGCCGTACGCTGCACCAGGTGCAATACCGCCACCCATCTTAGCGGTCACCGTAATGAGCGGTCACCGTAACGAGCGGGCACCGCAAATTACGGGCACCGTAAATATACGGAAACGGAAGTAAAAGCATGTGGCCGGAACGGGAAACAGCACGCCGCACAACTATAAAATCCGAATCCCAACACAACCATTAAAAATCCGACCCTGACACACATCCCAACCCGTTAGCAACCCCAGTTAAAAAAATAAATATGGGAAAGGTAGCCAAGAAAGCGTGTGATCGCAAGCGGCAGGTACACTTCTCCCGAGAGGAACTGACCGTGCTCACCGAGACCCTCCAGGAAAATGCCGCCGTCGTCTTCTCCAGTCAAATGACCAGGACGGCCCTTGCCAACAAGAAGGCCATATGGGCCCTGGTGGCACAGCGCGTAAGTGCGGTGGGGACAACACCCCGCACGCCACAGCAATGTCGCAAGCGGTGGGACGACCTGCGGATCCGCGTACGCAGCATACTTTCTGCGAACAGGAACATCGCCACAGCTACCGGGGGGGGTTCAGAGTCGCCCATCAAGTTGACCCCCTGGGAGGATATCTGCGCCTCCACCATAGGAATGGAGAGCATAGAGGGAGTCGGAGGGATGGAGAAAGGAGTGCCGACATCCGGAGAATCAGGTAGGTTGGCCAAGAGAAACAATGCGAAATCCACAAAACACGAACATGTGCAGTACCATGTGACCCCATAGTGCAATACATACTTTGCCCTGACAGCGCCCTCTAAAAGTCAGAATGAATAAACAAATCAATCAAGATGCCATAAACAACCCCTACATGTGCAGCATGCACCCCCTAACTGCAGGCAGCCAAATGAATGCATCCTCAATCCACACGAAAATGAGACCACCTCCAAGGCCCAGTCCCAAATCAGCCTCATGTACCACCCCAATGCATTTGATACGTTGCCATTCCAAATCCGACAGACCCATAACTAACGCTCGCCCCTCTTTACTCCACCACAGGGTCCGATACCAACGACGAGCTGCAGGACACCCCTACCAGCACGCCTGCAAAGAGGGCCAGGACCAACGTCCCAAGAGCCTCCACCTCAGGTGCAAGGATCAAGACACGGCAGCAGCAGGAATCAAGTGGCAGCACACTGGAGGGGACTGCAACAGGCACCCCAGCAGCCAGCAAGTCCACAACCCCAGCACCACAGGTCCCCCCAAAGAACGTATCTGATGGCACTGCCTCTGGTGGTAGCAGCACCATAGGTGACACAGCTGTCATGCCAGCATGCTCCGACACGGAAAACAGTGCTGGCGACGTAGGTACCATCCATGACCTTTCCCAATCCCCCTGCATGTTCCATCCCCTACACCATGACGAAACCACGCAGGGGCACCCTGAAGACGACGACTGGCCAACCCCCACAAGTCCTGTGCCAAGGCAACATGTGTTGAGCAGCCCCCCTGTCACACCACCGCAAATGTCCATGGCCCAGCAGAGGCAACAGTCCCTCGACCTGCTGATCGAGCAACAGCAGGAAGTGTCCACGATACTCAAGGACCATGCAAATGAATGCGGGGGTTCCAGGGCAGCCATGGAAACATCCACCGAGACACTCAGGGCACAAATAGAGAAAAGTAGTGAGAGCCTCAGGGGAGAAATGGAGAGAAGCACCGAGAGCCTGAGAGCACAAATGGAGAAAAGCACCGAGAGCCTGAGAGCACAAATGGAGAAAAGCACCGAGAGCCTGAGGGGGGAACTGCATGCGACGTCCAAAGACGTTTGTGCTGAACTTGCTGCTGTGCGCCGTGTGCTCTCGGAGCTCTCACAAACCCTCAGAGACATGCATGGACGCGAGCAGGCAGAGACATCATCCGTGGCAAGTTCCGTCCAGGGCAGCCCCCAACGCAGATCTGGCAGGAACCTGCGCTCCACGGGCAGGGGTGCCCCTGATACCCGTAGAGGGGGCTTGCAATAGCGTCTACCCACGGACAGCATGCATATTTGGACACTGGTGTTGGGGGGGGAGGTAGTAGGGTGGAGGGGGTGTTTTGGGCTTCACTGGGTGGCGGGTCCATAGGGTGTATAAATCAAATCACATTAACAATACAGCACCTCATTATCATCCAATGACATGTGTGGACATTGATATTTGCGTACGAGGCCTTCATAGGCGTACAGTCCACAATGTGCCTGTACTACACACACACAGTGCCACAGGTCCCCTTTCCGTGTAATAGGCACCATGCGTGGTTGCTAGAAGCATGCATCTATGATGCTCTGTCGGATTGCACGTGCATCCTGTGCCTCATGGACTCCTTGAGGTGCCTCCACATCCCCACCCTCATCATCATCATCATCTTCAGGTGCATGCAGTACAGCGTCAGGGGGCATGGGCACATTCCTACGTATGCACATGTTGTGCAGCATGACACATGCCATGACCATCTTAGAAACCTTCTCATGGCTGTACATGAGTGCCCCGCCAGACCTGCTGAGGCTGCGGAAACGAGCCTTCAGTAGGCCGAATGCCTGTTCAATGACCACACGGGTACGTGAGTGGGCATGGTTGTAGTCCTCCTCATGCTCGTTCTGTGGGTTCCGGATTGGTGTAAGGAGCCATCTCTTCAGTGGATACCCGGCATCACCTGTATGAGACGAATAAAGGGTGTCAGTGGAATGATAGTGCTAAGTAGCCCCCCCCCCCTCCTGCAAGGTCATTGACGCATCAAATGGGCCACGATGTCATGCATGGAATGAGACTCACCGAGTAGCCAGGATCTGTGCCCTGCATGTCGCTCCATGTAGCGTGGTATTCTTGTGTTCCTCAGGACCATAGAATCATGGGTAGATCCTGGAAATCTGGCACAACAATGCGTAAAGATCTTGTTGGAGTCACACACCATTTGCACATTGATTGAATGAAATTGTTTCCGGTTGCGGTACTGGACCTCCATGGCATGTGGGACAACCAATTCAACATGGGTGCAGTCGATGGCACCAATGCAACCCGGGATGCCGCCAAGTGCATGGAATCCCACTTTTGCGTTGGTAATCTCCTGGTACGTGCGTGGTAGTGTGATGTGGTCGTCGGCGTGCTTCAGGAGGGCATCGTGCACTTGGAAGAGTGTCCGTGAGAACAGTGGCTGTGAAATGCCATGCAACTGTCCCACTGTGTGCTGGTAGGTGCCTGTGGCCAGGAAGTGGAGTACAGACACCACCTTCAGTAGGGGTGGGATGGCGGTTGGGCTATCTATCATGCTCACGAGGTCAGCATGTGTCATGTCCACAATGGCGATTATGGTGTCCCGGTCCAAACGGTAGAGGGTGTGGATCTGCTCAGCAGTGAGGTTGAACGGATCAGCTCGGAGGCGTGGGATTGCGGGCCGCCTGCGTGGTGGTAGTGGCAGTGCTTGTGGGCCTTGCTGACCCTGCCTTGCCCTCCTCCTCCTCCTTCTCCTCCGTCTCCCCTGTGCGCCCGGTTGTTGTACCTGTTGTTGTTCGTCGTCTTCTTGTAGTTGTAGCACTTGCAGTGCTATCTGGTCCCCCAGGCCCAACATCGCTAGTCCTGCCGGTAGCATTTTGGAGTGGGAGTGGTTGTGGGAGGGGTTTGGGTCTGCTATATATGTGCTGTCGGCCTGTATGGCCTCCACCTGTGCTGATTGAATGAATCTGTGGCAGATGCAATCCCTTCTGGCCGAGCACGTCCCGCACGTAAGGCTGCATTTGGCCGCATGGCATCTTGGGATTGGAATCATGTATCAAATCCCGATGGCAGTGTGATGTACTTTGACTGATTTTCATGCTATGCTCCCATTGTTACACATGCTATGATTGCAGCCGCTTACATACCTGTGAAGAGTCAGTGGTATGTAGGGCTCGATCGATGGCCGACCCTCATGCAGCACAGTAACGTACTTCACCGACGGGCGTGGCGTCCCATTTGTGATTGCAGCCAGTTAGCATTATGACACACAGCCGCACTACATTGATGTAATTGTGAATGCAAGCGTTCACAGAAGCCTTTTCGACGTAATGTTGCAAGTGAGGAATTCGAAGGCCAGCATTTTTGGTTTTGAAGTAGCGGCGAGGATACGCCCACAGGTCTGGCTGGAAATGTAACGTTCTATTGTAGAATGTCCTTGGGACATGGCCCATAACGAGCAAGCAATGAATGATATGAATTGAATGGGATGCGCAATAGCGTAGTGGACGATAAGGCAGGACGTTCCCAAATCCATCTTGCTTCACAACACTACAGATCCGGCCAGGAGCACAGTGGTTTTTGCAGACTGCATTACGCACAGACGCGATGGAAGTTTCACATATTATGTGAGTGAATATTCATGCGTTTTCATTGCGGGATGAGGGAATGATGAATGGATGCATGGACAGATGATTCCGTTTAGGGTCTGCCATGTACATGGGTTTTTTGAATCACTCCCCTTCCCCTGCGCTATGTGATGCAAGGCTGCCATAGTGGGACTTACGTCTATCTGCCCTTGTCGGATCCTCCCTGTCTCGACGCGCCTTCATACACTTGTGTCTAGGCACGTTACTAATCCCATGTCATGGGTTCTATCTTGACGGACGCATGCACAGTAACCGACGTTGCCAATGGTGTATTTACCTCGATTGATTTCGTTATGAATCGATACTGATTTAGGGGTCTGTATATTCCTTTGGAGTGGGCTAGCATGCATATGGGTGTGGATTTGGTGTGTTGAATGAAGATTGTAATGCATCATGAGTCCCGTAATGCAATCGGTTAATTTGTGTTTCATTTGGGTGACAGGTATCTCCTGCCCTATTGCAGATGCCATCTCTACGCCACTCCTCCAGATGGGTTTTACTCTCGACACCTGCAGCTTCGGGTGAATCAGTGGAGCACCATTTCGATCTTATGGGACGATCGCCAATGGGCCACATGCCCTTACGCTGTACTGGTGGCTAGGTGCAACATTTCGGCCTTTCAGCTCGACTAGTGCCTGCCTCATGGGACGGACCTGCGGTTCTTGCCGCTTCCATGTTGCCTTTTGGAACGTTGATGTAGGCCCTGTGTGCCATGATGGTACAGGGCGTCACACAAGTGGAAGCTGGTCAATTATTGCAGATGCAGCCCTCGGTGATGATGGATGTTTTGGTGTTATTTTGCAAATTGCTGTGGGGCCTTTGTCATTTGGATGTGCATTTAAATTGTATTCCGATATTTGTCGTGTTGCGTTATTCTTTGCAGGTGATGTGGCGATTTTCGATTTGTGGCGGTATGTATTGCGAGATGATCTGCATTGTGTTCCGCCTTCTGAGTTGAGTTGTGTGGTACAGTACTGGCCGCGTTTGCCTACGTAGCACAGTATGGTCACGGATAGGGGCTGCCATTGTGACTGTTTACATGATGTGCTGTTCAGGGGCGGGGGATTGGCTTTTGGCCGACTGGTGCCTGTCAGCCAGGTCGATTGGTGGAATGATGGGATGTTCAGAATGTGGCTGGTCACAGGTGCCTGTGTTTGCGTGCGTTTGTTGGAGGGGGACTGGGGTCATGTCCATTGGAATAGCTTCTGTATTCATGCCATCTGTGCCCTGCAGCTCCCATCGGCCCCTCTTGGGATGAGCCTGGCTGCTCAGTCACTCTGCCAACTTGTGTGGTACATGCTTCTGCTGATGGTTGGTTTGTTTACTGGCAAGAGTACAGGGCTGGTGCAATCCCCCTCAGGATGCTGTTTTGGATGTTGCCTTGCGCTGGTGGCAAGCGATGGGGGACTACTGTTGTTTTGTGTCATGTGTTCTTGATTTTCATTTTGATGTATTGTACCTTCACATGCCTGTGCTGCATCAGTACGGCTATGGTGACATGCCGTACATGGATGCCCACTCACGGGGCGCTTTGAGCCCCTGCATGCATTTCTACGTTGGCATGCATGGGTGAATTGTAGATTTCACTGGTTGCATAGTGTGAGTACATTGCGCCTGCCAGGAGTTGTGCAATGTGGCCAGGGAGTGGAGTACAGGCACTCAGTGGGCCATTTACGGTTGGTTCACGATGCCGTATTTCTCGCCATGGCGGAATGGTACTTTACGACGTGCTTGATGGCGTTCAGTACATGTCCGCTAGGGTCAGAATTCGCGTACCGTTGCGCCATGGCGGTGATTCCGGTTTTGCAAGGCGCGCGTGCGCGTACTTGGTGCAGTTAGCGTTGCCGTTCACTGCGGTGTCGCTAATGGCATCGTACTTTACGGTGACGGGTCATAATCGCAACGAGCGGTGTTCGATGGCGGTATTGCATTTCCGCCATCATTTTTCCATTTCCGCCAGGGTCGTAATGAGGCCCAATGTGAAGATACTGCAAAATAGTTGCATCCCACTTTACCTTCCACTCACCAGTCTGCGTCAATCTACCACCCAGATATTACAGGAATGCCTGAGCACAATAGGGAGCCTGTTACTCATGAAAGCACTGTAATTCAGAACACGTAAGTGGTGCACCCAACACATGTATTTCCACATGTTTGTGTAGTGTCACAGGGTTCTGGATGGGAGAAAGAAGGACGTGAAAACTGTGTGCTGTAGTTCACTATCTTTTGTTTGAGGATATGTTGCACACATGCTCATCTCAAATGAAAATATGCTCTTCCCAAACAAAACAAAGGCCAACATGGTGTTCTCTAAATGGGATTGGCTCCTTTCCCTCAGAGCCACTCCTCTTGTCTAATGTGTCTGCCACCGGTTGAGAGTCACTAGGCCTTCCCAGCTTCTGACTCACTTGTCCCAGTGCTTACAGTCCCAGCAGGGTTGAATCACTCTGCTATGGCTTTTTAGGCTCTAAGTAGACCCAACCTCTGTTTCTATGCATCATCTAAATGCAGGCTTTCCTGGGTCCCGTACTCCATTACTCACTCTGCCATAATACATTATCAGTAGGCAGGTCCATTATCACAGCCATAAGACAGAGCTAGCGGCAGGGAGTCCCTGCGTTTGGCCTTGGCTAGGCTTCCTCCTGATTTCGTCTTCCCCACCTTTCGGATCTCTCAATACTTCCTCCTCCCACCATCTGGCCCTGCTTAGCGCAGACGTGGCCGCCAAGACTTTCTTGCTCTGGAAAACAAAAAGATGGTCCTTACTCTTCCCTTTGGTTTTCCTTCACCACCTGATGTTGTTATCTCTGCTTCCACCTCTTGGGATGGTACCACCTAGTCTGCCATGGTCTCTCTGCCCACTGTTGCTGCTTCTAATTTCCTCCTCCTCTGGACCTTTACTCCTCCTCAGTATCTCCTTCTCCCCCATTGTGGCACACTTTAAATGTTCTCTGTATCCCCTTTACCACCACCTCTATCTTCATAATGCTGTTTCCCCCACATCCTCCATACCACTGTAACCCCCTGATGCAACCTCCTCTGTGTCTATTCTGACCTCTGATGTCAGTTTCTCCTCCCATTTGAGTTCAACATTTGCCTCCTGTTCCCTGACTCTCACAACCATTCTTGACTTTAACTTCCGTCTCCAGATGTTATAACCTTCTCTTGAAAGCACCCTCCTTCTGATGTTGCTATCTCCTCTGTCTCCCCTTAGCTTTCACCACCTCCTCATGTTGTCCACTCCTCCCTTCTGATGTGACACCTTCCTCCTGCAACATCTTAGCTTTCTCCACTGCCTCCTGCTGGGGCTGAGTTGGGCTCAAGGGCTTGGACCAAGCCTATAACTGGCCTGTCTGCCATCTTGGATGTTAGTATTCCTCCCATGACCCACCCTTGTGCTGCCTGGCTTGTACTGGTGTCTCCTGTGCTTCCAATGTGCAAATTAGTTACTATAAACAAGGTTGGGGATGCTTGGTAAATACTGTGTACAATGAATGCTGTTAAGTCAGTCATAGGAGACGCTCCAGAGGACATGGTTCAATTTACAATTTTATTAAAGATACAAAGGAATTCCTATTCTATTCCTGCAAACAACGGTGATGAAGATGTTCCGTAAGCTTAAAAAGAAGACAATAAATCAGTGCTCGTCAGATGTTTCACAAAAATGCCTTCCACCATCCAAACCTATTCTTTCCTGTGCTCTTCCTACCACCAATGACCTAAATAACATAAATTCTTCGCAGGTAATTTAGCCCAACTACACTTGGCTTCTGCTGGCTGGTTTCTGACCCCCACACTGTTGTGTCTTTAGTTCTTTCTCTCTCCTCCTCGGCTACCGTCTGTTGATATAGTTAACATTTCTAAATCATTTCTGGGAGGAAGGATGGGTTTCCCAAATGTATTCCTTGCTTGGCAACACAATGAATTACAGTTTGTACTGTTTTTCGGTGGATGCTCAGTAGCTTGATTATTCTTGTTGTGTCTTGAATCGCTCTCTTAGGATTATTCGATTCTCCAGCCTAGTATAGGCTGCCTGGCTTTTCGGGCTTTCTGGTTAGTGTATGGTGTTTACCTCCTTGTGAGGTATTTCAGCGTTCAGCCCACTTTGGGTTCTTTAGCCTCTTAAAGTGTATGTTCCTCTGCTTGTATTCACCCGCTCAGGGAGTATTCTTTGGGTGAGCCCATGCGGGCTATTCTGCCCTCAATGCCTTATGTTTCTCTGCTTGCCTTCCCCCCTTTGTGGGATATTCTCTCAGTAAGCCTCTCGTCGGCTATTCGGCCCTCAAGGCCTTGTCTTTCTCTGGTTTACTTCAGCCCCTCGTGGGTTATTCTCTGGGTCAACCCCCCTGTGGGCTATTCAGCCCTCCAGGGATTGTGTTTCTCTGGTTGTATTAACCAATTTGTGGGATATTCTCTCAGTCAGCCTCTCGTGGGCTATTCGGCCCTTGAGGCCTTGTCTTTCTCTTGTTTACTTTAGCCCCTCATGGGTTATTCTCTGGGTCAACCCCCCCTGTGGGCTACTCGGCCCTCCAGGGATTGTTTTTTCTCTGGTTGTATTAACCAATTTGTGGGATATTCTTGCGGTCAGCCTCTCGTGGGCTATTCAGCCCTCGTGGCCTTGTCTTTCTCTTGTTTACTTTAGCCCCTCATGGGTTATTCTCTGGGTCAACCCCCCTGTGGGCTATTTGGCCCTCCAGGGATTATGTTTCTCTGGTTGTATTGATCCCTTTGTGGGGTATTCTCTGGGTCAGCCTCTCCTGGGTTATTCTGACACTTCTCCACCCAGCTCACTGCGGCTCCCACACACTCTAGCAAATACCTTTGATGTATCACGTGGAGCTGCAGCTGTATCTTAACAAATGCCACCATCGTCAAGTGATGAGAAATACTTTCCCTTAAAAGGAAAGTTGACTTTTGGTCTATTGATGCTTTGGATCTGCTCAGAATAAGATTCAGGCTCTTGCAATTAGTGATGGGGCCTCATTATTGCCCTACTAGGTCTCTCAAAGATTCACTAGGGGCAAGGTCTTCCAGGATTAACCTGCCATAATAGATCGGCAGAGTGAGGAAAATCCAGGCCCCCAGTACAATGAACGATTAGTCCACTTGAGTGTTCAAGGTAAAGAATTTAAATATAAGAAGTTAATCCGTAGCAATAAGGAAATTAATAATGTTGTGAGTGTCATTGAAGGGAAGTTAGTAGTTAGAGTAGGGAGGTGACTTAACTGGTCATTGAGTAGTGTAAACTACACATTGTGGGGTGCAGGTTGCTGTAGCCCAACCAATCTGAAGGAAAAGACACAGCGTTACTCAGTCATTTGAAGGGTTGGAAAGATCCGTTTTTTCATAAACCATAATTGTATTACCAACTTAAAACATCAATCAAAAATCGTTTTTTAATTAAAATAAAAACCCTCTCAGAAAGTGTATCCTTGCAAGTTTATCCTTACATTTCTTTAGAAATCTGTTATATATTACAATGGTCTTCAATGTCGAGTCATATGACATTTTCTATATATACTCAAAACTTGACAACAATACCATGGCATTTGAAAAACAACGCAAACTTCCATGTTGTCTGCCACTATTTATCAGTACCAGTATGCTGTTATGCTGACCTCACTTTACAAAGTATAATGTTATATTATGTTAAAACATTAATCTATATAGTAGAGCATATTGTACTAAAATTCACACAATGAAGAGGTTTTTGAAAATCATATCTCAGAGATGGCCGGATACCCTCCTCGGATCTTTATGATCTTCCCAGTCAGAAATGTGGAGTCTGTGGCCACATTGTAGAAAG
Source organism: Ambystoma mexicanum (assembly GCF_040938575.1). NCBI lineage: Eukaryota > Metazoa > Chordata > Amphibia > Caudata > Ambystomatidae > Ambystoma > Ambystoma mexicanum. Next base: position 181,204,381 of record NC_090940.1, read on the forward strand.
ACCCTCATGGACTTGAAGTTTGAAATCATTGAGCTAAACAACACTCAGTGTCTGCAGCCCAGGCCCGGCACTATCAATGATTACTTTTTCCTTCTAACCTTGACTACAGAGGAAATTGGCAAAATGTTCACATCAATGTCCTCGGCTTCTTGCCAGCGGTGAAGGCAGGATATATGTCTCGGGAGATCGAAGTGTGTACATGTCCATAAACCTTCTCATGCTGTATATTGAGTTAGCTGAGCCTTTCGCATACAATCAGAAAAAGTGTATACCCCTAGTATGACCTTATAAATAGATATTTGTCCCTCTATGGACATTGATATGCAACAAAAATTAAAATGGCCCTAAACTATGCATTATCTAAGAGATGAAATCCAAAATAAAGATTGGCTGTACACTGCCCATATATTTAATAGTTTATGTTGGTGTACTATAAAGGGCTATGTATATACAGGATAATTCATGATGCGCCTAAAGGGCCTGCCATTTCTTTAAATATTAAGTGGTTACATTCCAATTACTTTTGTCATCCAATGTAATGTCTTTTGCAACCCCATCCTCCCTCTGATATCCCACTATTGATTATCCTCCTGCCCTCCCTCTGATAACCCACTCGTGATTATCCTCCCGTCCTTCCTCTGATATCCCACTTGTGATTATCCTCCCATCCTCCCTCTGATATCCCACTCGTGATTATCCTCCCCTCCTCCCCCTGATATCCCACTCATGATTTTCCTCCCGTCCTCTCTCTGATATCCCACTCGTGATTATCCTGCCCATCCTCCCTCTGATATCCCACTTGTGATTATCCTCCCGTCCTCCATCTAATATTCCACTTGTGATTATCCTGCCCGTCCTCCATCTGATATTCCACTCGTAATTATCCTGCCCGTCCTCCATCTGATATCCCACTCGTGATTATCCTCCCGACCTCCATCTGATATCCCACTCTTGATTATCCTCCTTGCCATTCTTCTGGTTTAATTGCACTTTTCATTTGCCCCAATTTACGAATCAGAAAAGAATAAAATATCCCACAAAAATGTGATATTTTGGGAAACTGATGCCGGCACTCGCGAGTTTACCTTCTTGTGTCTGTTAAATCCGATCTGTCTCTGCTCCGAATGGCACCTTTCTGGGGTAAAATGCTGTTGATGCTTCTGTGCCGGTGGGTAGGGGTAGTGCAAATGGTGTCGTGTTCAGATTCAGCACCTTCGTACCAGCTGGTTGAAAGGTGGCCATCCCATGGGTGTAAATAAAGGGCGGAGAAGGGTGTTTCCCTCCCCCCAACATTTGTGGCACACCATTTTGTCCCTCTCATTTTTCAGGTGCCCTTTTCTTTTCGATGTCATGTCCCCGCCAAAACTTTCATCAAAGTTACTCCACTGGGCCATACCATCACTCATGTGTTCTCTTGCAGTAGCTGCAAGTCTTTGCTTTGGCACCTGCCCCTGCAATTAACTGCTAGAAATCCAGATAGCCTTCTCTGCTCACGATTGATCTGTTCTTTGCTTAATATTGACAACAACATGTTTTTTAATCATTCCCACCAAGGACACTCCTAAATTAAATACTATTGTTGGTGTGGATTCTGGGAAATCGGATCCAAAAATGTAAACTTCCATAAGAAAATAATTAACTTGTCAGCCACCTTCTTCCTTCTTCCCTCCTTAGATACTGATGAAGACATTCTGAAAATTCACTTTTAGTTATTCCTGTGAGGATTATTATACAGGTTGAAAGTTTGATACACATGTACATTATACTGTGTGATTCTGTCAATGTAAAAAGATCAATTTCTGATCTTTCTCATTCTGCCTGGATTATTTGACTAAATAATTCTCTGCTGGGGTGGCACACAGAGTTGTCACTATACCCTATCAAAGCCTGGGGGTAGTGCAAGTGAGATCACGTGCCCTATGACATCATAGGAAGTGATATTTGACTCCAATGACGTCCCCGGAAGTGGTGCCACATGAACCTTGACCCTGATAGGACTCATGCAGTGGCATCACGGTTGCATACAATTAAGTAAGCCTAACATTTTTTATAAAGTGCGCACTACCTACTACTGCACACAAAAGATTATTCAGGTTAACAACTGTATGTTAACACGACTTCTGCCTTGATTGTGATGGATGGGGTCATGCTGTGCCAAGTGTGCACCATCTCATGCCAGAGACACAGCCTTGATTCACCGGTAAGGCCTTGTATGGCCAAGTGCTGCCTGTGTGTACCACTTATGGCCTCACATGCCAGGTATAGTCACCATATACAAAATAAAACCACACATAGTATGCAAAAGGTAGTCTCCCGTATGTGGGCACTGCCATACGGTGGCAGCTATAATCTCACATGTTTGCTAAAGCATTATATGTCAAGTACTCTCTCATATGTCCAGTTGATGCCATCATTTCATGGCACCAGTACTACCACTGTGATCCTGGTAATGCCTCATAGGTCTGGTACAGCCGCCATACGTGATAGCCTCACTTTTCCATGTTCTGCGATCATGTGCAAATTCGAGACTCCAATGCCTCAGCCCTGCCCTCGTACTGCACTCTACGGCTCGTGTGCCTTGTATCGTCCATCGTACTGCACTCTACGACTCGTATGCCTTGTATCGTCCATCGTACTGCACTCTGCGGCTCGTATGCCTTGTATCGTCCATCGTATTGCACTCTATGGCTCGTATGCCTTGTATTGTCCATCGAATTGCACTCTACGGCTCGTATGCCTTGTAGCGTCACCATATTGGAGCTATAACCTCATGTGGTTAGGTTCTGTTATCATATACTAAGCACAGTCTTCGATCCCCAGCACTCCTTTGTAATTCTAGCCAGTGCCTAATAGTCCTAGTGTATTCAACATATGAAAGGCACAGCCTCACACATCCAGGAGCTGCCACCCATGGGAAGGCAGCAAGCCTCTACCAAATGGGCCACTACCCGAGGTACATCCTCGAGTGGATGGAGTGGGATCCCCGTGGCTTGTCACCCTTTCAGAGGTGTGGAACACGCATGGCCCAGCTACATTGGTCAAACCCTAAAGAGAGAAGCTTGGACTACCAGTCCCAGTGGCCTCAGGAAAGTCCATTCCACCTGACAAGTGTAACGACCTATTCAATTACAAGGCAGTTAGAAACTCTGGTTTCCCAAATAGGTTGAATCACTAGGGAAATGTGAAAAGGAAACTGACCAAGCTGACATCCTTTGACTCAGGGAAAACATCTTACAACGGAAATCCACAAACGCCTTTATGCCGACTTCTTAGGTCCCATGATGCATGCAAGCAGAATTCTCACCTGAATACATAGAGACCCAGCGTTCAGGTATCAAAGCAACAGTGAGTATGGCAAACACCACATTCCCAGCACGAGATGGAATGCCATTGCAAACCGCACAGGGTTTAATGGAATTCCAAGATGGCGTCAACCCTCCGGACCACAGTTATAGGCTCAGGAGTAGCCAGTAAATCGCATGCCCCCTAAATGAATTGGGGATCCAAAATGATTAGAATTCAAATTCAGGCTACCGGTAAATTAGCAAATACTAGAACACCTCGTCCAGAAACCAATCCTAGGCTGGCTGAGAAAGCTAAATCCCAGTCACAGACTATTTAGGAGGTTGGGAATTCTCACATGGTGTTTTAAACCCGGGAAGAAGCAGGGATGCAGAATCCTGTTCCTGGGATACACAGGGAAACCAGCAGCTGGAGTGGGGAGGCCTAGGCTCTGAACATGGGACCAGAGAAGCCAGAATGGGACCACTGAGTAAGAGAAAAGGAATAAAGGGAGGGATCCATGAAGCATTGTGGAGAATACCCCTGGCAGGAGGGTACCATGATATTGACTTCCTGAAAAGGCCCCTAAAGTTTGGGAGTAGTGCCAATAACAGAGCTCATCAGTTGGGGTTGGTCGGAGGAGGTCAGGTGGAGCTGATCTGAAGCAAACATGAGCCCTCAGGATCTCGGTCAGGACTGTGGGGAAGAACTAGTTGGAACTGGTGTCCTGGTTTGGTTTGAGCTGACCCAAAGTCAAGAAAAGAGATAGAGATGCCACCTAAGCCTCAGTCAGAGTTCCTAACTCCTTATGAGCCAGAGCCAAGGAGATAGACGGAGACATCCTGGACTTCAAGAAGGCAGTTGGAGCCGGTGAATAAAGCCATTTGGAGCTGGTGAACGCTGAGAAATCTGATAGAATACCCGCAATGGCAGGAATGTGAGCGGTCTGAAAGATGGCTGAAAGCGGGGGACTACTGGTAAGTCAAGCCAGTGAGTAGGGATCTTCAATGCTTCTTGGTCATTCCTTGGAATTGTTGTGTTGTAGAGTAGAAGAGATGGCTAAGGGCTTGCCACGGTTAGATTGGAGAAAAATTTTTTTGTTTACCACTCATTGAACTTTGTGTGTGGTTAGGGGTCCCTGGAGGGCACGAGGACATACTGATCAGTCTTTCGGAGACTATATAATTTGAGAAACACTCCCTGGAGGAATTGGAACCTGAAAGCACATCACCAGAGTTGTCCTGTTCCGGCATTGGTACACACAAGCTCCCTTGTTATTATTATAGTTATTTTAGGTCTGATAGGTGTTTATACAGCCTTACCTTGTTGTTTATAAGCAGCATATCTGCCTTGAAAACACAATTCACGTGTCATCAGTATCATTGCTCAACCAGGCCACCCATCACATGTGAAGGGCAGCCACAAATGCCCAGGTATTGAAATGTGAATTGATTATGCCGGCATATTCATCGTGTGTAAGGTCATCCTTCCCACACAATGCCTCAGTCCTGTCCCCAACCTCCTTCTGGATACCTTGAGGGGCCTTGAAGGTGCTAACACCAGACATACAGTGCCACACAAGGCTCCTGGCACCACGGCCACCTATGGGGAGGCGAGGCCTGAAAAGCCATGTAAAGCCATTTCCAGCCATATTGAGCTGGGCTACCAGCAGCAGCGGCTCCTCCCCAGATCCACTCCTCTTACAGTCAGGTGAAGGGCAAATGCAAAGGGCCGGAATGTAACTGTGCCAGTGGGGTGGTTTGAGGAGCCATCTTCACCATCAGCCTGTGGCAGCACTCATGATACTAAGGAGAGACCTGGGATGGCCAAAATGGTTTGCCTGTAATACGGATGCGCAAAGCGCTTTTCTGACTGTGACAAAATGTGTTTTTGGCCAGGATTTCCTGCTCGGTTAAAAGAAAATTGAGTGTTTTAAAAGAAATACGGTGTATATGAGAAACATAGGGCCTCATTACGAGCAAGGAGGTAACCATGCCGCCATCAGCGGCATGGCTACCCCCTTACCGGGTACCAGGTCCGTGTTCCTTGAATGAAGAATTACCGGCCCATTCTGACCTTGGAGGGCCCAGTAATTCCTCATTCAAGGAACCCAGACCCGGCACATCCCCATTCCCATTCGAGCCCCCATAGGGCTCAATGGGAATGGGGAGCATGCTAACAACGGGCCTGTTGTTAGCATCCTGGTCTCCTCGCGGGACCCGCTAAGGACACCTCGTAATGGAGCGGTAAGGGGTTAACTGCTCCGACACCTTTACCGGCGCTGTTAACCCCTTACCACATACCTCGTAATGAGGCGCATAGTGTTTCTGTGTGCACCTATCATTTCTCAACAAAGTTGCCTTGAAAAAATGGGATTCTGTTAGTCTGACAAACGTTTTTTGGGGTCAAGGAAATATTCTTTTCGAATGGGGACTTCTGTTTATTGAGTGCTCATTAATTGTTTTTTTAAGAATGTTAACAGTCAGATTTCTCGTTAAGTTAATGTTATGTAAAAATACTTAAATAGGTTTGCTAAGCTCTCTTTTTGGACTCTAATCCTGCAATAGAACCCTTTAAACATAAGGTCAGAAAAAAATAATTGTTGGTTAAAACATTCCGAATTTCGATGAAAGAGTAAAACGTTGTGAAACACTTCTCCAATATAAAGCAAATATTGGGAATATGAAATCTTGAAAAAGGTGAGTGAACATTATTTGTTTTGTGGCAGTAAGGAACTGTTGTTGGCCTACAAAAAAGTGAATGTTTTTCTGCTGCAGTTTCAGAGGGAACGAAGCAGCAAGTGCCATCCTCTCCCACTGGAGACCAACCTCATACCGAAGAACTCAGGGGAATAATGTGTGTACTTCCCCCATAGCGGGGACATCCCACAACTGCACCCATGGTTGTAGCATCCATCACCACATTCAGCCTACTACCATCCCCCACCCTGCAAAGACCTCCCGAGGATTCCCCGAAATAAAGAGGCAGGGCCAGTTTTCAAAGGTGAAAGTCACAAATGCTGCAGCAAGCTTTATTGCATCAAGCAAGGAGTTATCTTACAGGTGATCTGTTTCTCCATCACACCTCAGGATTATTCTATACTGGGTGTGGCTTCTTAAGCACCTCCCACCCCTCCGTCAGTGTCCACAGGACCCTGCCGGGCAGGCCCGTCCCTCCATAAACATTCCCTCTCTACCCATGGAAATTTCTTTGTTTACTTTTTACTTTTGTTTTTCTTTACTTCTTTATTTCATTTTTCAATTCATGTGCTTTTCTTTCATTCCATTTCTATTCAATTGTTCTAACATTCTAACATTCTAATTCCATTGCTTAGTGTTCATAAGATTTTCTTCAATTCCATGTTTCTATTCATTTGTTCTATCTAACATTCTAATATTCTAATTCTATTTCTTAGTTTCTTTCTTCCCCATTTTACCCTTCTTCATTGTTCTCTTACTTTCGTTCTAATTCCAAATCCTTTCTTTCTCCCCCCCACCCAGGCCCCTTCCCCCGTCTCACTCCCCTTCATTCCCGAGTCTCTTCTTCCTCTGCCAGTGCTTCTGCCCCCCCCCTTTTGTTTTATTCCATTTTTGCTGGCCCTTGTTTTCCATACTCAGTTCTATCTATTCCCCAAGTTGCCTGACCATCCCCCCACGGTTCTTTACCATCATCCCCCAGCAAGTTTTTTCCCAACCGCCTAAATCCTTCCAGACCTGACAACCTTTACCCCAGATGCCTTTTTGACCGCCACTCTTCACATTCATCCAGATACTTCTCCTTCCCCCACTTCTTTCCTTACACAATTCCTTCCTTACCCTCCCTCCTCATCCATTCCCCAAATTCTTCTTTGACCCAATCCTTCCTGTAACCACATTCTTCTCGTTCCCCCACAACTTCCCCTCACTTCCCCCAGTTTCCATTGTCCCTTACCTTCCCCATTCCCCCCGTGTTTGGAGTTGCAAGGACTCCCAAGCACCCTAACCCCTCCTCCTTTTCAGGGCCTCCCCTGAGTCTAGTACTCCTGGGTGCCGATACTTCTAAGCTATTGGCTGCGCAGTCCCCTTTGGGATCTGTCAGTGCTCGTTCTCGGGATCACAATGTAATATCCACTGGGTGCTCTTGAAGAGAAAAAAACAACTCACTTCAAGACAGTAGCATGACCATGGGTCAGCAGTGGGACAGGTGGGTGGGTTTCCTCTAGGCTGGGCAGGGGAGCAGGACCAACAGGGCACATCAATGAGGTCAGAGGCCTTATATAGCCCGCCCTCTCCTGGTCCTGCTCCCACTCCCTCCGTAGCCCCCCGTGATGTGCTTCTGCCACCGCCCCTCCCATAGATGGGGGGCCACCACCTTGTCCTTCCTTCATTTCCCCCTTGTGTCAGCTGGGTGGGTATCCCCACTAAGGGCGGCGCCCGCCATTTCCCGTCTGGAGGTCGGCGCGTTCACCCGTCATATACATAAAGATGTATATTATGACGTGAAGTATGGGCCAGACTGTAGCTCGCGTGCTTGCCCGCCTGGCTTCCCACACAGACTAGAACTCAAGTATACCCTATTTATAGGTAGCAGCGACAGGCGATCCAAGGTGACTTGCCAGTGTGAACAATGGCATGTCCTCTGAGAACTCTTCCGGCCAATGAATAACACTCTGCATTCACAGAAGTACAATTCTCATGCGCGTGGCTTATTGCCCTGCTCTTCCCGCAACCAGGCAATAGCGCGCGCTATTCAAGACCGCGTCTGTCGACAATCCTTTGCAGGACTGCAGAACGGAAACAGTGCTCGCCAAACAGGCTGCAATTATTGGAACAATTCTTCTTTTGAGAATTGGAAGAACCATGACAAATGTCATCAGCATCGGTGTGGTTATTGCAGAGGGAACATGTATAAATAAGGTGACACGAGCCTGCATGCAGGCAAAATAGCAAATCGTGGGACCGGCACAATGCCATGGTATCTATCATTTTGTGGACCGTCCATAGAGTTCCGATGTCTATTTCCTGGTGTCACTGAACGCTAAAAGCACTTTTGCTCCTCTGCCTTTTGACCTTCTTGTCTTGTGTTATTATTGCCTTTTGGGAGGTGCTTAGGTTTTTCATTATTGCTTTTATTCTTCTGATGTTCGATTCACACCATCGCCCAATGCACCCAGAGTCTGACTGGAGCATAAATTATCTCGGGCACCAATGAAAAAGTGACCCACAATTACAAATTCATTCCTTTTGTGACAGACTGTTTGAACAGTACCCAAGGGGGAGTGTTTTGATAACATGCAAATACAATGCAAATTGTGCAATTTAGAGAAAATGTATTCAGCAACAATGGTCAAAACAACTAGCCGCATCATGAAGCAACTCATCAGACTGGCCCACATTGGCCAAAAAAGTGGCCCACTTTAGCCAACAAAAACTGACCCATACTAGCCTTTTGCGATTTTGGTTTGGGAATTGCCCTATTGCCCTGTAGACTAGTCCGAGCCTGAATGCACCCAGTGCTGCTTTGTATATCACATATTTTCCATCTGTAATGAAAAACCATGAAACAATTGTCTAATATAATTTCCAGCAGTAAAATAATTCTCACTTATAATTCCACACCTATTACACTTCCATTGATTCCCAAAAATAGTTTGGTCACACTGTGCACAGCGCCTTACACTGCACCACAAGATGGAACAAACTCTCCACAGAGTGACTATTATCGCAAACCTGACGTGTGTTTTTCTCTCATGCTTTTTTTCTCCAGGCCGCCATTGCTACTTATTTATATATTGCGTTAAATCGGGTGAACACCGTGAGCGTGACTTGTCGGGCACCACCGAATCGGCATGGGTTGACCATGTGACTGAAATGTTGGGGGGAGATACCTCTGCCGCAAATGTCTGTGCTCACACCCGGAGCAGATGGTCTTACATTCATTGCCCTGCCAACATCACCAAGATTATTGTTAGTAGTAGGTCATCGCGAGCACCTGGCCCTGACGGTATCTGTAGTGGTGTCCTAAAAAAAAGACCCTGCTTGCTGGGGCTCCTCATTAAATTGCCTTTTCCTTTGGATCGGAGAGTCTCAATTCATACCGAAACTATGGTAAAGGTCTGAGTAGACCAGTCTGGTACCACTTCCGCTTGGATCCCGACGGTCCGCGGTCTGAAGCAGGGTTGTATTCTTGCCCCCTCCGGTTTATTTTATACTTAGCAGACATGGGTCTTGCCTTGGCTAACTCCATCTCTATTCCTCCTGAATTGGGGGACCTCACCCTCCAATTGCTGGGCTATGTGGGCGATATCAGCCCGCTTTACCTCCGTCCGACGGGTCTCCAAGCCTCCCTTGATGTATTGAGGAGATACTAGGACTCCCTGGATCTTGTGGTCAATATTAAAAAGACCAAGATCATGGTATTCCATCCTCCTGGACGCCACAAGACCACGGTCCCTTGGCATCTGGAAGGGGTTAGACTGGAGGTGGTAAATGTTTATCAATACCTTGGAATCCATTTTGATGAGGGCCTTCGTGGCGACCTCCATCTCATCCAAGTCAAACATAGGTGCTCCCAGATGGTCGTAACTCAGAAAAATGGCTCACTCCGGCGGGCAACTATTCTCTTGACATTTTGTCTCAGCTATACATAGCTAAGGTTAGCTCCATTATCATGTATGGCGCTATAGGACTGCACCTTGGCACCGAGAAGGGAGTGGCAAGACTCAAATCCCTCCTTCCAAAGAGGATGTTTCGATTACCATTGCGCATACCGGTTGAATTCATCTTTCTGGAACTCAGAATCTTTCGCTGTAGGGCAAGAATACAGCTCACTCTTTTAGGCATATATTGGTGACTAGGTAATGCCGAGGCTGGCTCCTGGAATTGTATGATCCTCAAAGGTCTAAGGTTGCTTACATGCCTCATTGTGCTTTTCAATGCATTCTTTCAACGGCAAACAGGTGGCTGAACTTGCTTCCAGCCGCCTGCGAGTGCTGGTCTTACCCCAGGTTTAAAGCCGCCACTTTGGAAAAAGGTTGTTTGTATGGAGACCTCTCTCACTTAGTCCGTTAATAACTTGTTTATCTGTGATATTTATTAGCATTTTTAAAGCGAGCCCGCGGGCATCAAGGCGCTGTTACAGGAATTGTTTGTTTTTTAGTTGTGTAATTGTATTTTTTTGTCTTAGCTGCGTATTTATAACGTGCTTAAATACCCAGCGGTTTCTAAGCGCGGACCCGGGATTTGAACCTATGTTGCCTCATGTCGTCTTGCTTCCAAGGCGAACACGTTGCCGCTGAGCTATCCTCCTGGGACATACCGTGATACTACTGGTCTTCTTGGACCATCATTTTATTGACTGTTTTGGTGAGTTGATTGTGTTTGTTGTCATTCTGTTAAAAAGCTGTTATACGCTGCTGTATAATACTGGCAAATTAAAATATATATATATATATATATATATATATATATATATATATATATATATATATATATATATTTCGTTATATCACATCCTCATATATGTCCTTCTTTTCCCCACACTGGGGAAGGTTTCAACAGATATGGGGGTCACTTTATTGGCCATCGAAACATGAAGCTTGACATACATAGTTGTACCTAAGCATATGATGCTTTTGTTTGGACATGTAAGGCTTTGTCTTGAATATGGCATTTGCCTATGACGGCAGGAAATGAAATGTCACAGAAAGTTGGGCCATAGGGGCTTGTCCTATAGTTCACCTGGCACAGGATGTGTCTGGCTGTGTTTGGGCATATGATGGCTATATCTGGCATATAATGACTGGGCATCTGAGGCTGCATTGAACATGCAATGGCAATACCCTGACACATGAGGATGTATGAACTGAGCCCAGAATTGGCCAATTTCAAGCGAAATCTTTTTACTGTATGGGCCTGTTGACCGAATTAAGGCTGTACGAAATGATCGTACCACCAAACATTCGGTCAACTCGGTGATACGGTTCCATTATAACCAACAAGGTGAACAGGAGTTGTGGGGTATCCCCCTGCCCCCTTGCTCGCTGTAATGGGAACAGGTGTTGCGGGAGTGACCCCCGTTTCCAGGACATTGGAAGCGGAGAACTTGCGTCCGTTCTGACCCATGTTACAGGGACCGAATTGACGCTGCATGGTCAGATGGAAAGCAGACGCTGAAAGGTAAGTGGGGGGAGGGTGGGGATGTATTGGGGGAGGAGGCATGGATTGGTATGATTTTGCCTGCTGCAAAATTGGGTTCACGGCGAAATTGACTCTGGTCAATTCTGCCATGAACAATTATGCCACGGTCAATTCACACCAATCCCTGATCCCATGAGGAGTATACAGTCTTTTTGCAAAGAGTTTCTTTTCAATGTAATTTTTTCTGAAACAATTACTACAAAAAAAATTGATAAATATTGGGGTATAAAGGTATATAAGGAGTAGGGGAGATTTTGGAGGAACCCCCCATATAAAAAACAATTTTAATGAGTTTTTTTGATGTAATGTTTTCATAAAAGATTACATTAAAAGAGACCTGGGGGCAAAAGAACATAGAACCTCATGAGGATGGGTATGGACACATTTGCGTTGGCTAGTGTTAGTTATACAAACGCATTTGATGATTGTGTCCTAACATGAAAGTAGTACATATGAATCTTCACTTGCATACGATCGACGCACCTAGACATGTGAGGCTGGGTATTACATGTTGTTCGTGAGCTTATGATGATTGCCCCATGGCCTATGAGGATATGTGTTGAATATGATAGCTGGCTTCATGAAGCTGCAGGTGGCATAAGACGACAGTTGCTAGGCATTGTGTAGGGTCAGAAGAAGGAAACAGACTAGAATCTTCCATTGAATGCTTATACTTCATTCAAAAGAAAAGAGGAAACACCTAACTTTCCCTAATCTATGGGCTTTCCCTACCTAACAAAGCTAACTAGGGTGCTCGTCAGTTGTCAGTAAGTGCAAAAGGAAGATCTGTACACTGTCCAAAACTAATCTAAGCTGACCCTACCACTACCAAAACCAACCATTCCAGTCCTTTGGTTTCCCTCTCTCTCGGTTGCCACAGGTTAAGGTTTGCACACCAGCTCCCTCCCCTGCTTGGGAGTCGTGCATTGCAGACTCCATCAGCTTTGCTTGCACAGCTGATTTGAAACTCCATGGCTTCCCTCTCTCAGGACTCCTCCTGTCTGATTTATGGTGCTGCTGTGGAACTTTACCAGTGCAACATGAAAGTCCTTTCTCTTTCTTCTGATTGTGATCAATATTACTCCAGTGGTTTTCTTCGTCTCAGTACCAGAGAAGTACTCCTTCGCAGGTTTACTTAGTGGTTCTAGAGGCAATAATGCATATCAGCTCGCTCTTCCTGCTTTCTTCCAGCAGAGGTTATTATTGATGGGTTAAAGGTAGGCTAGGGAGTTCTTCCTCGGAATGGGATTCCTTGTCTCCAAGGGGGAAGTCTCTCCTGGTGAGGTCCAGCTTGCCTCTACCCCTAGGGAGGCTATCGCGTAGTGGGCTCACCTCCCCAGCCTCACGGGGAAAGGCTCCCCCCTGGGCAGAAGTGACTGGATTCCGCAATTCGTCACTGCATGTCAGACCACACTGGACACCAATGGCTGGGACTGAAAACACAAGATTGGGTCTGGCCATGAGAAGTATATACTTGAGCACGTGAGGCTGTCTATGGGTGAAGTATATCTTTTTCTGGCATTGGATGTCTGGGCATATGTAGATACACCCTGGCTTATAATTAATATGTAGTTGGTAAGAAAAGCAGTTGTTTTCATCTGATTGCATCGTTTTATTTTATTCATGTTACATGCATTAATTTTAGATCAGTAAGGCCATTTCCCTGTGCTGTCCAACATGGCAATAGTCATGTGCTTATATACAAAATGTATATGCCCAGTCTAATGTGTGAATGGCCATCCATGGACTCCACATTAAAGTCAATGGCCATGTGGTAACATGCGTCTACTACACCCTGGCAGTGTGGTGTGTTGACATCCCTGTGGGCCAGCATTGCACATGTTATTTTCACCATGTGATGGACTATGCTTGAACGGGTGATTCTGTTACTACAGCTATACCCCAACTTCACCTCACCACACTTGGCTTTCAAGACAATTTGTAGAATAAATACAGCTGGGCAATGCCAAACTCATGCATAAATACAAACATTTAGGGCAGAATTGGTACTTTATCTGGATCAAGATCTCAGCTGGCCAATGTAGAGGCTACGCCCCTCTCCACACTCCAGCCACTCGCATGTAATCAGTCACACACTGCATACATCCATTGAAAATAAACAGACATTATGGAGGGTAGTGAATGGGAAATGCCTTTGGTTTCATGGCAGAGTCCATTATTGTCAATGTTGCCAATTTGTATATCCTAATGGAGCTGTTACATGTGATTATGTGGAATCACAAAATAACTCATCCAATTACCACTAATACCAAAATAGCTAACACCAAAATAACAAATTCCTTTTCTGTTGTTTTTGGGGGTTCCCCCCTAAAAGCTCCCCTTTATTGTCCCTAATACTTGTCCCCCACCCCCAAAACCACTATTCCCATTCCAAACCCCATTTTTAGTTTTTTCTCAAGTTTGTTATTTTGGAATTCGTTATTTTGGATTTGTTGTTATTGGATTGGTTACTTTGTGATTCCACAGAATCACTGCATACCAATGGAGCTTGCTGTTGATGACAACCTTCCTTGTGCACGAGGCAGAGTAATGACAGGCTGCCCCGTTGAAGGAAGTGTATTGGGCCTGGTACAACTGTGGAATAATATTGGCAAGGAAAGAAGACGAGCTCAGATTTGTTGACTTGTAGAGAATAGTATTTACATGGGATTATGTTCTATCGTTATATAGTATTACTATCCCTGAAGATTCGTAGACTGGTCAATGTGTATAGGCCCAATTCTTGACTCTGCCATGAAACCAAGTACGTTTTATAGGCCTTTCCTTCCATGGAAGCTAGTAAGGGAAGGCATACAGAGGGCAATGCCTGGCAGGGCCGTGGGAGCCACTTGTGTTCTAATTAATGCATAACTAAATTTACAATGGCCTCAATGAGTCCAGGGGGTATTGCACTGGCTTCATATTACTTTAGTGTGTTTTGAGAAACTGCCCTTATTAGAGGAAATGTACCTCATTACAGGGTGGGCGGAATGGGTTTAATGGCACTGGTAATGGTGCCGGTGCGGGTAAACCCATTCCGCCCTATTACGAGGTTCCCTTGCGGGACCCGCTCTGAACGTCTGGTCAGACCAGATATCCTTTGTGGGTCCTGCAAGGGGACCAGGAGCCTGTTAATAACAGGCCCGTTATTAGCTCCCTCCCCATTCCCATTGAGCCCTATGGGGGCTCAAATGGGAAAGGGGATGGGTTTTTTGAATGAGGAATTACCGGGTCCTTCAAGGTTGGAATGACCTGGTAATTCCTCATTCAAGGAACCCGGACCCGAGTTTGGAGGCAGCCATGGCGCTAATAGCACCATGGCTACCTCCAAACTCGTAATTAGGCCCAGTATGTCCTGAGACCTTAATTCTCGACCTTAATTCTCCTTCTCTTGCATGTACCCCCACAGGGGTACATGCATAATGGCCAGTGGTCCCAGAAGCAGATTTAGATGATGAGCTTCAAAAATGTTACTCTGTGACAAAAGAGGGTCACAAGTTGTGAGATTTATCTTTGGTCGTGGGTGTTACATTTGAGCCTGGAATCCTGGCCTTTTTTCAATGGAATCTTTGTGAAGGTTCTGTCCTTTGGTTCTGCAAGCTTTGCTAGAGTCCAGGACTTTGATCCCAGAAGCTTTGCTAGAGTTCATACCTTCATTCCTGGAAAGGTTGATAAGAGTCCTGGAATTGCGGTAATGGACGGTTTGTTAGAGTCCATGACTTTGATACTGGAAGCTTTGGTTAGAGTTCTCACCTTTGTACCAGAAACACTTTAGTAAGTCCTAGTGTTTGATCCTAGAAGCTTTGCTGGAGTTCTGGCCCTAGGTCCTCAAGGTTGTGCATCTGGTTGCTTTGCTTGAGCCCTGGCCTTTGGTGCTGGAAGCTTTGATAGAGGCCTTGCTTTTGGGCCTGGAAGTTTTGCTAGCGTCCCGACCTTCAGTCTTGTGGTCTTTTATAAAGTCCTGGCATGTTGGTCATGGAACTTATGCTACAGTCCAGGTATTTGATCCTGGAAGCTTTACTAGAGTTCTGGCTTTCAGTCTTGGGAGCTTTGCTAGAGTCATGATCTTTGCTCCTGGAAGCTTTATAGAGTCCTGCCCTTAGGTCCTGGAAACATTTATAACTCGTTGCCTTATATACTGGAAGCCTTGATAGATTCTTGGGCTTTAAGGTGATGCTTTGCTTGAGTCGTGGTATTTGCTGCTGGAATGGTCTTGCTAGATTCCTGGAATTTGCTCCTGGAAGCTTTTCTTAAATTCTGACTTCTGTCCTGGGAGCTTTGCTAGAGTCCTGATCTTCAGCCCTGGAAGCTTTATAGAGCCCTGTCCTTTGGTCCTGGAAGCTTTGTTCAAGTCCATGCCTTTGGTCTTTGAAACTGTTCTAGAGTTTTGACCCTTGCTCCTGGAAACATAACTAACTCTTTGCTTCAGATCCTCGAAGCTTTGCTTGAGTCCTGACCTTTGATGCTGGAGGGGACTATGGTGCTGGAAACTTTGATAACGTTCTGGCCTTAGTCCTAGAAGTTTTACTAGAGTCGGTGCCTTAGATGCTGGAAGCCTTGATAGAGTCGTAGCCTTTGGGCTTTGAAGCTTTACTTGAGTCCTGGCCTTTTCTGATAGAATAGGATTTGATGCCTGACATTTTGTTAGTTGTTTGGTCATTCTGTACATTAGGGTTCTGCAGTTAGGGCTCACACTTGATGTGTGATGTGATGTGATGTGTACTTAAGCTTACACCTCAGCCTGTGGGCTCTTTTTAACATACATTTTAGTTCCACATGATCTATGGCCCTGATGCCTGGATGCCTGGACACACAAGCTTATATTTTTTGACTGGATCTATTGTCATTTTAATCTATGAATTACCTCAAAAACCAATGGTATTAAGCATAATTGTTTGGGTTTTTGATCAAATGATACATTTGACCGAATGTGGTCAGTATCATTCGATCGGAGGGAAAAAAAACGAACAATTAGGCTAATACATACCGAACATGGGGAGCAGGGGTTGCAGGGGTGCCCTCCGCTCCCCATGTTTGGTATGTATTAGCCTAGATGGGTTGCGGGAGACCGGGGGAAAAAGAAGAAAAAAGGACCCTGCAGCGTAGGATCCGCCCTGCGTTAGAAGGACGGATCTGATGCAGCAGGGCTGAAGTTGAACAGATAAGCGGGGGATGGGAGTGGGGGGTTAAACAAATAATATTTGTTATTGCGGAAAGCCATGCAGTATAGTATTCGATCGCATTTCCGTAAGTAATTTGCATTCGGTCAAACATACCTAAACCAAACCAATATATCATAAACTGTATATAATGTTTCATTGACTGGCAATCATGGTTGCGCAGCACTGGTAATGTGCTTCAATTTCCTAGGCAGTGTTACTATCTTGGCAGCTACTCCCAGCATTGCTTGGTCTTTGTGCATCAGCGCCACATGTAGGCTAGTTTTATCATTTTCCAGATATGACATGACACAAGCCAGACCTGCTGTCTGTGGATGATGGGCTTGTCACATGTACAGATGGAGAGAACGTTCTGTTTAATAAAGAAAGCTAGCAAAAGAAAAAAAGTCATTCTTAGCCGGGGGTCTGCAACCTTTGGATCTCCAGATGCTTTGCAATACAACTACCATCAGCCCAAGCCAGCATAGTCAATGGCCAGGGATCATGGGAGTTCTAGTCCAAAACATCTGCAGAGCTGCAGGTTGAAAACACCTTAGTCCAGTGGGTTCCAAGAAGCTTTTTTGTAGAAAACTGTTTCTGATGCACACACAGCTGGAAGTGAAGGGGTTAACGCTAATGCAAGCGTGCAGCTTTGAATGGGGGCATGCTATTCTCTGATAGGCTGTGACATGTGAACAGATGTCACGTCATTAGAATGCGCCACTGCCTTCACATGTCCTAGTCAATGCAGGTGCTGGGGGGCATCTTGATGGTCGTCTCCACCATGAGAGGTGCAGAGAAGGTATCTCTGGCCCTCCAATGCTTGGGAATGATTGCTCCATCCGCCCATGGGGCCACTCCGAGCCGCCTGCGCGGTCACGGGACCTGTGCATTCAGAGTCCTGCCCATCCTTTAGCTTGATCTTGGAGGAGAAGCTAAACACACCACCTGGGTGAGTGCAATGGGTGCCCCCTCATATTGGTTCCCTGTAGGCCGGCTAAGTAAAGCTGAGGGAGCGGCTGTGGGACATGGCAGCAGTGCGGGGCCAGGTGCATGAGTTTGATAATAGTAAAAAGAGATCACATGTCTCGGAAATTGATGACCGAGAATGGGCCTGAGAGCCTTATTAGCAACAGACAAAGAAAAGCCCAACGTCTGTCGGAACACGTCAGTCGACTACACTGTAAGAACAGGGATGCTCTTACAGACAAGGGGAAGCCATTAAGTTCCAGATGACAGAGGTATCCCGAAGCCTACAAATCCCCTGGCCAGAGGGAGGAATGTGAAGCAGCGATTCTAGGTTTGCTGCAATTGCTTGGGACCAGGGGTGGACTGGCCAATAGGGACCTCTGGAGATTTCCCCATAGGCCTTTGCACCAGGGCCTCTTTTGGGTGGTACTTCCACATTTTCCCCACAAGAAAAAGCTTGAGCTTGCTGAAAATGTGTAACATGGGCCCACTTTGAAAATTATTTCCAGGGTCCCTTTTGCTTCCCAGTCCACCCCTGCTTGGGGCCCCTCTTCTAATCAGTAAGGAGTGTGATTGTTCTGCCACACAGCCATGGGGCAGGCTGGCTCACTCTGTAGTCAAACCAGACCCACACACAAAAGCACACGCCTTGCTCCCCTCTTTAGTTTGGGGCTCACAGCTGTCTCTTTGGGGACATCTAGTGAAGCAGAAACTATTTGTATTATAGTGTGTACCCATGGTATGACTTATTCGCCCCAACACTAGCAGTATTCTTCATGGGGACTCACACTATACCCAGACCAACGATGCCACTCGTACACAGCATTTCAAAAATCTCTTCCTACAGACAGCAAACAATAGAACTCTATAACCAGCTTACACACCGCGCCCAGCAAATGTGCCTTAAGCACCATGGGCACAGAAGGCTTCCTTCTGGGCATAGATGTATCTATGCCAGTGATGGGAAACCTGTGGCCCTCCAGAGGTTTTGGACTGCAGCTTGCATCAGCTCCGGCCGGCACAGTCAAGTTGGAGGGATCGCAGGAGCTGTGGGCCAGAGGATCTGGTGGCAAGCGCTTTACCACCACTGCTCTACTTGACACAGACCACCTAGAAGCAGACCCACACACAGAGTACTCGGGTACGTCCGCACTTTATGCATCGACACAGAGGCAGAGCCATCTTGCATTCTCCCTCTCTTCTCGAACCCAAACCCCTCTCTCTCTGACCCGCCACAGTAAATGGAGACCATGCGAATGGCAGCGATGCATGCAGAGGCGTTGCTAGTGTGGGGGCTGAGGGGGATATAGCCCCGGATCTTTGGGCTGTAGCCCTGGATAGAAGCTCAGGGGCTACAACCAAAAGGCTAGCTAGACCCGAGTCCTGAAAGTCCTGACATTAGTGTAGCCCCGGATCTTTTCCAGACCTAACAACACCCCTGGGGGTATTATCCCTGTAATGACATAACAATACATGTTTAGGAACATACATCTGCCTCAGCAATGTGTCATTATTCTCTCCTTTTGTGTGTTTCTGGCATTGTGATTTGCTAAAGGGTGAGCATTCGGTGTGCCTTAGGTTGCAAGATGTTGCCTCTGCTGACAATTTAATGGAGAGTCCCAGATTCCTGAGGTCTCAAAGACTAATGTTCGCTTTGCTTCGCGTGCTTAGTTTATATGAAGTACTTTAGTCATGGCCATCGCTTCTAATGAGGTGAACTTTATTGCTCTTCTCTAGTCACAGAATGACTCTTTTGAGACATTTGAAGCTGCTCTTGGCATTTTTCTGTGTACTCTTCACTGGCTGTTTATTGGCTCCCTCCGGTCACATGGCTGATGGGCTTGAGCAGCTATCAGGAGGTCACAGCTCTCCCATGCTTCGAGCGCAGCCCAGTATTTATTTATTTATTTTGTCATTTGTATAGCGCACATAACCCAGAGGCATCTAGGCGCTTGACAATACAAATGTGTGACGTTAAACAAGGGTAGCGTTTACCTTCTATTGTGTCGATTTAAAGGCTGCCCTCAACAGTAGCCCAAGGTTTGCTCCGTGGGAGCCCCTATTTGTTACAGGGGTTCTGTTGGATTTGGGTTGCAAGCACTCGTGGAGCTCTGGGGCGACTCGTCAGCCAGAGCCGGAACGGCCCTAGGCGGTGAGACTACTCATGCTTTTGGGTTAAAGCAAGAGTGCACGCTAGCGCCTCTACTGTTCAATGGATTGTTGGATGGAGTGCTAGCTGATTTCCAAAAGGATACATTGGATGCTCCAGTGCTAGCAGGAGAGAACATTGGAATGTTTTTCTTCGCTGACGATTGTGTACTCCTCTCCCGTACCACAATGGGACTGAAAAAACAGGCTAGCCACTTTAGTTCTTGCGAATTAAAAGGCATGGAAGTGAACACCTCTAAAACGAAATGTATGAGGTGTGGCAGAAATCGGGGTCGCTGGTCCCATATGGTACTTGACATTAATGGGGCACAGATTGAAGAAGTCAACAATTTTGGGTGTTTGGTTTTCCAATGATGGGAAATGGAAAAGCCATGTGTCAAGGGTGGATGTGGGTATGGGGAGAAAATGTAATGGCATCTTGGCCATCGCCCAAAGAGCGAAGTGCAACTCTCTTCCTCCATCTGTGGAAATCTATAAAGTCCAGGTGTTGGCTGCTGCTCTATATGGGGCAGAAATCTGGGGCTCAAATAAGGCTAATTCTCTTGCTGTAGCAGAAAATGACTCCCTGAAAAGGCTATTATGGCTTCCGGGTAGCTCCCCCGAAAACCCTGTGCACATGGAATAAGTCCTTTTATGTATTCTCGATCTGGTTGCCCTTAAGCCGATCCCATTATGGGTGCGTACTTGGTCGGGTGAGTTCCATGTGAAGTTTCAAGATGCTTTGAAAGATGTGTTCTTACATAACAATGTACGTTCTCTTGGGTGGCTTTGGCATAGGAAGGACATCGCATAGAACCGGGACGATAGCTCACCGGCAACGTGATCGCCTTGGAAGCCAGACGACACGGAGCAACACTAGTTCGATCCCCGGGTCCGCGCTTAGAAACCTCTGGGTATTAAGCGTGTTATAAACATCATATCATATCATACATGCTGGACTTGCAAGAGCTTTGGACTAGCCCTGAGACTATTGATGTATCAGAGACAGCAATGATTGTGGATACTTATACCCACAATGTATGGGGCAAATGTGTCACAAAGCGCTTAAACCTATCCATGGGCTATGAGTATCCGCTGTGTAAAGATACTTTTATGATGGGGGAGTACGTATATCTTATAGAAGATCCTTTGAAGCACACTCTATTTATAATGATGTGCCTTGGAAATGTACCCCTTGCTACAAGCGAAGCCAAGTGAGACGGTCAAAATTCCCCTCTATGTCCTTTCTACCTTGCTGTGAGGGAAACCCTACAGCATGACCTTTAATCTGCCCTCACTATATAAGAAGGAGAGTTCTAAAAACATGCATGAACAGCAGAGCTATGACGACGGTCCTTGCTGCAGAACATCTATGTAAAAATGCACAATCTGTTGCTATTATCTTTGCAGTCTCTACGTATTTATCGCGTGCATGGAAGAAAAGAGAATTTGCCATGAGGATAGTGCTATAACCTTGTACCGAGAGCTGTCTTGTTTTAATACTGAGACCTGTTTTGGAATGTTAATCTCGTTTTAGTGCATTTGTTCTGTTATTATGTAGTGGGTTGTACAACTTTTATGGAATTTTATTTTCTAAATAAAGTTTGAGAAGAAGCAGAATACTAAGTTGCAAAATTTCAAAACATAAACGTCGAGTGGTATCAAATGGGTAGGAACTGTACAATGGGCAGGATCAGCTTGTGCTGCTGCTTTTCCAAGCTGCAAGCAATGCACAGAAGGGTCAGTGATTTCCACTTGGGTGCATTGGCCATTCCTCTGCTCCGGTTTCAAAGAGGTGCAGCAGAATGGCAAGGGGCTTGCTAACATTTGTGAGTGCATCTCTGCTGTGAATACCGGATGCATTCACAAATGCAGGACCGATCCTCTCCCGCATCGACCCCCTCCATGCACCTCTCACCCCAGGCCCAGCGTTGATCTATTGTTCACTGGTAGAAAAAGGAATTCAGAATGGTGCATCTATGACACACACTATTACAGGCCTTTTATCAATTCAGGTTCACACATTCCTGCAAAAGTCCATGTGCAAAGGGAAAAAGACTTGTGTGACTCGTCCCCAAATAACATAGGGCCCGATTCATGGAATTAGTAGCACTGGTGCAAAGTGGCTTTGCACTGGTGCAAAGTGACCTTGCACTGACAACAAGCACCCTGATGCATAGAGTGGTGCAAAGTGTATTTTTGAATGAAAAAAACTTTTTCTTGCACTGCTCTGTGAATCAGGGTGTTTGTTGGCAGTGCACCAGTGCCAAGTCACTTTACACTGCGGGAAAGGTTCCATGAATCAGGCTCATAGTGTCAAGGACCAATCACAGCAAGTGATGCAGCAGAACACATGTCTTTACTGTACTGAGGCAAATTGCAAATCTATGAGCCCAAGTCTTAATACAGTCAAACTGAAAGATGGGCCTCATTACGGGTCCGGCAGTAACCCTGCCGGTGCTACCGTATGATTGCCGACAGACCCGTAATAATTTACCTGCATCTGACTTCCCGGTGCCACTGGCTCATTATGAGTCCGGCGGCCCGGGAAATCAGGCGCCAGCAAATTTTAAGTCCCACCGGGACCGTTTCTAACAGTGCTTCCGTGAGCAGTCGGCCTTCCATGGCCACTGCACCCGGCAGGGTCAGATCTGTCGGGCACAGCGGCCACGGCCGGTAGGCTCCAAGTTTGCCGATCCGGAAACAAGGGTGCCGGTGAGTTTACCGGTAAACTCATACTGAAGCCCATAATCTTGCGAACAGAAAGATGTGTTCTCACAGTTGCTTCTCTGGGTGGGGATCATTTTAAAGAGCAAAAAAATCAGAATTAGGAATAGGGCACAGGAAATAAAAAGAGGACTTGGAACATCTGCGAAGTGTCAGAGATCTGTCTGTTGTAAACCGTACATCAAGGCTCAAGACTGTGTATGGATGGGTAGGAAATTCTCTCTGCGCATTCTGACCCAAACCATGCAAAGCATTTACCCCCTCCTCCATGCCCGCCTCCCCGCCCCTGCAACCCTCCTCTCTTCCCCTCCTCCCTCTAAGCAATTGTGTTACTTGGCAAGTTCTCAAACTTTCACTTAGCTTGTGTAACCTAACATGGCGCTAAATCAAGTTCCTTGCTTATTAAAAGTGTGTGCAATGCTCTGACGCTCATCCAAGTAGAAGCTTTAACTCTTTCCTTCTCTTCTTTCCTTTCCTAACAGCCCTCCTGCTAACACAAGGTAAGACCCGCTTCGTGGCTACACTGTGACCTGAATGCCATTGCTCTCTTTATACTAGATCAGGCTTCTGCAACCTTTGGCTTTACAGATACTTTTACTACAATTCCCATTGGCCCTAGCCAGCAGAGTCACTGCGGGGGAATCATGGGAGTCGGAGTCCAAACATCTGGAGAGGTGCAGGCTGCAAGCACTCCATCCTATATCATAAACACCCTTCGAAGACGCTAGTATATGTGTACATTATTCAAAGCACTGAAGGGGCACAGAGGTGTGTTGTTGATAGAAAACAGTACATAGAGTGCAGAACTCTTTTGCGTACAAATCCTTTTCCTTGAACCATATGCTTTCTCACTCAACCCACTGTACTGATATGCTTTCCCATAATGCATTAGCCTACATAGTGATACTGGGAACCAATACAGTGCATACAGTTCAATATGGCTTGTATGTATCATTCTTGTACACGGAAACGCACATCCAATATGTATTAAATGTAAACCAATGTATTTGATATGCAAAGTAATATGGGTAACAAAGACCAATATATATCCTGATTATGGCAATTTAATGTTGGCCTGTTTGGTCTTTTATAGCAAGCAAAACATGCATGATGAAATAATAAAAATAATAACTTAAAATACAAGGGAATTGCCTTTCCAGTGTCCGCTGCCACTGCTAGAAGCCTGTCGGATGCATTCTGTATGTTCCAGAACATTCCCCAGAAAGAGCCCGACTGCTTCCGGGTCACGGGTCTGATTCTTTCATCCAGATTCCAATGCGGTGACCAACATGGTAGCGCGACCCCCAACGGAGTTCTGCGTCCTGCTACTGCCTTTTCCTAACCGTCCGCCATCTGCATAAATCCAGCCTCCCCCTGGGAATCACTGGATGGAAGATTCCGTGCATGCTGCCAGAACCCGGAACTCGGGTTGTGTTTCTCACTGGGGTTCCCACAGCAGGTAGCGACCCTCCCATCCTCGAGGCCCAGGCCAGAAAGCTATGGATGCAGGGGGAGGCCAGAACCCCTTTTTGTCTGGAACTCTCCATCCCTCTGTGGTGGCCATCGGCATGGTGATAGGCCGCCCTTTCTAATGGTGTGTGTCTCGTGCAGGGGTGTTGCTAGGTCTGGAAAAGACCCGGGGCTATGCTAATGTTGGAACTGTCAGGACTCGGGGCTAGCTAGCCTTTTGGTTGTAGGCTCTGAGATTCTATCCGGGGCTACAACCAAAAGACCAGGGGCTATAGCCCCCTTAGCCCCCCCCTAGCAGCGCCTCTGGTGTCGTGCTTTTGTTGTTGCATAAACATTGCAGCAAAACCATCACCAAGACCGTATTACATTGGAATGGTGCATGTGTACCAAAGTTCCTGCAAAGTACTTTGTGCGTAAAACAACTTTGCGCCTACCTGCACACAAAAGTATGTTTTGCACGTTCAGTGTATTCATGGAATTCTAACCGCAAAGTAACCCTAGGCCAGAGGTTTTCAAACTGTGGGGCACGCCACCTCTCCCTCTCCCTCTGGGGGGCGCAAGATCTCGGCCTGAAATTCTTTAAAATAATGTTTTTTTTTAAATGGAGGAAATGGGCAGGGGTGGCTCACAGGGTCGGATTGGAGCATAAAACTGTCTCGGGCACCAATGAAAAAGTGGCCCACGGTTGCAAATGGCAATTCATTTCTTTAGTGACAGACTGTTTGAATAGTACCCAAGAGGGTGTTTTTTGTTAACATGTAAGCAAAGTGTGATAATTAAAGAATATTTATTCAGCAGGAATGCTCAAAACTACTAGCTGCATAGTGCAGTAACTCATCAAACTGGCCCACATTGGCCAGAAGTGGCAAATTTTGATCCAAAAAAAACTGGCCCACACTAGCATTTTTAGTTTTTGGTTCAGGCTTTGCTCTATTGCTAGTCCAGTCCGAGCCTAGCGGCTCATCCATAATGGGCGAAGGGGCGTTGACCAAGTGGCCCCCTCGCCCATAATGGAAGAGCCGAGAAGCCAGCCCAGTGAAACACTGAACACTCCCTCAGCTGCTTTTTCCAGTGGCATGAGTGCTCCTGGGCTGGCTGAACTGTCAAAGGGAAACACTGTTTCCCTTTGACAGTTCAGTTCCCAGCCGCACATGCTCACTGAGCCATGCAAGGCTGGGGGCGGTTTTGCTTCGACAGCCTTGTATAGCTCATTGGAAATGCTCGCTGGGAAATTGCACGTCTGTATGTGCGAGGGGGAGCTCCTGCACCTCCTTGCACATGCAGACAGAACAACCTGCAGCAAGGCGTTTCAGCACCCACATGCAGGGCCCTGCAGGCATGATGCAGGAGCTGGAGCGTTGGTGAGGAAACTTCAGGACAGGGGCAGAAGGTATGTTTATGTTAATTTATTTTGTATTTTAATGTGTATGAATGTGTGTATGCTTGTGTTATGAGTGAGTGTATGGTTATGGGTGCTCATGTGACTGATAGAGTGATTGCTGTGTGTGTGTTTGTTTTGGTCAGTTGAGCTGGTTTTGGCGAGTGGGGGCATTTAAAAATGCCTTTGTTGCACAATTCCCCTACCCACCTGCCAAAATCAGCTCTCCTTCTGAGGCGCTGTGGAGCCCAGGGGACAGGGTTGGTATTTACTTACTGGACATCTACCGTAGATGTCCAGTCAAAAATACTATGCTTTCCCTCTGGGCCCCCAAGCGCCTTGAATACACACATGATCATGTTGATTGTGTTAGGCACTGTGGGGCCAGGGGACAGGGATGGTATCCTTAATGGACATCTATCATAGATGTCCAGTAAAAACGATAATCCCTGCCCTCTGGCCCCCCAGCACCAATTGCAAACTATTTCTTTTTTTACTGATGTCTTTTTAAAGTATGCTAAAATGCAACATTTTAACCCATTATTTTATTTTTAAACCACGGGGGGGGGACCCCCAAACTCCCTTGATTGGTTTAGGCTCCCTCGCTATGCTAGGTCACTAGGGCATATCTGGGGGACATATTTATGCCCCTTCACTTAAAAAATTCACCAGTCGCAACTGGCCCTGGGACTGTGCTGGGGGCAGGGGCAGGGTGGGGGAGCCCAGGGACTGTGGTGGGAGCAGGATGGGCGGGAACCATGGGATAGTGGTGGGAGCAGGGGTGGGGGAGAGCCCAGGGTCTGTGGTGGTGTGGGGAGTGCCCAAGGCCTGGGCAGGAGTTGGATGAAGGAGCCCACAGACTGTGATGGGAGCATGTGGGGGAGCCCAGGGACTATACTGGGAGTAGGGTGTGGCCACAGCGCACAATAGTTCGTAGCCATTTGGACTTACTGTCCATTTGGTATTTTTGGGGCGGCCCGGCCTGCCCACATTTTGCTCAGGGAGGGGCCGAGGCCTATAGATTTTGAAGACCACTGACCTAGATGCAAAGAAAATAGAGTAGTGCCCAGAACGCCCATGACATGCCATCAAGCAAACCAAAACCAGACACATATACCAACCTTTGCACCTACCGTATTCCTACCATCAAGCAGCCTGGTAATACTGCAGGCTGTCCCCCCACAACCAAGGCAGCACCCCAGCTACACTGCGTACGAACCCCCATAACCCAAAACTGCACCCGATAATCTGCATACCATTTCTTGTAACTGAAGTTAGCGCCCAGTTAACCTGCGTACGAACCCCTTTAATTCAAGGCAGAACCCCGTTAATCTGCATACGATCACCCCTAACACCAACCGGCACCTCAACTACGTGCCGTCTCCCCCAAATTGCTATGTTTAGGTTACCTTTGCTTTTTGGATCCTCCGCACATAGTGCTTTACGCCTCCATTCATGTGGCGGTGAGTACAGAAGGGGTGCGTGTGGCTTTTCCCATTCAAATCCATGAATACGGGTTGGTCTGCGCTCGACTGGGTGTGCGATTTCTTTTCGTGGCCCGTTCCCTTAAGACGCCCACGTTATTCCTTGTTCTTCTTCGTTTTGGCGGGAGAATGGGGAATATGCATGTTTCGCCCCCTATTTATTTCTTTGTTTAGGCCCGTCCCACACTTTGCATGGAGTATTGCGCAAAGCGTTCAACTGCGCGTAAACACGTTGACAAACCGACGCAGAGTCCCGGAAATGTACGCAAAGTCCGATCCATGAATCAGTGAATGGATTTTTGCGCACTGAAAAGTGTGCAAAGTTACTTTTCAGCGCACACAAAAATTCCATGAATCAGACCCTATGTCTGTTCAGTCCATACATAGCCTGGTTAAATCAATTACCTCAATAGAGTCATTGTGCCTCGAAAAAAACTTTGTAAGATGTAATGAAATATTTATATCATATGATTTCACAAAAGATGTCATGTAAATATTATTGGATTTTATTAATACAGAAGTAAAACAAAAATGGATCTTAGACATTACAAATTTACAAATGTCATTGGCAGGATGCCTCTGCCATGTAATTCTAGGCACCCCTAAGTTTGTGATGGTCTAATGGGAAAGTGGGATAAAAGGAGGGACGGGGAATGTGTTTTGTCATTATGGTCCGAGATTGCCCATAATCCCATCATTTCAGTGCACTGTTTAGAGAATTGTCCAGTAGGGGGCACTGTGATATCAATCAAACACTCATTGTTTCACCAGGCTCTGCATTTCCCGAACCCTTATTAATAACACCTTTTTTAAGGACTACTCATGACACCTTGCAATGTATCTGGCCTTGAATCTCTGTACTACATGTCCTATGCAGCAAAAACTAAAATCTTAATTTAAGAACTCAGGAAAAATGTAGTAAAATAAAAAACTGAAGAAAGGCAAAAATGCTTACAAAATGTAGCTGAACAATTTGAAGTCACCTAGCCGTATTGGGATTAATTTCATGTCAGGCTCCAAAGAGAGAGGACTATGCGGATGGCAGCTCATCGTCACTACCAGTGTCCTCTGGAGGACCATCGCGGGTGCCAAAGTGCCCTGGACACATCTCCATCCCAAACAGGCATTTGTGCTTTGAGACACAGGGGCACTCACATCTTCATGGTGTTTGGATGTTATCCCCCTCTCTGGGCCTTGCACATGCTGATGCTGCCTTCGTGCTCCCAAAGGGTCTGGAGCACCAGAGTCCGGACCAGAGGGAGAGAGGACTGTCACTGCATGGAAAGTTACGTTTAATTAAGCAATATGACCCGAGCGGCGGGGGCATTACCGACTCGGGTAATGCCCTGGGGCCCCTTAACGAAGGCCGCGGGGCATTACCTGAGTCGCTAATGCCCCCGCCGTGAGGGTCATATTGCTTTTAGTACCCCGGCCCGCATTATATGCGTGACCGGGGCACTAAAAGCATTTTTTTCTGTCCCGAAAAGCCGCGGCGTTTCGGGACAGAAAAAAAAAAAAAAACGACCAAGAAAATGGCCGCCGGGAAAGGGAAAATGGGAGTCCGTTATCTCTTTCCATGGCGGCCTTCGGGAGCGGACGCGCTGGGAACACAAGTGTTCCCAGCGCGTCCGCTCCCGAAAAAAAAGAAGCAGAAGGTAAGTGGGGTTGGGAGGGCGGGGAAGGGGGAGAAAAAAAAAACAAAAACGTACCTTTGTCCCTGCCAGGGGACGATAGAAGCCTCCAGCTGTGTGGAGGCGCGGAGTCTCCACACTGCTGGAGGCTGCCATCATCCCCCACCAGGGACGCAGGAGTAAGAAGGTAAGTGGGGTGGGGTAGGTAGGAGAAAAGGAAGGAAAAAAAAAAAAGCTTACCCAAGTCCCCAGCGGGGGGCAGAGGCAGCCTCTCAGCCGTGGGGAGGCTCGGAGCCATCCCCGCCGAGGACAAGGCAGCTGGAGTCCCGGCCGAGAATCCTTCGATTCTCGGCCGGGTAAGGACCCGGCGAGAGCCAATCAGAATGCGTGTTGCATTCTGCTTGACTCTCGCCGGGTACTAAAAAAGAAAACAAACCGTTTTTATTGTCAATGCTGATGTGTGTGCTTGTGTGAGACCCATTATGTATATTTGAAATAAGTGAACATGTGTGCATGTTTGCCGGTGGATGCACCCACGGCATAGTTTTATTTTATAGTGGCATACTAGGGTACATTTGGCACAGTCAGCATAAATATTAATATTTATAATATTATATATTATAATATTATTTATTTTGATTGTGTAGGGCTACCATAAATTGCACACATGCGACATGAAAATGTTGTCACAGTGGCATACGGCCTTATTTTAGGCAACCAACATGAAAGTGTGTTTATACAGTGCCATAATTGGCATATATATCGCGCTCTGAAACACTTGTGTATGAGCGCGATAGAAAAAAAATATCAATCAATCAATATTGGAACCCATACCAAGCATGAAAATGTATTCGTATAGTGTCAATGCAGGCATATACCTTCCACAGCAAGCATGAACATTTGTACCGTGCTAAAAGTGGCATATGTCAAGACCAGCCAGCACGATCAGGTGTTCTTACAGTGGCAATACTGTACTGGCAGCATGAAAATGTTTTTAAAGAATCATGCTAAAAATAATGGGCATATCCACCAAATGAAATGTTTTACAGTGGCAGTGGAATATGTTTGGGCACAGTTAGTCCTAAAATGAATTTTCCATTGAACACAGAGGGCCTGAAAATGTGATGCAAAATGATACTCTGTGCTGTTAGTGACCTGGCATATATTCATATTCCCAAGCAACTACTCTCTTTTCCTCAACCTCTCACTTTTTCTCAATGCACCCACACTCTCCTCCTTGTTTCCACTCTCAGTCTTGCTTACCAGCCATCACTGGCACCTTTTCAAGCATCCCCTCGTGCACCCTGAGCACATTGCCTCTGGCTTTCGCTTCACTTGTGCCCCTTCATTTTTCTTTCATCTTTGCTCTCTCCCATCCTTACCCTCACTTGTACCCTCCCACCTCCCCACTCTCTTTGTCACCCTCTCTCATTGGCATCTTTCTTTTCCCGTGCCATCATTCTCTGTTCCCACCCTCTCGCTCCCCTGTATCCCCTCTCACAACTTACTTTTCCCTTTTGCGCTCTCTCTTTGCTACCTGAGGCCGGTAAATGAAAATGCCAAAACTAGTGGAGTTGCTGTTGCTTGATTTGTTGTTGGTGGCGGGCATTTAAATGTATCCATAACATTTGTAACAACAAGCTGCATGCATGCATCACACGACGACTAAGAGAACATTTATTTTTCTCACAGGATGGTTAAGAGCGATCTCAGGCTTTACCCTGTACATTATGAGATGCTGGGTCTGCCCAGGCATTTTGACCCACCACACTTTCCATTCTGAACTGTTTAGAGTGGGAAAATAAAACTGCAAAGACAGTATAAAAATACAGCATGGCATTACATAGAAACCCATGGTGAAAGTAACCATCTGCAAACATCTCTATACACAACTCCCCGACTGAAACAACAAAGGTTACATAACGGGGTGCATACCACCCGAAGACTCGTGTCTGTACTAAATGTCCCTAAACTGCGCAGCAGCGCGCCACAGGTAAAGCAACACAACTCTCCACACTCCTTAAACACCAATTTACTTTACCAACATGGAGCACACATTAACCACTGCTCCAGATAATTGCCAAAATATAGATAAATGTACACACCACAGAGCACCCTATCTTTTGAAATCTGTACACATAAACATTGCAAGAAAGCAACCTTTCCTACTCCTAAATTAGTCCCATGCCCCGCTTCCGGCTGATCCAGGAAGTCCACGAAAGCGTGAAAATAATAGACTCTGCTCTACAAGATTCAATAGCATAGCATAACAGGACACAGGAAAGATTTTCACTCAGTCTCCCGTGGTGCAGTACTCTGGACAGCCCAGGCCACTTTGGTGACTGGCAGCAAAAGGGGAAGAACATTAATGTTGGTTCTGCTGAGGCCATTCCTCTTTTAATAAAAGAGAGGACATTATTTGCCCAGGATCACACACTTTGGCTTAACAGTGAACCTGGGATGTTAAACCACTGTCAGCTGGTCCACATCCATTTACATTATACTATTACCCATGTAATACGTGGTACTTCTGTACTTGCCAACATGCCTCATTCCATTTGGGAGGTGCTAGTTCCGTTCTGGTTTTAACTTTGCAATCTGCGACTGGTTTCCAGATTATAAACCTGGGCTGGACTCGTTGCTGCAGTGGAGCATGTTGGCATGTATGTGGTGCTACGATTCGAGTGTCTGAAGAGTCAGTGAGCAGCCATAAGCCATGTCCTGGGAAACTGACTAGAACGCATCAGCCCTACATTTTCTGGCCATGTCACCTGATTTAGCAAGAGTTAGTCTAGAATTACATACAGCTTTAAAAGGCCTTGATGTAAGCAAATCAATGTGACCAACTGTGATGTTGCCGATGTGAAAAACGTTGTTCTCATTTATTAGGTGGGCTGTGCGAGGTATGGTGACAGACAGCACCTGCAAGTCGTTCTATATCCCACCCTAATCAACAACACATCTCTAAACACAGCACCCCCACAGAAGCAACACAGGTTGCACATGGAATGCACGCCACCAGAAGGCATGTGTCCACACTAAATCGCCCTAAATAGTACACTAGCACACCACAGATGCACAAACTCAATCCTAAACACTCCGCAAACCCCACTCAAGCAGACGCCAGGATCACACAAACAAGTTACGTCACCACCCTGGAGCTCTCATTAGCTACTGCTCCAGAAAACTCACAGAATAAATAAAATGTACAAACCCAGAGAGCCCCGTATTCTCATATATGACACATCAACATTCTTGCAAAGCAACCTTGTGCTGCTCCTAAATTATCCCTATGCCTCACCAAGAAACAGTGAAAATGGTGGGCTGTGTGCTATACAAGACCCAGTAGAACAGGGCCTAGCATGGAGTTCCACTCACTCTCCTGTGGGGTCGTACCCTTGCTGTCTCTGCTTAGGGCTGTCCTCTCTACAAGATGGGATTATATTACTGGGCCAGGAAAACACACGTTGGTCATACAGTGAAGCTGGGATTTTAACCCATGCTACAGTTTAATCTCTTGAACACACACATCCCAAGCTCCACCTGGCACAAATATTTACATTTTGTGTTTCACAGACTACAACAATACTGTCTTATAGAGCAGAACTATCAGGTTTCCAATGGCAATGCATGAGGCGGTTATCCAGTCCTGCTTTTGCTTGGAATTTTGGTACTTGTAGTTTTCTTATATTTCAAATGGGAAAGAAAAAACTTCAAGTCCCAGAATCCAAAGGGAAAACACAGGACTGCATGCCCACGGGAAATTTCAGACATATGATAGTTAATGTGCAAAATGCACACATCTCCGATTAAAGCACCTTTACAATATGAAAATCCTTGGAGAAAATATGTTGAACCAAAATAATATTGTATCTTTATTTTCCACATCCTGAATAGAAAACAAAGTCAATGGACGAAAACTTATACAAGCCTGAAAAATATCCCTTTTTTTCACCACTGTAGCAATGTCTCTTAAATGACATTTGTCACAAAGTTCCTGCATGGGGTTATTATTTGCCTATCCATATAAAGCAACCCTTTTTTTCCATCATGACAAAACTTTGAAAGTGTTGCTTTAAGTACCCTGTAAGTGTTTACCTGTTTGCTAGGTAACAAGCCTCCGAAGGGTCTTTCATATGGAAAATGCCTCCACACGCACGTGCAAATGGCGTGCTGGCTATAACAGAAAGGAGGACTTGCAGGTCTTTAAGAGGCTGCAGGCAGCCCGGTCCAGGACGCTGCGTGTGGCCTTGCATGACAATGGCTCTCAGCCTGAGCCTCACAGTGTGTGTTTATTTGGGATTGGGAGGACAAGACGTTCTGCTCTCATGTGCATACATTTTCTTTTTTGTGACTAGTGCCAAGCTGGGCAGGGACTGTCAGTCAGTAAGCCACGTGCCTCTCTCCAGGGGTGTTGTTAGGTCTGGAAAAGATCAGGGGCTTAGCTAATGGCGGGATTGGCGGGACTCGAGGCTAGCTATAGCCTTTTGCTTGTAGCCACTGAGCATCTATCCGGTGCTACAACCAAAAGACCAGGGGCTATAATCCCCTCACCTCGCCCCTAGCAACGCCTCTGCCTCTCTCCCTCGAGTGCGGCCACTCCGGGCGCACCAACTAACATGGAGCCCCCAAGTGATGTAGCGTCCTTGAATAAAACATTTTAAAAAACGAACTACAAGCAACACATTCTGGTGCACGAGCGGCCAACCTTACTAAAAAATGGCCGACTCTGCACGGAAGTGGTAGAGTGGGAATGTCGGCGGAGCGCTGGGGTAAGGGAATAGAACAATTTACCATTCAATAAGCAATTGACCAAAGTTTGCCAATCCACCATCAAAGGCTGTGATGTATTTAGTTTCTAAGACTTGGCAAGTGTCACACTTGCTCTGTTCCAAATAAAACGTAGGGCTTGGCAGTTTGCACTGCATTAGCCTACAAATGGAGAGGACAGCGTTCTCACTCGCCCACCTCGTTCACTCGGATCTATTTTAGTGGTCGTGTTAGGTTTATACAGTATTTGTTACTCAATCTAAGACCTATATCTTTCCAGTTTTGGAGCATAAAGGCGGGTGGTGTAATAAAGTAGTGTTGTGTTTTATATGGTGTCACGAAGGTGGCGTGGTAGGCAAACGTCTGGGGGAGCTCTGACCCTTGCTCCTCCAAACAGGTCCATCCCTGTTTTGGAGCATCCCTGTACATCTAAAACCATTAAAGACCACATTGATACCCTTGCTCTGCCCCTTGCCATTTTCTGCAACCTCTCCTTTGCCTCTGGATCTTTCCCCTTCCCTCTGGTGAACCGAACTGGAGAAGTAATTTCCTTTCATTTGTGCCTTTCATTTCATTTCATGGCACAACTGAAAGGAAATTAGTTCTCCAGTTCGGTTCACCAGTCCTTTGGGTTCTGCGCTCTGTGGTCTCCCTATTTCTTCCCAGGATTCCTAACTTGGCTGCACAAGGCTTTGGGATTGTCCTTGATTTCTTTAAAGTCTTCTGGCCTCTATTCTGGCTATTTTGGCAGATGTTTTTCCGTCACCGGCAATATGTGGTGAGCAGCGTTCAATAGTCTCCCTTATCTGGTAATTACCCCTGTACACAGATGGGAACACATGGTATTCTTGCCACATCTCGATATAACCATGTGCCCTAAGAGCCTAGATTGTGTTCCTCGCCAGTGAACAGGACAGTTACATGATTGCGCACACCAGAGTTAGAAGAAAGAACCGCAAGGGCTGCGAAGGAATCCACATCACAGGCTTCAAGTACAGGAATGAGCTGATGGTCTTCCACTCACATTGTAAAAACCATGTTCTTCTGGATTGGCTGTGAATGGTTTAAAGGGCCGGGGATAGAGCTTTTAGTTCTTAGGCGCAGTGCGGACGAAGCCTCCTCTTGCCTAAACTCTGCCGCTCTGGTTTCCCTGACCGATGGACCCACTGGTTCCCTCGCCAGCTCGATGCACTGGTATGCTGCCACTTGGTCTGATGTATTGAACCTTTTGGAGGGCTTCTCTGCTTCTGTCTCCGGCGGTGCTGCCCTATTGACCATTGTCAATATTGTGGGATCATTGGAGTCGCCGCCCAAAACATCTGAAGGGCGCAGGCTGCAGACACCTGTGCTATACCATTCATGGCAGGCTTGGAAAAATGCAAGATTTTAATTGTGGAGAGGCAACAGAGAGCCTTTCCCTGTTGCCTCACGACACCCCCACCCTCTCCTAACCCTTGCAAGAAATCCTGCACCCTTCCCCAACCCCCTCGCTCTGTCTCCACTTACCTGCTGGACCAGAGCATTGTGCTCCAGTCCAAGCTCTCGGGTCCACCCATGGGCCCCCGCCGCCATACTAAGTCCCTTTTCTATTTACTATGGTGGTGGCCATCTTGATTTTTTTTTAACTGGAGATTGGGTTTATGCAATACACCTGGATCCTGTCTCCTGAAAAAGCATTTCTTTGCACTCTGGATGAACCACACTTGGGGGGGGGGGGCGTACAAGACACGGGTTGGTGGTCCATTACCAGCCCTGTTTTATCCTCAATGTACCTATTGATCTGGTCGACGACCACCCACTCAAGGACTTTTAAGGAATGTAACTCGCTACGGTACCATTTAACAAGCTACTGAACCATTTATCAGTTTTACATAGTCTTGGCCTAATCAAATAACTCTAGTGATGGTAAGGGAGGCCTGTGTACACATTAAAACTTTAAAATAATGACACTGCAAAAGACACTTTTCAAATATTGAATTTCAAAGCAAGACTATAACCATTACACCGTTTGGAAATGTGTACTTTCAGCCAAGATTCTTTATATTGCAACTACCTAGAAAGGTTTCACAGGCAAGGTAATACATGTCTGTGAAATTTCTGAGATGTCCTTTATGTTAGAAAATTTCTGATTCGATATGCCTTTAGGTAGCAGTGGAGTCATGTTGATTCTCTCCTTAACTACAATGAAAGTGCCTAGGGTCAAACCAATAAGTCACCCAACTCAACCACAGTGCCAACAGTGCCAGTTATTTCCTTGATGCACCGACTGGAAGGGTCAGTGGTAGAGCAACATTTCTCATTAATATTTTGCATGCAGCTATGTTCCTTGGGGCAGAAATTGGGTCTTTGATGAGAGACTACAGGAAGGCAACCCACACTGGACTCCCCTCAATTGTAAGAGAAGTGAAAACAAAGGTGAGGTTTGTGAGATTACAGCCAATTAGGTGTAGGAATGTTCCTTTATGTTTCCAAGCAGTTGGCCACTAAATTTGAACATCTTCAGGGTCGCAGTCTCTTCCCAGACAAGAGAAAGTTTCTTATCTTAGTCAGTGGAGGACCGATAATAGCTTCCAGAGCAGGTTTACCTGATTGCTGACACCATCAGGTAAATGGCTGCTGCTGTCTGAAGACAGATCTGGGAGCATGGAAAGATCTAGCAACAGCCGGGAGTGATAGACATCAGAGGGGCAGGGGAGGAAGAGATTAAGGAAGCTGTGGAGTTGGCGGAGGAGAGATGAGGGGTTTGATGATGAAAGAGAAGGCCACAACCAAAGGTAAGTTTGGGAGTAGGAGGGACTGGGCAGGGACAGAGAGTGAAGGATCTTAGTTATCTAAGAAGAGTATGGTGGTCCAACACCGTCCAGCAAAGTCTCTGGTGAAAGCAACAACTGGAGATTAAAAGCAGAAGAAGAGACAAGGAAAACGAAGGAAGGAAATGACAAAGAAGGTGGGTAGAGAGTGAAGGGGCAATTTCTATAGAGAACACTAGCAAGGGGAAGAAAAATGTTGAGGAAAAGGGGTTTAAACCTGCCTTGATTCTATATTCTATTTTTGATTCTTGGGCCAATCTCCCCTTAGTATTGCCAGTGTATTCCACTCTGCCACTTGTGGTGCCGACATTACCTGCTCTTCCACTCATGTTGCCGGCAGTGCCCGCTCTTCCTCTTGTGTTGCCTGTGGTGTCTACTCTTCCCCCTGCGTTCTTTCAGGGACATTCTCCCCCTCTGTGTCCACCACATTCATATGTTGCCTGATGTGTCCTCTCCCCACTGTGTTGCGGGAGCAACCTGTTCCTCCCTCTGTTTCATGTGGAGCGCTCTCCCCTCTCTGTGTAGCTAGAGGTACCCGTTCCCCTTCTTCTGGAAACACGTGTCTGGGGTTGCTGATGGTACTCTTGTTTAGAGGAGAATTGCCATAGCATTTCGGCGTTGGACTGCCCTTGTGGGTGGGACAAACACTGATATGCAAATGGATATTTCTCTTCTGTGAAGGGTGCAGGGAGCTAAAACGTGGTTGTAGACCTTCCCGAGTGGAAGGAATTCCATAGATCAGGGTATTTGACACATGTTTGTTCTCAGTAGAGGGGCACCCACACACCTGTGTAGCATCCTACCATGTAACTCTGAACCCCTTAGGCAAGTCCCCTCATATAACGTAATGAGAATGACCCCCCCCCCGCCCCTTTCCTGGTTAATGGCAGCCTCTTTGATCCAATTCAGGGAGCAGAGCAGGGCTGTCTCCTGCGGGAGGCTTACCAGCAAACCGTCTTTTAAAAATGCAGGGCATGTTTGTACAAGATGTGTGGGGTAGTGAAATATACTGCCAAGGCCTGCCTGTCTGGGATTTCCAGTAGGTGCGGTGAATTCAGAGACCAGCTCTGGCCAGTGTGGTGAATCTACAGCCCGGGCATTTTCCCTTCAAAAGCTGGGAAATGTTGAACGTGGGGGCCACCACTGATTGGTTTTCCCCCATGCATGTGTTGGGCCTGTTGCATTGCCTTATCAGAACATATCGACGAAGATGACTGTCCAAAAATGGATTGAAGGAACCATGTTGAAGAAGTCTCATAACTTGCTGAGGCCACCTAAATGCAACGCTGCGCCTGGCACCTTTAACAACTGCACGTCCAGTCTTCCAGGCTGAAACTCTGACCCATGCTCATCTCCCTTTCAGAAGCAGCGGAAATGAAGTCTCAAACAGTACTACTTTCATTGCTTGACAGCCCCGGTCAGGGGTTTGACCTGACTGCTGGGAGTCGTGACCCGTAGGAACTGAGACTATCTGCGGCTGGCGGCACCAGAATCCTGCAGCTGTATAGTGAAACCAGCGATGGGTGTGTTGTATTCCTTGAAGTACAAGAAATCTTCTCAACTGATCTTCACTGCGGAAAGCTGCGCCACTGTCACCAGAATACAGGAGCAATGACTCACCGGTTGACCTCGCCATTCCCTGTGCACCTCTATCCTAAGTGCACTGAACCTATGTGAAGCATTTAAACTTTGCTCTTGCCTGGACATCTACTGCATCTCTGTGATAAAGTGATATATCCTGAGGCCTCAGCCTCTTCTCCATCACCACTAGCAATAAGGGAGCAGCAATGGCAGAGAGAATGCCATTCACATGGGTCGGGGACAGTACAACACCATTCACGTAGGTTAACCACACAACAGCGATTACCTCTAGACTGGGTTTTCCATCTTCAGACTTTGCCTTCAATGAGTTGACACAGGTGCTGGATTATTCCACATGGGGTTTAATTAATATGATTGCTGATAGCATGATCCTAGCCCGAGAGCAGCAGGAGGGAGCCAGCATTATACATGGCATTTTTCACAGTCGTGCAGTACCGTTGGTGAAGGGCGAGAGTTTTATCCGGCCGGCAGGTATTTTTGAAAGAGCCACATTTTTTAGGGTTTTGCAGAACTGGAGGATGATGAGGGCATTTGGCGCCACTGCCAGGATTGACTTCCAGATGACCAGGGCAAGGCAGGAGAGTCCTCTTTCTACAGGCTATCTTACACTCCACCCTTTTGATGGTTTGCTATATGAGGTGCAAGAGCCTCCAGAGGTGTGGAGTATGGCCGCCAAGTAAGTTGGTGTTCCGTTTGAGACTGCTTTGTTGGTGATACATGCAGTATTGAATATGATCCTGGCTTTTAGTTTGTCCTGGATTACTCGAGTTATGGAACAAGGTTTATGACAAGCATTGCCGGGATTGGAAAGTGGTGGATTGTCCGGTCCTGAATGATCTTGTCCGGAGGCGCTGCTGAACCCCACAGACCCCTCAAGATGGCTGATCAACAACTGGTAGTATACACAGTTGAAACCAAACATCCTCAAGGGAAACGGGAAGTGGAGAAAATAATAAACAACAGATTCCCTTCTTCATGTGAAATGGACATCTGCAGAAAATGAGAAAACAAACAATGTTACATTTGTTTCATACACTCTTATCCCCTTCAAAACTCCTCCACCTCCCTAAAATGAAAGCTGTGGCTGCTTTCCTCCTTGAAGAGCTGGGAGGACTAATTTCCCAATAGGATGTTGGTTTTCTAAATCTTTTTGATTGCTGAACTGTCTCTCTTAACTGTAGTTGCAGCTTACTGACAACCTTCTCTTTAAAAATAAAAATTGAGTTCACAGTAAAGATGTATTTCCTTCCTTGGTATTTCTCTTATGAAGTTAGTTTAGTTAACCTTTCTGTCACTCTTGCTTGGGATTAACTACAACTTTAAGATAGTCTCTTACCATTGTTAATAGTGTTCTACTTGTTCCAGAAATCCTTGGATGCAAGCGGAACAAAGAAAAAAATGCTATTTATATTCGCGCATGCACGATTCGAGAAACGCTACTCTTCAACAGGCTTCTTTTCAAGTCACAAGAAAGGAACACTATTCTTGATCAGGCGCGATACTGCGCAACCGTCGTCGTTAAACATAACTATTCAATAGAAGCAGCACGCATGCTCAACCTAAATCAATCAGTCTTATGTTTCTGGACATTAACACCCAAGCGTGCACAGTCAATGGCTTAAGAAATTAAACAAATCCTTTCTTGACGTGAAGAACGAAGCTGAAATGCTCCCTTGCCTTTTTTTTTAACAGTTACTTGAGTGCTGTGCTTCTGAGCATTAGCACGCATGCGCACACAGTCAATAGCTTATGAAGTCAAAACAAACGCTTTTCTTAAACTGAAAAATGAGAGCGGAAGCGCTCCCTTGCAGTCTTGAACAATTATTGGAGAAATCACTAAAAACTTAACTAAATACTTATACACCTAGAAACGAACTGTAAATACATGGAAGTCTCGTCTCAAATTAATTTTCAAAATACAAGCTTTGATTGCCCAAAGAAATGCAGCGCTCCCACCAGGATGTCAGGTTTTCTTGTCCCACGCTGTGCTGAATTTTCAGGATAATCTTGCTGGATAAATCTTCTGGAAAGTTTCTGAATTGGGCCTAACCTGGAGCTTTACTTACACAGCACTATTCTGATTGAATTGGGACAATGAAAGGCAGTTTAGAATGCCTGTGAAACCTTGAAGAGCACCTTTCCACCAATCACTGTTCAGTTCCATCTCCACCATGATGCATTGGGAAACTCTCCTTCTGAAATATGTAAGGTTAAGGCTAAATAAACGACAGAATGTTTTCCACTGTTTCCTACCCCAAAGTAAAACTAATTACACTTCTAATTGCCCAAACCAAAAACAGAACATGAATGAAACATAATCTGATCCAAGCTAATCTGGTCCAGGCCTGACTGGATCTCCAAAGAGGCGCATTTTAGGACTGATCCCTAAAAGAAGATGTGATAAGGAACGAAGCGGAGCGGAGCGGAGTGGACAGAGTGTTTCCTGTGTGGAGAAGTCTGTCGTTCATTGCCATACTGGTGAGGAGGAGCTTGCAGTCATAATCCCCCAGGAAAACGAAGCGGAGCGGAGCGGAGTGGACAGAGTGTTTCCTGTGTTCCCTGGAGGTCCGTGGAGGACCGGCGAGGCTCGGAAAATCTCGCCCGTAGAAGGAGGAAGGAGGCGCAAACGAATCGAACGGGTAAGAACAGCTGCGCGTGCGAGCCCTCCCCCCCTAGTCCTCCTCTTCCATTTATCAGTAACTCTACCCTGAGTCGCTACGAGTGAGCCCAGATAAAAGGACTCGAAGGACTCGAAGTGCGCAAAGTGTGCCCCTTGCCCCTTGCGCGACAGGACCGAGTCAGAAGCAATAAGGATGAGAACGGGGGACACAACCCCCCCGAATACGCGAGCAAACGCAAAACGAGAGAGAGTAATGCGAAATCCGCCGATGGAGGGTGTTCACACCACCCTAACAGCGATGCATGGGAAGCCAGCAACCGACGGGAGAGAAGAGAAAAGAGTGAGAGGAATGAGAGCAGAAGTTTTTCATGTATCAAGCACACTCTCAATGCACCACCCCGCTGATCCGTTGAGATCAAGAAATGAGAGGAATGACGACTCACCATTAACCCGAGAGGGCAATGTCTCAATCTTAACCATCGAAGAGTCGAGCACTGTTAGTGACTGCGACTGTGAAGGAATAAGCGAATCAGAATACCAAGAGGATGACGACGACTCAGTGGAGGGGGACACCAGTTGCCTGGAGGATTGGATACATGAAAGCGAAGGACGGGGAGGAGACACAAAAGCACAGACTCCCCTCGCCTCCCCCAATGCTTCAATACAAACTGAAGAAACTAAGGACACGATGAGATCTGAAAGAGACGTGACACAAACACAATTGGAAGAGGAGAGAATGATGGGGGGCGAGGAGAGACTGAAGATCTGTACTGCTATGATACATGCCGACCCTGTTGCGACAACATCTAATGTTAGAATTCAACGTACCAGATCCATGAGTGAAAGACATACAACAAGGACAGAGAGAGGAAGGTCCATGAAAGCCATCCTGAATCTTATACACATGGACGTCCAGACTAGCAGCAGTGCCCATCCCGATAAAGTAAAGGGGAGTGCGGACCCAACGAAACAAGATTTACTAGTCAACAAGCAGAAGAAAGATCTGAAGGAAATAACTCGTGTGCCAGCAGAAGAGAGAGCAGCAGAAACGCTCGATTTAACAAACGAGATATCTACGGCGGGTGCGAGAAAACAAAGCGTGTCCCCATCAGATTGCGCGGATGGTCCTTACGAGGCCACACTTAAACCAACACACACTGGCTCTTCTTTAAAGCTACTGGCATGGACAAGAGTGGCACCATGCATAACAAAGATTGCAAAGCTTCAAATTCACAAACTGAAAAGGAAAAGGATCACGCTTTAGGAAACAGCGAAAAAAGTACATCGAAGTTAAGCGAAGAAAATAGTATCGCTACAACCGAAGGAGATCCCACGGAGATGAAGGCGTGCGACGCGAGATGGAAAGAAAGACTTATAACGGAAAGAGCTGCCGAGACACCACGTAGAAGGGACTCAATAGAGCTCGCTGACCAGGTGCTGAGAGGCCTAGTAGAAATGAATTCCAATCTAGCGAAACGACGAAGGAACTCAGAAACACACTCATGTGGAAGAACAACTCCACAAGCAGAGTGGCAAAGATCGAAGGAAAAGAGCCTACACGACGTGATGACACTAGAAGCAAATACTCCCTCCTTCGAATCTAGAAACGAAGAGATCGCAGTATCACAAAAAAGATGCAGAAGAAAACTAAGCTCTGATCTAGAACTCGAAGGCGGACATAAAAGATTTAAAAGTAACACGAGACGGAGTCTGACCCCTACACCAAATAGAGTAAGGGAACAAATACAGAGCCAAGTACCACCTGAGTCGGAAGGCGAAGTAGAGTGTCTCCATTCAAAAAAGAAAAGACAACAGCATGAGACAACTCCGATGGCTACGCACACTTCGGATGAAGTCACAACACTGGTCGAGACGATAATTGGAAGGCTGAGCCCCGTCTTAATGTCCGCGACGACGATAGCGGTAGCTCCGCTGCTGAAACTCTATGAAAATCTAAATGAGAGCCTTCGCGACCAAACAACATTAGTCGCCCTGCTGAACTCAAAAATTGTAAAGCTCGAAATAGATTTGACGGACATGACGGCACAAGTCGTGGAAACTAGAAGAGGCAATGACATATCTCTAACAGCGCTAAGAGAGTCCGTAAAAGCAACAATCGAAGACAAAAGACTCTTGGCAGAAGTGACGAAACAAGCCCTGACTCTATTACAAAAAGATCGTGAACATAGAGCAGAGGCAAACGAGAACCGACTCCCAGCAAAAATCCAATTGAACCCAGACATAACACATGATACGACCACAATTGACAGCAATGTCACAGCGCTGACAAATGAGGAAACAACAAAATTAAAATCTGCACCGACAAGAACAATGAAGCACAAAAGCAGTTGCTCGGTGACGGACTTGGAAACACCAAGTGTGATGAATGACAGCCCAGAGAAATCAAAAAAGACAAAGGATCCTATAGATGGAGTAAGCGAAAGAGGCAACATAGAGAAAAACAATAAGAAAAAGGAACCCACCAAAGAGAGTAAAGATGGAGGCAAAAATATGAACGAAATCTCCCTCAAAACTCCAACAAAAAAAAAGAGGCCCCAAGAAATGGATATAATTGAGACTATACAGACTGAAAACGAGGAAGAAGGGTGTCAGAGTGTAGCTGTAGACAACGCAAGGACGAACACGAAAGGAAAAGAAATGAGACAGACGTCGTCAAATAACAAAGTCAACGCCATAGCTGAAAAGAAGAACGAAGTGGAATGGTTCGACATCTTTGAGCCTAGAAATTCAAAAAAGAGATCCAGCTTAAGTCTTAAAAATAATCCTGCCATTTTAAAGCAGAGCAATCAGAAAAAGAAATCCAAAAATCAGCAAGGGCAGAAAGCCAAAAACTTACGAAGCGCTG
Source organism: Ambystoma mexicanum (assembly GCF_040938575.1). Classification (NCBI taxonomy): domain Eukaryota; kingdom Metazoa; phylum Chordata; class Amphibia; order Caudata; family Ambystomatidae; genus Ambystoma; species Ambystoma mexicanum. The sequence goes on from NC_090940.1 coordinate 181,247,474, forward strand.
CAAACTTCTTCCGAAACATCAAAGCGCTAACCATTACAGTAAACAACACTGAGCCAACGGGTACGAATAACAAAAAAAGCAGCCCAGACTCGAGTGAGGCCAGTACAATAACGGCCATAGAAGAACTACCTAAAGGTAAGACTAGACAGATTGAGAAAACCAAAGACGAAAGAAAAACAAAAACACCAGTGACGATCGAGGAGGAAAGCGAAGACGACGAAAATCTATTAAACATGTCAACCTACAGTTTACAGGCTGATGAAGAAGTCGATGAAAACAACGCTAGTGAGACAATTGACGAGTGTGAACCGATAATCCAACAAGACAAAAGGAGAGGAGAGCCAACTTTGACATGTAAGACACCTACAGAACCCGAACAAGAGGGAGCGACAGGGAAAGTAGGCAAAAGAGTCTTCCAATGGCCGGTGACCCCAAAAAAAGTAGATACAATATTAAAGAACAAAGAGCCCAAAGAGGAAAACGGCAAACATTTCTGCACGTTGGAGGAGAAACGTAAAAGGAGCACACAACAACAAAAAAAAACGTTTGTGGCGAGTAAACCATGTGGGGCATCACCTAATCCAACATTTAAAGACACGAAGTGCCAAAAGAAGAGTGAATTACAACCAATTACAGTACTATTGCCGAAAAACCAAAAAAAAACAGATAAAGCAATCGAGCACAGTTGGAAATCGCAGAAAGAGGAGAACTCCACACGATACAGAATACTAGTAGAAAAAATTGACCACAAACAGAGCGACCCCGCTTTAAACAGATACTCGATACTGCAGATATTCCAAAAGATCCCGACGTTAAGAACTCTAAAGAGTCCACAAATTGATAGGGTGGAAATCATAGCAGACTCAAACCAGAAATTTGTATTGCTTCATATTGCTGAGAAAAAAGTTGCCGAACGGATAATGACGGGTGAGAGACAATTGTTGAACGCTGGCTATCAAGTGTATGAGGTTGACAATGCACTAGGAGGAAACAAATGTGACAATGAAAATGAAAAAGGTGCTCAGCTGACAACCAAAAAAGAAGCGCAAATGAAAAGCCAACAGGAGAAAAACATAGCAAATGAAGCACAGGAAAACAAAACTGAAGAAAACGAGGAAGGTAGCGGCATACAACCCTCGCTGGAAGAGATAAAGCAGAAAAAAATCAGAATAACAGTGGTGAACTTCCAGGATCCAAAGAGGACAAGATGCAAAAACACACTGATCACTGAAGAAGACTCCCAATCATGGAGATGGATAGCAAAATCCTTAAATGAGGCACCTATGAGCTAATGCCAAAAGGGAAAACTGGTAATAACCTCCTGGAACACGAGGGGGTTTAACCACCTACTGAATTCAACACCAGAGGCCTTGAGAAATGCCGACATTGTCTGTATGCAAGAAACATGGCTATCTTGTATACCTTACATAGAAGGCTATGAAATAGCTTTCAATCCGGCGATCAGCAATGGAAAAGGTCGCCCAATGTCAGGACAACTAACTCTAATTAAAAGGAAAAGAGGTATGAGAATTAAAGAAACGTGGAATCTATCATCCCACTTACAAAAAACTAGTATTGAAGCAGTGTGTTCGTCAAAAACTAATAACCAGACAATCTATGTTTTAAATATGTACTGGAACACAACAGCGAATTCACATCGACAATTTGAGGATGACATCTTAGATGCAATCGACAGCACACTAGAAGGCGACCCAAACGCACTACTAATACTGTGTGGAGATCTCAATATGAAGCTGATTGAGACCGCGAAAGTTAAGGTATTAGTAAATCATAGAGAAAAAACAAACTGCGAACGTTGGCTCAACGAAATGTCCCTAAGAAACCTAGTAATGCTGAATGGAGCGATAAATGGTGACACCCCAGCTAAACCAACCTGGAAACGAGGAACACAAAAATCAATACTAGACTACATCTTTGTCTCTGACAACATATTCCAGGAAATCAACTCCTTTCAGGTAGTCTTGACTAACCACAGCGATCACAACATAGTAGTAGCTGAATGGAACAAGAACATCTCTGAGGAGCGGAAGCAATGGAGACAAGATCCTTCTGTGGTGCCTGGCCGAAACAGATTGCGCTTGAAACGACGCGATATTGAGGCAATCACCGAACTAGTAGGGAGATCGCACGAACAGAATCTTCCGACGGCAACAGAATACCAACAATTGCTTGAAATTTACAAAGTCAAAAAGAAAACGTTGTCGTTGAGACTAGAACACAGAAAGCATCAGTTTGATCCGGAAGTCGCACGAAAAAAAAGAGAATTAAGGAAACTAATACGGAAATGCAGGGCACATCAGGCAACCGACATGGAAACTCAGATAAAAAAGGCGAAAAACAAGTACAATAATTGGAACAAACAACGTAGAGTAATAGCAGAACAAAGAGATGCAGAGTCAATGCTGATGGCACTAAATCGAAAGAACACCAGAGGATTTTGGGACATTATTAATAACACACAGAACTCCGACAAGGCACTGCTAGCAAGCATGGTGCAAGAAAAAGAGTGGGTAAAACACTACACAACGTTATTTCAAAGGAGAAAAACATCAGAGACATCAATTGAAGGCACTAGACAGCGGTGGGAAATTGAGATGGAAAAAGATGAAATCCGAGCGACCATCAAAAGATGTAACAATTCCCGTGCGGCGGGACCTGATGGCCTGTCAAATGCAGACCTAAAAGAAAACATCGACGAATGGTCAAATTTTTGTTATACACTGTTCAAAGCAATAAAAAAAGAAGGAAAAATCCCAGGGACATGGAAAGCTGGGATTATAGTTCCAATTTACAAGAAGGGCGCTCGTACTGACCCCGCCAACTATCGCCCAATAGCCCTACTCGATGTTGTGGGAAAAGTGTTCGCATCGATGTTATTAGCCCAGTTGACTAAGTGGATCCAACAAAACAAAGTATATGACGAACGCCAGTCAGGCTTTGTCAAAGGTACAGGCTGTAGTATAAACTTGCTGATACTGAACCTGTTAAAAATTGACGCCATAAAATCAGGAAGAAAAATATATCTCGCCTTTATCGACATGGCGAATGCATTTGACGGTGTGGATAGAGAAATCCTATGGGAAAAACTTAAAGAAAGAGGATGTAATGCGAGCCTCATCCATGCCATCAAAGATCTATACTCTGACACCTATATACAGGTGAGATTAGATCGTGAAGGAAATCTCACCAACCCTATACCAACAGAGAGGGGCGTGAAACAAGGGTGCCCGCTAGGAGCGACCCTGTTTAACTTCTACATATCGGAAGTTGGAACAGCATTATCTTCAGTGGTCGCATTCCCGCCACTCATAAACGGAGTCCCAATAAACCACATCATGTATGCGGATGACATGGTAATTATAGACCAGACTCCCATAGGGCTTCAAAGAAAACTCACAGCTCTAAGAACCTTTGTTGAAGAGTTAGGCCTTGAGATTAATGTGGCTAAATCGGAGATCCTAGTATTGGAAAACCAAAAGGGAAGACTCACAAATAAAAAAAAAACAACATGGTCCATAGGAACAAACAAATTAAACAAAGTGCCACACACAAGATACTTGGGGACAATAATCAACTCGAGTATAAATGACACCCCAATGACAAAAAAGCTCTTAAACAGCTGCAAATTATTAACAGCACAAGGCACCATTCTACAGCAAAAATATGGCAAATTCTCCTATGAAGCGGTAAGAAGATTTTACCAAAGTAAAGTATGCCCAATTCTCACGTATGGTGCCGAGAACATGTTCGGGTGCGACCACAAAATATGGGCCCGTTGTGAAAGCATCTTCTGGAAAAAGATTCTCCAGATCCCACTAAGTACACCTACAGCGTGCGTACTGTTTGAGATGGGTCTCTCCACTCTTAACGCGAGAATCACCTGGAACAAATTAGCGCTATTCAGAAAAACCCATGAAGCAGCAAACTTACCCCCCGCCAAATTCCTGACCGAAGACAAAGGACAACGAAAATCAGCATTAGGGGAGTGGAAACACCAATGTAAAGAAATCTTGGCGCAGTTGGGTTCAGATGAAGACACCCTATGGCAGAATCCAGAGCTAGTAAAACGAAAACTACTAGACAGGGACTGGATAGAAACCTACGAAAAAAGAGCTTCGCACAAAAGTATGCTAAATACTCCACCGGAAGCAAAAAGACGTAACACAATAGCGAAATACCTAATGCTATCACCATGCAAACGACTGCGAAGACTATACTTGAAATTTCGCTTAAACATCTATGAAACGAAAGAGATCCTAATAAATCGAAGGAAGATCGCGGCAAGAAATTCAAAATGCAGGTTATGCGCAGAAGAAGACGAAAACCTAAAGCACCTAGTCCTGCACTGTCCTGAACTCAAAGTTCAACGAGAAATATGCTTAAAGAAAGAGAGATGTCGAGTCTTGTCATATGGTATGGAGGAATGGTGGACACACCTCCACATCGGAGAAAGTAAATCCCTGCTGTTCTCAATGATGCGATTCCTCGACCAAATGCAAATGCGGCTAGAGGAAATCTCTCCACACGATAAGGACAAATTAACCACAAACGAATGATTAGACGACCAGTGGAGACACGGATCAAGGAAGTCATCAATTCTACATTCAGAGTTCTGAAAACGGAAGGCACAAAGCGTACAGAACGAAAAGAGAACTAGAAAAATCGCCAGAACATAGAGACATCAATGTGTAGGCGAGACAAGTAAAGGGGAAAAATGTCTTCCAGTTGCAATGTACACTCTTGCTTTTAGAGGCAATTGCTACATTTTAAAAAGTGTTTTGCGATTTTGTAAGAAGTAAGTGCTTAAAAAAGAAAAAAAAAAAAGTTTTCAAAAAGTTTGTAAAAACTGAATGAAAAATAAAAAAAAAAAAAAAAAAAAAGAAGATGTGATAAGCACCTGATTTTGTTTGTGCGTCTGACATTTGTACCCACTGGAATGAGGGCTGTGATGTCATGGAATGAGGGTGAGGTTATCCATTGTCCAATTGGATCAGAGACCTGATCAAATTGACATCTACTAAAATGCTAACAATTACAGATTGAGTCCTGATTGTTGCAAATGACCCAAAAATCGAGTAAATTCTCTTACAAAAGTATGCATTGGGCATTTAGGAGATTGAAATTGTATGAAAAACCTAACATATTAGCATGTCATTTATCTGATGCCTGGTCTGGGAGCAAGTTGCTACAAACAATGACGTTCTATCAGAAGGTCTAGTGGCAGTGATAAGAGCACAGAGGCCAATCCCATATTGCTGAAATCAGTCTTTTTTGTATTCCTGCTTGCATATGTTATGTTATGTTATTTTATGTTATGCTATGTTGATTTATACCGCGCACCGCTACCACCCAGGGGCAGTCTCCAGGCATATAATTGAAATACCTAGAAATCAGACATATCTCTTTTTGTAAGCATAAAAGTGGAACACAATTAAATGTTGCTTCTGAAGGAAAGGGGATGGCTAGTGTCATGTAAGGAATCTTTTCCCTGTGCAGTTCAGGGTGTTAATGAATTGCTAATGATGGCATGGTGATAATAAACCTCCATTTGAGGTGCTAATGGACTATAGAAGTGAAGGTGCTAATGAGGATGCTGAAAGCAGCATAGTGCCAGAAGGCTTTCCAGAACATCTTCCCAATACAGCTTACTGTGATTGCAAGGATGTATGTAAACACCTATTTAAGTGTATACATTGCTGTTCCTAAAGGGCGGTGGTGACTCCATGTCTGTAGAGCAAATTATTTTCTACATTTGTGATACCCGTCACACATATGACGGCAGTGGTAATACTTATGGATTTTTTTGTCGTGGCGTGGCAAACATTGGTCATTGACAGACAGATGTATACGTACTTAAAATGGACATGGACGACCAGGTTAATATGGTCTGGCCATATTCATACCGATGATGCCATAGGCTCCAGTTAATATTGAGTTATTATTCGTTAGTCCTGCAAGAAAGTAGTACCATGCATTTACAATTTCTCCAGACAAATTCCTTCTATTACTAGTGCACATCCCACCATCAAGTTCTGTCTTACATCTGCTAGTTCAAGTGCCATCCCCAGGCTGTACTGTACGTAGGAAAGGTATGTTTTATAACCAGCAAAGAAGGGTCCGAAGCCCCCAATAAAAGAGAATAGGGCATCCAAGGACATTCTCCTCGTATCGGTGGCATAGGTAAGCCCACTGACCACCAGAGGAGGGGATGGGACCATGAGATAAGTAAGACTTGAAACTTTGCTGATTCTGTGAAAAAGTGCCAAGGCAAAACCTAAGTGAGAAAATAAATCTCAAACACCAGTAGAAGAGAACCTTTCTCCTGGTGGGAAAATCAAAGTTAGTCAAACTATGCTGAAGCGGCACCAAGGCTAGGGAGTCATTTCCCCTGGCATTGGAGTGTTCCGATCGATACCAAGAGAAGGGAGTCATTTTCCTGGTAGAAAAAGTGACTGTACAAAGTGCTGGAGTTACCAGCCAGGAGGAGGGAGTCATTCCCCCGGCATTTCTGTTCAAGAGGACATTTTTGGGAACATCCTACATACACCAGGAGAAGTGAGTAATTCTCCTGGAGAGATAATTTTCTGTGAGATTGCTGCAGGCCAGGGGAAGGGAGTCATTCCCCATGGCATTGTCTTTACAAGATAACATTGAGGGAATGCTACCCATAAGCCAGGAGAAGGAGTAATTTCCCTGAAGAAAGAACTTACTGTTGGACAATATTAGTTTTGGTTGTAGTTGTAGTGTAAGTGTTAGTAGTAGGTTCAGACGGGGCTCTGTTGCACAATGACCAAGATGGCAGCTCCTCGTTAGAGCTCCCACACCCAAGGCCGATTCCGGCAAAACTAGTCTTCATTAGCTCGATGTTCCTTTGCCCCTGAGCGTGAGATGACCCTCATACACTGACGGAAGCACATCAACCTTTCTTGGGTCTTGATCAGAGCCTGCAGCGCGGAGAATGAGATATCCGCATTCTTACGGTGGTGAGGGACGTTGAACACACAGAATCTGGCTCCACCCATGGCATAGCAGCGGCCGGTGGCCTTGATCTGTTGGGATCCAGTGTCTCTCTCTCAAGTACCAGAGTGCAGCAGTTCTTTGACTCCATGTCCCCCCGTGGGACCACTGAACACCGTGATTGCTCTCCGCAGCAGCTGCTGCAATAGACATACACCCACTGCGACGGGGATCCCTCTACACTACAGCCACATCCCGCCCGACCAGCAGCTAGAGGCCTCATTGAGGCAACCTTGTTTGCTTCATGCCAGAGGGCCCTGGCGACTGCACTTGGGACCAGAGGAGCTTGTTCAGTACGCTCCATTTGATTGATGCACCTAACAGCCCATACTTTGTCCCTCACCACACTCCATTGGATTGGAATGCTTTGCAGCCCATACTGAGGCTTGGAAGTAATGCACCACTGCGCCTGGAGACACAGACAGAGAACTGCACCTCATGAGGCCACTTCTCAAAGGGGCACTTTCCAGATTGCTGGGACCCAATGAGGTAGGTGCACCCTGACACTGGGACCACCACAACTCCCCCAACTGGACAAGGGCGGGAGTTGCCATTTTGCTAACTGATTGACTGTCCCTCGCTGGCTGTGCAGAGCCATCTTGCACCCAGCCTAAGATACCTGGCAACTCGAGTCTTAAGGTGGCCGCTTGACCCCAACCATCAACCTACCTTTATTGCATAGCTGCTGGAGCTGGACTGAGGGTGGAACAAGCTGCTTGCCTGAGATCCTATACCATATAAGCCATTAGCCTTGGTACAGGTTTGGGGATGGCTCTGTTGTCTTGATCCCCTACGGAGAGACCATCTGACTTATTTGTTAAGCCTACATTAGCAGGCACAGGCCAGGCCCAAACCTGCGCTAGCCAGTGCTGGAGCTCGACACAACCTGAGGGAGACCCCACTACTTTGGACCATTGCCTGTAGTGCTACATTGGGCCTCATTGACGGAACTTGGGGCGCAGTAGGAAATCCATCTCCTGATACTACTGTGGTTCTGTGAGTGCCTGCCCTCGCTGTTCGACATACTGGAGACGCTACCAATCCACAAACTGTGCCACTGGGCTCACTCCAATATGACTAAAGGGAGTGCCAAGAACCATCAACGATCTATGAATCAGTACACCAAATCGACTCCCAAGTCATCGACTACCAGTGGAGTGTCTCTAGATATGAAAGAGCGGCACTACCAATGGAGCTTACAGAAACCAAAGATGGTTGGCATGTATGCAGGAGGGATTTGCCAAGGTTCATAGCAAACTTGACGATAGACTCCATAAAGACACACATCGACGAGACAGATCAATGGTTAACGGAGGCTGAGTCTAGAGTGGGCGCTGTGGAGGACGACATGTCTGCTATGAGAAATTAACTCACTACGCTATCTAGACGAGTATTGCAAGTGGAGAAGAAGAACGATGACTTGGAATCACGCTCTCGCTGCAACAATGTTCTCATTATCGGTTCCCTGAGAGCAACACCGAAACATCACTAGGACAATGGATTGAGGCCACTCTACTTCCACTTCTCGGAAACCCGACATTATCACTGCAATTTGCAACTGAGCAAGCCCACAGATCCCTGGCAGCAAGCCCTAAACCCAGAGCACCCCCGAGGCCCATCATCACCCACATCCTCAACTACCGTGACCGGGACACCCTCCTCCATTTAGCCCGTGACCAGGTGGACCTGATGGTGGGGTCGAACAGAATACATATTTAGCTCCGACTTCTCGATGGCTGTCCAACAGGAGAGGAAGTCCTTCTTGGCGGTCAAGAAACAACTCAGAGACAGCAACTTGAAATATGCAATGTTGTGTCCGACGAAACTGCACATAGGGTGGAGTGATAAAACGTCCTTCTTTACCTTGCCTGGCGAGGCCATAAAGTTTGTGGATGAAGCCCTCCCAGCACCTTGAACACTGAGCGTATGAACCCGAGAGAGATCCTTGTGGAGGCGTTTTAACCTTCTCTGTACACGTGACAAACAGATACATTTTTCTACCGTTGAGTTGATACCTTGGGGATGTTGGGAGTACTCTCCCCTCTACCTGCTTGATTTCAGCTGATCAGCTGATTTTACCCGCACTGGGGGCAGTTTCATAAGTAGCATATGAATACTTATCCTTCTACCTATGTTTAAGTCCTGTGTTGGCCCGGGTGGGGCTGAGTGCCGGCTTCCCCCATGTAATGTTGCATGAATAAATTGGGGCGGGGCATGAGGGTGTAACGCTCACCTGACTCCCACGGGGGCGCTGGCCTGGTTCGCGCTGCTGTGACCTCGTCTAAGGTGATGCGCAGGGTTCGGAAGACGGACTGGACCGGGCCCCAGATCTGGCTTGTCTGACTCGCAGAAGTATCCTTCTTAGGGTCTGGAAGGACGAGCTCTCCATCCTGCTTCTGATGCAGGGGCGCGTTGGTATCCAGTTACGTCACTGGATTTTCGGATGGGTGAGAACCAAACTTGCTTGGCTTCCAGGTAAGTTTTTCTATAAGTGGTTCCCCTTGTGTCCATGCATTAATGTTCTAATGCTAGTGTCTTTTTCCCCATAGGGGCCGGGGTACGGAATGCCGGGGAACAGGCACCGACCCGAGGTGAGCGGCGAAATCCTTGTGGAAATCAGGTAAGTCTTTAATGAGTGTTTTGGTAATGTCTTTTCATTCACTCATTAACGCTGATGTCTTTTTCCCCTTAGGGGCCGGGGTTCGAAAATGCCTGATGCGGCGCGGACCCGAAATGAAAAGGGAATGACCCAACAGGTAAGTCTTGACATGGAGTTTTAGCTTCCCTTTTCCCTTCTTTCTCTCACCTTTGTTCTTGTCTTTTTCTCCCTAGGCGCGGGGGCGCGACTGCGAATCCGGATGGTCGCTGCTGAACATGGAGGCGCCCTGTAAAGGTGAGTAGAATGCGGCGCTGCAGCGATCGATGCGATGTGCTTTTAAAAAGAAATGTCTTCCTTTTCAGGATTGTCGGCGAAATGTCTCTGGGATGCAGATTTAGCAGGTGAGGCCTTTTCCTTCTTCTGTTCTCTTTGTTCCCTTCCTTTGCAGGTGATTCAGGATGCTGGCAGGTGTGGCAGAAGTCAAGATGCAGGAGCAGACACGGTGAGCGTCCAGCTGCTAGATGCAGAACAACGCGAAGCACGTGTGGCTGATTGGGTGTGGTTTAAATAGCCTTGGAAGAAGTTCCTAGAATGTGTCCTTCCTCCAATCAGGTATGTATCCTTCCCCGACCACGCCCGGGTGGTATATGAGTCCCACAGGTAAAGTAGTTCCTTTCAGGCCTCAAGGAGGCCGGGGTTCTGCAGCATGGTCTGCATCAGGTAAGTGCACCCAAACACGTTCATAATGAGCCTGGCGCCTATGGCGCCAGGACTGACGTTTTCTATGAGCCTGGCGCCATAGGCGCCAGGACGCTGTCCAAAGGGCCCCTATAAGGGGTCGCTGGGACCTTCGCCGGGGACTTGATGTCCGCTTTCGGGGACGCAGGGCCTGAGCCGGCTCCCCGGGAGCGGGCATCGTGACAGAGGGACTGCATCTTCCATGTTTTCAAGGGGATGAGGGTGGGGGGTGGTGAGGGATTGTTGGGGTTGTTAAAATTGCACTTGACATGCATGACACTTACGAATAATGATGTGGAGGGTGGCGAGGGAGGGTTGGAAGTGGGAGAGTGGTCAGGCCTACACACCACAGGGGTAAAAATGTTAATCACCTTGCTTCCATATGGGTGACATAACCTGCCATATTTGGGATGTACGGGGTCTGGGTAACCCAATTAAGCGACGGACAATACACTTGTATGTCAAAAGGCATTAGGCCCAAATCCTGTATTTACAAGAAACACATGCCCTCTAAGCAACCTGCGAGGGATTCGCCAAGAACTGGGGTAGGAACCGCTTTTACACATCCTACTCATTGCAGTCGAGGGGAGTTATGACACTGGTGCATAGATTTCTCTCTTTCCAGTGCAGCCATAAAAAAAGTAGACTTACTGGGTAGATATGGGTTGGTGTACGGGACCCATGCAGGCAGGGAAATACTGTTGCTGAATATTTATGGGCCCAATGTTGATGATCCTCAATTTTACACAGATGTACTGCAGGAGCGCGCTCGGTATCCCATGGTCCCTATTCTTTCGGGGGGAGATTTCAACACCATCCTGAATCTGGAATTGGACCGGTCCTCCCACACTCTTAGATCCCTCACTCGAGCTGCCTGTACTATCAAGGAAGGTATGAGTTCCCTGGAAGTCGTGGACGCTTGATGAGCACTACACACAGACCTTTCTTACACTTTTTATTCCACTGTCCACGACTCGCTCTCCCGTATTGATATGTGGATCATTTCTAACTCATTACTTGGAGGGGTTAAAGACGTCACCATGTTCCTTAGCACCTGTTCTGACCATTCACCTGTTAGCATGTCCCTGACACTGCTGATGCTTTCCAAGCTCCGCAGTAACTGGCGTTTTAAACCCCTGGCCTTACAGGATGCTGAGTTTGCAGCCACCATGGATGAACATGTACATTTGTTCTTTGAAAAGAACATTGGCTATGTGCCCTCATATAAATCATTTTGGGAAGCCTTTAAGGTTTACATCCATGGGATCGCCATGTCAGCTGAGTTTGGTGTCCTTAAGACAATTCGCCATAGTATAGCACAATGTGAGGATAGGTTATGTGAACTAGAGCAAGAACTGACTGGCAACAACCCCACCACCAGACTAACGCAGATTAAAGAAACAATTGATACCTTTAGAACCAAGTGGAGCGTAAAGTAAAATTCTTTAACGCTCCTATGGCAGCCAGGAAGTATGAGGAAGGGGAGAGACCGGGCAAACTGCTGACTCGTATGGTACGGCAGGACAGTGGCAGAGGTTGTATCCAACTCATTTGCGATGCCTCGGGCGACCCGGTACACACACCCGCGGCCATCAATGGTGTCTTCACTAGGTTTAACCAAGACCTCTACACTAATATCGACACATGTGCACAATTAGTGATTGATGAGTTCCTTGATACACTTCCTCTCAGCCAGATATCGCAAACACTAAGGACCTGTTAGATCTCGCAATCGCAATAGCTGACATTACACAGGCAATTGACCACCTTCCATCGGGAAGGCCCCTGGCACAGATGGCCTAACCGCTGAATTCCTCAAGCGCTATAGGGAAATCCTCGCTCCACAACTTCTCCAAGTCTGGAGTTAATCCCTTGTGTCCCAGTCACTTCCAAGCACTATGCGTGAGGCAGTCATCACGATTTTGTTGGAACAGGTTAAGTCAGCGGATCAGTGCGGTTTATACCGCTCCCTGTCCTTAATTAATACTGATGTGAAAATATTTGCGAAGATATTGCCTAGACGCCTGATGCCGGTGATGCCATATATTATTCGCCCTGATCAATCGGGTTTCATCCCGGGCAGATCCACAGCACTTAACCTCTGCGGACTCTTTAATATACTGGCGCAGATAGACTCCAACGTCCACATGGTGGCAGCCACATTGGAAACCAGAAGGCATTTAATTCTGTGTCTTGGCGGTTCATGCATACCGTACTGTTAAAATGTCGGTTTGGATCGGGATTCGTCGAGGCCCTTTGCCTCCTTTATACGACTCCAATGGCCAGGGTCAACACGAACGGGCTACTCTCCTCGCAATTTGAGATAGGGCGGGGCACCCATCAGGGCTGTCCCTTGTCACCCCTAATTATTGCCATTGTGATGGCAGATTTGATAAGACTCAAACACAGACACCTCAAGGTCTGGATGGCGGGTGAACCAAAGATAATCTCCTTATACGCGGATGACACGTTAGTATACATTCGGAACCCACAAGAGCGCTTAAAGCCCATCATGGAAGATATCCTAAAGTTCGGAGAGATTTTGGGCCTTCGGTTGAATTATAGCAAATCCGAACTCTTTCCACTTACAGACACGACTACCCCCCCTGTTGATCTACAGGGATTCTAGTGGGCTCCAACAACCATGCGCTGCCTGGGACTGACGGTGGCTAGGCATGGCCCCATGCTGCATAACTGTAATTATAGCACGTATGTGGCTCAATTGCAAGCTAAACTCGCGAGCTAGGCCCAACTCCCCATCACGATAGCTGGCAGGATTGCGCTACTTAAAATGACATTCCTCCCTAAACTTTTATATTTTTTCCTTAATATACTGCTGTGGCCCTGGCGATCCTTCTTTCAAGAGCTAGAGGGTGAAATCTGCAAATTCATATGGCATTCCGGAGCTGTGTGGCTGAAGTGAGACAAATTAACACAACCATTTGACAGGGGAGGGTGCGCTGCCCCCAACTTTAAACTTTACTGGATAGCTGCACAGGCACAATTTGCGGCACTTTGCTTTGGTGATGACCCATCCCCTTCTCACAAATTGCTACAAAGGCACCCGATGGGTGACAGAGACGTGCGGTCACTGGTCTTCCCTGATGTATTCACCGACGACTGTTGCTTCGATCCAGCAAGCATCACAGCACTTGCCTGGTGCAAAATATGGAAAGCAACGGGGGTACGCACCCCATTCCGATGCAAAGTTTTCGTAGACCTACTTAACAGTCAAGTGACAGGTAGGAAAGTAGGAGAGTGCTTGGGAGTGATATAGAGACGGACATAGGACAATTGTTTTAGGCTTAATGGGGGGGAATGGAAATCCTGTTAGTAGGTGGCCAGGGGGAGGACCCCATGCCATTTCTGGGGCCCTCTAGTTTAGGCACTCCCCCTACCCCAGTTGAAGTAGTTAGAAATGTGGGAGTGCTGAAGAACAGTAAATTGTCTGTTGCTTCCCAGATGGATGCTGTAGCTTAGAGTGCCCACTCACCTTTACAATATTAAGTAGATGTGACTACTTCCTAGATCTGAGGCACGGGAAGACTCTAGTTCAAGCATTTGTCCTTTCCAGAATTCAATACTGTGCAGCTATCTATCCGGATATAGCAACGAAATGTACAGCGAAATCTCAGCCAGTGCAAAAGTGTACAGTCCGAGCACATCTCCGAAGCCTGTGCCTTATTGTATCGACAGAAAATTGAAGTCCTCATTCAAATCAGAGTTTTCACTCTGATCTGGAAAATTACTCCGAGACTGACGCCTACATATTTGGCTGCATGTGTAAAGCCTTATGTTCCCGCTCGTGTGCTTAGATCAAGGGAGAAAGATCTACTGCGGGAAGCCAATTATGCTAAAAAAAAGCTTCAGAGATACAATGATCAGCACAGGGGCTTTCGCCTTTGGATTGGGTTACTAATCCACATCCATAACTGTGCTAACATGCCAACCTTTAAGACTAGACTAAATATCATTTGTTATCTTCTTTTTAGTATTCCTTAAATCTCTGATAGAATACGGCTGGGTTGGGAGCAGAAAGGAACTGTTTTTGTGGTTTAATGTAATTTCATGTTGATCATGTTTTAAACATAATATACGTTTTGTATTTGTATTAATGTAGCAAAATGAAACTGGTTTCACTGGTAAGAAGTTGCGCTTAATAACTATTCTTTTATTTCTATTTCTATTAGACCCAATGCAGGCTGTTAGCTCCAGAAAATTGTCTTGGCTGTTTTATAAATGTAAAGTCATTGGATAAGATAAACCCAGAATCCCTCTCTAGTGTGATGACCTCCTTTTCCCTACTCTAAACTTGTATCATGCTTATACATGATCTGTTGACTGCATTATGGATTTACTAAAACCTCTCCTCTTTTTTCCACTACTTTTGGGGTTTCTTCTTGGTATGTAATGTTAATGCACATTGTCCCAGTGCTTAGTTGGAAACATGATCCAATGCGATTAGACATCATTTTTCAAAGTCATCAGCTTCTTGGAAATGCACTTTATGAAGAGGTGTGTAAGACCACAGAGTGTTCAGACTAGTGTTCCATATAAGATACACACTGACTATTTTTAAAGTATTTTTTCCCACAAGGCAGAAGCTGAGATCTTTGCAGGGATCCTTTATTGTTGCAGGAGAATCTTAAAAGATAAGGGGTTGTGCACATAAGAATTTTTGGTGTGAGATCTGGTTAAGGCTACATTATTGGAACCCGGGTCTGATGGGAAGTGAAGAGTGAGTGGAAAGATGTAATAGGGCCAATATTACACAGCAGCCTGTACAGATGCGTTTCGCACATTTTCTTAAATATATTTTTCATTTTAGTCACAGAGCCATTCAATGGTTTGTGCAGAATTGCAAGATTTTTTCAGTGCTGATAAAAACCTGGGTATCCAGGTTCCACGGTCAGCATACTAACTACTGGACCAGATCACCTCTAACTACACTATATATAAATTTCTTCCTCTCTTTTGCCAAAGTCCATCAGATTATGTCTAATCATATCTATCTCATGGTGCTAAAATTAGTCTCAGTCAAGACAAAGGATGTTGCAAGATATATATGAGGGTTGCCACTGTGCCTTAAAACCAACAACAACAAAAACAATCTTTATCCGGCCATTGGATCCAGGAGGTTTTCAATTCATCATCTGAGCTTTTCAAAGCCTAGCAGGAATTTATCTTGAAAAACTCTCCTGTAGCTTTCAACTAACTTTGCAAAGACCTCATAGACTTCTTCAGTTCAAAAGCTTCAACGTTCCATAACATTGCCCCAATACAATTCACCCCATCCATCAACCTACTCTACACCATTAGGTCTAAACATGGTAGTGTAGATACGACAACTGGATTAAATTGCCTTGAATACAGGTTCACCATTTGCCGATACATAGATCAAATCATGGTTCTCAACACTACTGTCGAATATAGTAAACACTAGAATAGCATCTGTGGTCTAGACTGTGATTGAAGCTGGTAAAGTGATCCCTATGAATATCAAACCCCTCAATGGCAACAGCGAGTCATGTTAACCCAGGGAAACCCTCAGAGGGAAGAAAACCCTTGATGAAATGCAGGAAGGGAGAGATGACTTAAATCAGTTCCAAATACAATACTCCTCTGCGGCGGAGATAAGGACTTTGCAGGGAGCGGAGAAGGCAAAGCCGAAAACAGGTACAATTGCCGCAGGATCGACATTTAGTGTCAGAGATAAGTATGACGGTGTATATAGATGCAATATTAGCATTTGGAATCAATTTGGTGATATGGTATCTTTTATTTGATCCCTTTAGTGTTGTTTATACTGCAATGAGTTTTTATGTGAAAGTCACCCAAAGCACAAAGTTTTGGAAAACAACCTAATGTTTAAAAGACATCCCCTGATGAATGTTCTACCAATGTGGTGTGATGAACAGAAACATGTTGGGAATTGTGACACATTATTTGGATTGAGTTATTAGTTTTGAAAAATTGTGTTTTATGAATTGTTTATTGTGTACGTATTGTTATTGATTTGTAATTTTATTGTATGGATATATGAACTGCTTTGTGTATTGTTGGGTGTTAAGTTTTTATAAGTTGTTATATGTCATATTGACAAAATAAATAGAATTTGGATTTTTTACTTTCAAGGTCTATTGGGTCAATTTATTCAGGACTTACAGTGGGATAAGAAAAGGGTCATTTACCAGATATGAGATACTCGTTGAGAATGAGATGTATCTATCTCTTTTCTTAAATTCACATGATTGGGTCTGCCCCAGATCGGAGCGATAGACTGACCTTATTTTGGATCTTCTGTGGGGGTTTTGTATGTTACCTATATTGGGTACACACAGAGACAAGTATGAAGCCAGGAACAGAGCAGAAAGAGGTACAGGAATGGGAGAAAGAGAGAAGAAGAGCCAAGACAGGAGGCTAGAATGGGAGAAACATTGGGAAGTGGGCAGCATCAGTACTCAAGAAAGAAGCAATACAATGAACTTACCGTTGCTGCTGCCTGCCTATATCAGGTCCCACAGTGTTCTGTGCTGAACACGTCCTGCATGTGAGGAGCCATCATGGAATCAGCTGAAACGCTGTGTGCAGTGACAAACTGTGGAGTAAACCAGCGCCATCTTGGAGATGAAGTAACATAATGCACAGCAACCTGTTTCCATCTGTGCCACACGGACCAAGTGGGGGCTCTTTTCCTGCCAACTACTGACACACTTCACCCAGATTATGAATGCCTCCTTGCTCCAGGATATACTTCACGTGACATTCAAGCATGCAATCGGGACCACTTTGCACAAGAAGCAAGCTGTGATCTGAAGTATCCTTTAAACTTCTGATGAAGCGTGACCATCCCCTCCCCAAGCAAGATATTGCATACGGAAATTGGACGCCAACATCAGGAGTTCCTAAAGACCAATGATCGCCCATTACAAATATGAGCAGACAGCCCTTAGTTATATCAGCGTAAACAGGATTGGAAGACCTGCTATCATCACTTTTGCTTGGAACATGAATGTTGTGGAGAACGGAGAGTTTCCTTTACCTAAATGACTCCAAGAAGAGATCCTCTGGGTTGAAGGCAGACCGCTTGCCCCACTTGTTTTCTCTTGGCTCCATTGATCAGTGTCTCATTTGCACTATTTCAAACAGTGAAAAACACTGTGCTTCTGTCCGAAACAGGTCTTCCTCACCCTCTAAATCAATGCAATAATGTAAGGAGAAACTGACTGGCTAAATATACTCAGGACGATGTATGCAACCCTTCCTAGCTAACAAACTGAGAAACTCCAAATGATACAAAATAAACCTGCTTGCATGGCAGACAGCATTTACAGTTACAATTAAACGCTGCCTGCCATGTGCGCATTTCCTGCCATCATTCACAATGCAACCCTATGGAGTCTGCCTGGGTTATGCTCCATAAGGCATTTGTTTGGCAGAGAGGATGGGAAGCGGCGCAAATTCAAGTTGCATTCTGCCCCTCCTCTCCACCATAAATATTGATGAAAATGAGGCGCACTGCAAATTGAAAGAGCAAAAGTCCTAGGAAGGACATTTACACTTTCAATTCACAGTACACTGAGCCGCGAAAGAGGCCCATTGTGTGTTCTAGTGTGGAGGTTGAGAATGTTAGTGTGGGTAGGGTAGTGGATTGCCTGGTGGCCAACATGAAGCATCCACCCGGTGTGGCCGTGGCCACGTCACGATTGGGGAGCATTTGGGTCAACATCTTGGTATTGGTTCGCTTGAGGCAAGTGGCTTGTGTGGAGATGTCCTCAGGCTCCCTGGAGTTGGTTGGTATCTCTGGCAGTGGACACTGTGCAGCCACTGATCCTAATAATCAGTGCTCAAGATGAGATTTGGAAGTGGGAGGATCTTACTCCCCATTGTTTGAAGTTGGGAGTAAACTGATTATTTTAGGGAGTGAAAATGTAAGTGGAATTCCCAATGAGAGTATTGTACAGGCGAGTTAAAACATCATGTTTTAGATGGAAACCGGAAATGTTTCTGTAATAATTATTTCTTTGCACCTAGTAATACATGCACATTAAAAATTTCATGTTAACCTCTTCCGATCGGGAAGTTATAATAGTAGTTTCTTCCTGTTGCACTATGTGCACTTCTGGTCCAAACATGTCCATGCAGCTCTGAGGGTGAAATCAGGGGCGCAGGATACTACATGTCTGTTTCCTATTTCTTGTTGGGGGTATTTTTACTCCCTATTTTCATTTTTTGGGAGCATTTGCTGATTTTTAGGGAGTAAGAGTGGCTGATTCACCCCTTATCTGTAGGATTGCTAAAAATATTAAAGAGTGTCCCAGAAATGTGCTCTGGTCAGATCTTTAGAAGTGTGTAGACAGTTTCTAGAAATATCCCGTTCAATGTTGTATTCAATCACTTTTAGGCACCAGTCGAGCTTGTAATCAGCATGCCACCAAATAGTGTATATACATTTCCTGCCTGGAGGTGTGGGGGGCCTGCTACGCAGTTGGGGAGGAAGGGGGAGTCATTCAGGAGGATTCACACTGATTTGGTTGCAAATGTTCAGACTGGCAAACATGACCGAGGAAGCCGTATTCAAGGCAGCTGTGGCCTCTCAGCAGGTGTTCCGGCCCAGCCAGTATGACTCGACAGCTGAGACTGGGTCTGCTTACTCACATGAATTCTGCTGGGAAGCAAATTCACATTTGTAGTATATCTTCCCTATTTCAGAATTCCAATTTTTAGTAATGAAGTCTTTCATTTCCTATTACCATCACCTTTCCTCTTTACATCTTGCATGCTGAGCTATTAATTTGGTAACTTTGGTATTAGGTAAGTGGACATCTATTCACAAATCTCTGTGTTCATCGTTGATGGGGCCCGTTCCCCTCCAAAAATCTGAAGGAGAGACACTGGTCTATGCAGAGAACAGGGGAGCGGCCAGAGTCTCAGTCCAAGGCAAAGAGGAAAACCCCAAAATACTGATTGCAAAACAAAAAGCTGGGGTTACGGGTATGGCCCCCATGAATTGGAACAAAACACAATCCATTCCCCTTCCAAAGAAAGGAAACAATTTGGTGAGCACAGGATAATCAGCGAAAAGACGTGCAGTGGTCGCGCTCAGGCGCTCGCGCATTAGAGAGGAGGACAAATGCCTGGAAGGGGGATTGATAGGTGTGTTTTGGGGACAAAGGTGACTTTGAGGGCCGAGAGTGGGGTGAGATTGGCAAAGAGCATCCGTCATGATCCTGAGGCTGCGGAACAGAAACATTGGGCCTCATTACACGGAAGGCGGTAATCCAGGGTGCTATTAGCACCCTGGACCATGCCGGTAAATTACCGGCACCGCCTTGGCGGAAAGGGGATTTACCGCCCCATTCCAAGGTTGGAGGGGCGGTAAATCCCCTTTCCGCCATTGCCCTTCCCCATTCCCATTTCTGCCCCATAGGGCTCTATGGGAATGGGGAAGGCGCTAATTACGGCACCGCAATTTTGCGGTGCCGTAATTAGCTCCGAGGTCCCTTAGCGGGTTGGTACTTAACGCCTGCAAGAAGCAGGCGTTAATTCCTCCAACCCGCAAAGGGACCTCGTAGTACGGCGGTAAGGGTTAACGGTCACCGTTGCCATTAACGGTGACCGTTAACCCTTACCGCCGTCCGTGTAATGAGGCCCATTGCCTTAAACACACCTAGAAACACTGGTGTACAGGCGCGTTATAAATGCCATATCATATCATATCAAAGAGCACAAATGCTGTGACAAAAACTCTCGCGGAACGATGTCCCCAATCCTAATACTATTCTCATGTGCTTTTTTTGTATAGGTACTTAAAGGAAGTTCATTCCCATCTTAAAGAATTTACCAACATTCTAAACATAATCTCTACAAATTTCCAGGAAGCTCCATCATCCATCTGTCCCTAGAGACACCCATGCGTCTCCACACTTCGCATATTACATTTCTTCCAGTAGTCTCTTCCTCTGGTCTTCTTTAGATGCATGTGGCATGATTAGGTTTCACCAGGTGTGGACTGGCCTGTAGGGAACTCTGGAGATTTACCGGTGGGCCTCTGCACCCTGGGCATCTTTTCTGTGGTATTTCCAAATTTTCTCATAGGAAAAGCATTGGGCTTGCTGAAAATGTGTCTTTATTTCCAGGGCCTCTTTTGGTCCCCAGTAATTATTTCCAGGGCCTCTTTTAGTTCCCAGTCCAGCCCTGGGTTTCACATTGATATCCCTCTTACTCATGCTTTGTATATCTCCTAAAACGTGAGACTACCATCCAAATGTAAGACATTACTAAGAGCTCCTCCCCCAAAAAAAGGGAGCCCTCCACTTACTGATGCTATCACCGAGTCTGCCCATATTATCGGACAGTCTATATTTGAGCGTATACCCCCACAGTGGTGGAGGCTCTCTCTGTATATACAACCTTTCTTACAACACACTTGCCCTCTTTATGCGTTGATTTGCTTTGAAATGTAAAGCTCTGCACTACTTCATGGCCAAAACAAGAAAATCCTGGTGGCCAACATCTTCCAAAATGAAAATCCAAGAACACCTTGAGCATGCCAATCCATAGGTTCTTTATCCTTCCTGAATGAGTACACTGATCGGTGAAGTGGCGCTTCGTTGGTGAAACTCTGAGCTCTACCTAGCGGGTGGCATTATGCATACCGATAGGTAAAGGTTGCTTTTCCAGTGTCGCTCGCCATTTCACCCACCTCCAATGCACTGTGGTGGCTTCCTCCAACCTGTTCTCCATGTCATCCAGCGATGCTGGCCTCTCTCTGCCCTCCAATTCTCCTAGCATGTCCCACTGCACTGCTCTGCCGCCTCAAAGAGCCTACCAGCAAGCCCATCTGGCGCCGGCACCGGACTCCTTCCTCAGTTTCAAGTCCCAATATCGCTTCCAGTGCATATCGGCCTTAACCCTTAACCAGCCCATGCTACATAAACCACTAGTATGCCCACGAATACCCGCTGTACGTCAATGATCCGAGAGTACTAAACGCTTTAAAGCATCCTGGGTGGAGGAGGCTTTACCCCCTGGCATCGGCACTGTGGACCTTGTGAAGTCCCTTTGCTGTGCTCGGGCATATACCTTGGCTGCTGGGTCTAGAAAAGGTGGTGCCCCCCGGTTATTGCTTTAATATTATCAGATCTGCCTAGCCTCTCCAAACCTTTACTGAAATCCCTTACCACATATTGTTGTTATTTCATGATACATTGTTAAAGTATCTGCTTTATATTGACAGTATCTAAAACTATTGTTATGTTCTATAGCCTACATCTAAAGACGTCTGTATATTAGAGACTGGGCATCGGCTCAACCAATACACACAGTTGTCCTTACTCTTAGACCCGGCTCCCCCTCTAAGCCTATCCACTTCTAAAATTGTGCCAGGCTGCCAATTTTGGGGATTATAAATATTATCTCCAGAACCAAGAAGCACGACTGCTCTGGGAACCCATCCCAATGAGAGGTATTGCAGCTGTTCCATCCACACATCCAAATCCTGAAGCTGTCTGAATGGGTATATATGGTTCATGGTGACAAACACTTCAATATTAGGATGAGATTTGTGAAAAATGAAATCAGCACTAAGCCGGTGTGCATAATAAACTTAGTGATTCAAGCATACCATCCAGTTATCAAAGACATAATTGTCAAATGGAAAGAGCTATGGTCATTCGTATGTTCCCTAAATGTTCTTTGCTTTCATGCAAAGCACCCAGGAACCCTCAATGGTGCTATTTACCCACTTCTTCTTTCTCATAAGAGTATTTCGAAAGAGTATAAAAGGTGTGTAACAGACTGTCCACCTTGGAATGATGAATTTCTATCAGAAAATTATATAAATGATTTTTCTAGGTTTTCATCGTGTGCTTATCTCAAGCAGACAAGTGTAACATTCGTACTATGGCTGCAATATGGAATATAAGAGATTGCTACGAATTAATGTTGTCACTTTGTAAAGCTAGCCAATTCAAAAAGTGAGGTCAAATAAATAATGAAAGTCCCTGTCAAAAGCTCAGCACCTCCCAGAGAACCTACGCGCTCCCCTATCAGACTCAGGGGATTCTTCCCTACCTTCCTGCTCACCTTGCTCTTTTGTGGAACTGTCCTGTGTGTTCCTTACTTTTCCGTCTTCTTCTTTGCCTTCTTTTTGTGTAAATAGGGGCAAGCTCCTCTGGATGCCACTTTGTCTGGATGTCAAAACCCCTGACAGCGGGGATCCCTCAGCAGGGAAAAAGCCTCCTGGCTGAAAAAACCCTGATTGGTCCGGGCCCTGGATGAATGGTAGTCCGGAATAATGACGGTAAGGCGTCCTTAGAAGGTTGGCTCCGTTTGGTATGAGAGTCCAAAGCTCTACAGTGGAGTGAGGACCTATGAAGGATAGCGGAGCGCCGACGGCTAGACCCGTTAAAGGTAAACAGCAGTCAGAATGCTGCGAGAAAGGACCACAAGAACTGACGAAGGGAGAACCTTAGGGGGAAGCCGCCAGAAAGGAGGCGAAACTGGGAGAGAGATGGAGACAAGGAAGCAGGGGAAATCCAGGAGATATACCGAGAATCAGGGAGGAAGACAACTGGGATCTGGAGCGAGACCCGGAGACAGGTAGGAAGCCAAGAAACAAGCAGGGAAGCAAATGGAGAAAAAACAGAGAGCCAAGGAAAAGAGAGGGGGAGCAGACAGGCTTCGGACGAAGGGACGTCCGGCAACAGAATGAAGCCATAAGATGGCAAAAGGCAGCGGAGCATTAGCTCAAAGAGAGAAAACACACTGGGCCTCATTACGACCCAGGCGGTAAGTTACCGCCTGGGCCGTGACTTTACCACCATGGCGTAAACTACGTTTACGCCATGGTGGTTGGCGGACTTACCGCCCCATTCCGACCTAGGCGGGGCGGTAAGTCCCCAATCCCCATTTACCCTTCCCCATTCCCATTTTTGCCCCATAGGGCATAATGGGAGTGGGGAAGGCGTTAATTACGCCACCGTAAATTACGGTGGCGTAATTAACTCCATGGTCCCTTAGCGCCATGGATTTTAACACCTGCTAAAAGCAGGTGTTAAAAGCACCATGGCGCTAGGGGACCTCGTAATCAGGCGGTAAGGGTCGGCGCTGTTAACGCTGCCGTAAACCCCTTACCGCCTGAGTTGTAATGAGGCCCACTATCTTTAGTCTATGTGGAAACAAAGGTGCAATGTGTTCAGAGGCTGCACTGACAGCAGGATAACAGTGCAGCAGCCATCTTGGAAAAACAATTAGACCGTTCAGGAAGGGCGGATGAAAACGTAACGGAACAATCAATGGTGTCGCCAAAAGTTCCACAACTTCCGTGAAGGACGCATGACAGTCCCCCTCACTCTTCACCCATACGGACAACAAGCCCTCTGTGTGATGATGACATTCCTGCAGGACACACGCAATGACAAAGTATTTCTACACATACCAGGCCAGTGCCCATCTCAGGGGATGCCTCTATTGCTGCTGCTATCATTGTGCCTTTCATTCTGTGTTTGCACCTACCGTCTGTGCTGTCAGAGAGATAAAGAAAGAGAAAGACAGAGTCAGAGGGTTTGAAAGAAAGAGAGAAAGAAAGAGTAGAAAGATGGTGAGAGAGAGGTTGCTAGATCAGTTTATGATATGCAGGCGCTACAGATAGTCATATCATTTTATACCACTGACTAACTTCTAAAGACCACTTGTATAATCTAACGAAAACACTCTTCATAGCTCCATATACCATCCCAGTGTGCAAACTGATGGTAACCTCAGGGGAGTATGCATTGCAAGAGTGGGGGGGGGGGGAGCGGCGAGCCACAAAAAAGTCCTGCTACTTTTCCCCCAAATGCTGCGTGTGTGATTCCATATGGTCTCATTCGCGCCCCCCTCCCCCACCCCTAACCAATCAACTTTCTGGTAACATTAGAGCATTAGTGGAGAATGGCATTGCAACACGTACACATAAGAAAAAAAACTGCAGGATCATTGCAGATGCAGGAAATGCATCTATTAGAGCTCTGCCCGGGCTCGGAGAGGCAAAATACATGCAAACCTCCACATTTGCAATGGATTGCACCAGAAGTGACTTCACAGAAAAGAACATTGCAAGGAGCATCATCAGTCGTTGATACTTGGAGGCACCATGGAAGTGACTTCAGAATAATTGCCATAAGTAAGCAAGTGGCAAATAACTGTGTACTGCCAAATACCTAAATTGCACTATAGTCAGTAGTTAATTTTATAACAGCATGATATATTAACATTAACTATGAAGTGAATCACTTGCAAAGCACTGAACACATCTTACCAGGTTTAGTTGATATAGATATTTAGTAAGGATTTGCTTTGCATTTCATGTGCTTAAATAATACTTTATAGCAATGCCTTGGAAGCAAACCACATTACATAATAAACTAGCCTTTCATAATAAACTAACTATACACTATAGGTTGTCAATGAAAAGATCGAATAGAAAAAAAGGAGGCACAAAATGCTGAATTTCTTTAATTCAAATTTTTGACTTGAAATGTGAGGGGACACCCTGGCAGCCCACCCCAACATTCCCCATGCCCTAATATATCCCCAACATTCCCCCTGCCCTAATATATCCCCTTACCCCACTCCCCATCCCTTATTGCTAAAAAGTCAAAAGATTCGAATAAAATAATTTGGCCTTTTCTGCCTCGCTTTTCTTTCATTCAAATTCTTCTGCGGATACCTACACTCATTGTCATAGAAATAAGTTGAGCAATAAGAGAATGGCTTTAGTTTTATTCTCCCCATCAAGCATGTAAAGTCACAATAGCATCATGCAGATTAATGTGAGCCTAACAAACCCCCCTTGGGTTTTGAACCCATAGTCATTATTTCATAAAGTATTCAACATTCTGCACCCTTCTCAGTTCTGATCTCCCCCATTCACATTTCTCAAGAGACAAAGGTCCCTGCTAATGGTCCCCTGTCCCTCCTATTAATGTCTAATGGCTCACATTGTAATGCTCAGTGGCATGACAATGAGGGTGCTGAGCAGGAGCACCGTTCTCAGCATCCTCCCCTGCCAAATGCCCCAGTCTGGCTGTCTTGCCGCCCCTGCCCCTCTGCTCGGTACACCACTGGTTAACATCCATCTGTCCATCTTTGCTCCATCCAGCATCGACCACGTTCTTGCAACCCTTTCAACTTCCTGATTATTTTATACCATATAGTGCCCATTCATTCAGCTCCCGACTTAGTCTCGCATCACACCTGGCAATCTGATCGCTCCATCCTCACTACCATAGTTATAGATAATGTAATGTGCACAAAAGCAATACATTCCAGAAGGTTAACCCCTCACAACGCCCTGGTTTCTGGGCCCAAGAAGACAGAAATGGATGAGCCACCTCATAGCCTCGGCAGGTCACTCACTAGACTGGCTGGGAGGTCGTGCCCTCACTGTAGGTGCGACCTGGATATTTACACGTGCTCTACCTGAAAAACAAGAACACGAAGATAAACTTTGCACAAAGCCATTCTTCAATGCAGAAATTAAAAACAGACAAATTACAAATGGCAGTGGGATTTGGGATCATGTTTACTGGATCATCAGAACACCAAATCATGGAGCCTCCTGCACATTCCACACGCGTCTGAGAAATGACAGATAAAGAGCATTTGAGCTCAATAAATGGAACGCTGTGGCACTGTTGAAAAGACATCAATATCAAAGTGCACATGCACTGTCTATCTTACTTTACTTCTGCTTGAGCCTTTAAATTAGGGGCCTCTGTGGTAAAGCTCGGCCCTGTATAATGTGCACTCTCTGCTTGATAGATCATCTCCAAGGCCTCCCTGTGAGACCTGATTTAGCATCTAGTAAGAATTGGCCATTGGACCCTCTCTTTCACTGTGAGAATGTTATCAATCATAATAAATTATGATCTCAATCTTTTCCCGCTCCAGCCCAATACTTACAAAACAGTCCTGCTTGGAAAGGTATTTCAAATCTTACAAGTTTAAAAATGAAATGCTCAATTGAACACCCTGACCCTGCAGAAGGCAAGTAGGATCCACCATTACTCCATAATCGCCACCAGCCGAAACGATACGCCAGTGGCGAACATTGTGAATTCGGATGCAGCAGCATTCGAACATAAGACACCCTCAGTATTGCTAATCTCGCGATAAAATTTTAAGAAACTTCCGATCATATAAGGTTTCCAGTTGTGTTAACCCTAAATCCTTGGGAAAGCTGCTATTAAAGATTATTGTTCTTTTTTCTAGCTAGCTAGTAACATAACATCTATCTGCTTCTCCACACCTGGGTAAAAAGAAAACATGAAGTATCTTCCTAATCACATGAATTCAGCAAGAATATCACTCTCACTCTTGTTTCCCTCGATGACCTTTCCTGTGGTATCATCTTGCGTCACACTCGTTCAGATCATCCTTAGTCCTTCCTTTCTGTCAACGCAGATGGCACCTGTAAAACACCTTAGAACAGAGTGCACTTAAAGCAGAGTGCCCTTAAACAAGGCGAAGACTTTGAATACGGACAATTCCAGCAGTTAATGCCCACAACCGTAGCCATCTGATTGGCTATGGTGCATCACCTGGCCAATAATAAGTTACAAAGTAAGAATGTCTTGTTTTCACTAAACTGGATCCTGTACAGTGAAGTTTGTGAACAAACATGAAGACGCACTATTAAACGTTGTAGGGCGAAATGTTGGTTACAACTGCAATAAGCTCAAGCAAGGGGGCATTGATTGCTACTTTACCTAAAATAAATTGTTCAGTCACTTTATGGATATAGTGCCCTATATAAGGATTAAAACCGGGTAAAAAATGAACACTTTCCGATTCCCCCACTCCGAACAGGATTCGTTGCCACCCTGGTTCCCAATACCGCCATAGTCAACGTCAAGATCAACTCCCTCAAATGAAGGACTAGAGCATAGCCGTATGTTCTGGCAAATAAATGCTATCCGTTCGCTTCACACCGCAAAGTAGTCTCACATCCCACTGACGTCCCCTAAATCCATCCCAGAACAGAGGCAGAGAAATGTCCATTTTGAAAGGGGCCCAAATCGGTCAATAGACATCTTACCCACCCAAGGACCATCTGAAAAAGTCCAAACATTCCAGACCTCTGCTGCGTGGTTGGTCAGGCGAGTTCCCTTGCCAAAACCTAGGGTGGTGGGGGTGGGGGTAGGGACCTCCATTGGGTTCCAGGTAGAGTGCAGCGTGCCATCCCTAGGGCTGGCTTGGTCTACCTTCCATCAGTGTTTCTGACAGTCACCCACATCAGCCAATTGTGCTGCACCGCAGCTCCGTTATTAAAAATCCAATCCCATCCGCAAACTACTTGAGGATAAGCCATAGCGTCTTATCCTTCCTGAGAGCCCCACAATGGAACTCCATGCTGGAGCCCCTCCACACGACTAAAAACACTCCACGCACTTGTCAACGGCTTGAAAATATTCTGCTTCACGAACTGGCTTTACAATCCTAATCGCACTCCGTGAAGCGGTGAATCATTTTGAGACGCATCAAATTAGACATAATGAATGAATCACTCTGAGCCATTAACCTTGCTCCCTAATTAATTGCTATTGACATTGACCTCATCTTTTCAGTATTTGAATAAAGATTATGACAATTGATACATTAACCTTATATTTTCAGTATTTGAATAAAGATGATGTCCATTGATAACTTCATGTTGCTTCATTGTGATATCTTTCACCCACAGTGCCCTTATTAAGCGTTAGCACCCGAGGTTAGGGGCAATACTAGCTATTAGGTGCCTGGAAGCTGACTTAATGCTGAGCATGATCCTGCTTCCTTAATGGCCCTCAGCGAAGCAAGGGCCATGTAGGAGAGCTAAGCGGACATAATGGCTAGCATTGCCCCTTGCACAGAATTCCTATTCCTGATTTGCTGAGCCAATCAGAATGTTACAAATAGTGGGCTAGATTCCAGTGTAGCACCAACCACAACTGAGCCATTATTCCTTTTCTTATAAGCCACTCACACTGTGTACAAATAAAGTCAGACTTGTATTCAAATTCCCTTTTCTCTTCCTAGAAAGCACTGTGACAGAATGCCATCTGTGCATGTAGGCAATCCCGAGCTTTTTTGATTTTTGTAGCACAAAAGCATACTGGCAATTCCGCCTCTGGAAATCTATTATTATATTTGCCAAAACCCTTCGGTGTAATTTTATTTCAGCTTCGTTTTTATGGACTCATTCCCTTTCAGTGTGTGTGCGTCCCGATGGCTTAAAATTAGTTTCACCAAATAGAAACCATTTGGTTTCAGCCCCAACAAAACCTTTCTTCTATCTGGGAAGATGTGTCACCTTCCAGGAAAACAGGATCCGATCTACCCCTAGGGGTAGAAAGGCAACCCATTCTCCAAAGGACAGGCTCTGTCAGCAGAAGGTAAGTCACAGCAGGGTGGTAATTACTCCAAAGTCTCTTATAGAGGGAGACTGGTGAGGTGGAGGTGTCAGAATATCCTAGGAGTATGGTTGCAAGCCAGAGCAAGGTCCTACCATTTTGGAATCTCCCAGTGCTCCCAAACGTTCTGTGTTCCCTCTACCCTTCCTGAAGACAAAGAACTCTGGTTCTCACATCATCAGGAAAAGTTACTGATTACAGCCACCAGGATTACACCCTTACTGAAGGCTTGAAATTGACAAATCGGCTGTGCCAAATTGACTATATAAGGACACTACCCCTTTAATGGAATCACCTTTGTACATCAGATAACGTTTTTTGCTGGAACTCGTATCGGGGTGCAGTCTTCTCAAGGAAGGACCGCTGGCATAGAGGGGAAGCTCGAGACCTCCAAGGAAGGAGCAATATCTTCCCATCACCCACACCAGAGGTTCATTTGGCATGGAAGGTCTACCTGCTGCCTGAACACTACACACAGAATCCTGCTCACTGGAGGTGAGAGCCCCTGCCAGGGCTCCATGGCAAACATCCTGGCTGGAAAGGGCAGACAAGGATTCACCTTATCCCTGTAAACTCTAGAATGGGCCCCGGCAACCAAGAAGCAAATGAACAGCTTTGGGCTTTGGTTCTCGATTTGATCCATTCTTCTACGCTGAATCAATCCTTTTTTAGTCATCTCAAGCTTGCAGGAACACCGGAGCTGTCTTTGTCACTCTGCACACTTTTAGCCACTCTAAACCACTCTTCAATTCATCTCCACACCAACTTGGGGTGCTGAAAACAACCCTCTCACCTGTCTCGCGAGGATAGCACAGAGGCAACGTGCAGTGCTTTGAAAGCAAGATGACACGAAGCAACACAGGTTCGATCCCTGGGTCCGGTGTTTAAGCGTGTTATAAATACGTAACTAAGAGGAAAAACAATTACTCAACTACAAAACAAACCATTTGTAACAGCACCTCGATGCTTGTGGGCTGTGTGAGTGCTTTAAAAAAAAATGTAAATGTCTCAAACGCTTGACCCAGTAGATGCAATTATCTGGCGCCACTTGACTGCACGCAATAGAAGCCATTGATTCACCCTGTCTCAAACACTGCTTATCCAGGCTGGATGGAAGCCCTATAACCTGGCTTGATGCAGTGGTTTCCCTCCCCTTGCACACTGACTCGACTCACTTTGCAGCCCGACTAAACCCATCTCAATGCTGCCCCAAACGGTGGAAAAGCACATCAAAGCCGATCTTGACACAGTTGAGGGTGGAAAACAAGCCTAAAGGGTATTTGTAGTGGATCTATCCAGCTGGCTTGCCTTAGAGGGGCCTTTTGATATGTAACACTGCACTCCTTACTTTTTTAAAGACATGTTCATTGAACGAGAACATTGATGCAGAAAAGATTGCCTGTTACCCCCGCCATCATACCCAGAGTGCCTCTTTCATCTTAAAGTCTGCATATTCCGTTTCTTCTCTTACAGGGGTAGGTTACTTGTATTTTTACTTTAATTAAAGTCTCCTGTATGTCATAGAACCTTCATTAGACCTTCTTTTATTTTGGTATCACAGTACTGTAGCTATTTGGATGCTTATTTGCTAGCTCACACCACTCCTGAAGAGTGCAGCCTGCCCTAAGCCCACGTTACCAAAAGAGGTGAAGGAGGTACGCCTGTCGGTTTCTGCCTGTTTCACCTTTATCATTGGGATCAATGCTAGTTTGGTAATAGTATTGAACTCAGTAGGAGTTTCATGGACAACTCATCCCTGTACTCTTGCAAAGCAATAGTCATTTCGTCCCAGGCACCACTTTTGCTTCTCCATCAGATTGTGGGCCTTTAGGGTCAATTCAAAAACTTGTTGCTATGGGTTACTATGACTTACACTTGTTTTGCTAGAGGCAAGTCCTGACTCACTAGAAGTAAGTCAGAGATCCTCAGAGTAAATTCTTTTTAAATTGGCCGCATAGTGCCTAGACATTCACTTCTTTCTTACATGGTAGGTTCAAAGTGATTATCTTAGTTATGTCCCATCCACGGGTTAAGATTTCCCTTTTCATCACTATCAATGTGACACTGTTATACAGTATCAAGGTGCTACCTGCATTGCGGAACAGTTGAACAGGAGAAGCATCATAGCCCAGGCCCAACAGAGTACCCTTGGGCGGTTCCATGTGATAATGTCCCCGCAAACATCTCGCCATGCAAGAATGTCGCTGTTATTTTGTCCCCAAATATAATGTCGCCTATGACTTTTTCCAGCGACTATATGTATGGTGAAATTATATACGGGGACAATATTACCTGATACCCGTTTGGCATCAATGTCTGCCCCTCTACATGTGGATATTTTGCACATTGCTTTGTATGGTCTTCCAAGAGCTACCGTGCTTCCCCTAGAAACACTTGCATACAGGTACGTTATAAATGACATATCATATCATACCATTGCATGGAGAAAGGCTATATGGCAGATGTGGCAGGTGTGGGCAATACCCCCTCAAACATTAGTCATACATCTCAGTAGATTCAATAATAGACAACCCACACAATTAAAGTCTTACGCTCTGCTTTAAGGGAAAGAGCTTTAACACTAGGAGACTAGGGGTGCATAAAGCACAGTCTGCGGCAGAGGTGAGCACCACTCTTCAGAACCGATAGCCCTCGATTCTCCTGTTTACAGCCTTTACGATCTCCTAAATGAGGTCAGGCCAATTCCCTGCTTTGAATTTATGTCACTATTTGTTAGGATTTCCTTACCTTATTTTACAAGGCATCTCTTTCAAGCAGGTCGCATCCAGTCTCTGGAATTTCACAGACCGAGTCCGACTGTTGTTACTATCTTTTGGGGCGACTTGTGAGATATGCAACACCTGGACAGAGATTTGATAACCGGGACCCAAACCACTGTGGGTGCTCCTTCCCCCACCCCGCAGTGAAGGGTCGGGCACTGACCTATGTAGGAAGACCAATGCAGATGGTCCAAATCAGGAGAAGCAAGATCACTGTGGGAGATCTGTATTAAGGTCTTGGCAGGATAGCTGAGGGCCAACGTACTCGCTTTGGAAGCAAGACAACGCGGAACAACACAGGTTCGATCCCTGGGTCCTCGCTTAGAAACCCCTGGGTGTTAAGCGCGTCAGAAATAACCAACTACAATAAAGGAGAAGTAGCAATCCAGGGAGGCTCTCTCTCTTGAGAAGTTCCACATGCTGTTTCAGAGGCATTCCATATTTTTGAAATACATTATTTATTTAATTTGTATAGAATAAAGCACCAGAGAAAAACATAGATGTGCAAGCTATGGATTCCAATACAGTGTACTGACAGTTACAGTATGGCCTTACGTGTCAGCGTAATCAGTTAGATGCCTTGTTATATATAAGGATCCTCAAAGCAGGACACAGGAGAGACAACAGTGTGGAGTGGAAAGGGGGCACGCAACACGTAACCGGAGAAAGGAAAAGGGAGGCAAGGAGTATCGGTATTCATACATTTCCCTCGTACATTACTCCAAACTCTCTGCAAACCATTTCATGGCATGTCAATTAACCCCACTCACAACCCTCTTCCATAACTTCCTAACCAGCCATCGATGCCAAAAGACATGAATTAAGTGACCTTCTGCATTGTTGCACCACCAGAAATAGCTGTCATCCGTCAAACACATCTAAACATCCGGGCAGGCAACATTTCTGGGAGATCACTCTCTACTGAATATAGACTAACAACTGGTCTAAAAAAGGTCTCAAAGTTGAAATTCAGAATCTCCTTGGCCACCTCCTGTGCGGAACCTTTCCCTAGTTCACGTGACCATTTGTCAGCTTAGCCTCTCATCTCTTCTTCTGTATTAATCCACTGCAGCTGGAGATACATCCGACTCCCCATTATGTCTTCCTCTGATAGCAGGGGGTATCATTTAGAGCAATCCAGCTCAGGTAATGTCCCTTGTAAATCTCACACTCTGAACCTCTCCTCCAGAACTCATACTGCCCCCTACTCTCCCTGGCTTAGCTTGTACTTGAATGCAAGAATTCAAATGTTGGCATCCCTCCAGAGTTCTTAATCCACAACATCCTACACATTTTTCTCGATTCCCATATTCTGTCTTCTTCTGTGCACATGTAGAAGACAGCAAATCCACAGAGCCACGTCCAGCTGTGAGGAAAACCTTGCCTAGAGCCTTCCTCATGATCCTTGCTGCAAAAGTCCTCCAAGTGTCCTGTCTTCTGTCTTCTTTAAGAAGGAATTCAATGACCGGGCTTTCGACTGCAGATCCTGAAGTCCTCCTGCTTCAAACTCATCTTCTGTGCTGAGGTACTGTGCTGGCTTGGGTATTTACTTACCTTAAGTCTCTTGTGATTTCTGTGTAATCTCGGGGTGTTTTCTGTGATTGGGATTCCTCTCGTCCAGTGCACCCAGGGCCCTGCTGGACTCCTCCTAGGGTGTCTTCTCTGAAGCCCCTGGACCCTCAACTAACTCTAAAGTAAAGAACCTACTTGTTCTAATAGTCTTCCTTAGGAACTCTGACTTTT
Source organism: Ambystoma mexicanum (assembly GCF_040938575.1). NCBI lineage: Eukaryota > Metazoa > Chordata > Amphibia > Caudata > Ambystomatidae > Ambystoma > Ambystoma mexicanum. The sequence continues at coordinate 181,280,809 of NC_090940.1, forward strand.
GCTCTTTAGGAACCTATGCTGACCTGCCTGTTGGACAGTAGACCCTAGTGATCCCCCTTCTGCCACTAAGAACACTCATGCTCCAAGAGTAAGGGAAATACTTCTAAAGAGTGGGCCTTTTGCCTAGAAAAGAGAATGTGTGTTTAAAAGTTACTTACTTGCAAAAGAAGTTGGTTGGTAACTGTAACTCTGAGCGTGAACAGTTACAAATAGTATTACTTACCTTAGAAATGTTCTGCCATTCTGAAATGTATATGTAAGGTTTTACTTACCTTAGAAAGGTTCTGCCATTCTGAAATGTATATGTATGGTTTTACTTACCTTAGAAAGGTTCTGCCATTCTGAAAAGTATATTAAAGGTTGTTTTACTTACCATGGGCATGTTGTGCCATTCTGAAAAGTATATGTAACTTCTTTCTCCATTCTAACAGAAAGTAGATATAAGGTTATATTACTCACCTGTGATTTGGTTGTGCCTCTTCCCAAAAATAATGCTGTTGGTTTCACTTCACTATTCTTGTTAGGATAAATGTATGAGTGTCCCCAACTGGGTCTGGCTTCACCTGACCTGCCATTAGTCTGTTCAGAATAAGTCTGCATTAGGTTTCACCTACCTAGAATAACGTTGAGTCATTCATAAAGTGTAACACTGGGGTTTGCTTTCCCTGGTCGGTTGTAGACAGACAGAAAAACAGTCTTAGGTTTATACTTGCCTTTAAGGTGCTTATAGGTTCTGTAAAAAGAAAAGTGTATAGATTTTACTTACCTTGAGAATAACTACCTTGAGAATAACTGTTATTCTAAAATGAGTTTAAGTTATTGCTTCCATTAGTCTGTAAACTGAAAAGCAACTGTGATTGAATATTACACCCCAAGGTCCAACTCCCCTAAAATAGCTGTCTTATCCTGAAATGGAATGATAGGTTTATACTGTTCCTAGCATCTGTGTTTCACTAGATCAGAAAAATATATTGTCCTGTTGATATTACTATGTGATTCATTTCTGAGCACCACAGTACAACTGCTAGCGTCCACTACCCTTATATTACTGAAAGTAATCTAAAAAGTAACTATTGGTTTGAGTTCCCAAGAACTCCTGTTAGGTGTTCCAAAGTAGGTTATATGCTTTGGTATGTGAACCTTCAAGCACAGTGTTGTGTTTTTCTATAATGTGTTTATATGATCTGTGATAGTACTTATTACCACCAAGATTTATCTGGGCCTGCGTCTATTTAAATAAACCATTTATTTGTACAATACATAGTGTTTCCGTGTTTCTTTGGACCATTTCTATTACAATTTAATTTGATTCTCCAGCCCTCTCTCCCTCCTAAGATAAGCCTGGGTGCTCTGTCAATGCTACCATGAAGTCAGGTGGTACAGCCTTATACTAAGAGTGCAGTTGTGTACTGCCTCAGCTGAATGGTTTTACTAAGCTCTTAGTTGGACTTCAGAAAAACTGTCCTAACATGTTTGAGTGAGCCTGCAATGTTGGCAAGAAAGATTCATGCCTCCCTAATGACGGAAGTACACTACTTTAAAGTGAAGTCGGCTACGATAAAGGTGACTTCATTAGCATAAGCTGTTGGATCGATACTATTGTACATTTGTAGTGAGACTAGCGGTACCACACGTTGTGGCACAGCTCTGTAGCTGACATGCATGTGGGGGTCTGCTATAGCCTTGTGTATGGTTTATTGTGTCATAACTTCCTATTTTTGAAAAATCGCAAAATCAGCAATCTCCCGAAATTGCCTATACTGATAGCACAGGGCCGGACCCAGCTCCACCCCTGTGCAGGGCGAATGGGTGGGGTTGGTCAAATGTCAGTATGGTCAGTACACCCCAGACTGGTATGCCGACCTTGTGTCCTAACTTCCTATTATTGGAAAAGTCGCAAAATCGGCAATCTCCCAAATTCGCCTTGAAAGCACAGGGCTGGACCCAGCCCCGTGCAGGGAAAATGGGTGGGGTTGGTCAGATTTCACTATCGCCAGTAAACCCCAGACTGGTATACTGACCGTGTGCCAACATTTCAGCCCACCAACTGTTATGGGGTCAGAGCCAACACCGAACATACAAACATACTTTCACAAACATATATATATATAGATAAAATCCCTCTTGTTTTAGAACACTTAATGTTATCCCATCCTATACAAAGAATCCAAAGACCCTTGCACTCTACTTCATGGTGCCGGCAGCTTTACCTTCTCGCTCATCTGGTCTGTGATGTCATTGATTTCCCTGATCAAGGCGTGGATCTGAAGGGCTTCTTCTAGTTTCCTTCGGGACTTGTTCAGGTTCCCATGGAAACTGCTCCACCTTTAGGAAGTAATGGTAGAGGCAGGCACGTTATAACATGGAGTCCTCTGATGTAATGGGTACCCAAGGCTTTGCATCTGCAACACGGAATGGGTTTAAGAGCACCTTCAATAGACAATACCATCTAAAAAGATCAGGGCTTAAAAGAGACAAAGACAGCCGCAAGCATGACTATGGGGCGGAGTGAATATCACACTGGGAGACATGAGAGGCATTGCTGAGTACAGCCTGACAGTGAAACCACAGTAATGCTGCCTTTGTATTTACATGCAAAGATCAAACACAACATGTAATCCAGTGAGACTTAGATTAAACTAATTTGAAACTAAGGCTTGGAAAAGTGAGCGTGCCACCAACAAATGTTTCCTTGGTTGCTCTTTACATAGCAGAGAGTTGCTAAGACTGCAGAAGCTGTCTGACATTGGAATTCAGAATGCGGAGGTCTGGATCCATATCTGTCAATTACAGAATTCTCCCGGCTCCCATCTGATCCGGAGCACCTGATATCCGGTGTGGTCTGACACAGGCTTGTTACTTGGACTCCAGGTTTAGCAGCTCTGAAGAGGCCCCCTTTGCCTCTCAAGCACCTGGCTGTTATGTTCTTTCCTTCTGATGCCATTTTTAAAGTCACCTTTGTCAGCAGCCCTTGTATGCCGTAGTCCCTTACTTGATTGTTCCTCACCTCCCTCTAATTTCTTCTTCATTTCTTCCTTCTGCGCTTCTTTTCTGGTCTACAATCCATTTCACTATTCCTCTTTCCTTTGTGAACCTCAGCCAACACCTTCCACTCCCTCCGACATGCCTCACACTTCCTGCTCCCTCCCCATGTACAAAGAGAAGTGTTATGTCCTGGCCTGGGGTCACCCAGGTCAGGCGGACCTGGGCTGGGGGCACCCAGCCGACATGCTGGGGGCACCCAGCAGACCATGGGCTGTGGTCACGCAGCAGAACTACAGGCAGGGATCACCCTGCTTATGTCGGGATCACCCAACATGACATCTCGGCTGGGGGGCACCCAGCAGACAGCTCCGGACCAGGGGCACCTGGTCAGCCCGTGAACACAAGGGCTCCTCCATGGCCTGGGGCACCCAGGCCTGCTACAGCAAATAACACTGGTGTTGCCCAGCAGGGGCACCAGCCTTCACATGGTAGAGTTGCCCAGCAGGGGCTCTACTGGCATGGCAGACAGCCATGATAGACAGCGTTGCCCAGCAGGGGCACTGTCACGATGGAGGGCCTGGCAGGGCAGGCCCTCAGTCAGCTACGCAGCACCAGCATGGTGCTGCTCAATAAAGACACAGCACATCGTGGTTGCATAAACAAAGAGTAAATGAGCGGGAGACCGCCCATTCCTTTTATTGAGTATAGTCACAGGGGTACTGCCACGAGCTCCTGGGAGATACCATTCTCCCAGGAGGGGTGACCCATTGCAAGAAGGTGCATTCTAAGAACTACTTGTCACATATGGAAATTAGAGTTTCCATTGCCTGGCACTATTCCAGGGCTAGTGTTGTGCACATGCTGGGTACAATTATCAGGAGCAGTGCAATCGAATACTTGGGGGAACCACTTTAATTTCCATGGGCCAAAGTATTTGACTAAGGATAGGATTGCCCTGTTGGCCATGACACATGTATGATGGATCAAACAGCATTGAAAAATGTATCTCACAAGTATTGCAACAATGTGATATTGATAATGACTGTAAAGCACAAGCACAAACTCCCAGAGCCTCAAAGCAAGTATGCAAAAACCAAAAAGGATAAAATAAGTGATTTTTAAGTAAGTGTTGCGCCTAGAAACACCTGTGTACAGGCGCGTTTTAAATGACTTATCATACCATACCTTTCATTCAACTGCCGTCGAGACTGAAGTATTGTCTTTGCTTCCTCCTTGCTTTGTCTCTCACGTTTGGTGGCGAGGGCATTGATGGCTCTTATGTGGGCGTCATCCACTGTCACCTCCTGCAATCACCGGGTACAGGGCCGTGAGCTTCTGGGAAACTGGAGACTGTCGGCACCGAAATGCATCCACCAAGGAGGTTAGAAGAAGGAGGCAAGCTTATCCATGCTACCGAAGTCTCTCTATCAATTAATGATGTCTCCTCATTGATGTGTCCAATTCTGATCAGTGGTGGACTGATCTATAGGGAACCCTGGAGTTTTCCTGATGGGCCTCAATACCAAGAGCCTCTATCATCATGAGTTCCCTGGATTTCTGCTCCCCTTATCCTCTTTCCCAGAGTCCCCATGCCCTTCCTTCTATCTCAGCTCAGTCCAAATATCTCGTTGAAACATGTTTCACTTCTTCTTAATCTCCATATAGGGACAAATGTGCTTTAAAATGCACTATTTGGAACCATTTCTGTTGCGCGGAGAACCACATCCTACTTAGAAACACTGCCTTGCTCTCTACATGCACTCTCGCAGTGTAATAAGGGGCCACTTACATTTTCAGGGCCACTTTTGGTTCCATGTCCACTCCTGCTTCTCATGATGATGTGAATTGATTAAGGCTAGCAACATTGCCACCCGTGCAGACTCTACGCCGACTCACAATATTTGGTTCACTCTTCGTCATGTCAATGAGCAAAAGCCGCTTATGCTCATTTCTTGCAGTGCACTTACTCGTTAGCACCCGGGGGATGGGTGCCAGCTAATCAGGAGGCTCGGAACGCCTGCTTGAATGCTGGTGTAAGCTTGTGTTCCTTTCCCGCCTCTTGTGCAATTCCTCCGAGCCGCTGCGTAACTTCCCTGGGCCTTGGTATTGGGTTTGTATTTTTGCTTTTTATTGAATTTATAACACGCTTTCACCAAAGCACCTTTACAAAAATAAAGGGAACAGTACAAAATTGCAGAGCAGGATTGACAAAAAACATAATTTGATTATGAGGGGGACAATGAGGACAGCAAGTGGGATGAGTGCGGAAAATATGATAGATGGGAGAACGAATAGTAAGAGGAAGAGAATTCTCATGAAGTGCAGCAAGAAGAGAAAAAGAGCGAAAGCGAGAGGAAGCACAAGGGGGTTCAGGGACAACTGGATGATGGGTAGATTGGGAGTGTGAAGGCCGAGTACTCTAATAGAAAGATAAGAGAAGCCAGATAAGGTGGCGTAAGACCATGAAGACATTTAAACACAATGCAAAGAAAGGGAAACGTAAGACGGGATTCAAATGGTAAAATAGAAGCTGCAAGAAGAGAGGAACGGGGAGATAGACCAAAGAGTAGATGGATAGCAGAGTTAAAAATAGAACTTAGGGGGTAGGACGAGATGCAGCGAGTCCAATCACGAGAGAACAATAGTCAATACGGGAGAAAATTAAGGCGGAGATAAGAAGTTTAGTGGTGTGAAAAGAAAGAAAAGGACGAGCACAACGAAGATTGAAGAGAAGAAAGCGACAATTACGGGCAGTAAAGGAAATGTGCAAGGACTAGGGAAGGGAAAAGTGAAAGAGAATGCGAGATTCTGTGCGGCATAAGGAGTAGCGAGGGGATTGGGGAGAGGGGAGGAAAGAAGAGGACTTATGTTTTAGACGGGTTAAGATGAATGAAGTGAGAGCTCATCCAAGATTGGTTTGAAGAAAGACAGGCAGAAACTTGAGAATGAAGAACGTCAGAGAACTCAGAGAAAGAGAAACAGATTTGGGAGTTGTTGGCATCGAAATGGCATGACATGTTGAAAGGAGAGATGAGAGAGGAAAGGGGTGTAGTATACAATGAGAGCAAAAGAGGACCAAGGCCCGAACTTTGGGGGACACCATACAAGAGTGAATGTGGAGGGGAGAGGAAAGGGGGGAGATGGACAGCCCAGGATACAGCATTCAGAAAGGTAAGATTTAAACATGGAAAGAGAGAGGCCAGAGATGCCCAAAGAGGAGAGACAGGAAAGTAAAGTGGGGTGATCAACAGTGTCAAAGCCATAGATAAGTCAAGTAAAAGCAGTACAGAAGAAAGCTTATTATGATGTGCGGAAAGACCTCAGACACCTGCAAGAGGGCAGGTTCTAGAGTGAGCAGGACTGAAACCAGACTGGAGGGGAGGAAGAAGAGAATCAAGAAGATGAAGATGGCATCACATTTGAGGATAAACAATACCCCCTAGAAGCATGGATAGAAAAGGAAGGAGAGAAATATATCCTCGACCTTCTATGCTTTTGTGCCCCAACATCAGCGGCCTCCAACCCAAGGCAGCTCTACACATGCTGCCCACCTCAGCCTCTTCTTCTGTATCCCATCATCTGCTCGGCAATAAAAAGAGTAAAGGGATTTAGTCTCTTTGCTCTTTCCTCCACCCAACAGACTTCTTTATAGGTTTCTTTTTTTTAAAGGAAATGGGGTCTCCCCCTAATGGCTGCTTTGTGGCATTCTCCGCCCACCTCCACCTGCTCTCGCCCTCTCCCGCACTTCCTGCTGTGGGCTCTGGCCTCCAGCCGGCGACTTCCCGGTTCCTTCGGTGCTCTGCAGAGCGTGTACACGGAAGCCTGGGACACAGCACGGCGTGCTTTTGTGCACGGACATTTGTCACCGGGCTTCCGGATACGTGCTCTTCAGACTGCGAGTGGTTAATTTTGGCCCACTCACTGGAGATCCACAACTGAGCAGTTATATAGTAATAGGCTATTTTTGGGCAGCCTACCCCACACCTTTTCAGGGGTGCAATCATTATCTTGCATGCTATTCTATTTCCATATAAAGTTAATAAAATGCTCTCTCTAGTTTCTCTTTTTCTCTCTGGACACTGAAGAGGGAGGGCTTTGGAGTGATATAATAACCTGGGTAGTAGGTTTATTTTTAAAATGTTTATCCTTCCAAACCCAGGGATTGGCAAGTGCTTCAACCTGAGTGTTTCGGACTTAGGAGTACATGGTGTCACCCCTTACCTTTCCTGTAGCAAAGCACTCTGGTCCTGACCTCACACATAACAGAAGATTGGTGGTGGGGACCCAGGATTGGTTCCTTAAAGTAGGCTTAGCCAGTACCAATCACTGGGGCCCATTTGGTATTAAAAAAGGGCTGTGCCCCTCGCTTAGCAGATCATCTGAAGACTTTGCAAGGAGTAACAAGAAGGACTCATTTGGACCCTGGATGAAGGTACAGTCTGCCTAACATCTTCTACCAGTGAAGAAAGGCCAGGATTTCCAAGGTGGAAGCAATACCCCTCCCCTAAAAATCTCCCTGGGAACAGAGGGAGATACCGGGCTCAGAGGACCAGTCCAGCAGCTCCAGAACCGGTACCCAGCCAGCCCACAGCATGCCCTGCTAGGTTCTGCCTGCAAGCTTCCTATGCGGGAAGTGCAAGAGAGTCTCTGAACAAGGGACAAAGCCATGCCTGCAAACACCATCCTCAACTTTTGGCCGTCCACCTTAAAGGACAACACAAGCCCTGCGAAGAAGCTCGGAGAAGTATCACAACAAGCATCAATCAGTGTCCATCTTTTAAGGACATTTTCGGACCAGTCGAGCCCTCGAACCGCGACCGGCTGCACCACTGACTGCTGTCACGCTGCAGTCACTAAAGCCATCCGAGTCGCCTCGACCAGCATTCCAGATCCTCCAACCAGCACAGAGACAATGATTCTCGACCATGAACCACCATGTAGGCCAGCCTGCAGCGGTTCGTCCAGCCTTGTTTGCCACACTGCTTGCCGCCTGATAACCGCAGCTGTCTCTGTCTTGAACTCTGTCACAGAAGCTGCAAAGTGTCCTGGAACCATCTCGATGCTGTCAAGTATCAAGATCATCTCATGCACCACGTACATTGTGGTTCTGTCCCCCTGGTCCTTCTCCGAAGGCCTCAAGTGACATTTACAACCCCTTGCTCCCTTGAGGCTGAAACCAAATAACCTTGAACATTTAAGACTGATTGCTTTACCGACTACCCTCCTGTCAGTATCCAGAGTGCATCCCTTTCCTTCGTGAAACTGTCTGTCCTCTGTGTTCCTTTACAAGGTGGGTTGTATTTTGTACTGTGCTAGAATTGTCTTCTGTAATAATAATAAAATAGATTTTTGTATACACCCTTGATTGGATAGTCCCTTTTATCATTGGGTAATAATTGTATTTTCGCTCTGCTGCAACTAACCAACGATCGACAACTTTGCAGAGATAAGCCTGTCGTTCCATCCACGTTACCAAAATTGGACAAGGAGGTGTATAATTTACTTGTGTTTCTAATCTGTTCGGATGCCTTGTGGTGTACTAGAGGTGTGGGGCTGATCGATGGTTTAGAAACCGATATTCATCCCTGGAACACTGGTGCCCCGGAAGTTGATTTGTCACAGTCTGAACCTTTGAGTGCACATCGGATGCGCTTAGACCCAGAACAACTGTGCTTAACTCCCTTTGGGCTTCAGCTATCTTCCTCAGTGTCTGCGCCACAAGGTCCTGTAAAATGGCAGTAGTGTACTTCAAAAATACCACCAATCATACCATATTTATCATCTCGGTTGTGAAAATGTTGTTTTGAGACCTTGAAATCCGTCATGTCTGAGACACATGGAAGTTAATTTTGCATGAACAATTCTAGTGAAAAGGAACGGAAGCGAGATTGAGCGCAGGTGGGTTTAGGAACTACTAAAAGGTATTGAGTTGACTGTGCACCAAAGAAAGAGTTGTACATCTTAAAAAAAATCCTCAGTATTGGTCATGCAGCATCTACTCCGTGGGATCGAACCGCACATTAATGTATTGCTTTTTTCAGAGGTGTCCGAAAGGAAACTGTCCATGGAAGAGGAAGAAGCCAAGAGAATTGCAGAAATGGGCAAACCAATCCTGGGCGAGCACCCAAAGCTGGAAGTCATCATCGAGGAGTCGTATGAATTCAAGGTAAGTATCTCCACCAGGTTTGGCAAACTTGACCGTAAAGGAGGGGAGGAAGCAGATGCCTGTATAATTCCCTTCTGTGGTGCTTCCAGAAGGTTTATGAGATGCCAGTTATATCCACTTATCTATATGACGTATGCAAGCCTTTCGTCCATGTTCCTCTGCTGCTTTGTGTTCCAGTTCCACTTTTTTCCTGCCTGGAAGAGGAGTGGCTGAAACGCATGTGAAGTAAATTTGTACTTTCCACGCTAGAGCTCTCCATGGTTGGATACGAGTTGAACAAAAATAAATAACCTGAAATTTTAAAGTGTTCTTATGGTGTATTCGCAAGATATCTTTTTGGCAAAAAACCTCATCAATTGGACACATTTATAGCCCCTCTTATGCAACTAGCTTACGTGAAGTAATAATTTCAATTTGGGAAGGTGCAGGCGTACTCATATATTAGCACAAGGGGCCCTACAAGGGACACAATTACATCTGAACGATGAACTTAATGTGAAAATTATAACATTTTTCTAAATGTATACATAAAAATCCCAATATGTTTTCTTAAGTTGCCAGCAATTCTGGAATGCCCTCAATGTAATTATTCCCTTCATTCAAATTATACTCTTGCTATTTCCAACCTATCTGTTTTTTCTAAGCAATTCAAATGTGATAACATTCAACCCAACCAACCAACCAAGCAAAAGTAAAATGTGTAAGATGCCTCATTAATAACGTTTCTCTATAGCAGGGTTGTCCAGGTCAGGTTTTCAGGATATCCCTCAGTAATATTCATGAGATAAATTTTCATGCAATGATTCTAAATGTATGCACATTTTCCTCATAAATATTAATGAGGGAAATCGTGAAAACCCGCCAGGATTCCAGTCCTCGAGGGCCAGAGTTCGACAACCCTGCTCTATAGTGTCCTAAATCAGTAAACTCACTAAGGATTTCCCCCACAATCCAACATTTCTGAAGGAAAGACCATGGAGCTACCTTTGTCTGTGGCATCGTCATGGACAATCTGACTATTGTAAAGGACCGTACATTGGGGCTTCGAACAAGATCACCTTCAGGCCGCAAAGCATTCAACACTTCTCCATCAGGAATGTACTCAGAGGTCAGAGTGTCACGCATAGGCCCATAGATTATGCTATGGGTTTGAAATGTATACTGCACGCTGCTACCATTTCCATGGTCTCCAGTACTCTCATGGATCTGAAAGTGAAAGTGTGTGCGGGGCTGTTGCTTAGGGGGGATACAGAAAAGTCAAGGAGTTGTGCTTAACTGTTGGTGTCTGTAGAACCAGGAGCAACGCGTGTCTGTGTGGGTATGTTTTCTCAGTGAGTCTTGATTCGTCCAGCAGAGGCATTATGTTTCCAGCGAGGAGTCTTCAAGTGTTTGAGTTACCAGGGTCTTGGTTGGTTGGTGAGCGAGAGCTTTAGAGTTTTCAATTGTTTAGAACGAGGGAGAGAGTTTTCTCCAGACATTTGAGTTGGCGTGTACATTTAGCATGTGGCGAGCGAGAGTGATTAAAATGCGAGGTTGTTGGTGGGTCAGACTTTTCTACAAAGCCACTCAAAATAAACATGTTTGACTGTATAGATTGAAGGGTACAATATATTTACAATAGCCATGCCAACACCCATATAACAGGATCCCATCTTTCTTTGATAATGATTACGTGATGTCTTTCTTTGCTAAACCAAAGGATGTATACTAATTGACCTTTTCACAATTGACCTTGGGAGAATTGACCTCGGGAGAATTGACCTAATTTAAAAGGTCAATTAGGACATATATGCTGCGGGAAACCCCCCACAACCCTCCACCCAATCCAAAAACCCCTGCAACCCCCAACCAATCCCCTTATTTGTAATCCAAAACCAACCCAATACATACATAAAATAACTAAAATAATATAAAGGACAATTGTGCAGAAGGTCAATTAGGACCACTATAATTAGGTCAATTAGGACAAAGGTCAGTTGTAAAAGGTAAATTTGGGTAATACCAAAACAATTCATTGCAGAACAGCCGACACATGTTTCGCACTAATTTGTATGCTTTCTCAAGGCTGAATTCCTTTGGTATGATTTCCTAATATACACATGTCAGCTTGATAACTGAAAGAAAGTTCACAAGTGAAAAACAAAAGAACATTTTGATTTAAAAAGTTAATGAAGTGGATTTTCAATTTCGGTTTAGTGACGTAGCCGCCAACCAATAGGCCCCTTTAATATCCTAAAATGTATTCCATTAAATTCCCTTTCGTAACTTGCTCTGCAGGCTCGGCCTGCTCTATAGGGCACTAGGCCGAGGGGTGAACCAAAAATGCAAAATGCTGTTGTGGGACAGTTTTTTTTTGGGCAAACTGGGTGGACCAGTTTGATAAGTTACTTCACTATGCGGCTAGTAGTTTTGCTGAATACATATTTTTTTTAATGCACAATTTGCATCACATTTTATCAAAAAACTCCCCCTTGGGTACTACGCAAAGAGTGTCACAAAAAGACTGACGAGCCATTTGCAACTGTGGGCCACTTTTTCATTGGTGCCCAAGATAATTTTATGTTCCAGTCCAACCCTGCTGCTCTGTCATCTTCTACAGGGCTCCTTTTTTCTGTGAAGGGGCCAGTGCCTTTCTGCTTTCCTTTTGTTCTTGCATAGCTCATGCCTGTGTTTACTTTCACGCTTGAGTTTATTAGCAATTGTTTTTCTGTTCCTAATAAATGTGCTTTTGTTGTTTATTTGCAGAGCACGGTGGACAAATTGATTAAGAAGACAAACCTTGCTTTGGTAGTAGGGACGCACTCCTGGAGGGATCAGTTTTTGGAAGCAATCACTGTCAGTGCAGGTGAGTGGAGGCCTTTGTTAAATATTGTCATTTTGTGCATCTTAACAGCAAGTATTTTTTAGCCACTGTGAAGGCATCATTAAGTATGACACAGACAACAGACTTAAAGTTCAAATAAAAGATATGTATTACTTAAATGTCAGGATGGTAGAAGGCCTAACTTGCCCTATGCTATGGTGGGATGTCCCTACCTGAACGAACCTAAGGAAAGTCAAAGGGTTCAACTTAAAAGTCTGTCCATGTCCAAAACCTATCCTTGCCCTCACAATTACAATTAACCAATGTGTAGGGATGTCAAAGGAAATAGTGTTCAACTCAATGTTCCAAGCTTTTTCCAGCTCACATCTGACTTACAGCTCCCCTTCCTTCCCCAAGCACAAGAAAGTTTCATGATAGTCTCAAAGTTGACCTTTTCCCAGTTCAAGCCGATATAGTTCAGAACCAACCCTTGCGGTTCCCTTCCCCAAGTTTCAAGTAACACAATCCAAACGCAAAAGGGGTCTTGAGACTCTTTTCTCAAGACAACAAGTGTGGTTCCTTGAAGCCTCAGGGTTCCCTTCCCCAAGACGTCTTAATTCTAATTATAATTATAATTGTTCTTTCATAACAAGCTTAATACCAGCGATTGGTTTCTAAGCGCGTTACAAAACACCAGGTCAACCTAACCTTCTTTCTGGCCCACTTCGCCAGTTTGTATGCAGTGGTTTCTTTAGGCTGTTTCTCAGTGTCCTTATATATCACCATGCAGGGCTCTCTGGTCTAGACGCAGTTGATAGACCGCCCGGTCCACCAACTACAGGTCGCGCAACCAGGGCCCTGGGACTGGGATTCCTCAGCACACACACACAGGTTCCTTGGCACTTGCTCCTGTGCACCAAGTCACCTTCACTTTGTTCCTTTAAGTGGCCTCTTGGCTTTGTGGGTATTCTTGCACTTCTCTGGCATCATCTTATTATCCTTGTGGCCCTGCCACCATGTGTCAACCACCTCCTGCCAAGCTGTGGCCTTGTGGCATTGCAGTCACTCATAAAGTTTCACTGACTCTTTTCTGCTTTTAATACTCTTGACTTTGATGTTTGAATTACATCGTTGTGCAACATGTGCTCAATTTCGTTCAGTGTTCGATGTGCACTTTTATTTTTCAGATTTAAAGTTCTGTTCAGTTCGATATTCAATAAACACCTTTTGGTTTCAATGTTTAAGTCTCCCTTTAGTTCGGTATTCAATGAGCATTTAATTGTGTAAAGTTAAATTTCTCTTTAGTTCAGTATTTAATGAGCATTTAATTGTTCAAATTTAAGTTTCTCTTTAGTTCCATATTCAATAACTACATATTTGTTGCCATATTACAGACCGATGTTACCTCACGGTTCTGTTGGAGTGCCCCAGAGCCTCTCTGCCCTCCCGACACTCACCGGTCTTCTGTGCTTTACCGGCGCAAGACCAGCTCACCTGCCTTGTGCCTCTCTCCGCACACCTGCAGCTTCAGTGCCTCTGTTGGCACGGAGGCAGGTTCCTCTCTGCTCCGGCTCCACAGCAGCTCCTGCTGCTCGCTCTGGTCTAGGAAGGCTCCCAGGCTTTGAAAAAATCACATGTCCCACCTACTTTGGGTCCCCCAAGTCCACTGGGTTCATTGCTGGCATCTTGGCTCGAGCAGCTCCAGTCCCACCACGGCTACCTCCTCAGACGTTGCACCCCGTGTCGCGCTCCTTCTCCCTCCCTGTGTCTGGTTGATCTCAATTTATACACCTGCAGCCCCTTGATAGGCTGCAGGTGTGGATATCCAATTAGCCCTGCCTGACCACAATCAAAGGGACATGCCTGACCCTGACTACTCTTAGTAGGCATCTTCCTCGTCCCAGTACCAAAGTGGTGAAAATGTGTAATCTTCACTGCTCTTCGTGGTCTCTTCTTCGTCCCAGTGCTGTCAAGTTTTACATGTGGAAAATTGAGGGGAACTGGCTTATAATAGCCCATGAAGGCTGGGGGAGGGTTAGGTTGATTGTCAACAGGGAAAGGGGGAAACCATGTCTCACCCGAGGGCACCCAACTCCCAATCCTCAAGGACCCTCCACCCAGGTGATCCTCCCTCGCTTCTTTGCTCCCAGGGTCAGGATTCAATAGCGATGCCCTTTCCCTGACCACCTGCGCAGAGGATCCCGGAAGAGTAGGAATGAGAATACCCTCAGGTTTCTCACACCACCTAATGGACAGGTGAACGAAAAGAGATTGGACCAGACGGAAAGGGACCAGTGAGTTCCTACAAAATCATTCATGTGCATGTCAATATTAAACTACTTCAAACAGGGCAAATATACAGGTTCCAAAGTTCATATAATTGCCTAGTAGTCAATTTTGCAGAGGAAAAAAGTGTTTCTGTGCGTCCTCCAAAATGTCTTGGAGATCAATGTGCAGCAGGCAGTGGCGGCCATTAGGGGTCCTTAGGTAGCACCCGTCCATTTTTCCAGACATTGTGGGGCCTGAAAAGTCACCTAGAAAAAAATGTTTTCTTTTAATTTGCATTTTGGAGTGAGCACCTGTCACTCTACGCATCTGCAAAGTATGTAAAGATAAGTAGATTCTTTGCAAATACTAAAACATCAGGCCTGCAGCTCTTGATTGGGATTGCTAAATATAGGGCTTCAATAGTGTTGCAATTTGGGGTTCCCCACAAAAAGGTTTCTTTACTATTCAATTTAAACATGAAAAAACAGGTTTGTTGTATTTTATTTATTTCGTGTTTTAAAACAAAGGGCTTTGCATAGAACATATTTACATACATTATTACCCATTCGAAATTGGTACTCACTGAATCCAGTTATGTACTATAATCATTGCAGAAATGTGCAACTGCCGGCAGTGGTATCGCCACAGAGGATCCTCTGCAGTCATATCACCACCTCCAACGTGCTGACCCTCACTGCTATTTGACCTCAGCGTAAAGACTTACTCGGACGCTCGATTGAACGCGTAAAGAATGTCTCCAAAAAGAAAGCAGCACAGACTGTACCCCTCATTTCCTCTACACCGAAGCCACCCAAAAAATTCTCTGCATCACTTCCCTACTGACTCCACCCCTTCCCACACACTGCCCGTCGCTACCAATGCAAACACAGATTCAAACCAAGAAATAGGGGGTCATTACGACCTGGGCGCAAAGGGATACCGGGCACTGGTAATGACACCGGTGCCGGTAATCCCTTTGCACCCTATTCCGAGGTCCCTTTTCGGGTCCTTCCCTTAATGCCTGGTTTTACCAGGCGTTATGGACCGGACCCGCAAAGGGATACCGGGGTCAATAACGGTACCACATTTTGCAGTACCGTTATTGGCGCCTTCCCATTGAGCCCCATGGAGGCTCAAATGGGAATGGGGAATGGCTTTTCAAATGGGGACTTACCGGTCCCGCAATGGTCGGAATAGACCGATAAGTCCCCATACCACCACGTCAGTGGCGAGGCGATACCAGTATTGGTGCTAGTCATGGCGCTAATAGCGCCATGACTAGCACCAACCTAGGAATGAGGGCTATAATCTCCTATCATGGTAGGAAGCTGCCGCAATTCATCATTTGAAAGCGTGTGCAACGTAGAATTATTCATGACTGACCATCAACTGGTGGGAAATAGTTTCCCTCAGGGTTTTCAGTCACCTGACAGACAGCTCAATTTTCACTGTCATTGTCTATCAGATGGGACCCCGAACCGCTCAGTGGAATATTTCTCTGTCGTTGATAGTCACCTATGTATAATTCCACATATTGTGAGCCAGAATAGAGCGAACAAAAAAAAAAGTGATGGCTATTTATGGTTTTAGTATCACTAGAATAAAATCTGATGTCAGACACAATTTTGCGATATTAAAAGTACCTCAATTGGAGCCTTACTGAACAGTGGCTTTTTATGGTCATCTAAATATTGCGCCCAGTTTTACCAGTAATATAAAAATAATAATTTCTCTTGCTGCAACAACGTGAATATTCAAGTATAGTAGGATTGGAGCGTAAAGGTAGCTAAACATTCACAGCATACATATGCATTTAGTTACATATTTTCAAAGAGAAACACAAACAGATCTGTATATCTTCAAATAAACTACAAAAGTGTTATTTTATTTTATTTGATTTTATTGTTTAAATCGAGGTCCTAGCTTGAGAGAATCAGAGCGCTGTACAGGTTATGGGTCGTCAGCGTATGTGCTGGCATCTTAACAGTAGCGCAGTACTATGAGTTACGGGGACTCATTACGACCAAGGCGCTCCCGTATTGAAGGGTAGCCAGCGTATGTGCTGGCATCTTAACAGTAGTGCAGTACTATTAGTTACGGGGACTCATTACGACCAAGGTGCCTCCGTATTGAAGGGTGCGGTACAGGACCGGCACCGTTCATTACGGGACGCCCTATTACGAGGTTCCCTTGCGGGACCCGCTCAGAACGTCTGGTCAGACCAGACGTCCTTAGCGGATCCTGCAAAGGAACTAGGGAGCTAAAAACGGGCCTGTTATTAACGGGCCCGTTATTAGCTTCCTCTCCATTCCCATTTGAACCCTATGGGGGCTCAAATGGGAATAGGGATGGGTTTTTTCAATGAGGAATTACCGGGTCCTTCAAGGTTGGAATGACCCGGTAATTCCTCATTGAAGGAACCCGGTACTGGAACCCAGTATGGAGGCAGCCATCCCCTTATTAAGGGCATGACTACCTCCATACTCGTAATGAGGCCCACGGTCTCTGCTTCGGTATGTACATCCATTGGTATTAGTCGTTGGTTCGGTGTTCTTGAAAAAAACACGTTTTGAAAGATTTGCAAAACTGAAGAATTGTAAGGGCCATTCAGAGCAGATACTCGGTTCGAGTTCCAAAGGATGGGCGCGTGACAAGAGAAGGATTGTTTGCGTGCCGCTCTTTGCGGACGAGTTGTTATTCGAGTTTCATCATATGAATTGACTCCATTTCCCAAATGTCACCTTTTGCAAAATAATACAGGGCATGCACATCTTCATGCTAACAGCTGTATTTTAAAATGCACAACAGTGCATCATATAGTCTGTTAAACATCTACATATAGAAAATGCCTAGGTGCGTTTCCGTACTCAGCTGATGCAATTTGTCAATGTTAGGTTGCCCTCTGCTGTCCAAATGGTAACGCACACCTCTGTGTGCCCTTCCAATTCAACAACAGCTATCATTTTACCAAACAGACTGAGCATGGTTCTACGCGGTCACCTTTACCTTCCACTATTGCAAACATTCAGAATAATGCCAAGTTAATTCTTTCCGCCCCCACTTCTCTTCACACTGGGCACAGAGATTCTAGTGTCAATGACCAGTCAATTACCGGCACAATGTTTCAGTCTCTAAAGAGCAAAACTCTGTAGGACGAATGCCTCCTCACTAGCTAAAACTGAAAGTAGATGCTGTAGTTATACTACTACACAATCTTATGCCATCACAGGGACACTGCAATACAAAAAGGTTGACAATTATGCATCTACTAAGACACATCATTGAGGAGTTTTGTTTATCTCTGAAAAATAAGGCAATAGGGCAATCCACATCTACAATCCTGATGGGTTCAATGTGCACTTTAATCTTCTTATTTGCTATGGGTATAGTGGATCGAATATAGGATTATCCACAGCTGCACATCTGATTATATCCTGCACAGCATGATGTGCAATTAAGCATTTCTCTTATTTCCATTAGATGTATTGTTTATATGAAAATGGTGTCATGTCATTTCGTGTGATCTGCATATTCGTAGATTACACATCTACCACATAATTGTAGTCCCCTGGACCTTTCACCCATCTATTAATATGGGGCCATTTATACATATTTTCACTGGAGCAACTCGGATGTCCTGTCTTAGATTTGCTCCTGCTACCTTGCACCTCATTCATAAAGTCTAAAACTTAAAACGGGAGCTGCCTAAAGCCTACATGAGTTGCCCATGTACAAATGCGATTCACAAATATGCTCCCAAGGGAATCACGTGGATGCTCCAGGCAGCTCTGGGTGTCCTTTAGATGTATGCTGTGTGCATCAGGTATGAGGCAGCGGGAGAACACCTGAGATTCCAAGGGCATCTCCTGATTTGCTCCAATGCAAATAATTATGAACCTGGTGCTATTTGTTTGTTTTTGTTGTTCACTACTTAGGAAAGATTATGTTACCTATAGTAGGTGGTTTGGAAATGGTTTAGAAAGAAAATACAGAATATGCAGATAAACCATCCCTAAGGATATCATTCAATTCTAAAATGCCCCATAGGTTGTAACTTTGTATCTTATCATAAATGATTATGAATATGTATATTAAGTGAATAAACACTAGTAAAGGCAGAGTTAAGATGATCCAATTCATTGCAACTAAACCCACGAAATTCGGCGGATGTGGAAAGTGACAACAATATGAACTCAGTCACCACCGTTGCTCAGCCCACGAGCACATACATGGGATCACAGCCGGGATCAACAATGAGATCAAAATGACATCATGGGTGACATCTACAGGGATGAATCTGAGTTAAGTTTGTCATCGCTTCCCAGATCTGCTGAATTTCATGGGTTTTGTTGTGATGAATTGGATCATCTCAACTCTGTCTTTCCTAAAGGTTTTTCACTGAACGTCATACTATATCCTCTCTAGGGACCACTGGCCCTGACCTTCAACATTGGCTACTGTTCATTCTGAAGTATTTAGAATAAAACTATTTGTCTCATATCCTCCTCACTAGTAAATAACTAGATCCCCCTGGTCACTGTCCACTCTGCAACTATTAGGATGAAAGACGGTGACCCACTAGCCATGGCCTCAAGACATGACCAATGGCCACAGCCTACCTCCATGGCCGCATACCCCATCACTAACAAATAAGAAGGTCCTCTGGCCATGATATTCAACTAAGGTCACAGTCCACTCTGCAGAATTTAGGATAAAAAACTGTGGCCCAATGGCCATGGCGTTAGGCTGTTCACATTATCCTGCTCGCTAATAAATAAACTACCGACTGTGGACTCTGACCTTGGCCACTGCCCTAGTTGCAACTTTCAGGCTAAAAGAGGATGGGCCACTAGCCATGGTCCATGCGTCCCCTTTTTTCCTCCTAGTTTCATTTCCTCTGTATTTTCCTCCAAGCATTTCCTGCGGAAATATAACAAGATGGAGCTTTGTATTGCCACAGTTATAATTCTGTCAGTAACGCAGCATTCGCAGATTACCGTAATGGAAAAACGCTTGAAAATGAATAAGTCTTCCCTATCCTCACAACCACTCTACCTGTGTACCCCTCTGCCTTTTTAGGTCCACTCACCTCCTGTCAGACTATGTAAATACCCATGGTATGCTTCCTATTTTCCCCCTTTCCCATACTCTCTCCTGTGACACACCTTCTTCTGAACGTGTCTTGCAATGTTCTGGTGGAAATCGGGTGGGAATCCCACGTGATTTCCACAGTAAGGCAAAAACCAATCTGACTCAAAACGTGCCCTCCCCAAAGTGCCCAACTAATCAGTTGGTCATTTTTTACCCTTTCCACCCCTACCCTGATGTAAATCCTCCCCGTTTCTTCCTCTGAACATCATTTTTTGGCTTCCCACAGGATAACCACAGGAACCATTGAGAACAAAAATGGCGGCTTCTCATTTCGGAAAAATCTCAGTGCTGCAATGCATCATGGGAGATATCTACATTGTTTTGGGCCAGGGGCACACTCTTTTCAGTCATTTTTAAAACGACTGGACGGATTTACATCAAACAAAAAAACCATGATGCTTTGTACCCAACTTGTTTCTCATGGTGGAAATCCGTCAAGCGGTTTTTGCACTTTAAGTGTGCAATGGTGGTACCTATTTCTCTATGTGAAAAGGAATGGGTGTTGACGAAAACCAGTATTTATTTTTACTTTGCTTTTTTTAAACCTTTCAACGAATTGCCTCCAAATTCTCCAGTTTGGCGGAGGCCGACCCGGACATTTATTTTTGTTGACTATGTTGCAAATATGCCTAACGAGTCAAAAGTTGTTACCAATAGAATTTTGGGCAAAGAAAATGCAAATTGAATTTATCTTAAATATATGACGATTATTGCCAACAATTCGATGCCTTAAATAGGCTTAATAAATAATGTATTTGCAAGCTTTCATAGTCCTGACCACTTCCTTAGGCAGAGATGAAATTAAGCCTTTGAAAAACATTAGAACATTACAGCTTAAATAGCCATAGCCCCTCTGCGATTACATTCTTTTCTTATCTATGCCTTTCTGTGTACCTGATTCTTGTGAAGTGCTTTGATGGATGGTTGGTTGCAAGCTAGTCTGAAATGCATGGAGTCAGAGAGAATGTTGGATGCTGAGAATGTTTATGTATGAGTGAGGGAATGCTTGTGTGCGGGGGTTCCAACCCGGGCAGTTGACATGTAGCATGATTGGTGGGAGCCAGTGGGTTCCTCTCCTGTATCTTAAGAGTAACTGGGATAAAGGAACTATTAAGCAACTTACCTGAAGCATGCAGCGGAACTTTGCAACATTGCCCACGGGCTGGTCTTTTAAGCGGACCTGGAGACGGACTTGCGCGTGTTGAAGAAAATGGAACTGTAATTGGAAAGAAAACAAGTAAGCTGCTTTGGGGGGTGCAACATATGAGGACCCACTGCCCCTAAAAGGGTGCTAGGTTTTGTCTGGATGCCCCAAGGCAATAGGAAGCTGGGTGCCAGGTTATCTCAGTGCTGCAGTGCACCATGGCAGATATATACTTTTTTTGGACCTGGGGCACACTCTTCTCAATCATTTTTAAAACTACTGGGCGGATTTACACCAAACCGGGAATTATTTATGATGCATTGTGCCCAACCTTTTTCTCCTGGTGGAAATTCATCCAGCGGTTTTCGCACTATGAGTGTGCAATGGAAGCACCTATGTGATAAGGAATGGGCATCGACCAAAACCAGTATTTCTTTCTTTGCTTACTGAGTTGTGTATCTTTTAACAAAATATCCCCACATTTTCCAGTTAGGGGGAGGCCAACCCTGACATTTATTTTAACGGATTTGTAGATTTTTTCATAAGGACATGCATGACATATGTTGAACCGCCCGCATATTGCAGTGTTCAGGGTTTAATAGTACATTGTCTTGAGTAGAGCAGGTGTCAGTGGAACTAAAGAAAAGGGAATTAAAGAAAAAGAAAAGTACACAAGGGTCAGCCTGTTATTTGGAATTTAGGACAGAGGGGATAGGATAGTGTCGATCATGGTAGGTGCAATCAGATCAGGGTGTGACTCTAGAAGGCTGATAGGCAGGAGGCACAACCAGTCATGGGTTAGGCCTTTGAATCTTGGAGCAAAGTATAGTATGTTTGGGTCAGATGCCATATTGGGATTGAGTTTCATCACATCATCTGGTCCTTTCCCCTCCTTTTTCTGATGATTGTGATCCTTCAGGTCCAGACAGACCATACAGGGTCCAGGTGGCAGGAGTTCCTGGAGGAGGTAAAGTGGCTCCATTTTGAAGTGGCAATAGACCAGAGAAATATTTAACTCCCTCAGATGTATCACTGGATGGAATCCCTCGTTTATTTTCTTCGCAAGAGCAGATTCCTCAGGAAAGCTTCTGGGGCAAAGCGTGTCCATTGCATTGACCCTTTCTGCAATATCCCTTGTATTTTCTGCACTATAACCCGTATTCCAAGTCGGGAAAGTGAATTCCTCTTGGATGTTTCATTCACCTGGGAGCGGAATGAAACTTTATGTGAATCCTGTGTGCTGTTTGTAACTCCCAGGGATCTGAAGTGGTGTGTAGCCAGTTGTGAAGAAAGGGATGAATGCGCACCCAAACCTTAGTGGGAAAATAGGGACCCTGCTACTCACTGTAGAATCTTCAAGCATTGGCTCTTCTCTTGGGGATACCACCAAATTGTCCATGCTGCAGAAAGAAAGCCTGTTGGGGGTCTAAAGGAGGTACATACTCCACAAACCCTAGATGCTGTGAAGGAACATGATGATCTGGAGGTCTGACCAGTCGTTCGATTCCTAGCACCAAGGTTTTTTTCCTGTTAAAATCCTTGCCAGATTTCAACATTGAACTGTCTACTGCCAGAGTATTCATGTATGTTCCTGTATCGGAAGATCTAGGACACACATATCTCATATGTCCCATAGCTGTTATGTCTAATTTTGCAGCAATACATTCCCGAATACATTGGGCCACCAGGGAAGAGGTTGCCACCCAGTGCAGTTGAGTCTTATAACTTATTTAGGATCAAACATTAACATTCCCCTAGAATCCTAAACTCCACGGGTGCTGGGAATGTGTGCTGCTTAGTAATCCATACCAAGCGGTCCCGCCAAGGCATCATATTGTAGAGTCCCCATTGCCTGTACCATCTGCCGATTCTAGAGCTGGAGGTTTCCTTGCCCTCTTGACCGTCCGCCTCTTCTCGCAACCAACGGGTCCAGAGTGGCATAGTCCTCCTGTTGGCAGATCAACTGTCATCAGTCCCTTAGAGTGATAGGGCTCTGAGGCAAAGACACTACACCCATCCTTGGTGCAATCCTGGTGTTTCCACTTTTTTGATACTTTCTCGCTGGGATGTGCACCCCGATCACCAGTACTTTTTTGCCACTGCGATAATTTGGTGATGGCCTCAATAAAAGGGGTCTGAGTCTTTTCCTGTCTCTTTTAAGAAGCCAAAAACAGTGGCTGAAATATTTTTACCTATGGTCCAATAGATGGAATCCTTTATAAAGGAAGCAAAGTCTTGCCCAGGTGTGTTGCTAGGTCAGGAAAAGATCTGGGGCTACATTAATGTCGGGATCGGGGCTGGCTAGCCTTTTGGTTGTAGCCCCTACGATTCTATCAAGAGCTACAACCAAAAGACCCGGGCTATAACCCCCGCCCCCCCAACCCCCAGCTCTCCCTAGCAATGCCTCTGCTCCCTCCTCTTCAAAATTCTCCTGAGAAGGTCAAGTTTCCTCTTCTGCCCCCATGAGTCAGATGTAGCTGCTGACGTTAATGAGCTCTACCTCTATCTCTGTTGCCATTGAATCCGCCTTCCTCCAGCCGATTGGATACCCATTGGGCCCCACTCTCCAATAGGAAGGCTAGCTTCAGTTTAGGCTTGTAAACTACCCTGCATAGTTTGAGAGGTCTAAAAGGATTGTTTCATCATGCAAATGTAAGTAATGATTTGAATGTGAAATACATGTCTGTTTGAACTAGAGTCTACTTCACCGGTAAGCCCATAGTAATTATTGTTCGCTCCTATACACGTGCAACTTATGCCCAAAATTCAGAACTCTCTCTCTCTCTCTCTCTCTCTCTCTCTCTCTCTCTCTACACCTCTCCCTCTTTCTCTCTCTCTCTGTTTCTCTCTCAATAACATTCTCTCTCTCGCCTTCTCTCTCGCTTTCTCTCCATCTCTCTTTCACTCTTTCTCGTTCTCTGTTTTTCTCTCTCTGTCTTTTTCTCTGTCTTTCTTTCTGTCTTTCTTTCTCACTTTCACTCTTTCTCTCTCTTGCTCTTTCTTTCTTTTTCTCTTTATCTCGTGCTCTTTCTCTCACTCTCTCTCTTTCTCTTTTTCTCTCTCTCGCTCTTTCTCTCTCTCTCACACTCTTTATCTCCCTCTCTCTCGCGCTCTCTGTATGCCACGCTGGAGAAGGGAGAGCTGGAGCTGTGTGGTCTATGTCCAGAACTTGCACCTTGAACCGATTACAATGAGATGAAGTGTTCAAATACACCATTTAACGCAAACCTAGAAAAAATACATTGATTTATCTTGAAGATAAAAAGAAAAGCAAATATTGATCACTATAGTAGCAACAGCAGAAGGAAAAGAAGACTGACTCAAAGAGGAGACACCTTATATAGGACTATAGCAAAATAGCCACCCCTGTATCTGGGGTCCGGAAATTATGGAATTGTGGGACGGGTAGTTCCAGAAAATATAATTTTGGAGTATCTGAAGTGACTTTTTCTTGCTACTGTCAAAATAAAGAAAATAGTCAATTCCATAATATGAAGACTCAGTGCCTGGCATATAATGTATGCATCAGGAGCTTTACATCTATGCTGTACTTAAAATGGGTCTTGAGGAGCATGGGTGTAGTGTGAGTTAAGGTTCCATTTGGGATGTGACAGACTTAGTTTGTACTTGTTCATTTGGCCGCATTGTTTATACGTCAACATTGATTGGCATGTCCAACCTTACGAGCATTGAAACAGATGGCGATTGCATGTGGTGACATGGGTACATGTGAGACACCCACCCAATACCTCCAGACATTGTCCCGGGAGGATAGCTCAGTGGCAACGTGCTCGCCTTGGAAGCAAGATGACACGAAACAACACAGGTTCGATCCCCGGGTCCGTGCTTAGAAACCTCTGGGTATTTAACCACACTATAAATATGCTACTAAGACAACCACAGCAGTGCCTCGATGCCCCTGGGCTGTGTGAGCGCTATAAAAATGCAAATGAATAAATAAACTGATATAGATAGGGAGATGTCCACACAAATGCCAATCATCAATACCTGGACATATCCAGTCATACAGACACAAACGCAGACGTTAAACACTCAAAAGAAAAGGCGGGAATTAACCAAAGAGTTTTCATGTTGTTTTACTATGAATTAAGTAACTAACTGTAACAGGTTAAGTTTACAAATGTTGCGAATGCCAACATTAGGGAACAAACACTCAGTGCACAGTTGGCAAAATGTAAATTCTACAAACTGTCGGGATTCCACTGTGACGAAACCAATACTTAGCACAAATTAACTAATTCCCTAATACAACGTTCATCATACTACAGAGACAACTTAACTCACACCACTCCACTGCTTCACAAGATTCACTTTACCTAAGCAGGAGTCTGCAACATTCTGCTCTCCTAATGTTTTGGACTACAGGTCCCATCAGCCCTACACAGCATAGTCAATTGTGAGGGATCATGAGAGTTCTAGTATGAAACGTCTGCAGAGTCTCAGGTTGCAGATCATTAATGGCATAGATGTTTTAATGAACTGTTTTGAAGTAGTGGTGAAGTGTGAGTTAAGGGTGACCTTTGCAGTGTCATGCATTGAAATAATGGATCCAGGAAGGATTAATGGGCGGTAGTCCTACAAACCACAAGGAGGCAGAATTATGAGCTATGGTCTCCCTCAGACTGGCCTGTGCATAAAAAATCTCTAACAGGAACTAAGAATCAAGTCTTGTACCTCCAAAGCCAATGGCAAACTTTTATAGAACCCTCCGCAGTAATACTTGATATTTGTCTTAACAGTGTATTTCATTTTAGGAATATTTGTATGAGTTCTTGGGGTGGAGGATCTATCGGTACTGTGAGTTTGAACTTTTCCAATGCAGGATGCAAAAAAGTTGTGCACTTGCAGACTACAAATGTAGCTATGAATAACAGTTGCAAAAATGTGTCCATACTAATTGTATGTCTTTTACACAATAGTCCTTTTATTGTTATTTAGACATGTCCTTCCTGTAGGTCTTTCACCCAAAGGTAAAGAAGGTTTTAACAATTGTATTTCAAGTGGAACCTTCAAAACATTTTGACCCAAAAATGTAGTGCATTGTATTCAATTTCTTTGGTCAAAATGCCTTCCGTCTTTTCGAAATGTAAATCACGATACAGTACAGGATTCCGCCTGAATCTATTTTCCAGAGATCCGCTTGTCATGTATAATGTTCTGCGTTTTCCTTTCCAATGCTCTTGGGTGCATAGGATTCTGTTCAGTTTCTGACTACTGCTCCCTTCTCTGTCATTTTTCTTGCATCAGGAGACGAAGATGAGGATGAATCGGGAGAAGAACGGCTGCCATCTTGCTTCGACTATGTCATGCACTTCTTGACGGTCTTCTGGAAGGTGCTCTTTGCCTGCGTCCCCCCTACGGAGTACTGGAATGGATGGGCTTGCTTTGTCGTGTCCATTATGATCATCGGCATCCTCACCGCCATCATAGGAGACCTTGCATCCCACTTTGGCTGTACGATAGGCCTTAAAGATTCGGTGACTGCTGTTGTGTTTGTTGCATTTGGCACTTCCGTTCCAGGTGAGTGCTGATATCAGGTTGCAGTTTTTGTGAAATGCATAAGGCCAGCATAACCATCAAATTACAGATGAAGACAAGTCTTTCTTCCACATATATCTGCTTTATTTTATAGGGGTTTTTTGTTACTGTTTATGACAATGAAAAGAATCATGTGATAGATCCACGAAACAAAAAAACAAAAAAAAGAAATATATTGTCAAACAATCAAAAAAGTGAATCCTGCAATTAGCGAGCTCTATCCTAAGAGTACATTGCTCAATAAAACATTAATTTCTATTGTAGGGTTTTCCATTTGTAATATATTTGTGTGTCCTGTTTCACTACTGGGGGTTGGCAGTCTGCGTGGCCGTTACATATATTTGAAAGTAAGCAAGGAGCAGGGCCTGCATATTCAAATATATAACCGATGTCTTATGTGCTGTCAACGTCATCTTACCCATACAGCATATCTTTTCTTAAACATTATAATTATACATCTTAGCTATGTATAGCGTTTGACTTTTTCCACAACAGGGATTTAAAAAGGAAAATACTTACCTGTATTAACTATGATCATTTTAGATCCTGGGATCATTTAAAAAAAAACAATTTGGAACTGTGTGCTGCGTGCTGTGCATATAGCTTTAATAAACACCTGCAAGTGAGGCCGTAAGTCCCCTGAGGGCCCCATCCCTTTCTTTAAAAAGCTTGCCTGCTAGTTTGGTCAAACAATCATGTACTATTTGGACTTCTGAAAGTGATGGGCGGGTGGACGCACTCTGTCAGAGATACCGGGTCATTCTGACCTTGGAGGACCCGGTAAATCCCCATTCCGGGAACCATTCCCCATTCCCATTTGAGCCCCCATAATGCTCAATGGGAATGGGGATGGAGCTAATAACGGGCCCGCTAATAGCGCCCCGTTATTAGCTCTGAAGTCCCTTAACTGGTCCCTTCCATAACGCCTCGTTAAACCAGGCGTTAAGGAAGGGACCCGCTAAGGGAACTTGTAGTAGGGCGGTAAGGGATTACTGGCACCAGTGCCCTTACCGGTGCCGTAATCCCTTACTGCCCACCTCGTAATGACCCCCATTGACCTTTCTCTGATATCCCATTGACCTTTCTCTGATATCTGGCTTCCTTCTATTGCCAAGTGTTGGGGGAACGGAAGATGGGTGGGTGGGAAGGTGATTACGGCATGCGTTCAGGCTGTTTTGTATACAGGTGTGTAGAACTACTTGTCCAAATGCTTCTTCGGGTTACGAAACAACTGAGATTCATTCTTATCACATCCCTCTAGGGAACTCCACGTGGCTGCTTCATTGTCTCTCCACTAAGGAAATGCATTCAGTTCTGATGTACATTATTTATAAAACCTTTGCTTTCCCAAGGTCACGTGCACTGTTCTGGTAGCTTGTCTTTCGTGTACAGCTTAAGGGGCAGGTACCTTTTCCACCAAAGCACTGCAACCACTAAAGGTCGAAGCTCATGCGTGGGTTGTGACCTTCACATGTGAAAGGTGTTTTCTAATAATCGCTCTCAGGAAATATTTTGCTAAAATATTTTTTTAAAAACATCTTCCTCAGAAATGTCTCCTTTCATTGAATCATGAGTACGTTTTGAAAGAGTGAGGGGGAAAGCCGTGAAGTTCAGGGGGGTCTCACCACCAACTTAAAACAACAACAAATAAAGGAATGCCAAGCAGCAGAAAAGTACTTAAAAAAGGATAGAAATTAAAAATGAGTGAGAATCAAAATGAAATCCAAAAGTAATTATTATGAAAACATTGCAAAAGCAATTAATAAAATACATAATTATTCAGAAACAAACATTGGTCATTATGAGGTTGCCAGTCGGGAAACGATGTTGCCAGTAAGCTTACCGGTAGCGTTGTTTCCGGACCGGAAAACTACTAAGTCTGCAGGCGGGTGTCTTTCCGCCCGCCAGGTCTGACCTGGCGGGTGGAAAGGCACCCGCTCGCAGACATTGACGGATGCACCGGCACCATTCAAAAATGGTGCCGGTGCATCCGTTCTCCCCATTCCCATTGAGTCCAGTGGGACTCGAATGGGAATGGGGAGTAATATTTTCTAGCACCCCGGCAATGGGCAATTACCGGGACCGCCGGGGCTGTAATGCTCTGGTAAGTCCCCATTTCTGGGCGTCGGAAGAAAAATGACGCCAGCAGTAGCCGTGCAGTTTTTACCGGCACGACTACCGCCGGACTCATAATGAGGCCCTTACATTCAAAAATACATTTTAATAAAACAATGATCACATGGACCCATTAAGAAACATGTTGGTGTGTTAACAAGGGGTGGGATTAAGTGTAAATACTTTCAGCCACAACAGGTGCACTAGTAGTATTCCTCACAAGGAAATATTTGATAACAACTTTAGCATAGCTGTGTCTGCTCGCAGGCCAGGGATTCTAGGACTGCGCATGGCAAGATAATTCTGATTGGTGTTCTATTGCTGAGACTGAGCTTTCTTTAGGGCGGGAGACATTACAGCCCTGGCAATCACAACATAGAATGTTCGAGTACAATGAAATGTCCACCCTCCAACTCTACTGACTCCTAGTCCCGTACAAGAGGGAGTTTGGTGCAAGATTACAGGAATCAGAGGGGAGAAGTACAAGAAAGGTCTTACACCAAGGCATCAAGGGGACACTGTCAGGAAGGTCTAGGGGATCGAAAGTAGATTCGTGCGATGGATCCATTGGAGGACGATGTGGGGCTCCAGGCGTTTGCTTGTCATGCAGCGGTGCGTCACTCATCCACTTTAAGAACCATAAATCAAAGTAGCTAAAATTCTAGCATCAATGTCTAACTGCATTACCTCATCTTGGGTGCTACGTTCTCGGCCTGTGCCAATCACTGTTTCTGATACAGTAAAGGCATCAATCGTCCAATTCAAAAGCAATGGATTCAGAGAGGCGGGTATACCAGCCTTAATGTCTATCTGCATGGCCACATCTTAAGCCCTTCATTTTAGACCCAGGAACAGACAATGTTCGGAAAATGGAGGCAAGGGGAATGAAGCTATCCACCGACTGACTACCTCATCTGGGTAGTCGCTAGATACAAGAGGTCCTCCTTCCCCTAAAAGGACTGTGATGGAAGGCATTTTAAAGAATACACCTCAACTGGTGTTGTTTGCAGAGGTTGCATTCGAACTGGTGGAAGAGCCTGAATCAATGTTGGTTGGGTCACCGGTTTGGCAAATGTGTAGCTACAACAAAATGGCGACGTGCAATCATACAGACAGGATTAGTGTCCTTATTCTGAATCTAGTAAACCAGACTTGGATGGGGTTCAAAATGTAAGGTCAGTGGTTCAACTAGAAGGCGATAATTAGGAATGTATTAGGGCACAACATTCCACATTCTTTGCTGACTTCTTTTTGAGGTTCTTCCTCAGAAGACATCGTCTGACTTTGGAATACCCTAGTTAATAGCTTTGTCCAACTTCATTCTAGAACCTGCTTGTATTTATTCAGGTTCAGCTCAGCATGTGATTACTGTAACGGATTGCCATCTATGAGGGTGTAAATAAAACTCACTTTTTTTATTTGAATTAAATACAATGATGCTGGTAATTCCATTGCTGAAAGGGAGGTCTAATAATCAGACACCCCCTTTCACAAAGGCTCTGTGCAAAAATGATAGTGCAAACATCTTCCTTTTTTGACATGACTTGCAGACACACTAGCCCCAGCCCTGCAGTGCTACCGGGCACGTTCAAATGTCAAAAGTGCATTCCTGACAGCTGCTGTAACACAAAGTTTCTGCATGCAGAGGAGGCTTTTTAATCTTCTGCACCTCTCTTTCCAACCTTAATAATTGTGTGCCTTAGTCAGTCTGGAGGCATGGAAATATTTCAATGTAAACTATGCCTGGTCGTGGCATGGTGACTACTATGTGAAAAAGAGGGGGGGTACCCTTCCTAGTGGACAAGCTCAAGGCTATAGAACTTCACAGGTGCAGGAGGGTGGTCCTGCCCACAGATTTATATATAGGTTGGTCTTTTGAATGATAGATCCAAACCTAAGGTCAAAGGTGTATTGCCTTCTCACTAAGCTAAAGCAAACCAGAGAGTAGAAAGCAAAAGGTTTATTTGCTAGTTGTACAGACAAGTATTTAATACATAAAAGTTGAGAACAAATGTTGAAAAATGTGCAACATACGTAAATGACAGGTTAAGACAACATATAATACCATCAATAAAAATTCATAACAAAAAACAAAATTACAGTATTTACAACAAGGTGAACAAGGAGTACTGTATTGTCAATATACAGATCAGTCTTAAGCAGAAGTTTATTTTCTATTTTCTTGCAATACTTGTAAACCAATTGAAGTGGACACACAGGTCCTTTGTGAAAAAAACAAGGTTAGAAATTCCTTTATGGGTAACCTAGTAAATGGAAAGTTGATTAATCGGATATTACTTTCCAGCATATTGTGTTTCCAGGGTCCTATGGAGAATAAGATATCTTGGTGGGCAACGTGACAGAGACTGAATAAACAGGGTCTGATTCAGACGGGAACAGATGAATGTAGCAGTTCCCGGGTGGACACGTTTCGGCGGAAGTGCATTAATGTAGCGTCCGCCTTCATCAGGGCTCCGTAGGGGCGACCCTGCAGTGGGTATAGATAGCTTAAGTGAGAAATTTTACAAAGATGCCAATGATCATTTGGCATATATTACAGAAAATGTGGTCTCTCATACAGCAAGGCGGCGGCTTACCTGCAGGTGCTGTAGTCCCAAAACCTCGGTATCCGAATCACCCGAGGGCAAAAAATGGGGCTGGGCAAGGGAAGATACTTGAGTAGGTCCTGTTGTAAAATGAGTTGACCCAGGGCAGTAGTTGTTGGATAAAGCGTTGTGCTGCACAGGGGACAAAAATGAAGATATGGAGTTACTATGGGTGTTGGATGAAACTCACTACTGGCTGCATTGGCTTGTGAACAAATGTCAATGCAGGGAAGAGAAAAAATGCAAAACAGCGGTACCTTCAGGTGGACAAGTGAAAGTTCACTTGGTGGTTGGTGGGAAGGGGATGGTGGCGCAGAGATTCTTCATCAGCGACAGGTGTGGTCGCTGCGAGTGGTCCTCGGGGGAACCCTAGGCAATGGAAAAGAAAGAGCAGCCCAAGGTGAGGTAGGGTGCCACATACCTGGTCATTGGAGGTAAGGCATATGTGATGCATGCGTGATCCATATGTGGGACCTTAGAGCGGAGTACGGGGTGATGTCTGCTGGCATGCACTTGGGTGGTGACTAGCTATAAAGGTTAGTGCCGTTGGTGACATCGTGCACAGCTGGGAGAGGGAGGGAGTAGAGGCCTCCCTCTTGAGCCCCTAGTGTGTTGATGAAGGAAACCCTCGTGGCCGTGAGTGCAGAGAGAAAGTAGTGATGATCTAGGGGTACATCAAATTGCACACCCAGTGTGTGTAAGTAGACGAGCAGGCATTCTGTAATTGCTAACAGAAAGCTTACCTCGCGTATCGGCTCACAAAGGTCCAGTCGCGTGCGGTTACACTCCCCGTCTGGCTGGAAAGAAAGCAGCCGCGGGTGAACAGTGAAAGTGAAAGCGCGGGTGCTAGTTGCCGTTATAGGGAAAATGCGGCGTCTGTGGCAACCGTGCGTGCGCGTGGCCTGAGGCTCCGTCGCTCTGGCCAATCCCTTGCAGGCACGGGTGGACGCGCGCATTCTCAGTAGTGTTACTGCTTGTAACCATGGGCTCCGTCGCTCTGGCCAATCCCTCGCAGGCATGGGTGAACCCGCGCATTCCCGGTTGTGTTACTGCTTGTAACCATGGGAACTGGCAGCGACATGTAGAGTGTGCCACTGCAGGGCTGCTAATGGAGCAGTCGGGACTCATCCCACAAAGTGTGTGCAGGTGAGAATCAGGTGGGGAGCTCTGGGGGGTAGGAGTGGGGGGTAGGAGTGGGAGGGGAAAGGGGGAGGTAAAATGGGGAGGGGGTGAACGGGGGGGGGGTTGGGGCAGAAAAAGAAGGGGGGGGGACACGGGAAGGCCAGGGTAGCGGTATCATATTCCCCGCGCTGTGGGAAGGAGTTGTGAGAAAAATACTCACATGCATATCCATAAGTGCTGGGGAGGCCCAAGAAGGGTCACAGGTGCACATATGTTGCTGTAGGACCACCGGGTGTAGGTGGGGGTTGTGTGTTGAAATGCCTAGGAGGAGGCATGGTCAGGTGGCATACAACAGGCTAATCATGGAGTTTTGTGTTTAGATACATGGCTGAAAAATCTCATTCAGGCCATGGTGGTATGTGTCCAAGCGGTGGATCCATCTGGATTCTTTTTTGAGCAGGCTATGTTGTGTGTCCGCCCCGCCTGTCACTTTTTCCACCACCCACCACAAAATATCATTGGGGGTGTGGTTCATCATCAGGTAGTGCTCCACCAGGAGGGCTGTCAAGTTCTTACATCTAATTTTGGAGCGGTGTTCTGAGATCCGCATGTTGACAGCCCTGGTTGTTTGGCCGATGTATCTAAGGCTGCATGGACACTCAATGCAATAGATCACATTTGAACTTTTGCAATTGGACAAATCTTTTAGAGTCCATTGTCGTGTACCAATGGAGAAGGACTTTATTTTCTTTGTAAATTTACACGCGACACAGCTGCCGCAAGGGTGATGACCTTGTAGGGGTCGAAGTGTGCGGGAACTGCCGCATTTAGTATCCGGTTGGTAGAGGGAATGCACCAGGTGCTCTTTAATATTTTTAGCACGTTTGAAAGCGAACCTCAGAAGTTGTTCATCCGGCAGGTTCAGGCGTGCTATATGCCAATGTTTCTTAATGATTTGTTTCAATTGTGCCGTGTGTGCACCAAACGTGACCGTGCAAGTTATACGGGTCTCGATTGACTGGTCTTCTCGTATTGGATGAATAAGAGTGTCCCGATTAGTGTACCGGGCTCGTTTCATGGCCTGTGCCAGTTGTTTCTTGGGGTAGCCTCTAGCTCGCAGACGGGCAGCGAGGTCTTCCGAGTGACGTTTGTAGTCTACAATCGAGGTACAGTTCCTCCGGATATGGAGGAATTGCCCATAAGGTAAATTGTCTCTTGTGTGTGCTGGATGGTTGCTGGTGTAGTGAAGGAGGGTGTTCCTGTCCATAGGTTTCCGGAAAAGGTCACATAGTAATGTACTCTCCTTGTGTCTGATCGTAAGGTCCAGAAAATTAATCTCTGAGTTGTTATTCTCAATGGTAAATTGGTAAATTCTCAATGGTAAATTGAATGTCCCTATTGCGGGTATTAAGCCATGTCCAGAAAGCCATCAGGTCAAGCGCAGTGCCAGTCCAAATAAATATCACATCGTCTATATAGCGATGCCACTTGGTAATTTGCGCCTGCCATTGATTCTGGTTAGAGAAGATGTGGTCATTTTCAAATTTGGCCATATACAATATCGCCAGGCTTGGTGCGAATGCCGCACCCATGGCCGTGCCTTTAGTCTGGAGATATATTGTGCCATCAAAAGTAAAAAAGTTTTTGTAAAGAGCGATCTCCATTAATTCTAGGACAAAATTGATCGGAGTCTTGTGGGTAGTGGGGTCGGCAGACATCCATTCACAGGCACACTCGATTGCATCCGTTTGGGGGATATTTGTGTACAAAGACTTAATGTCCATTGTGGCCAGAAATTGACCCTGCGGGTCAAATGTGAGGCCCTCAAATACAGAGATGGTATGCGTAGTGTCTTTCAAATACGTATGTGTTTGTGTACTGATGGGTTGAAGGAAATGATCTACAAACTTGCACAGGGGCTCCAGAATTGAGCCACAACCAGATACAATCGGGCGGCCAGGTGGATTACGGGGATCCTTATGTATCTTCGGTAGGGCATAAAAGCATGGTGTTCTCCCTGAGGGTTTGGTCAGGAAAGCTGCCTCCTTGTCAGAGATCCAGTCTCGTTCTTGTGCAAAAGCGACTGCATTGCTTATTTCCTGACAGAGGTCCTTCGTAGGGTCTTTGCGAAGGATCCTGTAACTGTCTCTATCATTGAGAAGTTGCAACACCATATCTTGATATTGGGTGTTGCTCATTATCACCAAGCCTCCTCCTTTGTCAGAGGGTTTAATGACGATCTTTTTGTTGCTCTGTAGTGATATCAAAGCCTGTCTCTCTGCTGTACCAAGATTATGTTTCGTTCTTAAAGTACCAGTTTTAAGACGATCTAGGTCCTCCAGTACGCATCTCTCGAATGTGAGGAGATCGTGTGGAATCTGGCCATCAGTTGGGGTAAAGGTCGAAGGTTGGTGCAGACCGGTGTCATCTCTATCAGTTTCCTCATCCAGGTTGTGTTGTTGGAAGAAGGTGCGCAGTCGGTGTCCAGTCATTTGGTCGACTGAAAACTGGTCGAATGACATTTGGTCGACGCAATTTGGTCGAAAACCAAATGGTTGAATTTTTTTTTATTTATATATTTATTTTTTGGGTTTTCGTTTTGTAAAAAAATGGGTTTTTAGAGAAAAAAAGGGGGTTCGGGGGGGGCCCTCCCAAAAAAATAAAAAAAGGGTTAAAATAAAAAATAAAAAAAATTCGACCATTTGGTTTTCGACCAAATTGGTTCGACCATTTGTCTGGTCGACCAATTTTTTTCGACCAAATGTCTGGTAACCGCACAGTCTACTATGAGCACACAATTATACAGCTAAAGCACTTTGATATCACACTAGTGTCAGCTCTGTTAGAAGGGCCCGTCTATTACAGTACTGATGTTTATTGGTGTCTGGTCTCACTTGAGCTAGTGTGAAACAATGGGCAGGATGCTGTCTCTTTGATTCCCCCAGGGGAAAGCCAACACCTTCCTCCCATGGTGCCGGAGAATCCCCCAGGAAGTCTCCTGAGACCTAGTGCATCGAAAGCAGCACTGACATAACAAAGTTACTCTCAAAACTAGGACTGTGGATCGCTGGAGTCCCTTTGAAGTCAGCAGGTATGGAAAATAGTAGCCAAGAAGGAGAGGTGTGCTCAAAGAAGGGTTCCGCCATCTTGATTTCTATTGGTGCTCTTTAACCATTCCTGACCACCATTTCCAGCAGTCAAGACGCTCTGAATGTGATGTCAGAAGTGTACACACAAAAGTTCTCAATCACTTTTACTTTTAACAGGCCAAGGTGATGTTAGTAACCAATGAGTGACTTTTTGTGATTTCGCTTTTAGCAACACAAAAGCCCTCAAATAAACTGTGTTCACAGTAAAATATGTTTCTGGCCCTGTTAATATACTATCAACTTTAGTGGATTAATCAAATTTTGGTGGTAGTTCAAGGCTGTCTTCAGGACAACTGACCCCTCGCTGGAATCAGCGTATGAGGATTCTCGGGTTTGTGAGTACTAGGCACACGTATCTAAAAACAAATAAATAGGAGACTTTAACGACTGACCACATAATACAGATCTGTTTTGATCCAATCTTTGTCCAATATGTTCAACTAAAACTTCTATTTTCAAGTGCACAACCTTTCGTTTAATTAAATAATTTGTTAATTCTATTGTGAACCATTTCTTTCGTATTGTCTTACTCTGTAGGTATAGGGAACTCCCCTTTAAAAGAACCTTATTACCAATAATCTACCAGAGAGATAGAGGCCATTTTGTTTGTCTAACATGCAGGGACATTCAGCTATTTCCTTTAATGTGCACAGTAGAGCAGATGGCATTGCCATTGTGCTCTTAGATTACTCATTTCTATTTAGTACCATCTAGTTGGATCATTCTGAAACTAGCCCATATGTGTCCAAAACTGTTTAGACATTGTTGCACAATATTTATACCTTGTTCGAGAAATATTAGATGCCGTCAAGGAAATGTTCGGACTTTCACAAATGTTAGTCTCTTCTAACTTCATGAGTTATTGTACGTTCAGCCCTGTGTAAACGCCCATAGTCCGGCCGGTGTTTGTAATTATTTGCATTGATAGAGAAAAAATATGTCCAATTACGCACCTGTATAATCAATCAGGATGCGTTAAACAACAAATCTTTTTCTTACAGAGGAAAGCAGTGGCCATTAGTTGTGGAGCCACTGCCCTTCTACCTCATGGGCGTCTTTGTGAAAGTGATGCTATCGGCACGTCTAGATGGACGTCTGGCTCGTTCCGCAGCGTTATACAATGCACGTCACAGACCTGTGGAACGACCCCACAGTCAGACCATTATTCATGATCGCTTTTGTTCACAGGACCAAACAAAAATAAAAATAAATAGGGGGCTGAGCAACGCGCCTGTCTGCGCAAGCAGGGAGACCTTCTGATTTTATCTCGTCTCCAACGCGGTGATCAGCGACAGTCAAAACCTTTCTGCACTCGCAAGCGTCTTGACGAAACGTGCAAGATGCATATTTCTTTTTTTGCCAATAAGGAATGATCTAAGAAAATCGATACTTAAGTATTGGAACATGATTAAAACAGAGTTTTAAGATTGTTCCCCCACGTTTTGCATGTAAACGTATGCTCAACCTCAGAGACAAGCTAGTCCATACATATCCACAATCTAAGCCCAACACTCAGATATACAATACTCTCTGGCATCTCCCACCCGTGATAAGACATTTCAAGTGTGGGTATTGTTCGGTCTGCAATCTCGCCAGCAATCTGAAAGAAAATGATCTCAATGGAAGAAAATGGCAACTAAAATCGTTCACCAATTGAGCCACGAAATGGGCGATTTACTGTATCAAATGCCCGTGTGGCCTTTGCTGCATTGGGAAAACAAAAAGGCCAGTCCGCCAGAGGATTGGCGAACATCGCTCATGTGTTAAAAATGGTATAGCTTATAAAACACTTGTTGAACATTTAAAAAAAGCACAGCATACACATGAAGACATTTTCTGGTGCATCTCGCAGACACTTGCCCCACACCCAAGAGGTGGTGATCGTGACCGGAGTTTACAGAAGCTCGAACAAAAGTGGATTTCTTCACTTAATTCCATTAATCATGGGCTTAACCTGTACATTGAATGGAATCTGTTTATACACAAATAAATGTTACTATCCTAGAAATCCTGAGCTGTATCCCTAATATAGGGGCTGGCAGATGTGGGCCATTGGTCAGCGTTGAAAAGCGTGGTGTATCGCAAATATTCATGAGCAGTCATGGTGTTGATCCGGTCCTGTATTAATCTTTCAGAGACAGTTTGATAGAGCACCGTCTCTCTTTTGCAAATATATACGTGGCAATATGTATTCCGCTCTCCATGATAGAAAGGGAGCACATTGGGTATTGGACATAACATTTCGAGGAATTATTTCCTCTTTTTGCATTGATCTGTTTGGCTATACATGCATCCAACAGACTAAGTTGTTAATCAACATTGAACAATAATCTGTTGCGTTGCTTATTTTATATGCACACCCTTTTCCTTTTTTTCCCGATATTGTCAGGATAAATACAAAAAAATATAAGTCATCATTGACACAATATACGCCTTGACTACACTAGGCATTAGGACATCCAATATGGCGTCAATTACTTGCACAGCCCGTTATGTACGTAAACAGGCCCCAGCACGTATTGGTAAATATCAGGTGATCATTACCGTCACAGTGCAAACATTGTTGACACAAGGAGCAGCTGCAAAAAGGTTCCTGTCAACGGGATGAAGAACGCTAAGTAAGTGGTTCGTCCCCGGTTGAAAGATAATCTTTCCCTAGTTATACGCTCTTTTACAATGCCATTTAATGAACTGGCTATGTATTTGCTTTCACAGCGTCATTTTCGTCAAGACGCTTGCGAGTGCAGAAAGGTTTTGACTGTCGCTGGTCAACGCGTTGGAGACGAGATAAAATCAGAAGGTCTCCCTGCTTGCGCAGACAGGTGCTTTGCTCAGCCCCCTATTTATTTTTATTTTTATTTGGTCCTGTGAACAAAAACGATCATGAATAATGGTCATTCCACAGGTCTGTGATGTGCATTATATAAAGCTGCCGAACGAGACGGACGTCCATCTAGACGTGCCAATAGCGTCACTTTCATGAAGACGGCCCGTGAGGGCAGAAGGGCAGTGACTCCACAACAAGTGTTTACTGCTTTCCTCTGTAAGAAAAAGATTAGTTGTTTAACGCATCCTGCTTGATTATACAGATGCGTAATTGGACATATTTTTTCTCTATCAATGAAAATAATTACAAACACCGGCCGGACTATGGGTGTTTACACAGGGCTGAACGTACAATAACTCATGAAGTTAGAAAGAGACTAACATTTGTGAAAGTCCGAACATCTCCTTGACGACATCTAATATTTCTCGAACAAGGTATAAATATTGTGCAACAATGTCTAAACAGTTTTGGACACATATGGGCTAGTGTCAGAATGATCCAACTAGATGGTACTAAATAGAAATGAGTAATCTAAGAGCACAATGGCAATGCCATCTGCTCTACTGTGCACATTAAAGGAAATAGCTGAATGTCCCTGCATATTAAACAAACAAAATGGCCTCTAACTCTCTGGTAGATTATTGGTAATAAGGGTCTTTTAAAGGAGAGTTCCCTATATCTACAGAGTAAGACAATACGAAAGAAATGGTTCACAATAGAATTAACAAATTACTTAATTAAATGAAAGGTTGTGCACCTGGAAATAGAAGTGTTGGTTGAACATATTGGACAAAGATTGGATCAAAATAGATGTGTATTATGTGGTCAGTTGTTAAAGTCTCCTATTTATTTATTTTTAGATAGGTGTGCCTAGTACTCACAAACCTGAAAATCCTCATACGCTGACTCCAGAGGGGTCAGTTGTCCTGAAGACAGCCTCGAACTATCACCAAAATTTGATTCATCCACTAAAGTTGATAGTATATTAACAAGGCCAGAAACATATTTTACTGCCGACACTGTTTATTTGAGGGCTTTTGTGTTGCTAAAAGCGAAATTGCGAAAAGTCACTCATTGGTTACTAACATCACCTTTGCCTGTTGAAAGTAAAAGTGTTTGAGACGATTAACACGAAATTGTGTAAGGAACAATAGGGTTTATGTTGTTTACATTTTTAATTTCCTCTCTTGTGCTTCACAACCAAGATTTCTTTGCCTGTTTTATATATATGTTTATGTGAATAAATTTAATAGTGTATTATTCGACTGACCATTACCATTCTTTATATATGTTCAAAAAGATGGTACCACCTCTCTTTGTGTCACGTTTGGTCTCTAACTAGAAGTGCAACAAAAAGGGTAGCTTTCTTGGAAACTGTGTTTCTGTCATGTGATGTCACAAGGCAAGGGGCATTTGTTCCAACAGCCTGGATTGGACGCCTTACATCAGGCTTTTTTTTGGGCCAATCCCTTTTGATATTTTGCTTTTATAAGGAGAAGAAATCCTCTCCCTCTCAGAAGAAAAACAACAATGTATCTGGACCTCTGTCGGGAATACAGTCTATCCCAAAGTTCTCTGTCAGGAAGGCAAAGGTAGAAGTCATCCAAGGTAGAGTTCAGCTTTGTCCACTAACCATCCCCAGGAAACAGTGGGGGAGAACTTTTGTGGACCAAGGCTTCCCTACTAGCTGTGGCACTGGAACCAGGACCATTTACTGGAGGTGATGGCACCCCTATAGGTTCCAGCCATCTTTCTGGAGCAATAGTCCAAAACGGAAGGACTTACCTTGCTCCTAAAGCCCACGACCATGTCTCTCAGAAACCACAAATCCAAGGAAGTGATCCCTGTCTCTCTCCGCATATCTGAGACTCATTGGCAACAGTTTAAGCACCTTCAAAGCCATCTATGCCGCTACACAGGAACCACCAGAGTCATTTCCCCAATCTCGATGCTCAATCACATCCACTTCTCTGAGTTTCGCTCACCGATGAGGCTCTGCTGTCTCAACTCGACACTGCTGCTTGTTCAACAGCTTCTTCAAGCTTCTAGCCGATGCAGCTGCAGTACCCTGGTGCCATGTTTAGCCAGCCAAGCCTGCTCACCGATGAAGGCTAGACTCTGCACCCATGGCCACCGAGTCGCCCATCGCTGCCGACCTGACATCAACTTTCATCCCCAGAGTATTCTACCTTAAGCCTACACCGACTCAACACCAGTCCAGCGCTAGAAGCGTTGAGCCTACCGGTTCAATGCCAAAAAGCCTGGCTCAGCGCTGTTAAGCCCTGAAGAGAAAACCATAAGGTATTTGAAGAGGCTGTGTCCCCCTGGTCCATTTTATCGAAACATGGTGGCTTTTAAGTCCCCCTTCTCTACCTTTTTCTTCTAAGACATAGGGCCTCATTACACGGAAGGCGGTAAGGGTTAACGGTCACCGGTAAGGGTACCATTGACCGTTAACCCTTACCGCCTTACTGCGAGGTCCCTTAGCGGGTTGGTACTTTAACGCCTGCTTTTAGCAGGCGTTAAAAACCAACCCGCTAAGGGACCTTGGTGCTAATTACGGCACCGCAAATTTGCGGTACCGTAATTAGCACCTTCTCCATTCCCATTATGCCCTATGGGGCAAAAATGGGAATGGGGAAGGGCAATGGTGGAAGGGGGAAATACCGCCCCGCCAACCTTGGAATAGGGCGGTAATTCCCCTTTCCACCAAGGCGGTGCCAGTATTTTACCGGCATGGACCAAGGTGCTATTAGCACCTTGGTCCACCGCGTACCGTGTAATGAGGCCCATATATTTGAACAGGGACATTGTTGCCAATGGGCCTCATTCCGAGTACGGCGCTAACCAATGGCGCTATTTACGCCTTGGTTGACGCCGTACCCGGACCGGCATCGCCTTGGTGGATGGCGGAATTACCGCCCCATTCCAAGGTTGGCGGGGCGGTAATTCCCCAATCCCCATTTACCCTTCCCCATTCCCATTCTTGCCCCATAGGGCATAATGGGAGTGGGGAAGGCGTCAATTACGCCACCGTAAATTACGGTGGCGTAATTTACATCAAGGTCCCTTAGCGCCATGGTTTTTAACACCTGCTAAAAGCAGGTGTTAAAACCACCATGGCGCGAAGGGAACTCGGAGTATGGCGGTAAGGGATTACCGCCACCGCTCTCGTTAGCGGTGGCCGCTATCCCTTACCGCCATGCTCGGAATGAGGCCCAATGTATTGCCTGAACACTCTGCTCGTCTACCCAAAGGGCCCTTTCACAAAAGTCTGCATTTTATGTGTTTCATTTGCAGGGGCAGATTTTTCTAGTGGTTTCTAACCAGTTGATTGAATTTAATTGTTTGAATACAAGTTTATATTTGTATTTATTTTTATTTTGAAAACATTGTAATGAATCTGTTTAGTTTGCTCCTATTATCAGCTCACACCCCTCCTGAAGATCATAGCCTTCCATTGGCTGGCGCTCTACCAAAGGAGGCAAATGAGGTATACCTGATGTGCTGTGCCTGTTTCACTTTTATGATTGGGATCCCCGCTGGTTTAGTAGTAGTGTGAGGCTGAGTAGGCAGTTAGCCACTACTCGTCCCTGTACTCCTGCAGAGCAGTAATCATGTTGTCACAGCTCCTGCTGCCCTTTTCTCTTCCAGCTAGACTCAGAAGGATTACCGTGAAATGATCGAAAAGAAATGACCTACTGAGAAATTACTGAATTTATTTTCATCAATTATTTTTTAATAATGTGGGGGGGGGCTACCCGCGTACCCTCCACTCCCCCCTACCTTAACTTATCACCTTATCCCACACCCCCATCTATTTTTAATCAAAATTAACACAAATCCCTAACGAGTTC
The DNA here is from genome assembly GCF_040938575.1 of Ambystoma mexicanum. NCBI lineage: Eukaryota > Metazoa > Chordata > Amphibia > Caudata > Ambystomatidae > Ambystoma > Ambystoma mexicanum. Next base: position 181,322,561 of record NC_090940.1, read on the forward strand.
GACCAAAAAAATTCGGTAATTTCTCATTAGGTGTTTTTGTATTCGATCATTTCTGCCGATACCGACTTCTTAGTCCCTCTGATAGAATGACTTCTCGTTCCTTGGATTTTTCATCAATACTTTGGGGTCATAATACTGTAATTGCACTGGGGGAGACCATGTCCATTTGTGTTTAACTGGAAAGGTCCACTCACTGCAATTTTGGTCATTTCCAAAGCCTATTGGAAATGCAAAGAGTAAACCACAAGTGAAATTGCCTTTCCTCTTCACTTTTCTAATCCATTTTAGAAACCGTGTAGATGCTGCCTCAAATTGCACTGGGCAGGTAGTATTTCCGATGGATTTGTATGGAATCCGCCTGCTTGTACCAGGTCATAAAGTCAGGTAGATGCCATCCATTGGTTTACCACCAGCATGAACATGCATGTTGGTAGAAAGCCATGGTGCTATTGGAAGGTAAAGTATGAATGCCCCCACTCCACCTCCAAATAGCATTAAAAAAAAACTGGAGGGTAAAAGCAGAGCCTAAGGAGTTTACGGTTTGCTTGTATGTTTTATTTGTATGCTCCGAAGATTTCGAAAATGACCCCCTTATTCTGATCATGTGATCGGGTCCTCTTCCCATTTTGTGCCCGCTTCTAGTAGGTGGTATCTCTGACTTGCCTCATTCAGATGTGCCTTCATACCCTCTCTTAAACTATGTAGGCTGTAGCAGAGTCTACCCTCTCCCTGGCCAGCTTGCTGGGTTCCTTTGCTCTCTTGCTGTTGGCCACCGACTCTTTGAGTTGTGGTGCTTTTCCTTTCAGTCCTACTCTGACTCAGCCAGTCTTCCTCCAGGAACCCCTAAGCTTGCCACAAGCCGTCATTGCCCCTCCAGTCCTCCTCTTCATTGCAGCACCCCTGTTTGGCAGAGCATGCCATGCAAGAGATGCGTGTACCCTCCGCCCATTACACACACACAAGAGCACAGATGTCAGCATTGATAGCATCACAGGTGATGGAGGCTGTTGCAGATGCTAACCAGCGTGGCTAGCATCTGCAGCACAGTGGGCCTTGCTGTTGCTACAAAATCACGCCAGAATCTAGTGACAACCCAATGAACACCAGGTAGTACCATCTAGGGATGCGAAAATCTTTGTGATTGTGCAGACATCCCAATGTTTGGCTAACCCTTTCACTTCTGGGACTTCAATGCTTTGCTGTGGAAATTAGGAAATTAGTCACTTCACCTCATTGTTGGTCCCTGCTGTGACCTCGTGTGCTCATTAACCCTTTCACTTCAGAGCCGTGTGTGTGCATGTGCGCACGTGCGTGTGTGCGTGCGAGCCCACACACATGCACAGACACACACTAAGGGCAGTGAACTTAAAGGGTTAATGAGCACATCATGTGATCAGAGCAGGGACCACAAATGACGGTTGTATACGAATTGTTTGTTTTACAACTGTTCGAATGACAATTGACCTTTTCACAATTGACCGAATTGTGAAGGTCAATTGTACCATATATGTGGGGGAAACCCCCCACAACCCCCCACCCAATGCCAAACCCCCCAAAACCCCAACACCCCTATATATATATATATAGAGAGAGATTCGGTCAATTGTGAAAAGGTCAATTGTGACCCTTTAAATTCGGTCAATTGTTCATTCGAACAATTGTAAACGAACAATTTGGGTAATACCCAAATGACATCATGGGTGACAATTTGGTGGGTGGGGGAGGCTTTTAGTTAAGGTTCTGTTCCCTTCTCACTAATGTCTTTTTTGTTGTTGCGATGAATCTGATCATCTTAACTCTGTCTTAACTCAAGTTTTGTCACTGCACATGACATGTCTCACAAGGAAAAAGAACATGAAATATAAAATGAAAACCTTCTGAATTGCTCTCGTCAATGCATGACAGAGAAGAATAAATTCACAGACCCACATGAAAGTTCCAGCTTTTGGCATCAGTGTGTTGATTTATATCTTTTTTTGTCTCGCTCCATAGATACATTTGCCAGCAAAGTGGCTGCAACTCAGGATGTTTACGCAGATGCTTCAATTGGCAACGTAACGGGTAGCAATGCTGTCAACGTCTTCCTGGGCATCGGACTTGCCTGGTCGGTGGCGGCGATCTACTGGGCCTACAAGGGAGAAGAGTTCCACGTTTCCGCCGGCACGCTGGCCTTCTCCGTCACTCTCTTCACCATATTTGCTTTCGTCTGCATCGCCGTCCTGCTATACAGGAGGAGACCTCGTTATGGTGGGGAGCTCGGCGGTCCGCGGGGCTGCCGGCTCGCCACGACTTTGCTCTTTGTGGGCCTGTGGCTCCTCTACATCATGTTTTCCACGCTCGAGGCTTACTGCTACATCAAAGGCTTCTGAGGTCACAGCGAGGTCGCTCCTCTGTTACCTCAATGGACTCTAGGCCTCAAAGTCTCCTCACGCCGGAAATAACAACGGTCCGTCAGATGCCACATTTCACTGGCGGGAAGAACTACCAGGCTTTAAGGAGGGCAAAATACATTTTTTATAGAAGAAACAAACAAAGCAAAAGTATTTACAAGCCCCAACGGAACCAGTCACCAAAATAAAGCCACATCAGCGTATTTTGGGCGCGCTTCTTCTTTCAGTTCTCCTCCGTATCTTTGGTGCATTTTTTGACAATGTACAATATTAATAACAGATAAGGCTTTCGACTGCTACAGCCGACTTCATTTAAAACAAAGAAACAAGAAAACCTGAATGCTCATTAACATAATCAGGCCTCATTATTAGTTTATTTAAGAAGTATGAAATGTGAACACTTTCTCATTTTAATTGAAAACACACACACAGGATTTCTAATAATTCTCTTTTTTTTTAAAGGTTGGCGCATGAAGAAATTCTCCCAAATTTGCCTGGGAAAACTGAAATCCTGTAATTCAACATATTCTGTGTGTTTGGAGTATGGAATTTTAGGTACATTACAAAAGGTACACATCAATGCTTTCTGTGCCTAAGCAGTGATGTTTCGCCATCTTATGTCCTCTAACATCCTGCAAGCACTGGGCAAGTTCATTACAGTCACTACATGTTGTTACACGATCGGTTTGTGGCGCTTCGAAAGAGGTCCACTGGAGAGTCTTACATTGTATTGAGTAAAGTAAGGGTTATTTAGCAAACTGATGGGATTGAGGTGGGCTTTGACTTGGGCCCTCCCCAAAATGTCTAGGCATTGTGTCCCAAGTGGAGATGGACAAGTGTCACACATTTTAATAAGGCATTTGACTAGGACCATATCTCTGGCAAGTGAAATACTTTTGCAACGAGACATTTCTATTGCACCAAATGACAACACCCTGTTTTTTCTAAAAGTGCACTACGTCGGCCATTTTGGCCGGCGCACCCTGCTCATGCGCGGCACCTTTTTCTAAGACTGGCTACACACGCTCTCATTGCTAAAACGCCCCGGTCTTCTTGCCGGCCATGCTCTACTGAAGAACCAGAACACGCTCTCAATATAATTCATTTTTTTTAAAAAATGCCACTTAATTGATTAAAATACAAATGTGTGTGTTTCAAGCTAGCTTTACATCACTCATCAAGAATTGCAACATACAAATTATAGTCATTCTTATTTATATAAACATATTTTATGATGATTTATTTTCTTTGGGGTAAGGCTTAGGTGCTGCATAGGGTTTAACGTGTGAGTCATTTCATTAATAAAAAACACACACACACATGTTAGCAGGCAACTATGGACCACAGCTATAAAGAGATAGAGATGGAAGTAGGAGTGGCCTACGGGCAGACTGTACTGATGATCACAAGAGGTAGTAGACGCTATCGTACTCCTGATGTACAGTAGATGACATGTGATTGTGTAGGTGTGCAATACTGTACAATGTCTCACACACGTGGCTGTTCATCTATCGGGGGAATAACTCGTGTGGTTCTCTCTCTCCGGGTGTACAGTGCACCCCACGTGCCACTGTTAGTCCCCTGCAGGATTCACTGTGGATCACGTGTGGTTGCATGTTCCCCTTCTCCCCCCTACCACTCTCTGAATATGTTGAGTTTGCCACACATGTGCGGGTGTGTCTCTTTATCTGGATGTCAAGTGTGTTACACGTGTGGCTGATGTCCGCCCTCCGGATGTGCAGTGTGTATCACACAGGTGCCCGCGTCTGTCTGGATGTAAACACCCACACGCCTGTGTCTCGTTTCTGGGTGTATGGTGTAACGTACATTCTTTGCATCCCGTATGCTTTTCTCACCACTTCAGAGTCCAGAATGAGCCGGGCTTGTATTGCTCATATGGCCCGACTACAGACTTCATTCTAAGAAGGGGACAAGTTGGCCGAGAAGAGATGAGACTTCAGCAAAAAAAAAGAGGAGTTTTACAATCTGTGATGAGTGACAAGAATAACTTATATAGTCTTCATTAAAATATATATCTCGATAAATATATATATATTTATTTTCTTACAAAGTGTCCATCAGACGGAGAAAGGTCCTGTAGAAACTTCTCAGGTGGTAAGCTTTGCCTGTTAACGCCTGCCTCGGGTACTTGAAGTGCTCTTAATGTGTACCCCGATACATGAGTTCTGCATTACCCAACTGTCTGCATCAATTGGCTTCTTTAATAAACGGTGGATCCTCCTATGTTCCTCTGAACATGACCCTGCCTGTTTCTTGCAAATGCTCCTCACATTGTAGTTCCCTCTGGTTTGTCGAGCTGTCCCAGGCCTCACTTTCCCTCTGGTATGTCTAGCTGTCCCAGGCCTCACTTTCCCTCTGGTTTGTCGAGCTGTCCCAGGCCTCACTTTCCCTCTGGTTTGTCTAGCTGTCCAAGGCCTCACTTTCCCTCTGGTTTGTCGAGCTGTCCCAGGCCTCACTTTCCCTCTGGTATGTCTAGCTGTCCCAGGCCTCACTTTCCCTCTGGTTTGTCGAGCTATCCCAGGCCTCACTTTCCCTCTGGTTTGTCTAGCTGTCCCAGGCCTCACTTTCCCTCTGGTTTGTCGAGCTGTCCCAGGCCTCACTTTCCCTCTGGTTTGTCTAGCTGTCCCAGGCCTCACTTTCTTTTAGCGACTTGGTATGCGCGTTTCATCAAAGTGGTGCACCTGTGACAAATCAATCCCCAGAGATCCCTGCTTAGGAATGTCTGCAAGATATTTCTTCTGGTACCATGTCATTTCATCGTGGGATGTTTTTTCAAATTTTTTTTACCGCAAATTTTTTTACGAAAAAAACCATCGAATTTTTTTTCATTTATTTTTGGGGGGGGTCTGTCCCCCAAACTCCCCCCAAACTCACATTACCTTCTGGTGTTCATCAAACACCCACATCCCATATATATAATTTTCTAACCCCACCAAAAAATATTTGATGAGTTTCTTTGTTAGAAAATTCACTGTAAAAAACCCCGCGAAAAAACACCCCACGATGAAAGGACGTTGTACCTTTTTGCACCCAATTGAGAGTAAGCACAGAATGATGACCATCATTCAAACACCGCCAAGATGTTGCAAACACTATCACTGTACTGAAGAATTTGCCTACTATGCAGTGTGGGGGTCCGTGGGGCGAGCACACTGCATATCTCTTGCCGCCTGTGCTGTTACAGTGTTTCAGTGAAGCAATGAAGGAATAAAGACTTATTTGTATCACACGATCACTCCATGAAACATGATTGAAATATGTACCGAAGCAAAAAGTTACATGTTCACAATACAATGAAAAATGGCAACACAGGGGCAGTGGCGTGTCCAGACTCTTTTGACTGGGGTGGCCCAAGTGGGGCACTGATTTATGCAGGTGTGGCATGAAGGACGAGCGCACACACACATGATGATCATAGTTTAGGATAATGGGGTGGCCAATCAGATTCCTGGGGTAGCACGTGCCACGCCAGGCCACTTCCTGGACACGCCAATGCATAGGGCTCTGTGGAGTTGAAGTTATGCGTGTGTTATTGCCACACTTATGCTAACATCCTAGAAAATGGCATGTGGGTCTGCCCACTACAGATGGCTTACGATTCTACCCTGAATGTAATCGCCAGATCCCCTTGGTATTTCCCTTGCTATTTCCAGGCACCTCGTATGCCACCACATACCTGCTGCAAACCACTGAAACAACAAATTGTAAGCCTTCATTAACTCTCACAATTAGTCCTTTTGGAGTGGTGTGTGGGGTGGGGCACGGTGCACTGAACCAGGAGCCAGGTGCATCAGCCAGGAGCACGATTGTGGTGATTGTCACGGCCTCTTTCCTGAGGATCATTGCATGTGTGGGGAGAACCCCTGATCTGCCGCCACCTGGCTGTGAGCATCATGAGGAGAATCCATGGGGAATAGCCGAACGGTAGCAGTCATGGAGTATTTCCAGTGAATTCTCCCTGGTGATGAGAGAAGTGGATATTAAAGTCCAGTCATGTGCTCTGTGCACCCACGTAGAATATGAAGAGAGATACTTGAACGTGTAAAGAATTTCAATGGAGAACCTTTTGCAGATGCGTGTCATTCTGTAAGCTCGACTGGATTTGAATGGTCATTTAGATCGACATGCCTGAAATCTCGTCAGAATCACATAAGAAGTAAGGATGGATGAGCAATACATGTTGCCTTGCAGAGCATTGCACTCTTGCCCTTAGCAATGCCTGGCTCGCTATTGGAAGCCAAGTGAGGTTATCTTCTGTTCTTTTGGGAAGGGAATGTTGAGGTCTGCATTTGCACTTGAAATGAGCTGTCCTGCAATAAATGTGAGAAACCCATTTTTTTAGCAGCTTCCTGAAGGGAACAATCCAGGGGGATCTGATTTGACTTCAGAGAAATGCTGTTCACAGGTTTAACCTGTCTTGAAATGTGTTGTGTGTTGTTGACATACTAGTTGCGGTCAAGTAAGGGGTCTTCCTAAGGGGGAAATGGCCACAAGTAGCGCATGCAACAGGGAGTTTTTACTTTTCTGGTTGTGGCACCAATAAGCCCCTCCTTTTTCCTGTGTTGAATAGAATGTGATTAAAAGGCGATGTGTTGTGTGTCTACAATGTACAAGGTGCAGCAAGCGATGTGGGTAGCCAGTTAGAAAAACCTCACATACCCCCACACAAACACACGTCTAGTACCAAGTACACTCTACAAATCAATAAAGAAACATTCAAGCAGTGGTATTCTACTGTAAAACATATGTCGATGCTTTGGTTCCTTCTACGGATGGCCACATTTAAGAATCTGGAGTAGCGGGTCCTGAAACAGTTGGGTGAGAGTAGGAAAGAGGTCCCTGCATGGCGAAGAGGAGGAAAAAAGCACACACATGTCTGTTCTTTGCTGTCTTTGCATAAATTGACCATATCAAGAGTGCTTTTTCTTTTCTTAAAGTTTAAAATACGTGAAACTGCAATTGGTTTTCATGGTCAGAGATTGTGCATGACATACATGTATGACATACATTCATGACATACATGTAATTCTTTTACAACAGTGACTTCAGTTTGAATTACTTGGATATTGTGAACACATACGCTAGGCTATTCAAGGCAGATTGTCTACTTTCATTCTCATTTCCATTGCAACTTTGCTTTTCATAAGTGAGCCGGAGACCTGTAAGGCCCGGTCCATTATGTGCTACTTCGAAATAAAGCCTGCTTTTATGTTTCTGTTGCCTTCATGCCTCAAAAATCATCATGGTTGGTCTTGTCTTTCATTTTGTTCATCGCTGTCTTTCCCACTATAAACTCCCTTCTGCGCTCAGGATTGTTTACACAATGCCAGGTACATGTATGTAGAGATCTGTAAGATGTTTGCATTTAAGCCCTTGGGGTGCAGTCGTTCAAGCTAGAAGATCCATCTTGGCCCCTTGGCTAGCTACCTTCAGCTTAAGAAGGTTTACCTGAACCCACATGTCAAATTACTTTCATCGGGCGATTAAGCTCCTTTTGGACCTTTATTCTTCAGTGGACACTTCCCTCCCCTGCACAATTCTCCCCCCCCCCACCTGGAGCAAATGGTGATTTCAAAATATAACTACATGAAAAATTAGATATAAGAAGATGTTGTTTTTTAGTGAATGTGTTGACTTGGTTAGTGCTCCCTGCAATGAGAATATCTTGCATGAACATTTTCAATGCATAGGGTGACCAGATGTCCCAGTTTTGCCGGGACTATCCTGGAAATGGTCACTTGGGCCACCCCCCTGTCCCGAGAGGTTTTTATATTTAAAATCCCCATCCTGGTTTTGCGGAGAGGGTTGAGGGCATGGAGTTTACCAACAAATCTACATAATACTTTAATTGTAAGACACCAAATAAATATGACAATAGGTTGCTGAAGCCCGATCCGACCACCGACGTGTGGGTCGAAGGACCGACCATTCTGTTTACCGTCATAAGCATGAACCATTTCTGCCCTAGAGACTTCTTTGTGTTTTGTAGGCTTGGACTCACAACTAGACCTGTAAATTCGGTGCCCAGTCAAAGTTTCGAAACAATAGTTTCGAATGCCAAAAGTTCCGACACAAAAGTGGCGGAAAAAAAAAGTTTTGAATTTTAATTTTATATTAAAGTGTTTTTTTTATTTGGTATTGTAAAAGAAGTGTTTTGTTTTTTTTTAAAACGCAGGTTTGGGGGGGAGACCCTCCAAAAAAAAATCGAAACTTTTTTTTGCCACTTTTGTGTCGGAACTTTTGGCATTCGAAACTTTGACTGTCGAAACTATAACTAGGAACCGTAAATTCGGCCTTTCACAGGCCATTTTAGCAGGTTTCTTGCTGGGCCTTATGATCTGGATTTTATAAACTGTGAAATTAATTTGGAGGATTTTTTTTGTTTGGGATATAACATAAATATACGATCCCTAGTAACACATGACGTCTGCTGTTTGTGCCACTGTGTCGTCTAGCGCGTCAAAACTTGCTCTGTCTGGGTTCACTGGTCATTCAGGAGGCAAGTAGTGGAGGGGGCTATTCTTGAGGGCAGAAAACAGTAGCCAGGAACATCTTGATCCAAAGTCTAGATCAGGGTGGCCCCTTCCTGTCCTTGGGTGACTGCCTGGCCCTGGCCATCCGATCGCACCTTATGTCAAGTGGCCGCATGATCGCCCATCAGTGGGACATGGGGTGGCCACAGTGAGCGGCATGTGCTATGTTCCTTTCGCTTGCCAGTGCACAGTGGTTCAATTCTGCCCTCAGCCAGCTATTGTTTATTGTGAAATAAGTTTACTTTATTCATTTTTGTATACTGTGCATACTGCTTTAGGCTGCTTCAGATTGCTCTGGGGAAGTGGAATGGGTGGGGTGGGAGGAGTGTCAAGTGGGACAACTGTATTGAAGAGTGCTGAGCCTAACACTCTTCAAACGCTTCCCAGAAGCGAGCTATTTTAGATCCTTTCTGGAATTTTCTGGAGAATGGGGACTGTGTTAAAAAGGGATGAGCCAGGGTGTGTAATATTAAGCCACTGATACATTTGTATCTTCTTCTAATTGTAGATAGTCTGAGAGGCCGAGCATAGGTGTCTAGTCAATCAGTAGGGATGAAACTGTTTCTTTTGATGTGAGCGTGGCGATATCAGGCTGTATGAGTAAGACAAAGGGCCTCATTAGAAGTATGTCACAAGTTTTCTGTTGGGGTGGCCTGACTTTTGGGGTACCTGACTTACCTCCAAGAGCTGGAGATAAGTCAGGTACCCCACCAGCAAAAAACAGCCGGCATTACTGGCACTGGTATTACCAGTTCTGCTAATACTGGCAATTCCCCAATGGAGTCGCGTAGCACTTTATGGAATGAGGATTAAGGTACCCCTGCCACCACTTGTAATCTGCCGGTAATTCCGGCACACCAAGTGGGGGTTACAGTCTTTCTGTTTGGTGGTATCCCACCGGATTTACCGGTGGAATACCACCAAACTTATCATGAGGCCCAAAGAGTATTCAATTCCACCGTCTGCTTTATTGGCAGGCATTGCACACATTTGGGAGTGGATGCCGTGTGATCACACAAGTTCAACATCCTGATGAAGTGGTTTGGACTTGTTCGAACGTTGCTATAGATTTGGCTGGAAGCCTCCATGTATGCAATCATCAACCGCCAAAGCAAGAAAGTACCACAGCAAGGACAACGGTGATCACTTGAGATTCAGAAGTGCGAGTGTTCCTTGACGGAGATGTAGGTGGAAGCTTCGCCTTGAAGCTAAAACTAAAGTGTTGGCCCACGTTAGATGGTATGATGGAGGACCCGTTGAAGAAGGACAGCCAAACGGCAAAGTGGGGGGTTTTCACAATGAAGCAGCAAGCCGGATGTTTGAGATGTGTGTGAGGCAGAAACAGTTTCCATTCAATGCTTGACATGGGTCAGCTTAATTTGACTTGGAGGCATTTGCTCTAGGCTTCAGATAATGTTATATGAAGCTGAATATCACTCAGCATACATCTGATAGCCGATTTGGTAGCTATTAGGGCTTTCCTGAGTGGAGCCATGTAAACATTGAGTTGTATCAAAGATAAAGATGAACATTTAGGTAAACTGCAGGTAACTTTGGGGTACTTGGCGAGATAGGGGTCAAGTTTAACCCACTGAGTGTGGTGTGTACGAAAGGAATGGTAAAGAGCAGGACAGTTACGCAAATGCCTAAAACTGTATGTCGATGGCTCATGGCTAAGAAGTATTCTGCAGTCCACGGTATCCAGGGCTGCAGAAAGGCCAATGAGAATCAGTGCCAGGCTTGGTCCTGGTCTCCGGAGGTAAAAAATGAATCGATGATGCCCATGAGGGCCATCGCTATCCCTGGTCTGGGATAAAAGCCTGCTTTTTAGTCCACTGAAAACATATTGTTTCAGGTGGGAACTGTCACAGCTCTGAGGATCAACAGAGGACTTGGAGTAACAAGCCATGTTTTATTACATTGTATACATCAGCAATGGTGCAAACGTGAAAATCCAAGATAGGACATGTTTCTGTGATTAATGCTTGCAGGGAATGGTTCACAAGGGTCTTGCCAGTCACTGTCAGGGTTGCCACACTAAGTTCAATAAGTGTTAATAGGTGAGCTGTCCATTAAAGCAGGTTACTCACAGTTCCTTCATGTGTCTGTGTCCCTAAGGATTGCCTCGTCACAGAGGATGATGAAGTTGATTATTCTCGGAGTGAGGTGACCATTGATTTCCTCCTCGTCAGTCTTGGGTAATTTTCAGGGTATCATCATTACAGCCTCTGCCAAGGGTGGGGGGGGGTGATGTCTCATTACATTGTGTCTTCTTTGGGCTTGCTCTCGTAGGAGCCTAACAAAGGTTTTCTTTTCATTGGACTTCCCAACCCAGGCTGAACATCTAGGTCACCTGCGGGCCTCAACAGAGCTTCCGGGTTAGCAGTCACTGGTTCTGTATTACTAGGCAACTGTTTTTTAGTCTCCTTGGTGGGCCTGCAAAGTCCACCAAATCTCCTTCAACCGTGTTTAGGCTTCGGCCATGCCAGGTCTCACACCACGTCAACAAGACTTAAAACTGTGAAAGGCCTGGTACGTTCACCCCTTTCCTACTCAGATCCCACTGACTCTGGTCTCCACCACCCAACTCCTTCTCAGCCATTTGGTCTCCTGGCTTGATCATGGCTGAGCTGCTGGTTTGGACCTCACTGTCCACCTCTTTCTTCTCCCCATCTCCTCCTGATCACACTCTCTCTCCTGTTCTTTTCCTCCCTCCTCTCTTCAGCTTGCCTCACCCTTCTTGTCTCTCCCTTCTGCAATGCCTCCCTTTCCCTATTCCTGCCTTCCTCTTCCCATTAATGATGATATTTCTTAGACTGTCCTTGGTTCGATTTCCTTCCTCTTTCCTCCAGATAATTTCCTTTTACCTTCCTTCCTCCTAACCTCTCCCCACTTCCGTGTGATCTTGCCCTCCTCGTAAACATTGCTTTCCTTGCTCTCTTTTCCTTGTGTCACTCTGACTCACAATCTCTGTTTATCTAAAAAAAAGAACTCCCACTCCAAACCTGAAGTCCTGACACAGTTTAGTACTCTGTGCACTCTGTGCTTAGGCAATCAGAGTTACTAAGTGTTTCAGCAAGTGCACATGTAAAGACTCAAGATTGTGCCCGGGAATTGGTTCAGGTGGTTCAGCCTCTCCTTTTCCTCAGGCACACCTCAGAACCTCTAATTGCTAATTATTGGGCCATGATTCAGTGGCGGAAGGCATCAATGGTGGACCACCATCTTGGATTTAGTTGTCAAATCCAGGAAAGGCCCTCTCCCTACCTAGTGTTCACCTTCTGCCTCTTCAATGCTGGTTATTCACAATCCAACCCACGTTCCCTGCACTGTCAATCCAGGAGCCCTTCTCGCTCTCCACTTCTCAACTGCAAATATGGGACGCTGTCACTTTAGATTCTGAAATATTCAGCATGCAGAGAAGGCATGATATTGGCCTGTATTTCAGCTTCCTCGACGGCTGTGAAAACACTGAAGAATGAGTCTTCTGTATTTCTAAGAGTGTTATGCTTGACTGACCAAGGGAAGCAGGAGCTGATGGAGGCTCTATTAGGGTGTTTTAGCAGAAGAGTAATGGACGGATGGTTGAGTTTCTGTGACACATCTCCAGTGTTGAATGAAGCACTGGGGAATTTTGTGATAACTGCAGTGATGCATACTGGCACGGATTGATGGCTTTTCCAATTGTAGCGAGATGGAGCAATGATACAAGGGACACTAAAAGGTCTGTGGGCCAATGTGTACTTTATTTAGTATTAGATCAGGGAAGGGGTTGAACAAACGGCCTTAAGGAACTAGGGAAGCTTCATCATAACAACAGAGTTAGAAAAGGGCCAGCACAATGTTGGGTATTTCTCCAGTGCCCAACACATTCCATGGCATTCTTACAAAGCATACATTTCAAACCTAATGAGCGTAAAGCCATTTGGGTATTGTGCATGCAATGGATGGGGATGTAGAATAACTCTGACACCAAATAATCGAACCAACTCAGGAAGATGGCAAAGGTGCTGTTTTATCAACAATTATCTAAAACAGCGATTTACAACAGACATCAACAGACGTTCGCTCGAGCTCTCAGCACATTTCTCATAAAAATGTTCTTTTATACAAAAAATATGCCAGACGTGACGTCATACTATTGGCAAATAAGAAAAACCTATTAGGGGTTGTGATTGGTTCAAGGGGAACATCTAAGTATACTTTCTATAAGAGGTGGAATTGTGATGGTTATCTACTGTCAGGTGGACAACTCATTTTTCCTCTAAAACATGTTATCTTCAACACTATTAAGTACACGGTATATCATTGGCTCTCAAACTATAAAGCCCTTTGTTATACAGTCCTCTACAATTGGTTGGCACGCTCGTGCCATTCTGGAACATTCAGCCCACTTAGCAGCACGTAAGCTCAGACCCAGGTGCCAGGAGATGGATTTCACTGTACCTCCCACCCAATTAGCCTATCATCTTTGATCACCCATGCCTTCTGCCATGAAGATTGTCTTTGAACTTGGCCTTGCAAAGTATCCTTGTCTCTGGGAAATATACGGGAGTACAGTCTTTAAATATCGTAATGCTAGAACTCCATGCTCACCTCTATTTCCATCTTTGGCTCACGTGACAGGACACCACGATTTTGGTCTATTTTGCAGCATTTAAATGTCTTAAATGAATAAAACCTGGCACGTATGGTGTTCTTTCATTGCACCTTAACAAGGGATGATTCAGTTTCTCACATTCACCACCTTCGAGAATAGATAACCAGTCTTGGCTGCTTTCAACCTTGACACCAGGCCAGACAGCCTCGCCATTCGTGTTCACAGTCTCAGCTAGTTCTTGCTGCAACACAGCTATCAGCCTTTCTCTCCATGGGTCCGGGCTTACTAAATATATGACACTGATGTCCAGCTTCTATACAATGGCGGCTTCGCCTGCAGTCTATTCCCTACATGTAGCCAGCTTCTATGATCACTTAGTCTACTTGCGTTACAGCATCTGTACAGTTATTGAACGGCTTGCATGTTCTGCAGTGCTTTGCACACACACAATCTTCTCTTCACGTATAAAGGTTTACTTGATTCTTAACTTCGTCATCATTTTCTATACGATCCATTCCTTCTCTTCAGCCAGTATTCTCAGGGCGTCACGTTCGCTTTCTGTGACGTCACCAGCTCCTCTTTCACTCATTTTCATATTCCTTCAGGGAGCTCCTCCCTCAGATTGTCATCTCTTCAGGGGTACATTTGATATGGTTTTCTCAATGGATACGGTATGGTCACAAATGCTGGTGTCAAGCATGGCACAATCTTAGGCTTCCAACATACAGGTGGTAGGGGGCGTGATTTGGTGCAGAGGCATGCAACTGCTCCTCTACATTTCCCCCTCTGTCGAGTCATCAACCACTTCTTCACCGGTTTCCACATCTTGATTTTTTCTCTTGAAGAAATGCTTCTTCGGAGTCCAGATCTTCATCACCCCCCTCACGGTGCCAGCTGATTTAACATGTTCATCCACACTCCAGGTCATGTAGTTGCACTGTCCATTCGGATTACAATAGACCCATTGCCCCGTATACTTCTTATGGTTCTTTGGGTACAGGAATGTTGTTCCTTCAGGTGCTACGATGCTGGTCTCTATATATTTTCTAACATATTCATCAGTCAATTCCTTGGGTCCAAACCCTGATTCGACATCGATCATGATCTACATTCCTACTGCCTTCTTTGCTGTCTTCTTACATTGGGCAATTATTATCCTGATCACACAGAATCTATACATTACCATGACCAATATTGCTCCAAGAAACTTGAGGATATTCGCCATCCACTGTGGAATCCAGAAGAATATGGACGCAAACCAACTGTCATCTACAATGTCCTCATCTCATCTTCAATCTTGTTATGCAGGTTTGTCAGCAATCTTATGGCATCTGTGAAGGTCGCATTCTCCTCATCATGAAAAGGTGTGAATGTGCAGCACGATGGCCCAATTTTGGCGCTAACTCCTCCTTCTATTGCTGTGATCATGTCAAGGACATATCTGTTTTGTATGGCCATTAGTCATATGGCCCTCAATTCTTCTTTGATACCATTGAATCCCTTTATGGTGGTGTTGATCGTCTGGAGAAGCTCCCATCTTGTAATCTGCAACCACTTGGCATTGGCCATCGTCTGGATCCCAGGCATGATTATAGTCGTAATATTGAAGCAGTCTTGCTGAATAACCTGTGCTCATGCGGAATGGCGTCATATACCGCTATTGATTTTGCGGAGAATTAATTTTCTCTTCTGGTTCGATTGAAAAATTCAAGCAATCTTCTCTTTCTCAAATGGGCATCCACTTTTGGAAATTCTCCAATGTTCAGGTCACTCTGAGGAATCACTAATGCTGAAACATAAATGAGCACCAAGAAGCACGTTTCTCCCCAATCTTTGGGCAGCTTCATGTAGGCCCTAGTCCCACAAGCCCAATTTCGATCCATCAGGATGGCTGTCCCTGCTCCCATTCCGGAAACATCAACTGTAGTTTTGCAGCCTATGTTATCTCCCACATGCTTCTTTCCTTCTCTTCGGAAGCACAGTGTCGCATTCGCCAATGGAATCACAACCATTGGACCTGATTCATCTTCTACCCATGTCAGCAGTTTGGCAGGTTTAGCCCATAACTTCAAACTCCCATCATTTGCTCTCTGTACCACTTTCACATATTCTGACTTCAGTAGATCTGCACAGGACATCAGTCCTCTTTCCTATCCCTTCTTGGATTTCACTCGTCCATAGACTAAGACTTGAGTTTGTTCCCAAAATCCAGGTGATCCAGCTGTTTCTTTCATATCAGGGCAATTCATTCTCTTCATGTCTCCAACAATTACCTCTTCCTGTCCTGCTGCAGGATACACAAGCATCCTGCTCTCCCATCCGGGTTCTTTTTCCATCTATGAAGTCTGGATATAGTCATCCTGGAACGGAAATGACCATTTCGATCTCCATTTCAAAGTGGCCCAACTTCCTTGAAATTGTCCCCTGGTCATACATGCTGCAAGATGAATGAGGCATCTGGCACCGTGTTCTGGAACTTATCTAGAGATGAAAGTTCCCACTGTATTCATGGCACAGGGTATGAGAGCACAGACATAGCAACTCTCCTTAGATATTTTCTCTCACACCTTTCTCATGTGCTGATACCACATGTTATTACCCAAGTGTGCTGCCTTATCTAGATAGGTATGTATCCCCTCACTATCTTTCTCTGCATTTCTCTTATATCTCCCATATGAAACGTATGTGTAATGATCACAAAGCAAATCAAAAGCAGTTCTCATAGTGGGGTGAACCATAAGGACCTCTGCCTCAGGAGGAGTAGTAATATGATAGAGACTGTGGAACATGAGAAACAGAAGGACAAAAAGAGTGATCGTACAGGCATATATCATGCACAAAAACATAGGCGTCCACCTTTTGCGCCATCCTGGTTCTTCTACGACTTGTTCATTCTTTAGAACTGTACCAGCTTCCGCAGGTCTCATTTTTAATACAATCATCAAATCTCTTTGCAGTTGCAACTGTAAAATTTGCTCGATTATCGCAACGAGGAGCCTTCTGATCACAGGGCCATTTTTAGGATCCTGTAAAAAAGCGTGAATATCAACGTCTCCTCTGACAAGAGCAGGATAAGCTTGAAGTATAAATACAAAAACAGAAAGTACAAGCTAACGAGCATCACTATCGGTAAGTACCATATGTTTAACTGCTCAGAACAGGTATGCAGCACAAAATGAATCCGGATACTGATCTTGTTTTCGATTTCTGATCAAGAACTGATATTTAGGCATAACTTTGATGCGTCAATGTGTTTCTAAAGTTCATTTCTGACCTACTAAAATTAATTGCACGTCTTTGTGCTCCTGCTAAAATATCTATAAGGAGTATCACCTGAATTTTAGTCCAAGCTAAATCTGCATCCTTCGCTGGTCATTGCTTTATCGTCCTTCTTCTTTGTCATTGATCGAGTCTGCACATGCTGAAATTCTTCTTGTCTTGCTTCTGAGTCTGCAACTGTGGGAGGGCGGGTCTCACTTTTATAGGCCTTTACATCCCCTAAGTGAAGCCAAGCTCGTCTCCCTTGGACTTTTACAGTGGAAGGGGTTATATTGTCAACACAAAAGGGACCATTAAATCGGAGCTCATGCCACTTTCTGGTAAAGTTTTTAAAAATCACTAGGTCTCCAAAATATAACCTAGGTGCCGATAGTAATTTTTCTGGGTTGGTTGTTGAATTGTCTTCTTCTGTGTACTGAGACATACATCCCTGACACTTGACTTGATTAGAAATGAGAGATGCTAGAGGTCATACATGTCAAATAGTCATGCAATTCATCACCTAAAGTTTTAGCTACACTCTGGGCATCACTTCTACTCCTAGACGGAGGTATAAGGGGTTTTCTCAAACGTCACCCTGTCACCAGTTCATGAGGGGTGAGGTGATGGTGTGATCCTGACTCATTCCAAAGTGCATATAACGCTAGGGGTAGGCAATAAAGCCATCCCTTATTCAATGTCAAGTTAATCATGGCCATCCTTTCTTTAAGGAGGCCTTTGAGTCTCTCACATATCCTGTTCGCTTGCGGGTGATAAGCAGAAGAAAACGTGTGTTTAATATTCAATATAAGCTCTATCTGTTCAAATACCTCATTAAAAAAATGTGGCCCATTATCAGATCTCAGTACTTCACACACACCCCATCTCGGGAAGACTTTGCGCACTAAAAACTTCACTGCACAAGTGGCATCAGGATATAGTCAATATGTAAATGCTGAAACCGGCCATTCGGTCGAGGTATTACCCCTCTAATTGTTCTCAGTGTATGCCCAGCAGTAAACATTTGACACACGGTGCAGTTTACCATAAATAGTACGTGTTCCAACAAATTCGGAATGAACCAGTCTTCTGCAATTGTAGCAGCAAGACTCTCCCTAGTTACATGCGTGGGGTAATGCAGCTGTTCAAGCACAACCTTTAATAATGCTGCTGGCATCGCCGGCTTTCCAGTGCTATCCTCTTGCCATAATGCTTCTGTGGGGATAAAGAACACCCCCGTTGCTTCCATAATTCCTGCTCTTCATGTGGTGCGCTCCCTTGAATCTCCATTAGTTGAATTATTGATAATTTATTAAACCATTCTTGCATTAACATGGTTGTAACTACTTTTTCCTTAATACTTGGAGTATCAAAACTCGAAATATCTGGGCAATATACAACTCTTTTGGCTTCTTCATCTGTGGCTTTGTTCCCACAAGAGATAAAATCTGTTCGCTTAGTGTGTGCTGCACATTTAATGACAGCTATGGCTACTGGGAGTTGTAGTGCCTTAAAGAGTCTGTCCAATAGGGATGCGTGCTGCACTGGAGTGCCATCCGCACGGAAGAAGCCCCTCCTTTTCCAATGTGCTTACCCTGTGTGTATGGTTGACATCACGTAGGCGGAGTCACTGTACACTGTCACTTCCTGCCCTTCATGTTTCTCGAGCCTGACAATAAGCGCTACTACTTCTGCTGCTTGCGCTGAAAAGTGAGATGGTAGCCTTGTACTTGCTACAACCTCAAATGATCCATTTAATCTGTGTTTCACTACCGCTGCACCTGAATGCCTTTCCCCACTAGTCTGATCAATTTTCTAAGAACCATCAATAAAGAGAATTTCCCCTCCAGACGAAACATTCTCCTTCACACGGGGTATATCATCATAGAATTCAACATAATTAGCCCAGTCATGCACCTGATCGCCTTCTGTTATTGGCTCAGCTATAAACGTGGCAGGATTCCCTATTTTACATATTACAATATTAATGGTCGCATTCAAAATCATTACCTCATAAACTGAAGCTCTTTGTGATGTCAATGTGCCTTTGGGTTTCTCTAAAATGGCAAACAGAGCATGCTCCGCAAAGAGAGTCATAGAGCAGCCCATAACAATACTTGTAGACTTCTCAATTGCGAATGTGCAGCTGCCAATGACTGTTCGCAAGGAAAGTGTCCTTTCATAACTGGGTCTAAAATCCCACTGTAATACGCTAAAGGCTTGTACCCCAATGTAGTTCTCTGTTTAGGCACTGCTGTCATGACTGTCCCATTTGTGTGCGAAAACAAATAAAATTCCTCAGTATAATTGGGAATGCCTAAAACAGGGGCTGTTCAAATTGCTTTTTTCAACTCCTCAAACCCTTACTCCCTGTCCTCAGTCCATTCTATTATTACGTTATACGCTTGTGCTTTTTTCAAAGCTTGCAAAAGAGGACTTGTGTATGAACTGTAATCAAACACACAGGCTCTAACATAGTTCCATAGCCCCAAGAACTGTTGCATCTGTTTCACAGTATTTGGCTTCAAGGTTTTCATAATCGTCTCAGCCCTTTTAGGTGTCACTTTCTTTCCTTCATGTGAAATCAGCTGCCCTATGTATAACACCTCTTCTTGGCAATATTGCAATTTCTCTTTCTCTACTTTATATCCCTTGTTTGCTAGAATAGTCATCAACTGAATAGAATCCTGTCTGCACTCATCTTCTGTGGTGCTACAAATTAAAATGTCATCTATGTACTGTATCACCGCACTCTTAAGATCAATATTGCCTCGATCCATCTGTAGGGCTCTGTTAAAGATTGGTGGAGACTCACAGTAGCCCTGGGGCAAACAAGTATGTTTCAGTCGAGTTTGGCGGAATGTAAAAGAAGTCTGACAAGGGCAGTCAGCAGTACCAGCACGCTGTGCTGGTGTTCGAGTACCTTTTCAGTATCTACTGTTTCTACTGTTGGAGGCGTGTGCTCAGAGGCGTGTCCCGAGCCCTCCATTCTACAAACATCCAGCCCTCCGCGAAGCGGACCGCGAAGGGACTGACAAGGGCAGTCA
This sequence comes from Ambystoma mexicanum, assembly GCF_040938575.1. Taxonomy (NCBI): domain Eukaryota; kingdom Metazoa; phylum Chordata; class Amphibia; order Caudata; family Ambystomatidae; genus Ambystoma; species Ambystoma mexicanum. The sequence continues at coordinate 181,342,410 of NC_090940.1, forward strand.
GCAGTCCGCGGGCCCGCGTGACCGCCTGACGAGCCTGCAACGAACGCACCTTGTGTGCAGATCGACCCATCGCCCCTCAAGCCCGGCGGATGGCAGCCATAGAGGAGCCCGCAAAGCGGAAATCTGGGGCGGAGGACCAGGACAAGCGCGTGTTAAGAAACGGCAAACCTCGCCCGCCACCGTGTAACAACAAGGACAGCGCAACCTCGCCAGAAAGTGTAGAGCAACTGGCAACCCTGAGATTGCAGCGGATTTCCCGAATAAAACATGCGGGAAAAGAAGCACAGGTAAACTCCATTCGGCATACTGAGACGAACGAAGTAAGTGACTTTAGGTTTCTTCCGATTGAATCTCATAGTGTGGAGGGTTGCCTGGCTATAACAGCGCCAATGGCGGGACGAGGCTTAGAAAATCTTCAAGATGCTACAGTAACATTGATGTGTCCTGTGCCCCCCCCCTACACCTCCAGTTACATCACCCACCCTCACAGCTCAGGGCCGAGAAATCGTGTGTGGAAGAATAACAAACCAGGTGATAGCCCCTCTGTGCGCCGAAGGAGCGGAAGGAGTACGCCCTGAGCACCCTAACTCGCCCGCACAGGAGACGAGGGTGACGGGATCCTGGCACCTGCCTCAACTTATAGACTCCCCTGGGGTGAAAGTACTAAGTCCAGGGGGCACCACGGAGTCACTTCCCTCCGCACCCCAGGAGAAGCGGATAGTGGTCATGATACACAACACAGAGGGTGAGGAGGAGCTGAGAACACCCCCAGACTCAGGTGTCCTACTATCAGCTACCCATGTATTGGGCAAATTCGCGGGTAAGGGGGGCGAGGCAGAAAAAGAGGTGCGGGAGATAATGGGATCTGCCGCAGAAGATGGGGACGCCCAAATCTGCGCTTCCCCCTCGAGGCTGACCACTCTAGCGTCGAACACCGGTGGAAACGACCCCCCCACACCCTCATTGAACTTCGCTCCACCAAGCGGATCAGACGCGACGGGCATAGCAACAAATGCCGACCAGAGAATCGGCATCTCGCCGAAAATGGTGGGAGGCAGTCATAAAATATCCTCTCGCAGAGCGGTAAGGGCTAAACCCCCATATAAAAGAGGGCAGGTGGGGGGGAAAAAACTCTCCACTTTTCAAGGTCTAAAATCAAAACCAACTCTGAAAGAATTTTTTGGGAAAAAAGTACGAACGGAAGATACAATACGGCATGATATTTCAGATGCAGAACTGCTGGCCATAGTGGAAGACAGAGCAATGCACTTTCTACACTTGAACCCTCCCCCTGAGATGACTCTTTTGCCAGAGAAAGTGGCTAATAACTCATCACACCTGCCGACTCAATGGAACCAGACCCAGAATCCAATTAGTATGGGCACAAATGCAGTAACCGGGAAGGGCAGCCCAGTACCTGGCTCCGCTCCTGCACCTAGTGACTGGTTGAACAAAGAGCTGGTCATAACTCAGTTAAACGTCAAGACAATACCAGTGGGAAGTGACACCCCTAGAAGGGTGACCCTACCTACTGACAACGTATTCGATACGAGGATGAAAGGAGTGGGCTTGGGCACGTTGGAAACCCCAACAGAAGAGCTACATCTGCCCCCAGCCCCGGAAATGGGCCCTCCTATTTCGCCCAATGCACCCGCTTCACTATTTCCTCATCTCATAGCGATTAGTCCTGAAGCACTCACAGAAGGGGATGTTCCCCCAAACGATACAAGCTCGAGACACCCCAAAGATCTGGGCCCTCAGTTGGCTCCTAGATGGCAAGGAGAAAATCCCCCCAGTGAAGTACAAGAAATACCCCTGAAAAAAGAGGATCTCATGCCTATGCTGTCCTCGGTCACCATTGCATTGGCCCCGTTTGGGAAACTATATGAAGCAATCAGTGACACTTTAAAAGATCAAACTACTCTGATTGCACACATGCACACCAAACTGACCTTTCTAGAGGGCTTTATCACTGCACACTTACATCATAAAGGAGATGACAAGGAAATCTCGATTGCTGAGATCCGTTCAAGACCCGTTGAAAAATCAGTCACTCCCAACTTAAGCTTGGCAAACTGGCAAACAAACACCCAAGGGACACAAACTATAGAGCGACCTGGGATGAACGAACCTATGGTGACGACCCAAGGACGTGAGGAGGTAGGGGACAGTGAGGAGGGGAACCGGCTGACAGAGAGACTCCGTTCTCCGGCAAAATCTGCTGACCAGCCGGAAAATATCATTAAGGACGGCCAGTCCCTGAGTCGTTCAGCCAGTAAATCAGGAAAGAAAAATGGATCAGTGGCATTCTCCCTTCCAAAAAACGCAATAATTCAATCATGTGTGAAACCAATAGACTTCTCCACAATGAAAATTCCATCCACCTTCGAAATTTTCCAACACAAAGGTCAAAGCAACCCTATCGCTAAGGGGAAGAAAGCTCTAAAAAACAAGTCTCAGCTAGACCCCACACAAAAGGCTAAACCTGAGAACAAGGTCTTGAGGAACGAAGGAAAAACTACCCCACCAACTCAAAATCGTCAAGTCTTCAAATTAAAACCCGCGGACAAGACGCGGTCGACCTCTCGGAGTCTAGAAAGATCGCGAGAGGGCTCCAGCAGCTCAATTGATCTACTGAATATGAGCATTTACACGGTTGAGGAATCAGAATCAGAAATTCCCCAAGCGTTGGCCCAAAAAAGAAAAAAAACGGAAACTCGTGATAACGGAGATAAGGACGAACCAAAATCAAAGGCCTTGCTTCTTGACTCTCCTTCGACTTCTCCGCGGGCTGCGGCAAAAACCACTCTGCCCCTGAGAAGAGTAAGCAAGAATCCAGGCCCAGCGCTGGGCAAGAGACCCCATGGGAGAAACCAACTGGTAGCCCACCCCCGAAACCTACATCAAAGCCGCAGCTCCCCCGGGGCGAAAAATCCCTGGACCCAAATAGAGAGTAGAAAGTACAGAAGCCCTTCCCCAGATAAACCCAATCGTCATTATAGATCCAGAGTCCACACCTTGTCGGGTACAGGTCGGCGGGAGGGCAGATCTACTCGCCTTTACAGCCCACCTCTGCTCGGGCAAAGAAAAATGATGACAAGAACATTTAAACTCCAAAGAACGCAAGAAAGACAGGATAGATGGACACTAAATCGAAAGGCACTACTCGAATTATTCCAGAAGAGTCGGTTATCTCATATCGATGTCACAAAAGACATAAATATTTTGGAACCGAACCCTAATGGAAGATCTGACAGTTCGTACCTACATATTGGATCGAACTACATTCAAGATCAAATCTGGAAAGCAAGAGAGAGACTATATAACTTGGGCTTTGACTTGCTAAATGCTAAGGAGGGCAATAGAGCAAACTCGCCTCTCTGGGAGCGGTCCTTCCATCGACCCAGACATCAAGATCACGACCAAGACTCGGTGCCTTACAAAACCCCTACAAGGCCCGAAACGTTCAGCAAACATGATGAAAAACGCTCTCAGAGAGCGCTTAACAATCTGACCAATCGACGCGACACAGAAAGGAGAAGGAGTGGGCAGAGAAGCCCCGCCCGGGTTCCATTCTCGACGCGAAACCCCACCCCAAGAATTTTTCAACGTGTGGAGCAAGCCGAGGATATACCGCAACTAGACAGTAGTCTTTCGGGGAAAACTTACCCTGTTGGGGAAGGAAGGAGAAACAATAACAAGTAGCCACTAGACGCCCTCTTCGGTGGCTCCTCTGAGAAAGTATCGATCTCTACAGAAGTCCCGGAGACATCATTGAAACTGGGATCATGGAACACCAGAGGCTTCAACCATCTAACGGTCTCCTCAGATGTCAACTTGGGGAGCTTTGACGTTTTATGTTTGCAGGAAACGTGGCTAATGGAGCCACCAACGCTGGACGGCTTTCAAATGGCACACTCACCCGCCCTTAGAGAGGAGAGAGGCAGGCCTAGATCTGGCCTCATTACGGCCCTAAGAGCGGGTTCTGGACTATCATTGTCCAAAACACTCGTGGCATCAGAATTTTTTTTGGCAACGCTTCTGGAGTGGGAAAGGCCGAAAGGCCCTGCAGACCGCAATTATAAATCAGAAATCCTGCTGATTAACGTATACTGGAACCCAAAGCGAGTGAACAATGACACTTTTCTCGCACAAATTGAGAGCCTAATAGATGACTTCCTAATAACATCTACCTCGAGCGATGTGATCATTGCCGGAGATTTGAATACAGACCTAACTCTCGACTCCAAAGAACCCCAAGACAGAAACAGCATGTGGCACAACCTCCTTGACACAAGAGAGATGCACATCCTGGGGCAAAGGGCCGATAAGCAAACTGAAGACATCCCAACTTGGGAAAGAGGAAACCAAACAGCAACAATTGATTACATCCAGGTGTCCAAGAGCTTCCTGCCGCTGTGCTCACCCCTTACAACTATAAGAACACAGCACAGCGACCATAATCTACTAACTTTCTCGTGGGAGTCAAGGAGAAGAAAGGAGGAGCACGGCGCACAGGATCTGTTAGTAAACCAAAGCGGGATAAGACTGAGACTGTCAGAAGTAGTTATTTCCAAAATAACCAACCAATATAAGGAACACAAGCTGATTAAGCAGCTAAGTCCACCAAGCAGGATCGAATATCTCCCCCTACTCACAGTCTATCACAGGAAAAAAAAACAAGTGCTACAATACGGATCTAAAGCCCCACTTCACACATATAACGAACAATTAGTTACCCGAAGAAAGGAGGTCAGAAAGCTTCAACGGGTGGCAGCAAAAACTATGTCACCTAGTAAGAAGGTCGAAGCCGCTACTGCAGGAAAAGCCTACAAAGTTTGGCTGATATCAACCAAGGCAAATAGGTACCAGGCAGACGCGGAAAACATGCTGAAGGCTATTAGTGGCCAAAAGGTACGCGACTTCTGGTCACTGATTAAAGGCAACTCCCAATTAGCAAACCAGGCACTACAAAACACAATTGGTGAAAAAGCCTGGATATCTCACTTTGAAAACCTATATGGACTCCGGGATAAGGTTATAGAGAACCGGATACCTAGTTCTGGAGAACTGTGGGATATTCCAACGGATCTGAACACAATTAAAGGGAAAATTACTCAGCTTAACGGATCCAGAGCGGCAGGACCCGATGGTATAACCAATTTCGATATAAAGAACAAATCGGAATTTTGGGCCCCTTTCATCCAGGAAGTTTTTTTAAACTGTATTAGTCTCTCGACCATTCCATCATCCTGGAAGAAAGCGATTTTGGTCCCTATTTTTAAAAAAGGATGTAAAGACAACCCTGCACACTACCGGCCGATCGCTCTTCTAGACTCCATAGGAAAGCTCTTTGGGGCCTTAATCCTGGACAACTTTAGGAACTGGATCTCGGCGACTGGTCTGTCAGATCCCTTCCAAGCGGGGTTTGTGAAAAACGTCGGCACCCTGGCTAATGTTTTGGCAGTGAGCACACTAAAAGCCAAGGTATTCGAAGGCAGCCCCAAGATCTATATGGCATTCATCGACCTGGTCCAGGCGTTTGACCGGGTAGATAGGCAACGATTATGGGATAAACTACAGCACCACGCCTGCCCCCCAAGGATACTGGAACCCATAAAGGCCTTATACACAGATACCACAATATGTGTCCGACTCAACAACCAAGGTCTTCTGTCCACCTGGATGAAGACAGTAAGAGGGGTAAAGCAGGGATGCCCCTTAGCTCCCGCCCTGTATAACGCATACACGGCCGACTTCAAAGAGTATGAAGCTAGAGTCCGGACATTTCCACCGACATTGGGAGCTAGCAAAATTTCACGACTGCTTTACGCGGACGACATAATCCTCTTTGATGTAACTCCCATCGGCCTCCAAAGACAGATAAATAACCTTGACTCTTACCTCAAAGAGAATAACCTCCTGATGAATTTGGAAAAGACCAAAATCATGTCTTTGGGAGGAAATGAAAGGAAGTCAGAGAAATTCACATGGGCGGTAAATAACACCAAAATTGAATTGGTAGACAGCTTTAAATACCTGGGAGTGACTATCAGCAAGAACCGCAAGGAAAAACTAATGCAGGAGAACATCATGACTAAGGCGAGACTTCTCGCCTCTCAATCTCAGGCAATATTGAAAAAATATGGAAAATTCACCATGACCCCTGTGATAACCTTCTACAAGGCCAAAGTGATTCCAACACTTACATATGGAGCAGAAGCCCTACCGAATCTGCCAACATCGTTCTGGCTAAAAGTGGAAGGCTGCTACTGGAGAAAGGTTCTTAACCTTCCTGACTCGCTACCAATGGTGATAATAAGAAGGGAACTTTCCCTACAATCTTTGACCTCTATTGTCTCCCGTAATGAAGCAATGTTATTTCGAAAGTGCCTACTCCCAAACCCTGCAGGGATTATGAAAGAAATCCAGTATGAAATACTGTCTGGATCATGTAAAATGCTCACAAGTTGGATGATAAAGATCGAATCAATCTTAGAGAATGCTGGAAGTTCTAAAGATGAACTAATTAATAACCCGTCCAAGGCGAAATTTCGATTATTAAATCAAGACTGGATTAACACCTTGGAAAAAGCTGCCGCCTCAAAGCTGTTTACAGATCCTATTCCACAGCTGTCCAAAGTAAATGAACTTAAACCTTACTTATTAAGAGGACCGAACTCTAAACTTAGGATGAATTTCTTAAGAATCCGCCTTAACATTGTTCACACAAGGGAAGTCCTATTTCGTAGAAAACTGGCCCCGGACGAAGCATGTAGATTCTGCACGAAGGTAGAGATGGCGGAAACCACAAGACACCTCCTGCTCAACTGCTTAGGCGTCACAGGCCCCCGCCAGAGACACCTCGGACATTTGTTCAAAAACCTATACGCCTACGAGGAAGAGGAATGGTGGCGCCGGCTCATAAGTGGGGAAAAGACTACATGGGTGATTGCAGTGGTAGGGTTCTTCCAAGAGATTGGCCTGCTTACCTGACCGCAGTCATGGATGGGCAGGATAGCCAACTGGGTGTTCTTAACCCCCACTTTTGTGGGGGTCGCGGTCCCTGTGCATGATCCTGGTGTAGAATTGGAGTGTGAACTACGTGTGACTATAACCCAGGTTAAAATAAGACCTCACGCCGTTCTGTTAGTGATCTTCGAACAAGTGAATGGGAGGATTACATTCTTATTTTGTAAAAATTGTATTATACAATTAAATCAAATAAAAAAAAAAAAAAAAAAAAAGAAGTCAAGTCTTGTGAATCTTAGTGTAACAGGATCGAGAAAAACACATCTTTCAAATCGATCACTGTGAAATATCGGGCTTCCACTGGGATACTGCATAGTATCATCGACAGATTAGGAACTAAATGAAACTCTGCATCTACAATCTGGTTAATCAGTCTCATATCTTGTATAAATCTCCACGACCCTCCTTTAGATTTTTTGATCGGATACACCGCGATATTACACGACGTTTCCGATGGCACGAGAATCCCTTGTTTCATCAGTGCAGAGATGGTCTGAAATATACCTTCATCAGCTCCTGGTTTAAGCTTTATTTTGACTTCCCCTATTCCCTTTAATAAACCTATTTAATAAGGGCCTGTGGTCCAAAGAACGCTTGGCACCTTCTCCAAGTCTTTCTGAAAAAATGCCGGACCCTGCCACATTATTGCCATCCGCTCTGGGACTTACCTTTTCTCTATTCTTATCCAGTATGTGATGCTCATAAGGAACACCACTTCATCATCTGTTCGGTCTTCCCTGAACATGTCGTCATCAGTTATGTCAGTCAATCTGTACCCTTCCTCGAGAGCTATTACTGTTCTCCATGGTCTACCCTCATCATCCAGTCCTTTGAGCATTGCCATTTCCCTTTGTACTATGGTTGCTCTAATTCTATAGGGATACTCTTTCTCCCCTCTTCGTCCATGGGTATTTGTGGTCTAAATAAAAACTCGTCAGGTAGCCTTACAATCTTTCCCACTCAGCCTGCTCACCCCATACAGACAAATCTCTGGTTCCACTGGAACACCTTGCAGAGCCACTTGTCCTGTGAATGCCAGTATAAATTCTCCTACGTTTAAATAGTGTATACCTGGAGTGCAGCACACTATCCCTTGATCAGTAAATGAAATCATCATGTTAAGTTTTGTCATCAAATCTCTTTCCAAAATGTTAACTAGAGTCTGTCGTAAATACAACAAAGGAACAGACATGTCACACTCTCCTATAGAGACTGGTAATTAATTAGTAAAAAGAACTCGACTCATAGCTCCAGAGAACCCTTGAGCATTCATGGTAATTCCCGACATTGGATATTTTCCCTCTCGTATACATGAACAAATAGCTCAAGTGTCTACTAGAAAAGAAAAAGATGTGCCCCCTATTGTCACATCAACTCTTGGTTCCTCTTGGGGGTCTGGTGTCACAGATAGTACTGAACACATCAAGTCCCCTTGTGAGCTGTCCTATTGAGGGTACAGGCTCATCCCCATCCCTGTGAAAGGATTTCCTCCTACGACAGTGACACCTCCTATTCTGGATTTCAGCACTTGTGCCATGTTTGCATACTGCTGTGTCGGCATAGGGGCTTGTTGCAACTGCCCTTGTGGTGGATTCATGTGCACTCCCTCTTGTTGCTGTACCTGCTGTATGCGCAAGCGCTTGTGTCTGATGAAATGTCTGATATTGGGCTATCCATTATCTCGTCTGTGTACTATATCGTGGAGGATAAGATGTTGCCCTTCTGACAAGTCCCCCTTGGTTATATCCTCCCTGAGTACTCTGATTCTCATTCTGTGCATTCTGAAACCCACTTTGATTATTTTGGAATCCACCTCTTCCTCCTCCATAGCTCCATAGCTCATACCCCTGCATTGCGGCACAAACCCATATCCACTTTGGTACATCAGGTGCTGATTACTCGCTTGTGTTGCACTCACTTCCCCTTCTAAGGCAAATTCTATGGCAAATTTTGACAGTTGTTTTCTGAACTAACTTGGCTTCCTCAATTTTCCTAGTATCATCTTTCTTCTTATTTTTCTCCTGTCACAACCGACAGTGATGCACTATCATCAGCTCTATCTTAGCCCATGGTTTTGCTTCCATCCCGACTTGTTTCTTCATCTGTCTCTGTACTGGCTCCACTCCCCCAGCACATGCATGCACAGAGCCGAAACAGCATTCTCCAACTTCGAGCTACCAGACGCGTCTGATCGGCAGGCAGTGGTCGAAGTGTACGAAAAGAAGTAGTGGAGCTATGTTCCCTGCCGGTCTGCCCCAATCCCCACAAACCCCATCGCTGCGCCCCTCCCACACACAGTCCAAACCCCCAAACAAACACACCTATTATTTAAGGGAATGTTCAGTGCAGTGCACTGAAGTGCAAGCTTCAACTTCTTCCTACACTTTTATTTTAAAACTAAACCGTTCTGGAACGGTTGCTTTTTAAAATAAAAGTATAGGAACGGTGAAACTGAAAAATAAAAAGTATAGGAGCACCGCTCCCGACTGCTCCTGCCCACTTCGACCTCTGTCGGCAGGCAGCACAAGGACACTCTGTTCACTGAGCCAGCACATTTAGCCAGAAAAGTGATTGACCAGCACAGTTACATGCAAGCCACTATTTTGTGCGTGTATTATCACGTATTCAGCATTGAAATTGAGACAAATGAAATAGAATACTGCATTAATGACAGTTCCTGATGAAATTATCCCAGGACACAAGAATTAATCATAGGCTGGAGGACATTCCCCACCTCCAAACGAGTTCAGAACAATATCGCATCGCGTTCAGCAAAACTGTCCTGAAGCAAGCATGGAGGACAGCTCACACATTCAAACTGATACCAGGCTGAAACATCCCGTGCCAGAAACAGGTAACGTGTCGACTTTCGAAGTGTGCTGACAATCAATACAGCACAACAAGTAACTTTAAATTACTAACCTCACCATCTCGTTGCCGTTTTCTACTTTATTTGATAAAATTAAGACTGAACTCACCAGCAATGCTGTTATACACAATTGTATGTGTTGTTTTAATATTGGTGTACTGTTGAATTGTGAATACATTTTGTTTTACATTTTGTTTTACCAGTTTTTTACTACTACGTTATCAAGAAAGACAGAGCAATCTATATTCCTGTCCAACTGTTGATCCCTATCCGTACCTCAATGTGTCAAAGGGTGGGGTAGTCTGGACTCACCAGTATTTTTTTCTGTACTGGCTCAGGCAACCCCTGACATAAAATGTGGTAAAATAATGCCATTGTTTTTTCCCATGGCTCGTGAGTTTCAAGTTGCCATTTCTCTTGGATATCCTGAATGTAAGCAATAGGGTCTTCATCTTCCTTCATCTTCTGTGACAAATTTGCACCCATATCTGATGTATCGGGGTACTGTACCCTGAGAGCTCTCCAGACGTCTGCTCTGCAATTATTAAACGGCACTCCTTCATGCGCTGTGTTTTCTGCTGTCACACATGAATACCCTGCACTCATCCATATGTCATCAGCCCTTTCCCCAAGAATAGCTGCAAGGAGACACTTTATGTCCCCTATGACCACCGTGTTTCCTCCTGTCATTTTTTCTAATTCGTATATCCATTTCTCAGCGCCCAAAGTCAAACTCAGGAGCTTAAATCTTAAATTATCCTTGTCCATCTGCGGCCAGGGAATGTACTGTGGTCTTGCTCCCCCTTTTTCCAATAAGGGAAACTTTGTAATCCCCAACCCAGAATCGGCTCCCATCATTAGTCTATCCATGGCAGGGACGATCGTCCTTGTCCGTCTCCTTGTCGGTAGTGACCATAATCTGCTCACATATGGTGGTGATTCTCCCTTCTGACTATACGATTGTCCTCGGGGACGCTCTTGATATGCTATGGGATCTGGTGTCCTATCCTTAGGTTGCTCTAGATCGCCCATCTTACTTCTTTATCTATCTGCAGACTTCCTTCGGGGGTGCGCGCGCTGCCTCCTTCTACCCCAAGACTGGATTATCTTTCCTTGTCTGATATGTCTTGTCCCATCTAGTGTGACTGACATCCTCCTCACCGTTGTCTAAGTTCAGTCTGCTTATGGACAATGCTCTACGTCCGTGGCAGAACAGATTTTCATCTTCGCCTTCATGATTGAAATGCTAGGGATGGATCCCTCCTCCTTTGAATTTCGTACTTGCTGCCTTACTTTAATTCTTGATAGGCCTTATCGATTATTTCTCCGATACTCACGGCATCAAAGTTTTCTTCTTCCAATATTACACTAGATGCCCCTGACTTTGCTTCCTTTATTTGAAGGAACTCTTCTACTCTATCTCATCGTATTTCTGGTCTCGGCCCTTCTGGTTCCTTACATATGAGAGTGGCATCAAGACCTGGCTGGCTCCTTCTTCGTTCTATTTCTTCATCTAATTCTCTTCGCTTTCTCGCATCTCTTCTAATTCTTTCTTCCTCTAGCCTTTGTTCTTCTCTCCATACCACTCCTCTTCTTTCCTCTTTTTCCCTTTGTCTCTGTATTCGTTTGTCTCTTCATTTTTTGTGCTTCCTCATCTTCTCTCTTTCTTTCTCTTCTATCCCTATCTTGTTTTGCTCTCTGTCTATTGTCATTCTTTCTTTGCTCTTCTGCCCATTCTTCTTTTCTCTTGCTCCTCCTGATACATCTATTCTCGTCGCTCCCTGTTCTTTCTTTTATGCTCGTCTTCTTTCAATCTCTTCTCTCGTTCCTTGTCTCTTCTATCTTGCTAATCCTTATCTTCTCTTTGCCTAACTTCCTTGATGCTTTTCCCATCAATTTTAAGTAATATCTGTCCACCCATCCATTTGTTCTGCATGAGCGCTATCTCGTCAGCTTTATCCTTCTCTCCTTACCATCTCTTAATCTCCCTTTCTATTTCTGTCGACATATTTGACCGCTCCTTCCTTTCTTCTTTGTCTTGTATGATCTTATCGATCTGTTCTTTTTTCTTATTCTCCTCAGGACTATCATCGCTGCTATAAGCTGGCGGTTTGTATATCGGATTACTATACCCCATTGCCACTTTCAACTCTTTTAAAGGATACAATCCAACTTCTTCTGTACTACTGCCTTTTGCTTCAGGGATGGTAAGGGTAGTTGAGGGCTCAACAACTTCCTCCTTACTCTGACTAAGCATTCAGTCCTCAGGTGGCGGATCTTGCCTTCCTTCCTGGTACATTTTCCAGAGCTCTAGGATCGCTAATCTTTTCTCTAATTTCTTCCACGTGTACGCAGCATGCAAGTATGTCATCATGAATTGCAACACCGCTTTTGACAATGGTCCTCCTTGTGGCCACGGCATAAACATTTTATCTGCTGTGCCTTTCACCCATTCCGCTCTATATTGTTTGAGCTTGGACATGTGCTTTGGTAATGTCTTACATAAGTGCATAAGAGGAGTGTCTCCCATAATGACAAGTCTCAATTGACCGTCAATACTTACCAGACTGATAAAATAACCTTTATACTTTTGTTTAAATCACCACTTTTCAACGCCATTAAAACAACAAATATGAGCGTACACCATCAATTGCCGCTCAAACCTCTAATTTCTTAATTAGCTATCTCTACCTTTGGATTGGTACCAACCTCTTCACTAGGTTTGATCGCTATTGTTCCTGAACTTTTTTCTCAATTACTTCACAACTTCTATCGCTCTTCGATATTTTTACTCAACAAACAAAACATACACACTAGTCGACTTTACACATCAATAAACACTGTGATCACCTTTTTCTCTCTCGCCTTTTCTTAATTGTACAGGTTTTGTGACTTCACCTCATGTAAACCTGTTTACGCATTATATATTTCACTCTACTCCCACTGGAGTTTGAGACGTCTCCTTCTGAGCTCCCTTGGGCTACGACTCGAGGCGCTATTTTCTCATCACACAATATTTCCAGTTACTCAAAAATTATCACAACCCCATACCCTTAATTTGCCATTCCCCTTAGTCTATTCACCATTCGTTTGTTAATCGACTTCTGTCCGCAGAGCGCTCGTGGAAACCGGGCAGGGATTACATCAAAGGCGGACCTGCCCACAGTCTTGGTTCTTCTTGCAAGTTTATTTCTATAGGCTGCTCTCCACAGGAAACCCTGCGATCTTCCGGCTAATGGCAGAGGATCCTCGATCGTCCAGAACTCTGGAGACAAACTAGTTTGGATCTTGAACCATCGTCGGTGCTAGCACGTGAGAGTAAGGCCCTTTGGGTATCGTGCATGCAATGGATGGGGATGCAGAATAACTCTGACACCAAATAATCAAACTAACTCAGGAAGATGGCAAAGGTGCTGTTTTAATAACAATTTTCTAAAACAGGAAGTTACAACGGACATCAACGGACGTTCGCTTGAGCTCTCAGCCCATTTCTCATGAAAATGTTCTTTCATACAAAAAATACATCATATGTGATGCCATGCAAAGTGGCATAAAAGAACAACCTACATGGAGTTGTGATTGTTTCAAGGGCAACATCTAAGTATACTTTCTATAAGGGCTGGGATTGTGATTGGTTGTCTACTGTCAGGTGGACAACTTATGCCTACCTCTAAAACATGTAATCTTCAACACTATTAAGTACACAGTATATCATTGGCTCTCAAACTATAAGGTCCTTCATTATACGGCACTCTACAATTGGCTGGCACGATTGTGCCATGTCTGGAACATTCAGTTCACTTAGCACATAATCTCATACCCAAGTGCCAGGGGGGGGATTTGACTTTACCTCCCCACCCAATTAGCCCAAAATCTCTCATCACCCATGCATTCTGCCATGAAGATTGTCTTTGAACTTGGCCTTGCAACGTATCCTTGTCTGTGGGAATATAAGGGAGTGCAGGGTTTCACTATCATTGTTTTAGGACTCCAAGCTCAACTCTATTTCCATCCCCAGCTCACGTGACAAGAGAACATTATCCTGGTCTATTCTGCAGCATTTAAATGTCTTATATGAATAAAACTTGGCACTCTTGGTGTTCTTTATTTGCCCCTCGATAAGGGATGATTCATCCTTCTAATGTTTATTGCTTTGAAGAATAGATAACCGACCTTGGCGACTTCTGTTTTGATGCCAGGCTAGACAGCCCTGCCAGTCTCTTCCACAATCTCAGCTTATTCATGCTGCAACAGAATTCTCTGCCTTTCCTCTTCATGGGTTTCAGCTTACTAAAATTCATGACACCGATGTCCAGCTTCTATATATGGCGGCTTCGCTTACAGTCTATTCATTACGTATAGCCAGCTTCTATGATCACTTAGTCTACTTGCATTGCAGCGTCTGTACAATCATTGAACGGTTGCATTTCTATAGCACTTTGCATGCATGCAATTGTTTTTTTGCATATGAAAGTTTGCTCAATTCTTAACTTCATCATCAGTTTCCGCAAGATCCATACATTCTCTTCAGCCAGTATGCTTAGCGCGTCACGCTCGTCTCTTGTGACGCCACCGGTTCCTCTTTCACTCTTTTTCATATTCCTTCAGGGAGTTTCTCCCTCAGATTGTTCTCTCTTCAAGGATATGTTCGACAGAGTTTTCTCAGCGGATACCTTTTCTCAAACACTGACTGCGGAATCGGCACAACTGCTGGTGTCAAACATGGCGCAGTCTCTGACTTCCAACATATAGGAGGCAGGGGGCAAGATCTCCTGCAGAGGCATGCAGCTGCTGCTCTACAGTAATGACATACAACCAATCAGATGCATAGAGAGCATTAATTTGGGGTACAAATGAATGAAAGAAGATGCATTCATTTTTTAGTGGTACATCCTGCATAAAATCGAAATGAGGCACCTTGTCCCCTTGCCTGCCTGGTAAGTATGATGTCCTCCAAAAAAGTGACTTGGATGATAACACTCAGGCACATGGATGTGCCAATGGTCATGGGAAAGCTGTATACAATGCAACTGCCAGAACATGAATTTAATGTATACTTTGTGACAAGGCAAGTGCCCTGGCCTTGTTAAGAGGGGACAGGATCCCCTCTCAGCGGGGGTGAGAAGCTTGCCAGGGGGGAAATCCAGAGCCAGTTCTATCCCTGAAGTCAACAAGGGCAGTTGACAGAGGCCCAATTCCCGCTCCATCCCTCGGTGCTAGCATGTTTCTCAGCAGTACACCTCTGATGCAAGCCGTGCCACCAATACAAGATACTTGCCTGTGTTTCTTGCAGAGACAGGTCATTCAAGCCAGTTACTAAGAAGAAGCATCCAAGTCTGAATCCTGAACCAGCTCCCTACATGTATGCAAAGAAGAGAGAAACGTGACTGTCACCCAGCCACACCAGTGATCAACTATGCAGAAACCCACAAAGGGAAAGGAAAGCCACTGCACCTATGTGGTCCTACGCAACAGGTGAGCTCCAGCGAGGAGAGAGAACTGCAGAGAGAAGCCGCTTTTGTATGCGGCTAGCAGAAGGGCCTTGCAGTGCATTAGGGGCAATTAGGCAAACATGCACAAAAACTCAGACAATCCCCAGTCCATCAGAGACAGAAAGGTAAACACCAAAGACCCTTCCCCATTGTACCTGCCTCAGGGACACCCAGAATTGGTCCCTGGAACACAAACACAAACATGTGCCTTCCTGGGCTGCCACTGTTGTTTGGCGGCATACCTGCATGGAAAAGGTGGGCAGGGCTTCTCCTGCTACGCATTACTTTTCCTTTTTCAACACACCCCGGGTGGGGAAGACAGACCCAAATTGTCTACGGATAGCAGGCCAATACGAGCAGAGAAGGGTGGGATATAAGGAGGCAGCAGGAAGTGTGTGATATTCGAGTGAGGTCAGAGGAGGCGTAGGAGTATGACCAAAGGAACAGGAGGAGGAAGGAAGGAGTGGGAGAGTGTAGGGGTATTTTCAGGAGCAGGTGAGGTATTGGCTAAGGACCACAGTGTCAAGGATGGTACTCTGTCAAGAGTGGCACAGGGCACCCAGGTAAGGTTTGGGTGGCTGTGCTGATGTAAGGTGACAGATAAGCACACACACAGCAGGAAGCTCAACAAGAACTAAGAGTAGGCAAGAGTAGCAGGAAATAAAAAGGTACAAACAAACTGGATTCCCTCTTGGGCTGTATGCAGAAATGGGAAAGAGTGTTCCACGGACCTTAGGAAACTCCAGCCTTCTGCACAGATTGCTATTACAGAGGCCCACGCTGTATGCTCATGGCTGGGAACAACAGCAGTGGGTGTCTGTAACACTGAAACGCGACAAGGGAAGGGGCAGAGGTTGCCTGCCGGAAACCAACAGTCAAGCTCTGTACAAAGGGATCTACATACGATACAAGAGAAGACAAGAACAGAAATATCCAGGGAAAAGGAAGTCAATGAGCAATCTAGCAAAGGAAATGAAGGAAAAGCAGTATAACTGAAATGGGTAACCTAAGGGAAGGACAGAGGACTCAAGGAAGAGAAGGACAGGGATCAAGAACAGGGGGTTGCAAACAAGGAAGAGAGCAAGGGAGCAGCAGCCAGGAAACAGGGGGGCTGCAAACAGGGAAGCAGGGCTGCAGTAACGGATGGCATAAGGTGCAGGTAAACTATTGTGGACTGCAGAGGACTGTAGTAGGCTGCAAGGCAGGGAGCCCAGAGGAGCAGGGCAGAGAGCTGTAGTAGACGGCAGACAGAGAGTCCAGAGGAGCAGGACAGCAAAGAGCGAGCCCAAGGGAGCAGGGCTGCAAGGCAGGGAGCCCAGAGGACTAGGGCTGTAGGCAAGGAACCCAGAGGACAAGGGCTGAAGGCAGAGGAGTGTAGCAAGCTGCAAGGCAGGGGGCCCAGAGGACAAGGGCTGTAGGCAGCGGAGTGAAGCAGGCTGCAATGCAGGGAGCCCAGAGGACAAGGGCTTTAGGCAGCAGAGTGAAGCAGGCTGCAAGGCAAGGAGCCCAGAGGACAAGGGCTGAAGGCAGTGGAGTGAAGCAGGCTGCAAGGCAAGGAGCCCAGAAGAGCAGGGCAGCAAGGAGTGAGCCGAGAGGAGCTGGGCCGCTGACTGTAGAGGGCTGCAGAGGACTGTAGTAGGCTGCAAGGCAGGAAGCCCAGAGGAAAAGGGCTGTAGGTAGAAGGCAGCGGAGCGTGATCGGCTGCAAGGCAGGGAGCCCGGAAAGGGCACTGGATCAAAGGCAGGATAAAGCAGGAACAGGATACAAATTCGAGTCAAAAGGCAAAAAGGGGCTGGAAGGACTCTTGATGCAACAGACTGAGCTCCTTCAGGCAGCTGCTTAAATACAGCCCTGGCCTGTACTGAGGCAGGCTAATTGGCAGCACCTGGAGCAGCACACCTGTAGGCAATCTGCCTCCTCCCTCTCTGGTCCTGAGGAAGTGGAAACAGCACTGATCACTCGGGTTTCTGGGGATTGTGGTTCCAATACTTTTGAATGGGAATGGCCAGGAATTGATAGCTGTAGAAAGGTGCATTATAGTACATGTAGTTAGTTGAATTATATAGTACCAATGCTGCGCAAATGGGAATTAAGGACCAAAGTGTGAATAGGGGTTGTTCAAAGAGTATTATGAAGATGAATGAATAACAATTAGTCCATGATGGTTGACAATGAGAGCGCCTGTGGCGCAGGCATGATACACAGTGTGAAAGATGAGTAGCTGAGCAGAAAATGTAGGGCGGAGGGTGTAGTAGTGTGGAGGAGGGCATAGTAGTGTGGTGGAGGGAGTAGTAGTGTGGAGGAGGGCATAGTAGTGTGGTGGAGGGAGTAGTAGTGTGGGGGATGGAGTAGTAGTGTGGAGGAGGGAGTAGTAGAGTGATGGAGGGAGTAGTAGTGTGGAGGACAGAGTAGAAGTGTGGAAGGGGAATGGTAGTGTGGACGAGGGAGTAGTAGTGTGGAGGAGTGTGATCAATGGTGGGCGGTGAGGCCTCAAAGGAGTGCAAGACATTGAAGGGACAGACGTTTGGTGGGAGGAGTGTGAGAGGGCATGGAGAGAGGGAGGCTTAGGTGAGGGAGAGAAGAGTATGAGCATGATAGATGGGGAACTGAATCCAACCAAGTGTCTGTAAGGCACATTACCTACTCTCCCGGTAGAGCACTAACAACTTGTTATAGCTGGGAAAGTTAGGAAGTGCCTTGGAAGTTTAGGTAGAGAAGGCAAAACCTGGTAGGTCATCATTGCTAGAATAAGATAGAATTAGACAGTAGGGGTCAACCATCTGTATATACTAACTTCGGTCAGGGACCCGGTGGTAGAGACAAAGTGCTGCAAAAAATGAAAGATAGTGCCCATGAAATCGTTAATGAAATCCCTTCAACTGCAGCTGAGAGTTGAAGAGATTCTTATGCCATTTATGACAATTGTATTTATTTTATTTGCAGATATTGTAACCCTTGTGTAGGCCATGAGCATTGCTTTACAGAATAAAATGGTTCAAATAGCAACATATCAAATTATAAAAACACTGACAAGAAGACGACCACGAATGTTAAAATCTTCACATTGGACACAGTCACACAGTGCGGACAAACAGAGGACTTGAGCCGAGATTCAGTTTTGAACAAATAAGGTTTCTTGAGTTGTAGTAAGGGGAAAAATCATATTCAGATGGGTTTCCTGAGTAGGGGCAGAAGGAGATCTAAACAAGTGCAGGGAATGTCCATAAAGCTCTAGGCCAGTCTACCATGGTCGTTACCGTGAGCGCAACCATTCTACAACAAATAGTGGTCAGGATTAACTTATTCTGGAAGCAAAACCAAGTCTCTCACAGTTCTCTGGGGTTTGATTCCTGAGACCCTCAAGCATAACAATAGTGGTCTGGGTCTTGGTTCCTGAGAACCTGAAGCAAAAAACTGTCTCCCACAGTTTGCTTGGTTTCGCCGGTCCTGAAACTCATCGGTGGATGAGGTCAATATTTGATGGTTGTTCTCAGTTACATATGACACTTGATTTCTTCCCTGTCAGCGTCAGGTGTCTTTTCAGGCCATTGTCATCCTCTCCCCCTCCTCCCCATTTTCGACAAGGTAAAAGTCACATGTGCTGAGCTGATCTTTGGCTGGGTGATGTTGCCAGTGTTTCTGCCAGGTTTGTCTTTACAGAAGTGCACGACAGGTTCATATATCTCAAGAGCTTTCAACACCATGAGCCAGACCTCCATGAAACTCACTGGGCTTATGTTCGTTAGGGACGGTCTATGACTTATGGTCATAGGGCCAATATTCTTTATCCTCTTTGTTGTACTTGCCAGTCGCACAAGATCTAAATGATGTCTCCCAGCTAGCCTGTTTATTTCCTCTCTGTCTCTTCTCTTCTGTAGGCAAGTGTCCTTATCATGCCATATGCCAGTTCCATTAGATCCTGATTATGGCTTCCGACTAGCCTGCCTCTGATCTCTGATCATCCAGCTACTCTGGGGTCTGCAGGCGTGTACCCCAACCGACCCACAGAGCACAAAGCTTTGCACTGTCCTGTCACTGGTACCCTGGCTTTTCCAAACTTGGGCCTCACTGGTTTCAACTTCCATCCCTTCCACACTTTGGCTGTCTTTGCCAATGCTGGGTGTTCTGTCTGGACCTCACAAGGAGAAACAAACTGACCACAAAAGTGATGGGTGGAAGGTTTCGAATGAATCTAAACCACTGGCAATTGCTCTGGGCCAACCTTCCACACCACCGTTTTTTAGCCCGTCTGCGCCATTGCAAAAGGGGACCAGCCATGTGCAAATCAGTCAGCAGCCGCCGCCACCGAAGGTAGCAGCCCAGCCCGAACTTCTGTAATGGCTTGGCAGGTGAAGAACGGTGGTCTGGAGGGTTGCCCAGAGCATTGCCAGTGGTTAAGATTCATTCTAAACCTTCCAGCCATCACCTCTTTGTTTTTGCTATGTCACCCCGAGTGGGACGGGTATGCCCAGACTTGGGTCCCGTGCCTGCTGGGCCTAGAGACCCAAGCTACTCCTCACTGATGAGCCCCAACAAGGGCGAAACATGTTTGGGGCCTAGCAGTTCGGGCTGGACTGCCCCTTTTGGGGTGGGGCCAAGCCTGATTTGCATATGGTTTTTCCCTTCTGTGATGGCTTGGCAGGTGAAGAACGGTGGTCTGGAGGGTTGCCCAGAGCATTGCCAGTGGTTAAGATTAATTCTAAACCTTCCAGCCATCACCTCTTTGTTTTTGCTATGTCACCCCGAGTGGGACGGGTATGCCCAGACTTGGGTCCCGTGCCTGCTGGGCCTAGAGACCCAAGCTACTCCTCACTGATGAGCCCCAACAAGGGCGAAACATGTTTGGGGATGCTTGTGGTCTCGTGCAGAAAGGATGTGGCCTAGCAGTTCGGGCTGGACTGCCCCTTTTGAGGTGGGGCCAAGCCTGATTTGCATATGGTTTTTCCCTTCTGTAATGGCTTGGCAGGTGAAGAACAGTGGTCTGGAGGGTTGCCCAGAGCATTGCCAGTGGTTAAGATTAATTCTAAACCTTCCAGCCATCACCTCTTTGTTTTTGCTATGTCACCCCGAGTGGGACGGGTATGCCCAGACTTGGGTCCCGTGCCTGCTGGGCCTAGAGACCCAAGCTACTCCTCACTGATGAGCCCCAACAAGGGCGAAACATGTTTGGGGATGCTTGTGGTCTCGTGCAGAAAGGATGTGGCCTAGCAGTTCGGGCTGGACTGCCCCTTTTGGGGTGGGGCCAAGCCTGATTTGCATATGGTTTTTCCCTTCTGTAATGGCTTGGCAGGTGAAGAACGGTGGTCTGGAGGGTTGCCCAGAGCATTGCCAGTGGTTAAGATTAATTCTAAACCTTCCAGCCATCACCTCTTTGTTTTTGCTGGACCTCACTGCCTACCACCTTCTTCTGCTGACTTCATCCTTCCTCCAGCACTGATGGTCTTCGATCTCTCCAACACCTCCAACTCTTCTTTCCTATACTTGCCTCCTTCCTTCTTCTGCCTGGTTATCCCCTTGTACAGCTCCTTTTCCCTGCATTTTCCTCATCATGGTCTTGCCTCCCACTGACTCCTTCCTCCCCCCCCCTTGCCTCCTTTCCCCGGCTCACAAACTCTCCCGCTGTGCTTTGTCACCTCGTCTCTAAACTCCCTCACCCTTCCCAAATGTCAGCAAATGTCATGCTCTCGGCGGCGTCTACTTGCGTTAATGATGATCTAAGAGTGGACGCCTGTGCAGGCTCATTTCTCAGACTTGGAAATTGATCAGATAGGCTTGACTCTGCAATCCACCCATTTGGTGCTGAGGATCGCTGGGTGCCCTGTGACTTCAGTGCTTATGTTGCAGATAGTGGGGCCACCATTTTGAAATCAGGCAGCCCTCTCATGGCGGCCGCCTGATTCCACTGTGGCTGCCTCTGTCCTGTATGTGCAATCTCATCTCTGCCTGTGCCAAGCGTTTGTGTTCCAGGCCACTGCAATGCTCTATGTGCTTTTGAAGCAAGGTGAAGTTCACAGTCCACTATGTAGGCACAGGCTTGCTCACGTCATTACCTCCTCTCATACCTGCCTACATTTGAAAATCAAAATTCCTGAGATGTATGCCCCGCCCACAGCCACACAAGACTCCACCCATTTACACACGGCTCTGCCAACACACCCCGCCCACCTGTCAAAAAGGTCAACTCAGTTGTTGTAGCCTTCAGTTTGCTTACTATAGCATTGAAAATAATTCATTCAATGCTATAGTAGGCAAAATGAAGGAGGCGCCGCTGCCGAAATAATAGTATAATAGTGCTTTGAAGCCTTGTCATTGGATTTAAAGCACTATTATTGTGGCGCCGCCGCCTTCAGTTTGCTTACCATAGCACTGAAAATCATTAATTCAATGCCATAGTAAGCAAAATGAAGGCGGCGCCGCAGCAGAAATAATGCTGCTTTCAATCCAATGACATGGATTGAAAGCACTATTATTATAGTGGTGCAGGAAGTGTGGCACGAACATTTCGCGCCGTTTCCGGTCCGTCATATTCTCCACCTGATTGGCTACCGGCGGCAGCCAATAAGGTGGAGAATATGACGGGACCGGAAAGAATCTCAAAATTCCTGAGATTCAAGGAACTTTTCCGAGACCCGGAGAAATGCTTAAAATTGCGGAGTCTCCTGAAAAATTTCGGAGGTTAGGCAGGCATGCCTCCTCTGCTTGTGGGATGACATTGTGAACAGTATTGTAACATTGTGTACACCCGTAATCCCTATGTAAACACGGTGTTTCTCAAGGGGCATATTGCTGGCACTATAACAGGGACTGAGAATGGATGGGAGGCGCTGTGGGATCCTGTGTTAATTATTTTTGGGGAGGCCATAACGGAGAGCGTTTCCACTCCTGCCTCCCAGCCGCCATTAAGGTCTCAGCCTCTTACATGGGGCTCTATCACGTTCCAGCCCCTTTCTATTCAGCTCCCTTTATCGCCTTGTTGAGGGTGATTTGCGCGTGTACTTTCTCAAGGGAAAGCCAGGCTTTGCAGTCATTATCGCTGAAGGCAAATCCTTTTATGCTTATGGTTCCATACCAGTCTTGTTGAAGGAGACATGACATTATGTTCTTTTGGCAGCACCTCGGTTCACAATTATATACAATTTGCCTCACCTTTTCAGCAATGCCAAACAGCCCACAGTAATAGTGCAGTCCAGGTGAAACCTGGTCCCAGACGCGAGGCAGCCACACTGATCAGGTCCAATGCCCCACGCACGAGGCTCACGCCCCCCTTGGGCTCCTTGATCCCTAGCCCACATGACAGTGTCGTGGACTGGCCTATGCGGAACTCGGGAGATTTCCCGGTAGGCCTCAGCACCCTGGGCTACTTTTATGTGGTATTTCTAAATGATTCCCTAGGAATAGCATTGGGCTTGTTGAAAATGTGTAATATGGGGCCACTGTGAACATTATTTCCAGGACCTCTTTTTGTACCGAGTCCATGCCCTGGTGCCAGAGCTTGGGCCAGTAAGGCTCTTCATCATGTCCGGAGTTGCCCCCAGGAGCCACTGGCTTGGAACATGGCTCTGCGCTTCCATTTTACCCAAAACAAATGAGCATCTGATAAGGCTGAGCATAATGGAGAAATGCAAGTGATGCTGGCTACAGCAGCGCGACAAGTGGCTTTGCAAGAGAACGGAGATACCTGGCCATGACCCATCATGTGTCTCTTCCGTGGTCTGCCGCGGCATGATGTTTCCTGCTGCCCCTCCATGCCCCGACTGGAGATAAGTAAAGAACATTTAACAATAAATTGGTTTGTGGTTTGAGTTCTTGCAGGCACGTTTTAAAGATCCTGGGGGGGGGGGTTAAGTAGTCACTACTTAACTACTTTACCAGGCTCTACTGGGCTCTAACTGCCCCTCCACCCCCTCAATTTAAGTCAATTGATCAACCAAGACGTGATGGAAATTAGAGACTATTCCATTTCCAGTGAACTGCAGTTGGGAGACCCGGAGAGGAATCCTTCACCGGAAGAGGTGAGTGCGCCGACTGGGGAGATGGACTTGGAAAGTTGTATACCTTTGAATTGCAGCAATGTGACCACCAAAACACAATTGCGCCAGCCTTCCAGTATTACACACTGCAATACACTGGGCTGCCAAAACTGTGCTGTGCCATCGGTCCTCATGCCGACAATCCTTGTTACTGCCTCCACAGCCTCATATCTGGAAAAATATAGCACAACCCCCGCTGACACCCCTTACACCCAACAGCACGTACAGCTGCCAAGTGTGTGCCCAAAGCGACGACTCAAGCCGTGAGGTCGGCCAAGACTTTGGGGGCGGAATTAAGGGATCCAAGTGTGGGGGCTATGGAAATCCTTCAACTGTTGCAGCAGGGGATGGGGGGTTTCAACAAGGAAATAAACACTGCAAATGTGGCAAAGTGTATAACCTGACCGGGAGCTCAGTTGGACAGCAGTGGGGCCCCTGAAGTGCAGGCCCCAGCATTGTACCACTGAAATGAGGGCCACAGAGTCGCATAACCCTGAAATGTTGGCCACAAAGCTCAACATCTCTGCAGACTCAGCAGCACGGGAAATAATGCCCAACGTGGGCTTGCCCAGCAGGCAAAAGGCCCCCCACCCAAGTACACCTCTCATGGCCCCAAGTTCAACTACAGGCCTGGGGTCACAACCATCTGAAATGCGAATGCCCTCAACTACAGGGAGTGTGCCTTCAGCTTGGACAGTCAGGTCCTTGGCACCTTCTTTAACTTTGATCCCAACTCAGAGAGCCCCATTGGGCAACCCTACAAAGTTAAAAAAAAACAACTTTTTGCAAAGGACCCTCTCAATGGAAACCATTTGCTTTGGGAATAACCAACCCTCCAAATTAGACGAGATTCCACTACAGGAACTCTGGCCACAAGGCACAGAAATGTTTGTTTAAAGTCTGGCCCTACCAAGAGCAGGGTCCAGGAACTCTGGCCCCAAGGCACGGAAATGTTTGCCCAAAGTCTGGCCCTACCAAGAGCAGGGTCCATGTTTGTCCAAGGTCTGGCCCTACCAAGAGCAGGGTCCAGGAACTCTGGCCCCAAGGCATGGAAATGTTTGTCCAAAGTCTGGCCCTACCAAGAGCAGGGTCCAGGTGCTCTGGCCCAAAGGCATGGAAATGTTTGTCCAAAGTCTGGCCCTACCAAGAGCAGGGCCCAGGAACTCTGGCCCCAAGGCACGGAAATGTTTGTCCAAAGTCTGGCCCTACCAAGAGCAGGGCCCAGGAACTCTGGCCCCAAGGCACAGAAATATTTGTCCAAAGTCTGGCCCTACCAAGAGCAGGGGTCCAGTGGAAGTTGAAGACTCTACGCTATTCGCAAACTGGAACCTCCTGTAAAGAAGTGTGATGGAAGCCAGTGGTAGCTCCGGATTAGACGTGCAAAATAGAGATATTACCCATGGAAGTACTGTCACAAACATGCTCCTAGAATCAAGTGGGCAAAGTGATTCAGATATCTTGCCCAACACTCTAGCCCCCGGGGGAAGCCTGCCCATTACGGGAAACAACCTGGTGGCGCCCTCTGCCTTGGCCAAACCAACTATAAAGGGAGATGCTCCTCACCGGCAGGGAGAAAACAAGAAGGAACGCTGACAATGCCGCACACTGGCGCCCCTGTGAGATCTGGAGAGTGCTCTTCAACACAAACTAAAAGAGGGCAAAACTGCAGAAAGAGGCACCGGATTGAGTCAGTCTCCGAAACATCAGACAAGGAGCTTGTGTCGGCCGATCCCCCATCGCTGGACCTAAACACTGATTCGAGCTTGACTATGGCTGTGGAAGAAAGAGGGATAAGAAAACGGAAGCGTAAACATAGCAAGGCCAATGACGACTCATCAATCAATGCCAGTACTATGGCCGCACTATCATTGGGATTGGCCCCTTTCATGAACCTTTATGAGTCAATTGATGATCATTTAAAGGATCAAACTACCGTAATTGCTATGCTGCACTCCAAAATGATATTCATGGAAGGATTCATCACAGCGGTCTAAGGAAAACTGGACACGAATAAAGAAGATACAATGAACATGCTACATCATATATTAGACCTGATTATCGAGGAAAAAAGGTTGAGACACGTGCTTCATCAAAAAGGAAATTGAAGCACAGATGGCTCAATGGAGCGAGTACAGTCTCGATCCTGGTCAAAGTCGGCTTCTAATCCTCCAGACAGGTGGGGGCCAGGAACATACAACAGAGTCAGCAAAAAGGGTACAGAGGGCCCAGAAACAAGAAATGAAATTTGTCAACTAAAAAGTGCGCCCAAGGTTACAAACAAGGAAGTGGAGCGGGGGGCTATTGCAGGTCCTGAAGTCAGAATTGACACCATACAACCGGTAGTCGACCCTAAGGTTGACACCTTGAGTGATGATGAAAAAAGGCTTAGTAGAACAGGCAGAGCTCGCCAAGGCTTCAGATAAAGATGCTGCCCAACCCCCGACTTGAAGGGCTCCTCTAGTTGCTCTTCCATATAAATCCTCCAAAGACTACCCTCTATTTGTAAAACTGAAGAACCAAAAAAAGGGCTTAAAAGAAAACACACAAAGCCTGGGAGACAAGCCAACCAAAACTCACAAAGGACATGCAAAACACGCTAATGGCAAGTCCAATAGTTCACGTCAATTCTTCAAGAAATTAATGCTCCCTAACTACTCCTTGGAGCGGAAATCCCAGGAAGATAAAGGGAAGATGTCTGAAGTGCCAAAGTCTTCCCCCAAAAAACATGTAGAAGTCTCCTTGGGCGAGGAAGAGCTTATGGATCGGATGTTAGGTTACTCCACTCACTCGGTTGAGTCAGAAAGGGAGGACATCCCTGATACGGTCTCGTGCATAACAGATGAAACTCACAGAGAAGGCTTGAGTAGTCCAGGGCCTACGTAAAAAAAAGAGACTCAAGTCTGTTTGTCATGATGGATCTGGATGGGTTCAGAACCTTGGAACAGAAGCGTCTAGCCTTGGCCGCGACGGTAACTCCACTGAACCCAGACCGTCCGGATAGGGATGGGTTTAGAACTTTGGAACAGAAGCGCTTAGCCCTGGCTTTGACTGAAGCCTCATTGAGCCTTGGTCAGTCAGACAGAAGCTGCAGGGCCAATCCTTCACTATCAGTGGACCAAATGTATTCTCCTCCATTCGTAATTAACATTGCTAACCAGCAGGAGGGAATTAGAATTGTGAGAGCCCAATTAAAGGGGAAAAACGACACGGAAAAAGTGACATCTGGGACCTAACCCTTAATCTTGAACAGATCGCCCAGACAAATGATGGCCTGACCTTGAATAGAGCAAACATCTTGAAAATGCTCCATCGGATTCCAAAATGAAGATTGATAACAACAGACAACATTGCTAGAGTGGCCAACCCGAGCAAGGAAAGTCTGGATAAAGTCGTGATACATTTGGAATGTGAACTAGAGATGTCATATTTGAGAAAGCATCACATATTTCTGCTATGGGTTATACCCTATCGGAAACAACGGCACCAAGTACAAACGGGGTAACAAAAGGGTGCTCCCAAAATAGAAAAGCCAACCAGATTCCACTCGGAAGAGCGATAAATGAAAGCAAAGCCAAAAGGGAAACTACCCCAAAAGCAATCATTAAAGAGAAAAGGAGCTGACAGGGAGGGCGGTGTGATGTCTCTCCTACATATGTGGACAACTCCGCTCTAGCGGAAAGGAGAGTCACCACTCATCAGAATGGGACTCCAAGTGGGGACAAGATGGAATCATGGCGCTGGATGGTAGAAGCACTGGTAGTAAAAGAAAAGGAGAGCCTAGCCACCCTCCACTCCCTTACCGACAGACTGGGTGATTGGATGCTGGAATACCAGGGGGTTTGGTCATCTATTTGACAAAGAAGAACTTAGGTGGGATGACCATGACCCAGTCTGCCTCCAGGAAACCTGGCTGAGAGCCCCACCCGTTCTTGACGGATTTATCACCCTACTAAACCCTGCCACAAAAGGCCAGAAGGGAAGACCAACATCGGGACTCAACGCATGTAAAAAACACGAATCAATACAGTGTATCAGAAACTTGGAACATAAACCAATTCACCTAAGTAACCTTGATTAAAACTTTGGGGATAAGGACCGATAAGCTTGAATGGTTGATACTATGAAATGTTTGTTGGAATTCAGTGGGGATAGATAATTCTGCATTCATCAAGGGGATTATGCCACTGTTCGACAACCTAATGGTTCTGTTACCAGACCCACCGATCGGTATAGGTGTGGATTTCAACATGGAAACACTGGAAGAACATCTTGCTGTAGGCTTCGATGAACCAGGCACAAGACCACAGCATCGGCCAAAGGCAGGCTATGGACAGAAGAATTGGAGCCCGGTAACCTACACCTGATAAATGGGAAAACTAGGGGAGACATCGCAGCCCACCATACTTGGAAGTGGGGAGGTTCCCTAAAGGTTCTCGATTATTTCTTTGTGTCCGGAAATCTCCTCCCATGAGTGGTTTCCCTTGAAGTAATCCGTGCTCTTGAGTGACCATAATATAATTAAGCTATCCTGTATCAGAGCCCCTCACCCTCATAAAAAACACTATACCGGCCCAGTGGTAATCAACCAAGGACACAATTGACAAAACAACAATGCAGCGAGAATCAAGAAATTGACCGATGACATTGAGGAATTTCCACATAAAAAGAATGGAGATAAAGGCTGGATTTTGGAGTACCCAAAGCGACTGATGACCTTCGTTGAAAAGAGGAAGGTGGGCCAAAAGAGTGATTTCCAGCACAAACATTCATATCAATGAGACCTGGTTGTTGAGAGGAAAGAAATGAGACTGGACATAAAAAGGATCAGAGCAGGAAACCTTATGACATCAACTGCCCTGATCAAAGCAAGGAAATTAACCTACAAAAGCTGCATAAAAACTATATACATAAATAAATGATTCAAGAAGACGCTACATACAAATACAAAACATCTCCAAAAAACAAGCCAGGGAAGTCTGGAAACTCCTAAACTCAATAAATCCCAGAAGAGTCGCTCTGCAATTTAATGCAGTAGAGCAAGAGGTATGGATACCCCACTTTTTGAAAGTCTTTAACGAGCCAGAAGACAGCGTGCCTATTGTGACCCTTAGTGGTGGACTAGAGTGGACTTTCCATACTAAGGAAGAAGACATCTACACCCTCATTAAAAAAGCCAGGAGATCAAGAGCTCCAGGTCCTGTTGGCCTGACTAATGCCATCCTTAAAGAGGAACCGGAACTCTGGGCAAAAAGTATGGGTATCCTGGATGTGATGAGGAACATTTTTGCCAAGTTGGTTTTAGCAGCTTAGATGCGTGGACACTATCATCAGAGCAGATGGACAAATGGCAGTCAGGCTTCGTAAGAGGTATGAATACATCATTGAATGTGTTCATACTCAACCTGCTGAAAAAGCGGTCCATTTGCCATCATAAGAAGATGTATCTGGCCTTCATCGACCTATCACAGGCATTCAATTTAATACATCTAAACATGCTATGGAATAGGTGGGCCAAATGGGGTTGCCCCTGGGACATATTGAAAGCAATTAAAGACCTGCACACAGGTACGGAACTACAGATAAAAATGGACCAAGGGGCACCCTGCCCTGCTCAATAACAACAAACAGAGGTTTAAAACAGGGTTGGCCATTGGCTCCATCAATGTTCAACCGTTTCCTGTCGGACCTCACAGCTGCACTGAAAAAAATTAGGAGTTTCCTCCTAATATCGCCGTGACTGCTATTGACCACCTGATGTACGCGGAAGATTTGGTCCTAATAGACCAAACCCTGGTGGGATTACAATGACAACTAAATGCCCTGAACTCATACATACAAGAGAACGGCCTGAAAGTCAACATGAGCAAATCAAGGGTCCTCACGTTCCAATCAGCAAGGGGAAGGAAGCCACGTAATGGAGCATGGCATATAGAGAACGTATGGTTAACGGAAGTGACATCATTCATATACCTGCAGACCTGCATAAGTACGCCCCTGAGAGAAATACACCAAGTGCTGAGATCTAAAATGCAGACGTTGGCTAACCAAGGTATGCCAGCATCAGTGATAAGACAAGAACTAGGCCTGATCAGATTATTTGGAAGAACTTGAACCTATTCCATAACTGCATTTTGGATGTCCCAGTAAGATGTTTTGGAGCATTAAAGGAGGGAATGGTGAGAGGGCGGGACAAAGACCTACAAGACTGGAGAGCAGCATGCAGCGAAGTCCTAACACACTTGGGCACGAATGAGGATCACTTACAAACTAATCCGAATTCAATAAAGATCAAACTCTGGAGACAGGATTGGATCTGGACCCAAGAAAAAGCGAGTAGGGTTAAATTCTGCCATCATGAAATTACTGTTGGCAGGCCCTATAATGTCCTACCAAAATATTTGATAAAATGTCTGAGCACCTGGATTAGATCTAGATTCATGACATTTAGTCTAGATCTACATCCCACCTTGGAAATATTG
This sequence comes from Ambystoma mexicanum, assembly GCF_040938575.1. NCBI lineage: Eukaryota > Metazoa > Chordata > Amphibia > Caudata > Ambystomatidae > Ambystoma > Ambystoma mexicanum. Next base: position 181,372,312 of record NC_090940.1, read on the forward strand.
GCCATACGTGGAAAGGACGGCACAGTAAATACTGAGTGCAGATTATGCAGGGTGAAGAGTGAAAAAGAAACACTTAAACACCTAGGCCCTCATTACAAGTCAGGCGTTAAGGGTTTAACGGCACCGTCGGCGCCGTTAACCCTTAACGCCTGATTCACAGTTTAACGCCTGCTTTTTGCAGGCGTTAAAGTCAGAGGCGCTAAGCGACCTTGGTGCTAATTACGGCACCGTAATTTAAGGTGCCGTAATTAGCGCCTTCCCCATCCCCATTATGCCCTATGGGGCAAAAATGGGAATGGGGAAGGGCAAATGGTGAATGGGGAATTACCGCCCCATTATTATATTAGCGCATAACATTCAAAGCAAGATACATTGTTAAAGTAGGGCAAACAATTCATACAGCGGGGCAATATTTAATCTAGGGTACTATTGAAAGCGTGTGAATGTGAGTGTTCAATTGCGTGAGTGCTCAAATGTGTAAGTGTGCAATAGCGCGTGCCTGTGTGCAAATATGCGAGTGTGCAAAAATGCAAATGTGCAATGTGTGAGTGTACAATTTATGAGTGAGCATGTATGAACGGTTACTCATATCAGTACACAATAGCATGTAGTCCCCAAAATGGAGCGGGGGGATAACTCAAATTAATTCAATGCCAGGATCGGGCGGGGAAAGACCACTTACCGCAAACCACGTACCCCAGGCACAAGGCGTGAGCAGGACCCTCTGTGCACACAGAAACCCTAATGTTAATACATGCAATTGCCCCATATCAGCTGAGTATAATAGATCCCAATGTTAGGGCTGGGTTTTCTTATTGAGACTTTTATTGCCAAGATGTCTGAATATTATAATGGTCTGAAACGCGCTCTTCTTTTAAGTGACCTTTTTTTGCCATGAAGTGAGCTGGAGAGTGCAGAAGACATACCACAGCAATTCTCTTTGGAGGGTGTGAAAAGATCCAAATGTCAATGCATGTTTGCACAAAACCCATAGCACATGAAAACACCAAAGCCAGTATAATAAAACACCTAAAATGTCAGCAAGTTGCAGCTCAGTCTGTATATGTGACTGGAGTTGCCATCTCACCTGTAATCACTTTATATGCTGCACAATATCACAGTAATACACATGTTAGCAGACACCCACAATGCTGCAGTAATGCACATTTCCCCAGTGCGAACAACGCTGCAGAAATGCATGGAATTTGCTCAATGGGCAACCTTTTGCAATAATGCACATATTAACTCAATGTTTAAGGCTTGTGTCCACATACATGCAGACACACGGTGAGGAAGGCAAATATGCACATATAATCCCCTCATCGGAGCCGTCTGCACCTAGAGCCAGAGGACACCTATCACAGTACCCAGCATTGCCTTGCACCTGGAACAGGAAGACACTTTCCTCAGCTTCCTACACTGCCATATACTTGAGCCTGAGAACAGCTGCATTGCCACCTTGCACTGCCCTCATCGGTAGCCTGTGTCCGTACCCAGCATTGCCCCGCACATGGTACAGAGAGACAGCTGCCTTAGCATCCTGCATTGCCATATCCTTGTGTCTGAGGACAGCTGCATTGCTACCTTGCATTGCCCTGCGTCTGTAGCCTGTGTCCGTACCCAGCATTGCCCCGCACATGGTACAGAGAGACAGCTGCCTTAGCTTCCTGCATTGCCATATCCTTGTGTCTGAGGCAGCTGCATTGCTACCTTGCATTGCCCTGCGTCTGTAGCCTGTGTCTGTACCCAGCATTGCCCCGCACATGGTACAGAGAGACAGCTGCTTTAGCATCCTGCATTGCCATATCCTTGTGTCTGAGGACAGCTGCATTGCTACCTTGCATTGCCCTGCGTCTGTAGCCTGTGTCCGTACCCAGCATTGCCCCGCACATGGTACAGAGAGACAGCTGCCTTAGCATCCTGCATTGCCATATCCTTGTGTCTGAGGACAGCTGCATTGCTACCTTGCATTGCCCTGCGTCTGTAGCCTGTGTCCGTACCCAGCATTGCCCCACACATGGTACAGAGAGACAGCTGCCTTAGCATCCTGCATTGCCATATCCTTGTGTCTGAGGACAGCTGCATTGCTACCTTGCATTGCCCAGCGTCTGTAGCCTGTGTCCGTACCCAGCATTGCTGGCCCCTGCACATGGTACAGGGACACAGCTGCCTTTGAATCCAACATTGCTATATCCTTCAGCCTGATGACAGTTACCAAGCATTACCCAAGGCAGTTGTCATAATACCAAGTGCAGTACGGGACTTGGGAGCCTGGGGTCACTCTCCCAATAGCCCCCTCCCATGCCCGGCCTCTGGATCATGGAAGAAGCCCATTCAATTATACAACTGTGTGACCTAGATCCCTTTGATGTTTAGCACTGCCCTGCACTCAATCTCTGAAGCATGCATTGCCCTGACGCATTGAGTGTTGCTGTCTCTTCACTAAACACCACCCTGAAGTTCGAGCCTTTCATCGCAGGCGGCAGGCAGCATTATTGCCTTGAGGAGGGAGGCTGCAGGCAGGCCAGCCTGAGGCTCCGACCTAGAAAACGTACTTGTTGTCGTGTGTGGTCCCGTCCCTGGTCCAGAAAGAATCCGAAGATAGATGATAGATCAGATCACAGGCAGCACTGCATCAGGTGCCATGACGGTCATGCGGTCACTCATTCTCACGGTCACTCAGTCTCTGCTGTTGCTGCCTGCTGGCCTGTGCTGCTGCGGTGCCCTGCCTGGGCTGCACCTCGTTCCGCACATCACAGACTGCCTGCCTTGCAGTGCCCACCCAGGCCCAGTGAGTGCCATCACACTGCCTGCTGTTGTTGCAGTGTACAATGCTGCCTCTGTGCCTCGGACGGTGGACACACTGTGTGATGTGACTCTGACTGTCCTCGACTGTGCAAAATTCATGGTGCCCATCATTGAGCAAGAGGCCCATATATTCCTCCTAGTCTCCTACCTCCTCGGCTCACACCTCACACGTGAGTGACATCAGTACATCATGGAATTAACCCTCATCCGCTTCCTCTGACCTCTTGGCGGCTGGCGGCGTGGAGTGGGCCTGTGGCGGGACTCTGCTGCCTGCATAATCATTTGTATTGTTTATCCTTCCCTTACCCAGCGGACCCCGACGCCCGACCCCACCTAGCGCCAGGGGCCTGGCCAGGCAACAAGTTGCTTTCAACTTTGCATGCAAGTGCAACAAATTTGTTGTACTTCCTGCAAAGTTGAAAGCAAAAACTACCTTTCTCTCACCTTTCCCTCCGTTTCCTCCTACCCCTCCCTCCCCCTCCTCCGAACCTTCTTTTCAACTCATGTGACGAGTCTTTGATGAATTGTTATGCAATGCGGCCCAGCCAGTCCCCCGCCCCCGGGCCCCCGGCCACCCAGCATTAGCCCGGGCCGGCCTGGCGGTTTCTGTGTTACATTTAGCAACACAACATTAGCATTTAGCAATAAGCTGCAACTAAGGCAGGCAGCATAAGCATAGATAGCAAAGGTAGCACTTTTTGTCAATTGTTTCGAGACAACTGACAAAAGTGCTACCTAAATGCCCGCTCGCACGCACGTGCGCCTGGCCCAGGCTGACTGGTGCCACACCGGCCGGGCCCCGAAATGCCCGGCAATTATTTCCCTGGGGCAGAGCCTGCGCTGTGGCAGGGAGCTGCCACCCCCCCCCCAGACAGTGGTCGCGGCCCAAATGAATGAAGCTGAAGAAGCATGATGTTGAAATTTGAAAGAATTCAATCAAAGCAAGGTAACAACGTGTAAACACACGTTGTTACCTTGCTTTTATGCTGCCTGCAGGCTGCACATTTTTTTATTTTCAAGTACAACAGCAAAAAAAACGGCCCAGGGTGGCTTGAATAAAAACCGCCCCCCCCAGGTCCTCAAGGTTGTTGGTCACGGGCGATAGTGCCAGTCCAACTCTGGCTATATTACAAATTTTAACAAGTTCTCCCGAGACTATTAATGGGTATTAGTTTACAGCCCTTGTGGCCCACAGGGGCTGACTTTGTGCTCAGATGGAGTGGGGCCCGCTGCTGTGACGTGCATGCCTTTCCAAAGCCTGTGACCCAGTGCAACCTTTGGTCTGCCTCTGCGGGCGAAGGGGGCTCGGGCAGGTGAATGATGATCACTATCAATATAGCCTGCAGACAATCTCGGGTACGCTTTAGCACTGCAGCCGCCGCCCCTCCCCCACCTGCCAGCAGCCAATGCAAATGCGCTCTCACCGATTGGCAGAGCGGCCTGCCTGGGCTGCACCAGCAGCATGGGCTTTGTTGTTGTCATCTCCAGCTTTGAAGCGGCAGTAGCTGCTTCCGAGAGAGAACCAGCAATGAAGCACACAACACATGCTGCAGCCGCAAAATATAGGAACCCACATGCGGCACCGTGCTTTGGCCACACCCCCTCAGGGGTCGCAAGAGATTGGCAGAGGTCGCTAGCCAATCGTCAGAGGTCGCTCCTGTGACCTCTGGCGACCCCTAAATGACATCCCTGGCACAACATCAGGAAAGTGATCAATGTTGGGAATGCTTGCATATCTAGTTGGTGCAATATTATGAAAGTGATTTTCAGTGCCAATGCTTGCATATATTGTGGCACAACAACATCAAGGTGATTTACAGTGGGGATACTGGCCTGTATTGTGGGGGCAGCATCATGAAAGTGATTTACAGTGTCAGTGCGGGTATTCTTTGTGGGCACAATTACGTTAAAGTAATTCATAGTGAGAATGCTGGCCTATATTGCAGGTGCAGCACCATGAAAGTGATTTACTGTTGCAATGTGCGTATATTGAGGGTGCAGCATCATGCAAGAGATTTACAGGGGCAGAAGGGAGATATAGTGTTGTGCACAGCATCATGAAAGTGATTTACAATGGCAATGCTAACAAAAAATGAGGGTGCAGCAACGGAAACGTGTTTTACAATGGCAATTCTGGTGTATAGCGTGAGAAAGGCATCATGAAAGTGTTTTACAGTGACATTGGCAAATATTGCAGAACATTCTGTCAAATTCTCTCTCTACTGTTGGTGACTTGGCATCAATTGGATTTGTGTATGTACTACCCTAAAGAGTGGATTGTAAATTAGTACCCGGCGAGAGTCAACCAGAATGCAACACGCATTTTGATTGGCTCTCGCCGGGTCCTTACCCGGCCGAGAATCCTTCGATTCTCGGCTGGGATTCCAGACGCCTTGTCTTCGGCGGGGGGCATGGCAGCCTCTCAGCCAATGAGGTGGCTCGAAGTGGGGCCATCCCTGCTCCGAGCCTCCCCACGGCTGAGAGGCTGCCTTTGTGTCCCGCCAGGGACTCAGGTAAGCTTTTTTTTTTTCTTCCCTTCCCTCCCTCCTCCCTGCCCTCCCCACCTCACTTACCTGCTTGCTCCTGCGTCCCCGGTGGGGGACAATAGCAGCCTCCAGCAGTGTGGAGACTCGGAGCGGGGCCATCCCCGCTCCACACCTCCACACGGCTGGAAGCTTCCATCGTCCCCCACCGGGGACGCAGGTACGTTTGTTTTTTTTCCCTCCCTCCCAACGCCACTTATCTTCTGCTTCTTTTTCTTTTTCTTTTTCGGGAGCGGACGCGCTGGTAACCCTTGTGTTCCCAGCGCGTCCGCTCCCGATGGCCGCCATGGAAAGGGCAAACGGACTCTGTTTTCCCTTTACATGGCGGCCATTTTCTTGGTCGTTTATTTATTTTTTTTCTCTGTCCCAAAACGCTGCAATGTTTCGGAACAGAAAAAAATGCTTTTAGTGGCCCGGTCATGCACATAATGCGGGCCGGGATACTAATAGCAATATGACCCGCGCGGCAGGGGCATTACCGACTCAGGTAATGCCCCGGGGCCCATAGTTATAGGTCCGAGCGAAGTGAGGACCTTAACGAAGGCCCGGGGCATTACCTGAGTCGGTAATGCCCCCGCCGCTCGGGTCATATTGCTTAATTATATGGCTTTTTATGCCTTTTATTGTGAATGTTTTCTGTAAAAGGCACCATTTCAACCCATTATTTTAACAATGCCCCCTCCCCCGGACATCCCTTTATTTCTTAGGGCTCCCTGGCTATACTTGGTTCCTCATGTTAATTTGGGGGAACATGAATGCCTCGCCACCAAAAATATGCATCAGCTGACAAGACCTTGAATCATTCGGAATGCTGTTTTCCCGCTCAGCAGCTACTCACTCCCCCATCACATCACCAAAAAGCTGCCTCTGCCCCTGTCACACGACTCCGGCTTATGTGCCTTTCCCTCAAGCGGCTTAGCTTTCAGCCATATTATTCTAGAGCTTTTTGTAAGTTAAAGAATACAAAATACTTTTTTTCTAGAACGTGATCTATGAGCAATATAACTTTTAATTTTGCAAAACACAAAATACTATTAGCAAAATGGGGTCTAAAATGAACATTTCGAAATGAGCTCAAGAAAATCATATAACAGACAATGGCAAATAACAATAAAGAAATTAGTCTGCAATTGGCCCCTTTTGAGAAAACACAAGAAGTAAAAATGCCGAATCTTTGCCGATTGCAAATTGTTTGCGATGAGCAAGACCAGAATCGGCACATCCTCGTCCTGTTTCTGTTGCCATAGGAAACAGCCCATGGCAGGCCTTCCCTTGAGAGGAACGGTGGTGTCATCGCTGACAAATGAACCGAAGTGTATTAACTGGGCCACTGTCTTCAGGACAATGATGGAAAATGATGCATTGAGCCCAAAATTCACACCACCTGCCATGTCTGCTCTGTCCTATAAATACAGCATGATATGATGTGCTCCGTCATCTAGAAAACGCTGTGCTGCCAGGGCCACCAGCTGCCCCGGCATCATATGGTTTCTTGGGTATATATATAGTATTTGCACCCTTTTTGGAATGTAAACATTTGCTAATTTGGACTTCAATACAATGCAATGGGGACTGAAGAGGTTTAATGCCAACTTTGCTCAAAACAGTTGCCTAAAGACTGAGGTGAGAAGTCAACGCGCTATCGGTGTCGCGGCACATCAGCGCAATAAGACGTATGTACAAGAAAAGGTGCCCTATTTGGTCTGCTCAAAATAACATATGTGTGCAGCACTTTCTGCCCTCACCTATGGGACATCTAGTGTTTATATCTCGAGGGAGTCCCTCGTGTTTTCTCCAAGGAACAAGGGAGAATTCCGCAAGCTATTTGCAGGAGGGCTTTACTGATGACGCCGCTACCAGGTGTTTCCCATACACCCTACATTGCAGTGAAAACTTAAGTAAGTTTATCAAGTATTTAGAGTGCCTGAGATTACAGGCAATCAATGATGCCAGAGGAGACAGAGCCATTCACTGAATGTTCTAAGTGCTGCTTCATCTTATTGACTCCATATGAACTGATGTAATTCCAGTAGATGTCATACTTCCCAATTCCATCCAGGGAGTCAGCCTTCTTTCAGTGACCTGTGTCCTTGCTTTTGTTCAGGGCCCAGTACCAGCAGCGTTGTCCACCTCCAGGCCTCGAGGGCCGAATCCATATCAGATTTTCAGGGCACCCCTCATTAATTTGCATGAGATACATTTGCATACAATGATTCTAAATGTATGCAAATGTTTCCTCGTGAATATTAATGAGGGATATCATGAAAACCCGCCGGGATCCCGGCCCTCAGGGTCCGGATTTGGACAACCCCTTTCCAGTAGTCTACACCTGTGGCTTCGAGTGGGAATGCCTGGGATCCAGTTTGATTTTACCTTCCATACTAAGGGGCTGTGCAAAGCTGCACTTCCTCAGGCCTGGCCCTTGTGGACCCAGCAGATAGAAAGTGGACTTACAGTAAAGGTGATTTCAGTTTCTTTACGCTCCATCTCACCATCTCTCAGACGGCTAGGTTCCAGCTTGCTCCTGCCTAACACCTCCTCCCGCACCAACTGCGGTGACACAATGGTCTTTAGCTATCCTGCACTGCAACCAATAAACCCTGGCATAACCTTGTCAGTTATACACACACTCACAAACACATAGGCTGGCAGGAAGAATGGCCCTAATTCCTCCAGGCAGAATTACTGTTACCACGTATGTCTCTGGCGGAAGTACCCCCATATTCTGAGCTCATGTACAAATCGGCCTGTCGGTAACGGAAAATCTGCCACCAAGTGCTAATTCTGCCAATATTTGCCAGAATTACCATTACCGCAAACCTGTGGTTACGTTAATTGCACCAACAATCAGCAGAATTAGCGGCATGTGGAAATAGCATCATGAAGGAAAGGGGAAGCTGCACGGTGGCCATCTTTAATAAATCAGTCAGTTGAAAATGACCCACTTCCTGCTGCCAGCCAATGGTGAAAGAGGGTGCGAACATGACAGGGGAAAAAGTCAAAAGGGACGGTGCCCTGATATATCGAAGACATACAAAACAGTTGGAATTACCTCAAAGACAGAGTCCACTCCCCGCTGGCACAACACTACAGGGAAACAGCAGCCACTTGAGGAGGCACAGTTGAGCCCCGTAAACTCATGCCATGGGAGGAGACAGTCAGCTCCATCTTCCACATGGCTGCGCTGGAGGATTTAGGTGTGACCGAGAATGAACCTGGAACTCAAGCAGACACCAGTGAGTAAATGTATAACCATTTGCCAATAACATAACCCCTATACAACTGGCAGCCATACACTGCCTATACTCCAGCAGACACTATGGCCACGGTTGCACATGTGCAATGTTCACCACCAATCCTGCGACCTGAGCAAATAATGTCACAAAATGTCTCAAAGTGATATTTCACATGGTGTGTTATTTGACCCGGGGTGTCCATGAGATCCCCAGTAGCCCCCCAGTAACTATAGCTCGACTCTCTCACAGGTGAACCAAAAACCTGATTTCCCATGACTTGCACATCTGGGCAGACAGCCATATGCTGCACAACCTACATCATACCATACTGCCACCATAATGTCTGTCAGACATACAGATGGTGTTGCCAATAAGCAGCTTCCACAAGGGCAATACAAAATGGAACATAAATCAGGAGGCACAACATGACAAGTGCCAAGAAACCTCACTGGCCTAACATTCCCAAGACCCACATGTGGTCTGCAAAGTGTCCACATGCACTGCGTAGACAAAGACCAAGACCCTGGCAAAAGACTGCCAGGCTCACCTGTTTATTAAACACAAACTTGGAACCCAGCATCATACCACAGCAACACTGTAAACATCCTTGCATGCATTCAGGCCAGGATGCCACTCACAGATAGCTTATGTGTAATTTCAACACCCTTTACCAACATGAGTGACATCCAGCCACTAACAATGAGCCTGAATCTATGGAATAGTCATTACTGTGAGGGTATCCCGTTGTTTTGCAGACAGTAATTAGTTTGTGGTAATTTACCAAAAAGTAATTACTTTGAAATGTCATTAAAAAAAATAGGCATGTGTTGGTAGGGGGACAAAGGTGGTGGGGGTTTGGGGTAGGGGCAGTAATGAAGGAGGTATAAGGTAGGAACCCCTCCAAATAAAAAATAATTCAATGAACATTTTCGAAGTAATTACTTTTGTGGTAAATTGCCACAAAGTAATTACTGGCGGTGAAGTGACATGGAACCACTGGGAGGTACATGTCAAGTGACAGCATGTCACATCTCTCCCAAGATGCACTCAAGGCAGCTAAGCAGGAGATGAGGAGCCAAGTACATCCACTATAGCATCTGCCACATCCACGCCAGTGGCATCCTCTGGCTGCACAGCTAAGGAAGCAAGGCGGGGATCTCCTATTCACCACACATCCATAGGCGAGTCCTCCATAGCTGTCTCCTTGCCTGTGTGCCCACCACAGTTGCATCTATAGAGCCTGTACTGCTGACCACCAGCACCATCCCCACCACAGACATCATGCACACAGTTGCTGAAGCCAACACCACTAGAGTCCAGCAAATGGAAGTTGCACATGCAACCACTGCGCCCGCAGCCACCTCAGTCTCCGCACAGTCTGCACCTGTTTCCCCCACCATGGCAAGTGTGCCGCTCGCGGTCAGCAGGGACATTCACCCACCAGACTCATCTCTCCCTCCCATCCTGTCCCCTTTCCCCAGCAATCCCTAACCCTTATCCAGCGGCTGCGCACTGCAGTGGCACCATCATCAGAACTTGGATTCCGCAACTGATGGCGATGACAGGTCAGTGCGTAGTGCACATTGATCAAGGGGGGAGCAGAGCCCCCAACCTATCATTACTGGTACCCCCAGATTACCTTAAAAACAATATGGGAGAAACGGAATGTGGTGGTGCAGTGGCAGGAGAGGATTGCAGAGGAACAACTAGGCCATTGGCAGGCCATGAGCGATGCCGTGCAGGGGGAATTGAGGCGGTGGCCAATTCAAGGGAGAGGCGGAGTAGGCGCATTGCTGGGTTGGGCAGAGGGTGCAAGAGCTGACAGGAGCCATGTCACCAGAAATGAGACAGTCCTGAGAGCCATTGCTCTCCCACTGCAGCACATGAGGGGAGACCAAGCCAGCTCCATCCCTGCCACTATGATAGAGGGTTCCATCCCCAACACTCCAGTACAGAGATCCCTGTGCATAGTGACTGGCTCCACACCGCCTGCGCCAGGTCATCGCAAGCGCAGTTGAATGTAGGGACGGACGTAGCACAGTCATCGGTTCTGAGGGCAGGGGTGGGATGGGCATGGGTGCTGGGGTTGAGGGTGGTGGGTGGGGATGAGGTTAGTGGGTGGAGATGGGTGTTGGGAATGAGGATGGTCGGTGGGCATGGGTATGTCTTTGTACAATAAAAGTGTTAGCATTCCACCAAAAGAATCCAGTGGTCATTTCTTAATAGTCATTGATGTGTTTTCGATGAGCTCCCATCGGATGATGCGTCCATCCCTTCCTTCGTCCCATTCTCCCCGAGGTGGCCTGTGAATGGAATCATACTATTACTACGCCGGGTTTACTGCGCTGGCCGAAAATGCCGACATTCTTATTTGTTTTTGAACCCCATTTCTCAGAATATATATGTGGGGGATGGGGTAAAGTAAATAATTAATGTTGGGGGGAGTATGGAGGGTTGCGGGGGTATCCCCATCCGTATGTGTGCCTCGCCTCCTGTGGCATGGCAGGGTTTCTGATGGTACCATCTGCCATGGCAGCTTCTGATGGCCAGAGTCACCTGTAATGGCTAAGTGCAGTATTTAATGATGGGAGTGTTTAGTATGTCGGCAGTCTTCATTGCTGCATGCTCTAGGGCTGTCCTTTTAATCAGGTACATTATCAGGTATACAGGGAGGGTTCCACTGCATGGCATTATGGTTGTCGGGGGCTTAAAATGGGTAATGGGCTAGGAGTGCTGTTAATCCTGCTGCATGGTGAATGAGTTGGCCACATTCTTGCTTCACTATCCCCAATGCAACATTGCAGTTACTCAATTCAAAATGCCTGGCCTGTTGCTGCTATTCAGTGGTACTCATCTTGTGCATTGTTGGGTGGTATTGTCGTTTGTATGCTTTTCTCTTTGTTACAGTCTAGTAATTATTGTCCGGGAGAGTGGTGCACACTTCATTGCATCCTGCGTACCCGATTTTCATGCACACTTCTGTCACACTGTGACTGGGGCAGAGGGTGATATTGGCGATGGTGTGCTCTAGCACCTTGAAACATCTGTGTGCTACATGGAATAACCAATGAAATATCTCAGACCGAATAACCACACAGACTTCAAAGAGATGGAAAAATACTGCTTTAATCTCAAAGAAGTAAAGCAGGGCGAATAAACACTCAGCAAGTCGATTCATGCAGGATCACGTCTTTTCGATCATACTTAGTTTTTATAATACTAGATGCATCATCTATGATGTCATCCTAAGTGGCAAGTTGCAAAAACCTATAGAAGGGTGGGTTTGGATTAGGGGAATATGTCTACCTATAGAATATACGCATGCTAGTCCCTAATCGGCGGTCTTTTATCTGTAAGACACACCCAGTGCTACTTCCATACACGTGGTGTAAGACACTCGTCATAGCAGAGAATGTGGCAGCAGAATAATAGTTTGCAACATTGTATGTAAAAGTGCATGGCAGGCGACTCTAATTGGTTAGCAACCCAACTCCAACCTTGGACATTCAGCTTGCTAGCAGCAACATAGAAACGAAACCCAGGTGCTTGGAGACACGTCAGTGTTCCCCTCCTTTCCCCAATTAGTCTACCCTCGCTCGTCGGTAGGCCTCATGCCAGTATCTTCTGTTTGAAGGGTGTCCTTGCCCATCTACACTGTCTCAGGACATTCGTAGGAGTGTAGGCACATTATTATCTTAGCTTCGGACTTAATGAATAGCCCTTGTTTGCGAGCTCTTCTTCACGTGTTACAAGACCATGAAATTGTCCATATCGACGGTGCTTTAAACACCATTTGAATCAATTATTTTGGATGCAGTTGCTCCTCTTGGCCTTTAGATACTTGCTCACTCTATCCCATGTTAACTTCCTGCCCTTTTAATTGTCAGTAAATGTTCTTGTTCCTCCTTATCTTTGGGAAATATGTCCTTGCACCTGGTGTGCTTGTAGACTCCCTTTGTGCTTTTCCTCCATCTCTCAAGATAGCATCCTTGGTTACAAGCCAATGTAATCCTTTATTTCACAAGGGAAAACAGCTTCATCATCATCTTTCCATGTTAAGATCCTGGGCTCGTATTTAGAGGTACCTGGGTTGATTGACATAAGTCATCATCCATCTTCTTCTAATGTTCATCCTAAAAGTTGAGTATATCGCTCTCATAAAAAAGCTTCTATGTATTCTTTCTACCTTGCGTTTCAGCGTATTTACAGTTATTGGCCAGTGGGTCACTTCATTCTTCTCTGTGTTTATACATACTACATCATGGAGCACATATTTTTATTAGTGCTTCAGTTACATTGCTGTTCTTAAGCATTTTCATATCATTCCAGCATAGATCAATATATCTTCTTTGGGACATTCTTCTGCTGTCATTAGACTTTGTTTAATGTACATCCATGTTGCGCACCATTTTATTCATGGCTGCATTGCGGCAACTCGGCAAAGCACATCCTTCTTGGTAACTTTCCTCTACTGTTTCAACGTGAGGGTATCTTCTGAATGGCTGCCTGAGGGCATATCGTCTTTCACATAATCGACGTGGTATGGACATGTCCCATAAACTTGTGCATGGGTTCCCAATTGTGGCTCCTCGTCTGTCATTCCAATAGGGTACGGGTAAGTGGGCAGTGACTACAGAGAATTTGTCCACTTGCTCCTCTGCAACGGTATATTTACTGCATAGCTTAGGGAGCTCTGGTTCATGTAGGCCTGCATTATTTGACTCACATGCATCTTGTACTGACAACGGTTTGGCCATGCATGACGTGTATGGCTGTACTCCTGTGCCCCCTCCCAAGTTATCCCCTTACCATTCTTTGCTCCATGTGTGCATAGTATTGTCAATCCTTCTGCTTACCCCATGTACTCTGTTCCCTGTGGGAGTCCATTTATCCTGGGGGTACGACATGGTTACATCGCCAGGCTTTTTTTCGTGGAGGTTTTTGCTGAAATCGTTTGGCAAACAAACGAATCGGAAAATATGGGGGATGTGGGTAAGGGGATATAAGGGATAGGGGTGTGTTGGGAAAAGGGACGAGATAAAAGCGTAGGGAGTTGGGGGGAAACCCCCCCAAATAAAAAATAAATAAATGTGATGTTTTTTCAGATGAAAATATTCAGCAACAAAAAGCTGGTGATCTAAGAACATAGAACCATCCTGGGAGAGTGCAGTTCCCTATGACCATGGTGTCCCAGGTGGAATCTCGGAAATGGGCCAAGCATTGGCTCATGGTCAGCCTGGCATCACACGTCATTTGCAAATTCACCGAATGGTGCTGCTTTCTGTTGTGGTAGATTTCCTCCTGGGCCGGGGGTGGGGCCAACGCATGAGTACACTCCAGTGCAGCACTCACATTAGGGAAGTAGCCTGTTGCATAGAAACATGGCTTGGTGGCATGCACCTAGCTTGCGTGGTGGGCATTGTTATGTGATTCGGCGCATATCGCATTAGTGCATCAAGCACCTGTACCAACACCTTTGAGAACGTTGACTGGGACTTGTCATGTAGCATTCCAACGGTGTCCTGAATGGTGCCTATTGCTAGGAAGTGCAGGACATCCACCATTTTTAGCAGGGGTGGGGTGGCAAACCTGATGCTGATCCCACTCTTGAGATCTACTTGTATGAGGGTGAGCAGCATTCATACGGTGTCCCTTTCAGATAGAGTGTGAACATCTGCTCATTGAGAAAGAGGAGACCTAGGCAATTGTGCCTTCGTTGTGGGCCGCACACCCCAAATACCCACTTTGGGTTAATCATTCGGAGTATATCCTTCCTCAGAGCCAGGTTATTACCGTGCTGTAAGCCAAGTATACAATAACGCGTACTGTTCGCGTGTTGAATTCGTCTATTTGGCACTACCTGGAGTGCAACGAGCAGTGTCCTGCTCAGTCTCCTACGAACGGCGTCTGTTACTCGCAGGCTCTGAGGAAGGATATACTCCGAAATGCATTAGCCGGATGGGTTTTCTGTTTTGCCTCAATAGAGAGCATTAGCTTTTTTGGTGAAGTTTAACCAATTAAGCATAATATTTTTATGGACTTAATAAATATATTATTTTGAACATTAAATAAGACTATACATTTGAATCATCACTGAAGTTGGACTTTTGAATTCATTCAGAAACAAAGAGAAATTGATTAACCCAAAGTGGGTATTTGGGGTGTGCGGCCCACACCGAAGGCACAATTGCCTAGGTCTCCTCTTTCTCAATGTTCATTTTCTGTGCCCTACACGGTAGCACATGATAGTGGGCTGCACCCCACTAATAAACAAAATCAGAAGATCATAAACTACTAGAAAGAAAAGTAATTACCAGTAAAAGAAGCTGTGCACTCTCGCCTCTCTCTTTTCAACATCTGCTCATTGGTCATTGTACAGGCGGAGGGTCTGACGCAGGGTAAGGGTTGGCACCTCCTTACACGGCTCCTCTAACTTTGCTGGGTCTGTATCATTGGCAGCTGCTGCACTGAATGTCTATGCATCCAAATGTTCAACAGCAAACTGTGGATCCCGTAATCCATGTCGGCTAGGGGCTGCATTTTGCTTCAAAGTAGGTTTTGTGAACGATGTTGGACTTAAAAACACTTCTGGATGCAATTTGATGCATCAGAGCGCAATTCTAATCACCTGCATGCATTTACCTCCACCTCTGAGGTAGCGGTAACTGCACTGAGAGGAATTCCTGCCTGTTTTGGCATTATTATGGCAGTATTTCACCTTGTAATATGGTGAATTTACTGTTTTATTTATTGCCGCTAATGCCACTGGTTGAATCAGCACTATAGCAATTAACACTGGTTTTGGTGGTAGTTCATCTGGCACTAATTCCACCAATGGATTTATCACTGGAGGAATTACTGCTGATTTTGTCCTGCTTATAATTTGGCAGTACAGTCAGAGTGGCAGTAATTCGTTAACCAACTATTTTTCATCACACGGCCTTACTCAGAATGAGGGTGATACGGCCTCATTACAAGTTTGGTGGAGCGGTAAAAAAGGGTGATAATTCTGCTACTGTCACTTTTTTGGTAGCAACGGAATAAAGACAGTTTTTACCGCACCACTGAACTACAGGTTTGACCTTAAAATTGAGTGTATTCCTCCAGCATTATGCCAGAGGTAAATCCGCCACTTTAAGGAAAGATCTCGGCAGAATTACAGCAGGTGGCAATTATGCTGAAAATCCCATGGAGCCCCATGGAGTCTTACCACTTGTAATCCCGTGGTAGCCCCATGGGACGAAATGGCTGTAACAGCTATCCAGCGTGGCAGTAATTCTCCACATTACCACCAAATCTGTAATAAGGTCCAACACATAAATGCCTAGGCTGAGTTTGGCTAATGTGATGGCCAATGGAATTTTTATTTCAAAGGAAAAAGCTGTTTCAATGTATTCTCTTATGATGGTTCCTCACTTGTTATTGGTCCTTATGATTCCCCCAACAACTGTGGGGTCCCCAGATCCACCCTCAGCAATTTGGTCATGTAATATATGTACTAAAATACATAGATGAAATAGGTACTTCAAGATAACGCAATGCATTGCATTGTATCACAATATATGATTCACTTATACCTCTAGTGCATGGCAGGGTCCCGCTAACACACTCTTCTATTCCGCCTGATTGTTCTCGTGTGTTTCCTGAGCCCAATGACACTTTGCCATCATGCAGTCTATCATGCAAAATCTACCACCTGTGAAACTGTGGTGACCTGCCGATTGAGTTCATCCCACGCTTTCCATAGTACAGTGGGACACGTGGACAGAGATTGCAAAGTTTCTTTGACATATCTGACAAATGTGTATGGGGTTGCATGGTGTGTACTGTGCCTGTGATTTGCATGCAAAGTACTGCAGGGACCTCAGCGCTAGTTGCCCTTAGCATTGATAGACTATATCACCCTTGCAAATTAAACTGACTTAAAGTGAACAGGCAAAAAAAAATGATAACCTTGGTTTGACACAATCCATTAAGCCACCTTTTCCATTCAGTGTGTGGTCTGCAATAGCAGATCCTTAAATGGTTCGTTTGGGGACTACCCCTTTTTGTTTAGACCCCCGTGGACACCATTCAGGCCCCAACAGTGTGAAAACCACTGAACAAGCGCATGTCACTCAAGACCATTAATGCAAAGGCTTCACTACCACTAGTCGAGTATCCAATGCTTCTGTGTACGGTACAGTTTCCTTGTTGCACAGCATGCCAGGCGTGGCGGGCTGAGTGAGCCACAGTTACCTCCGCCTGTATGCAGGTCAGCAGAGAATGAAAGAGTTGTAAACGTCATGCAAAATGTTAATATGAACATGTTATGTTATGTTGATTTATACGGCACACCGCTACCACTCAAGGGCAGTCTCCAGGCGCTCGCGTGGCTCTGCAAGAAAGAGGAAGGGGTTGGTTAGTGAGGGAAGAGTGATAGGATAGGTCCAGATCCAGGAGAAACTGATGTCTGTGTGTGTTGGCTTGCAGATGGCTGGCTGCGTGCTCCGGCTTATTATTGTATCCGTATGGGCAAGGTCCAACGCTTGGGTTGTTTCTATGTGACTGTTATGTAGGAGTGTGCCTGTGTGTTTTATGTGTAGATTGGATGGTATTTCAGCAAGCAGCATTATTTTTCAATTCCAATGCACTCTTAATTGTGAAGCATTATGTGCACCAGCGGGAGGCATTTGCAGAAATGCAGCATTAATCCTCCCTGTATGATGCACGTCAAGGTCAGCATGTAAGATGGTGACAGCGGGTGCCATGTTCGCTACGCCTGAACTTGGATTTACATGTCAGACTGCTCCACAGCATGCCGTGTCATTTACATTTCCTGAGAATGTCTGCACAGCGAGTCAGAGAAGGCATGACAAACACTGCGTTTGACTGCACTAACGCTCAGCCGTTTCCCTTTGACACGTCAGCTCAACAACATGTCGCTGTAATGACATAATGATGTGCTTTCGCCCACGCCTCCATTTTGTTGACAAGCAACCGGATTGTGGTGCTGTGAGGTAACACTTAGCTTGTTTATCTGTGTCGGCGTGTGCCACTCCAGAGACCTATTCTCTAATCAGCCGTACCGGCAGCAAAGTCTCCCGTTCTGTGTGGTTGCCAGAAGTCTGCCATTTGGTAGGTAGGCGCGCCTGTCGCTACTTGGTACCTGGGTCTGTTTGCGGCGACGCCTCTGGTGTTTTTCTGTTGGTCACGGTTGCTTGCCCTTCCACGACACTGCAATGTTCGATGGGGCTGTGCTTCTTTGCGAAAGCAAGCAGCATGTCTACCTGTCCGAAGTAAGTCCTGTCTATGCCCTGCTCTGCTTTCCCCCATTGCTGGTGTGTTGTTGTCGAGTGGTGTTTGCGGTAGGTTTGAAGGCCTTGCAAAGAATGTAACATTCTGTTAATGATGACAGATATCTCCAAATGGATGGCAGGTATTCTCTTCATCCACCCTGATGTACTTTTTTTCTCTAGTTATTTATTCTGTTTATAACTTTCCTTCCTGACCCCATTACCACTATTCTTGACTTACTGTTCCTCAATATGCCCTTTTGAATGACTCGTTGTATGTGTTCATTTTATAAAACACAATTAATACAAAAAGAAAAATGGAGGCAGCCTTGCAGTAGGTTGCCAGTCTTCAACAGGGTGGCTTTGGCAAACACACGTAGCATTGTTTCCCGATGCCAATAGTTCTCTTGATGGCGCCCCTGGGGTACACGCGGGCCCTTTTGTATCTCTACTTCTCTCTTCTTGTGGGGCTTTTGCATGATGTGTGATGAAGTACACTGTCTAACTCCACGGGGCGGGGGGGTCAAGTGCAGTGACTCTAATGAGTGGTGGCCTTCCCAATCCAGCGGAATATGGACCCCGGAGAGGAATGGTGAGGATTCCCTGGGCAGTGGCGTGTCCAGACTCTTTTGACTGGGAT
This sequence comes from Ambystoma mexicanum, assembly GCF_040938575.1. Lineage (NCBI taxonomy): Eukaryota > Metazoa > Chordata > Amphibia > Caudata > Ambystomatidae > Ambystoma > Ambystoma mexicanum. The sequence goes on from NC_090940.1 coordinate 181,390,814, forward strand.
GGCCCAAGTGGGGCACTGACTTATGCAGCGGTGGTGGCATGAAGTACGAGCACACACACACACACAGGATAAGGATAATGGGGTGACCCCTGGGGTGGCCAATCAGATTCCAGGAGGTAGCACGTGCCACCCCAGGCTCCTCCCTGGACACGCCTCTGCCCATGGGCACCACTACTCAATGCCCAGCAGCAGGCAGGTGACAGTCACATGAGACACCTGACCATGCCCAAGATAGACCAAAGAGGAGGGGTCAGCAGACTAAAAAAAGGTCCACTTAGAGAGGAAGTAGTGTGGGCGGAGGTGGTGGCAGGTGTTTGGACCAAGCCGACGAGACAGATAGGCGATAACAAGGAGTGTGCGGCAGAGAGAAGGTTGGAGCCAAGAAGGGGGGGAGTAGGAACATCTTAAGAAGAAGGTTTGAGTTAACCAGCAGGTTGCAGTGAAGGAGGGGGTTGGAGTTAAGGAGGAAGTCAATAAACACCAACAAGAGGAGGTTAAAGTTGAGGAGCAGGTCAGGAAATAGCCGGAGAGATTGGGGCTGAGGTGTATCAGAAGGAGGTTAGGAGAGATTATCAGGAGGTGGGAATGAGACCCCAAGAGAATTTAAAGGGAGTTGAAATAGCAAGTCCAGCAAGGGTTTAGAGGGTGTGCCTGGGCCAAGGCAGAGGTTGGGGTGAGTGTAGTGGTTTGGATTCTATCTAGTAGGGTGTGAGTGTACATCAGCTGATATAATGAATGGAATGTGGAACCCGGAGGGACCTCAGGGTTCCTGGGATGTTGGTTAGGGCCTTCAGAATGCGAGCCCTGAGCAGAGAGATGTAACTACCTGTTTCTCTTGTCTTATCTTTCTAACTGTAACTGTAACCTGCAACATTAAAGAAGCCTTTCATTTTTAGCTACTTGGGTCCGGAGTCTTACCTGAGTGATTCCTGCCATCCTCCGGGTCCAAGATACATCTTTTAGGTGGTGAGATCTCCGAATCCACGGGAAGCTGAAGGCTGAGACAGTGGGAAGGCTGAAAGTATTAAGGGGGGCTGGGGAGAAGTTCTTACAGCAAGGCAGGAGTGTGATGCTGTCATGGTGAAGCTGCAGGGGCAGATTGGCAGCGGCCATGGACTCTGTAGTTCCCATTTGCCAGGAGAGAGTCTTGAGCCAGCAGAATATAGGGCAACACGGGAGCAGGAGTTGGTGGACGGCCACTTTGACAGAGCCCCCACCGCAGAGGATCCGAGAGATTGTTGTGAAAGAGCACAGTTGTGCTTATCAAGCAGGCTCCTGGAACTTGTAGTCAACTCTTTAGCATGACGAACGGGGTGCCGGGTCCTGCATTTGTCGAAGATGAACCGGCATCCAGTATGTTGTTGGAGGTGTCAGATGTCGGGAGGCGGAGTAAAGAGTTGGCCGGCCACAGAAAGGTTTGCATCTGGTGCAGGACTATGGCGCGCAGTAATGCAGTAATTCGAGGGCCAATTCAGTGAGGGTACCGGCTGTCCCTTGGAGCGGTTGGGAAGTAGGGGCTCTGCTGGGCGCCAAGGTACAGCAGTCACTGTCGACGTCATCCTTTGTCAGAGGGGGTTCCAATCAGAAGTGGTTGAACCCAAGGAGGGAGGACGAACAAACACATGGAGTAGTGTCAAAGGGGAACAGGAACAGAGGCAGAGAGGAACCAGTGTTAAAAGGGAAAATGTCAAGACCCTAAGACCAGGAGGGCCAAGGCTCTCATGACATCACCTTCGGGTAATGGTGAAGGCATGCCCAGTTAGATCCATCTCCACGTGCATGAGAAACTACATTCACACGTATAGCTTACGTTAAAGACCCAGGGGGCCTACGTGGAATGCATGATGGAAACAGAGGCGGTTCTATCCCACTATCACCAGAGAGAGCAGCAAGAAGCGAATCGGAGACATTGGCTACAGACTCAATGGGTTTTTCCCAAAACCTTGTGAACTTTAAAAGCAGCCCCACAAATTTGTAAGGCCATGACTGTCCGTTTGTTCTGGAGGGAGAGACTCTTCTTTTGTTTGAACTTTGGGAAATCAGCCTCTGGCAAGGTGGCATGGAGATGTTATCCTGCCCCCTGAGGAGAACTCTGTCTTTGGGTGACTGTCGCATCTCCCAAAAAACTGCTTTGAGAACCTGACTCCCCTCTGGGTGCCCGGCAGTCGGAGAAGGTGAAAGAAAGAGACCAGAGCCAACAACCTTCATTGGGCCGTTTGGGGGGGATGTTTTTGATTATCACATTGTGACAATTGATGTTTAATGTGTATAGCTAGTTAAGGATAAAATAAAAGAATCTAAAAGCAATTCTGACTTGTCCGTTGAGGCAGGTGCGGCTGGTGACTGATGCTATAAGCAATGCCTTAAAACAGTATTGTCTGTTAGCAGTGGGAGAAGATGGAGGCGGAGTAAGCTCACAACACAAGTGTCTGGTGGTGGGGGGGGGGGGCACTTGTGATCTGAGCCCCCAGCTGTTGGGGTGGGGGGAATAGAGTCTGCTACAGCTAGACACTTGTTGTGGTAGGTTCATTTGCCTGATAGGACACAGTTCTTGTACCTATCTTTCCACATGCACCTTAATGCCTGTTATGAAGTACCAATTATTCTGGGAACTTATTGTGGGGTGACCAAGGGAACTAGGGATCTCCCCAAGCCAGTAGAAGATGGGCCTAGGGATTATATGGGGGAGGATACCCTAGTCGCCAGCACTTAGCCTTTGCCACGGGGTGGGAGTCTGACATATGCTGTGCAAAAGTGCTAGTGGCCCTTTGAGGGGCATGCCAGGAGAACTGCATGCAGCCCAGTGTGCCACCTTCCCAGTCCAGCCTCAACATTATGCAGGCCCAGACTTCACCAGAAACAAGCAAAACAACTCTAAAGCACTCAGAACGATTACTGCCACTCCCGCTGCAGATGAAGGCTCTGCTGCAGACCGCGGTCACCGAGCACATGCAAAAACTCACACAGACATGTGAAAACTAAGATGGCAGACTGGCTTCTTATAGCCACAGTCCAGTCGACACTCATATTACATGCTAAGGTACATGATACACCTGAGGGGGGATAGCAATGCCACAACAGCCAATCGCCCAGGAGCACTAATAAGGATCCACATATGAAGGCCTTAACACTAAGACTGGAACAAGCAAAAGACCCCCTAGAATATAAAAGGGACATCAGAGGAAAGGGAGGTGTGTGCTTTTGGATAAGGTAGCGGGCGCCAAGTGTAACATGCTGGCAATTCCGGAAAGAAGGCGGTGGAAGGAGATGGGAGAGGAGAGGGCAGAAGTGGCTGTAGAAAAGAAGAGGATAAGAGGTGTCAAGAGGTGGTAGGATAGATACACCAGGAGGTGGTAGGAGGAAGACAGGAGGTAGTAGGAGGGATACCACAGGAGGTACTAGGACATGGTCAGAGGAGAAGATCCGGAGCCGGTAGAGCAAACACATCAGGTGGAGGTTGGAAACCCAAAGAAAGCACAAAAGGCGGTGTGTTAGCTTGTGAGAGTGGGAAGCAGCAAGAGGGCATGCTTAGTCGAAGATAGGCGGTAGGGATGAGCCCTTGATTAGAAGGGGTTAACCCCAGGGAAGAGGAGGAACAAGCACTTGGCATTGTGTCGAGGAGGACAAAGACCAAAGGAGGAGTACCGAGGTTGTGCAGAGGAATCAATCAGGATCCTAGGAAAGGGAGGACATAAGGCCCTCATACACTACTCTCTGGAAACTGTGGTAGGCAATTCCAGTTGGCTCCATCTGTCATTTGAAGAGAAAAAGCAGCTGTATAGCAGAGGCACAGCAACATCTTCACGAGCTGCAGAGAGGATCAGAATCAGTTGGATCTCACCAACAACAAGCTGACAGACCTTTGGAGAAAGAACCATAGAGACTTTAAGGATTCATTTCTAAACTAATGTGAATTGCATGCAGGAGTCCACCAACATTATCATTTACGTACTGTGGGGTCCTTGCGTGTAATTGTAAATGCTTACGACCTGAAGGGGAAAAGCAAGTAGCAAAAGTGAGGCAAACTCACCCTTAGTCTTCCATCTCGTAAACAAGTAAACACTGCCTTCAAATGATGCTTTGAAAATGGTGTTTACTAATAGATTCTAATGGAATCCACCTGGTATTGTGCAAGTGCAAAGCGAGGTGGATTACATAGGAGTCGATTTGTTTTACACCTGCATGAAAATCTCATGCAAACTTAAAATGAAGTTCTCATGCAAGATGGAGGAATTCAGCATGAGATCCTATCTCTGCTCCATGCCCCCACCCATCTTGTCAATGCACGGAAATGGTCTGGAGCATTAAATGGATGCGTAAAAGCATGATGCCTCACTTGGATGCCTCCATTTAATGCACTGCCCAGTTTAAAATGAGGCTATGTGAGTGACACCAATGAAACATGTTTGGGTTAAATAACTTCCCAAATGATAAAGGTTTCAGACAACCCACTCAATGGTCTTCAAAGTCACCTTCTCATTATTTCCCAAAGCTTCTGAAAGCTGATTCAGGATGCAAGCCTCATCCTATTTTTCCATGTCCAGAAATCCAAAGCCTCCTTTTTTACAACACCTCTTACGTAGTTCCCACAAGAAGCAAGCTCTTCCTGAGAATCCTCATAGGAACAGGACATTTCTTTATAGAGCATATTCAGAACTCTCTTGGTGGCCTTATACGGGATACATCTAAAGACTAACATAATTCTCTGTAACACATTCAACTTAATAATATTTGCCTTACCCCAAAGCAAATCTCCACACCCTTGACAACATTCTAGACACTCGACAGCGGACCTGGTCAAAACCCTGGCCGCCCTCAAAGCAACATTGTATGCAGACGATATCTTCCCAGCATACATCCTCAAGACCCTCCCTGCAGAAGCTCTCCTTCCCTACCTGGAGCTCATCAACAGCCCCCTAACTCAAAGCACTTTCCCATCGACCCTAAAAAGAGGAGACATCCTCCCTCTACTAAAGAAACCTGCCCTGGATCCCGACAACCTAGGTAACTATCGCCCCATCACTCATCTTCCCTTCCTCAGTAAGAGCATCGAGAAAGCAGTAGCCACAAAACTGCAGCAACACATCAACACCAACAATCACCTTCAAACCTACAAATCCAGGTTCAGACCCAAATGCATCACAGAGACAGAAACCATACAGGTGTTTGACGACACCCTCAACATCCTTGATAGTGGCCACCCCTGCCTCCTGATTCTACTCAACCTCTCGGGTGCTTTTGACACAGCAGACCACCAGGCGCTTACGGACACTCTACATCGGCGCACAGGGATTATCAACCGACGCTGGTTCATGTCCTACCTCGCCAACCTCCAGCAGTTTGCTCAGATGGATTCCTCTAGGTCACCAATGCTACCCGTTACCTGTGCAGTGCCACATGGTTCCATCCTCTCCCCAGTGGTCTTTAGTCTATACATGTGGAGCTGCTGGGAGCCCTCCTAACCACACACAACATTCACATCCACCAATCAGCTGACGACACACAGCTATACCTCAAGTTCAACTCCATCAAGGACATCCACAGCCTCAAAACTTGCCTCTCGCTGATCCAGTCTAGGATGTCCAGTGCATACCTGAAGCTCAACCCCTCCAAAACCGAATTCCTACTCCTCACCAACAACACCGAATACCCAGACATACAGACATGGCTATCAACCATGAACTCTAAGGAATTCAGACATGGGCTCACCTCCTGTCCCTCGTGTTCCACATCGACAAACACTTCTCCTTCAAGACACTCAATCTGCGTGCTATCAGCTCCCCCTCCTGCGGAAAGTCGAGCCCTTCCTTCCTCCGGACAGCTTTAGATCCACCGTTCCAGCACTGGTCCTATCCAAGATGGATGAAGCAATGCACTCCTCGAAGGCCTCCTATCATCTTCCCTTGTGGCCGTGAGAAGTGTGCTACACGTGGCCGCATTCCTCATCAAGTGTCTACGCAGGTACGACCACATCATCCCGGCCCTCATCGACCTTCAAAGACTCCCACTGCATGCACGAATCACCTTCAAGTCTTAATGCATCATCTATAAGGTAGTCACCCTCAAGTCACCCAGCTACCTTGCAGAGAAACTCAGAATCTCCGACAGATAGCGCATCACCAGAAGCCAGGACACGTGCAGACTTCAGATAAACTGCTGCAAAAAGGAAAGGAAAATAAGCCTTCTCTGCCTACGCGCCAAGACTATGGCACCTCCTTCCCATCAGCATCAGACATGCCCCCACGCTCCTACAATTCTCCTACAATTCAGAAAAGAACTCAAGACACACCTCTTCAAGTAGTCTCTTTGCCTCAACACCTAGGCCATCACATCTCCTCTTGTGCCATCTGACTCGCTAGAGACCACCCACCCCTCTACTCCCCACCACCCGGTACAGCTGTACCCCTCCTCTGTGCCCCTCTGTATCCCACCTGCCCGCTGTATAGCTATTCTGTTGTTACCTCTGTAAAGCACTCCATTATGCATCTGTATTATTGTATACCTCCGTAAAGCGCTCTGTTGCCTCTCAAAGCTAGCTCTGTGCTCAACAAATAGCACAATAATAATAATAATAATAATATAATGAAAAGCAAATGTTCAGTTTCAATCACCTGTTAATGTTGGCTGTCACCGATTCCATTATCTTATTTGGGTTATCACCTAAAAAATGTCTCACATTCCTATCTATCCCTATTCCCAGATACTTAAAGTTATCTTCATACCAGCGGACAACGCAGCTTTCCAGATGGTCCTTATAGCTTGTTTCAGTGATCGGCATCACCTCTTTTTTTTCTACATTCAGTTTTTGATCAGACATCCTCCCTAATGTTTCTAATTCATGCAGGACTTCTGGAATTGGTCCATCTGGATCGCTGAAGGGCAACAGGACATCATCAGCAGACGTGAGTATTTTGCAGGTATCGATCCTGAACGAAATTCCCCAAATATCTGTATGCCCATGAATAGCGACTGAAAGCGGTTCCAGTGATAAATCATACAGGGGCGGGGACTACGGACATCCTTGCCGAGTCCCACTATACACTCTAAAAACAATTGACATCATGCCATTATCCACAATGCGTGCCTTTGTTTGTTAGGTACCGTTTTCACAAAACCTAGAAAGCGCTCTGCAAAGCCACACTTCATCAGGCATTTCTCTAGGAATTCCAGGCATAACCTATCAGAGGCTTTCTCCCTGCCCAAACTGACAGCCATGTTCACCTCAGTAGAGTTGTTGTGTTGTTCCAGCAAGTCAAGAAGGACCCTAATGTTTGACACCCCTTTCTTCCTTTAATGAAGCCCATTTGGCTATAATGAACACGTTTGGGTATCATCTCCAACAGTCTATTAGACATAGTTTTGGTCGCAATCTTTAAGTCACATTTGAGCAAGGAGACAGGTTGATAGCTTTGACACTTGCATATGTCCTTGATGCTCTTGGGGGGGGGGAGGGGGGGTCACTGCAATTCGAGAGTGTTTTTAGCCACTTCACTAAACCTAATTGAATACTAGGCATAACACCAGCACTGTATGTTCGCCCAGATTTGTTTAGACTTCAAAGGGGAACCTCTCTGGGTATTTGGTTTCATATTGATCCCTAGGCTGCTTACTTTGTGGCCATTCAGCAGGAGAGAAATATTGCGCCTCCAAGATCATCGATTATTAGCTCCTAAATTCTCCAGAGTGGGTTCCATAGAGACCATAGCATGGTCTGACCACATACAATTATCCACAATGTCTGCATTACTGACCTTGCACACTAAACCCTCCCACAGACTGTGATAAGACTATCCTCAACTAGCTATGATGTGTGTTTGAGTAAAAGGTGTACGTCCGGGCTTTGGGGTGTAAAGTATGCAAGATATCTACAAGATCCCGTCCATATACCATTTTCCTAAAACCTTTATTGTAGTTTATATCTTTATTCCTTTTTCCCCTGACCTGTCCATATCTGGCTCAAGTGTAATATTACAATCTAAACCCAGTACAATTTTGTGCATATTCATGTGTTCGATGTCTTTTATTAATTCATCAAAACAAAACTGTGCCCGCTATTTGGGTCCTAGATGTTGCCTATTATGTAGTATTCCCCTACAATCAGGCTGGGAATCAGGATTCACCTCCCTTCATTATTTCTATATCTCTTTGCAACCTCACATCAGAGAACCTTTTTTACAAGAATTGAGACCCCCCCCTACACTTGAAAAGAGATGGAAAACTCTCTACTAGAACAACCCTCGCTGATGAATCTCAAGTCCTCTTCTAATAGGTGTGTTTCTCCTTCTCCATGCAGTCCAAATCCTATTCCTCTTCCTATGGGAATGTATGTCCTGCCAACTTGCCACTTTCAGCATCTTACCCATTTTCTCTTAGGTCCATCCAAGCTACCAATTTATCCAACATGACCCATACATATGTTTCCACCTACCATCCAAAAACACAAACTCTTAGGTCCAGCCAAGCTACCATTTTATCCAACATGATCCATACATATGTTTCCACCGCCCATCCAAAAACACAACTAGACACAAAAGGGCATGCATATAGAATCGTGAGACAAACAAGAATAAAGAGCCATGTCAGTTTCATAGTTACTTCATAAAAGTTCAGATCGGGCTCGAAAGACCGGGAAGAAAAGGCTTACTTTGCAGAATCCAGCTCGTGAAGGCTGCCGCTGCAAGGTTTGTCTTTTTTCCCTGCCCCATTCCCCTGGTCCTTTTTGGAGAGGTTCCCCAATCCCTGCCTCCGTCTGTTCAGGCCCGCCACCAACCTATACTCGCCCCTTTTCACTTACCTGCTGCATCCCCTGCTGTCTTCTCCAATGGTCTACAGGCGGCGTACCCAGAAGAACCATGTACTTACTGCATGTCATGCTTCGGTACGCAACCTTCTGTGCGTCAGCCTTCTGGCTAGGCAACCCGCAGACCACAAATGAAACGTATAGTAGTACATAGTCAAATAAAAGATTTGCTGAATCCTGAACTCCGTTTTTTGGGCTGTGTCTGCACCTCCCCAGGCCCTGTTCCCTCCTCCCACCCCTACAAATGTCAATATGCCATTCCCAGCCCATCATCCCATAGTTCTCCCTTTTTCCCAACAAGCCATCATGCAACCACTTTATTTCCCCATTCCCACATCTACAACAGCTCTCATGAGAAAATACAATTCCAGTCCAGGATCTCCCTTCACATTGCATCCTTCTCTTCTGCCTTTCAGTGTCACTAAGGATGTTGCAAACATGAACACCCCAGCTCTATCAGTTCTTTAGCTCCTTTACCCTATAGCTCACCCCGCTGTTAAGATCCCCCCAGCATAGTTTCCCCCTTATGGAATGCGAATGATCGATCTTCCCCTAATTGGCCCAATATGATTTCCTATGTGTGGCCTAGTCGATCAAGCAAGGCCTGTGGGTATCAGAGGGAGCTCCCAGGACATGATATTTGATGGCCAAAGGTAGTGTCTTGTATGGCTGAATCTCTTACATCGATCCTGGGAGTGTCCCCTTCTATGATTATTTAAAACCTTTCTGTGAATGTTACTTTCTTCCCTTCACCAGTGGCCAATGGGAATCAGAAGACGGCGGTTCTACGCTCCTCATTCTGGTCGAGTCACAAAGGGTCCACACTGCAGTGCCCCCCTCCTGCCCCTGGAAGACCACAAGGAGGGGAGTACATTTTTTTCTTTCTTCTGTAGACACCCAAACATCCTCGGCAGTCTCACAGAAACATTTGTGCACACCGTCCTCGTCTCTTATAACGCCGGATGCGGGCCAGCATAGGTGTCCCCTGCTTCAGGACTGCCCGAGACGGTTTTGTTATCTTCTGGGCTCAGTGATGACATCGGACCACAGCAGGGCGCATCTCCCATGGAGGACAGCAACTGTTTGTAATGGTTGTTACACTACCCACGTCATCTCGTGACCCAGATATTCAGCATATTTAATGAAGAAAATATCAAGAGCTCTATGTAAAATAAATGTAGTCATTCCAATACATATGAATGTGGAGGTAAAGAAAATATGTGTTTCATGCTGTCCTTGAAGGGTTTTGATTATTCAATTTCTTCAAAGTATAACATACACTACATAGACCTCCATGGGTCTGTAAAGCTGTGGGTCACGCCCTATATTTTAATCTTGAAAGTAGCAGGGAACGACATGAATTATTACAACTTATTCTCTCTTGCAACTTTTCTGGAGGGAATGAAGAGTTTCTACTTCTCTGTTAGATCTTTGCTCAGGTCATTGAAGAACATAATTGAATTCAGCCCTTTCCATAGCACTCTCCTTTTCTCCCTTGCAGCCCTCAAAATAATTTCCTTCCCCTGGAAGTGTAGGAATTTAACAACCAGTGCCCCTGGTCACAGCCAATTTGAGGGTGTTAGGACTAGTGATCTGTGGGCCCTTTCCAGTGACAGGAAATGTCCCCCGGAGGAGGTTCAACAAGGTTGCCAATATAGTTTTAATGCACTCTGTGGGTTTCCCGTGCTTGCAAACCTCAGGAATTCCCAATATTTGTAGGTTGTTCCTCCTCCGATACTTTTCTTGTTCTGAAATCCTGACATTTGTATTGGCTAAGTCTTGGGTCAGTTTATCTACAGTCGTCTCCAACTCCATTGGTCTCCCTTCCCCTTTGACCTGCCTTTGCTCAAGTTCTGTGATTTTGGCATTGAACCGCAATTCTGCCCATTCAAGCCTAACCACAATATACATGAGCTCTCCCATATCCTGGTTGGTCTGGCCAACTTCAATTATCTGTATATCATTCAAACAAATGCCTCCTGAGTGGGTTTAAGAGCAGTACTTTCTCAGGTCTGAAACAGGATAGAAGGTCAAGTCTCGTCATTACTTGCAAGCTCCATCCCAGCAAGATCATCTACGGCACTAGTGAACTTGAGTGCCTCACTATTAGGTGGGCCATAGAGGTCATCAAGTACAATCTGACAGACCGAAAATTCAACTTAGCCACAGACCATGCACCACTCACTTGCTTATCCAGGACCTAGGACATCAGCTCCATGCTCATAAGGTGGCTCAAAAGTCCAATTCTTTTTCTGTATCCAAAGGGAGCATAAAATCCAAGTAAATGTGGATTTCTTAAGTAGATCCCCTTTGTCAGAACCTCAGTTCTGTCTGAGAAAAGAGGGGGAGATATGTGACAAAGTCCACGGCCACATGCGAACTTCTAGTTAGGTGATCAAGCACGATTGTATGATGCCTCCATGGGCGATAGGGGGAGGGCGCTTAAGTGCCATGTTTGGACACGTGGACCTCTTAAAGGACAGTGCAATCCCCAACCCAGATCCTTCCCTTGTGAAGGGAGGATAACTCAGTGGCAAAGCTCGGGTCTTGGAAGAAAGACCACGCTGAGCAACAGTGGTTCGAATCCCGGCTCTATGCTTAAAAATCGACCTTGGGTATTAATCGCTTTATAAATACCTGCACTTGCACGGTCTGAATGTACAAGGCCTAGTAGGATCGTTCACCCTCCCCCCACCTCTTGCCTTGTTGCCTCTTGATAAAACCACGTGTATAGGCGCATTACAAATGAACAATACAATTAAATTAAACTAACAAACTACAGGTCCCGACATCAGCAGAACCTCTCATACAAACTCGAAAGCACTAACAAAATGTACCTGGGTCCCGCTGCAGATGTGGCTCAGCCGCAGTCTGCGGATGCCCGTGAACATAAGCAGACTCACAGAGGCAAGAAAAACAAAATGGCGGACCAGTTTCCTAAATCCATTGTGGAGCGGCCTCTCTGTTTAGATGCTAAGCTGTACACTAAACCTGTTAGGGGGTAAGCAATTCCACAGCAACAATCCCCCGGCAGAACGAATAAGGATACGCACGCATGCAGGCCAGGAGACACTACAATATATTAGGGCACCCCGGCAGGGGAGCATGGGCATTTGCATAAAGTTGCAGCAAGAGTGTTGATTGGGTTGGAGATTCTGGAAGGAAGTGGTGAAAAGAGTTGAGAGAGAAACAGGAGAGTGTGGTTGAGGCTGGAGACAAGGGGGAGAGAAGAGGTAGCAGAAGGAAGACATCGGGAGGTGGCAGGACTAAGACATCAGGAGAAGTTTGGGAAACAGGAGAATGTACAAAGAGCAAGCAAGGCGGTAGCTATCGAGAGCAGAAAAGAGCAAGAGGGCCAGCTGAAACCAAATCAGGGGCTACGGTGAGGCATGGGGCAGAAGGGGTTAAAGTCACCTTAGCAGAAAACGAGCACGTGGCATGACCTGGAGCAGAAGCAGGTCCAGAGGAGGAGTAGAGGGATTGTTCAGAGGGAAGAAATAAGGATCCTAGGAAAGGAAGGTGATGAGGTCTTTTGAGCTCCTCTGTGGAAGCTGGTGCAGGCCACCTCAATGGCCGCTGTCTGCCGGTGTAAGAGAAACCTGTGCTGCATCCACGGCTCCTGAAGGAGACACCGCAATATCTTCAGCAGCTGCAGGAAGGATATGAGGTGGTCCTATCCCACCATCAACAGAAGACAAGCTGAAGGAGACCCTTGAGCTAGTGGATCAGTTGACAAATACAGTCCTGACACTTCATATGAGAATTTGTCCCCAAAAAGGAATTTTAGCATTTTTACTTCTGATCTTCTTTGGACTCTTTCCGGTGCCAACTCGGCTATATGACATGTCCCGCCGGCCTCCAACATACAAGTGTCATGCCCCGCTGGCCTCCAACATACAAGTGTCATGCCCCGCTGGCCTCCAACATACAAGTGACATGCCCCGCTGGCCTCCAACATACAAGTGTCATGCCCCGCTGGCCTCCAACATACAAGTGTCATGCCCCGCTGGCCTCCAACATACAAGTGTCATGCCCCGCCAGCCTCCAGCATACAAGTGGCATGCCCCGCCGGCCTCCAACATACAAGTGGCATGCCCCGCCGGCCTCCAGCATACAAGTGGCATGCCCCGCCGGCCTCCAACATACAAGTGGCATGCCCCGCTGGCCTCCAACATACAAGTGGCATGCCCCGCCGGCCTCCAACATACAAGTGGCATGCCCCGCTGGCCTCCAACATACAAGTGGCATGCCCCGCCGGCCTCCAACATACAAGTGTCATGCCTTGATCCAGAGAAACATTTGGAGTAGGTGGTGACCCATAGGTATGCAATCACTACTTGTACTTTGGGGCTGGTTTACCCTTTCCAGTTGTGCAAGATGTATGCCTCATTGAGATGTTTTCTGATGCCCAAGTGTGCGCTGTCAATAGCAGCGATTAACATAGGAAACGTGGCAATGTCACATAAGGCCACATAGGTGGCGTATATATTTCTAGAAGAATGAGGTACTATAATATTTGCTTTGCTGACATATGCCCAGAGAGTCTCCAGTGACACTTGTTGCAGAATAGCCAATGCAGTGAGGAATTACAACTCTTCTTTTACTCTTAATTTCTGGTGTATTGTATTCGAGAGGCAACCTGCCTCACACTGTGTGCTACAAGAATGGCCCCACTTGCTCACTCATTCATTCACTCACTCAGTTCATTATGTGTTTGTCCTCACATTCTGGGCGTTTGTTTCAGGAGGTGTTCAGTCTGTAAATGTGCTTTGACTCTATGATGAGGGTTTGAGGATTATGTTCGTATTATGTGCAGGAGCTGACTTCCGTGTTTGCCATTTCCATTGTCTATTCCACTTGCCCCATTGGTGCACTCATTTTATGACTGTGGGCTTTATAAGTTAGTAGTTACAAAGGTGAGTGAATATTTGACGACTACTTTATTGCATGTGGATTTCAACTTTCCTCAATTCAGTCTTCGTTTGACTAGGGCAGGGGATGGCAACCTTTGGCCCTCCAGATGTTTTTGGACTACAACTCCCAACAGCCCTGGATGCCATAGTTCATGGGCAGGGAGCATGGGAGTTGTAGTCCAAAACATCTGGAGAGCTAAAGGTTTCAGAACGCTGGTCTAGGAAGTAATATTATGACACTGCGACACACGTTGAGCAATTCAGTAGTTCTATAGTTCATTCTATAGCTTTCAATAAAAACATGTTTATGCGACTGTAATTAATACAATTATAACACACAAAGTAAATAATCACAGATAAAAACAATGCATAGAAAACTAATTACAGAGAATAAAAGGGAGGGATAAAAATATAACTCTTTGTTGAAGCAGAACTCGTCATTTAACAATAATGTGTGACACTTAAGAGGATGGTATCAGTCGGCAAGTTTACAGCTGTCTCATTTTAAGAGCACGTCACAAATAAGTGAATAAACCCAGCAAATGCCAGGTGTTCCACCATCAGTAGAGGAGAAAGCGCTGGGCGACATTGGTTGATGCCCGACTCCCTAAGAATTGTTCTTAGGGTGTTCCTCCTGATGGTAGCGTACACCGGGCAAATGAATAAAAAGTGCTATACATCCTCAATAGTGCTTTGCATGATGGGCAATTAGGCGCTCCGTCGTGGCCTGACAATGCAACTGTGATGGTTTTTAGGGGACTGCACTTTAGCCTCCCTCTCTCGATGAAACACCTGTCTTGCTGATAGTTGCTCCAGGTCAGGAAACCCTGAATGCGATTGGTTGACAATATTGTATAGGTGCAGTTAGATGGTCCCCTTAGCATTGGTCTCTCTCTGAGCTTGAATAAAAAAGCTAAAGGGGTTGCTTTGTTTTCTTAACATTCATTGCCTCAATAGGATGTGTCAAGAGATTCAGTGCATTTATTCTTGAAAACACATTTTATATGTACCAAATCCATGGGATCCCCTCGTAGCAAAGTTTTGCTGAAAGGGCGTTGATGAGAACGTGGGACAGAGTTGCCTTATCTTTGCACCATAGTCCTATCCAGTGATAAACTGGTTCTACGGGAAGCCCATCTTCAAGGTAAGGTATATTTAGTTTTGCAGGGCGCTGCGCAGTTCGGTGATGATTGAGGTAGGTCTAACATTTTCTTTTAGAAGTTATTTTCAATTACTTAAAGCGGGGTAAGCTCTGTGATTTCCCTTAAATTCAGCCCAAATCTTGCAACAGCCAAAGATTTAGATTTATAAACTTCCAGGGTCCTGTTCACAGGTTCGGCCTTACAAGTTTTCATAAATCTAAATATTCTTCCAATGTTTTATTGCGTTTTAACACATTGTTTCGATACATGAACTTTACCATTCAGCCGCGAGGTAAATCAGACACACAAATAATCGAATTCCGATACACACGGAATTTTTGAGTTGTTGGTAAGAATTGTTGGACGTTTAATGACTCTTTTGCAAGCTTGACAAGCAATAATGCTGATTTTTTTGCATTCATCTTTAAATCTAAAGTGTTCATAAATGTGGCGCATGGTGTGATGAGTTGATGCAAGGCGCAAGGGGGATCTTGCCATGGTCACTGTGTCGGCATACACCAAAGCCGGCAAAAAGCGATTGCCGGTTTTAGGGGCATCAGCACCCGTCTCCAATAAGACATTGAGAAGGCCATCAATATACAATGAAAGTAGGAGCAGGGCAAGAACACATCCATGCCTCACTCCAAGACCCACAGAAAGGCGGTGCTGAGATCCACGAATGCCAGGAATATGGGTTCCTGTTTAATATCAATCGAATGTGCTATGATCAAATATAGATGCTGTGATTGCTTGCTCGTGACAAGTCCCTGGCGAAAACCCAACTGGATGTCCGCCAAGATGTTATTCTCTGAATCCCAAGATTCTAGTTTTGCCAAGATCACCCGCCCAACATTTTCAAAATGAGAATATAGGAGTGATATGTGCCTATAAGCCCCTGCATTTTCTCTCCTCCCATTCCCGAATACTGGTTGTATTATTGCTTTTCTCCAGGAGTCTGGGAAATTCGGATGACTGATCGTAGCATTATAGCATATGGTCAAAAAAGGCACTGGGACTTTGACCCAGCTTTTACTTGTTTACTGCTTCAATTACCCCCAATAACACAATTATGATTGTGTGTGGGTGGGGGTCGGGTAAATCATTTGATATCGTGTGGGTAATATCTAAATGGGCAATCATGCACAGATCGTCCTTAGGTGTAAGGTGCTCGTACAGATCGTCCTTAGGTGTAAGGAGCTCTGAATTATAAAAGGAGAAAAAATGGTTTGCCCACTTAGTATCTTCAATGGCGGTTTCTAGGCCACGTGGTACTTGAAGGTAACTTGGCCTTGAAGATACAATTTCCCAAAACGTCTTTGAGTCTTTTAGTGCGGCGGCCTCTGTTAAGTGCCTGATGATCTTGTTCTTTCTTTCTGACAATAATGGCCCTTTCATATATGCTCTGGGAGTATCAGGATGTTTGACTAGTGTGAGATGGTGACGCCTGGCCTTTGAGCATTCAGTGTTTAACCATCCCTTTAATTTAGGAGGAGCTGAAGGTCCCTTACATTTCTGATCTGCAAAATGTGGTTCGGGGTATCCCGTAGGGCTACTGGCCAATGTGCTCTATTCAAACAAGTTGACTTATTACCAAAGGTAGTAGCCTCAGATTGGGTAGGATTTCATTTCATTTTGAGTTCGAATGTGCCAAATGGGGTAGTTTAATGCACATCTGGTCAAAAACATTGATCAAACCTTCCGGCTGCATAGTGCATCCACTCCTTAAACGGTGCCACATTGTCCAACAAACGTGTCCCACATAAACCAGATGTATTTATTTGTTTATTTATTTCTTTATTTCACATTTTTATGGCAGCGTGCCAACACAGCGTGCAATGTTTCCAGGCGCCGCAGATGAGACAGTCCTTTGGGCTTTGCCTATGTCCTTTAGCCCAGTCTGAACCTGGAGGGCGGGAACCTCAAAGTAACTGAAAATGTAATTCCGCTTACCAGGGAGATGCTGCAAAATGTCCTTCCCTTTACCCTGTTGGGGAGGAAGGAGCTGGCCACCATACTTCTGGAGACTTACTCTAAGATTGAGACGCAGCCTTCAAAGGAACCTAGAACCAAGAGATGGGACAGCCAGTGCTGAAAATGGAAACATATGACTCAGGGAACACCCTCTCCCTTGTGAGGAAGTGGAGGAGGAGAGGTTGTAGGGGTGTCAAACGGGATATCATATCGTGCCTCCTTTATTTTACATATTGGCCTAAGCCCAGTCGCTCTGCGAAGAAAACCGCGTTGCAAAGTTCCAATCTTAGATCGATTTCGCCGCCATTTTAGGTCCATCCACCATTTTGATTTCTATTCTAAAGTGATTCTGTGTTCTAAAATGGTGGACAGTGTTTCCCGCTTGTAACTGAGCTGTCCTGAACTTTGTACGCGAGTTAATGTATAAACTGTCCCTTGGCCGAATGTTTGGGTTAAGTAAAGAGACCTTGTCCCATGCCTGACTTGTAGACAGAGGATTATCTGCGCCAACAAGTCCGATCTGCAGACATACATCAAGTACAATGCTGTCTAAATACTGAACATGGACACTAGCTGAACTACATTGTATAGGACATGTGTTAAGGCTTATTGTTAAATCCAAGAATACACTGTTGCCATTGTAACTTGTTCATATGCAAACTGAAGATGATCCACATGCATATAGTTGGTTAAGTCAGAAGTGAACTCGGCACGAACCCTAGACCGAGTATCATTAACCTGTAGAGGGGCTGGGGCTGGACATTATGATTGGAATTGTATAAAATGTGCAGCTGTTTAGACGTCCAGTACCACTCACTTCTCACACCGAAAGGGCTGGTATTCGCTGCGATGTACTGAGGGCCAGATAGCTATCTGATACTTTGTTTCTTTGTAAACTGTACAGTTTTTATAATAAAGATCTGTGAATCTTTATAAGCCTGTGTTTGGTGTATTTCCTTTTTGGGTACTCAAGCCTCGATATTTCCTTTTGCTTTTACAGATGGCGCCCGAATAGGGGCCCTCAAGATCGATGCCATCTCGTTGAAGGTTGACGTGGCTATCGGACCGGGATCAGACGGTGACAAAAGGGGGCCCCTTCTTGGATGGGACGCGACACCTCAGAAGAGCTGCACGACCCGATCCCTGGACGGTGAGCCCGCGGTCCGAGATGGCATCTTGACGAGGGTCCATATATCGAGGCGGGCAGATTTGCCGAAATCACCAACCACGTGGGACCTTTGTTAGTTCTCTGAAATCTGATCGGACCTCCTTAGGATTTGATCAGGTGAGTCCTGACCCGATTCTTAAGTATCCTGATATTTAGTTTTGGCCTATTGCACTCGCGAGTACAATTATTGACCAGGTAACACCAGTATTCTGATGTGCCTGGGAAATTGTCTGCCTGCTTCAGGGCGTTATTCCGCAGTGACAGACAATCCTTGGAATTTGGCCGACCGGCACCAATGGAGGGGTCGCCGGCATGTACTATGTACTGTAAGCACGGCATTGGTAGTATAGTGTTTAATGATATTTGGCACAGACTAACTAGACATGCTTCCGAACCTCAGTGGCCAATCAATGGTAGTATTGAAATACGTCGTATTGAATACTTAGAATCCATATTATTAAAGAAAAAGGCCAGACCTGCAGCATTTGATGTATTACAGAATTGGAAGAAAGAAGCCATGCAGCAACTTAAGAGTAGGGAAAAACATGCGTGCCGTCATATGACGAACGCTGACAAAGCGTTGCTATATGATCAAAATAAACAATCTGAGTCAGTAAGGAATATGGACAGGGCTTTTTTACTTGGTATCCAGAAAATGTATCCTTCTAAAGACTTTCATGTATCTGATGAGCTGATTGACAAAATTCTAAATGAACGAAGGCCTGGTGCCACTGCGCCACCTCCGTATGTTCCTCTTCCTGCTGTTTTGCCTCTTCCTGCTGTTATTCCTCCTCCCGTAGCTACTCCTGCTCCTCCTATTGCTCCTCTTAATGTTCCTCCTCTTCCAGCTGTTGTTCCTCCTCTTGTCGTCGCTCCTCCACCTGCTCTTCCACCTTTGCCTGCTGTTACAGGTCTGGTGGGTTTGCCTGCTGTACCAGTGATAGCACCTCTGTTTCCTCTTCCAAGTGGTTCTGTACCGCTTGTAGTTGATCGGGGAGCGGGATCGAGGGTTATAACTCATAATACTGTATCTCCAGAGAGAAAGCATGAATTGACTGCATGGGCTAGACATTGCATGGAGAAGGGTGAACAAGCTGATGTTTTTGCCACACTCTATAACTTAGACAATTTTCCTGAGAAAAACGTATTTATTGAAGGATTAGGAATTATGTATAATGTGGAACAGGCTAAATGATATAGATCTCTCACAAGGGTTAAGGGATCTGAATACTTTAGCATTTTCTAGAGATACTGCGGAAAAAGTACATGAGCACGTCGAGAGGGTTTTTGAGTATAGAAGGGAGTTGGAAAGGTTGCAGAATGAAGATATAGATGGTGATAGATTGGACGCTATGTTAGTGCAGAAACGGTTCTTTCCTTGTCGCAAGTCGATAAATCAGGAAACACAAATTTGTACAAAAGATGCGATTAGGTGGATTTCAGACACGTCAATAACTCCCGTTGAAGTATATGACACGTATAGTCAGTATACGCCAGAAATGCAGAGGAAAGTGATACAGGTAATGGTAGAGTACCTGCAGGATGAATGTATAAAGAGAAAGACTTGTTGTCCTGCAGAATTATTGGATATTTATAAGAGAGCTTTTTCGTTTGACACTTCTTCAGCTGCTTTAGCGCTCGATCTAGCTTTGTTGCTTAATAAGTGTTCGGAGTTGCCTACTTCTCAGTTGCCTTTGAGAGAGGTTCCTCCAACATTTGTCCTAAAAGTTGAGATTCCCGCTGATGCTGAAGCAGGTACACCTGCTCGAGATATTCCTGCACATTATGTGTCACAGTTCGTTCACGTCCCGTTCTCGAGACAGGAAGTGAACACCATTAAACAATCTATTCCAGATATTGGGAAGAATCCGACAGGATTCTACAAAGAGATAGAATCTGTCTTACAATCCTCAGTATTTACCTTAAGCAATATTGATCTGTTATTTCCCGTACTCCTGCCTATTGACTTGTGGAAGCAGATTAGGACTGTAGATGATGTACCAGGGTTAGGAGATACATGGGATAATATGATTAGACTCGGTAGAGAAAGGCCAGCTGGCGAGAGACCACCAAAAGGTAATACTGACCTTGCCTGATAGAATAGTTACAAAATTGAAAGCTATAATTCCTGAAAGAAGGATTATTTGGGACAAGCTTACTGCCTGTGTCCAAGGAAAGTCTGAGGGTGCTACAGAGTTCTTCAATCGGTTCGAACAAGTATTCTCGGATTTCAGTGGACAAGACCTAAGCACAGAGTCTGGGAAATGACTATTCATGGACAAATTTGTGCGTGGATTGCTGCCTGACATCCAGTCACAAATGATGTCCTCCGAGAGTGCTTGGCAAGCGAAGTCTCAGTCAGAAGTATTGCATGTGGCTTAGTACTATAAGAACCGTGTCAATAACGAAAAAGAAAGAGTTGAAAAGAGAAAAGGAGACTTAATAACAAATGTTTTACTGCAGCAAATTGTTAGAGGCCCTACAGGGGGTAATTTGCAATTTAGGGGTCAGTATGTTCCACAGGGAAATGCGCCATTGGGTCCTGTAAACATAAACCAATGTGCTTATTGCAGACAAGAGGGTCATTGGCGTGCACAATGCCCGATCCTCCAGCAAAGGTCGAATAATGCATTTGGTAATATGGGTAGACGATCCAGAGGCCGCCCTGGGGTGTGGGGGTCCTGGTAGAAGTCAGTTTTCACAGGATTCACAGCAGCCTTTTTCACAGGACAATCAGGCACCAAGTGTGGATAATAAAAACATTTTCGATCATCCTTCTGCTGCTTACCTCTCTGAAGAACTTCCTTTTGACAACATTCTGTTTCGCTAGGATTGCCCGAAGCAGGGTTTGGAACCAACGCCTATTCCCGTTAATCAGAAAGGTCCGTACGTTGAGATGATAGTGGGAAGTAGGAAACACCTATTCTTGACAGATACAGGGGCACAGAAGTGTTCCATTGACCATTAACGGGTTCCAAACATTCCACTGTCAGGGCAATCCAATGTTTCTGTAGGGATTTCTGGCACGCCAGTAGTCTGTCCGGTTTCTTCATCGGTACCTATTACTTTGGGTCCATTTACGGACCACTGTCCATTCCTTTTGACTACAAATTGCAGAGAGAATTTGTTGGGGTTGAATCTGTTGAAGGAATTAAATGCGGTAATTCATTGTTCTTCTGATGGAGTGCGTTTGACGATTTCACCACAGCAACTTTCTGTCTCTCAGTTCTTGACCAGACATTTGCCGCTGGAATTCAGTGATGTTCCGGAGTGTTTGTGGGCAATTGACAACAATGATGTCGGTGTTTTGCAAATTGAGCCCGTTAAGATTATTTTGAGACATGGAGTGAAGTTACCACGTATTCCCCAGTATAAGATCTCGGTCGATAGTGAGCAAGCTTTGAAATTCATAGTCTCCGATTTTGTGCATCGTGGGGTAATTGAGGAAATTGCAGGAAGTTTGTGCAATAGTCCAATTTTGCCTGTGTACAAAAAAGGCGATAATGCAATTCCTTTCCGTTTCATTATTGATTTACGTGCCATCAATAAGATCGTTGCTCCACAATTTCCCATTGTGCCTGATGTGACGACAATATTAACTATGATTCCGGCTTCAGCTACTCACTTTAGTGTTGTGGATCTAAAGAACGCCTTCTTTAGTATTCCTATACATAAAGACAGTAGATACTTGTTCGCGTTCACCTTAGGGGGACGCTTGTTTACCTTTACCTGTGCACCGCAAGGTTACACGTAGAGTCCTAGCATCTACAGTAGGGCTTTGAAAGAGCAGCTCGACACACTCGAGTTGCCACTACTTGTACACTGCTTCAGTATGTAGACGATCTACTCTTAGCTGCTGACTCAGAAAGCGCTTGTAATGAGGGCACTGTGTTGTTGCTTATCCACCTAGCACGACATGGACACAAAGCTTTGCTTAAAAAGTTTCAGTATTGTCGACAGGAGGTCGCCTATTTAGGCTATCTCCTGTCAAAGGAGGGAAGAAGGTTGACGCCTGAGAGGATAAAAATCATTTCTAGCATGTCTGTCCCAAATTAACAGAAGGAAGTCAGGGCCTTGATAGGAATGGCTTCTTACTGTAGGCAGTGGATCCCGAACTTCTCCTTAGTGATTAAACCAATGTTGGCTTTGACGAAGAAGGGCATTTCTTCGCCATTGCTGTGGAACTTGGAACACCAGCAAGCAGTTGATCTGCTCAAGACTGCATTGTGCTCGGCACCAGTTTTGGGCACACCAAACTATAAAAAGGCCTTTGTGTTGTATGTGCATGAATGTGATGATATGATATGATATGATATGATAGTTTATATGATATGATAGTTTATTTATATAGCGCCTATACACAATGTGTTTCAAAGCGCTTCATGGCAAGCGAGGGAACAAGGGAAAATACAACAACATTCTTACAGGCCATGAACAGTAAGGATGTGAAATTAACTATCGTACTCGGCCTGATGACATTTCAGATAGTGCAAGTGCTAAGACATAGATAACGAAGGGAGGCAGGGTGGGAAGGAAATGGAAACAGACAGGCGACTATTGTACTAGGCCTGATGACATTTCTAGTATAGCCGGAGGAAAACAAAAGGTGAGGGAGAGGGGTGCAGAAAGGGACGGGAGGAACAAAACAAGCGACTATCATACTAGGCCTGACAACGTTTCAGATAGTGCTGGAGGGAGGGGGGACAGTAAGGGGATGGGGGAGCAACAGACGAGGTTGCTATCATACTAGGTCCAGGGACAATTCTGATAGAGTAAGTGCAAAGAATAAAGTAAGGGGAGGAGGGGAGGAGATAGGAAAAGTGGGAGGGGAGGAGAGAACAGAGAGTAAGCAGTCAAAAAGAGTGGAGAAGCAAGAGGGGAGAGCAAATACAATTGCAGAAATCCTTAAGTAGGGAAAAGAGCAGCAAGCGGGAAGCCACCAGGTGGGCGGGGCTTGCTAAGTGGTGAAAAAGAGCGGGAAGGCAACAGGTGGGCGGGGCTTAGGCCAGGTGACCTAGATCCACTTACACCTGCTCCCCAGCTGCAAAGGAAAACAGGCTGGAGGGCTCCTTAAGTAGGAAAAAGAGCAGCAAGCAGTAAGGCACCAGGTGGGCGGGGCTTGCTAAGTGGTGAAAAAGAGCAGCAACCGGGAAGGCACCAGGTAGGCGGGGCTTAGGCCAGGATGACCTGGATGTGCTTTGGCTGTATTAACGCAGGAACATGGAGGGAAGAATAGGCCGTGCAGCTACTTTTCTTTCGCCCTTGATCCTGTTGCATGCGCTTTGCCAAGATGTTTGAGTGCTGTCGCTGCTGCTGCTGCGTCCGTTAAACAGAGCGTGGGAATGGTCCTAGGCCATGCTTTAACCCTGATGGTACCTTACTCTGTAGATGTTCTATTAAACAGAACACAAACGCAACACCTCACCTCCGCACGATTAACAAGATACAAATGGATCTTGTTTGCACCGCACATCCAAATAAAGAGGTGTTGTGTCCTTAATCCGGCTTAACTTTTACCTTTCCCGCAAGTTACTGCTTGTAGTGACGAAGAGCCACATGACTGCCTTTACACCACAGAGCAAGAGGCAAAAGGTAGAATCGATCTAAAAGATACTCCTTTGAATAACACACAAGGGGAGCTATTTTGCAATGGCTCCTGTTTCAAACTCCCGGATGGTACATCCACAGCTGCTTATGCAATCACCACATTGAGCACGGTCGTGGAGACCAAAAGAATCACGCATAACTGCGTGCAGGCCGCAGAGATTATAGCATTGACCCGAGCTTGTGAACTTTCCGAAGGGCTTACCGTAAATATATATACTAACAGTCAGTATGCTTTTGGGGTGGTTCACAACTTCGGCAGACTTTGGGCAGAACAAGGTTTCTTGACCTCACATGGCACTAAAATCCAGTATGGCTCCTTGATAGTACGGTTACTCTCAGCGCTTGCACTCCCTACTCAGCTAGCAATTATAAAATGTGCAGCACATCAGAAGATTATAGATAATGTAGGAAAAGGGAACGCTTTCGATGATCAGATAGCCAAACAGACTGCCACCGATCTCTCTTCAGAAATGTATACTTCAAGGGAAGCCACAAATGCCTGTACTTTGGATGAGGGTATTGAATCTGTGAAAAACATTCAAGCAGATGCCACGTTAGAGGAATCTAAGAAATGGGCAGAGGGTTTGGCAAAATTGGATGATGATGGGTGTTGGGTGGACAAAGTAGAAAGGGAATGGTTACTGCCTGACGCGTATATTACAATGATGGTTGTTATGGCTCATGGTCCCACCCATATTTGTGCACGAAAAGTCACCAAAATGTTGCAAAATGTGTGGGTAAATGATAAAATCCATAAGGTAGTCGAGCGCTTTGTCCAAGGGTGTATGATTTGTTTGCAGCATAATGTGGGAAAGGGCACATAGACTCCTACGGGTCGTTTTGGTCCACCTTCTGTCCCCTTTGGGGTAATTCACTTTGATTTCATTGAAATGGAGTGTTGTAATAACTACAAATATGTACTAGTTGTTATCTGCGCTTTTAGCAAATGGGTTGAAGCTTTTCCTGTCAAAGATGCCACAGCTATGACAGCGGTGAAGACCATGCTGAAGGAATATTTTCCTAGGTTTGGTCTGCCAAGAGTCATCTGGTCGGACAATGGTCCATATTGTATCGCTGCTGTAATTCTGCAGATATGCGCGGGATTACAGATTGATAAATGGTTCCATTCGGCTAGACACGCTCAGAGTGCTGGTTTAGTAGAAAGACACAACGGCATCATCAAGAACAAGCTCGCTACGATGTGTGCCGGCACCAAACTGAAATGGCCAGACGCCTTACCGATCATGTTATTATCTATGAGAACGACCCCTCAAACTAAGACTGGGCTCTCTCCATTTGAGGTGGTCATGGGTAGGCCAGCTAACATTTGGAATTTATCGAAGCCTCGTTCTCTACGCGAAGTTGAAAATGTACTTCTTTCTGACGTTTGTGGACAGTTAACTAAAAATCTGTATTTGATTTATCACCAGGTGAGAGAGGCTTTATCTGTTAATTATGAGGGCCCAGGTCACAGCATACGGCCGGGGGACTGGGTCCTCACCAAGTCGTTTGAACGATCTTCTTGCCTCGCACCTCGTTGGCGGAGCCCCCACCAAGTTCTCCTGGTCACACAGACAGCAGTGCGAGTGGAGGGCAGGAAGAACTGGATCCACGTGTCTCACATCAAGAGCATTCCTTTCCCTTTGCCACACGCTACAGAAGACACAGAACCCCTCACCAATATCGTAATCAGCGATCACGAAGCATCAAACAGCATCAAGAGTACATCAGAGACTCTCCCTGAGCACGTGGGGCCTGGGGAACAGCCACTTCATCTCCACACTCTCCAACAGTTCCGTTTTCAAAATTTGTTCTGAATCTTGTGTCAAATCCTGCTTTGAACTCACCGCTTCCATCAGGAAGTAACGACACGTTGTTCACAGATCACTGAGAACCAGGGATCGCAAGGTACGATCTGTGTCCGAGGAAGTAGACTTACTGCACGGTTCGGCTGTGCCATCAAGGAAAGTCATCGAAGGGCTTGTCTCTTTGGCCCGATCTTTTGTACATAAGGGGATTCTGTTGGCTAGGGTTTGTGAAAGGACTAAGATGACGCTCGATCTGGAGATCACCAGCAAACTAACTTTGGTGAATTCATTTGAAGAAACAATGCCTGCAACCGATCCCACTCGTACGGAACAGATAAGAGACTATGTGACCGGTCGTGAAAATGAACAATCGAATGCGTGGGCCCCGCAAACATATTGTTGTCTTGTGATGATGTTAACTGGTTTTACAATAGTCATTGCTTTAGGATTCTGGTATTTGGAAGAAGTACATCCGCTTGAAATTTTGTTACCCACTGAAAATGTACCCACTGTTTCTACGCCTTTTGTGCATCTCCACACTCTATCTCCTAGAGACTCTCAGCACAGACAGAATTACCATAATAATACTTTATTACTCATTATGAATGCTACACATGCCATTTTTAATAAGTCCAATTGTTCGGTCTGCTCACATTTACCGCAACACAGTGATAAGGGGCTAGGTTGGTATATTCATCCTTTACCTTTGACAACTGCCTGCTATGCTTCTCTAAGGGCACTGTTCTTTGGCCGATGGAACGATAGCATCTCGGGGAACTTTGATGGAACTAACTTGAATGATTTTGAGAAACGTGTTCTAACGCCCCTGGGATGCTCACTCTTTGCGAATAGGAGCAAGCCTAATGTTGCTTCTATAAGGTCTTCTGATAGACTGTCCTGTCCTTTTCAATCTTTGATCTCTTTCAAGATGGCTCCTTTAGGCAATAAGGATGCCACTCCCCCTTCTTACACTGTTAACCACAGCCCCGATTCAGTTTCTTTCTGCATACAGAGGAATGGTACTCAATCAATGGGTGATTTCAAGGGTTGCGCCACCATTGCGAATTTGACTAGTGAGGACAGACCTTTGCATGTAGGTGAATCTGTCTACTTTGTTTGCGGTAATGTAGCATTTCCATGGTTACCCACGGATTGGTAGGGAACCTGTTATTTAGGGATTCTGTTACCTGGGGTATTCATTGCTAGCACTGTAGAAATTTCAAAGACTCGTCCACGGCGGGGTGAGAATGGCAATACTTCAGCACAAGTTCTGGGCGATGTAGCTAAATCCTTTGTGCCATTTTGGGGGCAAATACTGAAGATATCAGAAGACTAGTGAGAGTACTGGAGAGGACCATCAACCGGACCACTGACATACTCTATAATATGATTTTAGAACAGAAAGCAATAAGGTTAGTGGCACTTCAGAACCGGATGGCATTAGATGTCATCCTGGCTGAGCGTGGTGGGGTATGTAAATTAGTGGGGTCCGCTTGCTGTGTTTTCCTGCCAGATTCCTCCCTAACTATCTTTAGGGCAATACAAAATCTGCATGTTCTCAGTTCAGAAGTGCATGTTCCCGAGGGAAACTGGGATCTTAGCGCTTGGTTCTGGGACTTCTTGCGATCTTGGGGATGGAAGCTACTTTCGGTCTTGCTGATTATTTTAGCTATTCTGGTGTTTTTCTGTTGTTGTATACAGTGTCTTCATAGTGTATGTTCGATGCTAGGAGGATGTTGTGCACAAGCGATGGATACATTAGGAAACAAGGTATACGCCCCAGAGAAGATATTTGATGAATTCATGTTTAAGGAAATCTCAATATCTGACCTCATGGCAATTGATATCTCCGATAGTGGTGCAGGATGTATGGACATTGAGACGTGGAGTTACTAAAGTGACTAGAAGTAGTTTAGCGCTTGGCTTAGGCCAAAAGGAGGGTTTGTTAAACAGGATATCATATTGTGCCTCCTTTATTGTATATATTGGCATAAGCCCAGTCGCTCTGCGAAGAAAACCGCGTTGCAAAGTTCCAATCTTAGATCGATTTCGCCGCCATTTTAGGTCCAATCCGCCATTTTGATTTCTATTCTAAAGTGATTCTGTGTTCTAAAATGGTGGACAGTGTTTCCCGCTTGTAACTGAGCTGTCCTGAACTTTGTACGTGAGTTAATGTATAAACTGTCCGTTGGCCGAATGTTTGGGTTAAGTAAAGAGACCTTGTCCCATGCCTGACTTGTAGACAGAGGATTATCTGCGCCAACAAGTCCGATCCGCGGACATACATCAACTACAATTGTGTCTAAATACTGAAAATGGACACTAGCTGAACTACATTGTATAGGACATGTGTTAAGGCTTATTGTTAAATCCGAGAATACACTGCTGCCATTGTAACTTGTTCATATGCAAACTGAAGATGATCCACATGCATATAGTTGGTTAAGTCAAAAGTGAACTCGACACGAACCCTAGACCGAGTATCATTAACCTGTAGAGGGGCTGGACATTATGATTGGAAATGTAAAAAATGTGCAACTGCTAAGATGTCCAGTATCACTCACTTCTCACACCAAAAGGGCTGGTATTTGCTGTGATGTACTGAGGGCCAGATAGCTATCTGATACTTTGTTTCTTTGTAAACTGTACAGTTTTTAGAATAAAGATCTGTGAATCTTTATAAGCCCGTGTTTGGTGTATTTCCTTTTTGGGTACTTAGCCTCGATATTTCCTTTTGCTTTTACAGGGGGAAGAGAGCTTGGCCTAGGGGCGTAGCCCAGGCCAGGTCAAGAAACTCCTATGACCTCATGGAACCGGAGAATGGAGATTTGCATAAAAGCAAAGGGCATTTTGTGAGCAAATGCATGGCCATCATTTTATGTCTGAAATATGTTGCTGCTTGTGATTTAGCAAGGAACCCTTTGAGTGAGTAATTGAAGTCGGGCTCTACGCTTTTCATTGTCACAAAACTCACCCTAACAAAAATCTGTTTGTAAATTGCAAGACATATTAGGGCAGCTTCTGAGTGAAATGTGAGGCTTTGGCGCTTTTAATATTGTGCACACTTTAAGTCTCCCACGCCTAGTCTTCTGAAGTGCTGGCTGCCCGTTGCTGAAAGCTCAGCTTGGGAACAG
Organism: Ambystoma mexicanum; assembly: GCF_040938575.1. NCBI lineage: Eukaryota > Metazoa > Chordata > Amphibia > Caudata > Ambystomatidae > Ambystoma > Ambystoma mexicanum. Next base: position 181,419,357 of record NC_090940.1, read on the forward strand.
CGCAGGCAGTTTCCTGGGGTAGCCCTAGGCCTCAGGACCTCCAGCAAGACATACTTTGCCAGAGCTCTGCTCTGCTTTCTTTCGGCCAATTACCTACCCTGGGCACAGCTGTTTGGTTAATGCCTTTATCACTTGGTGCCGTTGGTACTATGCGGAGAAATTAAGAACAAGGGGTGAGCTGAAGTCCCCTGCCCTCACAGAACATACCTGGTGCTCTTCAAAAGTAGTTCAGAACAGTTATCAAAAACTACAAAAGGAGTCGATAGGTGGTCGCCTCCTGTTCTTTACCAAAATCGTATTATCACAAAAATAACAGGAAGATGATTGTTAACAAATTATTCCTATAGCTAGGTCCCTAGCGATAATCTTGTTAGCCCTGTGTTTCTGAACCTCTTATGGAGTCGGTGCCAGCCCTAGTTTTTGCTGATGTGCCGACTGCAAATGGTATGTGGAGGTCCTGGCCCTTTCCTCTCTCACTACTTTCCTAATCTTTAAAAGTGAGTGCACACTCCTTGGGGGTCGGTATATATATTTAATGTTGCCGCCTCCATTCTGTGTGTCTTATAACAAAAAACAAAATCAAAGAATATGGTTAAAGCAAGCTAGTTCTCTCTTCGCCTAATAGGGGGATAGAGGTAAGTAGCATTGATAATCTTTTCTTGTATGCGAGCCCCTTTATATATATATGTGGGGTATCAGGGTCTGGCTTATCAGGCCAGTACTACTTAAATGATAGTCAACCGGTTTCAGCAGGATCCTTTAATGGCCGCTTTCTTCAGGACGAATACTTCTAATTTGGGTATTCTCTATGTGGTCTTCAAATCTTTGCAGATCATGAGGATATTTTCAGGTATCCAGAGGGCTTGTGGGTAAAATCCCTGAAACCTAAGAGGTAAAAACAAGAAAGACAAAGTGGAACAGGCATCAGTCTTTCATGTACTTATGTAATGGACAGTCTCTCTATGGAATCCAGAAATATTCTGAATTACCTGTGTTTTGTGCACAACCGTCTGATCTTTCTCTTTTTCCACTTAAAAATACTTAAGAAGATTCAGCCGGAGATCTCTCTTGCAGGAATCTACAAATTAATAATTAAATGAATAGTGAATACTAGTGTCCAGTTCTTGTACTTAATTACATTCAGGACCTATCAGGCAACACTGACAGATTCTTCACCCGTTTGTTCTGCATCGTTTCTTTAAATAGAAGGACAGGATCAGGTTCGCTGTCATGTGCTCATGATTCCCTGGAGTTAGTTCCTGTGGATTAAACAATGAGGTCAATCCGGTGTTTCTCGAAAGCCTCCACCATTATCACCAATATTGCCCTGAAAAGGACCATTGCCATCATTTAATCACCAAAATCTGTGATTCCTTTAATCACCAAGATCTGTACATCCTCGTGTGTTACTGGCAGGGTTCGAGATGTTTAGCCTAATATTCGCACCATTTTTTAAAAATAAATAAATGGTCAGGCATTGGAATGCATCAGGCCTTTCACTGAATGAACATCCCGGGTCGCAGTATGCCCGTTATTTTCTTTTTTCTCTACCCGCCTTCGTTCATTTAGCCTTTTGTTCGCACCATTTTTAAAATTAATAAATGGTTCAGGCATTAAGATGCATCAGGCATTTGACTGAATAAAACATCCCAGGTCGCAGTGCGCCCATTGTTTTGTTTTTTCTCTACCCACCTTTGTTTGTTTAGAAAGGGAGTCTCCACATTAGCAAGATGTTGGGGGTTGTTACTAGAACGGCAACTGTGCCTTATGTTCTAAATATCCCTGATCTCTTACTGACACTCTTCCGCAAAGTATGTACAGATCGCAGGGTGCGTAACACTCGTTTGTATGTAAGAGACCGAACTTCGCATCTCGCGCTCACCTTAAATGTGTGTCCGGTCCGTCTTAGCTTACGTCCGATGGTTGCTGAAGGCGCCATCTTGGAAGGCTGCCTCTAAATACAACGTCACAGTGCTCACGTGATCGCTAGCATTGTAGTCATCACGCGATTGTCTGTATTGCTTCGTGAACTTCTTAAAATGAGCGTTTCAAATACTAAATAAGCATCCATGTTTGTGCACACGTTTCTTTTTTGTGTTACTATTTTAGTTTTGGGTTTTCATTTTAGTTGTACTCGGCACGTTCCTCGCGGAGTTGTGGGAATTGAAGTCCCATATATACAACGTTCTTTTTTATATATATATGAAATGGCGAAGATGGAACAATAAACTGTGTCAATTCTTCCAAAACAAGGCACCATGGTGAACGAAGTGTCCATGGTGCAGATTCTGCATATATACCTCGAGCCACATGGAATATTGGGCGTAAAGGCAACGCTATATGGCAATCTGTTGTTTTATATATACATTTACAGAGCACATGGTGTCCCAGGTACATTCTAGATTTTAAAATCTCTGTACTTGACTGATTCTTAAGTAGTGCGGCCCAATTTTCTTATATTGTTCTGGCGCTGTTTTACTGGACTGCCAAGGATTGCCAGCACATCTCTTCGTTGAGTCCAAGTATGTGACTACGTAGTCTAAAGATCCATTGTTGTTCTCTTCTTAGCAGGAGAGCTGAAATATTTCCCCCTCTTTTAGATATTCTGACTTTCTCCAGTATTGTCCACCTAAGGTCGTTCTCTGTGTGGTTTTTGTTGATATAATGTTCCACCAAAGGGGCAGTTCTTTTTTTGGTTCTAATATTGGACCTGTGTTCACCAATCAGTATTTTGATCGCTCTCGTTGTCATTCCGATGTATTTTTTGTTACAAGGACATTGTATCATATAGACCACATTGGTGGTGTTGCAATTCGTAAAACTCCTCTGTTCCCAGGGGTATTGCCAGCCTATGTCTACAGATGTAGTTCTTTGGGTAAATTTACAGACTACGCAATTACCACAGGGTGTGTGTCCCTCCGGTCTTGGTGCATTCCATAGTGTGGTTGTCTCACTTGGATTTGTCACATCTTTATATGTGTGTATCAAAGAATCCCTTCGATTTTTTCTCCTTCTTATTGCAAATAAGGGGGCCGGTAAGTTATTGCCTTCTATATTTAATAGATGCCAGGCTTTTCGGATTTCTTTTTTCAGGTGGTTAGTCACTGGCAAATGACTGAACACTGCTGTGATCATGTTTTCATCTCTCTTTCTCTTGCCATGTTGGTTGAGAGTTATTTCCTGTGGTATGTTCCTTTCCCTCTTTTTCGCTTGCTTTATTATTCTGTTGGGATAGTTTCTTTCCTTTAAGTTGTTTGTCAATCTTTCTGCTTGTATATCATATTCCATTCTTGAGGTGCAGTTCCTCCTGAACTGGAGAAACTGCCCAAAAGGTAGATTTTCTTTTAACGCTCTTTAGTGGAAACTCGTGTAATCCAGAAGGGAATTTCTCTCCGTGGGTTTCTGGAATACTGTGGTTTCGAATGTCTGGCCTGACCTGGTGATTTTCAGATCAAGGAAGGTAGCTTCCGTTTTGCTGGCCTCATGTGTACATTTTAGGAAAGGGTTGAGAGAATTAATCCATTCAATGAATCCATTCAAAGTGGTTCTGTCCCCATCAAACAATAATAGTATGTCATCGATGTAACAACGATAACTCAGAATGTTATTGGTGTAAGGATTGGTGGCAGGGTATATATGCTACTCCTCAAAATCTGCAACATATAGATTGGCCAAATGGGGTGCAAAGATCGCGCCCATTGCTGTTCTGGCTATTTGTTCATAATAGCAGTCTTCATTCAAGAAATAATTTTTATTTAGGGCTATTTCTGCTAGTTGCATTATTAATGAGATTGGAGTATCCAGAGTTTTTGTTTGCAATATTTTCTCGATTACGTTGAGAGTTTCTCTCTGGGGGATCTTAGAATATAAAGACTCAATATCCATGGTCTCAATGTAGACGTCTAGGTTTTCTAGTATGAGGCTATCCAGATGGACCAGGACTGCCGTGGTGTCTTTTGTGTACGACCGCATTTTGCTGACCTCTTCTTTCAAAAAGAAGTCAGCAAATTGTGACAGTGGCTCTAATATAGAGCCAATTCCCGATACTATTGGGCGTCCAGGTGTTGGGGAAGTCCCTTTATGAATTTTAGGGAGAGCATAAAAAGCAGGTCGCCTTGGATGTTGTGGACTCAAAAAGGCCGCTTCTTTGGCGCTGATATGGACTTCCGCTTCTGCTTCCTCAATTATAGGATTAATCATATTCGTTAGTCTCTGTGTGGGGTCACTTCCAAGTTTCTGATAGGTAGCCGATCTTCTAGCAGGGTGTTAACCATCTTGTCATAGTCACCTTTATTCATGATGACGATAGCTCCCCCCTTATCTGGCGGTTTTATTATTATGTCCCCATTGGGCTGTAGTTCTTTTAGGGCTGTATTTTCAAGTTTTGTCATATTATGAAAACTATTGAGTTTTTCTTCTGCTTCAATTTCCTCTAGTTTTTTTAGAATCATTTTTTCAAAAGTTTGAGACTCCACTGTTATAGCATGTGGGGGTGGATAATAGGTAGATTTATTATGTAGCCCCGTTACATCAGATGTTCCTTCATAGGTATTCTGGGAGAAATATTGTTTCAGCCGGATCTTTCTCATTAATTGAGTAATCTCAATCCTGGTCTGGAAAGGATCATGTGGAGAAGTAGGGACGAAAGAGAGGCCTTTCTGTAACACTCTTAAATGGGTTGTCGATAATGCAAAAGTTGAGAGATTAACAACCAAAGACTCTTTCTCTGGTTTTTCGGGATCTGTTCTCATTCTTGGGGGGCGTACTGTGGGTATGCATTCTGTTGGTACCACCCTCTCCCTCTTTTCCTGGGGACTATATATGAAGGGGCTCGCATACAAGAAAAGATTATCACTGCTACTTACCTCTATCCTCCTATTAGGCGAAGAGAAAATTAGCTTGCCCAAATTAGAAGTATTCGTCCTGAAGAAAGCGGCCATTAAAGGATCCTGCTGAAACTGGTTGACTATCATTTAAGTAGTACTGCCCTGATAAGCCAGACCCCGATACCCCACATATATATATGAAGGGGCTCGCATACAAGAAAAGATTATCACTGCTACTTACCTCTAACCCCCCCCCCCCTATTAGGCGAAGAGAGAACTAGCTTGCTTTAACCATGTTCTTTGATTTATGGTTTTCTTAAAATATTTGTTTTTTGTTATAAGACATACAGAATGGAGGCGGCAACCTTAATTATATATACCGACCCCCAAGGAGTGTGCACTCACTTTTAAAGATTAGGAAAGTAGTGAGAGAGGAAAGGGCCAGGACCTCCACATATCATTTGCAGTCGGCACATCAGCAAAAACTAGGGCTGGCACCGACTCCATAAGAGGTTCAGAAACACAGGGCTAACAAGATTATCGCTAGGGACCTAGCTATAGGAATAATTTGTTAACAATCATCCTCCTGTTATTTTTGTGATAATACGATTTTGGTAAAGAACAGGAGGCGACCACCTATCGACTCCTTTTGTAGTTACTTGATCTTCTGGCGGCGTCAAAACCTGTGAGTCAGTGTACCAGTGGGACACTTTAAAACAAAATATAATGAACAAGAAGAGACGTGGACAATAGAGGTGAGTACTTCTGAACAAACAGGAATAAGAGACAACACACACAGGAACAATGGCTGAGACCACTTATTTGGCCTTTGCTGAGGAGCTGATAGAGGGGATTCTAGCTAATCCCTCTATATTAGGTATAGAGCAACAAGCCGCTATAGCAACAAAAGGTGATGACTGGAATGAACTAGAGGCGTTACGAAAGAAGTTAATTAGAACAGAACGTCATGGTGCGATTATGACCGAGTACCTTCGGGCACATATAGCCCCAAATGGACTGATTATACGAATAGAACCCAGAATTTTCTTGGAAGAATTAAAATTCAGAAAAGACTGGAGCTTTATTTCAAACAAATGTACAAGGGATTGGATCATACTGATCATTAATACGGCAAAAACAGTATCTGAGAGATTAATGAACGAAATAATTACTAAACAAGATGCCATAACAACCAGAATGATTGTAGGAGAATACCTGAAAAGCATGGCAACTCTGGACGCAACAATCAAAGAGTTTAAAGATCTGAACCTCAACAAAAAAGTGATCAAACTCAAAAGGACATTGCTGCATACTCCCACGAAAAGAAATATCCGTATACCACGGATTCCTACTATGAGGAGCAAGAAAAAAGTGCCAATATGCCTAATACAGGACCCATGAGAGGTAGACAATACCAGCAAAGGAATAGACCAAGACCAGGGAACTGGAATTTCTCGAGTGGGAGTTCGGATGAAGACACAGGCAGAACTAACAACAATGTCCAGTTTGAAGACCAACAACAAAATAGAGGCGGAAAAACTGTGGGTATTCAGGCTCCAAGAGGACGCGGCAGAGCCAGAGGCTGGTGGCAAAAACAATCACCCAGAGTCACCAGGAACAGAGTGAGAGGGTGGTACCAACAGAATGCATACCCACAGTACGCCCCCCCAAGAATGAGAACAGATCCCGAAAAACCAGAGAAAGAGTCTTTGGTTGTTTGGTTGTTAATCTCTCAACTTTTGCATTATCGACAAACCATTTAAGAGTGTTACAGAAAGGCCTCTCTTTCATCCCTACTTCTCCACATGATGCTTTCCAGACCAGGATTGAGATTACTCAATTAATGAGAAAGATCCGGCTGAAACAATATTTCTCCCAGAATACCTATGAAGGAACATCTGATGTAACGGGGCTACATAATAAATCTTCCTATTATCCGCCCCCACATGCTATAACAGTGGAGTCTCAAACCTTTGAAAAAATGATTCTAAAAAAACTAGAGGAAATTGAACCAGAAGAAAAACTCAATAGTTTTTATAATATGACAAAACTTGAAAATACAGCCCTAAAAGAACTATAGACCAATGGGGACATAATCATAAAACCGCCAGATAAGGGGGGAGCTATCGTCATCATGAATAAAGGAGACTATGACAAGATGGTTAACACCCTGATAGAAGATCGGGCCACCTATCAGAAACTTGGAAGTGACCCCACAGAGACACTAAGGAATATGATTAATCCTATAATTGAGGAAGCAGAAGCGGAAGGCCATATCAGCGCCAAAGAAGCGGCCTTTTTGAGTCCACAACATCCAAGGCGACCTGCTTTTTATGCCCTCCCTAAAATTCATAAAGGGACTTCCCCAACACCTGGACACCCAATAGTATCGGGAATTGGCTCTATATTAGAGCCACTGTCACAATTTGCTGACTTCTTTTTGAAAGAAGAGGTCAGCAAAATGCGGTCGCACACAAAAGACATCACGGCAGTCCTGGTCCATCTGGATAGGCTCATACTAGAAAACCTAGATGTCTACATTGTGACCATGGATATTGAGTCTTTATATTCTAAGATCCCCCAGAGAGAAACTCTCAAAGTAATCGAGAAAACATTGCAAACAAAAACTCTGGATACTCCAATCTCATTAATAATGCAACTAGCAGAAATAGCCCTAACTAAAAATTATTTCTTGAATGAAGACTGCTATTATGAACAAATAGCCGGAACAGCAATGGGCGCGACCTTTGCCCCTCATTTGGCCAATCTATATGTTGCAGATTTTGAGGAGCAGCATATATACCCTGCCACCAATCCTTACACCAATAACATTCTGAGTTATCGTCGTTACATCGATGACATACTATTATTGTTTGATGGGGACAGAACCACTTTGAATGTATTCATTGAATGGATTAATTCTCTCAACCCTTTCCTAAAATGTACACATGAGGCCAGCAAAACGGAAGCTACCTTCCTTGATCTGAAAATCACCAGGTCAGGACAGACTTTCGAAACCACAGTATTCCAGAAACCCACAGATAGAAATTCCCTTCCGGATTACACGAGTTTCCACCAAAGATCGTTAAAAGAAAATCTACCTTTCGGGCAGTTTCTCCTGTTCAGGAGGAACTGCACCTCAAGAATGGAATATGATACACAAGCAGAAAGATTGACAAACAACTTGAAGGAAAGAAACTATCCCAACAGAATAATAAAGCAAGCGAAAAAGAGGGCAAGGAACATACCGTGGGAAATAACTCTCAACCAACATGGCAAGAGAAAGAGAGATGAAAACATGATCACAGCAGTGTTCAGTCATTCGCCAGTGACTAACCGCCTGAAGAAAGAAATCCGAAATGCCTGGCATCTATTAAATATAGAAGGCAATAACTTACCAGCCCCCTTATTTGCAATAAGAAGGAGAAAAAATCTAAGGGATTCTTTATTACACACATATAAAGATGTGACAAATCCAAGTGAGACAACCACACTATTGAATGCACCAAGACCGCAGGAACACACACCCTGTGGTAATTGCATAGTCTGTAAATTTACCCAAAGAACTACATCTGTAGACATAGGCTGGCAATACCCCTGGGAACAGAGGAGTTTTACGAATTGCAACACCACCAGTGTGGTCTATATTATACAATGTCCTTGTAACAAAAAATACATCGGAATGACAACGAGAGCGATCAAAATACAGATCGGGGAACACAGGTCCAATATTAGAACCAAAAAAAGAACTGCTCCTTTGGGGGAACATTATATCGACAAAAACCACACAGAGAACGACCGTAGGTGGACAATACTGGAGAAAGTCAGAATATCTAAAAGAGGGGGAATTATTCCAGCTCTCCTGCTAAGAAAGAACAACAATGGATCTTTAGACTACGTAGTCACATACTTGGACTCAACGAAGAGATGTGCTGGCAATCCTTGGCAGTCCAGTAAAACAGCACCAGAACAATATAAGAAAATTGGGCCGCACTACTTAAGAATCAGTCAAGTACAGAGATTCTAAAATCTAGAATGTACCTGGGACACCACGTGCTCTGTAAATGGATATATAAAACAACAGATTGCCGTATAGCGTTGCCTTTACGCCCAATATTTCATGTGGCTCGAGATATATATGCAGAATCTGCCCCATGGACACTTCGTTCACCATGGTGCCTTGTTTTGGAAGAATTGACACAGTTTACGGTACACAACAACCTAAGGTGGGAATTGTTCCATCTTCGCCATTTCATATATATATAAAAAAGAACGTTGTATATATGGGACTTCAATTCCCACAACTCCGTGAGGAACGTGCCGAGTACAACTAAAATTAAAACCAAAAACTAAAATAGTAACACAAAAAAGAAAAGTGTGCACAAACATGGATTCTTTTTTAGTATTTGAAACGCTCATTTTAAGAGGTTCACAAAGCAATACAGACAATCGCGTGATGACTACAACGCTAGCGATCAATTGAGCACTGTGACTTTGTATTTAGAGGCAGCCTTCCAAGATGGCACCTTCAGCAACCATCGGACGTAAGCGAAGACGGACCGGACACACATTTAAGGTGAGCGCGAGATGCGAAGTTCGGTCTCTTACATGCAAACGAGTGTTCCGCACCCTGCGATCTGTACATACTTTGCGGAAGAGTGTCAGTAAGAGATCAGGGATATTTAGAACATACGGCACAGTTGCCGTTCTAGTAACAACCCCCAACATCTTGCTAATGCGGGGACTCCCTTTCTAAACAAATGAAGGTGGGTAGAGAAAAAAGAAAATAACGGGCACACTGCGACCTGGGATGTTTTATTCAGTCAAATGCCTGATGCATCTTAATGCCTGAACCATTTATTTATTTTAAAAATGGTGCAAATAAAAGGCTAAATGAACGAAGGTGGGTAGAGAAAAAAGAAAATAATGGGCATACTGCGACCCGGGATGTTCATTCAGTGAAAGGCCTGAAGCATTCCAATACCTGAACCATTTTTTTTTTTTTTTTAAATGGTGCGAATATTAGGCTAAACATCTCGAACCCTGCCAGTAACACACGAGGATGCACAGATCTTGATGATTAAAGGAAGATCAGATTTTGGTGATTAAATGATGGCAATGGTGCTTTTCAGGGCAATATTGTTGATAATGGTGGAGGCTTTCGAGAAACACCGGATTGACCTCATTGTTTAATCCACAGGAACTAACTCCAGGGAATCATGAACACATGACAGCGAACCTGATCCTGTCCTTCTATTTAAAGAAACGATGCAGAACAAACGGGTGAAGAATCTGTCAGTGTTGCCTGATAGGTCCTGAATGTAATTAAGTACAAGAACTGGACACTAGTATCCACTATTCATTTAATTATTTATTTGTAGATTCCTGCAAGAGAGATCTCCGGCTGAATCTTCTTAAGTATTTTAAGTGGAAAAAGAGAAAGATCAGACAGTTCCGCACAAAACACAGGTAATTCAGAATATTTCTGGATTCCATAGAGAGACTGCCCATTACAGAAGTACATGAAAGACTGATGCCTGTTCCACTTTGTCTTTCTTGTTTTTACCTCTTAGGTTTCAGGGATTGTACCCACAAGCCCTCTGGATACCTGAAAATATCCTCATAATCTGCAAAGATTTGAAGACCACATAGAGAATACCCAAATTAGAAGTATTCGTCCTGAAGAAAGCGGCCATTAAAGGATCCAGCTGAAACTGGTTGACTATCATTTAAGTAGTACTGGCCTGATAAGCCAGACCCCGATACCCCACATATATATATGAAGGGGCTCGCATACAAGAAAAGATTATCACTGCTACTTACCTCTAACCCCCCCCCTATTAGGCAAAGAGAGAACTAGCTTGCTTTAACCATGTTCTTTGATTTATGGTTTTCTTAAAATATTTGTTTTTTATTCTAAGACACACAGAATGGAGGCGGCAACATTGAATATATATACCGACCCCCAAGGAGTGTGCACTCACTTTTAAAGATTAGGAAAGTAGTGAGAGAGGAAAGGGCCAGGACCTCCACATACCATTTGCAGTCGGCACATCAGCAAAAACTAGGGCTGGCACCGACTCCATAAGAGGTTCAGAAACACAGGGCTAACAAGATTATCGCTAGGGACCTAGCTATAGGAATAATTTGTTAACAATTATCCTCCTGTTATTTTTGTGATAATCAGATATTAAAAACTCCTGGTTCAGTTGTGGCTGCTCTTTGATTCTATGAACTAACTACACCCTTCAGCTATGTGCGATACCGCGACAAATTGCTTTTTTTATTTTATGTCTGTTTTTTAAAAACACCTACGAAAACGGCCATTTTGGCATAAATTGCCTTTTTATTTAAAAAAAAAGACACAAAGGGCTGGGTTCTGAAAACATTTGTTTCAACTAATGAAACGCGCTAGTACATCTCATCACTTGTGCCAAAAAAGGAACAGCCCAATCCATAAATGACATCTGAATGTGCGCATCTGATAGGCGCACATTCAGATGGCCTTTTTCACCTCTTTGCGCATTTGCACAAATCAGGGGATATTTCTGTGCATTTAAAAGCATATCCCGAATTCACAAACAGGAGGTGATTTTAAATAAGCAGAAACCTAACCCAACCGCAATACTGCATGTGCCTGCTTGGAATAAGCACATGGGGGGCGGGGGGGTGTTGTGCTTGACAGTTTCTTGCAATACGCACCCCTCTGCGCAACGCAATACCCTGGCAGGCTCTCGGTGCAAAAAAGGGTCCATCACGGTGGCATGCACTGAGAGCATGTACAACATTATTCAGGGGAGAGGGCTCCCGACACTAATGTATTCAAGGCGATTGGCCAGCGCATCCTTCGCGCTACAGCTCAGCTCCCTGCAAAAGCGCAGGTCACCTTTGAGAATAAGGTGACCTGCTCATTTCCAAACAAGGGGCCTATAAAAACAGCACATCCTGTGCTCTGTTTTTAGATGGCCCATTTGTTGACGAACTGGCTCAAACTGTACATTTTAAAAAAAAGATTGTCAAGATATGAGGGCGAAAGGAGAGGGGGTGATGGACTGGATGGGGATTGATGGGCACGAAAGCAGAGACAAAGAGCAGTGGGTCTAAGTGAGAATGGATGTACAAGAGAGCAGAGGGGAGCGGTGGGCCAGAGGTGGATGAGCAGGCCAGAAAGCAGAGAGGGAGCGGTTTGCCAGAAAGCGGCAGCAAACTGCAGAGTGGGAGATCGGATGGGGGAAGAGTGCGAACCAATGGGAGAAAGGATGCGAGATGCAAAAGGAGCGAGAAAGAGTGAAAGACTGGAGGAACCGGGGAGCATATGGTGTGATATTGGAACATGATTTGGGGTGTGGCAGGGACTGGGGAGCTAGGTTGTGAGCTGGCAGTGTGACAGAGCACTTTACTGTGTGCATGACTGGCAGTGTGAGTGGTTTGGAAGTGTAAATTGCGATCAGGAATTGGTGAGTGTGAGGGGTTTTGGAGAGGGGGGTGTGTGGGTGCTTGGGAGATTGGAGAACATAGAAGGAAATATTTTCACCATTACACCAGATATTGATCCATAAAGTGATTCATATTAAATAGGCACGCACATGAAACTAAAAGAAATGTGAGCTGAACAAAAACTGTTCTGTCAAACTAGGGACATGGGGGACTCTTCATGTTAAATTGATACAAAATATGCAAATAAAGACAACCGGCTCTCTTGTAGCCTCACACACTGGGCAGTGCAGTAAAAAAGAGACTGTAATACCGTTACCGCTGCTTTACCGCCCCGCCCAACTACGAGTTTGGCAGAGAAGTGGAGGATTCACCCACAGCTAATAGCTGGAGGTAAATCTGCCACCTTTCTGCCAAAAAAACAGCAATTTCAGCAGAATTACCGCCAACAGTAATTCCACCGAAATCCCCCATGGATTCCTATGGACTCCAATTAATGGGGACTAACACCATCACCACTAGTAATCGGTGATGATACCGCCTGACCAAGTCGTGGTAACAGTAATTCCATGTAGTGGTGTCGCAGCGGATTTACCGCTGAGATACCACCAAACGTGTAAGGAGGCCAACTGTCTCTTTTTTACAACCTGCCAATCTTACACGCTCCAGCCAATGAAAAGTGTGCCGCAAAAATGCTTCAACAAATACAATTTTATGCTGCAAAATGTGCTTTTATGCCACAAAAGTGCTTTTTTCTGCTGCAAAATGTTCACTTCCATGCCACAAGATGCTGGAGGACCTGAACAGGGTTGGATTGGCCCCTCAGCCTTTCCGGCCGTGGCCAGGCCGAAATCGTCTCTGGGGAGTGGGGGCCGGTTTCTGGCCATGCCTGGGCTAGTTTGCAGGAAAAGAAATGAAAAAAAATATCTTTTTTTCCACATTTCTTTTTTTCAAAAAGCCTTTCATTTTTCTTAGGTCGATAAATGAGTACCAACACAGGTTGGGTGATATTGCATGCATATTTGCTCTATAAAAAGAGCTTAAGCGTAAGTGCTATACAATAACATATTATCATTTGGCCTTGGACGTCTGCTTGGATTCAGAGTAATTTAGTGTACTTAGGAACAATGCTATTTGATGCCACTTCATCGCTATCTCGGTAGAGAAGACCGGAATAAGAAGATCAAGGCAGAGAGCACTAAACGATTATATTATTTTGAAGAAAATAAAAGGGAAGGAAAATTAAAATGACCACACGATGGCGGTATATGATAACCAATAAGTAAGATCTGCCTTGGAACACTGAAGCATTTTTCATGACAATGGCGATCAGATGGCGTTTCTTCTTTTAGAGGTAAACTGCAACGCGACGCCCTGCAATAAAGCTCCTCTAAAGGCACGAGATTGTCCCAACACGTCTATGCCCCCCTTAAAGCCGGTTCTAGAAAATACAGTGCTAAACTTTCCAAAAAATACCTGGTAAAGGTGCACGCTGAGTTTGCGCTTTCCACTCGTGATCAGCGGCGCTGGGCTGAGGGGGCATCCACCACGTTGCCAGTTTGGGTGCAGGCGCTTGTCTGTAAGTTCTATAATGTGCTGTCGGCGCGGCGGCCCTTGGATTTGCGGGGCTATGGGTGGCAAAATATTGATGGGGACCACTTCATTTGCATATGTGCTGACATCACCACCGAATCAGTTTTTGATGCTTTAGGCAGTCTTGGGAAGTTACACTAAAAGAAGCTTGCAGGCGTAAGACACGCGAGAGGGAGGCATAAAAGCCTTGCGTACGGCTCTTATGCCTTCCATTCGCATCACGCCCCCTTTCCATTGGTTTGTAGGGCAGAGAGGAGAGATGGAACGTTACGTTTCCGGTGCGCCAGGATTTTCATGCCGACGCAAATGCTGGGTATTCCTATGGCGTCCGCCGGCAGACTCCATAGGCATCCGTTGTAAACGCTGCCTGCCATGCGAACATGGCAGGCAGCGTTTATTTCCTTTCCACAGCGGAGTGCAGAAGGGCAGCGTACATGCCGCCTTTTTACCCTCCCCTTTTGCTCTCTGCAGGCTAAATCAGGAAAATAAGGCGCTGGGAATCGAATATGACCCCTTTGTGATGTCCAATAAATGAGCCATCACTATTATTATATTTGGGGCAGTATCAGGAGTGAGGCCTTTTTGGAGTAGCGGACAGTGTGAACCGAATCACTTCTAGGAACCCCTAATTTTGGCAGCTGAGGCATAGTGAGATAAAATGATGTGCCCAGGAGCACACACTTAGATTTCATACATATATCTTAGTGGAGTTGCATGCCTAAAGAAGGAATTAATGCCCGGGTTTGGATTTGAGGCCTACAGAGTAAAGTTCCTTTACTGCAGGATTGTCTTATGGTGTGATCAAAACAGACCAAATTACCGGGAAAGTCAAGTGTTCCAATGGTAACAAAATCAGTGCAGTGCCGGAACCAGGGAAAACAACCTCTCCCGTCTCCAGGCCAGCAATCTTTATTCCCACATCCCTGGACCTGGCAAATTATCAAGAGCCGCCCGCCCTCTCCTTCTTTCTCCTCCTCATCCCGATGTTTGGCATTCAACGATACGTCATTTCATAGCTCTGACCTGAAATGTACACACATCATAATAAGGTATTTAATTTTTTATTTATTGAGCATTGGTATGGTGCCTATACAGTGGAAAGTGTTTCCAGGCACCACAAGACAAAAAAGGGGGTGGAGGGTGAGGGGTGACAGAGGAGAAAAAACAACAGTAACAGTGCAACTAGGCCTTGTGAAATTCGGCTCGTGCAAGTGCAGTATCAAGAAGTGCGGGGGAGGGGCCAGGGGAAGGACAAGGATGGGGAGGGAGGGTACACCACTCAGACACATCTAAAAATCCTTAGAGAAATACGGCAGGCTTGCACAATAGCCTCGGTGTGGGATTCTGCATGGGCCAAATAAAGGAAAACGGTAGGCTTGCACAATAGCCTCTGTGTGGGATTCTGCATGGGCCAAATAAAGGAAAACGGTAGGCTTGCACAATAGCCTCTGTGTGGGATTCTGCATGGGCCAAATAAAGGAAAATGGGAGGCTTGCACAATAGCCTCTGTGTGGGATTCTGCATGGGCCAAATAAAGGAAAACGGGAGCAGGGGCGTTGCTAGGGGGGGCTAAGGGGGCTATAGCCCCTGATCTTTTGGCTGAAGCCCCGGATAGAATCTCAGGAGCTACAGCCAAAAGACTAGCTAGCCCCCAGTCCCAACAGTTCTGACATCAGCTTAGCCCCAGGTCTTTTCCAGACCTAGCAACTCCCCTGAACGGGAGGCTTGCACAATAGCCTCTGTGTGGGATTCTGCATGGGCCAAATAAAGGAAAACGGGAGGCTTGCACAATAGCCTCTGTGTGGGATTCTGCATGGGCCAAATAAAGGAAAACGGGAGGCTTGCACAATAGCCTCGGTGTGAGATTCTGCATGGGCCAAATAAAGGAAAACGGGAGGCTTGCACAATAGCCTCGGTGTGGGATTCTGCATCGGCCAAATAAAGGAAAACGGGAGGCTTCCACAATAGCCTCGGTGTAGGATTCTGCATGGGCCAAATAAAGGAAAACGGTAGGCTTGCACAATAGCCTCTGTTTGGGATTCTGCATGGGCCAAATAAAGGAAAACGGTAGGCTTGCACAATAGCCTCTGTGTGGGATTCTGCATGGGCCAAATAAAGGAAAACGGGAGCAGGGGCGTTGCTAGGGGGGGGCTAAGGGGGCTATAGCCCCTGATCTTTTGGCTGAAGCCCCGGATAGAATCTCAGGAGCTACAGCCAAAAGACTAGCTAGCCCCCAGTCCCAACAGTTCTGACATCAGCTTAGCCCCAGGTCTTTTCCAGACCTAGCAACTCCCCTGAACGGGAGGCTTGCACAATAGCCTCTGTGTGGGATTCTGCATGGGCCAAATAAAGGAAAACGGGAGGCTTGCACAATAGCCTCTGTGTGGGATTCTGCATGGGCCAAATAAAGGAAAACGGGAGGCTTGCACAATAGCCTCGGTGTGAGATTCTGCATGGGCCAAATAAAGGAAAACGGGAGGCTTGCACAATAGCCTCGGTGTGAGATTCTGCATGGGCCAAATAAAGGAAAACGGGAGGCTTGCACAATAGCCTCTGTGTGAGATTCTGCATGGGCCAAATAAAGGAAAACGGGAGGCTTGCACAATAGCCTCTGTGTGGGATTCTGCATGGGCCAAATAAAGGAAAACGGGAGGCTTGCACAATAGCCTCTGTGTGGGATTCTGCATGGGCCAAATAAAGGAAAACGGGAGGCTTGCACAATAGCCTCGGTGTGGGATTCTGCATGGGCCAAATAAAGGAAAACGGGAGGCTTGCACAATAGCCTCTGTGTGGGATTCTGCATGGGCCAAATAAAGGAAAACGGGAGGCTTGCACAATAGCCTCTGTGTGGGATTCTGCATGGGCCAAATAAAGGAAAACGGGAGGCTTGCACAATAGCCTCTGTGTGGGATTCTGCATGGGCCAAATAAAGGAAAACAGGAGGCTTGCACAATAGCCTCTGTGTGGGATTCTGCATGGGCTAACTGATAGTTGACTCAGTCTCAAAGTTCCTTTAGAATATAATGACACCTGTTTCACAATCTTCTTATAGAGTTTGTTGGTTAAAAATACAAATATCCTTTGCATTGTTTTCTCTTCCCCCTCATTATCCTCTTATTTTACTTTTCTCAGATTCCAAGTGTTCAAATCCCTCCAGGGTCACTTTAACCACACTTCTCTGTATCCCACCTTTGTGGCACTGGAACTGCCCACATTTCTGGGCGCTTTGGTTGTTGTATTGTTTCTTATTGAAATGAATAAACATAGGATGTCTGTCCGCTCAGGTATTTCAGGTTAATACTCCTTTCAATCCGTGTCACGTAGGACGTATGCCCGTCCGACTTTATCAGTTCCTTGTATCTTTGTTGACTTTCCCAGCTTTGGCATAAAGCACATGTATCCCTTTCACTCCTTTGTACATAGGGTGTGTGCCTGTTTGGTTCTCTCTGGCTCTAGTACTATTGGCAGCTTCACTAGCCATGATATATAATGTTCATATCTCTTTCACTCCTTTCTACATAGGTCATGTGCCTGTTCTCGTGCCTTTTTCGGTTTCGGCAATCTTGGAAACCAAAGTTCATGGCCCTCATTGGTGCCCACACTTTGGAGGCATCTGCTTCCCTGTTGGGACTCGTCTTGCCGGCAAAGGCACTTCCTTTGTGGAGCTAGGGGACCCAGGCTCCTTTCCTTCCTCTGGTCTTCATGTCAGGTGCTGGTCACTAGGTCCACCACTGTTCTCCAGTCATCACGCCACCACTGAAGATGGTTGACTTTCTGTCTCCATCCCTCTACTGACCAGAGCCCCCTGCTCTGTCAGAACGCCTGCCTTCAGCCTCCAGCTAGCATGTGTCACTTTTCCCATGCCACTGCTGGCTCCGTGCCTTGGCGCAACCCTGCCCCTCCAGGATGCTGTCGTGAGGGCATGAGAGTGGGGGTGGGGGCATTTCACTCTAAACGTGCAGCAGGAACCTCTGAGAGATTAGCATTCTGAGAGGCTACACTGCAGGAGCCCGACCAGGATTTGTTTGCTTGCCCTGGACAATGATCTATGCCTGACAGCCATGAAAGCAGAAACGACCAGGGAGATGAAGGGTCATTCACACCTTTAAGTGAGGTAGTACACACTTCCTACAACTATTTTCTCAATCCTAAAATCACAAATTTGGTTTCTGTAATTTAAAGTATGATTCTTTTTTGTGTGAATAAAGCATTTTTCACATCATGCTTAAAGGAATGGTGCGGTCAGAAATATTATTGTCCCTATGGTTCGGCCATGTGTTTTTAACCATAAGTCGATCGATCGTACAAACATTTCCTATGCACCTTACCGGAGTTTTCGTCTCTTGAACACAAGCGAAATCAGGCAGCAGGGCGCGGCCATCTTATGATAATCTTATCACTTGTTGCATCGCCCTGGGTGACCTGCCTTTGCGGCACTAAATCATATCCCCCGCCCCTGAGCCTGACAACTCTAGACGCGTACCGCCCATTTCACAATGCCAAAGCACGTCTCGTATCAACATTCTCTGCGCTTCAGCTAATGCCTCTTTCCTCAATAAGTATAAACAGACTGTTTCACTACACAAAACAGCAGATTTTCTATTCCATTCCTCTCACTGTATTTCTTTGAGTATTCTGTGACTCGTTTCTGTGCTTTGGTCAGCTACCTTTGTTGCTTGTAGCCTGTGTGAACAGATACCAGTACCAACGCTATAAATTATTTTCGTTTGCTTACCACACAATGGCAACAATAATGCCCTACCAGAACGAGCCTGAGTATTCCGACGAGGAGGAATTACTGGAAAGAGAAAGATGCAGAAACGATGGGGCTTCGGACGACAGTTGGGAGGACGATTCAACAGATGAAGAGCCTGGGCCTAGTCGCATGGACGGTGTTTCCACCTGGTGTACCTGCAATCGTTGCGCGCTAATGCCAACCGAGGAGGAGAACTGCTGCTGCCCAGAAAACTCTGGATGCTTGTCCTACATATCGGAAGGCGGGACACGGCCGCAATGCGTTACCGAGCTGCCAGACTTCAGGGCAGCCTGCCTCACACGGTCAGTGTTGAGGATTTTGATGGTGCTTATGCACAAACTTCACGCAACAGTTCGCCCTCGTAATCCAAGTAACGAGTAAGTATACTCTGGTTGTGATGTCAGTTAGGCCACTACTATTTCATGGTTGTCTCCTATATTCTCGTAACTTCAATATATCATTGTCATATAAATTTAGTCTTGCAATTCTCTAGTAATAGTCGTATAAAAGTCGATCAATATTGTGCATTTGTTCTGGCAAAAATGCCATTGGATACAAGAATTGTCATTGACAACTAAGGTTTAATACACTTATCTTGGTCATTTAAAAACAGTTTGTATCTTTCTCTTTCACAGGTGGTACCGGCTGGTGGCCTATCGTTCTTTTACATGGTGGCTTCATGGGAGGCTTGGGCACCGCGTTCAACGAGTAATACCCGCCTGTGTCGTTGGTGCCATTAGAGAAACTTTCCCCAGTGACAGCGGTCAGTACAGGGGATTTTCCCTCGCTTTGCTGCAACCAGACCTTTACAATGTGTAGTAGTTTTGTGCCATCAAAATAAGAAACAAAATAAAACACAACATATTTTTTATCAATGGTTGTTTCAGTTTTTAAGTGACTCAAGTGTGTCTCCATTCAGCAGTGTTCCGGTGCCTTGTCTGCAGGCCCCAGGCCCATCCATCCCCCCTCCACTATCAAAGGCAGTTCGCACCAGTGGGTGTGCGCTGCCAAGGGGTGCTGTCAGGGGCGCGAACGGCCAAGGTGCCAAAGACCATGTACACTTCAAAGCTATCTTTCGCGCAGGGGTCATTGTTCACAAGGCCTCCTCAGACCCCGTGTCTCCAGGCAGGCTCCCCTTGAAGCAGGCCGTGCCCCTGCAATCCACATAATAACACGACATATATACATCATTCATTCACAAACACACCCCTTTTTGTAATTCTTTATAAACCACTTGATATTTATCATGAGAACATCTTTGAGCACTGCAAGTCAACTCGTGAACGTGCTACCTGAGAACCCCGGTGACCGATGCTAATCTGCTTGTCGTCGTGCTATCTGTGAACTTATGCAACCGCTTCGAGTCAACTCGTCAGTGTGCTACCTGTGAACATCTCCCTGTTCTCCTGCCACTAACTACTCCGCTTGCTGAATCTGTTTGTTGGTCAAGGTAAGGGCATGTATCCTAATCATATCTCCTTCATTTGTAAATTTCTATCTATTTCGAAGTAATGTACTCAGTAGTGCTATGTTCATTGGTCTCATTGCTATTGACTTGCGTTTCATTTGTTATGTTATCGATATATCAATTTTCATCAGTGTCAATTGGCATCGAATTGCATCCTTCGAGGACCGTGTCTATAATATAAGCATGTTTCCTTTTCATGCACGATAGTACATTCAAGGGACGAGTAACATGTTCTGATTTTCATCACATCAATGAATTGTTTGTGAAAGTTATCCTATAATACAGCCGCCCACGCTGCACTGGTTTTGCTGTGGTGCCCAATTGAACAATGTATGGTCTAATTCCTTCTTTCTCACATTTTTATGCAAAATAAATTTCGAATAATGTTGACCTTTATTTTGCAGAATTTACAACAATGCCTGCATGTTCGATTTTCGGTTGCCCTTCGAAGACCCATGACAAATCTGAAGGCACTACAATGCATGTATTCCCTAAGATTGTAGATCGAATAAGAGAATGGGTCAGATATTGCGGATATCCACCGGCAGAGCTTGAAAGTAGAGTCAAAAAAGTCTTGGAGGACAAGCGGGGTGATCGATACTGCATCTGCAGCCTACACTTTACCCCAAATATGTACGACACATCCTTGCACACAAAGAAGAATCAACTGAGAACGACTCGAAAATTGCTCCCAAACGCTATTCCGACTTTATTCGTTCACATGCCGCCACAGGTGAGTCAAGCTTCCAGATTTAGCTTTAGGCCTTGCGGTAGTGTGCAGGTAACCAAATGGATTGATTGGTATTTTAGGTGTAAATGTCACTTATAATACTTTCGATATTTATAAGATTATATAGCTTTTTAAATAATGACCATTTTTCTAAACATCAGTCCTTGTTTTTAGAACCCTCATTGAAAATTGATTTATGGGCACAGATAACTATGCTATATTATGCATTTACATAAGCATAATTTTCTCGTATTCAGTCTCCTTACATGCCATTTTTTAATATTAGCATTTCTAAATCAAATAATACTTTCCCTTTACTACTCCATGACTATCCACCGAATATGAAGCAACAAGATTTAACATCCATGTCTTGCCTGTCGTCATCAACCACTTCGAGCGCGTATCAGGTAATCTTACTTAGCTATTCCATTCCAGACTTGTTTTATGCATGGAATTTGAGATAATGGAATCATATTTACGTATCGTGTAATTCTATTATGAAATGTTTCATTCGTAGTTTGCTATTGATATGTACCTTTGTCGTCTTTTCAAAGTGTGTTTTCAATTTCCAATATTTTCATCCTTATTAATGAAAGTACTGTGTTTCAGGGAGATGCTAAAGCGTCCACTACAATTACATCATCCCTTGTAGTTGATCCAGAGCCAGATGTATGCGTACTGACAGTTACATCGAATGAGATAATCTGATCATATTTACGTATCGTGTCATTTGTTTACACAATGTTTCATTCGTGGTTTGCTATTGATATGTACCTTTGTCGTCTTTCCAAAGTGTGTGTTCAGTTTTCAATATTTTAATCCATACTAATGCAAGTAGTAAGTATTTTAATCCATACTAATGCAACATGTAAGTTGCTGGAGCGTCCTCTACAATCACATCATCCTTGTAGTCGATCTGGAGCCAGACTTTGTAGTTGATCCAGAGCCAGAGGTATGCGTACTGACAGTACCCTCTAATGAAAGAAAGTCGGTCTAATTTTATGTGTAATGCAAATGACTTATTTTAAATGCATACTCTTTTCTAGGGATGTATACAAGATCGGTATATTGAACGGGAGGCATGCAGATCCAAGTCGGTGCACCAGCTTGCTGATGGTGATGTTAGAGTAAAGAAGGTTTCAATGAAAAGAAAGAAAAATGAGGTTAGTCATAAAAACTTTATATTTTTAGCAATTGTTTTGTGCTGAGGCCTTCATTATATGCTTTTTTTTAATGTAAATTGTACGATACTGTATGTGTAATTTACCAATTGTACAGTCTTGCTCTTTCCTTTTAAAGTACAGATTCATATTCCTAATTGTGACGCGCTGTGCTGTGAGACGATGTGTGTTGTTTTCCAGATTCTGCATCAAGTCGCGTAGGTGACGACTGGGCGCGTTTGGCTATGCTGCTCAGTAACGTCACGGAGAGAGGCGGGGATTATCAATGATTTGGTGATGTCAGGCTCAGGAGCGGGGGATATGATTTAGTGCCACAAAGGCAGGTCACCCAGGGCGATGCGGCAAGTGATAAGATTATCACAAGATGGCCGCACCCTGCTGCTTGATTTCGCTTGTGTTCAAAAGACGAAAACTGCAGTAAGGTGCATAGGAAATGTTTGTACGATTGATCGGCTTATGGTTAAAAACACATGGCCGAACCATAGGGACAATAATATTTCTGACCGCACCATTCCTTTAATAAAATGCTATATCAAACAATACATGACACATGATGTCGCTTGCACACAAATCTCTGCAGAGGGTGTATCAATCGACTGGGGGCCCTTACATATTACATTGAAAATATATATCCTGCTGCATTAACAATTTAAGTATAAGTGAAAAAATAAGGTTGGTAGTAACAAAAATGTTATTCTGGAGGTGGGTGAGGGGGTACAATCAAAAAGTGATAGATACAAGGATTTCAATTAAACATTACAACTATCATTGCTCTGCAGAACATTCTATGCCATAATTCTTTAGTATGTCTGTGCCATTACAGAGGGGGACAAGCCATTAGCAAATGACTCTTGGTTCTGCCACCAAAAGGTGCAGTTCAGTCTTAATTGCTAGGCACTGGTACCTTCTGCAATGGGACACAAGCCACCACAGCCATTTTTAGGCCGTGTGGTCTAGCAGTCTAATAGTTTGGGATGGGTTGCTCACATTAGTGGCAGGGCCAAGGCTGATTTGCAGACAATGTTATGGAAGGCTGCCCAGAGCAATGCTGGTGGATATGATTGATTCTGAGGCTTACATCGATCCTTTTTTAGTTTTGCCAACTACGTGTAAGCCAGAACTCTTGCAGCAGAACACATATAGCCTGTGACAGGATGTGAGGAGAAACACACATCCTATGGGCGTGCTTGGTCATTTACCCACCCAAAGACTAGCCATGGCTATGTGAATGCCTACGGCATTACTACCAAAGACCTGCCCCTCACTGCCAAAACGTACCCTTTGGGAACTCTTTGAGCAAGCTCTATTACAAAATAACATCAATCTTTGTGTTGAATAGGACCTGCCAGTTTTATATCTAAGAATTCTTTTGAGTGTTTAATTACTTAATTGCCTCTGTAAATGAACTCCTGGTGTGAGAGAAAAAGTTGATTTTATAAGCAATAGCTCTGTCAATGCCTCTATTCTTTGGACTGGAGTCCTGTGTACAACAAGCAATCGCAAAGCCAGGAGTGTTGGCTTGTGTATAGGTATTAGACAGACATTTGCTAGGCAATGACATTTATTTATTTATTTATTTATTAACATTTATACAGCGCACAGCAGCCCATCATATGCCAAGGTACTCTGACAGTTTCCCAGCTGTTCCCATCTTATGGCCAGCTGGTACCCTTATGGCAGTGCCTGGCAAATACCTATTGTGAGAAACCAGAAGGTGTCTCACCCACTAGTCCCCAGGGATCTATCTTCCCGGTGGCCAGGACATGGCCATCGATTTAGGATCCAGTTCCTGGCGGTGGACCAGTGCGGGAGGATCACCTGGTTGAGGGGACTTCGGGCAGTGGGACACCAGATGGTGAGATGCGGTATCCCCTTACCTGTAAAATCCTTACCCTATCCTACCAGGTAAGATATTTAGGACTCAAATCCCCTCCCTTTACAACGCAAACACTTTCTCACAGACAGCCCGCTATGAGAGAAAACGGACTAACACCTGAGCCGTAAATCTCAGGTGTCCCAATACAGTGGTCAGGCATGGTCAGGCAATTGCCGACCATCACACCCACCTTACTTCCATTACACTTCCTACATAGATAAAAGGCGAAGCACGAGAGCACACTTTGAGCGAGACAAAGCACATGAGGAAACAGACGTTCTAATGGGGCAGTTTAACAAGAAGAGAAAGACGCCGAAATAGAAGAGGATTGCAAGGAGGGATGTTCCCTTGACCTTTCCGACAAGGAACTATTACTTTCATGAAGTCTCGAGAATAGAAAGCATAAGACCCGGAAACCCGGCTGAGGAATCCTGCATTGTGTCTTGGAGGTACCCGGGGCCCTCTCGCGTCATTAATCAAGGTGGGGAGAATCGCCATCTGCCGTGGTACTGTCCTTGGCTCCAACAACAAAGCAGCATCAGTGAGATGAACACAGCCGGTGAGTTGGGGAGACCGATACAAGACCGCTCTGTGTTGAAGCCAAGGTTGCAATCGGCAACATTGTATGGTGTGCGCTAGAATGAAAATTGTAGGAAACACGTGTGATAACCAACGTGAGTAAAGTTGAACTGCACATGAGTGATTAAACTTTGAAACCAAGATACAATACCTTTGACAGAGTGGTCCGGCACCGCGTGTGTGCTCAATCGAAGGTCTCTGTAAGGTATCCAGCTGAGAGTTGACAAAAGTGAAAGCGGTGGCAAAGTATTGTGAATCGAAGTGGTCCTGCGACAGTTCACAATCCTGCACACAATCGAACGTCATCGATATTGATTTAGTAATGAATATTTATGACAAAGCAGATAAAGATGATCCGAGCCCGGCAGAGGGAGATCAATTGCAAGCTGTGGGTTAAAGCAAGATTTTTGTTACAGTAGAAAAATTGGTCCAAGCCTGGCAGAGGGAGACCGGTTAAAGGTTTTGTGTCAAAGCAGATGTGAGCCTGGCAGAGAGAGATCCAGGGTGAACAGTGAATCACCCAAGAAATTGGATACTTGAAAATCCTGAGAACATTGTGTTAAAGTGGATCTGAGGGGAATCCGAGGTGAATAGTAAATCACCTAAGAAAAGTGTGTTTATGTGAAATATAAAAAGGAAAGGAACTTTATTGTTTATTTTTCATTGGGCCCTCTGGAGGAAGAGACTTTGAATGGCAAAGAGACTTTGGCATAGAAGGCCATGATGTTGAAGTTTGGAACTGCACCCTCGTGCCAGAGAAGCCAGAAACTGTGCTAAGCTCGAGTGTACCTCCTTGTCCCATGCTGAAAACGTGGGGAAGGGAAGCCAACCTCTTGAATATCCTGACATATAATTTCTTGAGCACTTTTCTTTTGCATAACATTGTTTTCCCACACTGGGCGCAGAGTGATTACCGGTACCAGTAAGGAGACCGGTGCCGGTAATCCCTTTGTGCCCTATTCCGAGGTCCCTTTGCGGCCCCGTCCTTAATGCCTGCTTTAACCAGGCGTTATGGATGGGAACCGCAAAGGGACTTCAGAGCTAATAACGGTACCGTAATTTACGGTACCATTATTAGCACCCTCCCCATTCCCATTGAGCCCTATGGGGGCTCATGGGAATGGGGATTGACATATTTAATGGGGACTTACCGGTGCCGTAAAGGTCGGACTAGACCGGTAAGTCCCCATCGAACCATGGCGGACACGGTACCGGTATTGGGTCTAGTCATGGCGCTAATAGCGCCATGACTAGCACCAACCTTGTATTTAGAGGTAAGGATTGGCAATAGGTTTATTAGTATAGGCCCTTGTATTTTGACAAGACGCCACCAGGATTGCGTTATTATTTGATGGTCATACATTGCTCCCATCTTTAGATTTAGGATTAGATAGGAGTTTTTCGAACCCAATTGAAGTTCAATAAACACCCTTGAACTGTGGTCACTTGTGTCTGTCTTACTGTCTTCCTTACACTATCCATGCCTAATCGAAATCTGAAGCTGTTGGCGTTGCCAATGCATGTTGATTTCAGTTTGTTTCCATAAGTGAAAGTGCATATGCCCAGATGTGGGTGCCTTGATTGCTATGCCTAGGGAATACAGCTGCACCTCACTGGCCTGCTCCAACAAGGCCCTACATGAAAATGACAAGGCTAGGATGGCAAGTATGGACTTGTTTCTGATCTTATTCTCACGCGTACTTACCAGTGGGCTTCAGACCTCAATAGAATTGTTTGTGTGAAAGCCTAGTCTACGCTGCCAGAACCTTTCATGATTCAAACTGGTAAGTACTGAATTGATAACCTCATGCTATTTGAATAACTTAACAAAGTTTGCATGCAAAGAGAATACATCATGTGTTTTGTGGGTCTTGTTCGGAAAGTATGATGTACATCCTGGGTGCTGGTTGTTTAGGTAGTGACAGAAATGGAAATGATTTGCTGTTAAAAGCAGGCAGATTCCAAAAGAAACCATTGTGGATGGCTCCCACAATTGTTAATTGTGGGAGGGATGTACACTTTTCCAGACACATAGTGAAAAAGTGAGGATCAAAGGCAATATTTACCAGTGTTTCATGTTTTACTTTACCAGTGCTTGATGGGAACAATTACAATTGCATGGCGGGCCCCTTTTGCATAAAAACTGCAAACAGGAGTGGTGCAATTTGGGATTTAAAACTAAAATGACTCCCTTACTCTTTTTCATCAACACTTTTCTACAATGATGAAATTGTAATGTTGGTTTATCATGTGACTTTCTAAAGTAATTATATAAAATTTAGTATTATTTTAGGTAGTCAAAACCAAACTTCTAAACACATATTTGTACCAACTTTAGCTTGGAGGATACGTGGTCAAGTATCTAAATTTCAAGCTAGTCTCAAATTTTGGCTTTACCGCTTTACCGCTTGTGATACTGGGCAAATCATTTAATATCACTGTCCCTTACCTGTCACAATTAGGTGCCTCTAGAAGTCATTCAGTTCACAGTATAAGCTATTTCAAAAAAGTCTCACCCGCGGTTTAATAAATGTGCAGCGCATGTGCAAGGACCTGCCAAGAACACACACACGCCTTTCTTTGAAAATATCAGGCCACATGTATGGAACAAAATTGTGAAATTCGATAGGAAATCAAAGTAAACACATCAAACAAAAAGCCATCATGGACAGTTGCATATTTTATAACCAGTATGTAAACAGTATGTACCAGACAATGATATACAAAGGCATGACAGGGGAGCGAGTATATCTCCTCCCTGCCAAGCCCCACCAGGAGGTTCCATGTGTTAAAATCGCAGCAAAAATTGCTGTGGTTACAAAATATTGCGGCAAAAATGCAGTGGTTTTGCCGCCGCAATCCATGTAAAGATGCGGGGGACACCCCCGCAACCCTCGGACCCATTATACAATTTAAGGGGAGCAGGGGACACCCCCGCAATCCCACTCCCCTTAAATGGTATAACGGGGTTCACCTTTACTCGGTCAAACCACAGCATTTTTGCCACTATTTTTTGTATAGGTGACATGTTTGCCGCGATTTTATCACTGCATACCCACCAGGAGCAATACCAGGAAGCTGGAAACTCCTCAACCTGCACTGTCTGCCTCGTGATCCCACTTCCCCCCACCCTCAACCCTTGCTCTCTCTCCTTCATATTAGCACTCCCTTGTGCACTCAACTCAATTAAAATGTTCTTCAGAAAATGCAACAGAAAAATAAAATGTTATACTTTCAAATGTCATTTTGTAAGAAACAAGATGTCCTATTCCTTCCTACAGTATCGTGGAGGGGGGGCTGTCTTTTACAGGATGGCGGGACCACAATTACCTCTTTCGGGGCCTGCTGGGAGTAGCCACAGTGTTCAGGGTGGCATTGTTGAGCGCACACCGTCTGAGATGGAACAAAGACTTGGGACCTGGCTGCTCAGTCCTTGCAGAGGCGAAGGAAGCATCACCCTTGATTCTCCTGAGCCAGGCCAAGAAAGACATGGTGGGTGTTTTTGGGGAAGGTGGGAGCAGAGGTCAATGGGAATGGTGGTCAGAGGGAGCTGATGGAAGGTGACTGGGGGATGAAAGGTGAAGGAGAACTGGAGAAGTGGATATAATAGAAAGGGGAAAACAGATGGCAAAGGAAGGTAGGTAGATTGATGTTGCAACACTATTCTCCATGTTTCTCTTTTGCTCTGTACTGTTTTTTAATAGAGCGATGCAAAGGTATTTTTGTCCGGATCACGGATCTGGGAAATCTGGATTAATGCCAGCACTTTTTTTTAGGGTACTCATACACCCACACAAAATGGTAATTGGGCCCCCCTGATCCCAAACCTGGCCCTCTTCTCTATCCTCAAAGAGGTAGCTCCCCTCTGGGGAGAAGGGACGAATTGTCCAGATTTGACACACATGGGACAATGGGAATTGTAGTAAACAAATCTCAAAAGCCCAAACTGCAACGTTTGGCTCTCCAGATGTTTTGGGCCATTACTCCCATCGTCCCATAAAAGCATAGTCAATGGGCAGGGATAATAGGATTTGTAGTGCAAAACATCTGGCGAGTCAAAGGGTGCCGAACCCTGAAATAGGGCAATGCCTAAAGCTCAACCCCAACATGGTAATGTGGGCCACATTTATTGGCTAAAGTGGGGAACTATAATGCATTACATAACAGCGCTGCTAGTAGTTTTGACCATTTATACTGAACACATACATACTATTTAAAATTTGTAACATATTTTATCAAAATAGCCCCCTTTGGGTACTACTCAGCCTGTCTCAAATGGAATGAATTGTCATTTTTCAGCTGTGTGACACTTTTTAAATGTTACTAGACCGAATTGTATTCCCCCATTCTGACCGTGCTGCCGAGTGTGGCTTATGTTCGGCCTCCGGAGTTTAATCTGATGGCTGGGGTCTTTGACCTCTGAGATTACTGCACTGTTCAGGGGCTACCGTATACAAAGCCTTTGCATCGCCTGTCATTGGTTTCCATTTGCTAAGGGGAATCTCACAGATTTTTGGCGCTCCTGTAAATGGATTCGGACAAGAAAGTGGAGCGCCGAGTCCCACAAGGATCCTGTGCATCACCCACCTTATATAACATATTCACAAAGCCCCTATTCACTCTCCTGGACTCTGCTGATGAAATGCAGTTCTTACTCCTCCTCTCTGGAAATAACCAAGAAGATTGTGCCTCTCTCAACTCCGTATACCTGACAATCCAATCTTGGATGGCCACGCACTGACTATGCCTTAATGATGAGAAGACTGCGCTTCTCATAGTAGGCCCCACCCTCAGTAATCAAAAAGCTAAGCCCCCAATACTCCTCATTTAACATCGACAAAGTAACAATCCCGGTCTCCCCGGTAGTTAAAAAACTCTGTGTATATCGGAATGTGTCACTATCACTAATACGACAAGTGGGTGCCATCGCCTCCAGCGCTGCCTACACGACCAAACTACTCAATGCTGCTAGACCTTTCCTCTCCTCAGACAGCTGCATGACTATAGCCCATGCCACCATAGGGCCCAGACTTGACTACTGCAATGCCTTTTTTGCAGGTACCACAGACTCCAACATTCAGAAAAATGCTTTTAGAGCTGCGCTAAACATCCCTAGAGCTGACCACATCACTGCAGCAAGAAAACTTGCCACTGGCTCCTGATTCGTGAACGGATCATCTTCAAAACCCTCTCTATCATGCACAGATGCATATCTAAAGCTGCCCTCCTTACTTATCCCAAACCATCACCAAAGCAAATTCTTTGAGACCAATTAGAGCAGCCTACATCCACCGCATTACCCAACCTAAATTCAAACGGCAAAAAGCTGGAGGATCCAGCTTCCCAACATTTGCAGCCAAACAATGGAACCTACTCCCTCCCACCCTCAGGGCCGAACAGTCCTACTGGTCCTTCAGGAAATCATAAAAAACTATACCATTCACCTAGCCCTGCCTCCTACTGTGCCCCACCCCCTGAGGCAGAGTAACAAGCAATGAAGAGCAACTCACTTTTACCACCATTCTCCTGTATCTGTCAGGTCCCGCCTGCGGGTCAAGAAAGGAAGAAAGTGTTTGTCTCGTGTTGTGTACCTTTCTCATGGTGCGCCTGTGGTGAATAAACAGAGACTCCTACGTTCGACAATACAATCACAGCCAGGCAGTGGCGTCACCAGGAATAAAATTTAGGAGGGGCACAGAGGGGGCCAAAGACAAAGGTAGGGGGGCCACAGTCAAAAGTAGGGGGAGAACATGGTCACTGCTCGTCTTAGGTAGGGGGGCACAAGGGGGGGGACAGGGTTTCACAAGGGGGGGCCCTGGCCCGCCCAGTCCCCCCTCTAGCGACACCACTGCAGCCAGGTACCTAGAGATTGGCTTGGCAACGCTGGTGACCTCTATGACATCATGTGACCCACACGGGGCAGCGCAGAACATCAACACGCTTCCATGCCATATAAGCCCCTCCCCTCTACAGTGCCGGTGCTTCTGAATTTGTTTGGTGGAGTTTTGCTTCGTTCTTGGACTCTTGCTTGATTCCTTGTTCCTTATTCCTGTTCCCCACTTCCCTCTTTACCTTCCTTCTCTATTCTCTTGGAGTATCCTGTTATTGACTCCGACTGCTTTTGGAACTGTGTTTGAAGACTTTTGTATCAGCCCTGCCCGCACCCTTTGGACCTCGGCTTCGATTTCGGACTACTTTCTGATTTCCTGAGGCGTCCGTGTGCCGTCGGGGTAGGTGGAACAGTAGGCGTCCTCGTGCCGTCGGGCTAGCCTTGGACCCGGTTTCATGTTCATCAGCACTCATCACAAACTCATCCTACACCTCGACAGGAGAATGGCATGATAAGACTCTCTCTCCCTTGTGCCTGTATTCTATCTGATTCGTGGTCATTCTGTACTTATATTTCCAATCATCTTTTTCTGCAGACGAATCACTGACCTGCTTCCAATTCTACTGTTGTACCTTGTTATTCCGATCTTGTATCAGGTCAGTGTGTTACTCATACCAAGGATACTAATTAGCTTTGTCAATACTGTATATTAATAACCTGCTTTTCTTGCAGTCAAAACAACGGTGTTCCAAATCCAGTGTTCCTGGTTGGTGGTTCCCGTGTCTCCATCTGCATTCTGTCTTTCCACTAATTTGTTGTTCTGCTTGTGTTATATTGACCAAGCTAGACCGATACATTTGTAGGAAGAATTCCTCGGCGACAAGACGAGACGTATTAACCTGGTGGATTCTAGGGGAAGGTTCTGACAGTATCGATCACTGCTGCAACTCGTTCTCATGTATGTCAATGTATCACTGTTTGCTTTATTCGTATTTATATAGCGCACAGCAGCCCAGAGGCATCGTGGCACTTGTTACAGAAACATGCTTAGTTACAGAAAATATCACGTGACATTTGTTACATAGCGTGAGCATATTTGTATAAAATACTTGTACATTTGTCATGTGAATGTAGAGATAAGATAACATATATGTACATAGATTACATTCTATTTATATTACATTTATATTACACTATGCATATTGGGAACAGTGGATGTGCTAACAGCGTTGGTTCATGAGAGTGGTCTTGAGATTTTTACGGAAAGCAGAGATGGCTGATTCAGCTCTGAGGGGGGCAGGGAGTGTGTTCCATAGTTTAGGTGCAATGTATGAGAAGCCTAGCCCTCCGGCTGTAGTTCTCCGGATGCGTGAGATGTGTAACTGGTTAGTGTACTGAGTTCTGGTAGGTATCAAATGGACTGGGTTGATGCACATGACAAAATTGGTACATACAAGTTGTATAAAGAGTTTGCCTTACATTCGCATAAAAGGGCTCCTAAGCTGATGTATATGGAATGTTTCCCTGACATCAAAGTCTGAGAAATTTACATGCGTTTTCGTATGAACCAACTACATTCAAAAGAGCGCATCAGTCAATGGATTCATTTTGATTCGGATATACGTCGCTTTTGCGAGATAGCTTCTCAAAGTGAAAATATTAAACATCTGGTCATTTTCTGTAAACACTTTGACAAAGAAAAAATTGCATGTCTGGGAGACAAAAATGTTGGGAACTCAACTCTGTCGCGTGAAATGCTATGGTATAAATGTATGAATAATCCTTATATTGCTT
Source organism: Ambystoma mexicanum (assembly GCF_040938575.1). Classification (NCBI taxonomy): domain Eukaryota; kingdom Metazoa; phylum Chordata; class Amphibia; order Caudata; family Ambystomatidae; genus Ambystoma; species Ambystoma mexicanum. The sequence continues at coordinate 181,451,424 of NC_090940.1, forward strand.
TCATGTGTGCATTGGCTAGACTTTTATTCAAAATCAAAGAACAATTTATGTTGAAAATGAAGTGCCATGAAAATGGTGTAGAATGAGAATTTCTTTCTTTTAATCTTGAGTAGTAATAGCATTTTATAATTCGTTATAATCTTTTTCCTTTGACTGTACTTTCATTAATAGATTTTTTTTCAGTTGGAATAATTTGGAATCATGTTTACAAGTTTACTATGAAGAAGGAAATTATCTAAGATTTCCTGTTTTATGCTCTCTTTGTTTATGAATTGTATTTTTAAAAATATGAACTTTTTAGAACTTCATTTTAATTATGTTAGTGTGAAAAGTTTCTTTTGTAAACTATAACACACTATATTAATTAAGAAAATAAACTGAGTTCTGGTAGGGCGTGTCGAGGCGGTTCTTGACATAGCTTCTGCTAGATATGTCAGAGCTGTGCTGTTGATGCATCTGTGCGTGATAGTGAGTATAATGCAGTCTTTGACAGTCTTTGACCTGGAGCCACCGCACTGCTTTTCTGGCTTGAGATATATGGTCTCTTCTGGGGATGCTCATAGCGGCTCGTAGTGCATTGTTTTGTGTGGTTTGTAATCTGTGTATGTTTTTGGAGGAGGTGCCAGCCAAAAGAGCATTGCAATAATCGAGTTTGGCGCCTATTGTTGCTCGGGCTATTGCAAGGCATTTGGGTGCGGATAGGTAGGGTATAATGGCATTTATAAGTCTGGTGCTATAAGCTGACGCGGAAGCTATGGCGCTAACTTGTTTGTTCATAGATAGGTTCGCATTGATGTGGACAGCTAGAGTCTTGACAGAGGAGGATACAGTGATGGTGGAATTATCTGTGTTAAAGTTGGCGTATTGGGGACTTAGCTTTGTTATTATGGTTTTCTGCCCGAGGATCAGGATTTCAGTATTATCTCCGTTAAGACATAGGCTGTTGACAGCCATCCATGCTTGGATTGTAGCATAGATATCGTGTAAGGCAGTGGCGTCTTGGTGATAGGAGCCAGATAGTGGTAGGAGTACTTGGGTATCGTCAGCATAATTGGTATATGCTATACCCATTGAGTCAAGTAGGTCAAAGAGGGATTTAGTGAAGAGGTTATAGAGGGTGGGGGCTGAACATGAGCCTTGGGGTACTCTGCAGTTTATGATTGTAGGGTCGGCGTTTGCTAGATTGGAGAAAACCCTTCATGGCTCTGCCTTCCAAGAAGGACGTAATCCAAGATGCTGCTTGTTTAGAGAAATAGGCTACCTGAGTGAGATGGGTTGTTAGGGTTTTATGATCAACCAGATCAAATGCTGCCGATAGATTGAGAAGGAGGAGCAGGGCAGGTTTACCTTTGTCCATAATCTGGGAGATTTGATTTTCTAGGTCTAGTAGGGCGGATTCTGTTCCATGCCCTACACGGAAACCAGATTGTCTTTTACCCAGTATGGAATTGGATTCTATGTATAGTTGGATCTGGTTGTGAGCTGCCTTATCCAAGATTTCAGAAGGAACGGCACTGTCGTTAAAGGCCTGTAGTTGTTGGGCTGAGCTGGGTCTAATGTGGTCTTTTTTAGAAGGGGGCGTACCCATGCTTCTTTGAGACTGTTAGGTACAGAGCCTATTCTGAATGAAGTATTAATGAAGGCAGTAACCAGAGGGGCGAGGTCGTTAGCACATTCCTTAATAATTCTGGGGGGGCATATGTCTCCTTTGCAGAGTGATGGTTTGAGGTGTTTGATGAAATCAAGGACCTCGGATTCGGTAGTGTCTCTAAAGACGAATTGGGCGTGATGGGGATCGCTACGCTTAGCTCGTGTGAGAGGGTTAGTCTTTTGGTTAGGGAGGGCTTTGCAGTGGTTGTGAATTTTTTTTTTTTGTATATATTCTGGTTCTGCTATGTGTACCTGGTTTTTAACAAGCAGCACCTTTAATGCCCAAGGACTTGGCGTGCTATACAAATGTTAAAATAAATTAAAAAAAGAATAATGAACAGTCAGATCGGCTAAACAGTCTCACATTCAGAGAAAGCTCTGTGTTTACAAACTTGTGTTGGTCGGGTTGTATACAGATGGGCCTGCCATTGAGTGTATACTTGAATTTAAAAACATCCATACATAAGACACCCCATGTACATTTGCTGCTGGGCATCAGTAATAGGCATGCCAGCAGCATCTTAGCAGCAATGGGGCTACATTTTTAAAAGCCGTTCCAGTTAATGTTTTTAGTAAGTAGTGTAAATCTTGGAAAAACTGCTGCAAATGTGCTAGCAGTCTACAAATTGAAAGGTATATTTCTAACTATCGAAGGTTGGCCTCCAAATGATTTCTTGCCAGAATGTCTACAACCAAAGATTGTGGAATACAAATTGCAATCCAATTGAAAATAAACAAACATGTTTCAATTTAGAACTGTACACCCCCAAGGCCTGATGTCACTTTGGTTAAATATTGTTTTTTAAACTAGAGAAACCGCCCGGGCACACTGGGAAAAGTGAAGGTGTCCATTAACACAGTAGGACTACTCTAAATCCCAAAGCAACAGCTCCCTCTAGCGGTGACAACTGGCGAAGCTATGCAAATTGGACCACTGTAGCGGCGCATTCTGTGCGTTCGCGCAGTCTCTACTGCGTATGACTGCATCAGACAAACATGCATCTGGCTTTTTATTATTAGAAAGATAAGGCTACATTCAGCTTAATATAATGGCCTCTGTGAGACTAAGTAGTCCATCCGCTCCTTTTCAGACCCATGAATCTATTAGGGTTAACGGAACGCCAGTTTCTGCCGTAATAGATTCAGGAAGTAAACAGGCAGGGGTAAGAGCCGACCTAGTTTATACTGACCAAACTCCAACCGTGTAGACCTGTTAGAATTAGGTGTGTCTATGGGGATCAAGAAGTCTACCCCAGACCCCCAGTCGCTATCCACATAAGAGGAAGAAGAGAAACTATGAATTCAGCTGTACCTGAAGAAACTATAATAGACACAGACTTTCCAGGCTTTGGAAATCTAATTTTGGATATTAATAACACCAGTGCCTATTCACCCATAGATACCTGAGAGGAAGGGGGCTTCCGCAGTAACAACCTAGTTTGGCTATGGCAGGAAAACTCAGATGGGGGAAGCCACCACCATAAGGGTAAGGGTATGTGAAAAATCTTTGGATGTTGTCACTTCTCCCTGAGGGGGAGCCCCTTTCCTTGAGATCAGGAAGATGAGACCACTACTAGATAGTACCCCAGGGGGTGGTACTCAGCGGGAGGATACTCCCCCTCTAGGGACAAGGACGAACATCTAAGGAAGACACAGTTTAATACCCCTCACCCAACACCCTATACACCTCCCCACTTTGCAAACCCCAGTCATATACCTAACCAACCCATGTACCTATGTAGGTCCATAGACTTGGCTTCCACTAAGATGAGGAAGAACATGGACTACCCAGGGGAGAGTAATGATAGAAGTACTGGGACGAGGAGAAGGCGTAGAGCACAGGTGCACAACTTACGGCCCGCAGGCCAGTTGCAGCCCGCCATGCCATTTTGTCCAGTCCGCGAGGAACAAAGACTTTCCTAATGGAGGGCGGCCCGCAAGCAGCATCGGCTGCCCTCCATTAGGAAAGTCTTTGTTGTCTTCCGGGTCGGACAAAACACTGGCCTCATTGGTTCAGTGCACACCCACCAAGTCACTTATACGAGCCACGTAGTGCGTGTGTGCTGCACCAATGGAGTGCCAGCAATACGGCTGGCGTGGCCAGTAAGGATTGATGCCGGAAGGCATTTCAGCCTTGCCACACCTACGCCAGCCATAGTGCCAGAAGCCTCGCCAGCGTTCCAGCACGTCTGGTAAGTACATGGGGTGGGATGGGGTGGGGTGGGGAGGGGGGCTGTATGTTTGTCTGTGTGTCTCAGGTCTGTCCTGACTGTGTTTTTTGTTTTTGTATGTATGTTGAGATGCGGGGGGCTGGGGTGTGTGTCTGGTCTGTATGGGTGTTTGTATTTGTATGTTTGTGCAGTGGATGTTAAGATGGGGGGGTGGGGTGTGTGTCGGGTCTGTATGTGTGTTTGTATTTGTATGTCTATGCAGTGAATGTTGCGATTGGGGGGGGTGTCGGGTCTGTATGGGTGTTTGTATTTGTATGTCTGTGCAGTGTATGTTGAGATGGAGGGCTGGGGGGTGTCGGGTCTGTATGGGTGTTTGTATTTGTTTGTCTGTGCAGTGAATGTTGCGATGGGGGGGTGGGGGGTGTCGAGTCTGTATGGCTGTTTGTATTTGTTTGTCTGTGCAGTGAATGTTGCGATGGGGGATTGGGGTGTCGAGTCTGTATGGGTGTTTGTATTTGTTTGTCTGTGTAGTGAATGTTGCGATGGGGGCGGGGGGTGTCGAGTCTGTATGGGTGTTTGTATTTGTTTGTCTGTGCAGTGAATGTTGCGATGGGGGTGGGGGGTGTCGAGTCTGTATGGGTGTTTGTATTTGTATGTCTGTGCAGTGAATGTTGCAATGGGAGGTGGGGGGTGTGTCGGGTCTGTATGGGTGTTTGTATTTGTATGTCTGTGCAGTGTATGTTAAGATGCGGAGGTGGGGTGTGTGTCGGGTCTGTATGGGTGTTTGTATGTCTGTGCAGTTTATGTTGAGATGGGGGTGTCGAGTCTGAATGGGTGTTTGTATTTGTATGTCTTTGCAGTGTATGTTGAGATGTGGGTTGGGGGGTGTCGGTCTATCAGTGTGTTGTTTTTGTGTGTATGTGCAGTGTATGTTGAGATGTGGGGGTGGGGGGGTTCAGGTCTGTATGGATGCATAGTGTATTGGTGTATGCTTGTGAGTTTGTGTGCTGGGGTGAAGGGTTCGGGTCTGTATGGGTGCATAGTGTATTGGTGTATGCTTGTGAGTTTGTGTGCTGAGTTAGGTGGTGGGGGTTTGGGTTTGTATGGGTGCATGGTGTATGCTTTTGAGTTTGTGTCCTGAGTTGGGGGGGGGGTTCGGGTCTGTATGGGTGCATAGTGTATTGGTGTATGCTTGTGAGTTTGTGTGCTGAGGTGGGGGTTGGGTGAGGGGTTCGTGACTGTATGGTTGCTTGGGGTGAGGGCCATGGGGCATAGTGTTTGGTTGAGGGGTGGAGACCATGGGGCATGGTGTCATGAATCGCCGTTTCCGCCCCTTTTGGACTTCATGGTCCATTGTGCACCGCAACGTTGTATCTGCTATCCTACCAGCATGGCCGACACCACAGAAACACTGCAGTCTAGTGTTTACGCAAGACTTGTTGCTTCCTAGAAGACAGACACGCCCCAGCGGCTCTGTGCAGCTCAACGCTACCCTTCCTAGTACTCAGCAAGTGTGTTCCTAACTACCTCCCTTTTTTCCATGCTACTTCTCCGATATTCATCGGCTCCAAATTCCTTCCTGGTGTGCTATTGTGTTGCCCTTGCGCTCCCGTCTGAGGGCCGCTCGTACCTCTCCCTTCCCGGGCCCTTGTCCAATCCTCCCGTGCTCACTCTCAGTCCCCTGCTCTCTGCGAGCATTGCGACTCCTTCCTAGTTCCTAGATCCATCCCGGACATTGACCGCTGCTTCTCTTACCTTCCTGGAATTCTGAACGCCTACCATGTCTCCGGGACTGGTGTTCGGTCTTCACACTGGAGGCGGAGGATACCCGCCCTTACCTGTACAAGTCCCGAACGTCCAGGAACAAAGAAAGACCTCAAAAAAAGAAGACAACAAAGGACAAACAGGTGAGACAAGGGGTGGAGTGTGACACATAGTGTTTGCTTGAGGTGTGGGTGTCATGGGGCATGGTGTTTGGTTGGGGAGTGGGGGCCATGGGGCATAGTGTTTGGTTGGGGAGTGGAGGCCATGGGGCATAGTGTTTGGTTGAGGGGTGGGAGCCATGGGGCATAGTGTTTGGTTGAGGGGTGGGGGCCATGGGGCATAGTGTTTGGTTGGGGGCCATGGGGCATAGTGTTTGGTTGGGGGGTGAGGGCCATGGGGCATAGTGTCGCAATCCAAGAGAGAACCCAATAATAAAGCTAAAACAGGCACAGTTAGGAGATGTACATCCTTTGCTTTCTGTGGAAACCTGACTCAACGAAGGCCATACTCCTCTTTGGCAACCCAAACAGCAAAGTATAGCAGTCCAAAATAACGGAATGTCCAATATAAAATATATATTATTTAATTAAACAGACAATATGCAATAACTAAATAGAAATAAATTATAACAATGGAAAATGTGTAGTACAAAATGTAAGTTTGAAATACAAATAAAAATCGTTACACCTCAAAAACGTATTCTTTTTCGATGTGTTTAATAAAAATTGGGGGTTGAAAAATCCTCCTGCCATACCACGCCGCGCCTGCCGCCCCACCCACATTAACTTTTTCGGCCCACTATAGCCATCATGTAAGGTACTTTCGGCCCTCTGTCAAAATCAGTTGTGCACCGCTGGTGTAGAGGAATAAAGATTGAAGGGCCAAAGACATTGAAAAGGGACTTAAAAAGAATGCCAACCTTTGGCAACCAGCCAGTATAAACATAGACAAGGGACTACATTAAGAGAGGCAGAAAACCAGCAGGAAAGGCAGTCCAGCCCAGGAGGTTCAAGGAAAGGATGCCAAGGACGTTGCGAGCAACCCACTCCTCAAGTCTGGAGGCTGGAAGGGGGAGGGAATCTTTGGTCTGGTGGCATGGAACAACTACAGAGCAGAGCTGGGTACTGGAAGGCGGAGGCGGATCCCAAAGCGGGTGGAACGAATGGTCAGAGAAGAACGCTGTGACTGCCAGCCACATCCTGCAGCAGATACACGCTTGAGCGCACCGAACGGAAAAAGACAGCGCAAATCAAGGCCTGCAGACCCATAAAGAACCGGCAAAGAGCTCCTGAGAAAGAGGTAACAGGAGAATGAGAAAATCCGGGTGGAATCCGGGTGTGAAAACAATAGTGAAAGAAGCAAGAGAGTGCCTCAGGAGTCATCTTCCTCTGCAAAGTGGTTGGTCGCATACCACTACTGGAGAGAACCATAATAGAGAGTGCCTCAGGAGTCATCTTCCTGGCCACAGTGGTTGGTTGCATACCACTACTGAAGATGACCATAATAGAGAGTGCCTCATGAGTCATCTATTTCGGTACAGTGGTTGGTTGAATACCACTACTGAAGATAACCATTATAGGGAGTGCCTCAGGAGTCATTCTCCTTGGCACAGTGGTTGCTCGTTAACAGCGGACGGGAGGAGAACGTGCAAGTCCGTTTTCTCGTGGCAGGAGAATGGAGCAGATCTGCCAGACACAGGTCACAATAAAGTACAGGTCTGGGACCTGCACCCACAAGAAAAGGAGATTGCAAACCATTCCCTGCAACGTAGTACTTGGCAAAGAAGAGAAACCTGGGTATGGGACCCTCATCGCAATCGGTTCTTTGCTTTATGCTTTGTGTTATGAACTGTGCTGAGAAAGGCTGGGGTAAGGGAGTCATTCCCTCTGGTGTTGTGAACTGGGAAAACAAAGCTAAAGAAGGTCAGGAGCAGGGGTCATTCTGCTTGCAATTGCTAGTATCAAACCAGTGATCCAGGGGAAGGGAGTCATTGCCCCTGGGATACAAAGTAATGAACCTTCTGACCAGAGTGTTAGAGGACTTGCAACCCTTTTGTTTGTTTGTGAAGTAATAAAACTAGAACAAGGGAATCATTCCCTGCTGGTGGAGAACTTTCAACCAGAACTGTGCCACCTAGACCAGGAGCAGGAAGTCATTCTCCTGGACCAAGAACTTTGGTACAACAGTTTAGTTTAGTTATAAGTGGAAGGGACAGAGATGGAGACCTTTTGACACAGGACAGTGGACTCTTTAAGTTACTAAGACATCCTTACAGACTCATTAGCCCTTTAGTTGAGGCCGCAAAACCCCTCAGATATAGGGGAGGTAGTTATTCTCTTTATTTTGACCTTGAATAAACATCTGTACACATCACTGTGCAACCTGTGTGTCAGTCTGCTCCTCCTGCACCCTCTCAAAGGTCTCTGAAAGATTTGAAAAACACAGGCCTGCACATTTCTCTTTCTGTGGAATGCAAGAGGCAGCACAGAGCAGGCACATGCCTCGCACTAACATGCATAAGCATAGTGCCCATTAGGATAAAGGCAGACTTTTGTAAGGCGCTCAGGACCATGGCGTAGTAGATGGCAATTTCCCCCTCAAATCTGCTCCTGTTATTTCTGACAGCTGCGAGACTTTGAGTTCTGAGCTTATAGGGCCTCAATGTAGGAGTAGATAGCTTGAAATATTTGTGTCTGCTGCCTGGATTTACCAAGGGTGGGAGAGTAAATTGTATATTGAGGCAATATGCCCCGAGGTGGTGGGCCGACCCTCTCGGTAACGACCCTCCGCCCAAGTTAAGGGCCCGAGGGAAGTGCAGGCCGAGGGGCAGACAGCCGTGGGGGAGTTCGGAATGCGGGCTTATAACAAAAAATTCAGCCCGCGTTTCGAGGTCCCTGATTGGCTTGCGCCCCCAACCAGGGTGCTAAAATGTTATCCATGCACAAAAGAAGTTACTCTGAACAACACATAGGCACCATGAAACCACACAGATGACGAGGGATGTCTCCATGGTATTTATTACATTTTCTAAATGTATGTTTAGAAAATCCCACTGGGCATTATGCAAAGCCCTGAAAACCTGGCTCTTCACATAAACTCTTCTGAGCACATACCACTGGGGTCAACTGTCTATCATTGATGTCTTTTGTTTTGTTTAAGCTCTGTACAAATGTAAAATAAATAAATAAATGTAACGCGAACCTGATCACAGAGGATTGACAGCCTGCTTTATAACGATAAGAGTAATAACACACAACACAAATACAGTGCATACAAAAACACACACATCCTAAAACATAAATTATTAGGACGCAAAACTTATAAAAGCCTAAACTTATTTCGTCCCTGCAGGAAAATCTATTCATGTTGCAAAAAGATGTGTCTTCTTCGTCATTTTTTTCGAAACACAATTAAGGAATGGGTTGAACATAACGAAGAAGAAGGACTGTTCTAGAAGCAACAGCCAAGCAGCAAAAAAGCTTTTTTTTTTTTTTGCCTGGCCTTTCTATACTTTCCTAATTTTCAGGACACATTTTTCCTGATTTCAGGAATTTGTATCTCTTCCTATCACATGTGAATCAAGATGAGCAGGCCTACCTAAACGAACAGCATTAAACGTCAAACAACAGAGTTTTAAGAGAATTGGTTTTGGATAGTGTCACATTTTCTGGCTTGGACGATTAGTTTTTCAGCCAAGTGAAATGCCCCTTTGAGAGGGCTTAAGATGGTACACTGCCAATAAGGCACTTCCACCGTTCACCAGAGTTAGCACCAACGGTTGTAACCATAGAATGAAAGCAGTCAGGAGGCACAAAAGGCTTGATCTTACGAAGAAGAGATATTCAATAATTCACTAGTTGCATTTTGTGGAGACAAGGGGCCTCATCACGACCCTGGCAGTAACTGGCTGTAACGGATTTACCAACGCAATTGCAGCTCTGCCGAATCATGAGTCGGTGCAAATTCCGCTGACTGTAATACAGCCGGCAGAATTACAGCCGGTGCAGTTACAGCCAGCGGAATTGTGCCGGCGGAATTAGCGCTGATACAGCAAAGCCATATTACTGTCACATCACAAGTCCTGAGATGGCGGAATTAGCGCCAAATGCGGCGCTAATACCACCGGAAACACAGCGCAGTTACTTCCAGCCTCCAGATGTAGGTAAATGCATACAGGTGGCACAAATGAAGGCACAGGTGAACCCAATCCACTCAAGAGGGCTACATAAGGCGCACGCCTTCCCCAAACACAGTTCCCAACACCATGCTGCCACTAGCCATTGTAAGATTGGACATGCAGCTGCTCATGCTGCGTCTGGAACTGCATAGGTAGGAAAACCAGCCGAGGGCATAGGATGCAGAGAGGAGGAGGAGGAGACACCAATTAAGGCGAGCGGCCATACCCAGGGTCAGGTCTTCTCCCTGAACCCTCAAAGACAGTCAGCTGGCAACCCTGTACCACCTCAACAGGGAGAACTTAAGTGAGCTGCTCACCACAACCCAGGGTGACATAGAAAGCAGGATAAACATCAGAACTGCTGTGCCCTCGCTGCTAAAGCTAGCGTCCGTCCTGCAATTTCTAGGAACTGGCACCTTCCAGCACTCCGTGGCCATGCTACACGGCATGGCACAGCCAACATTTAGTGCTGTGCTAGTCCAGGTGTTGGAAGCCCTTCTGCACCGTGTTTCACAGTACATCTCACTGCCCACCACCCCAGCACAGGTGCACACATGAAGGCACACATGCAAAATGTCATCACAGCCCTGGACTGCACCCATGTGGCGTTGGTGGCCCCCCAGACACACAAAGCAGTGTACCGCAACAGGAAGCACTACCACTCACTGAACATTTAGGTGACCTGCGATCCCGACCTGTACATTACACACTGTTGTCCCGCTACCCTGGTTCCACCCACAATGTCATGGTCCTACGCAAAGGTACACTGCCTGGATACATGGGGAGGCACAGAAGACAACAGACGTGGATAGTGGGTGAGTAAAAGTGACATCACACAATGCGTGAAGGTGTTGCAATGCAGCCAATCATATTTGGGGGTTGGGGGATTGCATGGGCACAACAGCAGAATGCATGTCCTGACAAGGCAATGTACATGCGGACATGCCCTCTTCCCGCACTTATTACATCATACACCCCACAGAAGAGTACATGCCGGACGTACCTGTATAAATACGCAGATGCACATCAACAGCAAAGACTACCAACACACACACATGAATACATGTACCACAAAGCAACATGACAGATCCATAATCAATGTTTCATAACGTGCCACATGACAACCTACACCAGTGACCATGCCACTTCCACAGTCACGTACCTAGGTATACACCGCCATCAATGAAGATCCACTGCCACCAGAAACCAACGGAGGCCCAAGTAGCCATCCATCAGGGCACATGCACAAGAACAACACACAGGCACAAAACAGCCACCACGTGATCTTGCCACGACAACTATACACCCTGGAAATTAAATCTGGTGTCAGAGAACAGGGTGCAAGTGGGAACATTACAATGCATAAACCACTAGTTACAACATGCACATGAAGTCAAATCAAAACATGCCTTGCATTGAAGGCCCATATGCATGCACATGATGCCCGTCGCCATGATGCAGTGAATGGCAACACCCACACAATACACTGTGACTGACGCCTCTGACCTTTCTGCTTGCAGGAGACTCCGGATACCCCAGCTGCCATGGCTCATGACACCTGTGCGGGATCCACAGACACCACAGGAGTTGGCCTACAATTACGCACATAGCAGGACCAGGGTCTGAATTGTGTGGACCTTTGGCCTCCTGAAAGCCTGTTTCCGCTGCATGGACCGTACCGAAGGGGCACTCATGTATAGCCCTGGGAAGGTTGGGAAAATGGTGCTGGTGTGTGCCATGCTCCACAATGTCTGCCTCCAGAGGAATGCCCTTCTTCCTGATGCGGACATGCCGTCCCCTGAGGATGAAGAGAAATTTCATGTGGCAGGTGTGTCTGTGCGCATTTGTCAATATGACGTCAGAGCAGGACAAGTGATCCACCATGAACTGATGGACAATTTCTTCTGATGAACAAACTATTCACATGACATGCACGACTGCATATACTCACACAATCCAAAGATACATGAACACAATGAGGAAAGTACTGGCATTGAATCAGATGAACAAACGTTTAATGTGGTAGTGCACACACTGTCCCCCCTGCCCCACCTCACAACACCACCCCAACACACTATCCTCCATCCCATCCCACAACACCACCCCAACACACTATCCCCCTCCCACACCCCATAACACCATCCCAGCACACTATCTTGAACACCACCCCAACACACCCACTGTGCCTAACAACAAGGACAGAGTCACTTACATGGCCTCTTCCCCTTCTGGGCTTCCCCCATTTCCCCTTCTGGGCTTCCCCCAGCGGCTGTGTGACCAGAATGTGCCCTGAACGGCACCTTGGGGTGCTCAGCAAGGAACCCTAATTTGGTGTTGCTGAACTTGATGGAACTGACCCTGGCCTCCGGATGTATTGCATAGTTAGTTCCATGCTTTGTTGAATGGCCTCGGCAAAGGCAGAGATGCCTTCCGTCAGCTCCCTTATGCACTGCCTGTAGACTGTTAGGGCAGCAGTTTGAACAGCTGTCTATGCCCGGCTTTGCGCCATGCTCTGCACAATCTGGCCTGTGGCACCCTAGAGGCAGTCCCGGATTGTGTGGAGTTACAGGGAGTGAGTATTCACGATTGCCACCATTTCAACCTGGTGCCTTTCCATAGCTTCCAGTCGTAGCATGATGTTGTGGTTCTATGTGGGCTGGGGAATGGGTTGTGGGCTATGGAGTGAGCTTGGGCTGAAACAGGGCGACCCATAGGAGGGATTGTCCGAGTCTCCCTCTGCTGACTGGGCCTGCTGGCCAGGTTGCATGCTGCCATGGCCAGGTGATGTTTGGGAGCCCTGTGGCTGTCAGGTAGGTTGTGTGTCACCCATCACAGGCACTGTGGCTGGCTGTTGCGGTGCATTTGCTGTTGCAATTCCCAAGACATGTGGGGTGGATGCAGGACCTGCGCTGGCACCAGTAGGTCTGGTTTTGGTGGGACCTGGTGAGACAGGTTTTCCCTTGCACCTGCCTGTCCCGTCAGATGTCCCTTTAGGGGTTGTGGTAGATGTTGATGCCCTGGAGGCCCCGGTCATCAATGGGCCTTCATCCTCATTATCCTCTGCCTCACCCTGAGCTGGCTGTGAGCCTGTGGGGGGACAAATTACATGCTGTCAGGCATTGTGCATTCCCGTGGGTTGGCTTGCAAGTCACACATGCTATTCATCGGATTGACATCCCACCCATGTGGCCAGAAGGGTATGGTTGTACATGGGCCATTGCATGTGACCACAGGGTGGGTATGTTCGTAGCTGAGTGTGTCTGACCTATGGCCAGGTGCTCTTTGGCCCTTGTGCTGTCAAGGCGTGCTGTCCATTCAGATGCAGCTGGCAGGGTCGACCATGCCTGCAAGTGGCTCTGCATGGACATGCATTTTGTGGCATACTCTTATGGACATGTTTTGGCATCCAGGCCCGGCCTTAACTTTGGCAGCACTTGGGGTGATTGTATGTGATCTTGCCCCCCCACCCACTCCCCTGGCACAACACATCTGGGGTAGCTGATTTTTGTTGCATCGTCCAGGCCACTGCCAAGGCTCTATGGGATGCTGGTGGAGAGCCAGCAGTGGGGCTCAATTTGGTTTGGTGATTGACTCACTGCTCCCATGCAGGCGCAGGGAGTCCTACACTGCCATGCGGCTCAACTGCCATACAAGCATGAGTCAGACTTACATGGCCCGGCACATGCTTGTTTAACAGCTGCGCTGTTTTGTGCTTATTTGCACCCCACAATCCTGCTGGCACGGTCAGCACCATCAGGGGAGTGGGCTGCATTAAACTTTGATAGGGCGCATGCCACACCTTCGTACTCCACACCAGCTAAGGGGTGCACTTCGAGGTCTCACCCCAGGCTGGCGTGCCGCTAATGTGGCACCCCAGCCTGTCACCCTGACCACCCAGGCATGGTGCTGGCCTTTGTCCCTGTCCCTGGTGCCAGTTGGTGTTAGGTTGGCCTTTTGCACTGCACATGGAGGGGATGACTCACCTCTTGCCTCTTGGCTGGTGGCATCCGACTCCCCTCCGCCAACTCCCTCAATCCCCTCCATGTCGAGGATGGTGCTCACCTTCTCCTCCCATGGGGTGAGGGCAAGGGGTTCCAGGCTGCACCTCCTGTGGCCATAGCCTCCTGCCTGTGTTGGGAGAGGAGGCCTTCACTCTGACCCAGAGGTCATTCTACCATTTACATTAGTCCTCCAAATCCTGGGGTAACATGCCGACGGCTGTCACCTTCTAGTTAATTGATAGCCAGATTCCAGTCTTCCGCTGCCCATATGTTTTCATCTGGTGGGACCCATACAATTCCTTGCAATGGCCTACCACTGATCAGTGAGGACTTGGAACTCGCCATCACTTAATTTTGGATTCCAAAGCCGGTGTTTGGGTGACTTCCATCTGGTCCTCTCTTGAGACATGTTTCCTGTCACTTGTGGGCCTGGATGGCTACAGGAAGTGGGGTATTCTGGGTGGATTGTGTTTTTCAAGATGGCCACAGCAAGCTTCCTGTTTGGTGCGATAATACATTTATATTGGAATCCAGTTCCAATGACCACTAACGCATTTCTGAAGGATTTGGAAGATATATGGACAGAGATTATTAAACTCCCCATCTACCTTCACGTTATACTGGCGGGAGATATAAATTTGCACTGCTTGGACTCTCTTTCTAAAAGTATTGATAGCAGACTGACCTCTTGGAACTCTTTCATTGACTCAAAAAATTTGATTATGTTAAATGGCTCTTGTCCAGGTGATATATCACCGCAGAACACTTGGAAAAGAGGCCGCCTTGGTGCCATTATTGATTTCATTTATGTGAATCAGGAACTATTCTTGGATGTTAAACTGTTCTGTGTGATCCCTTCCAAGGATAGTGACCATAACATTTTGAATTTGAAATGGCAAATCATGGCCGAATCGGAAAAAATTGAGACATACAATACTTTTCAGCCCTTGTCTATAAACAATGGAATGAATAGATTACATCGGACTGAAGAGAATCTAGTGACATTTGCCAGAGTCTTTGAAAGGTCAACTGTGTATGAGATGAATTCAGGCAACAATAATATACTTGAGTATAGTGAACTATTACATACATTTGGTACTTCAAACAAAGTGAAGGTAATTCACTCTCCATTACATACTTTTGATCCTGAAGTACAGAGACAAAAGTCCTGGTTCAGACGTGAAAAGAAGGTTGTCTTGGCTCTTTCTAGTCAAGAGAAATGGCAAGCTCTTAAGTCACTGAAAACAAGACATAAAAATTGGATGAAGGCCCACCGAGCTAGTCTCTATCAAAGGGACGGTGAATGTATGCTCCAAAAAATGGGAACCAAAAATTCGGCTCAAATATGGGCCCTAATCAAAAAGACTAATGCTAAATCTCAGATTTCTTTACAAATTAACGATGTATCAGAGGCCCAATGGATCGAGCATTACAAAAAATGATATGCTTGCTCAGATGATTCAAGTCCTCTGTATAGCCAGTCTTATCAAGGAGTTTTTAGTTTAAATTTTCCAGTAACAGACATTTTATATTATATTAATAAATCTAGTCGTTCCCGTGCCCCTGGCCCTGGCGGAATCTCCAATCACATGATGAAGCAAGCCCCGGAAGTATGGGCAAAGATTTTATATCAACTTTACACCTTAATTATACACACACAGAAATTACCCACATCCTGGTCTCTCTCTATTATTATCCCGGTGTTCAAGAAGGGTAATAGACAAAACCCCTCAAATTATAGACCAATTGCCCTCCTTGATACACCGGGCAAGATTTTTGCTCATCTAATCCTGCGAGACTTGCGGGCTTGGATTGAAACTTCTGGTAATGCCGATGTTTTTCAAACTGGCTTTGTTGCAGGCAAAGGAACAGCTATAAACATTACTGCAATCAATTCCATAAAAGCCTTGTGTGAATATCAAAATCAACCCCTGTTTTTAGCATTCGTTGATTTTAGAGAGGCTTTTCACTCAATTGATAGACAACTTTTAATTAACAAACTGATTAAAATGGGCTGCCCTAGCTCACTAATTAAATTGATTGCACTTTTACATTCAGACACTGCAATCCAGATCAGAATCTCTTTAGCTGTGCAATTAACCTCGAAAATACTGACAGCACGGGGTCTCAAACAAGGCTGTTTCTGGCGGCCCTATTTTTAACTTGTTTATCTTAGACATGGGCAAGAACTTTATCGACATCAATTCAGATGCTCCGAAATTAGGGCCACATCAAATTGCATGGATTTTATATGATGATCTCATTTTAATTTCCAAAACTCCATCTGGTCTACAACGGTTAATAAAAGGACTTTCGCATTACGTTCAAGAAAATCACATGTCAATTAACTTAACCAAAACTCATATTATGCAATGTGGTAATAGAAAATGTCGCCCGCTGAAATCGTCCATCTGGACCTTTCAGGAAGAGCTCATTTGTATCACCCCACAATATAAGTACTTAGGAGTGATTATTAACAATTTGAGGCTTGACATTCCTTATGTTCTGGACATAAAACAAAAATTGCAAACGCTAACTTGCCAAGCTAAAGTCCTCTTATACAAATATGGCAAATTCACATGCTCCCCGGTCCTCTTATATTATGCACAAAAAGTTTTACCAATTCTCACGTATGGTTCTGAAACAAAACATCCAAGGGAACGGGTGTTTTGGGATCGATTAGAGGGCAAATTTTGGCGTCTAGTGTTCAAGCTACCAAATTCAACTCCTGGGCCCTTGATACGTTATGATTTAGGAGCATTTTCTATGTTTGTGTTTTATGCTTGGAAATTATGTTCGCTAATGAGGAATTTTTTGTTGTTCATAAATTGTATTGATTTATCTCACATATTGGCCATTTATATGTTGAAATCTACCCATCCTTTTCCAACCAAGTGGAGAAATGTTGTTACTAATTTGTTAGTAGATGCTGATATAACAATCGACTTGCTAATAACAAATCCTGATCGTGCTCAGAAGAAATTATATCAGCACGATTGGATTTGTACCTTAGATCACTGCTCACATTACAAAGACTATAGCAGCCAACGTTTTGGATTGAAAAAATGAGAACTATAGCATCTTACTTACTTAAATTTCCTTCATCTCACTTTAGAAATTATTACCTCAGGTTTAGACTCAACCTATGTCCCACTAAAGACATTTTATGTAGAAGAGGACAACTAAAGAAACAGCAGAATATTTGCCGGTTTTGTCAACTGCCAGATTGTGAGGAAAATCTAAAACATCTAATAGTTGCTTGCTCCTCATTGAAGGAGCTACGCTGTAAATACTTTAAAAGAGTATATGAGAATTATAATCTGTGAACTATAGATGTACTCTGGCATAGAATATTTTCTTCTCCTCTGCAAGCTGTCCGTATAGCTACTGTGCAATTTCTCTTAGAATTAAATCTATAGACAACTGAACCCACAGACTAACGTGATCTAAATCGATCCAATAATTTGTTCCATGATAAAAATTCCGAGCTTACTTGTTCTCCCGCATACGTTCCAAATTGTGGATCTTGCGAGTGCGGAAACTTTGTAAGAATTTAGAGACAGAAATTGCATAGGACCGGTATATATATGAATTATGTTTGAATTGTTATGACTTCTAAGACGTTTTAGACTCTAAATTGTAAAAATTTAAAAGTTGCTTTCTTTTGTGTAATTTGATGTATTGAAACGATGAAATGTCTGATGTAATATTTATAACATGTTTTTTTCTATTTGTTGTTGATTATGTGTGATATTGAAAGGTTGATTTATTAACCAAACAATTAATAAAAAATAAAAAATAAAAAAAAGCTTCCTGTTTTGGTGATGACGCTATTTCCACCAGCGCTAATTGCGCTGGCACTAATAGTGCCGATCGGCCGGCGGTAAGAGTAATTCCACCGGGTGTCTGCGGATTTACAGCAGGGGTGACCTGTTTCAGCGCTGATTGCCCCAGGCAGAATTACTGTTACCGTCGTAGGGGTATGCGTGTTCAGGACACGTTGTGATACTGCGCTAATCCTGCCACATACCTTGGCGGTAACGGTAATGGCTGAATTACTGCTGGGATACCGCCCAACACGTGATAAGCACAAGATAATTTGAAGGAATAGACTATTCATAATAAATCCTAATGTTTTAGCAGAGACATTTAATGATGGTACATTATCCCCAACTGCATGGAACTCTGTTTTTGGATTATTACATTTTCTGTCGTCAGAAAACTGATGAATGGCGATGCAATGGCACGCCACCACCAAATCCCAGAGTAGTACCATTGAATGGAATTGTATTTATACCACGCTAAACTGACCCTAAGGCTTAAGGGCGCCGACATACAAACAATTACAAAACAATAAATAGCTGAGAAACTTAGCACACAATCAATAATGAATAACATTGAAACTAAAAAGGAAGGAATACAAGTAAGATAAAAATACACTATACAGCCAACTTCCGGGGAGATAGACAAATCAGTTCAGGACGATTCTAAGCTCAGTGGCAGAAACATTTACATGCAGGATTGAGATTCTGTTCAGAAACATGGGTAGGCTGCTTAGACTGCACCCAACAATGATACAGTCAGAATTTTCAGAGGCGCTCCAATTATTAAGTTGTATTCTCCAAAGGACTTTCAGGTCTTGAGTTCTGACCCGATTGGGTCCCACCTTTTGATTGAACCACGACAAGATTTTATTCTTCATTGCCTCCCTGGATTCAAATTCCCTGGGGTTTGTCCACATTTGTGATGAAAATGTTTCTTGGATCCAAAACAAAGCTCCTTAGATTAGGGTCGACAATTGTAGCCATTGCTGACTTTTTTTGGCGAATATCCTCAGTTATTGTGGACCCTAAGGATGAAGAAGATTTGACAAAATTCTGGGTAATCTCCACCATACCGAGATTACATTATATTGGGAACAAGATGGACCCTTGGGGAACACGACAGCACACACAGTGTTACAAAATGTCTTCATCTCATGGTCTCTTCTGTGGCTGAATCTAAAAGCATGTTTTTCTGTAAGGGGTGAACCCATTATCCGAAGAACCCGGATCTTGACTGGTGGCGGGGATGATTGCCGGAAAATCCCAGGGGAAGCAAAAAAGGAAAAGGCGCAGAAACTCAAGGCAATCTAATGTGTTCAACTTATCATGGTGTCCTTCACTGAAGCTCTTGGCTTTTACTTCAAGGGCACAGGTAAAGGTGCGATGGAAGGAACGCACCTTCACAGAGAGTGGATCTGGTCACTTTCCACAGCATGTACACCTGCTGCTTTCAAAGAGGATGGACCACCCTTCGCAAAGTGCTGACTGCTGAAGTTTTCTTAGTTTTTGACTAGTTTTAAAGATCTGGCACACGAGCTCCAGATCAGCATGCTACTCTGGAGGTCTTCCTGTCTCTGTGATGGGTTATAATTCATATAGTCTTATGGCTATCTGGGGCCTGGCTCAGTGTATGTGTTGCGACGGTCTCCTGCGGGGTAGGTAGGGCCTTCAGTGGGTGGCATCACAAGGTAACTTGAGACACTGATCCTGTGCTGCAGGCCCACGAAAGGACGGTCTGGAGCACCGAGGAGGGCTCAGTCTGCGACTTCTCGGCTATTACACCTGCCAAAAGAAGCGCACGCTGCCACAGCATACATGCCAACATCAGCCATTCCATTTGGAGATGCTAGTCCAGTGCTGGTTTTAACTTGCCATTCAGGGATTTGTAGTCCTGGAGCTATGCGTAATGAACCCAGGACTACAAGTCCCAGGATGCAAATTTAAACCACTACTGGACTAGCTTCTCGAGAACGGAATGGATAATGTTGTCTTGCATGTCACAGAAAATGGAATGTATGCAAATTGCAGAGTTTATGTTTCAGTTTGGAGCTGGAGTGGGTGTTACACACCGCACGGAATCACAGATCTGGAGACTCTACTGGTGTCTATCCTGGTGCAGGATGAGCTATCCTGGTGCAGGGTGACCAGACCTCCTAGTTTTGCCAGGACTGTCCCGGAATTGGGTGCTCTGTCCCCCTTTCTCAAGATTATGTTCGCATTGGAAACTGCAGTTGTCCTCGTTTTTGGTAGTAGGTCTTCATAGCCCGTCAGGCAGGAATCGCACAGAAGAAATGCTCAATTTTGCAACATAAGATAGTGGTAGTTTCTGATAAATTAATTATAATATGTGCTTATTCAAACAGTAACACTTAAACCCCCTTCTCCAGTTCGCCTCAACCGCTACAAAGTGTAGCGCGCCCAGACAGCAACTGTCGAAAGTTAGTCCTATTTTTGTGTTAGTTGCCCTATCCTGTTTTTTTTTTTTTAAATGTAATCTGGTCGCCTTACCCTGGTGGCTCAGTGGTCGCAGTGGGAGACAGAAAGCACAACCTCTGAACGATCATATGTCCAGCGAGACGCAGAAGTAAAACGCATCCGTTCTCCGCTTCTTAACGCTCCTGTATGGATGCTTCTGAGCAGCGTGTCTCAAACTGCCTGTGCGAGCCATGCAGCTCCGTGTGTCTTCTGGTGTTTCTGGGCCCCTGCATTCCCTCTCTGTTGGTCTTCAAAGGCGCAAGAAGCATTTGAAAGACCGAGGACTGCTTTTACCACTGCTCTGGTTTTGCATCACCCCTATATTGCCTCACACATAACACTCTGCACACATACCTGCCTACATTTGAAAATCAAAATTCCTGAGATGTATGCCCCGCCCACACAAGACTCCGCCCATTTGCACATGGCTCCGCCCACACGCCCAACCCACCTGTCAAATTTCAGCCAACAATTCTGTCAAATACTTTAGCTGATGCATCTAGCATGGCTAATAATATACAGTAACCCGACATCTTGTGATCTCCCTGTTGTGTATTGCTAGTATTATACTTTTAGTCCACGTTAGAGGCATTTTGCCTAGACCACTAATAATGGTGAACAATATGTACAATGTTATACACCAGGCATGAAGAGAATATGAAGAGACAAGGAAGATTATTACGGCGGCGGCGGTACCGCCTTCATTTTGCTTACTATAGCACTGAAAATTATGAATTCAATGCTATTGTAAGCAGCGGCGAAATAATGCTGCTTTCAATCCAATGACATGGATTCGTGCACCAGGACACCTCTCTCCAATTGGGCCAGGCCATTCCCTCCTAGGTGCATAATCAATATGTCGGGGGGTCCCTCTCCTCCAATAATGCTGCCACTGTCTCCTCCAGCCCCTCCCATCTCATTCCTTTCTTACCAAACCAGAGAATGTCCTTATTGCTCAAGGGCCTGTCTCTTCGATTCCTCCTGATGTTCGACCACTCCACCACTCTTGCTATGAATGAGTGGCCAATCACCCATGCTACCTTTCTGTCTTGCGTGCCATCCCCTAGCATGGGGTACGAGAAATATTTACAGACCATCAGTGGCTAGCTCTACATTCTGTCAGTTCTGATGTATTTTTTACAAGCCCCTGATTTCCAACGCCTGATCTCCTTAATCCCCAGAATGCTGGCCCCTGCTCCCACTGCCGTGGCGGCTGCTCCCACTGCCGTGGCGGCTGCTCCCATTCTGAAAGAGTGGGTGCCGTACTGCCTTCCAGTCCCTGCCCACTCTCTTTAATACCATGCCCAACACTGCCCTGAGCTGAAAGATTGTCAGCGGCAGGCCATCCGTGTGTACGAACATATTTGTTGCGCTCCTGGGCCTTGCCGCCAGGAAAAGTCTTAGCAGACATACTGGGCAGCAGCTGCCCTCTCTTATGAAGCGCAGCCAGACCCATTTGCCCTTCCCAGCCTGGTCTGTCTTTTACCTGCTCAGCAAAATGGCACTTATTTCTTCCGCAGATCCACATCAGCCTCCCTGATGCCGCCCAGGCTATCACCTGCTTTGCTTGCCGCTGCCAGCTCGCTAGCCCTAAAAGCCCCAAAGAATGCCAAATAGAAAGCTGCTCTGAAGAGGCTGGTCTCATAACCTTCTTTGCATACAACCGCGACCTCGCTCATTATGCCTGTCAGATCTAGGATGGTGATGTGTCGCCTGTGATCCAACTCCCTTCCATCCTCCCCCAGCCCTTCATAGCTGCCTTTGTGACCTCGCTCTTAGTGGTGTTGGCCTCCCGTCTGGTCCTGGTGAAGAATACCACTGCAGCTAAGGTGGTGGCGCCCATGCCCTGTTTCTGCTGGCCATGCAGGCCCCTGTTATGAACTTCAACACATCCCGCTCCCCAATTGACCTATTGGGCTTTGCTATCACCGGAAAGCTCATCCAATGCCCCTTGTACCGTTGCAATGTACCTGGGGCCAGAGAATTGCCCACAAGTGTCCTTAGAACCTCCACACTATACCCCAGAGCCACTGCGGTGCCACTGACAACTCCTCTTCTGCACCTGGAGCGAGCTGCCTGAATCTCTGCCACTGTAAACAAGACAAACCGTCAGCTATGCTGTTATTCACGCCTGGGATATGCCTCGCCCACACCGCTGTGTTCAGTCTCAGCCATGTCAGTGTTAAAAACCTTAGCAGGGCAAGCACTAACGGGCAGCTAGCTGTGCCACTATTCTCTACCTGCACGACTGCCTGGTTGTCGCACCACAATGTGATCTTCATATCAACCAACCTCTCCTGGAGGAAGCTGTCCCACACTTGGAGGTCTCTCTTCACCCCTGTGCCCAGATGCACGTAGTGGTGATCCTGCACCAGCCCTGCTGTCTTTAGGGCCATCCTCTTGCTAAAACCCTGCCCGCTGAGATCACCCTGCCTGCAAAGTTGAGCTGCCCCACCAGCTTCTACAACTCCACTAGGGTTGCTTTCTCTTTTCTTCCCAAATTTTGGACAACCTCCCTGAACTGCTCTATTTTCAATGCTGGTAACCTGCAGAGTCCCTCGATGATGTCAATCTCGATACCCAGGAAAGTCAGGTTTGTGGTTGGCCTAACAGTTTTCTCCCCGGCTAGCAGGACACCCAACTGCTCGGTCAGTTGCTCGAAAGCCCATAGCACAACACCACAACCTTCCTCGCCGCTCCTTCCTACAAATATGAAAACTTCCAGGTAATGTGCCACTCTCGCCCCAGCGCGCCTACTTCTAACTGCCCACTCAAGAAAAGTGCTGCCCAGCTCGAAATAGTGACAGGATATAGCGCAGCCCATAGGCATGCACTTGTCAAAGTAGACCTTGTCCTGGAACTGGAGCCCCAGCAATCTAAAGCTTTCAGGGTGGACTGGCAACAGCCGGAATGCTGACTCAATGTCCGCCTTTGCCAGCAGAGCCCCTCTGCCTGCCTCCTTCGCCAGGTCTAGTACCTCGTCAAAGGAGGTACATATCCCACCAAACACTGGTCCGAATCTAGCCCACTCTTCACAGATGCTCCCTTTAGGTAGGAGAGATGTTGTATCACCCTGAATTGCCCCTCTTCTTTCTTGGGGACCACCGCCTAAGGCGGACACACACATTCTTTGAATGGGGGCTCGTGAATGGCCCCTCTGTTCTCCCTAGCTTTACCTCCTTATTGAGTTTCAACTCCACTATCTCTGGATTGACAGTTGCTGACTTTGGGTTTCTTGGGACCACTCCGCTGTGCACGTTGATACTAGGTATCCTTAAACCCTTTGATAAACCCCTTAAAAGCATAGCGGCTGCTACCTTGTCAAGATTGGAATTCAGCAGCAGCCACAGTGTCTCAAGTTTAATGGGGGTTAGGGCTATTACTTCCATGCTAGGTACCCCCTCCCTTCTGCTTTGTGTGCTCCTTCTGCTTGGGGACCTACTGCTCTTCATTTCCACACTGGGTGGGCGTGTGCTCTCTGCCACATTTGCTGCATGCTTGCCTGAACTTGCAGTTTTCCCCCCAAGTGCAGTTCCCCATCTCCAACTTCCAGCAGCTGGTGTCCCTTCCCGATCCGCTGTCCCTGGACCAGGCACCACCCCCACCTGAAAGGGCCGCCTTCCTCTATCATTACCCTGGTAGGACCTGCCCCACCAGCTCTGGTATTTCCTCTCACCCGGTTGCTACTGCTCCCACACTGGCAAGACCTTGCACCCGTTACTAGCTATCACCTTATGGATGTACCCTGACACATCCTCATCACCCCAGTTCATGCTTGGAAACATCTGTATTTTCAACCTGAATCCCTCATCGTACTCGAGCCAGGCGTCACCCCCATACTCCTCATGGGCTTCGTGGATGCACTGCTCATATGTGAGGAGCGCAGCAGTGTCCCTCGGGAACTTCTCTACCATGATGGAGGTGTACCTCCTGAAGGCATAGAGCCAATTCATGATGTTCCTTTCCTTCCTCACTCTCTTCCTGCTATCCCTCCTGTCTTCCTCCTTCTTGGCCTCCTTTACTATGTCCAGCCCAAACTGCTCTAGCCCGAGCAAAGTAAATATGTCGATGAACAACTTGCTCCACATTTTCTCCTTGATTTCCAAGGGCATGTGCTATACTAAGCCTGCAGCACTTGTGGTCATGGGTGTGCACCGTGAGCCCCTCCTGCGTGCATGTCTACTATTCTTTCTGCCCATTGGATGGCCCTCTTTTAAAGCCTCCATGCTTCTCTAGGAAAGCCCTCTGGTGGGGGACCGGCTACCTCCTTTCCTGATTGATCTCACCCGCTTAGTTGGGAACTGCGCCCCTGTCTTGCGGTGTCTGACTGGGTGCTGCCACGCACCTCGCCTGCACTCCCCCATACGCAATGGCTACATCATTTTCCCCTATTTCGGCCTATTCTCTCCCCCAGCGCTGCGCTCGTGCACCCTTCCACATTTGCTCCAGCCTGCAACCCATATTTATCCCTGCAAGCATTCCCATTCTTGACCCACCTGCTGTCATTCAAACTTTTTAGCGCTCTTTCTACATACATCTCTACCATCTTTGCGATCCTCTCTCCCAATGTGTCCTGGTCTGCCGCCGCCGTCAAGGCCCCTAGTGGCTTGTTAGACCTGTCATTTGCCTGCTGCTTCTGCTTAAGAGATTGCATCTCGCCATTAGCTTTTGCAGCCTTCCACAAGGCCTTCTTGGCTCTTTACAGTGTCTTGGCTGCTGGTGGGCCGTTTTTCCACTTCCATGCCTTTCCTTTTTAGAGCGGCGTCCATTCTCTCTGACGCTTCAGAGTATTTACCCAATGTCTCACTCTCCTTCTCCTTATGCTCTGGCCGCCCACTCTCCGGTGGGGTGTCCGGCACGTAGTTCTCCCCCTCGGTATCCTCCAGCACTATCACTGCCTCCTGCCCTTTCTCTTCCTTTGCTGTAGCCTGCGCTATGTGCCAGTCCATGCCTCTGTCTCTTGCGGCTGCTCGAATTCTCCTCTGCTGGTCGGCTAATTCCTCTGGACTTTCCATTCTTCCTTTTCCTTGCTATGTCGAGGAAGGTGGTGTGAGAAACCTGAAGGTGTCTCACTTACTAGTCCCCGGGAATCTGTCATCCAGGTGGCCAGGACACGGCCATCGCTATTGGATCCAGTTCCTGGGGTGGACCAGTGCAGTAGGATCACCTGGATGGGGGTCCTCGGGGAGTGGAGGTAGGAGGCCAATGGGTGAGACACGGTACCCCCTTCCCTATAATGCCTTTTTCTCATCCTACCCCGTAGGATATGCAGAAGTTCTACCCCCCGCCCACTTTTCCTATACAAACACTTTTCTACATAGTGACAAATAACGAGCTAACACCCGAGCCGTTTACCTGACATGTCCCAACACAAGGACAGGCAGAGTCAGGCAATTGACAAAAACTACACACACCTGACAGCCCTTTCCTTTCCCCACAGGGATAAAAGGCAGAGCACAAAAGCACACTTGGAGCAAGGCCAAACGCACGAGGGAGCAGCTATTCTGGACCGGCAGCTCAAACGGAGAAGAAAGGCAGTGAGATCGGAGAAGACGACAAGGAGGGAAGTGCAGCCTCTGTGGAAAGAATCATAAAACCGGTATTTACAGCTGGCATGTGGTGGAACAGATGTCAACGGTGCAAAGGGGCCTCCTGCATTGATAACCCAGGCGGGGAGGAACGCTTGCTACTGTGGTGCCGTCCTTGACTCCAGAGGCAAGACAAGCCAACGGGTTCAGAACAGCCGGTGAGTCAGAGAGAGCGGATAGCAAACCGCACTGTGTTGAGCCCAAGTTTGCAAACGGTAACATTGTATGAACTTGTGAACAAAGGACTTGTGTGTGTTTTGAAAGATGGTCCGCTAAAGGACCAGCTGCAGAGTGGTCATGCGCCACGTGGGCGCTCATTCGAAGGACTCTGGCTGGTCACCTTTGGTTGAAATAACAAGGACCATGAGGTCCTAGGAGAGGCCGGTGTGATGAGTCAGAGGGGTCATACAAGGGTTGAGTCAAACCCCTCATACAATCGAAAGTCTCTGACACATTGACAAGAAGGAAAGCAAAGTGAAGTGCATTAACAGAATTGTATGTGGCCTGGCTGAGGCTTTAAGGAAAGCCTGACTGGGGGCTGAGACCTGAACTTGGCTAAGAAGGGAACCTAAGTGGTCTGAAGGGACTGTTTTGTGAACTGAGGCAAGTGTGAACCCGACATAGGGGTACCTAAAGAAAGCTATGGGAAGGGAACCCCCACTTTCTGATGAGAATGAGCCAATCATGAATTGTGTTAGAATGGCTATGTGAACCCGACGGAGGGATGCGAAGGAGAAAGCTAAGGAGAGTGATTCCCACATATTGATAAGGCAAAGTGAACTGTGTATTTGGCAAACGTGAACCTGGCTGAGGGATGCCTGCGAATCAAAGTGAATAGGAATACACCAGTGAGCGCTGTGCCGACATGAGTGTACCTGATTATGGGAAGTCCACAGTGAACATCCGGCAGAGGGGGATCATGAGGCGAAGAGTAATCGCCCCATGAAGAGTTATTGAAGGAAAGTTTTGTTTATTGTTTATGGCACATCAGGTCCTCGGAAGCAAGATACTTTGTGTGAAAGACACTTGGCCACAGTAGGCCCTGATATTTTGGAACCAAACTGTAACCTCATGTTGGCGAGGCCCAGGAGTGTGCTGTGCTCAAAGGTCCTGCCTTATCCTGTACTAAAAACGTGGGGAAGGGAGACCCAGCCATACCATCCTGACTTATCATTTGGTGAACACTTCTTTCTTTTCTTGAGAACATTATCCAACGCTATTTTGTAACTTAGTTGTAAGGATTGGCAATAGTTTTTTCTTTAAGTATAGGCCCTTTTTTATTTGCCACTAGGGCTGCCTTATTATTATTTCATGGTCGTAGCTTGCTCCCATTTTAGATTTAGGTTTAGATTAGGCATTTTTCCAACCCATTTATGCAGTTTAATAAACACCCTTGAACTGTGATAATCTGTGTTTGTCTTTACTGTTGGCACCATGAGCTCCTTACAGTGGGTGAAGAGGCAATTGTGTGTATCGTTCCCCACTGTTGCTTATTCTTTCCCTGTCCCTGTTAGGCAGAATCCTGGGCAGTGCCCTTAGGGACCACTACACATGATTAAGACTACAGGTGGTAGTACAATTTCACCTTTGGTACAAGCCTGTATTACACACTTAGAGTGGTAGCAGTAGCGGAGCAGCCAGACTTATCTCAAGAGGAAATGAGCAGTAGTAGAGATTACACAAAGGACTACAATTACTGTGACTCAAGCAAACACTGACTCAAGGTTTCTGGTTAAAAAATATAAGTACTTTTATTTTTAAACCATCTGTTCATAAAACACTTCACTTATATTAAATTAAAACCATATTTCAAATATACTACACACAACCAATTCCCCTTTTGCTGTTCAATTCAAGGTAAGTTCATTGGATTTGACGGACCGGTGTTGTGAAACAAAGACGTTATCGTAGATTAATACGCGATCACTTTTTGACAGTAATGACAGTTCGGTCTTACTAAAGAAAGGCGTACCCGCGAGAAGAAATGTTACCGAGGTCAAACACCCTTAGCACATGAATTAACACAAGATAATAGGGGATAAAAATCATAGGCAATACTTTTGTCAAGGCAGGTAGAATCAGAGGATACTTTCTAAAACGTAGATAAAAGTCAATAGGCCTGCTCCAGTGTCAATGGGACAGGGGACCTGTTCACGAGGATCACAAGGTTAGAACAGTTCACGATTCGAGATTGCCCGGAGTACTTAGTTAAAAGTGAGGCAAAAGTAATAAGAGGGAAGGAAGATAAGGACAAGCCTTTGGTGAGGAGAAAAGGGTTCAGCCTAGTTCCTCGAAGTCGGACACAGTACCTTATTCGTTCGAAGAAAAGCTGGTGCCACGGCAGTTGTTCCTTGTAGTTCCTGCAGACTCACGGTTCGTGGAGCTTCAGTCGTGGGGACAAGAAGTATGACGTCTGGAGCGATCTGCACTACCCAGGGATGAGGCCAGCAGCAGCAAAGCAACAGTGAATAAAAGGTGCACTCATTTAAAACAGGAGAGGCTCTTCAGATGGCTATCCGGACCACTACAGCTGTGTGCAGCGATTTCGACCAAGAAGAGGATCCTCTGGCTGAAGAAGGTGAGCTGGCTGATCCCACCAGGCTCAAGGGAAGGTGGTTGTCCGGCCCGGGCAACCACCTCAGCCAATCAAGACAAAGTGCGACTTGGTTCTCCAAGGAGACCCTTTGCAGGGGGTGACTACACCCCTCCCTCACATTCAGCCCATCTAGACACCCAGACACCAAAGGAGGGCTTCTGGACAGAAGCCCGCCAAAGGTCGGCGAACAAAGAAGGCAAACCTGGTTTGCCGTGCAAAGGAAAACACAAGAAGGATTTTAACAAAAAGAAATGGCGATAAAACCCGACCAGAGCCAAATTAAAAAGTATTTGGTCATGCAGGTTTAAGTTCAAGTCTAATACAATAGCCTAAAACAGTACCACGTTTATATAATATAATGGCGGTAGAAAAGACAGGGTAGGTACCACTGCCACCAGCCAAGTGTTAGTGTTAAGGGAGCGAAACAAAGCTCCAAGAGGTGCAGACAAAAAGGAGTAGGAATTAACCCTTTCCAGTACTCCATGTAAGAGCGGATGTACTGGGTCTGCAGTTTAAATGACTACATAAAGTAAATGGCAACTTTACCATTTTCTGGGGGACAGTAGTCAGCCCCAGAAAAATGTAGTCAGGGTGAAGTCTTAGAGACAACCCAGTGTCACTGCACCGAAGGTGCTGTGTAACACACACAAAAAGTGGGGCTCATGGAGTGGTGTGGCTCCAGAGCCCAAGATCACACAAACAGTTGAAATACACATGGCAAAACACATGTAAGAGTGGGAAAAAAGTTCACACTCTTTACCAGGTGGAAAAAATAAACCCCAGAAATCCAGCAAAGCTGCTGAGGGACTCACTAGGTAAGGGAAATTAGCCATAAATGAAAATTCTCCCTAACACTCGCCCCCCCCCCGCAGACTAAGGGACAGGAGGATTGAATCCACTCCTGGATGGATCTCATACCTCTAGTCAGTTATAAACATCCTAGAGAGACCATCAGCATTTTGGTGGTGACTTCCTGCTCTGTGCTCAATGGTAAAATCAAACCCTTGCAGGCAGATTGACCATCTTAGTAGTTTAGGGTTTTCCCCTTTCATTTGCATCTGCCATCTCAAGGGTTGGTGGTCAGTCTGAATAATGAAAGTAAATCCATACAAGTATGGTCTAAACTTCTTCAGTGCCCACACAATAGCAAAACATTCACGTTCTATTGTTGCCCACCTTGTCTCGGGATCCTTTAACTTCCTGCTGATGAAACAAATGGGATGTTCCCTACCTTTCTCATCCAGTTGACTAAGGACTGCACCTATACCTGCATTTGAAGCATCAGTTTGTACAATGAAGGGTTGGTGGTAGCCAGGAGCTCTTAGGACTGGAACTTGACAAAGGGCTTTCTTCAGGCCTTCAAAGGCTTGAGTGCACTCTTCATTCCACTTGAACTGTTTAGGGAATTTGGGAGAGGAGATAACATTCAAGGGAGAAGCTATGGTCCCATAGTTCTCTATGAAGTTCCTGTAGTACCCAGTGAGACCTAGGAAGGCTCTCACTTGGGTTTGAGTAGTAGGGGTGGCCCAGTTTTGTACAGCGTGTACTTTGCTAGGCAATGGCCTTATTTCACCTCCTCCTACCTCATGTCCAAGGTAGACCACTTTGCTCTGACCAATTTGACATTTACTTGCCTTTATGGTCAGATGGGCCTGCTCAAGAGCCTGCAAAACATATCCTAGGTGATAAATATGTTCTTTCCATGTAGGGCTGAACACTGCAATGTCATCCAAGTATGCCATGCTGAAGTCCTCCATCCCATTCAGAACTTGATTGACCATCCTCTGAATTGTAGCAGGTGCATTCTTTAGTCCAAAATGCATTACCTTAAATTGGTAGAGGCCAGCTGGGGTGGAGAATGCAGTTTTCTCCTTGGCATGGTCTGTCAGGGCTATTTGCCAATAGCCTGAGGTTAGGTCATATGTGCTGAGGTACATGGCTGCACCAAGTTTATCCACAAGCTTATCTTTCCTAGGTAAAGGATGGGCATCAGTCGTGACTGCATTTAGAGCTCTATAGTCCACACAGAATCTCAACTCCTTGGATCCTGCCTTTGGTACAAGCACAACTGGGCTAGACCATGGACTAGTAGAGGGTTCTATAACCCCGAGATCAAGCATCTTGTTGACCTCATTCCTTATGTGGGTTCTGACATTGTCTGACATTCTGTACCCCCTGCTTTTCACAAGCAAACAGTCACCAGTGAGGATATCATGCTGGCCCAAAGGGGTCAAGCCTGGTGAAAGTGAGAACAGGGAGGCAAAAAGATTTAACAGTAATTTGCACTCATCCTGCTGGTCAGATGCTAGACTGAAAGAGAGATTAACTCCTTCCACTTTCTCATCTCAAGGTAAGCCCACAACTTTGAAGGGTCATATCCATTTGTCTTGCAAGGCCCTCTGCCTTGTGGGTACCACAACAAGAACAAGCTGGTCTTGAGTAAACTCAACCATGTTAGCCTTCTGGTCATGCCAATGTTTGACCAGAGCTTGACCAGCCCTCAAGTTGTCACTTGCCTCTGCCATCATGTGTGAAATTCTCCTCTGGAGACCTATCACATAGTCAGTCACTCTGACTGGCTTGGGGAAGGAGCACTCTCCAACCCCTCCTTAACCAGGGCCAATGGACCTCTGACTGGATGGCCATAGAGAAGTTCGAAGGGACTGTAACCTACTCCCTCCTGATGGACTTCTCTATATGCAAAGAGAAGGCATGGCAGTAGAAGGTCCCACTTTCTTTTAAGGGGTTCTTCTAAAGCACCTTTCATGCTCTTCATAGTTCTGTTAACCCTCTCCACCATCCATTGGTTTGTGGGTGGTAGGCAGTAGAGAACTTGTAAGTGACTCCACAGGTTTTCCACATGGCTTGCATTTAGTGGGACATATAATTTGATCCCCTGTCAGATATCACTTCCTTAGGAAAACCTACTCTGGTAAAAATACCAAGTAGGGACTTAGCCACAGCCGGAGCCGTAACAGTTCTCATAGGTATTGCTTCAGGATACCTAGTAGCATGGTCTACTACAACCAGGATAAACCTGTTACCTGAAGATGTGGGAGGATCAAGAGGACCAACAATGTCAATCCTGACCCTCTCAAAAGGGACTCCCACCACTGGGAGAGGCACCAAGGGTGCCACATTCTTGGCTCCACTCTTGCCAGAGGTTTGGCAAGCGTGACAGCTCCTACAGAACTTGTCTACTTCTGAACCCATCTTAGGCCAATAGAAGTAAAGAGAGAGCCTTTCCTTGGTCTTCTTAAAACTTAAGTGACCAGGCAAAGGTATCTCGTGGGCTAAGTGTAGGAACTGGAGTCGGTTCACTAGAGGCACTACAAGTCTTTTGCAGTCCCCAGGGGTTGACTCAGTCGGTTCACTGTAGAAGAGGCCATCTTCCCAGTGCAACCTATACTTCCCAGGCTCTTCCCCATCGAGCTGAGAAGCTGCCTGTAGGCGAAGACCTTCAAGAGTAGGACACTCTCTTTGTCCTCTGCTGAAGTCTGCCCTGTTGGGTCCACGTTCTACCAGTAAAGACTGCAGCCCAGGATGTTCAACAGGGTCAAGATCTCCAACCAGAGTAAGATCTTCTCCCAGATCTGAGTCCTCAGTATCTGGTTGAACCATACAGGGTTGAACCTCACACTCAGCCTCAGCTGGTGGAGGAGTCACAGGTGTGACTTTGGACAGTCTTGGTGGTGTCCTGGTGGGCACAGGGGTGCTTGCAATTTTCTTGCTGGTAGACTTGGGTTTCCTCTTTGTCTCTTTTTGTCTTGCAATAGCAGTAAGTAAGTCCTGTGGACTTGGGGTGATAGCTTCTTCTATCAAGTCCCCAGGAGAGCCTCTCAAGGTTCTCTCCCTAGCAGACCTTGTGAGCTCCTGCTTCCTTTTACTGGGAGGCCTGGGGGTACTAGACACAACTCCAAGAGTTTTCAGGTCATTACCCAATAGGACTCTCCCAGGTGCGTCACTCTGCACACTAACAGATATTCTGACAGTCATGTCATTGCAGAGCTAGTAACTGGGGAACCATTTGCACAGGGCCTCCAGCTAACTTGGTTGGGTGTTTGGGTGCCTTAGCAACATCCTCTACCTTGAAAAAACATTCATCAACCACAGTTATGCTGGCTCCAGTGTCTCTGATGGCAGGGGTCTCCTGACCATTCACAAGAACACTATCTTTATAATACTCTTTAGTATTATCTGGGATTGAGTTATAGACATCTAAGTTATGTTGTTCCCAAAGACCCAAGGACACTAAAGAAACACTAGCTGAGACTCTCATGGGTTCATCAGCCAGTAATTGAAAGTTCCCACTTGTCATAGGTACTTCTTCCACCTGGGAGAAGGTTAAGGAGACAGTGTGGAACCCTGAAGGTTTACCCTTACATCTGGGATCCCCTTTCACATGGGCAGTAGCTTCACAAACAAAACATTTACCAAATGTCCTATTGAAAGGAGGCTTACTCTGACCTCCACCTGGTTTAGCAACAGATGGTACACTAGCCTGATTCAGTTTCCCTTGTGGCTTACCCTGGTTCTGTTTGGGGCCCTCTTTTGGAATGGAATTATTGGAATTGTCCTTGTTATCTTTCTTTGGCTGCTTTCCCTCATCCTTTTTCTGAGTTGCCCCAGAATCCTTGGGAGTAGCCCTGTTGGCAACCCACAGGTCAGCAGCCTTAGCTAATTTCTTAGGATCTATCCCCTTTGAATCAGCCAAGTGCTGTGTAAGCTCAGGAGAGCAGGCATCATAAATTGACTCTACAATTACTGTGACTCAAGCAAACACTGACTCAAGGTTTCTGGTTAAAAAATATAAGTACATTTATTTTTAAACCATCTGATCATAAAACACTTCACTTCTATTAAATTAAAACCATATTTCAAATATACTACACACAACCAATTCCCCCTGTGCAGTTCAATTCAAGGTAAGTACATTGGATTTGATGGACCGGTGTTGTGAAACAAAGACGTTATCGTGGGTTAATACGCAATCACTTTTTGACAGTAATGACAGTTCGGTCTTACTAAAGAAAGGCATAACCGCAAGAAGAAATGTTACAGAAGTCAAACACCCTTAGCACATGAATTAACACAAGAAAATAGGGGATAAAAATCATAGGCAATACTTTTGTCAAGGCAGATAGAATCAGAGGATACTTTCTGAAAGGTAGATAAAAGTCAATAGGCCTGTGCCAGTTTCAATGGGACAGGGGTCCTGTTGTCGAGGATCACAAGGTTGGAACAGTTCACGATTTGAGATTGCCAGGAGTACTTAGATATTGTCAAAAGGGAGGCAAAAGTTATAAGAGGGAAGGAAGATAAGGACAAGCCTTTGGTGAGGAGAAAAGGGTTCACCCTAGTTCCTCGAAGTCGGACACAGTACCTTATTCGTTCGAAGAAAAGCTGGTGCCACGGCAGTTGTTCCTGGTAGTTCCTGCAGACTCACGGTTCCTGGAGCTTCAGTCATGGGGACAAGAAGGAGGACATCTGGATCGATCTGCACTACCTGTCATGACCCGGCGAAATTGCCCCTTCTGGACCTCATGGCCATTGTCACGAAGGGCTTGTACTCCTTGTTCCTCCCAACATGGCCGTACCAAGCTTCGTGCTACGCACTAGCTTTCACGTCGTGGCACATACTATAAATTGGTCACGCCCCTGCGGGTCCGCGCGTCTCAACGCTATCTTCGGTAGTCACCCGACGTGTGTTTACACTCTACATTGGTTTCCTTTGATCCTCTTACTTCCTTCCTTGCCCTTTATCCTGTTCCTGGATTTCCCCCCCTACTTACTCGTTCATCGCTATCCTGGATACCCTGGAACCACGAACTTCCCGGAACTCTGAACGCGTCCCGCAACCTGACGAGGCTCGGGCGAGCCTATTCAAGACCCGAACCATCCACAGGAAGAGTCCTGCGGCCGAACAAGGGAGATCCCGATCACAGGTGAGACGGGGTGAGATTTACGACACTACCCAGGGATGAGGCCAGCAGCAGCAAAGCAACGGTGAATAAAAAGTGCGCTCCTTTAAAACAGGAGAGGCTCTTCAGATGGCTATCCGGACCACTACAGCTGAGTGCAGCGATTTCGACCAAGAAGAGGATCCTCTGGCTGAAGAAGGTGAGCTGGTTGATCCCAGAAGGCTCAAGGGAAGAAGACTTCAGACTGGATCTTCTCTTGTCGTTGAAGGGTAGATAGCTCAGGACTGCAGCAGGGTTTCACCGGGACTCAGGAGTTGCAGCAGCCATCTTCTTCTCTGCTTCTCTTCAGTTCCTTGCAGTTCCAGTGGTGACTCTGACTTCCAGCCCAAGAGTCCTGCCTTTTATGCCAAAATTCCCCATTCACACAGCCTGGATGTCAATCACTCAGCAGGGGGGTTGTCCGGCCCGGACAACCACCTCAGCCAATCAAGACAAAGTGCGAATTGGATCTCCAAGAAGACCCTGTGCAGGGGGTGACTACACCCCTCCCTCACATTCAGCCCACCTAGACACCCAGACGCCAAAGGAGGGCTTCTGGACAGAAGCCCGCCAAAGGTCGGCGAACAAAGAAGGCAAACCTGGTTTGCCGCGCAAAGTAAAACACAAGAAGGATTTTAACAAAAAGAAATGGCGATAAAACCCGACCAGAGCCAAATTAAAAAGTATTTGGTCATGCGGGTTTAAGTTTGAGGCTAATACAATAGCCTAAAACAGTACCACGTTTATATAATATAATCGCAGTAGAAAAGATAGGTTAGGTACCACTGCCACCAGCCGAGTCTTAGTTTAAGGGAGCGAAACAAATCTCCAAGAGGCGCAGGCAAAAAGGAGTAGGAATTAACCCTTTCCAGTACTCCATGTAAGATGGGGTGTACTGGGTCTGCAGTTTAAATGACTACATAAAGTAAATGGCAACTTTACCTATTTCTGGGGGACAGTAGTCAGCCCCAGAAAAATGGAGTCAGGGGGAAGTCTTAGAGACAACCCTGTGTCACTGCACCGAAGGTGCTGTGTAACACACACAAAAAGTGGGGCTCATGGAGTGGTGTGGCTCCAGAGCCCAAGATCACACAAACAGTTGAAATACACATGGCAAAACACATGTAAGAGTGGGAAAAAGGTTCACACTCTTTACCAGGTGGAATAAATAAACCCCAGAAATCCAGCAAAGCTGCTGAGGGACTCACTAGGTAAGGGAAATTAGCCGTAAATGAGAATTCTCCCTAACTTTCCCCCACTTTTGTTTTTTAAAGTACTGTGATGAGGAACATCGGTGGTGAGGATGAAAGGAAACCCCAGCCTTTGTGGTTGCTTTTCCCTTCCAGCGATCCAAGTCCTCGTGAAAAGTTTTTTTGCACTCCCTGATTGCAAAAGGATTTGGTTTTTTTTCTTCGCATCCCAAAATGGCCACCACTCAAACCCCCTGCGGCCAGTTGCTTCCTTTCTTTCAGATTCCCATGTATGCTGGGCCAGCTCTCCAGCCCCTTCCAAGAAGGCCACCCGCTTTATTGTCCTTCTATGCTTTCCGCTTCCCATGTATCCTGGGCCAGTTTAGCAGCCAATCCCAAAATGGCCACCACACTTTTGGACTTTTGGTGCTTTCCTCTAATTGCACCCACGTGTCTGCTCACCGTTCGCGGTGGCTACTCGCTGCGCAAATGCTTATCTGCCCGCTTCAGTTTCCATGGTCTTTGCGGGACTATCGGCGCAGTGGGCGGGGTTGGGTCCAAACTTACCACACCTCGCCTGACCACCTGCTTCTGTGGCGGTGCTGCTCAGAGCTCCAGCATGCCGCAGGTGACCCGAGTCGCTTCACCTCAGCTCCATCGCACACTGCAGGGCTGCACCAGCGTTCCTGCCCCTGATCCTTGCTTGCTAGCCACTTTGCTGCTCCCAGCGGGATGCCCGACCTGCCGGTTGCACAGCTGGTCCTCGCCGTGAGCTTCTTCCTTTGGAGCACGACGAGCATCCGCGCTCTGCTGGTGAGTTCACTTTTGGGGGTGCGACAAACTGATTGATTCAGGGAATTTTGTTATATCGCCACCAAGAAGCTGTGGCCAACGCTGCCATAGAACAATAACGGTGACCTGCTGCTGGCGGAGCAGGTGTGAAAATAGACTGTTCCCCTGCATGGGCTCTAGTTATAGGGGCCATGTTTATGGCCCCACTTCCTATTTCCTGCCTCTGCCTTGCTTTTGAGGTGGTGAGGGGTGCTCACCCCCTCCGCCCTGTTATGCCTTAGCGCTGCTAGCCCCTACGGGGCTGTGCCATGGGCTTCCAGAAATGGAAACACCGCCTGCATGGGGCCAAACATCAAGTGGTCTTGGGTTTCGACCACCAGAACTTACAGACACTAGCCTCTGTGAAATGCACCATCGCTGGCCAGGCACGATGGCATCAGTTTTTCACGTTGGTCAACTTCATTATCGCTTGTAGGCTGGGGGGCTGCATGGCACGGGGGACGCTCTGTCATGGGGGTGTCAAACAGGCCACTCCTGAACCGATACTCAGTGACGTCGCTAGGGTAGGGCCAGGGAGTGGGGAGGGGCACTGGCCTCCCCTGCAAAATATTGGGCCTCCCCAGGGACAGGCGAAGACCTGCCATGGGAGTGTTGCCAAGTCTGCTTAAAGTGGGCTTGTTGATTTTGCAGCAAAGCCCATAGCTGCAACAGCACAAACTAGGCCACTCGACACATCAGCAAACCCAGCACTGGGGGAGAAATTCATTTTGACATGCTCTCTTTATCGCAGACGCTCTACACTTTTAAAGGGACTGCCTCACTGGAACTTCTAAGCAATGGCAACACTTGTAAACTTCCCACGAGAGAGGACCGATGCACATGTGAACGGATCCACAAAACACCAATACACAAGTGCCAACACCTCGAAGCTGTCCAGGTCAAAGCTAATGGACAGGAGAACCCCAGCTCCCTGCAAGAGCCGACTTACTTTACTTTGTCTCAACCTCACACCTGATACCCGTGTTCTGCTACAAGCAGAGGGACACATAATTAATTACCACATACACAGACCCCTGCGCGGCACGGAAAGCATTCCAGGGACACAACGGACTAAACCACATCATGTATTTATTTACTCACTTTCTGCCACAGCGACCCACACATCATGGACATTTTACTATATGGAAGGATTTACGGCCTGTTTTTTTGTGTGTTTAATTTCACACGCAGGACTGTCTCTATCCCAGAGAAAGACACAAACCGAAACGCCCAAACGCAAGGTAAGAGGGGGGAGGGCGTTAAACAAAGGGCTTTAAGAGCCAACACTACAAGGAACAGACCCGTTCCCTGCCCCCCCCCCCAACACTTACCTCCTGGCCGCACTTTGAAAATAAAACATCTGTTGTCCTCTGCTATAAGTCCTGACAAAGAGGGTGCTTCCCGAGAGTGCTGCGCTTATAAACCTCTTGTGTGGGTTGGGCCAGCCCCATTCCTTACCCTCTTACCCATTTTCTATCCTTTCCCACTGCGAGTCCCCTCACTCCTTCCCCTTCCTGTTACCTGACGCCCCCCTATGTCCCTCTGCTGTCCCCAACTACTTGGGGGCAGGGTCCTCTAGTGGCCTGTTGTGCACCGCGGCTAAGGCAGCGACCACCCAGGTCTCACTTTGCTCAGCGCGTTCCCTAGCATTACATCTGGCAGCTGATCAAAGCTTGTTGACAGGTCTGCTGCATCCCTACCAGTCTTATCTGATGGGTTCTGTATTATATCTGAAAGGCACCTAACTGCTGGCTTACCTAGTACGTGAGAGTACACTTGCAAGATATTCCAACTCCCACTGCCTAGAGATACCTAGATTTAAGTTAACAAAAGATGGAGGTAGTAGCTTCCCGGTGAAAGCCGCGCAATCCTGGAACGCACTACCCTTAGCCCTCAGAACCGAGCAGTCTTACCTCAGCTTTAGGCGCAATACTCTAAGCTGGCTGCCAGCTAATGACATTTGATCCCTGGAGACTCTGCATATATACCTATGTACGTGCCTTTGTATGTAACCTACTGTACCATATCACTGTACTCAACTGCGTTGTCCTTGTTGCCTTTACTGTGTTTACTCCATTGTGTAACTAAGCCTTAAGTATCCTTGTACCTGTGAGCCCAGCTACCTAAGGGTTTGGCGCGCATTACCAAATAAACAAACAAACAAACAAACAAACACAAGAAAGCTTACTTTTTCAAAGTTAGTAATTAAGTCTACTACTTTAACATGGACAAATTGGATTGCTTCATAAGGATAGTTAAATATTCTTAAAAGGTTGCACAACAAGCTGGAGGTTTGTGACACATTTAATCATTATCCTATTGAATTTACTACAATTTTCTGAGTGATTCTTAAAGGCAGCAAAGTCGTTTTGTGTAAAAGGAAGGCTTTTATCAGGCTTGCATTCTTTTGCATTCTGCAACTTCTAATATATGTCCAATAATGTTCTTTTGGCTGAACATGTTTCACTAAGGATTTACATATTGTAAGGTTACTTTAATTTGAGTTATGTATATTTTGCAAGTAAACTATCAGAACTATCAAGTTTCCAGTGGCCAGGCATGAGAAAGCCATCCAGTTCTTTCCCCCCCACCCTGTGTATGATGGGACTTGTATTTATTTCTATTTCATTTGATGTTTAGGAAAACGACACGTTAGGTTAAGTTATCTCCATTTGTAGAGCTTAACCTTCGCCAGCTAATCCATCATGGTGCTAAAAGGGGTAGGACAGTGCAGGCCAAAAAAGAGAAGAGAACTCAAACCGAGAAAAGAAAGGTCTTAAGGGCACGTTGAAAAGCCATGTGATCGACAATCTCCCAAAGTGTAAGTAGGCAGGAGTTCCATAATTGAGCCACTACCACGGAGAATGAGCGCCCTCCCACATGTGAAAGTCTGAACGAGGGACAAGAATCCGCAGAGCAGTAGAAGAGCGCAAAAAGCGAGAGGGAACTGCTAGGGGGTCAGTAATGTGAAGCAGACAACTGCTTGTGTTTTTATTCAAAATAAACATTTTATTAAAAGTAAAACATGCAAATTAAACCTCACTAAATCTACTGTATCAGGGAGTTGCCTACCTAATTTAAGGTCTAAGGCAGTGACTCGTAGCATCAAGAAAACTGGCCCTCACATCAAACAGCAGAACTTTCAAGATAAAACATAAACAATATACATAACAGAATAACCAACAACCAGTGATTTGGATGACCTTCACCTGTCCTGGGCAGATCTCTTGCCCGGGATTGGCCAAAGTCAATTTCTTCAAAATGTTCAAAAGGAAAGTCAAGTCTTGAACCAGTTCTTGTAAGTTTCAAAACAAAAATAAAAGTACACCGAAATAAAATTCCACTGGTAACAGTTCTTTAGCCTTCTGTTGAAAGGTTCCCCTTCCAATTTCAGCTAAAATAACAGCACCAGTGTTAATCCTGGATATCCTTCTTCCAGGATTGGTTTGCAACAGTACACAAAACAAGGAAACAACATCTGCTTCAACAGCTTCCTTGGTATTCTTGACTTTGCAGTGTCTTTAGTATACTTGTCGGGATGCTTCTTCCTAGGGCGTTGCTTTTCTCTGAACAACCCCCTTCTACAACTATTACTATGGGAGAAGACCCCTTTGCTACAGATACCACTAACTTCGATCAGCTTTAGGGTAAAACGCACCGGGCCTCATTCCGGGTTTGGAGCTAACCATGGAGTAATTAGCTCCATGGTTGCATCCGAAACCGTCCCAAATCCGGCATGGTGAATGGAGTAATTACCGGTCCATTCCAGGGTTGGAGGGACCGGTAATTCCCCATTCACTTTTGCCCTTCCCCTTTCCCATTTCTGCCCCATAGGGCTCAATGGGAATGGGGAAGGAGGTAATTATGGCACCGTAAATTACGGTACCGTAATTACCTCCGAGGTACCTTTGCGGGTTCCGTACTTAACTCCTGCTAAAAGCAGGAGGTAAGGAAGGACCCGCAAAGGGAACTCGGAATATGGAGGTAAGGGATTACCGGCATCGGCACCCTTACCAGTGCCGGTAATCTCTTACCTCCAACCTCGTAATGACCCCCACTGACCGTAATATACAACCACAGTTCAGTTAGGTCTACTCCAACTTGATACTTTAGAATCATACAGTGTTTAAAGACAATACTCTTCAACCTCCACAGGTAGGTATGGCCCTCTTATTTCCTCGGCTATGAAAGGGCAGCCTCTATGCCTCTTCTGGCTGTCTTATTACCACCAATGTAATCTGCCTCTGCTTCCAGCCTGCTCTTCTTTGAACTTTAACAGTCTCAGCATTATAGATTGTTGAATTAATCTTCTTAAAAGCACTTGGCTCCCTTCTCCAGCTTCATTCAGACCTTCATGGTTCCAGTAGCTATGAATGCTGTATTACCACACTGCCAGCTTGGGATAACAATGTCACACTCTTATCAGAGGACCCTGGACTTTTAACACATTCAAAACTCTCAGAATGCAGGTGAATAATTCTTAACAGGGCTGGTTTCACTATAGGAAGGTTTTGCCGGTATCAGGTAATCTTACCCCCATATATATGGTCGCCATATATAATATCGCCGGGAAAAGGTTGTGGCGATATTATATGGGTGACCATATATATAGGGACAGGGGCAGCCAAAACAAAAAAAGGGTTGGGGGTTGCGGGGGTGTCCCCCGCATGTTCCATGCAATAATGTCCCCACAAAAAACGGCCATTTTTCTGCGATATTTTTGCATGCCGATATTTCTGAGGGGACATTATTACATGGAACCGTTTTGCCTACTGGCTGGGGCACTGCTTGCTCTTCTCTTCACTTTAACAACTTCTATACTCTTAAAATACTTGTTCTGAATGTTACAAGGATCTTCAACATAGAAACAGATTAAGGTACATGTGACCACTTTTCGAGTAGGATTTTTAACTTTAAAGAATCACAATTGTCCACACTGGACCGCTCTTTGATGGAATATACCTTGTAGCAAATTGTGAAAGTCAGCTTTAGGTTTCTGAGTGATCTGGAAAGCGTTCCCCATCGTAATTAGAGACGCGACCACTCCAGCAACGTTTCAACTGTTCAAAAATGGAAAATGAAAGACTTATTTTATAGGCGAGCACTCTCAATTGCATTAGTTCATGTAATACATTCTCATTGTTAGCCGGCCTACTCACAGTGATGAACAACTTCTACTCGCTCCCACGCTTACGCAAGATATTATTAAGCTGGTAACAGTTACTGACAAGGTTTCCAAAGTGAACCTGCATACAACGCTTCACTCACCGGCTCCAGGAACACTGTGCTTGCGGGCTGCTTCCACTTTCCGACCTCTTCGGGCTCTGCTACTACTTTAGGTGCTCTTGGGACACACACCCCTTGGCAGCACAGGCGACTTCGGTCTGGTCTTAACCACTGGGAGTCTACTTCACTCCTCTGTCCCTCGTCTTGCTTCAGTAAATGAGCCTCGGGTTGCAGCACGGTTGTGCCTCTGCATTCACAGTCACTAGGCGCACCTAGGAAGACTTTCAACCTCGACACGTCACTCTCAGTGCAGCCACGACAAAGGAGGGTTTGCGAACACAGGACTCTCGCAGGACTTTCAGGTGAAATCTGCTTTACTCCTGCCCCGGCTTCCCTTAATTGAACGCACTTCCTCATGAACTGCCAACCTCATTGAACTGGTGGACCCCAGCCCTTTAAGACGAGGTAGCAATACCCTTGAGATGGATGGGGATGCAGAAGTTACTCAAACATCAATAATCGAAACGACTCAGGTAGTTGGAATAAGGTAACTTTTAATATCAATTATCTAAAACAGGGAGTACAACGGACATCTATGGACATCTCAATGTAAGGTCTCTCAATGCATTCGTTTATAGCAAAAAATCATCATTGATGATGTCAACCTACGTATTTCCTAACATCATTCTACGTGGCAAACTTCAAAAACCTAGTGGCTATTGTGATAGGTTCTTAAGGAACATCTAAGCATACGATCCATACTAGTCTGGAGAGTGAAAAGAAAAGTGTTAGGTTTCTTAACATCAGTTGGGGAAACTAAGCCATCCCCTTAAACAGGTCACTATGAACTTCACTAAATACACGACGTCCCATTGGTTGACACTCTAACCTCTGTCAGTACTTTTCCACCTACGTTAGCAGCACACAGGCTGGTCTTCCAGGTGCTGGTGAGCTTGTTTTAACCATAGCTTCCCACCAATTAGCATATTCATCTATCATCACCTCAGTGGTCTGACGTCATTTAATGCTTTGAACTTGTCCTTGGGAGTGTTCTTTTGCTCGGGAAAATTCAGTGGAGTGAAGGCACGCTCTGCCCTCATGCGTAGGTGTGGTCGCCATGTTCATCCAACTTCATCCTTCCACGTGACTGAAGACCACAAAATCGAGCTCTAGTGTATTTAAAATACTATTTTCTAATAGACCTCTGACGTCTTCCTTGTTTTTGTCCATGTCTTCTGAACAGGAGTTTCGTTCTTTCACACAATTTGTATCCAATGCTGCTCACCCCAGCCTGATAAGACCTTGGCTTCTTGGGGGTCGTCCAGCAATGCCTCTCTGAGAATCTTATGTAATTCAATTGCTTGTTCAACTGTGACACACTGGAAAAGAGGCATTCCTTTTGTAGTCCAGCTCTGCTATAATACGTAGTGGAAACATCCATTCTTCAAGAATACTTTGTCTGCTTGCATTTCTTTTGCATCTGTACACGTGTAAAATAACTTGATATCTTCATCGTTTCTGTAGCATACGTTTCTTCATCTTGATCCCAAGATGTCACTTATCTTTGATACTTTCTTGATGTCTTATAGAATATCTTTGTTCTCTTGTCTCTGCATCTCTTCTATGTATGTCTATGTACGTCAGCCTGCTTCATGTGACGTCACCAATCTGCTCTTTCATTAATTGGTCCTGCTTCTTCTGGGATTTCATTCAAATGGCCATCATACTGTCGTGTATGCAGGTATGGCTTTCTCAATGGGAACCTTGCCTCCAGGATTCTCCTCGGTATCAGTATTTTCACTGGTACCGCACGTGTCTCACACTCCGGTTCCCAACATGTAGGCAATATGGGAGAAGTGGTTGAGGTGGGGGTACATGGCTCCTTCTCTACATCATGCTCTTCTCCTTCTGCTACTACTATCAGCCTTCCGGTTCCTGCTCCAGCTCCATCTGTCTTCCCCCTCCTGCTGCAGCCTTTTCTGCTCCTTAGGTGGGGCAATTCATTTGTCAGGAGCAGGCACTTATGGCTAACTGCTTGACCCTGGCAAAGACTGTTAGGTCTGCTTGTGTGTCCTTTACTTCTACATGCCTCTGCAGCTCTCTTCTTTGTGTCAGTCCCTGTGGGTTTCTGGGACATGCAGTTCATTTTAGTGAAATTAGCTTTTTTTAACTTCTTGTACAGAATTATGGGAAGATTTAATTCCCTTAGTATTTTCAAAAGAGGGATTGCGGTTTTCACCTTATTAGAGGCAGAAGATGTAGGTAAGGCAACATTTCCATTATTCCTATTAATGCACA
The DNA here is from genome assembly GCF_040938575.1 of Ambystoma mexicanum. Lineage (NCBI taxonomy): Eukaryota > Metazoa > Chordata > Amphibia > Caudata > Ambystomatidae > Ambystoma > Ambystoma mexicanum. The sequence goes on from NC_090940.1 coordinate 181,495,175, forward strand.
TTTGATATTATTTGATTTTAGGGATAAAAAGTATTTGTTCTTTTGATGTAATAGGTTTAGATGTCATAGCCTTAGACTTTACCATTTTAGTTTTAACAGGAGGCTGAAAGATATTAGAATGAGAATAAGCCACAACCTCTTCTGGCATGATGGTAAGAGAATCCCTTTCAGGGGAAAAATACGGTGTCTCATCCCACAGATTTTCCTCCCTACCCTGGTCCCTGTCTCCACACAGGTGATCCTCCCACAGTACAACACCCCCAGGATTGGGACCACCCCCAGGATTGGGATCAGGAAGCGTGTGCCCTCTCCTCGCCACCTGGGAGGAGACTTTAGGCAGGGTTTTGGTGAGGGATCTGCAGCATTCTTCACAGAAACATACTGTCAAAATGTTGCCTGCAGATGTTGAGGCCCTGTTTTATAGACTGCACGGTGGACAAGGCAGAGGGACTTAAACTTTATCTACTTAGCCACAGGCAGCCAATGTAGCAAATGCAAGATGGTAGATGCCGAGGAGAACCGGCCGGCACCAGTTGTCAGCCTGGTTGCCGTATTTTGCAGGATTTTTAAGTGCTGGAGCAAAAAAACTGGTTGCCCCAAGAAAGGCGCATTAAAGCTATCTAAAGAACCACATGTAAGGGAAGATACTACCATAGGATGAAGAGGGCTGGGAAGGTAGGGTAAAACTTTACACAGAATGCAAAGTTTAAAACAAACTGACTAGTTAAACCCCTACTAACAATGGTGGCTGGGGTAATATATCTATATAACAAAAAAGGTTCCACCATTGGACATTCTTATTTTACTTATTTACTATCTAATTCAGTAAAATCAGGTATCTGTATCTGATATCCCGCTCAATGCTTTTCTGGTATGACAATCCTAGGCACAAACAAAGCAAAAAACACACATGTTTAGGATAGTTATTGAAAAGTTGAACTAGAAGCCATATTTATGTAAACAATCTATTTAAGACAAATATATAATCATACAACATAGATCAATCATTAAATGACATTGTACCAATGAATAGTACCTTGGACAGATAGGCTCAAGAAAATACAACACCCAAAAGGTGGAATAGCCTTAGTCTCAGTAAGAATCCCTTCATGCCGAAATGGTGCAAAAATAGATAAGGAGAGGCGAGGAATGATACGTTATGTCATGTTATGTTGATTTGTACCGCGCACCGCTACCACCCAAAGAATGGAAAAACAACTCAATCGTGAATGATAAGGTACAAACGTACTTGTTTACTTATTTCTCAACAATTCCGTCCAGAGAAATATGACCAAATGATCCAATTATTTGGTTTTTCTTTTGTTATCATCACATGTAACCATTATTATTTGCAATAAAAAATTATTGTCCTACCTAATCACTCAATTGTCTATTCATCACCTAGGATGTCTTAAATACTCTGTTTTTAGTTTCTGGAATTGTGTTCTCTATGTAGGGTCTGCCAACGTGTGTGTGACATCACAGTGGTGTAAGGGGAAATCCCCAAGTGTTACACGTTTCAGCAGTTGAAAGTGGTGATCAGATTGCCTTCCTCAGGGCATGTTCAACGACCCTGTAAACACATGAATGCGCATTTTAGTATCATATCAGAAACAATCCTATAATGTTAAGAAGCCATTTGGTCACCCTGCTGGACTTACCCTAAAATAGGGAGGGGGTGCTCAAGGCAGTATGGCAGGAAATGCAACTCGGAGTACTATTGAACTGCAAATCTCAGAGGTGATCAGGGTGCCCTCATTGTTTGACCCCTCCAGCACTAACCAAATGATTTCCAGTTCTAGTATGAGCGATGAATTTTTAAATTGAAAAAGAAAAACTTCAGGACAGAACTCCACAGGCACGTTTTACATGAATACCTAAAGGCCAATATTATACCAGCAGGCCTAATAATTAGAAACAAACCTTGTTTGTTCCTAGCTGACAAAAAATATACCAAAAATGTCAGTCACATAGCTACAAGGTGTAGTCGCAAATTGATGGTCCTAACAATTACTACGGGCCAAACAGTGAGTGTAGGGATACAGAGAGATCTAGGCTTAGAGGAAGAAAAAATCCTCTCAAATACATTATTAACCAACACGCAGCCAACTGCGAGATATTGACAAATTCTTTGATGATTTTATATCTGCAACTATATCTAAAAAGACAAAAAACTGGCAAAGGATATTTGTGAATCCAAATTAGAGCACATATATGCCTACACAGTGGACAACTACTTGGAAACCCTGAACAGACAAGGACCTTCATCGACACAACAGAGACCCTCTGGAAGAAGAAGGTGGGTCACTTTCACTAGGTGTAACCAACAACCCACATTTAGGAATTACCTAACTCCGTCACTCCCTTTTTTAGGAAGAGGAGTATTCAGTGGAGACAACTGGGGGCCTCCACCATGGACATAACAATACGGAACAGGGAGGAGATGAATAAGACACAGAGGTCCTTCCAGCAATAAACGACTCCTAGATTACGCCAATATTCAACCTGGCCAAAATAGAACTTTCTCCGGCCCAGGTCTCCAGAATATTGAAAGGCCTTTTATTTGTACCGTCTCAGCAGACCGATTGGTTTGATACAGAGATGCAAGTTTCCCTTTGACAGTTCAGTTCCCCAGCCACACATGCTGACTGAGCCATGCAAGGCTGGTGCCATTTTGCTTCCCCAACCTTCCATAGCTCAATAGAAATGCTGGCTGGGGAACTTTATGTCTGTATGTGCAAGGGGAAGCTCCTGCGCCTCCTTGCACATAAGAACAGAACAGTCTGGAGCGAGGCGTTTCAGTACCCACCCCTAGCCCTTGCATCCCAGGAAGTTCTTGCTTCCCGATTGCTGTTCAGGATGCAGGAGCTGGAGCGCTGGGGAGGAATCTTCAGGACCGGGGCAGAAGGTAAGTTTATGTTAATTTATCTCTGTGTACATATGTGTATGGATGGGTGTATGCTTGTGTTATGAGTGAGTGTATGGTGATGGGTGCGTGTGTGTGTTGGCTTTTTGGCAAGTGGGGGGCGAGGGTTGTACAGCAAAGGCATTTTAAAAATGCCTGTGTTGCACAATCCCCCTACCCACCTACCAAAATCTCCTTCTGAGGCGTTATAGAGCCCATGGGAGAGGGATGGTATTTTTGTTACTGGACATCTATCATAGATGTCGAGTCAAAAATACCATGCTTTCCCCCTGGTCTCCCCAGTGCCGTGCATACACACCTAATCATGTTGATTGTGTTAGGCACTGTGGGGCCCAGGGGACAGGGATGGTAGCTTTTTACTGGACATCTATCATAGATGGGCAGTAAAAAATATAATGCTTGCCCCTTGAATCCCTCCCCCTTGCCTCCCACCCCCCAGCGCCAATTGCAAACTGTTTGGCTTTTAACCCATTTTTTTTTTAAGTGTGCTGTCAAATGCAACATTCTAACCCATTTAAAAAAAGAAATCCCAGGGGGAACACCCCCGGAACACCCTTGATTGATTCAGGCACCCTTGCTACGCTTGATCGCTAGGGCATTTCTGGGGGAAATATTTATGCCCTTTCACTTAAAAAATTCACCAGCCACCACTGGCCCTGGGCCTGTGCTGGGAGCCGGGTGTGGGAGCCCCGGGACTGTGATGAGAGCAGGATAGGCGGTAACCATGGGATAGTGGTGGGAGCATGTTGGGGAGGTCTCAGGGTCTATGGTGGGGTGGGGAGAGCCCAGGGACTGGGTAGGAGTGGGATGAAAGGGCCCAGAGACAGTGATGGGAGCAGGTGGGGGAGCCCAGGAACTATACTTTGAGTAAGGTGCGGTGACGGCATGTGATAGTTCATAGCCATTTGGACCTACTGTCCATTTGGCATTTTGGGGGGCCCGGCCTGCCCACATTTTGCTCTGGGGCACACAAGCCTAATAGGTTTGAAGGCCACTGCTTAAAGGTGATTGCGTAATGTTTGGGGACGCCCTACAGACATCAGGAAGGTTTATCCAATATCGAAGCCATTTCACTTTTACAGCGAGCTGAGTCGAAAACACCACTTCGTAGGGGCCATGAAATCTTAGGTTATTACATTTCTGAACAAAACTCCTTACGTAGATGAGTTCTGCAGGCAGCAGCAGTTGGGCGGGCACAGAGCCTGTTGCTGTTGTGTTAGCATGGTCCAATATGTCCTCTGTTCGGGGCGGTGCAATCTGTCGGCAGACACATTTAATTGCACCTGTTAGGGTTGTCAAACACTCCTTAAATTCTTTACCTAAAACTGCTGACACCGTATGGGCATCTGATGCCCTCCTGACAGGGGGTATGGGCGTACTCATGCGCCGACCAGTAACCACCTCATGGGGTGATAAATAATGGACCTTGCTGGGTTGTGTGCATAAAATGAAGCGGGCCAAGGGTAAGCAATGCACCCAGTTCTTTTTCAACATGGTGCAAAGCTTAGATTGTTTGCTCTTGAGGAGGCCATTGATCCTCTCTACAACGCCATTGGCCTCGGGGTGATAAACTAAAGACATCCGGTGCTTAATGCCAAGTAGTGCTGTGATCTCTTTAAAGAGCTCATTAAAGAAATGTGTGCTGTCATCGGACCATAACACATTGCACATACCCCATCAGGGAAGACCTCATACACAAGAAATGTGGCTGCCCATTTGGCATCTGGGTGTGCACAAGTCCTGCTACGTCTCACTGTGAAAAAGGTCAGACCACAACAATCAAGTATCGGGACCCATTACATCTCTCCCCCAGCCTATGTGTAGCTCACGGAGTGCCCCGTAAGGTTCGGAGTGTCATGCATGTGCTGAAACATTGACAAGTGTTGCAGTGTATGATCATGTTCATGAGGTGCTCCCGAATATGGGCACAAACCAATACTCCTGTATGTCAGCTGCAATATGTTGCTTTGAGCTGTGGTAGGGGTGGTGAAGTTGATTTAAAGCTATTATTAACAGCTCCTGAGGCATGATTGCTTTACCAGTGCACTCCTGTCTCCACAACAAATCAGTTGGAGATTGTTTGCACCCTCTTTGTATCCATAAATCGTTCTCTTCATTTGGTGCTTTTCCTTGCAATTCAATAAGCTGTGCAATAGGCACGGCTGCATATGGGGTGCTCTGCTGATTATTTGGAGGCATGGTCACAATGTATTGCGCCAGTGTGGGTACCGGGAGATAAGCTGATGCAGCACATTTTTCCAGTGAAATTTTGTCTGTGTTATTGGTATGGGCGGTGCACTTAATGACCGCCACTACAGATGGTTGGGACAACGCAGAGATTAATATGTCTAGCAATGCAGCATGTTGAACTGGGGAACCGTCCGCTCTTTAGAAACCCCTCCTTTTCCACCACGACAGACTGGCATGCACTGTTGTCATGACGTATGCCGAGTCGGAATAGATGGTGATGTGGCACCCCTGCGATGCCCACATCGCTTTAATGAGCACTATGAGCTCCGCTGCTTGGGCCGAGTAATGCATTCCCGGGTGTCCATTTTCCAGCTGCATGTCTGTTCGCCCAGTCCTGTGAACTGATGTTCTGATGACACCCACGGCTAGTTAGACGCTTACATTGGGCTTTCCTCTCGGTCCATCGGGTTCCCCACCACACTATCCGACCCATCAGGATCCTCAGTGTCCCTGTCTGCTCTGGATCCCAGCATGTCCTGTAGGAGTGTGTTCCAATCCAGTAACTTGTCACTACTTTCTCTTGACCTTCTCTGTACTGTGCTGGTCCATACTGATGTCTCTTCCCATGCCCAGGGATTCATGTTGGCCCACCACGCTTCTATTCTGGGCCCTGTATCGGTCTTCCATGCCATAGCGATCCAGCGTTTCGCCAAGACACACATCAAGTCTTTCATCTTGGCAATATGTATCCTTTGTTTGCCACCCCTTGGGAATACACCTGACAAGTCGTTTTCTGGTGTCCATTGTGGCATGTGCAACCGCCAATGCCTTGATGCCTTCCCAAAATGTCTGTATTACTGGGCATGCCGAGAACATGTGGAGCATGTCTGCCTTTTCTGCGGCACATCTGGCGCAGGTTCGAGTGTCTTTGTTCCCCATCTTGGATAATCTTTTTGGAGTGAGATAAACTCTGTGGGTACCATAGAGCTATGTCGGCTGGAATCTTGCATTTCTCAGACCATTTTCGTATATCTCGGGACCCTTAAACATTCTTGATCCGTAAAGGGCCTCTGAAGTTCCGACTCCCATTGGCCTCGCACCTTCAGTTCCTTGGTGTTATTGGTCGTCATAAGCTGTTCATAAAGCTTTGATGTCGTGTGTCCTCCTTCTGAGATTTCATACCACTTATCTAGGTCTACCTGTAGTTCCTCCTCTCCGGTGAGGTCCGGCCACCTCTTCTTGATAGTTTGGAGCATGCTATTGTGCAGCATTAACTGTCCTTTGTGTATTCCGTTTTCTTCTGTAAGGGTGTTGAAGTCCACCTATTTTCCCTCCTTCCACATGTCTCCCACCTGTGCCACTCCTTTAGCTTCCCAGTGTGTCCAATATGCAGCCAGAGCTTCTGTCTGGTGCCCGCGAGTCCCACCAGGGGAATCTGCAAGGAGCATGGGTCTTGGGTTCCCTGAATCTTCCACGCCCTCTTGCATAGCGTTAGCCCCAGTCTGGGCAGGGTAGACAGGCCCTTGGTCCAGGGGTTTCCCATCCAGATGAGTTCTCGTAAGTAGCAGTTCTGCATTGCTGGTTGGAATAGTAGTGAGTCTATGGACTGTTCGTCCCCCAACCATCGGACCACAAATTGCAGCTGCCCTGACAGATAGTATCTCTCATAGTCCGGCATCTTGATTCCCCTGGACAGGTAGTCCCTTTGTAGGGCGTGTAGAGCCAGTCTGTTCCACCCACCACCTCACAGGAATTCCTGTGCTATCGTGTTCAATTTCTGGAAAAATGTCACAGGTATATTTTGGGGTATATTTGTAAAGTAATATAACAGACGGGGCAGGACCGTCATTTTCAGCAGGGCTGCCCTCCCTATCATCCCCAATGGCAATGTCCTCCAGAACTCCATGGACTTCATTGTTTATTCTAGGGCCGCCTGCGTGTTGGTAGTGTGTGTGTCTATAGGCTTGTGATGTATGTGTATAGCCAGATATCGGAAGGTGCGTGGTGCCCACGTGAGGTCTAGGCCTGGCAACTGCTCTATGGGAACCTATCTGAGTTCCGCAAGGGGGTATATGATGGATTTCTCTCTATTTATGGAGATGCCTGATAGTCTGGTTTATGCGTCTATTGCCTCCAGCAGGTCTTGAAGGTTCTCGCGAGGGTCAGTGATGAACAAAAGCATATCATTGGCGTATAGTGACACTAGGTGTGTGACATTGTCTATGCATATCCCTGTGTTTGCATATTCTGCTCGCAGGAAGACCGCTAAGGGTTCCAAAGCCGATATATAGAGCATTGGGGATGGCAGTCAGCTCTGTTTCGTGCCCCTATGTATCGTCCATGCTTCCGAGATATGCCTCCCCATCTTAACTCTGGTCTCAGGGTCTTTATACAGTAACCTGATCCATCTACGAAAGTCCTCACCCACCTCAAAGTGGGCCAGCACCCTGAACACGCAATTCCAATTCACGGAATCGAAGGCCTTAACCGCGTCTAACGAGGCTATTTCACATTCGCCCAGTTTATCCTTGGTTTGATCCAGCACGTTGTGTAGCCTCCTCAGGTTCCACATGGTGTTGCGCCCCGGGACATAGCCCGTCTGGTCTGGGTGCACGAGCGTGTGTATAATTCTTTTGAGTCTATTGGCTAGGGCCGTTGTTAGGATTTTACAGTCCTGATTTATCAATGAGACAGGCCTATAAGAGCCGTATTTTATGGGGGTTTTACCCAGTTTTAGGATGGGTATGATTAAGGTTTCTCACATGCTGTCTGGTAACTGGCCCATTTCAAATGCTTCCTGATACACCTCACGTAATTTGGGGGCTAAAGTGGTCTTGTACGCTTTATAAAATTATCCGGGTAGCCCGTCGGGTCCTGGGGTCTTAGATGTTGGGAGGCTGTCTATTACTGCTTCCAGTTCTTCTGCCGTTAAGGGGGCCTCAAGCATCTGTGCCTGTTCTGCATCTAACCTTGGGAGATCAATCTGGTCTAGGGCATCCGCAATATCTGAGCTATGCGCTTCCCACGTGCTCGAGTATAGGGCCTCGTAGAGTTGTAAAAATACTTGGTTTATCCCCTCCTGAGTCCTCACCTCCTCCCAGCATTATTTTTGATCGCCTTGATCGGGAGTTTCCTAACCTCTGGTTTGGTTAGCTAAGCGAAGAGCCTCCCTGGTTTATCCCCTTCAGCATGTAGTCTTTGAGTGTATTTTGCATAATTTAGGTTCCCCAGTTTCTCCCAGGTTGCTTTGCTCTGTATACTAAGGTATACAAGTTCCAGTGGTTCCTCCCCCAGTGTGCTCACCTGCGATTCCATCCTCTCTATCTTCCGTTCAATCCCTCTAAGTTCTGTCAGTACCCTCCCTTTAAGTCCCACTATCTTCCCAATTGCTGCACCCCTGACTACTACCTTAAAGGTGTCCCACTCTGTTGCCGATCTGTCTATGCTCCCTGTGTTGTGTTCAAAGTAATCATCTGTTGTATCTTGGAGGTGCCCTTGGACCTCCCCCTTTAGCAGTCTCTCTCTTCTTAATCTCCAGGTTGGTATTGTGGCCTTCCTATACGTGTACGCCCATGTTGCTGTCACTGGGCTATGGTCTGAAAGTGTTCTTGCTCTGAGATGCGCACTAGTGAATTCCTCTAGTGTCTCGCAGCTAGTAAAGCGGTAATCTATACGTGAGAATGTACCGTGTGGGGCGCTATAGTAGGAGTATCTCCTCTTATCTGCATGCAGCTTCCGCCAGACGGCCTCCAGTTGTAGCTGCTCCAAAAAAAATGTGCAGCTCTTTCGCCAGCGCGGCTGGGTTCTTATATTTATCGTCCGATTGATCTAGGAGCGGGTCCAAATGCACAATTGAAATCTCATGCCTTAATTAATGCTGCCTCTCTGTATGGGGCCAGCTGTTATGCCAGTTTCTGAAAGAACGTTTTTGCATCCTGGTTTGGGGCGTATGTGTTAACCAGGCACACCTCCTTATTTTCCAGCATCCCGTGCACCAACACCCACCTGCCCTCTCTGTCCTGTTCTTGTGTTAACAGCTGGAATGGGACCCCCGGGGCAATCCACGTTAACGCTCCTCTGGCATAGGTGGAATAGGTTGAGCTGAACATTTGTCCGCCCCACTTGGTCGCTATCTAGGACTGTTTGAGTCTCGTTAAGAGGGTTTCTTGCGGCATCGCTATTTTAACTCTTGATTTGTTGAGCCAGGTGTGCACCCTCAACCTCTTAACATAGGCATTCAGCCCACGGACTATCCAGGTAGCTATTATGATTTCTTCCAAGCCCATATCACTGTGTCTTGTCTGGGCCCTTCCGTTCCCGTGGGCCTATTTTGGCTCTCCTGCATCGCTCTTGCTTCCGTGGTCATTCCCCAGGTGTCTTTGCCCTCCTCATGCCATGTCGCTCCTACAAAATGTCCAGTTCTGGGCGGTGTAATGCACGGCCTCCATCTTCTCACCCTTTCACACATATTGTTTTTTGCGCTTCTGTGACATCTTGTCAATGTAAAGTGCTCTCCCCTTCTTGTGCCTTGTCCCAAACGATAAACATAAACTGTAAACAAACACCCAGCCTCCTTCCCCCCACTCAGGCACTGCTTCTTCTCTTGCACTGCCCTCCCTAGGTTGGGCAGTCCCGCCGCAGCGTGATGCCTTATAACTGGTATCTGAACGGGTAGAACTCTGTGGGGTTTCGTGTCCCGTCGTCTTCTGCGGCAGGACCAAAGCTTGTCGCACCTTTATTTATGTTGCATCTGGCTTGCATCATATCGATGATGCCTTGATGTTCTTTTCCGGTGGTGAGTCTGCGGACATTGTCACTTTGGTAGGTTCCCTTTGTTGTTTCCATTTCTGTCTCTCTGTTGAGGGATGCCCTGTTGGTCCATCCATGCATGGCCCTCCTCCATCATTTCGAAGACGTAGCGATCTGCCTTCTCGTGTCATCTTCAGTTTGGCAGGGTATAGCAGCATGTAGCGTACATTCGCTGCTCTGAGTGGTTCTTTAGTTGGTCCAAAGCAGGCCCGTTGTCTCTAGACCAGGGCTGTATAATCCAGGTAAATTGCAATCCTGCAGAGTTCCTAGTTATCACCCCCCCCCTTCCCTTGAGAATGTCAGTATTTTCTCCTGGTCTTTAAAGTTCATGATCTTAGCGATCATTGGTCGTGGGGGTGCTCCCGGTTGAGGTTTCCTGGTCAAGGCCCTATGGGCTCTCTCCACCGCAAAGCCCTGGGACAGCATCCCTGCCCCGATCTCTTGCAGAAACAGGTTTTCCACATAGTTCATGGGGTCTCCTCCTTCCTCCCCCTCCAGTAGTCTAACGATCCAGACATTATTTCTTCGAGCCCTCCCCTCTGCATCTTCCACCCTGTGCTCGAGGATCTTTATCTGTTGTAATACATCTAACATTTGGGATTGGGTAGTGACAATGTCGGTGGTATTGGTCTATACCTGCTGTTCCGGCGTACTCACTCGGTCCGCCAGGGTCCGTACATCCTGCTGCAGGAGGCCTATATTGACCATAACCCGTTCAGTTTGTTTTCCAGGGATGCCTTCAGGGCCGCTATAGCTTCTAGTATGGGGCCTTCCCCTCAACCTCCTTCCTGATGTTCAGAACTAGTCGCGGCCATGCTTGTGTCCGACGAGGTGGGTTGGCTTTTGTCATGCTTCTTGGCAAAAGATTCCATGCTGGTCTGTTTGCCTCTTCCGCCCTTTGATTTGTCTGGCATTCTTCTCCCCTTGGTGTAATAGGAGCCCCTGTCACCTCCTTGGCACCTGGAGCGAGGCCCGCCTCCCCAGGTGGTGCTATCACGTAGGAGTCTGAAGGTACCCCTTCACTGTTATGTGGTCTCCTGCGGAAGTTCGTGGCGTGGGTTTACTGCTGCCGGCCCAGACTGGGATTTATTCTCCCTCTTTACTTCCTCGTGAACCCAGGAGGTCCGGGTCTTATGCCCTCGTACGGTCTGTCTGCCCTTCTTTGGGGTCTCCTTGGGGTTTGCTTCGTGTCTTGTTTGCTATATGTATCTGAGTGTCCCCCGTCGTAGCTGCGCCACCCGGGACAAGGGGGTTCCCCCCTCTCTCGTGCTTGTTTGGCTAGTTACTGCCTCCTCACAAGGGGTACATGCCCGCTGGGTGCTGTTGTCCTGTATCCGTCAGGCCCAGCTGTGCAGGTGCAGGTCAGTTGGCTCGAGCGGACACCGAGATTGTGCTCTCCCACGTATGAACTTTTATATGTGCACTTGTTGTTGTTGCTTACCTCAACTAGTGTCCGTAGGCAACTATCTTCCCTTTGTCTTGGTGCGGTCATCTAGTGGCCCTGCGTCGCATGCCTCAACCGCTTTGCGGTCCGTGTTGTGCAGGGTTGTATGCACAACCACCGGGGGGGACAATGGATTGCACCCTTCCACGTACAAAGCTTCTTATTTTTAAAACTTGTTGCATGTGCTTATTCTGTCTGTTGTTCGGAGGTGAGATTCCTCGCTTTCCCTCGGCTAGCTCCCCCTGCAGCCTTTATTTCGAGCGCCCCGTCCGTGTAGTGGGCTGTGTTGATGTGTGCCCCCCCTCTGGGCGGGATTGTCTCCTCTGTCTGCTCCGGTGGTGTGGAGAGGGGGTCCACCCTATGTCCGGAGTGCTCGCACGAACCTCTGGGCGCTCTGTGCAAAGTACGCGCTCCCCGGCCGGTGGATTTAACAGGTGCCCTGGTATTGTATCTTCTGCCCTTCCTGAATGGGCCAGAGAGCCCAGCACTACTCTAGCGGTCTGCTCTCGGCCCAATCCAGTGGATCCTGATTAGCTTTTGGGCAGCGTCTGTGCCAGTGTAATGATGCGGCGGATTATGCCCCCCCCCCTGTAGCCAGGTGTACCTGGGATCCTTAGGGTGTTGTGTGCTCTTCGTGGTGGGCCTGTAGCCCGCGTTGTCCACCTGCATCCATCTGTTACTGCACCACTCACCTTCTTGTGGGCCTGGTCTGCTTCTGCGGGTCCCCTCAGCTCCTTCGCCCACCCTCCAGTCACTGTGTTGGCCCGCGGGAGTGGGCTTGCAGTCTGCCCCCGTGCGGGGCTGCGGGCGTTGTCACTGTTGTGGTATGGGCAGGCGGGTGCAGGCTCCCCCCTGGTCTTGTCGCAGCTCCTGGCGGCTTCCCGTCATGTCTGCCCCCACTGCGTGTTAGCAAGTGGGTGCAGTGTCACCCATTTGCATTGCTGGCCAGGCGGACGATGTTCCGCTCCCTCCCCCAGGGGGGCTGGTGTCAGTTGCCGTAGGAGTTACTTCGGGCTGCTGTTGCTCCCCACATGGTTGTGGGGGAGGGACCTCAACTCTCCTGGTCTCCTCCGCTGCGCCTCCGGCCCCAGGACCGCCCAAGGCGTTATCCACGCTGGTGAGCATTTGCCCTCTCCTCCAGTTCCCATGGGCCGCTTCCGAGCTGCTCCCCCAGTGCTAGGTCTCCCTCCAGGCGTCCGATGCTCTGCACCTTGGCCAGCAGTTCTCAGGCGCTCTGCGCTGTTTTGCACCCACTGGGCGGTCTGGGTACCTCTCGGGCCACCCAGGTCCCATTGTTGGTCCTCCATTCCAGGCATGTTCTCCAGACACCGCTAGTGATGCGGGTGTCTAGCTAGCTGTGTGCCATATGCCTCTTATCCCAGCCGGGCTGCTGTCGGCTTCTTCACTGCGAGGGTTCTCCTCGGTATGCCGCGCAGCATGCGCTCGCCATCTTGTATTTGGCGGTGAGGAACTTCTTCGTTCCTGTTTTGCCCGTTGTGTCCTCCGGTTCACAATGGGAGGTTCCACAGCCATTCCCCGGACACTCTGCCACCTGCTCGTTGCCTTTTAGCCGTGTTGTGCAGCAAATCTAGCCAGCTTTATCAATCTTCTTTCAGGATCATCACGGAGCTCTCGAGCCTTGCTGTCTGATAGGGGACATATTAATAGAAAAGCGGACAACCATATGGTCAGACCAGATTATATATAGACATGGGAAAGTAGGAACTAGCAGAGAATGGGCCAAAATGAGATCAAGGGTGTTCCCTATGTGAGAAACCAGAGGGTGTCTCACCCGGTAGTCCCCAGGGATCTCTCTCTATAAGGTGGCCAGGGTACGGCCATCGGCTTTGGATACAGACCCTGGGGGTGGACCATTGGGGGAGGATCACCTGTGTTAGGGGTCATCGGGGAGTGGGGGTGAGACAGCCAATGGTGAGATGCGAATTTCCCCACTTTTTTGTTAATCTATCCCATCTTTTTTTTTAGGGTTTTCGGAAATCCCAAATCCCATCACCCCTTTTGCACAAACACTTGGCTGAGGAAGAGGGTGACTGAGATTAACCAGACTAAATCTCTCACATTGTACTGGACATATCCTGTTAATCAGGTCAGGAAAAGTCAGGCACTTTACACTAAGTGCATACACCTGATACCAGTTAGCTCTCCTCACACAAATAAAAGGCAACACCTAAAGACACACTCTGAGCAAGGCGGAACACGAGTACGAGCAGAACTTCTGGGATGAAGGCACGCCTACTGGAGCAGAGCAACGGACCAAGGGACAAGAGCAGCGCGCCGAAACCCCAAGGCTTCCTTATTGGAAGTTGTTGCCTCTGACAGACTGCGAAAGACATGTGGTGAAGGCTAGATCCCACAAATGAAGATTGCATTGTGTTTCAAGGACGCCAGTGACCCTCCCGGCTGAACGGCAGAGTTGGGGAGGTGAAGCCAAGCCTGCGGTACTACCTTCACTCTAAAAAATTTAAATTGCAAAACAAGAAAGAAGCACACACAGCCGGCGAGTTAGCAAGTGACCTGAGAAGCCAGTGTGTGTAAAAGTGAATGAAGTAGCAACATTATATCACAAGTGAAGGCTGCACGTGTGTGAATGAGACACGAAGAAAGGCAGACCTGTGAATTACCTTAAGTAAAATGCAGCTGTGAGATCAGAGATACTAAGTAACAGAGTGGTCTGGTGAAAGAAAGTGGCCCATTCGAAAGTCTCTGAGAATGGTACATTGTTTGAAGCTAAAAGGCGAACAAACAGCAAAGGTTAAATAAAGAAAATTGATTCCTAGATAAGGGAAGAGTGAAAGTAGAACAGTGAACGTTGAGTCGAAGTGGTCCTGCAGTGGTCTGTAAAGAAAACCACACACATTCCAAAGACTTCAACATCCGAAAGTGGTCCAAACCCGATTGAGGGAGACCCGAAGTAGAATAAGCTTGGGGAAGGGAGCCCCCTTGCAACTTTGTGTTGAACTTTATTGTGAGAGGTCTGAGCCCGACAGAGGGGGACCTACGAGAACTGTGCAGAGAAAGGTCTGAGCCTGGCAGTGTGGGATCTTTGTGAACATTTTGTATAAAACATTATTTTGGAAGTCAGAGAAAGAGACTTTAACGTGAAAGGCCAGGCGGGCCTCGATCCATGGTTTTGAACTGTGTATTGTGTTAGAAACCAAGCCAGATTGTGTCATGATGCCTAGAAGGATTGCCTTACTCTGTGAGTCCTAACGTGGGGAGGAGAGCTGGTTCAGCCACATTATCATTTGAACACTGATTTTTCCTTTTGCATACATTTCTCCTTTTTACACTTTTCATACAAAAGATAGGGCAGGCATTATGTTTTGTTAGCATTGGCCATTTTGATTTGACGGACTTCACTAGGACTGTTTTGTTAATCGTTTGATGGTCGAGACTACTCCCATCTTAGTTATAGTGCAAAATAGGAGTTTCTCCAACCCCAACATTTTTAATAAAGGTTTTACAAATTGTATCCATTGTGTCAGTGTAAATACTTGTGATACCATGCCTTCCCTACATATGCTGTCAAGAGTGGGATCTGACTCAATTGAGACAAATTGGGGGACCCTAAAATTAAAAAAATGTAGTCACAGAGCCTCAGACCCCTCGACCGCCACAAAAAAATCCATAGGCTTTAATATTTGTAGCAGCAGAGAAGCCACTATCCCTCCTGGGAAAAGAGGGATGATTTCTGTGGACTTAGTCCTAATAGCCCCTGCAGGTTGTTATACAAGATTGGCCCCAAAATCTGCCCTGGCATGAAAGTTTGGTCTAGATATCCTGGCAGGCATCATAGATTCAGACTTTCGGGAGGAGACATAAAGATTCCCCTACAGGACCATGGCAAAACTCCATTTGAAATACACTGTGGGGACACAATTGCACAGGGAGTTCTTGGGAAGGCTCTATTTCCCTGTTTTAAAGAACAAAGTGAACCAGAGGAAACTGAGAGGGGGAGCTAATGTTTGGAGAGGCTGCTGAAACACCCATAACTGAGGCAAAGAGGGAAGCAGAACCTATAGCCTTCCCGATCTAGCCTTCGCCCGACAAAATCATCCAGCACTCGCAGAGGCTTTCTTACAAGTGATTCCTGAGGGACAAGGACCAGAAAAGGGCAGCCCCTTTTTCTTCCTAAAACAGGAATTATTATATAGAAAGGAAACCTTCGGAGAAGGCCTAAGTAAAACTCAGTTAGTAATAACCAAAACCCATCACAAGATCGTGCTAGAAATTGCACATTCTCATTTGACAGGGGGTTCATTAAGGACAATCTAAAACCCAAGCTCACATCAATGGGTAATTCTACTGGCCAGGTAGCCATGCTGACATAATGAGTTTCATTTAGACGTGAAATATGCCAGATAGCCAGCGCACATATTCCCTTACCTGCCCCTCTAAGCCCCTTACCAATAATAGAAGTCCCTTTCTGCCAAATTGGGATGGATATCATTGAACCGTTGGAAACCTACAGACTGGGTAACAAATATGTTCTCGTAATCGTTGATTGCGCTACCCGCTACCCCGAGGCTTTCCCCATGCGGAACAACCCAACCTAGCAAATTTTAAAACACCTACTACCATTCTTTTCTAGGGTTGGTTTCCCCAAGGCAATCCTAATGGATCAGGGATCCAATTTCATGAATAAACTCATGGGGGAAGTCAAGGAATTACTACATATTACCACCTTAAGAACCTCAGTTTACCACCTCCAAACAGACGGATTGGTAGAGATATTTAACAAAACCCTTAAAATTATTTTGAGAAAATTGGTAGATGAGGATGGGAAGGAATGGGTTGCATGATCCCATGAGCCCTATGTGAAGTAAGAAAGAGCTCTCAGACATCCTCCTTTTGAATTACTTTATGGTAGAGAACCAAGAGATGTCTTAGACATGATCTGGGAGACCTGGGAAGAGAGACAAGAGGCACCTATTCCCCTCTCAATAACAGCTACCCGATTGCGAGAGCACATGAAACCCGTCCGAAGTCTAGTCTACACTCACATGGAGAAAGCTCAAGCCCAACAGAAGTTCACCTATGATAAGAAGGTGAATTTAAGATCTTTTTCAGTTGGACAAAAGGTATTAGTCAAGGGGATAGGAAGAACCTTGTTATTGTGGCGCTGAACTTGAATATTGTCACCAGTTAAAGTAGTATGCTAGCAACAAATAAATGATGAGTCTTGCTAAAATATTAGAGCCAAAGATAGAACACTTGCGTTATTGTAAATAGGTGCTTTTCACCCCGTAATTGTAACAAATTAATCAGCACTCCACACACTGCATTTACTTCAAACTCAATGGCCAGCCCAGCCTCCAATCAGAGCACATGACTCAACAGACTGACGTCCAATCAGCAATTAGATATCTATTTAATACAATCCAAGATGGCAGCCGGGATTGAAAGATCACAGCAACCGTACATCTACGTTCCAGAGGCATCGCTGGCCATAAAGGTAAGCCTTGTCCTCCCCCTGCAATGTTGTTTAGCCCTCACAAATGCCCAGGGACCACACCGTGCATGAAAGCTGCCGCGACCAGCATCCACACCTAGGCCAATATTTCAATCTCCTCAATAATCTTAACATCACACTATCGAGAATCCGAACATAGGTTCTCCAATGCTGGCACATTCCCCCCACTAACACAATGCTTCTCAACGTGATGCCGTGCCCAACCCCAACTTGGGACTATCCCACAGCACCACCCAACTACTGGGAGAATTTACAGTTGAAAGGAGTACTAGCCGCACTGTCCTCCCTCACTAAGTTAACACAGGACTATCTCACAGCAGTAACCGCCCACTGGGAGAATGTATGTTTGAAAGGAGTACCACCCATGCTGTCCTCCCTCACTAAGTTAACACGTGCAATTCATGCAAATACTGCACATCATATGCATGCAATTACTGCATACTCTGCCCTATTACACCCAGCATTTATGGCCCCTCCTGGCATTACCAACTAAACAGACTGACCTAGCTTATTGCACACAACTAGGACACACCTAGCCCACACATGCCTTATCGGCTCTCTTGCGCACCCTATTCTTTGCATTATTCACAGCCGACCCTGAAACTATGCACCATTCCCTCATTCTATCCAGAAAGCTGCATCACAAGCTCCATGAACCGGCTCACATCCATGCCCCTCGGACACGCCACCCCAACATAGTTAGGGAAGCTGCATCATGCATGCAGGATGCCCCACCCCCCTACCATGCAACTGCTATCTAAAGGGCCCCCTGCACTTACAGATTCACTGCCAACCAGTTTAATTCATACACTAGCAACAGTGCACAAGGCGAGATCTTAGCACCCCCAACAACATGACTTTTCTTTCTCCGTTCTACATTTGCTATCCAACATCCATTCATTTTGGTAATCTATACCAGAAAAACCATCACCTGCTAAGAACATGCCCTTATTCTTTCAATACGACAATGCCCATCATCCTAACCACATCTAACGACAACTCTTTCCTGTCTTTTTCTCCCTCCCTCACCCCTTGCTGCATCTTCCGTTACCATCTCTGTGTCCGTAACATGGGCCTTTTTCACTATGTCAAATGTGCTTGCTTATTGTTTCAACTATTCCATGTATTATCCTGTCAATATCGCTTGTGCCGTACATTACTCCATTGGTACATTTTTCCACTTATGCAACTATGTCACCTGGCAATGCACACTGTCATGACACTACTCGCGGCTTTTGCCACTCACCAGACCACTAAAATGTCAAACTGATCACGCAATTGTAACACATGTCTACACTTTTCATGTGATTTGGCACTAGAAGTGCTCTAAGATTTTGGCAACCTGATGCCAATAAAGTAACACTTCATACAAACTAAAGTAGCAAGACTCATCATTTATTCGTGCCTGACATACTATCTTAACTGGTGACAATATTCAAGTTCAGCGCCACAACAAACAAGGTTCTTCCTATCCTCTTTACTTCACAATACGGGACACCTTGAGCATTGTCCCACAGGAACCCAGTTAATGGCAGCAGGACACAAACAGCTTCTATGAGGAAGATCAGCACAGGGATCCATTTTTCCTTAATGCTCTCACCATTACCTCCATTATAAACCCCAGAATAGAATCGCTGCCGCTCAAGATCACTACTGCCCAACATGGCTGACTACCTACTTTCAGGAAAGGACGACATTAAATGTCTTTTCACGCCCAGAGGCTCGACTATACATGCCTTCCCACCAAGACCCAATGCATCGGAGAATCTCCGTCAAAAATGTGTAAAATTGGAACGATACTGCACCAAGGAAATTAACACATTTTGGGAGAGATTTACTCTCCAAACATACCTATAGCAGGATACAATACGTTGTGGACTAAAGATAATCATCTTTTCAGATTCCAATAAACCAGAAGATGCGGATCTTGCTGCAAAATGGGAAGAACATCTTATAACAGGCTCCAAGGTCATGCTTGAGCTCCTTATAGAACATGCTGACAGAGAGCACAAGAGACTGGTAATAGAAATAGACAGCATCAAACAGGAAATTGAAGAAAGCAACGCACCAACGAGTACTAAGGACAGAAACTATAAAACAATGTGACATGTCTGACATTGGAGGTGTTGAGGTTCTTAAAGGAAATTGAATTATGTATAGTATGCTGAATGGTTATAGCTGTCAATTTAAAATAAATTAGGTACAGGTATGGGCTATTATATCTGTTAAATGGTGATATGTAAATTAATGTGGTCGAATTTTAAGACATCGAGAAGTTTTGTCTTATGTATGATTGAAATTTAGTTTTATGTTTTTTTCTTTTTAGTGCTCTTCATTTAATTTATAGGTTTTTTATTTATGTGTAATTTGTTTTTTTTAATTTTATGTCTTTATTTTGTTTGTACTGTATTGGATATATTTGTATTTTGTGAAAAGTCAAATTCTGACTGATACACAAATAAAATTAAATAAAATAGGAAAATAAAAAATAAAAAATGAAACAATGTATGAGATACTCAAGAGACATCAACACGAGGTTAAACTAAGGAAATGCAAAATAAATTCCAGAGATAATAGAGTGTTCACCTTCCAGTTATAATGTGATGACCACTACAAGAACACATCTCGAGAAAGCACACTGAACAGCTCGCCAGCTAGCTCTACTTTTGACAGTGAAACAGATCCTACAGAAATTGAGACAACGCCAAGAGCAACAAGACCATCTGAAGAATTCACAGTGGAGACGAATATTAACTGAACTAAAGAATACCATTTTTTACATCAAATCAAGAGGTACAAAAAAGGTACAAGATGCCCAACTTCCTGTACGTTTCCAGGACCCATTAGTCTAAATCATAGTAGCAAGAAGAGACACAAGAGAGGCAAGAGAGGTGGATGCCAGAAGAACAACATCAGAATCCAAAGGCGCACTAAGATTTACAAGATCCCAAACGCAATTGCAACAAAGCGAACAGAAGCGCTAAATCAGGTTCTCAATCTTTCTAGCTACCACCTCACCCCTACAGAAATTAGCATGCTCAACAACAGACTATCGTTTGCACCCAGTGCATCAGCCGACCGCATAGACGCCCACATTGAGCTCTTTAAGTACAAGAGGAAACTGAAACTCAAGAAATGATTTGAAAAGAAAGTTATATGGAATGCAGGGAGAAAGGTGAATGCAACAATCAGCCATATCAGAATGGAGAATTTAGAGCTTACAAACCTGCTCATCAATTTGGAAAATGAGGAAGATTACATGATACACTCAAAAAAGGGCATTCTAAAAGACCTGGACATTGAAGAGCATAACCTGAACATATTTGAACTAAAGAAAATAACCAGGTTAACTCCAAACATACAAGGGGACAATGCGATTGACATTTTCCACCAAGCTGTCACCCTAGACGTACACACCCTAGAGGACAACATGAGACATAAACAAGGAAGAAGACACTGTAACCTCACAACAGAGGAATCACGAGCATTGAAGAAACTAAGGCTCAACACAACAATAATCATCAAAGAAGTGACAAAGGTGGAAATATAGTAATACTATAAAGACCAGACTACATCACGATGGTAACAACACACGTGGCAACTCCAGGATGCTATGAAGCTCTAATAACCAACCCGAGCAACACCTTTGTGAGACAAGCCAAAGAATTTATCATCAAATGGTATAAACATGGACTACTAACGGATGATGAATACAAATTTCTCAAGATCGACCATCCAAGAATGCCAACTATCTATTTTCTCCCTAAAATACACAAGACATTTGAAACAGTACCAGAAGGAAGACCCATTGTAAGCGTCATTGGTTGGGTAATGGGACCAATTGCTAAATATATTAACAATGTAATTGTCACTGAAGTCCCCAAAATACTGACTTACCTCAGGGACACCATGCACACATTACTTATCCTACAGGATGTGATCTGAAACCTGAATATTTGTTGGTGGCCCTGGACGTTAAAGCACTCTACACTGCCATTGACCATCCTTTGACTCTTGAAGCCATAGATCACACATATGCCAAAGCCTCTGCATCTCTCAATTCCCACTTAGAAATGACCAAAGAGCAATTGGAGTTCTCCCTAATGAATAATGTGTTTATCTTCAATGAGGCATAGTACAGACAGACATAGGGCATTGCGATGAGTGCGACATATGCCACAGCCATGGCAAGCCTATTCATGAACCATTACGAACAGGTCCATGCCTTTTTCCAATCCCTACTTTAACAACTTGATACATAAATCACACAGATACACCACAGATGTTTTGATGATCTGGACAGATACATCAGAACAATTTGAGACCTATAAGGAATACCTTAACAATAACAAATTTGGGATCAAACTGACGGGGACACATAGTGATTGCACCATTGATTTTCTGGACATTAAAATCACGGTGAATGACACTGGACTACACACTACCACTGAAGTCAACTCAGTCTTGTTCGCAACAAGCTGCCACCGCAAATCGGTGATAGAAAATATTCCCAAGGGGGAATTCATTAGAGCCAAGAGAAATTGCAGCACAAATCAGGCATTGAAAGCTGAAGGAAATTTATTGCAATACAGATTTACCGACAGCGTATACACATAGACGTCTATTGAATCAGCAATCGAAATGGCCACCAATAGGGCCAGGAAGACACTACTCACTCCCAAAGCCAAGACCGAACAAAAGGAAGATGCCATTAGATATGTTACAAGGTATCACCAAGATAGTCACCAGGTGCAGAGAATCCTCAACAGGCACTGGCACCTATTAAACATTGATACTGATATCCAAAAATGGATACCCGCCAGGCTCCAACTCTCATACACCAAAGCGCCAACAGTAAGGCCCATTTTACATGGCACCCCGTGAAGCAAATAACTTAAATAAGGCTCACTTCTACAAAATCTGCTGGCTTCCACAAATGTGGAACATGCACCATGTGTCCACATGCTTTGAATGCTAAGTCTATCTACTTTAGCGAAACTCAATGTCACAGAATCACTCAATTTATCAATTGCAAGTCTAAATATATCATATATGTGATCATTTGCACCTGTAATTTGAAGTATATATCGGAAGCACTATCAGAGAACTAAGAACCAGGATCAGAAAACACCTGAGCCTCCTAAACTCACAGGACGCCAGATATCCATTGGCATTACACCGGCAGGAAAATCATCAATTTGAAAAGAAAGAGGACATCAGATTTGTGGGACTGGAACTTATCAAATGTGATTCCAGAGGAGGAGACAAGGAGCTCAGACTCCGTCAACACGAGGCAAAGCTCATCTGGAAATAGAGAAGTGTTAGCAAAGGCCTCAACTCTTATCACAAACTAAATGTTTTTCTCTGAATTGTTTCTCTGAATTTGTGAACAGTATTCGTCGTCAACCCCATGACCAGACATACAAATGTCACACACTAGTTTACCTTACTTGCCTTGCCCCCCTTTCTCCCTGCACTGTGCCTGACATATGCCTTCTAGCCAGAACACCCTCACAATTTTTGTCCCCCCGCTAAAACGCATATATGTACTGCACACATGGCATTTCACCCTCCCGTCACGGTCCTAACTACAGCTTTTTAGCAGTCCTCACAACTCCCTTCCACGGGCTGATCTTCATTGGCCCTGCCTTACCATGAATTGCCCAACCTTAATTAACAAATTTCTTCTCTGTGAAAGATAGTGAGCTAAAGACTCTGGGTAAGTCTCTCGTAACCAGGACTAATGTCTGGCAGAGGGACTCCCAGGACCCCCCTTGTTAATTTGCATATTTAAGTAACTTTGGGTCTCACCCTTAGTTACTAGGGGAATCCAGACGTGGACCGCTTGCTCACTATTCTTAGAGAGGCACAGATGCACTATTCTTAGAGAGGCACAGATCCACCCTACTGATGAGGTCCAACCAGACCGAAACACGTGTCTGGGGTTTCTGTTGGTACTCTTGTTCAGAGGAGAATTGCTTAGCATTTCGGTGCTGGACTGCCCAGGGCAGGACAAAGACTGATATGTTTGGGATATTTCTTCTCTGTGAAAGATAGTGAGCTAAAGACTCTGGGTAAGTCTCTCGTAACCAGGACTAATGTCTGGCAGAGGGACTCCCAGGACCCCCCTTGTTAATTTGCATATTTAAGTAACTTTGGGTCTCACCCTTAGTTACTAGGGGAATCCAGACGTGGACCCCTTGCTCACTATTCTTAGAGAGGCACAGATCCGCCCTACTGATGAGGTCCAACCAGACCGAAACACGTGTCTGGGGTTTCTGTTGGTACTCTTGTTCAGAGGAGAATTGCTTAGCATTTCGGTGCTGGACTGCCCCAGGGCAGGACAAAGACTGATATGTTTGGGATATTTCTTCTCTGTGAAAGATAGTGAGCTAAAGACTCTGGGTAAGTCTCTCGTAACCAGGACTAATGTCTGGCAGAGGGACTCCCAGGACCCCCCTTGTTGATTTGCATATTTAAGTAACTTTGGGTCTCACCCTTAGTTACTAGGGGAATCCAGACGTGGACCCCTTGCTCACTATTCTTAGAGAGGCACAGATCCACCCTACTGATGAGGTCCAACCAGACCGAAACACGTGTCTGGGGTTTCTGTTGGTACTCTTGTTCAGAGGAGAATTGCTTAGCATTTCGGTGCTGGACTGCCCCAGGGCAGGACAAAGACTGATATGTTTGGGATATTTCTTCTCTGTGAAAGACAGTGAGCTAAAGACTCTGGGTAAGTCTCTCGTAACCAGGACTAATGTCTGGCAGAGGGACTCCCAGGACCCCCCTTGTTGATTTGCATATTTGAGTAACTTTGGGTCTCACCCTTAGTTACTAGGGGAATCCAGACGTGGACCCCTTGCTCACTATTCTTAGAGAGGCACAGATCCACCCTACTGATGAGGTCCAACCAGACCGAAACACGTGTCTGGGGGTTTCTGTTGGTACTCTTGTTCAGAGGAGAATTGCTTAGCATTTCGGTGCTGGACTGCCCCAGGGCAGGACAAAGACTGATATGTTTGGGATATTTCTTCTCTGTGAAAGATAGTGAGCTTATGACTCTGGGTAGGTCTCTCGTAACCAGGTCTAATGTCTGGCAGAGAGACTCCCAGGACCCCCCTTGTTAATTTGCAACCTTAATTAACTACATCCTTGGCGGAGTACACAGGTTTGAATGTCCAAATGCACAGTGTCGAGCGCCACAGGCACACAAATGACTTCAATCCCTGAAGAGGCCTCCACGAAGTGCCCAACACTTTCAACTACGTCGCAACTGGAGTAAACATGGTGCCTTACTTACACTAGCAACACAGGCTATTAAACTGCTTCAATCCCGCCCCTTAGTTTGCACTTACAAACCCACATCAACATGATGCCCCATAGGGGTAGGGCAGACACGCTCGAATTTACCCCTGCATCCCATTGCACACCTCAATTGGCTCAACAGTGTACATGTTGCCCCTAAACCCCCACTCTCTGGACCCACCGCAATGATAGAACACTCCTGTTACTGTCAAGACTTGATGGTCGTGTAGGCGATGATACCTCTGTCCCCAAGTTCCACTCGAACAAACAGTAATTATACTGTCCGAGCAGCCCTTGAGACCACAGGTGTTGAATGTCGTCAACCAGAAGCAGGAAATGCCGGAAGATGTTTCCCCTGACCACTGTAAGGCAAACACGTGGGTTAGATAACCATTACACCCTGTGCACAATCCTAAGTGTTTACCTATAAGGAGCTTACCCTGAGTGGTGGTCTGGAATGTGATGTAGGTGTCTGTCTGAGGGGCCGACAGGGTTGACGACAAGGTTGAAGCCTGGCAAACGTTTGATGGACGGAATCAACACTTGATGCGGAACCTGGTACTGTGAGGCAAACGAATCACGTGATGCAAAGAGTTCAAACCAAAGGATAATCCAATTGCAGTCCAGGAGAAAAGCCAAGGTCGGGTCCAGGGGAAGCAGTTCAAGACAAGGTACCAAACAAGGGAAATCCAAGAGGCAGTCCGTGGGAATATCCGAGGTCAAAACCAGGAAGAAGCAGATCCATGCGAGATACAAGAGCAGCGTCCGTAGTCCAACCAAGAACAGCTGTGAAGCGTGGATGGAAGTTCGCGCGTCACTTTTGAATGCTCGCTCCAGTGATCACGTGACTCACACCCGTGATTGGCGTACACGCGATTGGACGCGTGGAGGAAGAACGTCCAAGCGTCGGCAGCGGAGACGCGGAATGCTTATGGCGCGTCTCCACGGCAACCGCCAATGCAGGAATGGCGAGCGATGCATACCCCAGCGTCGCAGAGTTCGGCCAGCCCCCTGTCGGCAAACATGAAGGCGAGAATGTGCAATGGTGCGTGTGATGCCTTGTTGTGTACAATGATTCTGCCGGGATGCAATAGGAGGGCTTGTGGATGTGGATGGGGGCGTGACAGAGCCCCCCCTCAAAGGCCCACAACCCCGTGGGCATGAAGGGTTCTCCCTGTGGAACCGAGCCACCAACAATGGAGCATGGACGTCAGGAGACGGAACCCAGGACCTTTCCTCCGGACCATAGCCTAACCAATCAACCAGGTACTGCAACTGCCCCCTGACAACCCGGGATCCCAAAACAGCGCTAACCTCATATTCCTCCTGGGAGGCCAACGGAACAGGACCGGGAGTGGATGATATGCGAGTGGCATCAGGGCAGGGCTTGAGAAGGGACGTGTGAAAAACAGGGTGCAGCCTCCACGAAGTGGGGACAGCAAGACGGTAAGCAACCGGATTCAGGACCTTGGAGACCCTATATGGGCCGACGAAACGGGGTAGTAGTTTACGCGAACCCGGTATGCGCAGGTGAGTGTAGACAACCACACCCGATCGCCCGGTGAGTATGAAGGGGCCTCCTTTCTCCTTTTGTTAGCGGCTGTCCGCATCAACTCTTGTGCTTCTCGGAGATGGACAAGGGTATGAGCATGTACAGAAGCGAGATCCCGGGCACAGTCATTTGCCGCTGGATTCCCGGTCTGTAGGGAAAAGTCAGAATCAGAAAAAGGGAAAGTACGTGGATGTTGGCCATAGAGTGAGTAAAAAGGAGAGAACCCCGTGGATGAATGCATGGTGTTGTTGTAGGCAAATTCTGCATAATGTAGAGAATCAAGCCAGGTGTGTTGAAATTGCAAGGCTAAACAACGTAGGTACTGTTCCAGGGCCTGGTTTACTCTTTCGGTCTGACCATCGCTTTCGGGATGGTAAGCCGACGAGAAACGTGCGTCAATACCCAGCAGTTTGGTAAGGGCCACCCAGAAACGTGACGTGAACTGTGTTCCACGGTCTGACACAATGACACATGGCAGACCGAACATACAGAAAACAGACCTGAAGAACATTTGAGCCAAAGAAGGAGCGGTGGGGATACCTTTAGATGGTATAAAGCGGGCCATTTTGGTATATGAGTCCACTACTACCCAAACTGTGTCAAAACCTCGAATACGTGGTAAATCAGTTATCAAATCCATGGACACCGTATGCCAAGGTTTTGGGGGTATAGGCAGGGGCTGTAGTAATCCCAATGGATGGCCTCTCTGTGTTTTGCACTGTGCGCATATAGAGCAAGTGTTGACATAAGACTCCACATCTCATCGCATCGATGGCCACCAGCACCAGCGTTTCAGCAATTCCAGGGTTCGTCGTTGACCTGGGTGACCATTGATGAGAGCATTATGGGACCACTCCAAAGCCTGGTTACGTGTATCAGTGGTGGGTAGGAATAGCTTCCCTTGAACAAAAGGCAAGCCGTCTTGTATGTCAGGATCCCAGTCGGCTAGTATCTGGGGACGTTGTGCAACCCATTGCCGAATAGCAGTCAACATAGGTGGGGGTGGTGTGCAAGCACACACTACATGGCCTTCGCCTAGAAGCATTTCAGGATAAGAAGGAAGGGGCACCCCCCCTGGTGAACGAGACAAGGCGTCGGCTTTTCCATGGATCGTCCCAGGTCTATGCTTGACAACGAAATCATAGGCAGAAAAGAAAAGGTGCCAACAAACTTGTCTACTGTTAACACATTTCATTGACGCTAGGTCCTGTAGATTTTTGTGGTCAGTGTAGACAGTAGTTTGGTGCTTTGCTCCCAGGAGATGATGTCTCCATACCAGCAAAGCATCCCTGATAGCTAGGAGCTCTTTTTCGGTGACCGTATAGTGTGTCTCGGTCGGTGTGAATTTCCTGGAATGGTAGGCCACCGGGTGTAGTGCTCCGGTGGAAGGACATGATTGGGACAGAATGCCCCCCAAAGCAAACGAGGAGGCATCTGCTTCCACAACATACGGGAGTTCTGGGTCCGGGTGTTGCAGGACAGGAGCCGTGGTGAACGAGGTTTTGAGGGTATCAAAGGCTACCTGATGTTTAGAGGTCCAGTCAAACAACACCGCGGGACTTGTCAATGCGGTTAGGGGTGCCACAATGGAAGAGAAATTCGCAATGAATCTCCGATAAAAGTTAGCAAACCCCAAAAAAGACTGCAGTTGTTTCACAGTGACAGGGATCGGCCAGTCTATGATAGCTTGGACCTTGGATTGGTTCATAGTCAGCCCTCCAGGGGATACATGAAACCCCAGGAATTCGACTTCAGCTGTGTGAAATAGGCATTTCTCAGGGTTGGCATATAAGGAATGTTGCCTAAGTCGTGTGAGTACTTCCCTAACATGAAGGACATGCTCGGCCATAGTCTGGGAAAAGATTAGTATGTCATCTAGATATACTACCACATATATGTCCAGAACATCATTGAATATGTCGTTTACGAACCGTTGAAAAGTGGCAGGGGCATTGCAAAGGCCAAAAGGCATCACCATATACTCATACAACCCCTGACGGGAGCAGAATGCCGTTTTCCACTCGTCACCAGAACGCATACGGACCAGATTGTATGCTCCCCGTAGATCCAACTTGGTATATACAGTAGCATTGGTCAACTTGTCTAGCAAGGTCGATATGAGTGGGAGAGGGTAGCGGTATTTTATAGTGACCGCATTCAGACGTCTCTAATCTATACATGGACGGAGGTCCCCCTCCTTCTTCGGAACGAAGAATATGGGACTGGCTACAGGGGATGAAGAAGGCCTGATATGACCTAATTGCAGAGCATGATCTATGTATTCCTTCAGGGCTATTTCTTCTGATGGTGACAGCGAATATATGCGCCCCTTGGGAAGCGTTGCCCCATCGATCAGATCAATGGGACAATCATAAGGTCTGTGGGGCGGTAGTGCTTCGGCAGAGGCTTTGTCGAAAAACCGAATGAAAATCATGGTATTCCGGGGGTATCCCTGACATAGTGGCTCCCACTGTGTGTGCCCCTTCAGGAGGATTCTCAACCTCTATGCGTAGCCCCCCGAGTGCCCTTGCGGGACTGATGAAAACCCCGTCGTCAAGTAGACAAAAGTGTTGGCATACCTCAGATTCAAAAAAAACCTGACCAGTACCCCAATCGATTAGAGGGTTACGTTTTTTCAACCAGGGAAGACCCAAGATTATCCCGAACTGAGGTGTGGATATCAGATCAAAGGACAGTTGTTCCTTATGGTTGCCCTGGATGGTCACGTCCATTAGGGTGGTTTGTTGCTTGATCGGACCGGATACGAGGGAGGACCCATCCACTGTCTGGACCGGTTCGGCATGTATCTTGGTCACTAAAGGAAGGTTCAGTGACTTGGCCAATGATATGTCGATGAAGCAACCAGTAGCTCCTGAATCTATGACAATGTGGACTTCATGTGAACGCTCTTTAGCCGGTTGAAGAACCGCTTGAACGATTACTGGTCTTATTGGACCGAATGAAGGAACCCCGGGGTTAACAACCGAGCTCGCCTTGTCCCCCGTACTCAAGGGCGAGCTTTCTGAAAACCCGAAGCCTTGTTCTTTGGACGTCGAGGGCACTCCTTGACAAAATGGCCACTGAGACCACAATAGAAGCATGCATTGTCGGTTCTTCGACGCTCTCTTTCGTTTTGGGTAATAGGACTTCAGAGACCCCCTATTTGCATGGGCTCCCCAGCACCTTCTGGGGTAGAGGACAAGGATTTCACAGAAAGGCCCGACTCCATCCGGCGTTCAGACTTCCGAGCGTCTACTTGTAGGGCTAGGTCTACCAGATCGGAATAGATGTCAGGGAGGGAAGGTACAACAGAAAGAGCGTCCTTCATAGCGTTACATAAGCCTTTGTAGAACACCACGGCTTTCTTGTTTTCTGGCCATGAGGTTTCAGCTGACAACTGGTTGAAATGTGTGATGTATTCTATCAAAGA
Source organism: Ambystoma mexicanum (assembly GCF_040938575.1). NCBI lineage: Eukaryota > Metazoa > Chordata > Amphibia > Caudata > Ambystomatidae > Ambystoma > Ambystoma mexicanum. The sequence continues at coordinate 181,524,328 of NC_090940.1, forward strand.
CTGTCTGCCTTGGGATAGCTCTAGCAGCTCCAGGTCCCGGGACTGGGTTTTATACCTGGTGTCAAATATTTTTGCCAACTCACTCACCAGGAGGTCGAAATCATAAAGGGCTGGGTGATTGTTTTCAAGGAAAGGATTAGCCCAAGTAGCGGCAACCCCGGACAAATGGGAGAGCAGAAAGGCGGCTTTCGTGGTGGAATCATGGAAGACTAAAGGCCGACAAAGGAAATGAAGCTTACATTGATTGATAAAGGTACGGTATTTTCTGGGGTCCCCCTGGAACTTCTCAGGGGGTGCCAAAGGAAACTGAGAGGGCAATACCACAGGAGTAGGTGGTGTGGGTGGTGCAGAGGGCCCCGGGGTAGGTGGTGCTGGATCCCCAAATTCGGCATCTGGCGGTAATGGGTTGCGGTTGCTCTGGATGGTGTCTAAGCGATGATGAATAGCGGTTGTGGCAGCCGCCACTTCCGTTCTAAGAGTTGCAACCGCTTGCATTAGAGCAGCCACGGGATCCCCGGCAGCGGATTCCATCGCCTGAACGACCAGAAGTGGCTTCACAGTCTGTCAAGACTTGATGGTCGTGTAGGCGATGATACCTCTGTCCCCAAGTTCCACTCGAACAAACAGTAATTATACTGTCCGAGCAGCCCTTGAGACCACAGGTGTTGAATGTCGTCAACCAGAAGCAGGAAATGCCGGAAGATGTTTCCCCTGACCACTGTAAGGCAAACACGTGGGTTAGATAACCATTACACCCTGTGCACAATCCTAAATGTTTACCTATAAGGAGCTTACCCTGAGTGGTGGTCTGGAATGTGATGTAGGTGTCTGTCTGAGGGGCCGACAGGGTTGACGACAAGGTTGAAGCCTGGCAAACGTTTGATGGACGGAATCAACACTTGATGCGGAACCTGGTACTGTGAGGCAAACGAATCACGTGATGCAAAGAGTTCAAACCAAAGGATAATCCAATTGCAGTCCAGGAGAAAAGCCAAGGTCGGGTCCAGGGGGAGCAGTTCAAGACAAGGTACCAAACAAGGGAAATCCAAGAGGCAGTCCGTGGGAATATCTGAGGTCAAAACCAGGAAGAAGCAGATCCATGCGAGATACAAGAGCAGCGTCCGTAGTCCAACCAAGAACAACTGTGAAGCGTGGATGGAAGTTCGCGCGTCACTTTTGAATGCTCGCTCCAGTGATCACGTGACTCACACCCGTGATTGGCGTACACGCGATTGGACGCGTGGAGGAAGAACGTCCAAGCGTCGGCAGCGGAGACGCGGAATGCTTATGGCGCGTCTCCACGGCAACCGCCAATGCTGGAATGGAGAGCGATGCATACCCCAGCGTCGCAGAGTTCGGCCAGCCCCCTGTCGGCAAACCTGAAGGCGAGAATGTGCAATGGTGCGTGTGATGCCTTGTTGTGTACAATGATTCTGCCGGGATGCAATAGGAGGGCTTGTAGATGTGGATGGGGGCGTGACAGTTACTGTAAATATGTGCTTTTCACCCCATAATTTTAACAAGTTAATCAGCACTCCACACACCCGGTTCTGCATTTACTTGAAACTCAATGGCCAGCCCGGCCACCAATCAGAGCACAGGACTCAACAGACTGACATCCAATCAGCAATTAGATATCTATTTAATACAATTCAAAATGGCGGCCGAGGTCAAAAGATCACTGCAACAGCACATCTACGTTCCAGAGGCCTCCCTGGCCATACAGGTAAGCCTGGTCCTCCCCCTGCAATATTGTTTAGCCCTCACAACTGCCCTAGGACCGTGCTGCGCACGAAAGCCACCATCAGACTACTATTTCAATCTCCTCAATAATCTAAACCTTGTGCTATCGAGAAGTCGGACATATGTTCTCCAATGCCGACACATTTCCCCCAATTAACACAATGCTTCTCAAAATGATGCAGCACCCAGAGCCCACTCAGGACTATCCCACAGCACCACCCACCCACTGGGAGGATGTACGCTTGAAAGGAGTACTAGCCGCTCTGTCCTCCCTCTCTAAGTTAACACGTGACTATGTCAAAGCATTACCCGCTGTGAGAAACTCATGGTGGTTAACAGGTAAGACAGACACAAGTGATCACAGTTCAAGTGTGTTTATTGAACAATGAATTCTGTATGCAGGTTGGAGAAACGCCTGTTCTAAACTTAAAACTAAGATGGAAGCAAGCGTTGACCATCAAATGAAAATTAAGGCCGTCCTAGTGGCATTGTGTCAAATAAAAAGGCATATACTAAGAAACCTATTCCCAAACCTTACAACTAATACAAAAAAGGGTGTGGGATAGTTTTCAAGAAAAGAAAGAAGTGTTCTCAAATAATATGTCAGGATGTGGTAGCTTGGGTCTCCCTTCCCCACATTTTGAGCACGGGGTAGGATGAGAGCTTGGAGCACAGTACAGTCTCAGGCTCCTCCAGCACGAGACGACAGTTCCAATGGCTGTTCTCAGGACCGTCGATGGCCAAGTCCTTTGAAAGTCTCTTGCCTCCGAGGACCTGAGGTCTTCAACTAATAAAAACAAAAGTTCCTTTAACAACCGAATGAAGTTCAGTTTCCAATGTTCGCTGGGTGAGGGGTTCACCCCAGGGTCCCCCTCTTCTGGGCGCTGACCCCTCTCAATTGTTTACCACAGTTCACGTGGGATGATGGCTTCACCCCTGGGTCCCTCTCTTCCGGGCGCTGACCCCTCATGTATCATATTTCACAATTATATTTCAGTTCTTTTCTCACTTAAAGTTTGGATGATAGCTTCACCCCTGGATCTCCCTCGGCCTGGCTCAGACCCCTCTTGACTGCCAATATTTGTGTAAGGTGCCTCTCCCGTTTATTTAATTTCTATATATGTATGAGTGGACAGCAACATGTAGGATACCTGAACAACGGAGTCTGACACCTCAATGCACACATGTGCATGCCAAGAGTACCCAGGGGGGAAAGGTGGATGGACCCTGTTAAGGACCAAGGGAAGGTCTGCCCATATGGGAGACAGCTACACCAGTGTCCCTAGTTAAATAAACAGACACAGTCCGGTTTCTTGTAACAAGCGAGAACCGCTTTCCTTTATATATTTGTATCCGTGTCCAGTCAAAAGATCGAAAAAAAAGGATCAAATGCCCTTTTATTCGAATCCAAAAGGGTTGAAAAAAAAGAATCGAATGCTTTAATATTTATTTATATGTTTTTTGGTTTAGTGTCCGTAAAAAAGTGTTTTTTATAAAGGAAAACAGGGGGTTGGGGGGAACCCCCCCATAAAAAATAAAATAAAATAAAAAAGCCTTCGAAACTTTTTTTTCGGCACTTTTGGTGTCGAAAAAAAGGCATTCAATCCTTTTGTTTTCGATACTTTCACCTATAACCATTTGTATCAGTCAAACCAATCCTTGTTACAAATGAGCCATATTACATTACTGAGCTCCTAACTGAGGCTCTCTCAGACAATAGAGGAAAGTAACAATGTTCAACAGTTTTCATTTCATCACTTTCGTTATCATTAATTACACATTTTCTGCCTTAGGTTTTTCTCAGTGGGTCCTGTGGGGCCCTTGGGACACAATTCATTCCCATTTGTTGAATAACTTCATATATTTAAGTGCTTGCACCTGTGAATTTGTGCATACACCTTTTTTCAATTAATTTTCATGTACCTCACAGAGGTCCCCTGAGAACGTGCGCAATCACCTTGTTAACTAAATATACACATATGTAACACTGAAGTCACCTGAGAAAAAGTGCACATTCACCTTTGATAAATAAATATTCAAATATATCATGTAAGTCACATGGGAACGTGCGCATTCACATTGGTTGAATAAAGCTTTGTATACACCAGAGTGGTCACATGAGAAAATGAGCATTCACCTTTAGTAAATAAATATTCAAATTTATCACGTAAGTCACATGGGAAAGTGAGCATTCACCTTTAGTAAATAAATGTTCAAATATATCATGTAAGTCTCATGGGAAAGTGCGCATTAACCTTTGGTAAATAAATATTCAAATATATCCTGTAAGTCACATGGGAAAGTGCACATTCACCTTTAGTAAATAAATATTCAAATATATCATGTAGGTCACATGAGAATGTGTGCCTTCAGATTGGTTGAATAAATCTTCGTATACACCAGAATGATCACCTAGGAAATTGTGCATTAACCTTTGGTAAATAAATATTCAGATATATCCTGTAAGTCACATGGGAAAGTGAGCATTCACCTTTCGGAAATAAATATTCAAATATATCATGTAAGTCACATGGGAAAGTGTGCATTAACCTTTGGTAAATAAATATTCAAATATATCCTGTAAGTCACATGGGGAAAGTGCGCATTAACCTTTGGTAAATAAATATTAAAAATATATCCTGTAACTCACATGGGAAAGTGCGCATTAACCTTTGGTAAATAAATATTCAAATATATCCTGTAAGTCACATGGGAAAGTCTGCATTCGCCTTTAGTAAATAAATATTCAAATTTCTCATGTAGGTCACATGAGAACGTATGCCTTCACATTGGTTGAATAAATCTTTGTATACACCAGAGTGGTCACCTGGGAAAGTGTGCATTAACCTTTGGTAAATAAATATTCAAATATATCCTGTAAGTCACATAGGAAAGTGAGCATTCACCTTTAGTAAATAAATATTCAAATATATCATGTAGGTCACATGAGAATGTGTGCCTTCACATTGGTTGAATAAATCTTCGTATACACCAGAATGATCACCTAGGAAATTGTGCATTAACCTTTGGTAAATAAATATTCAGATATATCCTGTAAGTCACATGGGAAAGTGAGCATTCACCTTTCGGAAATAAATATTCAAGTATATCATGTAAGTCACATGGGAAAGTGTGCATTAACCTTTGGTAAATAAATATTCAAATATATCCTGTAAGTCACATGGGGAAAGTGCGCATTAACATTTGGTAAATAAATATTCAAATATATCCTGTAACTCACATGGGAAAGTGCGCATTAACCTTTGGTAAATAAATATTCAAATATATCCTGTAAGTCACATGGGAAAGTGTGCATTCACCTTTAGTAAATAAATATTCAAATATATCATGTAGGTCACATGAGAACGTATGCCTTCACATTGGTTGAATACATCTTTGTATACACCAGAGTGGTCACCTGGGAAAGTGTGCATTACCCTTTGGTAAATAAATATTCAAATATATCCTGTAAGTCACATAGGAAAGTGAGCATTCACCTTTAGTAAATAAATATTCAAATATATCATGTAGGTCACATGAGATCGTGCACATTCATATGTGTTGAATAAATCTTCGACTTGATTGGACCAACTCCCCCTTTCACACAGGTAGCTGCATACTACCACTGGGAGGTACCACACTCACACCACATTACGTCAAGCTCCCCAGCCAAGCTACCGGGCCGTAACCCCTCCTCAGCACAGCGTTCGGGAAGGCCCCCTCGGAAAAACCATCCCAGAGGGAATTGTCAAGTTCTGCCCCCAGAGAGGGTGAAGTGTACAAACTACGGGCGTGTCAAATCACTGCACCCCTCATGGCTAATATGTCATCAGAAACCCGGATCAACCCCCACTACACCAGCTTGGGTCTACGACTGGCCACATGAGCAAATGAGAGGGATCCTTCAAGTATCAGGGTGGACCAACCCACTCGGTGTACCACAGCACCTTCTTCACAGCATATCCGAAAGTTGGGGGAAACCACTTTCTTCGGAGTGCAGGTTAACGTACATGCCTCTCAGCATCCCTCTGGAACAGGAGGGGAGAACATTATCATCTGTCCAGGCACTCCACGGCCCACATGCTAGCTGGCAGGCGGCTGACGCAGGGCTCGGGAGCCCGTTGTTAGTGTTTGCCTTTCCTACCTGACTCAAGATTCTCAGAGCTCACACCGCCCCGCTCTCTCTCTCTGGGTAGCGGTGGCATGCCGGTTGAAACACCTGCCAAGTGCGCCCTTAATTACGGCGCCCGGGCACACTCCCTCGACCCTGGGTGGGGGTGAGACACTAGCTTCCGCCAGGCGGACAGCCTAATGGGAGGGACAGTCACTGGACACCAGAGGGCCGGGATGCCCTAAGTGGCAGACTCAAACTCCAGTCTTCATTCGCCTCTCCCCTGCTCTGCCTCTACCGATCCCCTCCGGCCACTTATCCTCCACGGGGACTATCCAACTGTATCCGCCAGCAGGGTGGCCCGCAACAGTTCTGAGATGAAATCACCTCACAGACAACCCCGCTCCACCTGCTGGTAAAGCCTACCATCAACGTTCTACACACTCTCTGCGCGCCCAAAAAAACCTTTGTATGAACGTACAATGATACGAGAGTGTAAACAAACATGACAGCCATAACAACGTGATACATATCCCATGCTCACAGAAATCGCACAGGAAATGCGGGTTTACACTCAACCCCTCCCCCGTCGTTCTCTGCTCCCGAAGTGCATACAATATGACATTTTTCACTCCATAACAATGGCACAATCCACCATTGTTCAAAACAACCCAATGGTTCATTATTATACAATTCTGTATATGCCATAGTGTGAACAGGTAGTCCCCTTCTGATAGTTTCAATTTGGTCTCCAGGTGCATCGTAGCTCAATATTCTGACCGGACTGATCTCTCGTTGAGATCCCCAGAGCTCATTAATGACCTCCGAAGGATCCTCAGACGCTGTTCTTTGAAAGTCTATTGATGCAGACGGTCTATCCCTAGTCACAGCCTCTGACCTTGGCATGTTTTCCTCTTGTGCTGGGGAGCACATGCCGGAGTTCCGAGACCCAGATTCTTCCCTTTGGGTCTCAGACTGTTCGGCTGGACCAGGAGTTGAGTTTTCAGTGCTATGCAAGCAGCCTATGGCTAGACCTTCAGTACTTTCATCCCCTTCCTCTTCGTCTGGGTTGACCAAAATGTCTGAGGGCCTTTGGGCTACTTCAGTAGTTGGAAACTCTTGTTCCTCTTTATTTCTCGGCTCTCTTGACTTGGAGGCTACAGACAGTACAGTACATGGGCCTGCAGGTGGTGAAATTTCCCCTTGGAAGGACTCCGGTGGAAAACTTCTGGTGCTCCTCTTAGTGGGGGAAAAAGGAACTTCAGCAACCACTTGATCCATTTCCACACTATCTCCTATGGGCAGGAAATGATTCCTGTGGAGGGTCTTCACATCCCTGGGGGGGGGGGGGGGTGGAGGGTCTTCACATCCCTTGGGGGGGCCCTCCCTTCTCAGTCTGAACACAGGCACCCTTCTCAGTCTGAACACAGGCAACCCTGTCAGCTGTCGCTCAATCAAATAGGGCTGCGATTCCCATCAGTCTGCCAGCTTGTTTCGCCCTTTCTTTCCTAAACTCCTAATGAGCACCCGATCCCCAGGTTGCAGGTTGTGGAACCGGACCTTCTCATCATACCTCTTCTTGTTCAGTTGTACATTAAGTTCTGCAGTGGCTTGCGCTAATTGAAAAGCTTTGCACAATTGATATTGAAGGTCCCTCACATACTTGCAGTACTTGCAGTAGTTTTCTACCCCTGTCCCATCAGAGGAGACAACGAAGCTCAAGTCTATGGGTAACCGGGCATCCCGTCCGAACATTAGCTGATACGGGGTGAATCCTGTGCTGTCATTTCTAGTACAGTTGTAAGCATGGACCAGGGTGGACACATGTTGGCTCCACTTCAGCTTTTCTTTGGCACTCAGTGTCTCCAGCATACCCAACAGTGTACAATTGAAGCGTTTGGCTTGGACATCCCCTTGTGGTTGGTAAGGAGAGGTTCTGGTTTTCTTTACCCCAATTAACTGCATGAGTTCTTTGATGAGTTTGGATTCAAAGTCTCTTCCCTGATCGGAATGTAGACAAGCAGGCCAGCCATAATGCACAAAGAACTTGTCCCAGAGTACTTTTGCTATGATAATCGCCTTCTGATCTCTGGTGGGATATGCTTGGGCATATCGAGTGAAATGATCTGTCACTACCAAGATATTCTAAATCCCTCCGTTGTCAGTTTCAAGGCTCAGGAAATCCAAACAAACTTTGGTCCATAGCTCTGCAGATGCTGGAGTGCTGCTGCCAGATGACTGAGGGTCTTTCAGGCAGTGCATCGGGCACAGGTGTGGCAATACTCTTCCACTTCTTGGCCTAGGCGAGGCCAGTATAACCAAGTTCGTACCAACACCAATGTCCGTTCACTCCCTAGATGCCCATGCTGGTCATGCAGAGCACGGAGGGCCAGCGGACGTAAGGAGTGGGGCAACACAAGGTGGTGTATCGTACGCCCTTGGATTTGACTCTCCTTGTGCAGTACTCCTCCTTTCGTCACTAACGATTTCCATTCTTTGCGATATATCTGGAGATTGGGCAGGTTTCTCTTTTCCGGTGGCCCTCTGGCACTGTGTTCTTTGCAGTACTTCCCGTAGCTCCAGGTCTTGCAGCTGCTTTTGTCTCAGGTCCACCTGATTCAGGTGCGGCAGTTCAGGAGCCATTAGACTGGTCACGTCACAATAGCTCACGGGGACCCCTTTCTCAGTCCCTCCTAGACAGTCGATACAACATGCTGGTTCCATGGTCTGACAAGTTCCTTTTTTGAAAAATGGCTTTGATTGCTGACACCAAAACCATCTCAATAGGGAGGGGCTTGGAGCGATCATCAGTGTGGGGTCTTCGGGACAGGGCATCGGCATCTGTGTTGTTGATTACAGGACGATATTCCAACTGGAAATTGTACATGGACAACGCTGCCAACCATCGATGGCCAGTGGCGTCAATTTGGCAGACTTGAAGATGTATGTTAGTGGATTGTTATCTGTCCTGACGGTGAACGTAGCTCCATACAGATAGTCATGCAGTTTTTCTGAAACTGCCCATTTCAGGGCCAAAAACTCCAGCTTGTGGGTGGGGTAGTTTAATTCAGAGGGGTTAAGCCGCCGGCTGGCAAACGCCAAGGGACGAACAGTTCCCTGTTGCTCTTGATAAGAGTACGACACCCAACCCATCAGAGTTGGCACACACGTGTAGAATGTCGGGCAGATGGGGATCAGAATATGCCAGTACCGGTGCTTCCATAAGCGTTTTTTTTACTGGGTAAAGGCTTGTTCACACTTCTCACTCCATCGCAGACCAATGTTTTCTTTGGGTTGATACCGGGGTGTAGACTGCTTTCCCTTGCCAGTCGCCGTCTTCTGTGGTGCTGGACAACTCTTGGCCAAGTCTGTGAGCGGTCGAGCTTTTCTGGCGAAACCTGGCACAAACCGTCTGTAATAAATGCAGAACCCAAGGAAACTTCTCAACTCTCGCAGGTTCTGCAGCCGTGGCCAAGTCTCAAGGGCTTCCATCTTGGCGGGATCCACTCTCATTCCTTCCGCTGACACTACATGGCCAATATACTTCACACTGGTGCGGAAAAACTGGCATTTTTCTAGAGATACTTTCAACCCCTGCTGCTGGAGACGATCTAGAAGTTTCAGTAACCTCTGGTGATGTTCTTCCAGGGTCCGTCCAAACACGATCACATCGTCTAGGTAGACCATCACCTCAAGTAGGTTCATATCCCCCATGGTTCGTTCCATCAAACGTTGAAATGTAGAACTGGTAGAATCCTAATGAGCAGATGAAAGCCATCTGCTCCTGATCCTCGGGTAACATGGGGATCTAGTAGTACCCACTTCGGTGATCTAATACAGAAAACCACTGACTCCCGGCCAGGCATTCGAGAGCCTCATCCACTCGATGAGTGGAATATTGGTCTGGCACAGTTCTGCTGTGCAGCCGCCTGTAGTCGATGCACAGCCACACATCCTGATTCTTCTTTCGCGCCACCACTATGGGGGAGGCATAAGGGCTTCTTGACTCCTGGATTATGCCTGCATGCAGCAATTCTTCAAGATGATGCTGGACATCCTCCACATCCGCAGGTGCCGACCTTCACAATCTTTCTCTAAAAGGGGTGGTATCGTTCAGGCGGATGCAGTGCTGCACTCCCTTGGCTTCACCCAAATCCCAGTCACTGGTTGAAAATACATCTGCCATCAGTGCAAGTTGGTCCCGTAGGGGATTCTTCTCGCGTTGCGATAAGGGGGATTCCCCAAAGTTTATCTTACCCACATCCAAGGGAGGATGTAAGCTTCTGGTTCCAGTCGTCTGTGTTGTGAACCACTGGAGCGATACAGAAGTAAGCCTGCTCAGTTTCTCTACCCTTACAGGGTAATTCATAGAAATTTGCACAAAAGTGGCGCACGCGGCTGGCGCACAGCATGCCCGTGCGGATGTCTGCGCCAGCCGCGTGCGCTAAAATCGATTTCCGCGCACAGCGTATTCATGGATTTTCGCATCCAAAACCAGCCGTGGCGCAGCGTGGCTCAGCGACCCTGCAGCAGCGCCAGTTACGCCCCCAAGAACGCCCTCGCGCAAGGAAAAGCCTTCAAAATCCCCAAATAATCGCAAAGGGCTGCGCTAACCCTGGACCAGTTCACAGGGCTGGCAAACAGCAAACGCCAAGCGGGGAACGTGTATTTCAGTGGTTCGCGGGAAGTTCCACACGTGATTGTTCTGTGTACGTGTGCATCAGGGGTGCGCGGGAAGTTCCACACGCAAAATCAGCAGGGTACATGTATTTCAGGGGTGCGCGGGAAGTTCCACATGCGATTTCAGCAGGGTACGTGTATTTCAGGTGTGCGCGGGAAGTTCCACACGTGATTCCATCAGGGTACGTGTATTTCAGGGGTGCGCGGGAAGTTCCACACGCGATTGGCCCTGTGCGAGCAGGGTACGTGTATTTCAGGGGTGCGCAGGAAGTTCCACACGCGATTTCAGCAGGGTACGTGTAGTTCAGGGGTGCGCGGGAAGTTCCACACGCGATTCCATCAGGGTACATGTATTTCAGGGGTGCGCGGGAAGTTCCACATGCGGTTTCAGCAGGGTACGTGTATTGCAAGGGTGCGCGGGAAGTTCCACACGCGATTCCATCAGGGTACGTGTATTTCAGGGGTGCGCGGGAAGTTCCACACGCGATTTCAGCAGGGTATGTGTAGTTCAGGGGTGCGCGGGAAGTTCCACACGCGATTCCATCAGGGTACGTGTATTTCAGGGGTGGGCGGGAAGTTCCACACGCGATTGGCCCCGTGCGAGCAGGGTACGTGTATTCCAGGGGTGCGCGGGAAGTTCCACACGCGATTCCATCAGGGTACGTGTATTTCAGGGGTGCGCAGAAAGTTCCACACGCGATTGGCCCCGTGCGAGCAGGGTACGTGTATTCCAGGGGTGCGCGGGAAGTTCCACACGCGATTTCAGCAGGGTACGTGTATTTCAGGGGTTCGCGGGAAGTTCCACACGCGATTGGCCCCGTGCGAGCAGGGTACGTGTATTTCAGGGGTGCGCGGGAAGTTCCACACGCGATTGGCCCCATGCGAGCAGGGTACGTGTATTCTAGGGGTGCGCGGGAAGTTCCAGACGCGATTTCAGCAGGGTACGTGTATTGCAGGGGTGCGCGGGAAGTTCCACACGCGATATCAGGAGTGTACGTGTATTTCAGGGGTGCGCGGGAAGTTCCACACGCGATTTCAGCAGGGTACGTGTAGTTCAGGGGTGCGTGGGAAGTTCCACACGCGATTCCATCAGGGTACGTGTATTTCAGGGGTGCGCGGGAAGTTCCACACGTGATTGGCCCCGTGCGAGCAGGGTACGTGTATTCCAGGGGTGCGCGGGAAGTTCCACACGCAATTTCAGCAGGGTACGTGTATTGCAGGGGTGCGCGGGAAGATCCACACGTGATTTCAGCAGGGTACGTGTATTTCAGGGGTTCTGGGGAGTACTACACGTGAATTGGCCGTGTGGGTCCTCCCAGGTGTTCGCTCTACAACCTCCACGGCCCCTGCAGGCAGCTCACACCACAGGGGACTACCCTGCACCCCTGCTCATGTCCCGCAGGCAGCCCATCCACCATGGGCATGCCCCCCAGCCAACCCACATGTCACCTTGCACTACTGATCAACAATGCATGTCTCCCACCACCCCCACCCCCCAGCAGTGGAGGGGCAGCCTCCACCAGGCCCCCACTCATGTCTACTACCACCCCCACCCCCCAGCCACCAGGGGCAGCCTCCACCAGGCCCCCACTCATGTCTCCCACCACCCCCACCCCCCAGCAGTGCAGGGGCAGCCTCCACCAGGCCCCCACCCATGTCTACCACCACCCCCACCCCCCAGCCACCAGGGGCAGCCTCCACCAGGCCCCCACTCATGTCTTCCACCACCCCCACCCCCCAGCAGTGCAGGGGTAGCCTCCACCAGGCCCCCACTCATGTCCCCCTGCACCACCACCCCCCAGCAGTGCAGGGGCAGCCTCCACCAGGCCCCCACCCATGTCTACCACCACCCCCACCCCCAGCCACCAGGGGCAGCCTCCACCAGGCCCCCACTCATGTCTCCCATCACCCCCACCCCCCAGCAGTGCAGGGGCAGCCTCCACCAGGCCCCCACTCATGTCTACTACCACCCCCACCCCCCAGCCACCAGGGGCAGCCTCCACCAGGCCCCCACTCATGTCTCCCACCACCCCCACCCCCCAGCAGTGCAGGGGCAGCCTCCACCAGGCCCCCACCCATGTCTACCACCACCCCCACCCCCCAGCCACCAGGGGCAGCCTCCACCAGGCCCCCACTCATGTCTTCCACCACCCCCCCCCCGGCAGTGCAGGGGTAGCCTCCACCAGGCCCCCACTCATGTCCCCCTGCACCACCACCCCCCAGCAGTGCAGGGGCAGCCTCCACCAGGCCCCCACCCATGTCTACCACCACCACCCCCCCCCCACCAGCACTGTGGGGCACCTGCCAGCAGGCCCCCACTCATGTCCAACTCATGTACCCCTGCACCCCCCAGCAGTGCAGGCCCAGCCTCCACCAGGCCCCCACCCATGTCTCCCACCACCCCCTACCCCCCAGCAGTCAGGGGCACCCTCCACCAGACCCCCACCCATGTCTACCACCACCCCCACCCCCCAGCCACCAGGGGCAGCCTCCACCAGGCCCCCACCCATGTCTCCCACCGCCCCCACCCCCCAGCAGTGCAGGGGCAGCCTCCACCAGGCCCCCACTCATGTCCCCCTGCACCCCAACCCCCCAGCAGTGCAGGGGCAGCCTCCACCAGGCCCCCACTCATGTCCCCCTGCACCCCCACCCCCCAGCAGTGCAGGGGCAGCCTTCACCAGGCCCCCACTCATGTCTACCACCACCCCTGCCCCCCAGCCACCAGGGGCAACCTCCAACAGGCCCCCACTCATGTCCCCCTGCACCCCCACCCCCCAGCAGTGCAGGGGCAGCCTCCAAAAGGCCCCCACCCATGTCTCCCACCACCCCCTACCCCCCAGCAGTCAGGGGCACCCTCCACCAGGCCCCCACCCATGTCTACCACCACCCCCACCCCCCAGCCACCAGGGGCAGCCTCCACCAGGCCCCCACTCATGTCTCCCACCACCCCCACCCCCCAGCAGTGCAGGGCAGCCTCCACCAGGCCCCCACTCATGTCCCCATGCACTCCCAACCCCCAGCAGTGCAGGGGCAGCCTCCACCAGGCCCCCACTCATGTCCCCCTGCACCCCCACCCCCCAGCAGTGCAGGGGCAGCCTCCACCAGGCCCCCACCCATGTCTCCCACCACCCCCTACCCCCCAGCATTCAGGGGCACCCTCCACCAGGCCCCCACCCATGTCTACCACCACCCCCACCCCCCAGCAGTGCAGGGGCAGCCTCCACCAGGCCCCCACCCATGTCTCCCACCACCCCCTATCCCCCAGCAGTCAGGGGCACCCTCCACCAGGCCCCCACCCATGTCTACCACCACCCCCACCCCCCAGCCACCAGGGGCAGCCTCCACCAGGCCCCCCACTCATGTCTACCACCACCCCCACCCTCCAGCAATGCAGGGGCAGCCTCCACCAGGCCCCCACCCATGTCTCCCACCACCCCCACCCCCCAGCACTGTGGGGCACCTGCCAGCAGGCCCCCACTCATGTCCAACTCATGTACCCCTGCACCCCCACCCCCCAGCACTGTGTGGCACCTGCCAGCAGGCCCCCACTCATGTCCAACTCATGTCCCCCTGCACCCCCACCCCCAGCACTGTGGGGCACCTGCCAGCAGGCCCCCCCCCATGTCCAACTCATGTTCCCCAGCCAACATGTCATCACAATCTAGATCCCTGGTCCCTAAGGTCAGCCTCCAAATGCAAAACACCCACCCGAGTATTGCATCCACCCACTCATAATTGGCAATTACATGACAGAACACCAATTGCAAGTTCCGAAACAAACACATTTCCCTCACATACACCCAATGGGTGTCAGTGAATCTCAAAAGCCATATCATGATATGCATTAAACCAATGAGATGATACTACACATTGAAGTTTGATAAAAAAAATATGTATTGAAGGAAACATAAATAGAATCAAAAATAAAGAAACAGAAATGGGAATGTACAAAAATGAAAAGAAGCATGTCCGTGAAAAAAAGCAAAACCAAATATCAAAATCCAAAGTAATGGTGTCCAAACTCACTGTCCAGAAAACAAAATCCAATGGGAAATAAAATAGAAAGCCATTGCTCCATGGTTAAAATGTGAAAGAAAAATACAATCCAACAGTGAACTATGTACATACGAACAAGCCAGGGTCCATTATCCCAACAAAAGAAAGGAAACCTATCTAACTACACTGACTAATAAAATAAACTATATACAAAAATGTGGCCAATGTCCGAAAGGTCCAAAATAAATCCTAAAAAAAAGAAACCTAACACTACCTACATAACTATGTACAAGGGCAGCAGGCTAGTTTGACGGCTCACTTGTGGATGTCCCGGGCCAGGGCATCATCGAACTCCTGCTCAATGTCCCGGAGGCGGTCCTCCTCCATGGCCCCGAGGGTCCGCAGGGCCGTCGACGTGTCTACCTCCAAACCCCTGCGGATTGCCTCGAGGCACTCGGCCCGCCTCAGGGCCCTCCGCATGGAGTTCTCCGCCCTGACCATTGTGAGCCGTGCCTCTTCCGCCCGCTGCCGCTCCGCATCTATGGCGTGGCCCAACCGCTGCCACACGGAAGACACTCTCTGTCCTGGGTCCTCCTGCCCTCCGGCCGATGCCTGCCCCTCCGAAGTTGAAGGCCCCGAGCCTTCATGGCTCCCACCACGTTGCTGCTGCTGCTGTGCCTCTGCCCGTGCACTGCCTCCTGCTGCCTGCACATCCTCCGCCGGCTCGGGTGCAGTCGTTGATGTGGCCACCCCTGCTGGACGTCCGACTCCCGACTGTGGCAGGGATGCCTCCTCCACCAGCCTGGCCGCACCGTCAGAGGCAGCTCCACAGGGCACCCAGGTGACTGATGGGTGGGAAGATGGCACGGAGGACAACTGGCGTGTAGGGGGTTCAGTTGAGGAGGGGGTCGTAGCAAGCCCCATCATACGGAGGAATCCGGCCTGGGTGACCTGTCCCAGCAGGCTGACGTGGTCAACGAGCCATTCGAGATGACATGCAGTCGCCTCATGAAAAGACTGCAGGTCACCTCGCATGGCCCGTTGACGCAACGCCACACCACTCAGAACAGGCTCAACCCGGACCCGGATAGCCACGTCCGCAGGCAGAGGAAGGCCAGTTGTCGTGAGCTCATCCCCTGCCTGAAAACGGGTCTGGACGTAGGCATCCCTGCTGGTGCAAGATGATGCAGGGACAGGATCAGGGACAGGATTGCACACAGGCACCTCCGCGGCAGCCTGTGCTGCCTCCTGTCCCTGGTCCTGCACTGCACCACTAGCACCAGTGGGTGTAACGCTCACCTGATTTCCACGGAGGCGCTGGGCTGGACTGAGCTGTCGCCGTGTCTTCTAGTGTGACTCGTAGATCTCGGCCTTCTCCTAGGGCTGGTCCCCTTCTCACGATGTACCGGACGTGTAGAGTGAGGTGTCTGCAGACGGAAGAACAAGGATTTAGGAACTGGATTGACTGAACTTCTCTTTCCTCAGTCCTCTTATTCGAACCAAGGGCGTGGCTTGCTCACCTTAGATATATAAAGGCCGGGCTCTCCATCCTGCGTCTTTGCAGGGGCGCAAGTACCAGTTACTTCACTGGTTCACTGACAATCCTCTTGATTGCAGAGGTTGATGTTGGAAGATACCGCCGTTTACCGCACGAGCGGTTTCTTGATAGTTATTGGAGCACCCTTAATTTAGTCCCTTGCTCAGTCTCAGGGTGTCAAGATTGAAATTGTAGAGGAATGATGCAGCTAGCAGGTGAGTAGGAAAGATGACCGGTTGCTGTCACCCTTTCTAATGTCTCTCTTTGTCCTGCAGGTTTAGGTGCAATGGACGCTGATGAATAAGTGCCCAGGATCGTGCAAGCGCGTATGTACGAAGAAGATGAAGCGCGGTGCACGTAAGTAAAATGACTGCTGTTTGTTTCAAAAGCACGCCTTAATGTCTCTTTTGTCCTTGCAGATCGTGGATGCAGAGAGCGTTGCTAGATGGATGCCGGCGAACGTGCGAGTGCGTAAGTAGAAAGTTTATGGTTGGTTTAGAATGCGCCTTAAAATGTCTCCCTTTGTTTTGCCGATGCCGGCATGCAGCGCTTCTTGAAGTTCAGAACGTGCGGAGCGCAGGTAAGCAATTCAAGAATGCAATGCTTAATCAAGTCCTTTTCTTTGCAGATGTCGATGGGGAGCCGAAGAAAGCGGCGGAAGGCTTTGGAAGATGCTGCCGTATTTGGTAAGTAAGAGCGCTGCTCTCGAATTGAATTCTGCTAACCTGTTGTTTTGTCTTGGCAGGTGCAGCTGAGGATCGGATCTCTAGCAGGTAAGGAATTCGTTTTCACAGGAACTGGAGCTGAAGAATCTCAGGAAGACTGGAGCTGACACGGTGAGCGTCCTGCTGCAGATGCAGAATAACGCGAAGCACGTTTCATTAATCGGTTGTGGTTTAAATAGCCTTCTGTAGTGCTTAGGCGTCTTCTTCCACAGCCTCGCCCAGGTAAGAAAAGAGTTCCTGTGTTCTGATTCCAGGGAGTGGCTCCTGCCCCACCCAGACAGGAAAAGTAGTTCCAGGCAGAGAAGGATCAGAAGACCATCGAGCTGGTAAGTAAGCAGCATGGTCTGCTGCAGGTAGGTCCACCCAAGCACTCTTAAGCATTATGAGCCCGGCGCTTCCAGCGCCGGGACCGGTCATCTTTATGAGCCTGGTGCCACTGGCGCCAGGACAAGGTCCAAAAGGTCCCGATAGGGACTGGCTGGTACCCAGGATCAAGGTTATGGGCCTGCTTCCAAGGATGTGAGGCAAGTCCTGACCCCTTGGAAGCAGGGATCATGACAGCACCCCCCCTGAAGGCCCCTCCCAAGCTTGACTTCTCCGGGGGTCTTGGTTTGTTAGGAAATGTTCGATGAAATTTCTTGACTAAACGAGGTGCGTGGACATGTTCTGCAGGTTCCCAAGACCTTTCCTGGGGGCCATAACCTTTCCAGTCAATCAGGTAGTATAGCCTTGATTTGGAGATTTTGGAATCTAAGATGTTTTTGATTTCAAACTCGAGTTCTCCATCAACTAGGATAGATTCTGGAGATTTAGTCAATCGGGTCTCTGGCTGCACAGGTTTTAGTAGCGAGACATGGAAGACTGGGTGCATTTTCATATGAGGGGGCAAGTCCAACTTGACTGCCACTGGGTTTATTATGGTAGTGATTGAGTAGGGTCCCAGGTATCTTGGGTTGAAGGTGCGCGGTCCTTTTAGGGGTAAATGTTTGGTGGATAACCAGACTTGATCTCCTACTTGATATTGAGGGGCCTCCTTCCGATGTTGGTCTGCTCCTTTCTTGTATTGTTCCTTAGCCCTTTGCAGATGAGAAGTGGCTTCCTTAAAAGCTTGGGTGATTGCAGAATGCAGGTGGTCTACTGCTGGTGTCCCTAGATCCTGAGGTGGATCCAGATTAGAGGTTCGAGGATGACTACCATATAAAAGAAAAAACGGGGTTTTTCCGGTTCCAGAGTGGACTGAATTATTGTAAGCGTACTCGGCTATCGAAAGGATGTCCTTCCAAGTTCTTTCTGTTTGTTGCAGCATGCAGCGTAAGTACTGTTCCAAAGTTTGATTGGTCCTCTCGGTCTGTCCGTCGGTTTGGGGGTGGTGACTGGTTGAAAGCCTTACATCAATTTGAGCCAACCGACAGCAACTCTGCCAAAAGTGGGAGACAAATTGACTTCCTCTATCCGAGATTAAAACTGAAGGAAAGCCGTGCAACCGAACGATGTTTTCGAGAAACTCCCGGGCCAGGATTGCTGCTGAAGGTAGACTTTCAGTGGGATGAAGTGCGCCATCTTGGAGAATAGGTCCACGATTACTAAGATCGTATTATATCCGGAACATGAAGGTAAGTCGGTGATGAAATCCATGGAGAGAGTATGCCAGGGACGAGGTGGGATGTCAAGTGGGCGTAAGAGGCCTGCTGGTTTCTCCTTTTGACTTTTATTTTGAGCGCACACTCCACAGGACATTACAAAGTCTCTGATATCCTTTCTCCAAGACGGCCACCAGAAGTGACGCTTGATCTTTTCCAAGGTCTTGGCCATACCGGGGTGCCCCTCCATTAGGGAGTCGTGATAACAAGAGATGACTTGATTCTGTAAACTAGCACAGGGTAGATATAACCGTTCTTGGAAGTACAATAGGTCGTTCTTCACCGTGAAGTCTTTTGCCTGAAGATGCCAATTCTGTATGTCTGCTGGAGTTACAAGTTGTTTAACTTTGGCTTCAACTTCTTCGATGGATTGTGTGCCGATTAGACCTAGGTTTCTTTGTTCGGGAATAATAGGTACGGGTTCAGGATTGACCATGTGCTCTTCCACTCCCATCCGGGAAAGAGCATCAGCTTTACCGTGCTTGTTGCCTGGTCGGTAGGTAATGACGAAGTCAAACTCTGCAAAAAATAGTGCCCAGCGGAGTTGTCTGGAGGATTGAGCTTTAGCTGTCTTTAGGTATTCTAAGTTGCGGTGGTCTGTAATCACTGTGACTGTGTGTCTGGCACCCAGAAAATAGTGTCGCCAGGCCTTGAAGGTGGACTTAATAGCCAGAAGTTCCTTATCGGTAATGGTGTAGTTGATTTCAGGAGCCGAGAATTTGCGGGACCAAAATGCCACGGGGTGTAACTGGTTTGTTTCTGGATCTCTTTGCGATAGGACTGCACCCATCGCAAGACTGGAGGCGTCGGTTTCTACGATGTAAGGAAGCTCTGGGCGGGGATGTCTCAAAACAGGAGCAGAGATAAACTTGGCTTTTAACTCTTGGAAGGCTTGCTCCGCCTCGGTAGACCACACAAAGCGTTTGTTTTTCCTTAGAAGGGCAGTAATGGGCTGGACTATTCGGGAGAATTCTGGAATGAATCTACGGTAGAAATTGGCGAAACCCAACATGCTTTGGACTCCTTTCACCGACGTTGGTGATGGCCACTTAATGATAGCGTCTACCTTTCTTGAATCCATGTGGACTCCATTTGGTGACAGAATGAATCCCAGAAATTCGACCTCGTGACATGGAAAACGCACTTCTCAAGCTTGGCAAAGAGTTTATGTTGGCGAAGCCTCTCAAGAACTGCCCTGACGTGTTTCCGGTGATCGGCCTCAGAGGACGAATATATAAGGATATCGTCGATGTAGACAACTGTACACACGTCAATTAGTTCTCTGAGGACGTAATTCATGAAGTACTGGAAGGCGGCCGGGGCGTTACATAGTCCAAAGGGCATTACTTGATACTCAAATAATCCATACTTGGTGCGGAAGGCCGTCTTCCATTCGTCGCCCTCTTTTATTCGGACCAAGTGGTAAGCTCCTCTGAGATCCAACTTCGTATAAATGCGAGCATTCTTGACTTGGTCTAGAAGTTCAGGGATCAATGGCAAAAGATATCTGTTCTTGACTGTAATCTGAATCAGGGCGCGATAATCGATACATGTTCTGAGATCCCCTTCCTTTTTCGGAACGAAGAACAGAGCTGAAGAGGCTGGAGACTTAGAAGGACGAATAAATCCATTGGCCAGGTATTGGTCCAAATACTGCCTAAGGTGGAGATTTTCTGGTTCGGTGAGAGCATAGATCCTACTACATGGAGGAGTGGACCCAGGTACCAGGTCTATCTGACAGTCGTATGACCTGTGCGGGGGTAGGGAGTTGGCTTGTTCTTTCTGGAAGACATCTTGGAACTCTAGATATTCAGGAGGCAGTTGGGGACCCTCGGATGTAATTGCTGCCAGCTTAATGTCGGACTTCAGATAACAAGTGGAGGCACATTCCGGAAACTGAATCGTCTTTGCTCGCCAATCAATTTGAGGATTGTGTTTTTCTAACCAAGGGATCCCCAGGATAATTTGAAACTGAGGGGCCTTGATCACATCAAACACGATCTCCTCACGATGTCCATTTTGGCTTACTAACGTCACTCCCTCGCTGGTATGGGTAACTGGTCCGGAAGCTATTTCCGTACCATCCACTGTGGTAATAACGTCTTTAACCATTTTAGGACAGAGAGGTAGATTCATCCTGGATGCCATCTCGCGATCCACATAATTGCTGATTGCTCCACTGTCAATGTATGCCTTGATGGCATGCAAACGATCTGGCTTCTCGGGGCTTATTAGGACCATGGTCACGATGAAATGCGAGGTCAAAGAACTGGTTTTAACGCTCGGCAAGCGGACCTCTACACTTGTCGGGCGAGGTCGTTTCCCGATTCTGGCTTTTCGATGCTTTTGTCGGAAGCTCCCACGGTCTTCTTAGCAGGTTTCACCGGGCATTCACGAAGAAAATGTCCTGAATTCCCACAATAGAGGCACAATTGCAGCTGTCTTCTTCTTTCTCGTTCCTTTTGTGTTAATGGCCCTTTCACGACTCCTATTTGCATGGGTTCTACGGTATCGACTCCTTTGGCGGAACTCTGTGGTCTTGAAAAAACCCGAGCTTCGAATCTGGAGCGATCAGCCTTCCTATTCTGTAACCTGTGATCCAGTTGAACCACCAGGTCAATATATTCAGAACAATCTTGCGGAGGATTTACTACTTGGGCCAGGACATCTTTGAGTTCTCCACGCAACCCCCTATAAAACAGCGTAATCCTTTTATCCTCGGGCCATCTGGCTTCAACTACCAGTCTGTTAAATGATGCAATATATGCCAGAAGATCCTGATTACCTTGTCGTAAAGAGAGGAGTTCGTTATCTAAGGCCTGTCCCTGAGAGTGTCTGGCAAATAGTCTTTCCATACTGGACTGGAAGGCCTGAAAATTACGAAGAATCGGGTCATCCTGGGTTACCAGGGGAATTGACCAGTCTGCAGCACTGCCACTTAGATATGAAAGTACGAAGGCCACTTTGGCCTGATCAGTGGGAAATGCAGCTGGCCTACACAGGAAGTGCAGACGACATTGATTGATGAACACTGCAAACCTTTTGGGATCGCCTGAGAAGCGTTCGGGTGGAGCCAAAGGCACATTTCCAGGTAGATTAATTTGTACAGGATTAGTGGAGGTCGCTGGGATATTACCCCCCCCTGGGGTCGGCAGCGGTGTTTGCCCCGCCTGCGTTTGTAACAACTGTCTAGCAAGATCATCTGTGCGCTCTTTGGACACAATTAGCTCCCTCCTTAGGGCGTTAGTTTCCTGGCGCGCTGCTAGTACTTCTGCTCTTAATTCCCCTAGCAACTGGGCTAGTTGGTCAGTATCTGAGGTTTCCATTGCGCCTGGGTGGAGGATTTGTGGTGGGCTTCGCGTTCTGTAACGCTCACCTGATTTCCACGGAGGCGCTGGGCTGGACTGAGCTGTCGCCGTGTCTTCTAGTGTGACTCGTAGATCTCGGCCTTCTCCTAGGGCTGGTCCCCTTCTCACGATGTACCGGACGTGTAGAGTGAGGTGTCTGCAGACGGAAGAACAAGGATTTAGGAACTGGATTGACTGAACTTCTCCTTCCTCAGTCCTCTTATTCGAACCAAGGGCGTGGCTTGCTCACCTTAGATATATTAAGGCCGGGCTCTCCATCCTGCGTCTTTGCAGGGGCGCAAGTACCAGTTACTTCACTGGTTCACTGACAATCCTCTTGATTGCAGAGGTTGATGTTGGAAGATACCGCCGTTTACCGCACGAGCGGTTTCTTGATAGCTATTGGAGCACCCTTAATTTAGTCCCTTGCTCAGTCTCAGGGTGTCAAGATTGAAATTGTAGAGGAATGATGCGGTGAGCAGGTGAGTAGGAAAGAAGACCGGTTGCTGTCACCCTTTCTAATGTCTCTCTTTGTCCTGCAGGTTTAGGTGCAATGGACGCTGATGAATAAGTGCCCAGGATCGTGCAAGCGCGTATGTACGAAGAAGATGAAGCGCGGTGCACGTAAGTAAAATGACTGCTGTTTGTTTCAAAAGCATGCCTTAATGTCTCTCTTGTCCTTGCAGATCGTGGATGCAGAGAGCGCTGCTAGATGGATGCCGGCGAACGTGCGAGCGCGTAAGTAGAAAGTTTATGGCTGGTTTAGAATGCGCCTTAAAATGTCTCCCTTTGTTTTGCAGATGCCGGCATGCAGCGCTTCTTGAAGTTCAGAACGTGCGGAGCGCAGGTAAGCAATTCAAGAATGCAATGCTTAATCAAGTCCTTTTCTTTGCAGATGTCGATGGGGAGCCGAAGAAAGCGGCGGAAGGCTTTGGAAGATGCCGCCGTATTTGGTAAGTAAGAGCGCTGCTCTCGAATTGAATTCTGCTAACCTGTTGTTTTGTCTTGGCAGGTGCCGCTGAGGATCGGATCTCTAGCAGGTAAGGAATTCGTTTTCACAGGAACTGGAGCTGAAGAATCTCAGGAAGACTGGAGCTGACACGGTGAGCGTCCTGCTGCAGATGCAGAATAACGCGAAGCACGTTTCATTAATCGGGTGTGGTTTAAATAGCCTTCTGTAGTGCTTAGGCGTCTTCTTCCACAGCCTCGCCCAGGTAAGAAAAGAGTTCCTGTGTTCTGATTCCAGGGAGTGGCTCCTGCCCCACCCAGACAGGAAAAGTAGTTCCAGGCAGAGAAGGATCAGAAGACCATCGAGCTGGTAAGTAAGCAGCATGGTCTGCTGCAGGTAGGTCCACCCAAGCACTCTTAAGCATTATGAGCCCGCCGCTTCCAGCGCCGGGACCGGTCATCTTTATGAGCCTGGTGCCACTGGCGCCAGGACAAGGTCCAAAAGGTCCCGATAGGGACTGGCTGGTACCCAGGATCAAGGTTATGGGCCTGCTTCCAAGGATGTGAGGCAAGTCCTGACCCCTTGGAAGCAGGGATCATGACAGCGGGATCCCCACCTCCAGACCCCGTCTCTGTTGCTTGCAAGGCCTCCTCCTCCACCAAACCCCCCACCAACCTGGATGACTCCGTGCCATCTTCCCCCGTTGGGCCCTGTGGGGTCCCAGCTGCCCCTTCTGCTGCCGAGGAGTCCAACTCCAACCTCCGCCTCTTGGGCCTCCCCCCGGCAGCTGCGGCCTGGGTCGCGGCACCGGACTCCTCACTCCCCGACGAGATGACAACATGGGAGGGGACCCAGGCCTTGCGTCTCCGGCTGGCGGTGGGATCCCCGCCGCTGTGCTCCACAGCACCTTCTCCGCCCTCTTCATCAGTTGACGCTGCAGACAGGGAGAAATAAAACACAGGCATCAGGGCACTGTACAATGGACACATACACACATGACAGTTGTACATGAGTGGCATTGGCAAACCTCAGACATGTCATCACAATCCCCAACACACATGTCATTTCAACTCGCACACATGAGCCATACCACAGCCATATCGCAACTGCCAGCACCATCCATACACATACAACAGCATGAGCAGGCAAAGGTGAGCCAGACATCACATGCAACACAGGAAGTGCACCACACATGTACACACACCACCACACTTGCATGCATGTGTACACCTCTGCCAAGTGTCGCAGTGTTCAGATGGGCATCCATGTCACATCTGCCCATCAGGCTTCCACATACCACTGTCACATGCATCCATGTTGCATCACTGTTGCACCCTTGTCAAATACACACACATGCACATGTACACAGTGCTGATACATGCAGCTGAAAACAACATACATGCGTGACATCACGGACATGTCTACTTACATACACATTCATCCAAACATGTGTGCCCACACAACTGCATTTGGCATGCAAGCCTACACACACAAGCACCATCCATGTCTCACACATTCCAGCCCTCGCATGTGTTAGCCCCATGGCCCTGTACACCCCCACCCATACTCGACCCCATACAAACAGATGTGCAACCTGCACACTACTGAAAAATCACCACACGCACAGCTCACAATCAGGATGCATGTACACTTACCGCTCGACTCCAGACGGGTCTGCCTCTCAAGGACCTGGACGTGGAGCGCTGGGGATATGCGTTCCAGGACCCTCAACTGTTCTTCCGACAAGTGGCCCCGGCGCCCCTTGGCACCCGCTGCCTTCAAGAGGCGCCGGGCCTTGTTCAGGGTCCTGGACCTGAAGTCCTCCCATCGCTTCTTGACATGTTGAAAGTCGTGGACTAGCACCCCCTCCGCGTTGATGGCAGTCACGATGTCAGTCCAGATCCGAGTCCATCCTTCCTTGTCGGCGCGGGAACTTCCGAAGAGGGCATCATACTGCCCCAGGACTTGCTCCACCAGGACACCAACTTCGGTGGCACTGAAGCTGGTGCCCCTCTGCCTCTCTGGCCGGGGGTTGTCAGTGGTCTCAGATAGTGTTTGCCCCGACATGACAACCCCAGAGGCAGGAGTGGGTGGGCAACTGGGTCCTGGGGCTGGGTTGTGGAGCGATGAAATCCCAGTCGGGAGTCTTCGGTTCCAGCAGGGGTGGTCACAGCAACAGCACCCCTGGCTGATGTGCAGGCAGCAAATGGCAGGGCACGTGGGCAGCAGGCAGTCAGGCAGCAGCAGATGGCAGGTGGGAGCGTGCTCGGGGCTCTGGGGGGCAGTAGTTCGGCCTTCTGGGCAGGAGCATGGTCTTCCGTGTGCTTACGCGTGGCCAGATTGATACGGAGTGATTTGGCACGTGAAAATCCTGCACGTCTGCGTGTAAATCGAGGAAAGGCCCTTAGCGCGTATGCACGTCAGCACGCATATCCGGTTTCATTGGACCAAAGGCCCTTAGCGCGTGAGCGCGTCTGTGACGTGAGGCGCGCGGGTGTTTCCCTCATTACACGTGATGACAGAGCACATGTGGATTTCCACCAATCGCGTGTGTAACTTCCTGCGCACCCCAGAAATACACGTACCCAGGCCAATCGCGTGTACGCTCACTTCCCTCCGATTACACGGGATGACACTCGGACGTGCAGTTTTACCACGTGTGCTCGAATATGCGATTTCATTGGCCCAAAGGCCACCATGTGCAGCTGTGACGTCACGCGCATGGCCGTAGAGAATGGCGTGTGTAAAAATGAAGAGATACACGTCCGAGTGTCAAAGCGCATAATTGGTGGAAATGGCCTCATTGCGTATGCGCGTCTGTGACGTGTGTATAAAAGGTACGTGTAGAACACCATTTGCTTGTGCGTGCTTTTCGTAGAGAGCGAGTGGGTGAAATCTGTACTTCTTGTCGGTTCACACGCGATTTACTTCACGGCGTTTCCAGTTCGTACTCCCTGTTACCTCTGACAGCTTTTTCTCTTTTCCTCTTTTTCCTGGGCCTGTTTCCTCAAACAGCTTCCCTACTACTGTTGTCCTGTCTCCTCAGACAGCGTACAATTCTTCTTTTGGCGGGGGTGTTGCCAACGCGCACACGCGCATATTTTTCACGCTTTTGTTCCTGGCGGACGGTGAGTCGCGCACGTATCTAACGTCTGTGCTTGCTCCGTGTGTCGCGTACCCCTTCAGAGGTCATTCTAGGCTGCGTGTGACACGCATACATTCATTCTTGTGTTCCTGGGTGCCACAGCGTAGTGCAGGTTTATTTTTCCACGCACGTGGTCTAGGACGGGTTGCGTGCACCTTACTTCGCTTTTTTGGGGTGCCTGTGCGTTGCGTGACCCGTCATCTTTCCCCAGGGGTGACATACAGCCTTGCTAGAGCACTAGGGTACAATTACCATCTGGTACCCAACCCCTTTGACCCACAATTGCCCAGGACAATAGTTCACATCGACTCCCATACGCACAATAACATCAGTGCCATGGCTGGGAGGCGAACAAGCCGTAAGGGTGGCAAAGGTGGCCGAGCCCCAAGTGGTGGCCATGGTGGATCCGGTAGGGGTCGTGGCCGTGACTTGCAGGGTGCCCCTAGCCCCCCATGTGTGGAGGAGCAGTCAGGGACACCCATGCCCCCCACTCCCTGGTTGAGGTTACCGTGGCTGACACCATCCATGCTCAGCCCTTGTTGGACCAGCCCACTGTGGAACCAGGCCTGGCACAGGGTGACTCCATGGCTGACTTCCAGGTCAGCAGGTCTAGGCCACGTGCGCCGGTGAACGTTGGTGTCATCAGGCCACGTGGATCAGGGGCAGCTAGGTCATCTGCTGCCCCGCGTAGGCAGGCTGGGGAGGCTGCAGGGGCAGCTGCGGCTCCATCCACCCCACCTCTCACACACCCATCCAGGACAGTGTCGGTCCAAGTCCATCATGCTGACATTCCCCCTGACACCATCACACTTGAGATAATGCCTGCACCAACTCCCATGCTGAGTGTGCAATCCCACGCTCCTGCCCCTAGTATCCAGAGCGGCGCAGGACACTCTGGATCCCCACCACCTTCCAAGCGGAAGAGGAAGAGTGCTCGTCCAGTAGAGGCTGATGCCCCAGACACGGCTACACAGTCCGGCCCGTCAAGGAAGCCCAGCTTCAATGAGGCCGAACTGAATGCACTTGTAGAGTATGTGTCCGCACATGACCGCGAAATGGTGATTGTTGCAGGATCCAAGACCACACCTGCACAACGTCAGGCACACTGGCAGACCATTGCAGACATCATAAGTGCCCTTGGAATCGTGAGGCGCACAGCTAATGAATGCTACAAGCGCTGGAATGACCTGAAGAGCAGGGCAAACAGTAATCTGGCCTCAAGTCATGCCGCAACTCTAGTGACTGGAGGTGGGTCTCCAGCAGACGACATAGAACTCACTCCACATGAGCAGGTTGCTGGGACCTACGTCACGGAGGATCAGATCCAAGGCGTGGGAGAAGTGGCAGATTACGAGGCATTGTCCGGTGAGTGCACCCCTGGAATACATGTAACCCACTCTCACAGGCCCAATCGCGTGTGGAAGTTCACGCGCACCCCGAAGTACACGTACACAGGCCAATCGCGTGTGGGACTTCCCACGCACCCCGAAGTACACGTACAATAACGTGTGGAACTTCCCGCGCACCCCGTAGTACACGTACCCAGGCTAATCGCATGTGGAACTTCCCGCGCACCCCGAAGTACACATACCCAGGCAAATTGCACGGCTGGGGGGTGGGGGTGGTGGGGGACATGAGTGGGGGCCTGGTGGAGGCTGCCCCTGGTGGTTGGGGGGTTGGGGTGGTGGGAGACATGAGTGGGGGCCTGATGGAGGCTGCCCCTGGTGGCTGGGGGGTGGGGGTGGTGGGAGACATGAGTGGGGGCCTGGTGGAGGCTGCCCCTGCACTGCTGGGGGGTGGGGGTGGTGGGAGACATGTGTGGGGGCCTGGTGGAGGCTGCCCCTGGTGGCTGGGGGGTGGGGGTGGTGGGAGACATGGGTGGGGGCCTGGTGGAGGCTGCCCCTGGTGGCTCGGGGATGGGGGTGGTGGGAGACATGAGTGGGGGCCTGGTGGAGGCTGCCCCTGCACTGCTGGGGGGTGGGGGTGGTGGGAGACATGAGTGGGGGCCTGGTGGAGGCTGCCCCTAGTGGCTGGGGAGTGGTGGGAGACATGAGTGGGGGCCTGGTGGAGGCTGCCCCTGGTGGCTGGGGGGTAGGGGTGGTGGGAGACATGAGTGGGGGCCTGGTGGAGGCTGCCCCTGGTGGCTGGGGGGTGGGGGTGGTGGGAGACATGAGTGGGGCCTGGTGGAGGCTCCCCCTGGTGGCTGGGGGGTGAGGGTGGTGGGAGACATGAGTTGGACATGAGTGGGGGCCTGGTGGAGGCTGCCCCTGGTGGCTGGGGGGGTGGGGGTGGTGGGAGACATGAGTGGGGGCCTGGTGGAGTCTGCCCCTGGTGGCTGGGGGGTGGGGGTGGTGGGAGACATGAGTGGGGGCCTGGTGGAGGCTGCCCCTGGTGGCTGGGGGGCGGGGGTGGTGGTAGACATGAGTGGGGGCCTGGTGGAGGCTGCCCCTGTACTGCGGGGGGTGGGGGTAATAGGGGACATGAGTGGGGGCCTGGTGGAGGCTGCCCCTGGTGGCTGCGGGGTGGGGGTGGTGCGAGAAATGAGTGGGGGGCTGGTGGAGGCTGCCCCTGCACTGCTGGGGGGTGGGGGTGGTGGGAGACATGAGTGGGGGCCTGGTGGAGGCTGCCCCTGGTGGCTGGGGGGTGGGGGTGGTGGGAGACATGAGTGGGGGCCTGGTGGAGGCTGCCCCTGGTGGCTGGGGGGTGGGGGTGGTGGGAGACATGAGTGGGGGCCTGGTGGAGGCTGCCCCTGCACTGCTGGGGTGTGGGGGTGGTGGGAGACATGAGTGGGGGCCTGGTGGAGGCTGCCCCTGGTGGCTGGGGGGTGGGGGTTGTGAGAGACATGAGTGGGGGCCTGGTGGAGGCTGCCCCTGGTGGCTGGGGGGTGGGGGTGGTGGGAGACATGAGTGGGGGCCTGGTGGAGGCTGCCCCTGCACTGCTGGGGGGTGGGGGTGGTGGGAGACATGAGTGGGGGCCTGGTGGAGGCTGCCCCTGGTGGCTGTGGGGTGGGGGTGGTGGGAGACATGAGTGGGGGCCTGGTGGAGGCTGCCCCTGGGTGCTGGTGGGTGGGGGTAATAGGGGACATGAGTGGGGGCCTGGTGGAGGCTGCCCCTGGTGGCTGGGGGGTGGAGGTGGTGGGAGACATGTGTTGGTGATGGGTGGAGGGTGTAGAGGGAACACCTGGGGGGACCCACATGGTCAAATCACGTGTAGCATTCCCCGGCACCACCGAAATACACGTACCCTGCAGAAATCGCGTGTGAATCTTCCGCGCACATCGGAATACACGTACCATGGCCAATTGCGTGTGGAACTTCCCGCGCACCCCCACCTAGCCAGGCCAATCGCGTGTGGAACTTCCCACGCACCCCGTAGTACACGTACCCAGGCCAATCACATGTGGAACTTCCCATGCACCCCCACCTACCCAGGCCAATCGCGTGTGGAACTTCCCGCGCACCCCGAAGTACACGTACCCAGGCTAATCGCGTGTGGAACTTGCCGCGCACCCAGGAACACGTGCACACGCTATTTTTCACACAGCGGGTGTCCGTGTTTGTCAGGGCCCCTTTGCACCTCATTTGTCTTAGAGGGCCACTGTATGGGCCATTCATCATGGCTGTATATGGGTGCTTTTTGTTAGCGCACATTTTGGCGCACATTTTTTTCAGTCGCAGGGGCGCTACCGCCTGCTTTCTTGTGGCGTACTTGTTTGGCCCTGTGCGCGTCTTTGACCGTGCGCTGGTTTGCCCTATTCGATTCCATGAATACGGGTTGTAGGTGAGCGTGTGGGCGTTCCGCGCACTTGCCTCCTGTACTTCCCCCGTGACGCCCATTTTTTCACGCGTTGTTCCCCATTCCGAGTGTTACGCCCCGTGTTCCGCCTACTTTTGTGATGTGCGCCGCGCTATGTGCGATTTCGCAGTGGCCGTGGCGCACGCTGTTGGATGACCTGTGCGCCGGTGTGCGCGGCGCACATTTTTAGCGCACATCCAATGTTTTTCTTGCGCACGGACTTCCATGAATCGCTGTGCGCTGGTTTTCCTGCGATTTTCGCACTTGCACAGCGATTTTCGCACTTTTCATGCGATTCGCACGTTTTGGCACCTCTGCGCGGGAATTTTCGGCGCACATTAATTCCATGAATCGACCCCTTAGTTGGTTCGATCGTAGCACGTGGATCGAAGACAGAAAAAACCTTCCCCCCAAGAGCGCAGCCTTAGGACAGGTAATACACGTGACAGGCCAGGGGCTTGGGTGAAAAGTCAGGAGCCGCAACAGAGCTAAGGGAAAAAAGCATGGTCACAAGGTCAAAACCAGAGTACCAAACAACGGAAGACAACCGCAACGCCCTATGCAACCCAACTCTTACCTGCAGTGCAAGGTGACATAGCGGAGAACTTACTTGATTGTGAGGGCGTTGTGGTCTGAGGGGGTAGGTAGTTCCAAAGTGTTTTGTAACCAGTGAAGAAACAGTCCCAACAAACCTAACCCGAATGGCACGAGGGCGCAACTAAAAAGTGTCCAAAACAATCCACTGTGAGCAGCAGAGCGTCCAACCAAATGAATCCACCTGTGGAATATGGAGGGTGACAACAGAGTTGATCAGCAGAGTGTCCGGTTTTCACCAGTGTAAGGGAAGAATGGTGCACCTGAATATCCAGCTGCAAAGCATCCAAGCGGCACCAGGAAGTGGGAGAGGAACTAAGGAACACAGAAATAGTGTATGCAGACAAGGGTCCAGGGTGTGAGTATGATTCAGCAGCGTGTGCCAGAGACAGACAGAGCAGGGAGAAACTGCTCGCAGTGATGGCCAAGTAAGTATTCAGGCACACCAATCAGTGTCAGAACGTGGAGAAGACCAGGAGAGTGAACGAAACAGCAGTTCACACAAAGGTATTCACACAGACAGTGACGGGGACGATGCCAAGTTCAGTAACCGGGAAGACCATGCAGGGGAGGAGCCGGGCGTCGGAAAGCAGAGGAGGAGCGCAGAAGGGAGTCCGTAAAGCAGTTAAAAAATCAGAGTACCAAGAATCATAAGAGACAAAGAACAGTAGTGCGACTTAACGGGACGGAACCACAGTTAAGGAGCACTCGAGGAATGTTGTCTGCAACTTCATATAGCCTTCCGATGCAAGCAACGGGAATCACGTTGTGTTTGAATCACGTGACTGTGCCCGCTCCTAGGACGCTAGGAATGGTAGTGCCTCTGGTGTCAGCGTTGTAAGAGACGCCAAGGCAATCTCCAGGTACTGCTAGCAGGGCATTGGGATACTGGGATGGCAGTCCGGGTCATGACAGTACCCCCCCCCCCCGCAAAGGAACTCCACGCCGGACACCACAGAGGCATTTAGACCAAAACAAACGCAAGAGACGGGGAGTGTGCAAGTTAGAGGCAGGTTCCCAGGAACTCTCTTCCGGACCGCAGCCCTTCCAGTCCACCAGGTAATACCGTACACCCCTGCAAAGCCGGGTATCGAGAATAGTCTGGACCTCGTACTCATCCTCGCCCTGGACCCTGATCGGGGCAGGAGTAGAAGGAAGCCGGGTACTAGGTACACAGGGGCGGAGCAATGAGGTATGGAAGACTGAGGAATCCGCCATTGTGGCGAGATGTCCAATCGGTCAGCAACAGGATTAATGCTTTCAAAACCCTATACAGTCCTACGTAAAGGGGCAGTAATTTACGCTTGCCTCGGATGGGCAACTGTTTCGTAGAAAGCCAAACACGGTCACCAGGTTGATAGAGAGGGGCCGGAGAATGATGCTTGTCGGCCTGTGCTTTGGCCCAGGATTGGGCTGTGTGCAGATGGTTAACGACCGACAAACGGATCGATACCAGGGAAACCCGTAGCAGCTTGGCTGTGGGTACCTGTTCCAGGGATGGCAGGACAAGCGGAAGGGTTCTAGGGTTTTGTCCATACATAGCATAGAACGGTGAGCAACCTATCAAGGAATGCCTAAAGTTGTTATAAACAAATTCAGCAGCACCCAGGACTGATTACCAATTAGACTGGTGCTGTAAACACAGGCAACGTAGGAACTGTTCCATAGTGGCATTGGTGCGTTCCATTTGACCGTCGGTCTGTGGGTGGTATGCTGATGAAAGACGCGCGTCAATACCCAAGGAGTCGGTCAACGCATGCCAACAGCGTGATGTAAATTGTGGACCGCGGTCAGAGATCATTCATTATTGTAGGAAGTCCGAAGTATTGGACAATGTGATCAAAGAACAAAGCTGCCAACTGAGTGGCGGTGGGTATGCCACAACATGGTATGAAGCGTGCCATCTTGGTGAAGACATTTACTACCACAAGGATGGCTGACATATTCCTGACCAGAGCTAGTTCTGTCACAAAGTCAAGGGACACAGTGTGCCAGGGTCGAGGAGGCAAGGGAATTGTCATTAAGAGACCTACCAGTTT
Source organism: Ambystoma mexicanum (assembly GCF_040938575.1). NCBI lineage: Eukaryota > Metazoa > Chordata > Amphibia > Caudata > Ambystomatidae > Ambystoma > Ambystoma mexicanum. Next base: position 181,556,629 of record NC_090940.1, read on the forward strand.
CCCTGGATGACTTTTGCATTGTATGCAGGTAGCACATCAAGACACATATTGGTTAGCTTCTTCCTTCATACCAGGCCACCAACACCAACACTGTAAGAGGTCATAGGTTTTAGCCCGCACGGGATGCGCAGCTAGTGGGGGATCATGAAACCATTCCAAAGCAATAGTTCTGGAGTGGTTATCAGGTAAGTACAATTTCCCTTGTACGTACGGGAGACCCGAAACAAGGTTGACACCTAAATCGTCCAGGAGATAGGGTTGGTCCTTTACCCATTGTCGCAGGCGATTCAGAAGAGAAGAAGACACAGAATAAACACAAATCACTGAACCAGAGCGTAGTATAGCCGGTTGTGGTTTGGGAGTGTCTAGATCCGTGCCAAGGCGAGATAACGCATCGGCCTTGCCATTCAATGGGCCAGGACGCTATGCGACCGTGAAATCGAATAACGTAAAGAACAGATGCCAACGGATCTGTCTCGCATTGCTACACTTGACATGCGACAGCGTCTGTAAGTTAGGATGGTCCGAATAGACAGCATCGGGGTGCCGTGCTCATAGGAGATGATGTCTCCATTCCTTAAACACAGCCCGAATTGCATGCAGCTCCCTTTCCGTGATAGTGTAGTTACGTTCTGCTTTGGTGAGGGACCAAGAGTAATAGGCCACCGGGTGCAATCAACACGTAGAAAGGCACACCTGAGATAAGATAGTCCCAAGCGCTACAGCGGAGGCATCGGCTTCCACAATGAAAGGAAGAGCAGGGTTGGGTGCTGCAGGTCTGGAGCGGTGGTGAACGCCTCATTCAGCATCTGAAAAGCCACCTGTGTGGTTTGGTCCCAACAAAACAGAACAGATGGGCTAGTGAGACAGCTGAGAGGGGCGACGATTTCAGAGAAGGAGGCTATGAAGCGACGGTAAACGTTTGTGAAGCCCAGAAACGATTGCAAGGCTTTTACCGAAGTTGGGACAGGCCAATCCAACACCGCTTGCACCTTAGAGGAACACATGTGCACCCCTCTGGCAGAAAGGTGAAACCCCAGGAATTCGACTGAAGAAGTGTGGAAAACACACTTCTCCAGTTTGGCGAACAGGGAGTGGTCGCGAACACGCTGTAGAACCGAGCTGACATGTTGCACATGTTTCTGGAGGTTCTCAGAAAATATCAGGATATCATCCAGATATATCATTAGGTAACAATCCAACATGTCATGAAATATGTCATTGACAAAATGTTGAAAAGTGGCCGGGGCACTGCATAGCCCGAAAGGCACGACGCAGTATTCAAATAGACCGAATTTGGTTTTGAACGGGGTCTTCCATTTGTCGCCTTTTCAGACTCTCACAAGATTGTATGCCCCCCTCAAATCGAGCTTAGTAAACACTGTGGAGGAGGATAGCTTGTCCAAAAGCTCCCTAATAAGAGGCAGTGGATATTGGTTCTTTATGGTTATTTTATTAAGAGCCCTACAATCCACACAAGGACGCAGATCCCCCTCTTTCTTTGGTACGAAAAATATTGGAGAGGCTGCAGGGGAACGAGAAGGACGGATATGGCCCAATTGCAACGCTTTCTCCACATATTCCCACAATGTACCTCCTCTTTTTGAGTGAGGGAATAAATACGGCCATGAGGGACGACAGCTCCAGGCACCAGATCGATGGGACAATCGTAACTCCAATGAGGAGGTAATTTTTCAGAGAGACCTTTGTGAAACACGTCCGCATAACTCAAGTATTCAGGGGGCAACTCAGAAGCAGGTGATTGTAACGTGACGTTTATTGATGGGACGTTTGTTACCATAGCTAGACAGGGTAAAAACACAGCCACAATACGGTCCTGAAGGCACTGATTAGCACAGTAGTCAGAAGAAAAGCGGGCCGTTTGTTGAACCCAATCGATAGTGGGGTTATGTGTTTTTAATCAAGACAGCCCAAGAATAACCCAGAATTGTGGAGCTGATATGAGGTCAAATGAGATCCATTCAGAGTGTCCCTCTGAAGTGGACATCTTGATGAGATATGCGCTTTCAGTGACATATCCAGAAACCAAACAGGAGCCATCCACAACCTGTACCTCTTCAGGTCGGGGCTTAGGGAATATGGGTAACCCGTGTTGTTTGGCCAACTGGATGTCCATGTAATTGCCACTGGCATCAGAATCTATCATGACCGTGCAAGAGAAAGCTACCTCGGTTGTGGTGGAGAAACACATAGGCAGATAGATGTGAGAAGACAGGCAAGAACCCTCCGAAACATCCGTAAATGGACTCATCCTTCCGGTCCGGTTCAAGGACGAGTCTTGGCATTTCCCGCCGCCTTCAGTGGCCTTTTCGGACATACACATATGAAATGGCCTGACTGACCACGATATAGGCATAGGTTGTTTGCCATACACCTTTCTCTCTCTCAGCCTTGGTTAACGGGCCCCTGATAGCCCCGATTTGCATGGGTTCTGTATCTCCTGATGGGGTCGCAGAAGGAGATTCATTCTTTGAGGGGCGCATGTCGAGGGTTCTCCGTTCACCCCGTTGTTGCCTAAGTCGAGCGTCCACCTGTAGGACCAGATCCATCAATTCCGGAAACCCGGATGGAATAGAAGGCACCACCGATAAGGCATCCTTTAGTTCTTCTGAAAGCGCTTTATAGAATACTGCAGCCTTCTTTTTTTGGGCCATGTGGTTTTGGCTGCCAATTGATTGAATCGAGCAAGGTACTGCAAGAGATCTTGTGTCCCGAGTAATAGCAAGGAACTCCAGGTCAGATGCTTGTGCCTCATATCGAGCATCAAATACGGCATTCATTGCCCGTATAAGGGTGTCGAAGTCGTATAAAGCAGGGTCATTAGCCTCCAGAAGAGGGTTGGCCCAAGCGGCTGCTGGGCCGCCCAAGTGTGACAACACAAATGCCGCTTTCGTGGTGGCATCAGGGAAGGCCAGAGGTCAGCAAAGGAAATGCAAACGACACTGGTTTGCGAGTGTCTGGTAGTTTTTAGGACCGCCTAGAAAACGTTCCGGCGGGGCTAATGGAAAAGGGCCAGGGAGAACAACAGGCGTTGGAGCAGGTGGTTGTGGTTGTGGAACGGGAGGGGATGCGGCGGCAGCCACAGCATCCCCAAATTCCTCATCAGGAGGGAGGGGCTGCACAAAGCTCTGTAATACATCCATGCGCTGGTGAAGCGTTGCATGGGCAGACGCCATATCAGTACGTAGGGCAGAAAAGGCTTGCAGTAATGCGGCCATTGGGTCTGCCCCAGGATCCATACTGATAGCTATTTAGGCTCCTTAATCTGTCATGAACCACTGGAGCGATAAAGAAGTGAGCCTGCTCAGTTTCTCTACCCTTAGTTGGTTCGATCGTAGCACGTGGATCGAAGACAGATAAAACCTTCCCCCCAAGATCGCAGCCTGCAGGACAGGTAATACAGCTGACAGGCCAGGGGCTTGAGTGAAAAGTCAGGAGCAGCAACAGAGCTAAGGGAAAAAGGCAAGGTCACAGGGTCAAAACCAGAGTACCAAACAAAAGAAGACAACCGCAACCCCCTATGCTGCAACCCAACTCTTACCTGCAGTGCAAGGTGACATAGCGGAGAACCTACTTGATTGTGAGGGCGTTGTGGTCTGAGGGGGTAGGTAGTTCCAAAGTGTTGTGTATCCAGTGAAGAAACAGTCCCAACAAACCTAACCCGAATGGCACGAGGGCGCAACTAAAAAGTGTCTAAAACAATCCAATGTGAGCAGCAGAGCGTCCAACCAAATGAATCCACCTGTGGAATATGGAGGGTGACAACAAAGTTGATCAGCAGAGCGTCCGGTTGTCACCAGTATAAGGGTAGAATGGTGCATGTGAATATCCAGCTGCAAAGCGTCCAAGCGGAACCAGGAAGTGGGAGAGGAACTAAGGAACACGGAAATAGTGCATGCAGACAAGGGTCCAGGGTGTGAGTGCGATTCAGCAGCGTGTGACAGAGACAGACGGAGCAGGGAGAAACTGCTCGCAGTGATGGCCAAGTGAGTATTCAGGCGCACCAATCACAGTGTCAGAACGCAGAGCAGACCAGGAGAGTGAACGAAACAGCAGTTCACACAAAGGTATTCACAGATACAGTGTCGGGGACGATGCCAAGTTCAGCAACCGGGAAGACCATCCAGGGGAGGAGCCAGGCATCAGAAAGCAGAGGAGGAGCGCAGAAGGGAGTCCGTAAAGCAGTCCAGAAATCAGAGTACCAAGAAGCGTAAGAGACAAAGAACAGTAGCGCGACTTAACGGGACGGAACCACAGTTAAGGAGCATTCGAGGAGTGTTGACTGCAACAGGCCTCCGGGTAAATGCACAGTTTTATCCATGACATTAGTGATAGGGACTCTAATGTGGATCACGCCTGGGCGGGTATCACTGAAAACCGTGCGTTGGACATCAGGCATCCAGGCAGTTCTTTGCCTTCAGGAGCCTCCATCACCAATCTCCGACCACAGTTTTGATCCTGGAGATGTACATGACGAGGCACCATGACTATCTGACCGGGTAGTATGTCAAGTTGACTGTCATTAGTGGTGGTCACGCCTCCCACGGGCCCATCGGGTTGCGCCGCCTTCTCCATCCTTTTCTTAAGGTAGACCTGTTGGCATGCTGGGTGCATCATCAAAGAATGTGCAAACTGCGGACCTGCCATCTCCCTACACATCTTGGCTAGTGTACCAAACAGGGCAGAGTTGGTGCCCATGACCAGGGGTACCTCTGGATATTGGTGGTACACACTAGTGCCAGGGCGGTCAAAGTGGTGCTTACTCCGTCCACCTCTTGATCTAGGTGGATCTTCACACAGATGCAACCCAGATATCGGCAGGCCGCATCTCCAACCCCCATCAGATTTAGCCCCTCCAGGGGTTCTAAGGGCAGATGTGCCATATGTTGGCGATAGTATGGTTCATAGACAATGGTGACCTGTGAGCCACTGTCCAGTAGTGTGGTAGTCCTTCACCCTTCAACTGGGATTGTCATGGGGGGGTCCAATTAGGCTGCAGGAATGCCGTTTGGAGAATGAGCATGAGTTCGTAGTCTGTTGCAAGCCGCTGATGACATCGGTTTTGAGTTGCAGATCTCATGGACGAGACAGAGGTGGTCAGCTGTGGGACCTTCCTGGGCCTTAAGTTGGTGCTTGGGAGTTAGTAAGTCGGGATTTTGTGTCCTCATGGATATGCAGGAGTTATGCACAGTGGAGCTTACTCCTGGGTTTGAAGTTCTAGCTGCTCCTCTGCTACAACCTCCTGTGCATTTCCCGACAAGGCTCGAGCTGAAGTGGGCTTTAGTGCAGAAAATCAGGCAGCCACCCTGGCATAGTCTTGGTCACACAGACGAGTTGAATGGCTGTCACCCCCACATCGATGGTAAATCTCCTTGGTGGCAAGGGTGCAGATGATTGGATAAAATAGTCTTGAGGCTCTTGAGCTCGCCTAAATGCCTGGTGTTCTCTTTCACGTGCTGAGGGAAAGACGTCTGTACCTCGCTGCTGATATGCATTCAGGTTGTCCCTGGGTAGCAGCTGTGTCTGCAGTTTTCTTACCAGTTGTTGCAACTCCTCAATCTGTTTCTGTTGAGCAATGGCAGAGTTGGGAGATGGGATTTTCCTTTGCACAGGATGACTCTGAACATTAACATCGCTGGTTTCTTCTTCCAGAGCTCGTATTGACATAAGAAGATCTTCATAGGATGGAGAGGTGTCTAGTTTCTCACCAGTCACATTTGGAGGATGGGTATGTCAGCATCCTTATTCTAAGTATCTGCTTCAAATGACACCTGTTCAATTGGGAAGTCTCTACTCCTCCTCTATGGTGTGCCAAGCGCAAAATGTGTTCAATCCTCACCAGGAACTCAGATAATTTCTCCCCCAGCTTCAGAGAGGTGGCCTGGAACCTCATCATGAAATCTTCCCCGGGTTCAGTAGTGCCAAATGCTCCTTCCAGTGTGCCCATCACTTGTAGGGACGTTGGATCAGGATTCAGTGTGCGCAGGGACTGTACCATATGTAGGGTTGGTCCTCACAAAGCCTCTATCACTCGCCTCCTCTTTTCCTGATCTGACACTTTCCAGTCATGTAGCATAAGTTGAGCGAGGTCGGCCCATACTTCGTACCCCTCTTCCCCTTTGGGCATAGGTTTTTCACCTGAAAAGGGCTGCAGCCGGGTGTATGCTCCATGTTCACCAACCAAGAGAGACTGTGATTGTCGCTCCATAGTTACTCTAACAGCTTCAGCCACCGCAGCAGCAATGACAATGACATCCTTGGTGGGTGTAGTAGCTTCTGCACAGAGGGGTATGCCAGGCCAGGTGTCTAACTGCCACACAGGGCTGGTAACCACAGGATCCCCACCTTGGATTTCTGTGGGCAAGGTCTTGCCTGTTATAGAAACTCCACCATAACGTAGCATATAACATTTGGCATCTTGCCCAAGTATGTGCCCACACTCTTTACTTTGCCAGTGATGGATTCTAAAGGACCAGTCATAGCTAATACCTCATCTGTTGTAATGTGCACCTGGACCTCGCCTAGGATGAAACAGACCTCGGGGCTGAGTCCTTCAGTTTGTATCCAGTGTAACACATATTCATGTGCCATTTTGACTATGTGTAAATGTCACTTAATATTTTAAACCAAGTGCCTAATGGTGTGATACCCCCTAGGATCTCAGCAGTGCCTCCAAAAGTGTAAGGTGCCTCTCCCCTGTTTGTTTGATTTCTATAAATGTATGAGTGTACAGCAACCTGTAGGAGACCTGAGCAATGGAGTCTGACATCTCACTGCACATATGTGCATGCCAGGACTACCCAGGGGGAAAGGTGGATGGACCCTGGTAAGGACCAAGGGAAGGTCCACCCATATGGGAGACAGCTACACCAGTGTCCCTAGTTAAATAAACAGACACAGTCTGGTTTCTTGTAACAAGCGAGAACCGCTTTCCTTTACATATTTGTATCAGTCAAACCAATCCTTGTTATACATGAGCCATATTACATTAGTTTAGTTTATTTATTTATATTGCGCACCTGGCCCGGAGGCATCTGGACGCATTTCTTACAAGGTAAAGGTTACAATACAACTTATTTCTTACATGTTACAAATGTTACAAATATTAGCTGGTACATTTGTTACAGCAAAAGTGCAGGTACTCAAGAATACATTGGGCAAAGATACAGGTCATAGACAGATGAGCATTATTAGCGGGATGCTGCTGTGTCCTGCTCAGAGAGCCATTTTTTTGTTTTGCTTTTGAAGGCAGGGAAGGAAGGCTCCTGTCTTAGTTGGATGGGGAGGGTGTTCCAGAGTTTGGCCGCAAGGACACGGAAACTGGTTCCTCCTGCTGTTTTGTAGCTTAAATCTTGGAATGGACAGCGAGTAGAAGTGGATCTCAATGGTCGAAGGGCAGTGTGTATGGTGAAGCGGTTGGTCAGGTATTGGGGTCAAGGTTAGCTTGACACTTGTGGGTGATCATTAGTGTTTGAAATTCTGTGGGCGACCGATAGCCAATGAAGGCTCTGTCTAGTGTCTGAGATATGTAATATCCTAGGGAAGTTCAGAGCAGCCCTAATGGTATTGTTCTGGGCAACCTGAAGTTTGTTAATGTTTCTTTGGCTTGTCCCAAGGTAAAGCGCATTACAATAGTTGATCTTTGACAAGATGAGTGTTCTGGCCAGGATGATACAGTTATTAGTTGTAAGAAAGGGCTTATCAGCTTGTTATCAGCTTGCATGTGTAAGCTGCTGCAGAAGCCACTGCGTTAGTTTGTCGATGGAGTTTAGATAGATACCGAGGGTTTTGGTAACATTGGACACCTCAATGGTGTTCCCATCAATGATGAACGATTGGAATAGTGTGTCGAGGTTATTTAATCTAGTTTGTGAACCTAGGATAAGTAACTCAGTCTTATCATTGTTCAAGCAGAGCCCATGATGCGCCATCCAGGTTTCAATGATGGTATAGACATCATTAAGCGCTTTTGAGTCGGTTGCATGGTCACTAGTGATAGGGATCAGTAACTGGGTCAGTATCTGAGTCCAGAATATCAAAGAGCGGCTTTGTAAATACATTGTATAATGTGGGAGAAACACATGACCCTTGTGGAGAGGGCTCTGCGGTAGCAGATGGTGAGAAGACCCTCATCATTCTGTTCGCCAGGAAGGATCTAATCCATGAGGTGGCATCTTCTGAGAAGTGGGAAGCAATTTTGAGGTGATGGCAATGAATTTGGTGGTTGACCAAATCAAAAGCTGCTGAGAGGTCAAGCAGAAGAAGGTGTGCCAGTTTGCCCTTGTCTTTTAGGTCCTCAATTTGCATTTTTAAGTCGATCAAAGCAGTTTCCGTCCCGTGTCTTGGTCGGAAGCCTGATTGACGAAGACCCAGGAGTTTGTTATCTTCAAGATAGGCCTGAATTTGTAGATAGGCAGCGCAGTCAAGAATTTTCACGAGAAATGGCACTGTGGTGATGGGTCTGTAGATTGAGGGGTTACTCGGATCGAGGTTTGGTTTATGATTAAAGGGATGACCCACGCGTCTTTCAGATTGTCTGGGACAATACTGGATTTGAATGAGGAGTTAATAAATGTGGTGATGAAAGGGGCAAGGTCATGGGCTGCCTCCTTGTTGATAGGGGCAGGGCAGGAGTCGCCTTGACAGTTGGAGGGTTTAATCTTGTTAATGATGTTTTCTACTTCCTGGATATTTAAAGGAGAGACACAGAAAGGTTTGAAGGGATGATTAGGTGCTGGTGGTTTATTAGCAAAGGAATTAGCTGGTAGGTCTGGTAGCAGACTACTTTTTTTGTTTTTGATTTTGGTTTGTAAGGTAGAGATTTTATCAGGGAGTGCTTTTTGGATATTGTTAGACCATAAGGCATCGGTGTTGCACTTGTTAGTTGGGGTAATGAGCGATTCGAGCTCTTTTAGAATTCAGAAAAGCTCTTTGGTGGTGGATTGAGCTTGCAAGATGCGTTTGTTATAGATCTCTCTTTTTGCTAAGAGAATTGCTTCTTTGTAATTGGATGAAGCAATGATCAGGGTGTTTTTGTTGGCTTCAGTTGGAAGCCCTTTCCAGTGTGCCTCAGCATTTCTTTTAGTTTTCCGTAAATTACGTAGGTGAGGTGTAAACCATGAGTTGAGGTGCGCATGGGGCTTAGATTTGTGTAATTTGAGTGCGGCGATGGCGTCCAGTGCTTTTAGTATAGATTGGTTGTAAATGTCTACTAGGACTGTGGGGTCAGAGCAGAAAGCTGTGGTGTTGTTGAGAAGGGGGAGGATGTGAGGGAGCAATTTTTCCTTCGTTATGTCCTTCTTGTTGCGGGTATGTATAGCTGCTCCGATGTTAGGTTTCTGGATAGAGGAGTTGGCTTGGATAGCAAAGGTAATCTTGTAGTGGTCATACCAGATACAAGGTGCCACAGTTACTTTACCAATGGCACAGTTCAGATCAGTAAGCCAGTCAAGGGTTCTCCCTTTGTTGTGTGTGGGTTCTTGGATATGGTGGGTGAAGCCTAGGTCCGTTAAGGAGTTAGCCAAGTCAGAGGCGTTGTGGTCATTAGGGCCAAGGTAGCCTAGATTAAAGTCTCCAAGTAATATAATTTGAGACTTGGGCTTAGTATTGGCAGCTAGGAGAGATGATATGTCCTCTATAAATGTACAGATAGGTCCTGGTGGTCTGTCAATAAGGTGCACTGTGGCAGTTTCGTTAGGTGATAGTGGCAGTTTGACTGAGAGTAACTCAGCAGAGGGGATCTGTGAATTGGGGGTTGCTCTAAGTTCAATGGATTTTTTAAAGATAAACGCAATGCCTCCACCCTTGGAATGGTTAGCGTCTCGATCGCATCTGATAATATCATAATTGTCAGGTATTGCCAGTGACAGTGTGGGACCTGCAGTTGCGTGTAACCAGGTTTCCGTAATAGCTAGGATGTCCAGGTCTTCCTTTATGATAAAGTCGGCTATGTCCAGGGTGTGTGCTGAAATAGACCTGGCATTAATCAGAGCGCCTTTAATCTGTGAGACTGCAGTGGTGGGGTAGCTAGTTGCTCAGGTGGCGGAGGGCGTGGTGCCTGTATCACCGTTGGGTTCTGGCAAGTCAGTATCTTGGAGCGGAGGTGGTTTGGTCTTAGGAGGAAAGTGTGTGTGTGAAGTTGTGTGGCATGATCTAGAGCCCAATCTTGCGTTCCTCATAGAGAATGTGCATGGTTGGTTGGGGGTGGGTTTAGTTGCAAAGTGTTTGAGCCACAAGGCTGGGTCGTTTAGATAAGGGTTAATACAAGGCAAAGTGAGACCGAGTTTAGTGGCGTGGGTATATGCTGTGTGAGAAGGTAGAATAATGCAGTGCTGAGGCTGAGGAGCTCGTAGCGGGTGAGAGGGTGTCTGAATTGAGTGTACCGCAAATGTGTGCCTAATGCTGAGACATGTGATAGAGGTAGTGAACTGTCTGGTTAATGTGGAGGTGATGACTAGGAGATGTGAAAGGTACATTTGGTGGAGCCAGTGCATTGTGAGATGATGGTCTAGGGAGAGCGTAGGTTGATAGCAGTGTCCCAGTACGCAAAGGTAAGTGATGATAGCAAAACAGACACAATATAAATGCACTAGAGTAATGCGGATCTGAATAAAAAGTACTTGATCATAAAGCACTGTTAACACAATGTGAGTGCACTAGAGTAATGTAAATCAGAGTAAATAATCTTAATGGATAGTAAACACCCACAGTTTGATAGATCAGGCGTGCAATAGGCAACAGCAGTAAATGCAAATCAGGACATAGGGTACTTGCTCATAAGGCAGTGCTAACACAATGTAAATGCACTAACGTAATGCAGATCAGTGCATGAAGTACTTAATCTGGAAAGATGTTGAACAATCACCAATCCCCCAACAAAACTGTGTAGAAAAACCCACGACCAGGTGGAAAAACAGGCCCCTATAAACAACTCCCTACATTCCCCAAAGGTGTCCTGGCACCCTGAGAAACAGGAGCCCCACACAAAGCCAAACCACCTTTCCCTCAGATGGCTGCCCTATTAACTCACTGGAATGCTCATAAGAAGATTATCTCCTATTTCAACGTTTAGATAATAACGTTAATTCCTTATTGTGCACCCGATTCCAGCTATGGCTCCTGCAGCTCTCCAAACACAGAGCCTGCAATACACGATTTACTGTGATTAAACCAAAGCTGAAATGTTCGAAGGAAAAAAGACTGAAAGTTATTTTACCAAAAATAGCTTTCGGTTTTCTCTCACCCGAACATTTCAGACTATCCCCTGGCCCACCCACCACCTTACTTACCAGTGGGCGGCACACCTTGTGTGACATGCTGGCTCCTGCTGCAACCGTGACCACCCTGGGGGCCCTTTCAAACACTGCCCTTGCCACAGCGCATAGGCAGCAGGGCTGCGCATCCCTACCGGGCCCTCAAACCCGGGCCCTCAAACGAAACCCACAACAACCAAATGCGTCCCAAATGCAGCCCAGGGTGTTGGCTTGGATAAAACACGACACAAGTGAGAGGGCAGCAATATTTAACAAAAAACCGCCATATGCAAATTCACATATATAAACTATAATTTTGAAACCTCTGCATTTACATTTTTTTTTTTACTCTACCCAGCACAGCAGACCCAACTAACTCGCCCTCCAACTAAACTCACCCCCACGTGGCACCCTCACTGCCCTAACACTGAAAGGCCCCACACAGACAGGGAAGGAACAGGAGTGTTACGTTCTGGCCCAGCGTTGTGGAGGCCGGGGACAGAAAGTTGGAGGCCGTGTGAGTCGGCCGCTGTGGCGTAGCTCCAGCAGGAGCTGAATAAAAACACACCTACACGTTGCTGATGCTTTGCCCCGGAACTGCCTCCCATCTGCGGGGGCGGGGCTTTTACTGAGACGCCCTGCGTCACCGCGTAGCGAGACGCAGGGCGGATACAACATTCCTCCTTTATTTTAAATAAACAAACATTGTCAAAACATGTCATGCGTATTTGCAAATACTTCAAAATTACACACAGGGTACCTCCCTTTACTCTAGTCCTCAGGGGCTGACTACCACACATAGGCCCTCATTACGACCCTGGCGGAAATCGAAAAACGATGGCGGAAATGCAATACCGCCATCGAATAGCGCTCGGTGCGATTATGACCCGTCACCGCAAAGTACGATGCCATTAGCGACACCGCAGTGAACGCCAACGCTAACTGCACCAAGTACGCGCGCGCGCGCCATGCCAAACCGCAATTACCACCATGGCGCAACGGTACGCGAATTCTGACCCCAGCGGACATGCACCTAACGCCATCAAGCACGGCGGAAAGTACCATTCCGCCATGGTGAGAAGTACGGCATCGCGAACCAACCGTAAACGGCCCTACTGAGTGCCTGTACACCGCTCCCTGGCCACATTGTACAACTCCCCGTAGGTGCAATGAAGCCACACAATGCAACCAGTGAAATGTACAAGTCATCCATGCCTGCCAACGAACAAATGAATCTCAAGAGGGGCCAATGGAAGCTGCAGGGCACAGATGGCACGAATACAGAAGCCACACAAATGGACATGACCTCAGTCTCCCTCCAAGAAACGCACGCAGACACAGGCACCTGTGACCAGCCATATTCTGATAATCACATCATACCACCAATCCAACTGGCTGACCGGCATCTGTTACACAAAAGCCATTCCCCCGCCCCTGAGCATCACATCACCAAAACAGTCACATTGGCAGCCCTCATCCCTGACCTCACTGGGCTTCGTAGGCAAACGCGCCCAGCACAGTACCACGCAACTATACTCCGAAGCTGGAACCCAATGCAGATCTCCTCACAATACATCGCTCCCCAAATAGGAATATGACACATCACCTGCAAAGAAGAACGCTACACGGTTCATATCAGAATAGAAATAAATGCACAACAAATTCACCAAGCCCATACAGCCATCAGGCCATGAACTCCAAAATACATTTCACCATTGTGGGCTGCATCCGCAATAAATGACCAGCTACTTCTTGTGTGACGCCCTGTACCCTCATGGCACACAGGGGCTACATTCTCGTACGAAAAGGCAACATGGAAGCGCCTCGACCCGCAGGGCCGTCCCAATAGGGAGGCACTAGTCCAGCTGAAAGGCCGAAATGTTGCTCCTAGCCACTAGTACTGCGTAAGGGCATGTGGCCCATTGGCGATCGTCCCATAAAATCGTAATGCTGCTCCACTGATTAACACGAAGCAGCAGGTGTCGGGAGTAAAATCCATCTGCAGGAGTGGCATACAGATGGCAGTGGCAAAAGGGGAGGAGATACCTGTCACCCAAACGAAATGAAAAAGAATAGTATGGCCATCAGAACTACATTTGAATTACTCACTTCAATGATCACACCAAATCCACAGCCATATGCATGCTAGCCCACTCCAAAGGATCATCACCAACCAAAAACCACTAGCGAATCATAACTATCTATATCGAGGTGAAAACACTATCACAAACGCCTGCTTCCATACTCACATGACATGTGAAACTTCCATTGAGTCTGTGCGTAATGCAGCCTGCAAAATCCACTGTGCCCCAGCCCGTAATTCCAGTGTTGTGAAGCAACATGTAATTGGGATTGTCCGGCCTTATCGCCCACTTCGCTATTGCGCATCCCATACTATTCATATCAATCATTGCATCCTCGCCATGGCCCCTGTCCCAAGGACATTGAACTATAGAACGTTATATTCGCAGTCAGACCTGTGGGCATCTCCTCGCCGCTAGCTGAAAAGCGAAAGCGCCGTCCTTCGAATTCCTCATTTGCAACATCACGTCGAAAAGGCATCTGTGGCCGCTTGAAATCACAAATTAATCCATCTAGTGCGGCTGTGTGTGAAAATGGCAACTGGCTACACTCACAAATGGGACGCCCCGCCCGTCGGTGAACCGCGGTACAGAGCTGCATGAGGGTCCACCGTTAATCGAGTACTACATTCCACTGACCCTTCACAAGTTTGTTCCCGACAGCGAATATAGTATGTGAAACAATGGGAGCATAGCAGAATTAACATATGAAGCGATATCTCACTGCCATCGGGATGAAATACATGATTGTAATAGCAAGATGCCATGCGTCGATTTGCAGCGTTGTGTGCGGGACGTGCTCGCCCAAAGGGGATTGCAGCTTGCACAGGTGGAATGAATCACCACAGGTGGAGGCTATACAGCTTGGAAACACATAAATTGCACACCCAACCCCCTCCCACAACCACACCCACTCCAAAATGCTGCCGGCAGGACTTGCGATGTTGGCCCTGGGGGACCTGATAGCACTGCAAGTACTCCAACTTCAAGAAGAAGACGAACACCAACTACTACAACAACCGGCCGCACAGAGGAGACGCAGGAGGAGGAGGAGGGCAAGGCAGGGCCAGCAAGGCCCACCAGCACAGCCACTACCACCAAGCAGGCAGGCCGCAATCCCACGCCTCCGAGCACATCCGTTCAACCTCACTGATGAGCAGATCCACACCCTCTACCGTTTGGACCGGGACACCATAACCGCCATTGTGGACATGACACACGCTGACCTTGTCAGCATGATAGATAGCCCAACCGCCATCCCACCCCTACTGAAGGTGGTGTCTGTACTCCACTTCCTGGCCACAGGCACCTACCAGCACACAGTCGGACAGTTGCATGGCATATCACAGCCACTGTTCTCACGGACACTATTGCAAGTGCTCGATGCCCTCCTGAAGCACGCAGACGACTACATCTCTCTACCACGCTCGGAGCAGGAAATTACCAACACAAAAGTGGGATTCCATGCACTTGCCGGCATACCGGGTTGCATTGGTGCCATCGACTGCACCCATGTGGAATTGGTTGTCCCACATGCCATGGAGGCCCAGTACCGCAACCGAAAACAATATCATTCTCTTAATGTACAAATGGTGTGTGACTAAAACGGGATCATAACACATTGTTGTGCCCGATTTCCTGGATCAACCCATGATTCCATGGTCTTACGGAACTCTACAATACCACGCTACATGGAGCGACATGCAGGGAACAGATCCTGGCTACTCGGTGAGTCTCATTTCATGCATGATAATGTGGGGTATGTGATGCGGCAATGACCTGCCAGGAAGGGGGGGGGGTGCTTACGTAGCAATGTCATTCCTCAAACATCCTTTATTGTCCACATACAGGTGATGCCGGGTATCCACTGAAGAGATGGCTCCTTACACCACTCCGGAACCCACAGGACCAGCATGAGGAGGACTACAACCATGCCCACTCAGGTACCCGTGCAGTCATAGAACAGGCATTCGGCCTACTGAAGGGTCGTTTCCGCTGCCTCAGCAGGTCTGGCGGGGCACTCCTGTACCGCCATGAGAAGGTTGCTAAAATGGTCATGGCATGTGTCATGCTACACAACATGTGCATACGTAGAAATGTGCCGATGCCCCCTGACGCAGAACTGCAAGCACCAGAATATGGTCATGATGTGGGTGGGGATGTGGCAGAACCTGAAGGAGTCCGCGAGGCACAGGAGGGCCGTGACATTCGTCAGATTATCATAGATTCATGCTTCTAGCACTCACGCCTGGTGGTTGATACATGGACACGGGAGTTGTGGCACTGTGTGTGTCTGGAACATGCACAATATGGACTGTACGCCTATGATGGCCTCGTACACAAAGATCAATGTCCACACATCTCATTGGATGATTGTGAAATGTTTATAGCATATGTGAAATTGTGTTACACACCCCATCGACCCGCCACCCAAGTAAGCCCAACACACCCCCTCCACCCTCCTACCTCCCCCCCGAACACCAGTGTCCAAAGATGCTCATTGTCAGTGGGCAGTCGCTATTGCAAGCCCCCTCTCCGGGTATCAGGGGCACCCCTGCCTGTGGAGCGCAGGTTCCTCCCAGATCTACGTTGGGGGCTGCCCTGGACGGAACTTGCAACGGATGATGTCTCTGCCTGCTCACGTCCATGCATGTCCCTAAGGGTTTGTGAGAGCTCAGTGAGCACACGGCGCACAGCGGCAAGTTCAGCACATACGTCTTTGGACGTCGCATGCAGTTCCCCCCTCAGGCTCTCGGTGCTTCTCTCCATTTGTACTCTCAGGCTCTCGGTGCTTCTCTCCATTTGTTCTCTCAGGCTCTCGGTGCTTCTCTCCATTTCTGCCCTTAGTGTCTCTGTACATGTTTCTATGGCTGCCTTGGTACCCCCACATTCATCAGCATGCTCCTTGAGGAGCGTGGCCTGTTGCTGCTGTTGCTCGATCACCTGGTCGAGGGACTGTTGCCTCTGCTGGGCCATGGCCATTTGCGGTGGTGTCACAGAGGGGCTGATCACCTCATGTTGCCTTGACACAGGGCTTGTGGGGGATGGCCAGTCGTCGTCTTGTGAGTGCCCCTGCGTGGTATCCTCATGTTGTACGGGATGAAACAAACAGGGGGATTGAGACAGGTCATGGATGGATCGTACATCGACATCACCGTTTTCTGTGTCGGAGCATGCTGCCATTAATGCAGTGTCACCTATGGTGCTGCTGCCACCAGAAGCAGTGCCTTCTGTGGCATCCATTGGGGGGGCCTGTGGTGGTGGTGGTGTTGTGGCCATGCTGGCTGCTGGGGTGCCTGTTGGAGTCCCCTCCTGTGTGCTGCCACTTGATTTGTGCTGCAGCCGTGTCTTGATGCGTGCAGCTGAGGTGGAGGGTCTTTGGCCGTTGGTCTTGGCCCTCTTTGCAGGTGTGCTGGTAGGGGTGTCCTGGAGCTCGTCGTTTGAATCGGACCCTGTGGTGGAGTAAAGGAGGGCGAGCGTTATTAATGGGTCTGTGGAAATTGGAATGGCAATGTATCACATGCATTGGGGTGGTACCTGAGGGTGATTTGGGTCAGGGCCTTGGAGGTAGTTTCATTTTTGTGTGGATTGAGGGTGCAGTTGTATTGCAGCCTGCAGTTAGGGGGTGCCTGCTGCACGTGTAGAGGGTGTTTTTAGGAATTTTAATTATTTATTTATTTAATTTGACTTTTAATGTCCGCTATCAGGCCAATGTAAGTGGACGTTCTCCTGGACATGTGTTTCTGTTGCACTATGTGGACACATGGTACTTCACATGATTGGACATTGTGGTTTTAGCATAGTTTTATTTGGGCCACCTACCTGATTCTTCGGATGTCTGCACTCCTTTCTCCATCCCTCCGACTCCCTCTATGGTCTCCATTCCAATGGTGGAGGCACAGATTTCTTCCCAGGGGGTCAGCTTGATGGGTGATTCCGATCCTCCCCCGGTAGCTGTGGCAATGTTTCGGTTGGCAGAAAGTATGCTACGGACGCGGATCCGCAGGTCGTCCCATCGCTTTCTGCATTGCTGTGGGTTGCGGGGTGCGGTCCCCACCGCACTTACCCGCTGTGCCACCAGGGCCCATATGGCCTTCTTGTTCGCAAGTGCCGTCCTGGTCATTTGCGTCGAGAAGACGACGGCAGCATTCTCCTGGAGGGTCTCTGTGAGCACCGTGAGTTCCTCACGTGAGAAGTGGACCTGCCGCTTGCGGTCGCACGCTTTTTTCGCTACTTTTCCCATTGTTTTGGTTTCACTAGGGTGGATGTCGGGTTGGGATGTCTCTCAGGGTAGTATTTTTAATGGTTGTGTGAATGTTCTGCTTTTATAGGTGTACGGCGTGCTGTTTCCCGTTCCGGGACCATGTTTTTGCTTCCGTTTCCGTATATTTACGGTCACCGTATTTTCCGATTGCCGCTCTTTGCGGTGACCGCTATGTCCGGTGGCGGTATTGCACCTAGGTCGCCGTACGACGGCGGTGAGGGGCGTTTTGGGGACATTTCCGCCATCGCGGACTTTGCACTTCCGCCATGGCGTGGTGCTCGTGCCCGATGGGTCGGAATGAGCCGCACTTTGCTCCGTCGTGCAATGGCGGAAACGCTATTTACGCTATGGCGGTCCGGTCGGTCGATTTCCGCAAGGGTCGTAATGAGGGCCATAGTCTTTGAGCCGAGCTGGCGGCTGGGTGGTGCTTCTCAGACCATACCTCCCACCCCTGGAGCTGGGCCCCACTGTCTCATTGGTGTCTCACCTTCAGTGTCCGGCTCACCCATTTCAGGTTCAATCCACAGCTCCCACGTTCTGTCATCTACTTCTTCTCCGTGCAGGTGCTCGGGTTCTCCGTCGTCCGGGAGATGGTTGTCATCTTCTTGGGGGCATTCCCCGTCAGTCCATAGGTTTCGTGGCACAGCTTTGAACCACAACGTATTTCGCGTCACTTGTCGGTGTCCTCTTCGGGCAGTTATCATGGTTCCTTGTCTCTCACTAATGGTCCATGGGGTGGTCCCATAGCAAGAGTCCAGCCTGGATTTCGTAGGGTTTCGCAGCATGACCACTTGGTCACCCACCTGATGATATGATGGTTTTGACCTTCTCTCGGTGCTCATGTGCGCATTGGCTCCCGTTCTCCATCTTTCAGTTCGTTCATTATCAATCCTGTCCTGGTTTCTGCTGGGATGGTGTGGTATGGAAGACTTTATGACAGTGCCAAACATTAGGTCTGCTGGTGGTACGCCAGTCGTGCTGTGAGGTGTGACCCTATAGTTTCGCAGAAAACGGTATAGGTCAATTTTCCACGGACTCGCATTTGCTCTTGATACCCTCAGGACTTTATTTAGTGTTCTCATAAAACGTTCTATATCCCCATTCGCCTGTGGCCATCTTGGCATGATGTGGTAACGTATGGTTAGTTCTTGCAGGTATTGTTTGAACTCCTCCCCTTGGAATGGGGGCCATTATCACTCTTGATTCTTGTGGGCAATCCATGCGTCGCAAACATTTTCTCAATCGCAGGAATGACCACTTCCGCTGCCGTGGAGTCTACAATCTCGATTTCGGGGTATCGGGAGTGGTCGTCAATGGCCACTAGGAGGTAGAGGCCTTCTTGCAGTTTGCAAAAATCGATGCTTATTGCGTCCCATCTGCCAAGTCCTCGCGCTGCTGACTGAATCGGCTCTGGGTCTGGTGGTGCTCCGGTGATCTGGGATGGTAGACAGGCGTTGATGAGTCTCTCGACCTTCTCATCTATCTGTGGGAACCACACTCTATACCGGATGCAAGCTTTTGTCTGTGCTATACCTTGATGGCCTTCGTGGGCTAACGCCACTATTCTTTCCTGGAGGCTCAATGGGATGATGATTCGATCGCCTCTGAGTATTAACCCCGGTTCCGTGAGGGATAGATCTTGCCGTATGGTGAACATTCCCGTTAGGAACGCCTTTGCTTCCGTTGTTTTGTTGTGGGTGTTCTTCATGAATGACTTCCATTCTCCTGACATAATGGTGTTCTTCACCAGGTTGCAACACAGGTCTTTGCGTGTTTCTTCTGCTATTTCGTCAATGCTGACGGCCTTTGGTCTCATGGCACACACTACCTGGCAGATATGTTCCTCTGTCTCTTCTGCTACTTGGACCTCCTGTGTAGTCACCTCTCGAGGATGTCTTGAGAGGAAATCTGCGGATTTCCGCTTCCTAGTCGATAAGCCAGTTCAAAATTGTATTGTTGGAGGTGTAATAGCCATTTGGCAATTCTGGCAGGTGGGTGGGAGGAGGTGCCCATGAATATGGGCAGTAACGGTTTGTGATCTGTATATGTTGTGAACCTTCTGCCATACAGGTAGAGATGGAAGTGGCGACACCCCCACAATACGGCTATCGCCTCCATCTCAATGTGAGAATATTGTTGCTCTGTCATCGGGAGGGCCCGTGATGGGTATGCGATAGGCCTTTGCACCCCCTCTTTCGTCACATGTGTGAGGATGGCCCCTAGGCCCACTGGGTTGGCATCCACATATAGTTCCGTGGGGAGCATTGTGTCGTAGTATGCCATTTTGGTGTCCGTTGACAGTGACTCCTTGATGTTTTCAAAAGCTTCCTGACACACCGGCCCCCATTCCCATTTTGCAATGGCCTTGGTGAGCTCTCTCAAGGGTTCTGACAGTGTGGCCAGATTCCGGATGAACCTCCCACAGTACGTGGCCATCCCCAAGAAGCTGCGCACTTCCGTTGGCGTGGTGGGGGGCTTGCGGCCTGGATGTCTGCGACCTTCTGGGGGTCCGGTGAGATGCCGGTGTTGCTGAACATGTAGCCAAAAAACGATATCTCTGTTTTGAGGAATTCACATTTCTCTTTGTGGATGGTTAATCCTGCTCCTTCTAGGCTGCCAAGGAGCATGTGCAGCCTCTTCATGTGTTCCTCTCTGTCAACGGCATGGATTAAAATGTCGACGCTCACATTTAGGACGCCTGGTATGTCCCATATGACCTCTTGAATAGTCTGTTGAAAAACTTTGGCAGCTGAGGAAATCCCAAAGCTCAGGCGCTTGTATCTTCGCAGCCCAATGTGTGTTGAGAAAATTGTTATGTATCGGGATTCCCTATGTAGTTTCAGCTGATGATAACCTGCTTTTAGGTCCACTTTGGAGAATATTTTTGACCCTTTGAGGTCAGCCACAATTTCATCCAGTGTTGGCGTAATGTGGCGTTCCCGCTTGATGGCGGCGTTAGGTAGCCGCATGTCTATACAGATTCGGACCTTCCCCGGCTGTTTTGGTTTTTTTGTGACGACCATCGGGGAGACCCATGGAGTTGGTCCTGTTACTTCTTCTATTATGCCAGCCTTCTCCAACGCTCTCAGTTCTTTTTCCACTTGTTCGTGCATGTGGAATGGGGTCCTCCTGTGTCTTACGGCTTTTGGCTGGACCGACTCTTCTATGTGGAGTCTGATCGAATTTCCTTTTAGGCATCCTATTCCTCTCAACAGGTTGGGGTATTTTCCTAGGAGCTTCTCAACTTGTTGTGGGTCCTTTACTTCGCAGATGAAGCTCACCAGCCCCAAATCTTCTGCCGCATCACCACTCAGGAGGCATTTGATGCCCGCATTGACCACGTAGATCTTGGATGGTAGCCTGTTTTTGCCGTGGCTGATAGTGGTGCGGATTTCTTGCATCCATATGCGAACAACAACGTGTCCGTGTCTTTGAGGTTTGGTTGTGGTTGCAACGCCTGGAATGTGCTCATGGGCATTACATTTACGGATGCCCCCGTGTCGATAGTCATCCAAATTTGCTGATTTTGGATAGTGACTTGGCACTTGCGCCTCCTGAGGCCTTTCCTTGGCGTGGCATGTGTATTATTAAGGGCTGGCACCAGGTAGATTTTTCTCCCCTTTTTCCACTGTTCCTTGACAGGCTCCTGTTGGGCCCCGGTCGTGTCATCCCCTTCTTCCTCAGTCGAGGAATTTGTTGTCTCCACTCGCCGGGCAGTAGCTTGTTTCTTTTTCTTGCTCCCACCTTTCTCATGGGCATTTCGTGTTGTTGGCAGTGGGGCTCCTGAAGAACGGCACACTTTGGCATAGTGGTCCTTCCTGCCACATGCGCCGCATGTAGTCCCTTGTGCCGGGCAGTTTTGCCGTCCATGTTGAAAACCACCACACCATCCACACTCCATGGGCCCTGGGATTCGTGGCTGCCATCTGGCATACGCGTAGTTTCCACCACCCTCATCTCTTGTCGATTGTCGATTGGTGACTGGGCTACCATAGCCGTGGTGAGGGCAGGCTGTAGTTTTTGAAGTGGCGTGCCCATGTGGGCTGCCCTGGCGCCTGCTAGCTCTCTCTGCCGACCGAGTTGAAGAATGCGTGTTAACGAAATGCCTCTTTCACTCAGCACCATCCTTCTCAGTTTCTCCGATTGGATGCCATTAATTAGCTGTCTCCTAATTTCTTTCTCAGTGTCCGTAAACTCGCAGGAGATAGCCAACTTTCTGAGTCGGGTATGGTATGCATCTAGGGTCTCCTCTTCCGCTTGGATTGTGGTACAAAATATAAAAGTTTCATAATCAGGAATGAGTTGTGGGAGAAAATGGGCCGTCAGGGTATCCTTTGCTTGCTGGTAAATGTCCTGGCCATCATCAATGGTTAGCGAGTTGAAAATACGCAGCACTTCATCCCCCACATTTAACAACAGGTGCGATCTCATTTTCCTGGCAGTAGTTATGTCTTTACATTCTGTGCTCCTTTCAGGATCAGGATTCATGTGCCGAATTGCTTGACAAATACAACAGACACTTACACGAGTTAGTTGAAACCGTGGCGCCGCTCACCACCAAACTAACTAGAAGGATTAGTAACAACCAAAAATGGTTCACATCAGAGCTTCTTCTATTGAAGAAGGAAAAACGGAATCTGGAAAGAAAATGGATCACAGATAAATCGGCGGATAGTAAAGAGAGTTGGAAAAGGAAGGATAGGGTATATAAAGAGAAAATTAAGTCAGCCAAGGCCAATTTCTTCAACAAGGAAATTGAGCATGCCGATAACAATACAAGCAAACTCTTCAATATCTTGAAGAGTATAGAAAAACCCACATCTCTAACTCCCCCGTTTACGCCATCTGAGGAGGACTGTAATATGGTGCTTAACGCATTCCAAGCCAAAACGGAAAAGGCGAGACAAAATATTATTAAGGCCAGAACTTCTTCTAATCAGAAGATCTGCCTCTCCGAAGGAAACACACCTGTCAGAGAACAACTCTTTAAATTTGACCCTATTTCCGAAGCAGATATGCTTGAGGTGATGAACAATATGAAACCCTCTACTTGCGCAGAAAATATTCTGCCCCCTAGCATCATTCTTAAACACAAGGATATATTTGCCCCCATCCTCCGGAGAATAGTTAACGCCTCATTTCACGAGGGCTTGGTGCCTAAAGACCTGAAGAGAGTCACCATCACCCCACTTGTTAAAAAAGCGGGACTAGATCCCAAGGATCCCGCTAACCTTCGTCCCATAACTAACTCGAATTTTGTTCTCAAATTGTTGGACAAGGTAGCCACACAGCAACTCCAACACTTTGTTGAGAACCAGGGGCTTCTGCACCAGCAACAATCCGGCTTTAGAGCATCCCACAGCACTGAAACCGCTATGCTAGGCTTGCAGAATCAGATGCTGACTATGCTGGACGATAACAAATTGGGGATGCTTATGCTCTTAGACCTTAGCGCAGCGTTTGACTTGGTGGATCACCACCTTCTCATCAAGGCGCTAGGGGAGAATGTTGGCTGCTCGGAGAGAGCCATCGACTGGCTCCTATCCTTTCTCTCCAACCGTCAAGCAAGAGTACATTGGGGTAGCAGTTTCTCCGTCCCATGTGACATCATGTTTGGAGTGCCTCAAGGGGCCAGCTTATCCCCAATGCTTTTCAATATTTACATGCGCACTTTGTGAGCCTTCTGGTGAAAGCCGGAGTGTCATTTACCAATTATGCAGATGACACCCAACTCATATTGGAGTTGGGGGGTAGGGATCATGCCACGGATAGTGAAGTGCTCTCCAAGGCTTACAAGTTAATAGACGACTGGATGCAGGCAAATTGGATGTGCCTGAACGACTCGAAAACCGAATTGATGTTGTTTGGCTCCAGTCGTCAGTTGGAAAATCTAGGGGCAGAGTACAGCTCTTTTCAAATAAAAAACGCCATTATCCAGGTGGTTCCTAAGGTGAAGACTCTGGGTATGATGGTCGATTCAGTTGTTGACTCTCACGCCCAGACTAACTTTCTCCAAAAAAACTCAGCTTACTATCTCAGGCTTATGAAAGCAATCACACCACTACTCAATGATGTAAACAGGGCAACGATAGCCAGAGCCATCATCCTTTCACGGCTCGACTATGGTAACGTCCTGTTGCTGGGGGCCGCAACTAGGGATCTATCCAGTTGTCAGGTGATCCAGAACAATGCGGTTAGATTAGTAAAAAATTTGAAAAGAAAAGACCATGTTACCGAAGAGAGGCGTGCTCTGCACTGGCTTAGAGTAGAAGAACGTATCAAGTTCAAAACTCTCTGCCTGGTACACAAGTGCCTTTATGGCACAGCGCCTGCTTACTTGAAGACACACATAGTGCCCTACAACCCCAGCAGAAACCTACGCTCGGGCGGCAAATGCCTCCTGCATGTGCCCAGGTTCAAGCTAAAAACAGGGCTGGGCAGATCCTTTCTTGTGCTAGCTCCTAAACTGTGGAACAGCGTCCCCGAAATCCTTAGGTCCGAAGTTAATCACTTTGCTTTTAGGAAGATGTTGAAGACACACCTTTTTACATGAGATCTTGGTTAGTACTGTTCCCATCGTCTGTCTCATATGTTTTGTTCGTCTTGTAGTACCGGTGTTTTATGTACAAGCGCCCTGATGCCCTCGGGCTACCGGCGCTATACAAAAACAAAATACAATACAATACAATACAATACAATACATTGCCATTTCAAATTTTTAAATCCATAGTTGCCATCGGGGGCCAACTGACGATGGATCCGTGTATAGGTCAAATGGCTGTATCATTATGGATGCGCCACCTTGTGGGCGGGCTTGTGGTGTTGACACCGACAAATTTGCAGCAATTCTAGATGGCGTGCCGGGCCTGGGGGTGGACGTGCCGGTTGCCATGGTAGGGCCTCCCTCTCCCCCTAACAGGGATTTTCTCCTCACCTTGGTGCGTAGATGCAGGAAAAACTGCAGTCCCTTCTGCTGGTGAATTGACGGGCTGGCCTTGAATGGGTCTGTTGCCTTGTCCCAGATGCTTAAAAGGGCTGGTTGCTGTGGTCACACGTACTTGCCGCTTGTCTGGTGCTTTCCAGCAACATGCAGTGTGTTGCAGCTGACCCCTAGATGTCAGTGGTCGATTTTGTGGAAATAGGATCTCCGTTCAGCAAAACGGGAGTGTGATGAGAAGAGAGAAAATTATTTTTATTTTTTATTTTTTTGGGCGGGGGGGTTTTGTGTGCCCCCCCCACCGGGTGTCCAAAAATTGTGTGCGTCGCTGCTACGGCACACAGCTGACGATGCGTTGCGCACGTGCCCTGGGTTTTATCCCATCCTCGTCGCCAGTGTTACGTTCTGGCCCAGCGTTGTGGCGGCCGGGGTCAGAACGTTGGAGGCCGCTTGAGTAGGCCGCTGTGGCGTAGCTCCAGCAGGAGCTGAATAAAAACACACCCACACATTGCTGATGCTTTGTCCTGGAACTACCTACCATCCGCGGGGACGGGGCTTTTATTGAGACGCCCTGCGTCACCGCGTAGCGGAACGCAGAGCGGATACAACAGGGAGCAGTGACTGACAAACGCTATTCCGCCAATCGTTGCTTGCTCCCGAACATTCCCAGACCCCATTTATATACAGGAAAGGGGCGCGCTATGCGCATGCCTGCTTGTGCAGAGCCCAAAATAGCCCTGGGGGAAATGCTTGCGCGTAACCCCCAGCTCCCCCCTTATGCTAGAGGGCTGCAGAAAATGTTTAAGGAGCACTGTGAGCTGTTGATTATTGCGTATATTCTCTGACTGTGAAGACCTGGGCACTGTTTACGATGGTGAAGGAGTGTTGGCTGTGGTGGAGCTATGGGTAATGGCTCAGGAGCGCTGTAGAGGACAGTGTAGGGATGCAGGCTGTACTGCACCAGTAGAACGTGGTGCTGGAGACCTGGCTTTGCAGACCTGAAGCGAATGGGCAAGCTCACAGCTTTAGGAGTGCACTGGCTTTCAGATGTAGGGAAATGTGTAGGATCACTCACTTTGGAGAGCTGTCAGGAATGGTGTAAGAGTGCTGACTTTGGTGTGCTGTCGGAGGGAATGGTATAACAGTGATGGCTTTGGTGTGCTGTAGGGAGGAATGGCGGAGGAGTGCTGGCTTTCGAGTCTGTAAGGATTGTACGTACGTAATTTCGTTCTGCCAAAATTCGGTCACCTCTCTCATTTGTTTGTTTTTCTTGGTCTTTTTGGGTCTTTCCCAGTACACGCCGTGCAGTCGCGCATCACACTGCCCCCTGGTGGCGCACCACGCTCCAGCCCAGCCCCCGGGAAAGACATGCTGGCTCCTGCTGCAACCGCAGCCCGCACAGCTCCGTGACCACCCTGGGGGCCCTTTCAAACACTGCCTTTCCCACAGCGCATAGGCAGCAGGGCTGTGCATCCCTACCAGGCCCTCAAACAAAGCCCACAACAACCAAATGCTGCCCAAATGCAGCCCAGGGCGTTGGCTGGGATAAAACACGACACAAGTGAGAGGGCAGCAATATTTAACAAAAAACTGGCATATGCAAATTCACATATATAAACTATAATTTAGAAACCTCTGCGTTAAAAATTATTTTTTTACTCCACCCACCCCAGCAGACCCAACTAAACTCGCCCTCCAACTAAACCAAAAAGAGAGTAGACATTCAAGACATTGTGTCTCTGCGGCATCTAACAACTCGACCAAACTCTTTAAAATCTGCAAGGAGCTGGCCAACCCTGCTGCAGTCTCTACCCCTCCTGTTGCCTCCCAGGCTCTTTGCAATGCCCTTGCCTCTCACTTCATTTAAAAAACCCAGGACATACTGTCCACCCTCTCCACCCCCACCCCTCCTCTCCCCTCTCCATCTGTGCTTGCTGACCCTCCTTTAGCCACCCCCCCACCATCCTTCTCGTCCTTTCCTCTTTTCTCCCCTGACGAGGTCGCTAGACAAGTCTGATCTATGAAAGCATCGTCAAAACAGGTTCATCCCTGTTCCTCTAAAACCATCAAGGAACACATTGACACCCTCGCTCTGGCCCTTGCTGATTTTTGCAACCACTCCTTTGCCTCAGGATCCTTCCCCTGCCCTCTGAAGCACTCCCTTGCGCATCCTCTTCTCAATAAACCCACAACTGATCCTTCTTGTCCAGCTAACTATCGCCCAATTTCCATTACTCCCTTTCTGGGCAAACTCCTGGAAAAGTTGTCCATCTCTCAGCTTAACCTTCATTCCAATACTGTTGGCTGTCTCCATGACCACCAGTCTGGCTTCAGAGCTGCCAGAAGCACAGAAACTGCTCTCCAACCTTCATTCCCTCTGTCCTCATCCTCCTCGATCTCTCTTCTGCCTTTGACACGGTCAACCATACCATTCTGCTCAACCGTCTCCGTGAAAACCTGGGTATCACTGATCAGGCTCTGGCCTCTTCCCTCTCTGATCGACCCTCCCAGGTCCAACTTGGGTCCTTTCTATCATCTAACCCCTGAACTAGGATACCCCAACGACACAGAAACATCAAGACACACAAAGAACAGCCCGATACAACCAGGAAAAAGTCGGGAGCACCCAAGAAAAGTGTGGATAAACTCTGACCGCATCACCCCATACATCACAAGAACAGAAGGACACCCTCAACACCCACGCCACACCAGACAAAACAATGAAGATCCAACAACCCAAACATCAACCTAACTGACCAATTCAACGAAGAAGAAGCCTTCACCGACCTTCGCCTAACCGGCATAAATAGAGAAGCACCGCCATTGAACAGCCAAGCTTTCAATCTAGCAGACCGCGTCAATGAAGATGCAGCCTTTGCTGATCCTCATCCGCCACCCTACAATGAAGATGCAGCCTTCGCTGATCCTCATCCACCCCCAATCAACGCCAATAACGATGCACTGCAACCAAACAACCACAACCCAAAACAAGGAATAACTAACAAGCAAAACCACACCAAAAAGATCCACTGCAACCTCATCAATGCAAGGTCAATGTCCAAACATGCCACCTAAATATACGATCTGCTCTGCGACAGAGGGATCGACATCCTGTTTGTAACAGAAACATGGCTAGACGACAACTACAAGATCACCCTCAACAACTGCCTACCTGAATACTTCAAATGCGTCCAAGCAAACAGAAAAACCAAAAGCGATGGGGCTGGCAATCATTCACAAGGAACACCTGGATATTAAATTGGAAGACCCACTAAACATTGATAAATGCTAATCCCTAATCATACGTCTAAGAGTAAGCCCCAAAACAAATCTGAAATTCATAATATATAGACCACCAACCTACGATGCAACCTTTGTAGACGCCTTCACAGAAGCAATCACCGTCCTAGCCATCAAACACAATCACCTGATAGTCCTCGGAGATTTCAACATCTGGTTTGAAGACGACCATACAAAAATTGCTAACCAGCCAACTAGCAGCAATGAATCTGCAACAACTAGTCAGAGGAGCAACCCACTCGGCAGGGCACACATTTGATGCAATCTTCATAAACAAACTACTCTTCACCACAGCAAATACCCTAGAGCGACCATCTCATCATCGCCTTCGTAATCAAAATGACCAATTAACCGCACCGAACACCATGAAAAGAAATTGGAGAACCATCAAAAACTCCAACTTAATTGAGCTCCTGGAGTTTAACAAACCACACCAAACACTGATGGAAGAAGATGACCTGGACAAAAAAGTAGCCCTGCTGCATTCCTGGATTATAACTACTATAGACAACATCGCCAAAGAAAAACCCTTCACTCCTTCTCATAAACGGGCAATGGCAAAATGGTCCACCCCACTACTTAGCACCATGAAAAGGAAAAACCAAAGACTAGAACTTGATTGGAGAAAACAATACGACGATGCGAAAAAACTGAAATTCCTACAACACAACCTTGCATACAAAAAGGAAATACAAAAATCAAAGAGGAAACACTACGACAACCGAATCTTCGAAGCACCAAACACCCAAAAAGAACTCTTCAAAATCATAAATGAAATCAAAAACCCTCAGGGATGTAACAACACACCAACTTCGTCCATGAAACTATGCAATGACCTTGCTGACCACTTCAAAAACAAAATCACCAGCAATCCATCAAACCATACAAAGCAGACTGCCTGATCTGACCAGGAGCCCCACCAACACCCAGGAGGAACACCCAAACAAACTACAAGGCTTTCCAGAAATATCAGTGGAGACATTCGTCAAACTGGTGAATGAAAGCAATAACTCGGGGTCTCCTGAAGACCCATGCCCACCAGATATATACAAATCGATTTTTAAACAGGGAACGCCCCTGGAATATCACAGGAACGCCCTCAACCTTTCCATCGCAACTGGGAAAGTGCCACAAGCCTTCAAAACTGCATACATCAGGCCACTACTCAAAGATACAGCGGGAAACGTAGAGGACCTGTCCAACTACAGACCCATCTCCAGCATCCCGTACACAGCCAAACTGCTCGAAACTTACATACACATAATGACCCAAGACTTCATAGAAGAGCACGGCCTACTAGACCAAGCACAAGTTGGCTTCAGACCAATGAGAGGAACAGAATCAGCTCTACTCTCAATATGGGACGATCTAAAAATGAACGCAGGCTCGGACAACAGCACTGCCTTGGTACTCCTAGACCTATCAGCAGCATTCGACACAGTTAACCACGACACCCTCATAATGAGATTAGAAGGACTGGGAATAACAGACACCGCCTTACTATGGATCAAATCTTTCCTAACAAACAGAACGGAAACCATATGGATGAAACCCTTCAAATCTAGCCTGAGAGATTCCACTTGTGGAGTACCACAAGGATCCTCCTTCTCCCCGCTACTATTCAACATCTACCTGTGTCTACTTATCAGAATCATCAAAAGCCACAGCTTCACCTGCTACAACTACGCCAATGATACACAAATAATCTTCAAAATACAAGACAACCCGGAAATAAACTCAGCGCTAGAAAACTGCCTCCGCGATGTATTCCTCTGGATGAACTCCAACTGCCTCAAAATCAACCCAGGCAAAACAGAAATAATGATCGTCACAAAAAATGGAGGAGAAAACCACTTCATCCCTTGGCCAAGGGAACTCGGAACAACCCCAGCACCCTCGCCGATTGTAAACAACCTGGGGGTCCTGATGGACACTAATCTCATGCTAGAGCCACAAGTAAACGCCCTTCTCAAGAAAAGCTTCTTCCTCCTGGCAGCGGCAAAGAGGATCCTACGATTCCTATCGTTCGCCAAAAAAACAACCACCATCATCGCCCTAGTTTTGTCCCGAGTAGACTACGCCAACAGCCTATACTTAGGCATGCCGGAACGACTTTAAAAAAAACTACAACGCATTCAAAACGCGGCAGCCAGACTGCTTCTGAAACTACCCCGAATAGAACACACCACACCAGCGCTGAAAACACTACATTGGCTACCAATAAAATAACTAATAAAATTCAAAACAATGTGCATCACGCACAGAGTGGTACACAACGAAGGCGCTCAGTTCCTGAGAGACAAACCGCGTCTACATCAACCAACAAGAACGCTCAGATCAAGCATTGACATCTGCCTGGAACCGAAACCCTACAACAAAAGAAAACTTGGAGGATCCTCCTTCTCTCACCAAGCCCCGAAAATGTGGAACAACCTTCCAAAGTACATACGTAACACAAGAAACCACCTACTATTCAGGAAACTACTCAAAACCTGGCTTTTCATGTCGCAACTAGAAAGACCAGCCACAGGGGCACGCACACAACTAAAACATCTATGAACGTAGAGAGAGACCCGGATCCATACCAAGCAATCAATGAGAAAAACCCTCAGAAAAATATCCCACGACATACTAAACGACTAACCGGGAGACAGCTGCAATACGACCAAAGACCGTATACATAGCAAGACAAAGACAGAAACACTAGGACGAATCATCAAGAGGACCATGACCTTAAACCATAGCTATTCCCAACAGACCTAAGGACAACAGACAGAGAGGGGAAGGAAGCGCTACACCACGAGCCCCAATCCAGTGGGTGAGAAACAGAATGTTTCATCATTACACACTGTCCACCTAATACACAGCGGGAAGCATAATGCCCCATCACACAAAAAACTACCACTTAACAACATCCCCAAGGATGTTCACCCCACAGAAACCAAAGAACCAACGGAAAGGCAGTCATGACAGGAGGAAACTAATGACTGAATACACAGGCTCACCATGACGGAAGCACTAGAACGCCACATCAACACCACTCCGACTCTGAACCATTCAAAACCTCAAATGACCATTGTCACAATAGATAACAAGAGAATAGAGATATTACCAACCCAGTCCCACACCCGAAGAAAGGTTCAGACGCACCTATCAATCCAAACAATACTCACTATGATACAGTGGGGTCAGCGCAGCACCAACAAAGCGAGTCGGCCCATGAGGAACCAGCATCAACCCAACCCACAGGGATACAACTCTAACGGAATCAGAAGTACCTGAATCATGACACAGACCCCACTAACCCAACCCTCAATCTTCTGCATACTTAAACCACACAAAGCCACACAACCATCTCTCTCCCAGAAATCCGCTTGCACTTTACCACACTGCATCAACAACACATAAACATCACCTACAGCACTCGAGGTCTCGCCTGATCCGATACTAGCACCAAAGCCCAGCACTCGGTGTATACCGAGCTGAAGCTGCCAGCAGCACATCACTTCTCCAACTCTCCTGCTCCCCTCCTCCCGACTAACCCTACCCGTCCTTCCTGTTTACAGATCCGCCAGAGCACCTGGGGACCAATTCTGTTGGTGACGGTGCGCTATATAAGTACCTTTTAACATAACATAACATAACATAACATCAAAAGGCGGAATGACTGCCTACTCTGCCCTATTATACCCAGCATTTATGGCCACTTCTGGCATTACCAACTAAACAAGCTGACCTAACTTATTGCACACAACTAGGACACACCTAGCCCACACATGCCTCATCGACTCTCTTGCGCACCCTATTCTTGGCATTATGCACAGCTGACCCTGCAAACAGGCACCATTCCCTCTTTCTATCCAGAAAGCTGCATCACAAGCTCCATGAGCCGGCTCACAACCATGCCACTCGGACATGCCACCCCAACATAGTTGGAGAAGCTACATCATGCATGCAGGACGCCCCACCCCCTACCATGAAACTCCTATCTAAAGGGCAGCCCTGCACTTATGGACTCACCGCCAACCCGTTTAATTCATGCGCTAGCAACAATGCGCAAGGCGAGACCTTCGCACCCCCAACAACATTACTTTTCTTTCCCCTTTCTACAGTTGCTATCCAGCATCCATTCATTTTGGTAATCTATAGCAGCAAAACCCATCACCTGGTAAGAACATGCCCTTATCCCTTTAATACGACATTGCCCATCAGGCTAACCACATCTAATGACAACTCTTTCCTGTCTTTTTCTCCCTCCCCCACCCCTTGGTGCATCCTCCGTTACCATCTCCATGTTCATGACAAGGGGCATTTTCGCTATTTCAAATGTACTTGCATATTGTTTCAACTATATCATGTATTATCCTGTCACTATCACTTGTACCTTAAATTACTCCATTGGTTAATTATTCCACTTATGCAACTATGTCACCTGGCAATACACACGGCCACGACACATGTTACTACTCATGGCTTTTGCCACTCACCACACCACTAAAGTGTCCAACTCACCACGCTATTATAACACAGCCTTGACAAAGACCCTATGGCCGAAAATCGTGTCTGCACTTTTTCATGTGATTTCGCACTAGAAGTGCTCTAAGATTTGGCAACCTGATGCCAATAAAATAACACTTCATTCAAACTGAAGTAGCAAGACTCATCATTTATTCGTGCCTGACGTACTATCTTAACTGGTGACAATATTCAAGATCAGCGCCACAACAAACACGGTTCTTCCTATCCTCGTTACTTCACAATACTGGACACCTTGAGCATTATCCCACAGGAACCCAGTTAATGGCAGCAGGACACAAAAAGCTTCTATGAGCAAGATCAGCGCGGGCATCCAGTTTTCCTTAATGCTCTCACCGTTACCTCCATTAGAAGGTATTAGTCCTCTTACCTACCTCTGAAAATAAACATGTCTCAAAGTGGCATGGGCCATATGAGGTGCTAGAGCAAACAGGAACCTGTACCTATAAAATAGCCCAACCTGATAGAAAGAAAAACACCTACCTTTACCACGTAAATCTCCTAAAAGAGTGGAAAGAAAATGCTTCCGCTTCCCTTCCGCCTCCTCGATATTGTCTTGTTTGGTACCGGAGGAGATAGACAACTCTAAGATTACTCCCCAAGAACTATCTAGACAGAAACAAGAAGATATGAACAACCTTACTATGGCATTCCCCAATGTTTTCTGCGGGAAACCAGGGAGAGTACATCGCCTCGAAGAAAGCAGAAGGCAAGAGAGAAAGTAAAGAGAGCGAAAAGCAAGAGGGCAAGCATAAAGAAAGATCTGCTCGTGGAACAGAAGTAAAGAGAGATAAGAAAAAAGTGAATATAAGGAAAAAGAGAGGGTGCAAGCGACCCGAAACAGGAAAGAGGGTGTGAGCAACCAAGCAAAGGGAGGGTGCAAGTGAACCGAAAGCAGGAAAAGAGGGTTGAAAAGGGAAAGTGCAAGAGTCATGACAAAGAGAAAGGAAGGTGCATGAGTGCACAACTAAAGGAACAGAGTGTGCCAGGAGCATGATAAAGACAAGAGCAGGGTGCAAAAGGCACAGAAAGATGAAAAGAAGGTGCAAGCGTGCACAATAGAAAGGAAGGTGTGCTGGAGGTACGGTGAAGTGGAAAAGAACAGAGTGAAAGAGGCACAGAAGGGAAAAGGTACCAGAGGAAAGGTACAGAGAATAAGGAGATGGGTTAGAGGTCAGAGTGGTCGCGCCTGAGAGGAGCAACGAATCTAGCGTTTTTGAAAGTATTTAATACTACCCCCATGTAAAAACTGTACAGTGAAAGGTACATCTTCACAAGGAGAACTTTGTAAAGATAGGTTTAGGCTTTGGGAAGGAAACCCTGAGAGGCCTAACAAGAACTGTATAAGAGACATTATTGAACTTTGTAAAGAGAGGCCTAGACTTGGGGAAGGGAACACTGAAGGCCTGACAAGAACTGTGTATTTTGGTTTGGAACCAGAGGAGTCTTAGCTTGGGGAAGGGAACCTCAAGAGACCCAGAGACATTGTGAACTGTATCGACTTGCTGCAGGAGCCCTACGTGGAAGGTACCGAGGGCAACCCTTTTGAGTTTAATTATTTTTGAACTGACAGAACTACACCTATTGGTAAGACTACCTGAAACCAGCCTTGGTGTATATTTCTTTTTGAACCACTATTTTTCCTTTAAGAAGACTTTGTATTACATTTTGTCAAAGAGTGAGGGCAAGCATAGGTTTAGACACAGATAGATTTTGGTTTTGGACTTTCAGACATCAACGGCCCTTAGAAACATCCGTTGAGGGAACAATCCCTTTAGAGTTAGGGCCAGTTAGGTATTACACCAACCCCGGAACTTTATTAAAAAGGATTTTGAAACTGTTACTTTTGAGTCTGTGTCTCTCTTTTTTTATTTTATTTTTTTATAAATCTTTTTATTAGTATGTCAACAAATAAAATCACAGAATAATCAAATACAGAAAGGAATAGTAAACAAGACAACACAAGTTAAAATCATTCAACTAAATTACATGTCAATAAACAAACAGCATAATCAGTAATCCCGCTGACATACTAAGAAACTTTTTTAATTTATGCAAACAATAAAAGAGCAAAATACAACAGTCAATAAAAACATCCAACTTATGATGCACACACAATCACCAACAACACACAGACACCAGACCCAACCCCCCAAAAAGTATAACAGTGAATTACATAGAAGATAAGAAGAGAGAGAGAGAAAAGAAATAAATAAATAAATAAAATTATTATTTCTACCCACTCCTCACACTAATCCCCAGCCTATACAGTCAATCATACAAGGCATTGAATGGACCCCAAAATAGATTGTACACCTCTTCTTTGTCTTTCACTCTAAATGAGAGCTTTTCAAAAATTCGATAAGGTGCGTAAATCAACTAACCAGTCTTCAACCGTAGGCTTCTTCCTAATTTTCCAAACTCGAAGGATCAGTCTCATGGCCACCAATTAAGCCTTATTTATCCAATTACTATATTTCAAAGAACGCCTACACCTACCTCGATGTAGAAATAAGATAATGTTCCCACCTGATCTCTGTAAAACTACATCCAAAATTAGATCAATCCTATCAATCACATAAGTCCAAAAATTCCAAACTCTTGAGCAATCCCAGAGAAGGTGCATAAGGGTACCAATATCCTTTCCACATCCCCAACATAAAGTATCAGTTTGTAACCCCAGTTTATACATTCTAACTGGTGTCCAGTACACCTTGCCCACTACTTTCTGTCTAATCAGACGCAAGTTCAAATCCGTACCCACATTGGCACTTACTCTAAGAATATCCTTCCATTCCCTGTCTGTAAAATTCATATTTAGATCATCCGACCACACCGTTCTCGATTTATCCCATGCCACAACATGTTTATTTTCCAATTGCATAAAATTCATGTATGTACGCACAGAATATTCCTGTCCCGTAAGCAATTGACACAATGCGGGATTGGTTCCTAACGAATTACCAATCATACCTTTCCTGAGATGAATCAGGGAGTTCAGTTCTTCATATTTTTGTCTTTCTCTTTGATGCAACCCAAATTTCCTCTGTATGTCCCCAAATGACAAAAGATGATCACCATCTAATATATCACCCTGTGTCAAAACCCCCTTCCGAACCCAATTCTGCCAAATAAAACATCTATTGTTTAATTGTAATACCTCATTATGCCAAAGAGAAGCATCTTCGCTAAAGCCATATAGCTGACTATTCTCTCCAAACCACCCCCGCAAGGTCTGCCTGGTTGCCACTATAGACTTTAACTTTAATCTACTGACTGACATATTGCCCATGGTATAAAGGCTATTTAAACGATACGGATTGCAAACCCCTCTCTCCATGCGCAGCCAGATAGCACCTATGAAGTCATCATTCGTATAATAATAAGTTCCCTTCTTGAGCTGAAACGCCTTATAGTACTTATATAAGTCAGGATATCCAAAACCTCCTTCTTCCACACTTTGCATCAACATAAATCTTGGAATCCGCGGTCTTTTACCCAACCCCCACAAGAAACATTGAAAAATGTTATCAATTTGCAAAATCTGCTTTTTGGAAATTAATAATGGAATCGACTGAATTACATATAACACTTTTGGTAATAA
Organism: Ambystoma mexicanum; assembly: GCF_040938575.1. Lineage (NCBI taxonomy): Eukaryota > Metazoa > Chordata > Amphibia > Caudata > Ambystomatidae > Ambystoma > Ambystoma mexicanum. The sequence continues at coordinate 181,592,624 of NC_090940.1, forward strand.
AATCATCTTTATCGCATTTATCTATGCCCATAATAATAAATGAAGTCTCTCCCATCTTCTTATTGGATACACAATTTTATCCATGAGTTTATCAATATTATATTGCATAATTTTCTTCAAATCACCAATGAGATATATACCAAGATATTTAACATACTCAGGGGACCATTTGCATTTCCATATCTTCAGAATATCCCTAATACACTCTTTAGAGAGTGGGAATATCTCAGTCAAATCCAGTTTATCTTATGACCAGAAATTTCACCCACTTCCTCAAACATCTGTTTCAGGACCAATCCACATTGTTCAGGGTTAGATAGCAGGACCAACATATCATCCGCATAAGACAAAACTTTAACTTCCACACCTCCAACACATAAACCTTTGATTTCTCCACATTTCCTAATATAAGCTGCCAACGGTTCAAGTGCTAAATCAAACAAAAAAGGCGACATGGGGCACCCTTGTCTCGTGCCCCTGGACAAAGAAAAAGACTCCGACATTAAACCATTCACAGTCACCCTTGCTTTAACCTCATAATGAATACACTTAATCATTTTCATAAAGGTTGGTCCAAATCCCATTTTTAATAATGTGCATCAAAAAACCCAATCACCCCCTTTGATTTTTTATTATGATGCATTCCAATGACATTTAAAACAGTCCTGATATTATCATATCCATATCTACCTGGGATAAAACCCACTTGAGACTCATCCACTAGATCTCTCATATTAACCATAATCCTATTTGCCCATATTTTTGTAAAAATCTTGAAATCCACATTCAACAGTGAAATAGGTCTATAATTACTGCACTTTCTGTGATCTTTATCAGGCTTAGGAATGACAATAATCATCACATCCGTCATTGATTTACATACTGTTCCCGACTCTAAAAATTCATTAAAGGGAACACATAAAATAGGTGACATTTGCTCCATTTTTTTAAATAAAATTCCGAAACAATCCCATCCTGCCCTGGCGATTTTCCATCTTTCAATTGCAATATTGCATTAGTAACCTCAGCCACATCTATCATAGAATCAAGAATCAATTTTTTGTCATCCCGAAGTCCTAAAAGGTGAACTTTATCAAAAAAAGACTGTAAATCCGTTTCAGTAGGATGTAATTGCTCCTTATACAACTCTTTATAAAATAGTCTAAACTCTTCACAAATATCTTCACTCCTATGAAATACTTCACCTTCATCATTTTCAATAGATGAAATACACTTGTCTGCCACCAGACCATTAAGCTTATTTGCCAAAAGTCTACCATTTGTGTCTCCAAATTCCCAAAAGCACTGTTTTGTATAAAACAAACTCTTCCCCGCTTGTGACTGCAAAAGCATCTTTAACTTCTCTTCCAATTTGTTCGATTTATGTTTCATGCAATTCTTTCCTACTTGCGCACAACTCCTTTGTAAATCCACAATCTCCTTCTCTAACCTTTCAATCTTTACTTTGTTTCTCTTTTTAGCATGGGAAGTTCTACAAATCAATTCACCCCGTAAAACAGCTTTAAAGCAGTCCCACACAAACTTAACATCAGCCGATCCATTATTTTCTTCAAAATATTTCTGAATAAAGTCATCTAATCCCTCATTAATTAGCAGGTCATTAAGGGAATTGGCTTGCATTCTCCAGCTCCTATTCTTTTTATGAATATCCTGTAAATTGACTTTCAGATCTATTAGCGCATGATCAGAAATACATCTCTCCCCAATACTAGAACTAACCGTCTGATCAACTATTTTATCACTAATAAAAAATAAAACAATCTGAGAATACGAATTATGAACCGGCGAATAAAATGAATATTCCCTATCTCTTAGATGATGGACCCTCCAAATATCAACAAGATCATATTTAAAAGCAAAATGTTTTAACTCTTCACCTAATCTCCCATTATTATACCTACAATCTGACTTTCTGTCTAGTTCACTATCCATCCATCATAAAATCTCCACCTAAGATAACCGTCTCTCCCTCCATAAGATCATCTAATTTCCTGAAAAAGCCCATATCTGGAGCACATGGAGCATACACTGTCCCCACAGTAAGTTTATTTCCATTATGTAATATATCAATGAGAAGAATATGACCTTCTTGATCCTTTACTGTTTTCTCAATTTTGACAGACAGACCCCTCCTGAACAATACACTAACCCCCCTAGATTTGGTATCATAATAATTCGATACCACCTGCGGGTATTTATGAGTAGACAAATAATCACCAATTTGCTCATTCAAATGAGTCTCCTGAAGAAACACAATATCCCCTTTACTCCTCCATATCGTGCCAAAACCTTCCTTCTTTTAAACACACATCCGAATACCTCTGACATTCCACGAAACAAAGTTTAAATGGTCAATAACTCACCACTAGAATCACCTGCATTTTACACAATTACAATCCCATCTATTGACACAGATATGTTTTACAAAATACATTTGTGGATGAGAAATGAAAATTTCCAACCTAAGAACATGAAAAGTAAAAAAAGAAAAAGAAAGATTTGTGATAAAGAAAGAAAACCCCACCCAAAAACTCACGAAAGACAACACAAGACACACAAAACACACATATCTACCAGTACCAGAAGCCCAACCACCATCAGGCTTATAATAAGTAAAATGATATACATACCAACATCTATTCAGAACTATACTTACCAGACATCCTAGGCCAATTTATACAACCTATGAACAAATCTCCTACCCTACTTTAAGCCATAACAACCCAAGTAAACTCAAATGTAATTATAACTAAAGCCGCAGAACCTACCACCATAATATATAAGACCAATCACCTAACAACTCATTGAATCTTGATCAACAAACAAATTCCCAATTCCTTCACCCCAAAATTGTAATACCATAAAAACCCTTAAGTCATACTAATAAATTCAAAATCTGATATCCCTTTATCATCCAGCACCACCACATCTAACCTACATATAACACACTCATAGACTACACACCCACTATACCAAAGTACTGTAGAATTGGCCTACTTTATCAAGATCTCATCCAACCCATACCTCCCCAACCCTTCCCCACCAACTAAGCCCAATCCAAGAAACTATCATTCTATAACAATCCACCACACGATAACACATCCATCCTTAGACACATCAATTAGACATCTTTCGCCCCATCCAATTCCTCAGTATAATCCCAAAAATCACATCCCCATGGCACATAGCATTCACTAACACGGAAACAACTAATTCAAGGCATGTCATAAAAAGCAATAACCCTACAAAAACCCCTATCAAGCCACATTAAATATCACATATAATGGCTCCAGCTAGCACTCCATTCCATTATGGTGCCCAACCCAAACATTATATTCCTTAACAACACAAATACCCTATCCAACCTAATAACTCAACTAACCCAAGGTCAGGCAGTCTGCAACAGATTACCAACTATAGAAATTAATCTCAACCAATATATCTTGCAAGACCAAACCGTAAAAGGCCCCACAAACAATCTGCCAATTGTAAACAACCAAAATACCACCATATTCTCAAATCATTTGTTGCTAGCTCTCACAGAAACAGAGAGAACCCCCCCATACAACCACTCATCATATATTAGACAGTATAACACAAATTCAATAACCATTGCGAGGAAGGCAATTGGATAAAATATACAGTGCATTGTTCTCCTAACAAACATGTATATATCTTATCAAAAGTGGACCAGTCTAGAGTCGACCACCACATGGCAAACTAATCAAAAAAGGGAAGGCAAACAACTGCCCAGATATAATGGTGCCCGAATTAAACAGTGAATTGTTGATCAGAGAATGCGTATACTGAATTTAAAGAATGAATGAAAGGTTTATTTGGAATGTCTGTCAAAAGCATGTTGTTCCATACAATGACTGATTCCCATAATCAAATCATTTCCAGTCTAGCATGCATGGGTCAGCTCCAGACCAGCCCTTAAGAACAATCAAGCAATCCCAGAAGAAACCAAAAGGCCTGTGTGAATTGGCGTCTAGAAAAATGTTGACCAGTTTCTTAACTCGGTGCATTCCACAGTTAGATAAATCCCAGACCCAAAGTACTAAGAATGTTCAAATTAAGAAAGCGGGGCAGCATGTTATCTGCCTGGCTTTTCTGCACCAGTTGACATAATGTGACGATCCATTCATTGTGACCTGTGTTACTACGGGTGGTCTGGTCTTCAGGTTTACAGGGCAGGTTCAATGCATTTTGGGGCCTGTATTAGATCCCATCAAACTATCATGAGCATTCCACTTTATAGTTTGAGTGGCCTTGTTAAGAATATCCACATATACCCTCTACCCCCATTTAATGGGACTTGAATAACATATATAAGACGTCACATCTATCACAGTGAGGGATATAGAAGAAGCCAGGTTGGTTGACCTGGTATTTCTCAACGGGACAAGTCCTTTGATTCAATCCGCCAGGCAATAAAGCAAAACATCCTGCCACAGGGCGCTCCCGAATTAAATGAAGGAATACTAATCACCATTCGACAGTCTGTGCTGATGTCAAGCTGTCCATACCATTATTGAAGCCTCTCACCCAGTTGACTTTGGTGCCTAGTTGGTGAGCTATCTTGCATGCATGACCCACTAAGCCTGGCTGCTAATTACTCCATGCATGTCTGGATGTTCAAGCCAATTCAGATTTTCTAGCCAACAGTATGGTGCATGCTGGGGCTTGTAGACACATATTCATGTAATGCTTTTTCATCTAAAGTGCAGGCAGCAAGTCGAGCACAAAATTATTTAGCATTCTGCAGTAGTCATGGACACTGCTACGTTGAGGATGGACCCATATCTCAGCCATCAGACAACAGACTCATTGGAATCCCTTACTTACTTTTCACATCCATTGTATATTCTAATGGAACATTTATTTCCATGAAGAGTGCAGGCCGCATAGTTGTAAGATCTCGTGATGAAGCCATTGATTTTAAAGTATCAGCTGCAGTCCGCATACTTAATTGTCTATCAATGCAGATAAAGCTGACAATATGGTGTGGCCTCCAAAACCACTCAGAGCATGTCATGAATCAATTTTACCGGACATTCATACTTTGAACTAACCTGCCCTCAGGCCGTCTGGAACCATGTGCACCGCAATAGCAGATTCCAGAAGGGCATCCGGGGAGCTATGCACACATGAGAGAAGCAGAATACAGCACAACTACACTATACCGAGTCTCATAGATCATTAGGACCAGCTGAGTGACACAGCTATTTGCCACTCTGGAGCCAGAGCTGAGGGCATCTTCAAACTGGGTGCTTGCCGGTTTTCAGAGGGTACCAATGTTGGTTCACTGGCAGGCCAATCAGGAGGTGAATAGGAGACCCAAACTGTCCCCACATTACTTTGCCTTTTTTTCACATTTGAGCCCTGCTGTACTACGCAGCATAACCACGGCAGATTCCTACAAACAGCCCAGATGTCAGGTTATGTTGCTATATTCATAGAGCAGATAAGTTGTACTGGTGTGAAGAGGGGAGAGCAGGGAATGCTGACAATACATATAGGTTGATAAATAAGTCAGTAAACATTCATAGATGAAACAGGGAGGAGGCAGGCATACCTTGTGTAATTGGTCCGATGCCAGTAACTTGTTAATATGTGCACATAGCACCCGCCACTCTTTATCCCCTATTTCAGCAGGAAGGAGGAGAGTTCCATGCCCTACTCCAGCCACGCCACAAGCAACTGCTAGTTACAGTAAGGGCTGCACACACTACTGCCACTCCCACCTCTACATGATAACACATGAGAGATGCAACATCTTGTTTGCACAGCCCGGCCCGGTTGGATGACTCATTAGTGCCGCCGGTACCGCACATGGCGAGAGTCTTGTTACCTCACATGCTGCAAGGGGCTCTGGTTGCGTGCCTGTGACCATTGTCATGGGGATCAGGAAAGACAAACGTTTTGAGAGATCTCCGCTGTCCTGTCTTTGTAATTTATCTGCTACCTTGAGCTTTCTTACTTAGGCCATGCCCCCCGAGGGTGGGGGCTCCTAGAGGAGAGCACTGAGCTCTTTGATTTGCTTATACGGCTGAAGGCAGCCCCGCCTTCACAAGGTGGGGGCCGCTCCCTTGCCGTGCCCGCAAGTGCAAACCACTCGCTCGTGTGTACGAGGCGTGCTTGCTCCGCCCACACAATGCTGGTGGGATGGCAGGATGCCAGGTATAGAGCCTGGGCTCTGGTGGTTGAGATGCAGAATGGCAGGTATGGGGCCTGGGCTCTGGGTGGTGGGGATGAAAGGATGCCAGGTATGGGGTCTGGGCTCAGGGGAGGCTGTTGAGGGGGCAGGTATGAGGAGCCATGTATGGGGCTTGGGCTGTGGTGGTGGGAGATGGGAGTGGGATGCCAGTTATGAGGTTTGCACTCTGGTGGTGGGGGGTGGGAAGGATGCCAGGTATGGGGCTTGCGCTCTGGTGGAGGGGAGGTGGGATGCAAGGTATGGTGCCTGGGTTCTAAGTGTTGGAGGGAAGGATGCCAGGTATGGAACTTGGGCTCTGGTGTTGAAGAGGCAAGATGCCAGGTATGGGGCTTGCATTCTGGCCTCTGGTTGTTGAGGAGGCATGAGGCCTGGGCTCTGGTGGCAGGGAGCCAGGATACCAGGTATGGGGCCTGGGCTCTGGTGGTTGAGATGCAGAATGCCAGGTATGGGGCCTGGGCTCTGGGTGGTGGGGATGAAAGGATGCCAGGTATGGGGTCTGGTCTCAGGGGAGGCAGGATGCCGGGGGCCTGGGTTCTGCATTGTGTGGGTAGAAGGATGCCAGGAAAGGGGTCTGAGCTCTGGCTGTAACAAGGCAGGATGCCAGGTATGGGGCCTGGGTTCTGGTGGTACAGAGGCAGAATTCCAGGTATGGGGCCTGGGTTCTGGTGGAGGGGAGGCAGGATGCCAGGTTTAGGACCTGGCTTCTGGGTGGTGGGGGGAAGGATGACAGGTGCGGGGCCCGCGTCAGTTTGGGAAAGCATACAAGGACAATCCAGTAGGGTCCATAGCATCTAAGGCGGGAATCTATCTTGTGTCTTTCAATCACTCAGGTCTGTACCTTTTCCTCTCTGTGGGAGCTGCTGAACCCCACTGTTCCCCTAGTAGTGCTCCACACCAGGAGGTTTAGTAACTACTGGGTACAGGACAACCCAAAGGTAGAGGGGAAAGTGGATAAAATAACAAACAACACAAGTTCACCTTGCTTCTGCTTCTCTGACCTGTTGAACAAACAATACACAATGGGCCTCATTATGAGTCAGCCGGTCCGGAAACAACAGTGGCAGTAAATGCGCTGCCACTGTTGTTTCCAGACCAGCTGATTCCGAGTCCTGCAGGCGGGAGGTGTCACTCCCGCCAGGTCTGACCTGGTGGAAGCAACACCACCCGCCTGCAGGCAGACATGGAAACACCGTCTCTGTCATAGACGGAACCGGTGTTTCGATGGTCCCCATCCCCATGGAGTCCTATGGGACTCCATGGGAATGGGGATTTAGAGAATTCCCCCCCGGAATTACCGGGTCACCGGGATTGTAATGCCCCGGTGATTCCGGCAATCACAGAGGCGGCATGTTATTACCGGTCTGGCGGCAGCCTGCCGGTTTTGCCGGCACGGCTACCGCCGGACTCGTAATGAGGCCCAATGTTTAGTATCAGTTAATTCCTGTCTATCTTATATTTATCTCTGCCCTTTGTGAGGAGCCAGGAATGAGACACAGACACAGAGGAGACATGTTATTGGCTACAAACTTTTATTTAAATGAAAAAGGGTTGGAAAATACCTCACTGTCCCTAATCTATGAGGAATTTCCCTGCCTCAACCAAAAGCTAATGAGTCCATCACTGTCAAGATGTCCAAATAAAGTAAGTCCTGTGTCCGTAATCCTATTCTGGCCCTCACACTCTAAAACAACTATAAGGGGCAAATGGTAATATTCCTTGTCTTTGAGTATTTGAAAGAGCTCAAAGTTGAAAACAAAAGTTCAAAATCACACAAAAGGTTTTCTTCATGGACAAAGTTCACAGTTCTAGAAATATCCACCTTTGCTGAGCTCTTTGCATTAAACATGCAATTTCAAAAGGAACCACCAAGTTTCCAAGAGGACTTTTCTCACCCCACAGAGCGTTCATGTAGCTTGTGGGACTTGCTCCCTTCCCAAGGTTTCTCTTTACTCCCAGTGTCAAAAACACCTTTCTTCTCAGGGCCGTCTTTTTCAGCACTGTGTTCACAGTTTACACTTCAAAATGTTATTGCTTTTCTTTAACTCCTTCTCTCATCACTTCACAGTTCATATATTGCGTTTTCTTTTAACAATGTATACACTATTTCATACACCTTTGCTTCACCTGGTATACTCCTCTGCCAGGACTTTGCATATTAAACTTTTTTCTTCACCTGGTAACTCCCCTGCCAGGACTTTGCATATGAAACAATTTAACTTATCATCACCTGGTATACTCCCCTGCCAGTACTTTACTACACAACTACCTGTTTCTTAAGGTGTAACCTTATTGCTTCATTTACAATTTGCTTGACAAATACTTCCATCTGTTTAATGGATTCCCAATTGCTTTCTTGCTTTGTTTTCATGAAGCGGTATACCTTTCTCAACCATCGCCCTTCCCATTTATTTACATTGCATTCTTGAATAGCTACAGGATTCCCTTGGTTCTCGTTACTTTCCTTTCGATTCACCTCTAAGTAATGGTATCAGTACGCTAGCAACTCAGTAACCCTTTGACTTTCTCTTGGCTTAACGGTTGCCTTCAGCGTTGCTTCTTCTTCATTGGCTCTGCTGAATTAGCTCGGTGTGCACCCGGACAAGCGCACCATTGCCACCGTATTGGCTTTTTCGGTACGTGGTTCCTGCAGTGAGTCCCTTCTCTGCAGTAAACCACCAGCACATCCTTCTCACACATTCAAAAGTCTTTGACATCGGAAAGTGGTCCGAGCCTGACAGAGGAAGACCCCTTGCAAGTTTTGTTGAACGTTGTCATGAAAGGTCTGAGCCTGACAGAGGGGGACTGACGTAAACTTTGTTGTGAAGGGACTAAGCCCGACAGAGGGGGACCTACGTGAACTTATTGTTGCAACATTACTTGGAAGTCAGGAAAAGAGACTTTAGCGTGGAAGGCCAGGCGGGCCTCGATCCACGGTTTCGAACTGTTTATTGTGTTGAAAGCCGAGCCCGAGTGTGTCATCCTGCCTACAGGGACAGCCTTACTGTGTGAGGTCTAACATGGGGAGGAGAGCTAGTTCAACCACATTTATTCTTTTGAACACTGATTTTTCCTTTGCATACATTTCTCCTTTATACACTTTTTGTACAGGAGAAAGGTTTTGTTAGCATAGGCCATTTTGATTTGACGGACTCCACTAGGACTGCGTTATTTATTATTTGATGGTCGAGACTACTCCCATTTTAGTAAAGGGCAAAGTAGGAGTTTTTCCAGTCCCAACCATTTCAATAAAGGTTTTACAAATTGTATGCATTGTGTCAGTGTCATACTTGTGATACCATGCCTCCCCTACAGTGATAATACCAGCACCTTTTGCCCTATGGACAAAGGATCTTAGAGACACCTTTTTATCATAGAAGGTCTTTTGTTTTTCCCGTGCTTTAACCATGTGAGTCTGTATTAAAGATCTAACAGCCGTCATGTGTTCTTTTAGCCTATTTGCAGTCTAGGAGAGTGGAAACAAAGCTTCTTCTCTCTCTTCCTATGTTTCTAACCATATCCAGGACATCCCAGGGTTCTCGTCCATGAAGGAGTTTGAGCAGGGAAAATCTTGTTGAGGCCTGAGCAGTTTTCCTAATTGCAAACAAATGCCATGATATAATTTGATCCCAATGTTAGGAAAGATTTCCATTTATGTGTAATTTTCCCTCCAGTTGTGTACCCCCCAACTCTTTTGCTGCTGTTTAACACCATAGTCTGACTTTACCAGGGGAGCACAGCTGTTACGCTCACCTGGTATCCATGGGGACACCCTTATGCCCTTGTTGCTGGATTCACCCTGGACGTTCCCAATTCTGGACAATGCCTTCAGTGGCGGTCGGGCCTGAAAACACAGGAGGACTGGATTTAGGAACATACTTCCTTTCCTCCCACCAGCCCCCCGGACTCGACCTTGTTATGATGTCTGGCGTGCTCTCCATCCTGCCATCTGTGCAGGGGCGCGTAGTCTTCTGCGGGTTGAAGCGACCGTGTTAACTTCATTGGTGCTAATCCCTTCAAGTGTCTTTAAGGAGGTAAGTCTGGTTATAGCAGTCTTTAAATGTCCTTGCTTTCCTTTCTTGCTAATAATGTGTTTTCCCCTTAGGTGCACGGAGGTTCGATGGGTGCGCTACTTGGATCAGGCTCCTGCCAGGATGATGGACGCAGGAGCATATGATGGATGGTAGGTTTAAGCGCGAGGTGCAGCGCGGTAATGTCTTCTCTTGCTAACCTTTATTCTTTAATCCTTATCAGGTCGCGATGGTCTTTCTGGGCGTGTGAAGATTTCCGGAGCGAAACCAGCCAAGAAATGCCCAGCCAGGTGAGGATTTTGTGATTACTGCCGTGAATGCCGTGAGTAACCTGTTTAACGTTGTCCTTCTTTCTCTCTCCCTCCGGGTGCTTCGTTCCGGTGCGAGCGTGGTGTCCTGATGATTCTGTCAACTGAATGGAAGACCGCGAGCAGCAGGAATCGACGGATGGAAAGTTGCAGGTAAGCAGAGACTGCTAATGATGTTCTTTTGTCTTCTCTGCAGGTCCGCTATTCAAGGATCGCTGGGTGCTGGTCTCTGAACACGATGAGCGTCACGCTGCTGGCTGCAGAATAACGTGAAGTATGTTCTGTAGCTTGGGTGCGGTTTATATAGCCTTCTGTAAAGTAGTCCAGGTAAAGTAGTCCAGGCTACCACACCCTAAAACACTGCACCGCACTCTGGTTCCTAGGAACTAGACTGTATGGGTGCCTCCATGTTGGCTGCAGGCCTTCACAGGAAAAGTAGTCCCTTCAAGTCCCTTCAAAGTAAAGTCCCAATCTGAACATGAGCCTGGCGCCAAAGGCGCCAGGACTGACTCCAGGAGAGTCTATGATGATAATGCAAGGCTCTTGGGGTCCCAAATGAACCCTGAGTCCTGACCCTATCTGGCATGTGACCATGCCAGTGGGGTTCTGGGTCACGGGTCGTGACAGCCCAGCCTTCTGCTGCACTCCTCTGGGCTTTTGCTCACTTTTCATGGAGAAACTGACATGCCCTTAAGACAGTCAGTACTGAGAGACTTTGTTTTCTTTAGTCCATTCCAATGTTGCAACTTTTCTGCAACATGTAACAAGTGTACAATGTACCATCCAGTACAGTACACTTGGGTCTCTTAGTCATTTCCAAAGGCCCTAGATACTCTTGAAGGATTTTTTAGGAGATGTGCAGATGTGTCAGACAGGGCTGGTAGCAGCTTATCTTTTCATGTAATTTTAACCCTTTCCTACCAGGCAAACCGCGATTACCTTGTTTGACACGAATAGGTGGCCTGGCTCCAAAATGGTAATGCCACAAGGTTCTTTGTCCTGTCTTTTGGCCATCTTGCCCCTTCGCCTTCCCCAGGTCGAGCCGACCTGGGTCAGTCCTTATTTGGGCATGCATTTTTCCTGCAACAAAACGCCAAGCTTTCGCAGGCTTCTGCATGCCTTGTGTGTTTGCCTCCAGGATGTGGGCTGGGGTATCTGTACCCAATACACATCCTGGGTGCCAGAGAGTCTGGAGTGCTGTGAAAGCCTGTGACCACCGTGGTCCGTGATTGGTCCATGTATGGTATGCCTGTATGTGAGCATATCTCCCATTCGGTCCTCTTCGTTTTGCCACGAAGGAGATTCTGGATAAGAGAAGCCCCTTAACACCCATACCATGTCGATCTCTGGAGTTCTCACTGAACGAAGGATAGGATCCAAATATCTTGGAGCTAAGGAGCTGAGTCGAGGAACCGCTGGTGACCCGCTGGAAGGTTTGGCACCCTGAGCTTGCTGTCGTCCCGTGGGACACCTCTGCATCTGGTCGCCCTAGAAAGTCTGCGAAGACGCTTCGATCCATTGGGATAGTGGGACCAACTATTTTCGGCACCTTCATCAAAACCTGCAAGTAAGCCTTCTCGGAAGTGTCCCTGGGCCCAGCAGTGGGCTGACCAGCGTACGCAGGACCTTTGCTCTGTCTCCGCCGCCGTTTCGAGGAGGCCCTCGAAATTTAGTATATAGCTAGCTCTGTGTTCACGGCACCCTCACACCGAATTTCGTACACTTGGCGTTCCCAGGTCTGAAGTGAGACGAGTGCGCCAGAACCGGAGCATACGCGGTTACCGTGTCGCCCAGCCATGGTGGCGACCTTTGCAGGTGCGCTGTATTTGTGCTTCTCTTGCCCCTGAAGCCTGCTGCAGTGAAACTGGCCTGGTCCATCCACCAGGAGTGGATAAATCTCCACTGTCCCGTTTGGGAATCATCGCTGTGTCTTTGTCGCTGAAAGCCGCAGAGCCGCCAAATTGCCGCACTTGAACTTGCAACCGAAGTGGACTCGACTGCCGAAGTTTGGTCCGGAGTGTGCCGGGGGTCAGTGAGTAATCGCAACCCTAGCCGGTGGTCCCTAGCGCCTCCATCCATTTTTACGCACAAGTGGCCCCTGGGGGCCCCTCTCTTTTCCACTGTTAGTGCAAACTAGCAAACTATTCCCAACTCTTGGAATCGACTCAGCCCTCAAGTGGAGACCCTCCTCGAATAGTGGGAACCCATTCTTCATCGCCTCAGCCACCTTCCTGAGTTGCTACAGACCCTTGAAGAGACCCCGTTTTGCCCATTTGAACTACCACATGTGCTTACATTGCATGTACATTTGAGCATTAGGCTCCCCTCTTCTTAGGGATTGGACTGCCTCTTAGTTAGGAGTGTGTTGGATGGAGAAGGGACTAAAGACTATTTGCACTGTCTGTTTCCTTCCCTTTTAGGTTGTGGACCCATTTCGTGCATTAACCTTTTAGACACCATTGGCCTTGTATATGTAGTTAGATAGGATTATGTTGGTCTAATAAGTATTACTATGATTTGATTTGTGTGTTTGAAACTCAAAGGCCTTGAAATAAGTGTATATGTATTTTTAATATATCTACACCTGATTGGGAGTGATTTGTAAGTGTCCTTTACTCTGCATGCTCATTGAGGTCTTTCAGTCACCCTCACCCCTCCTGTGACCTGGTCTTGAACGCCACCAAGCTACCTTGATTGGTCTGGTTTGTCCAGAAGGTTACCCTGTTCCAGGAAACTAGGCTGGCCTTCTGAACCTCTGCCCACCAGGTCAGAGTTCCGAAATCCATCTTAACAAATTGGTGTACAGCGGTGGGATAGGACTGAAGGTATCAAGTGTTGCACATTAGTGAAGGCATTTCAAGTTATTCCTATCCAGGACACACAGTGACTTTGTAGTGATAACTGTAAAAGGCCATAGACCTATCCAATATAATGGAAACAAGTACCTTTATAACCTTAAATGCTTCTATATCAGAAACATTGAGGGAGATGTGTACTGAGAGAGGTTTACCTGCTCAAGGAACAAAATTGGAAATTATTTATTTCTTTATTTATTTATTCATATTGCACCGACTGCTCGCAAGCATTGGGCGCATACGTGAAGACGAGGACAAACAATAAAAAGACAAGACAGGAGACGGGACAGGTCTGCAATGGAGACATCAAGACAGCAGTGGTCGAGGAATCCTAACTGGGATTAATTAAAGAGCATGGTTTGATCCAAAGAATCATGGACTGGCAAGAGTTGCAACTCGGTGCCATAGCTTCTGATGAAAGTGCAGAAGAAGGTGGGGCTGCTCCCACTGGCAGAACTGACAGTTCTGTCGTTGCCCTTGTTCATGGTGCCCATGAGGATATGGATGATATATTGTCTAATGTTTCCTCTGCAAGCTCTGATGCTGAGGCCATGCTGGAATTCAAGAAACATGAGCTGCTGTTTAGGCAGGAGGAGCTTGAATTTCACATGGCTAAGCTAAAAGTAGACGAGGCAGAAAAACAGAAAGACAGGGATCACCAGTTGGAATTGGCCAAGCTTCAAGCTTCAAATGGATCCAAGGGATCTGGACATGGGTCTGGGTCCTCCTCTCATCCAAGATTTCCTAAAGGTCTGCTCAGTGTGTATGATGAGAAGAATTACATTATGGACTGGTTGAATGCATTTGAGTATGCATGTGAAGTTCAGGAGGTTGTACATGCTGATAAGATTGCATGGCTGCTCAGCAGACTACCACATTCTGGCTGCAGTGCTATTATGGAGATGTCAAAAGCTGAAAGAGCTGATTTTGCAATGTTAAAGCAAACTCTCATTTTGAAGTTTGGGGAGACTCCTGCCCAATACCTGAAAAGGTTCAGAGAGTATAAAAAGAAAGGAAGTACTTGGGTGTCATATGTGACTGATTCTTTAAAAAACTTGACTGGCTGGGTTGAAGGCTATACGGTCTCCACCTTTAATAATAATAATTTATTTAATGTGATACAGTTTACATTAATACACTTTACACATAATCTAAATTTAAACATGTACATATGGTAGAACGTACCTAAAAACAAATAGCTTAAAACAACATACACAAGATCTTAAAAGTAGATCCTAAAATGTTTTTTTAAAAATTAAGTTAATCAGCAAACCTAAAATATCAGCAAACCTAAGAGATACATATCACATTCCAATATAACATTTATAATAATGGAAAAATCAGATACCGAGAAAAGAAGAGAAGTAAAAATATGGGCATATAAAATGAAGAATAGTAGTCATGAAGATGAGTAATCAACAAACACACCCAAATTATTATTCCATCGTGTTTGTACAAATGGGCATGCAGATAAATGAGCACAGAGAATAAACATAAAAAGCAATGATTAACAATGCTGATCAACAGCACATCAGGACACTGAGCATCACCAATTGATCTGCTGAAGATAAATCCATGTGAGTACGGGCAGAAATATATTCAACCTCAATACAATTGGCAGTTAAAACCATAATTTATCACTACATATGGCATAAGCACGAGGCTATAGGATACTACGTCACACATTGTTTTCCGGATGCTATTCAAATCTTGATACCCAAAGTCTCTTCAATCCTTAGCCAGATGTTATAAAAGGCCGTTAACGTCTGTATGCTCTCGGAATTGATGCAGTGGTGCCAAAAGGTTACGTCATTGATTGACAAGTCATGGGTATACAACCCAATATGCTGATGGATTATATCTGTCAAGCCACCACATTGGGTTAGTAAATGTCTAGCTGTTTCTAGTTCGTTATCAGCTTTACATACCCTACAAATCCGTTGGTCCCTTGGGATGTGCTCTCTTCTGCCCGTGACCATTAAAGTTGGAAGCTGGTCAATCCTGAGTAGCAGTATAAAGTGTTGCAACCTATTAGAGGGGCAAAGATTGAGATAAGCCTGTGGTTTCATGAAGGAATATGGCCTACACTGTACAAACGGGTAACTTTTCAGTGTGTTGAGGTGGGCAAAGTTTTCTAACCAATCGCACATATCAACACGCTTATTCAGTGCATTCTGTACCAGAGTTGAGTACACCCCTCCACGCCAGGCCCAGCCAATATCAGCTAGATGTTTTGACATTTTTGGAAGCGGAGAGCAGGGGTTCTGTTTCTTACATAATTCCTGATATACTGTTGTTAGTAGAGGGTTATCTGTTCCACTACACATCTTCAGGAAAAACCCTAGTCTCTTTTTCATGATAGTAGCATACAGCGAGGGCACTCCCAATTCCAGGCGTATAATGGCCAGAGGGACTTCCGGTGCTAAACCGAGGACACGTCGCCAAAATTTCCCCTCGATGACCTGTAGGCATCCAAGATCTATGTCAAAAAGTGCATCTAGGCCATAGGTCATCATCGGGTTGAATACTTGCATATAAAGTTGGGCCGTGCCCATAACATGAAGCACCCCTGCTTGTTTGTGAAACTGACAATTAAAGCTGTTAATTGCGCTGCGCGGGCTTGTTTACACGCCACATATTCACCACTGGGCTCAAAATCTATTCCCAAATAGCGATATAATGGCGCGTAAGAGATCTTGACATTGCCCACCATGAGATAGACCCGAGAGACTCTTTTACTGGTAAATCTCAGCACCTTGGTTTTATCCAAGTTAATGGTAAGACCATTACAAGAGGCATATTCCCAAAGAGCAATGGCAGATCTACGCAGTCCGCTGATGGTATGATCAAAAATGACCAAATCATCTGCATATGCCAAGACAGAACATGCCGCCTCCCCAATTTTTGGAGGACAATTGTTAGCAGCATCTATAGCCACAGGAATGTTATGTACATATAGGTTATACACCAGAGGGGCGGTAACGCAACCCTGTTTAACCCCCCTGTTCTGCTGCACTTTTCTAGTCAGGTGCCCCTCTTCAGCTAATTTCAACCTAACTGAGGTGTTAAAGTGGAGCAGTCTAAGGTAATACAAACGGCCTACAAAAGGCCCACAGAACAACCCAGGGTGACAACCCAGGGTGGTTATTTAGACCATAATCTTTCTCTAGGGACGGAGTCAAAGGCCGCTTTAAAATCAATGTATAGAGCATGCAATGGCAGTTCCTCCCTTCTACGGGCCTTAAATCTCAGTAAATTCATGACCATAAGTTTATGGGAAGTTGAATAGCCTCTTCTGAAGCCGCATTGAAATTTAGGCAAAATGTTAGACTTGTCTACCCATATGTCATGATAAGCTTCTAGGCGCTTGCAGTAACCTGCACTTGCACTAACCTACTGAGCTATCTTGTGTGTATTAGAGCTTATTCAAAGCGTGGAGGAAAATGCTGAAATCAACCAGGCCTCTCAAACTGGGTGAGCCCGCATGCTTGTAAGGGGTTAACTGCGAAGGCCCTTCCTGAAGATATAAACATCTAGCATTTGTTAGAGGCTCTGCACAGCCCTTGGGAGCCGGGCACAGCTTTGCTCGTCTTCGCTCTGCGAGTCAGGTGCATTGATAAGGCAGGAATGTCAGGCCTTCCCAAAACAACGTGCACGAAGCCTGGGAGCCAAGACTGGCTGTTTCCAATCTTGTAACTTTCCAGGTGAAAACATGTTTACTGCCCGGAAGGGTGAGTCTAGAAGCTTCTCGAAGAGCTGGTACGTCATAATGACTGACGTGCAGCCCCTAATAAGAGAACTATACCTGGGCCAATGAGGCAGGGACTCATCCTGGGCTGTTGGTGAGACGCGAGCACGAAGAGGAACAGTGCCTGGAGGACCAGCTGTGCACTATCTGGGCCGAGACTCCTAGCATCACGCCCCCGCTCTGGTGTAGGACTGTGAGGGCTTGGCCAGTCCTCCCCTCCTCTCTCGAGGAATGCCGGGCACCTGTAGCGGCGAGGGTCCCGGGTGTGATCTGATTGTACCTTCATCTACATTTTATAGGAGCGTAAGACAAAATAATTGCATATTCATCTGTGACTGACAATTGGCATTATACAGCTTGCACGTTCATTCCCATATTATTGTAAAATGCTGCTTAGTTCTCATTAGACACTGTAGATAATAAATGCAAGCATCATATATTCTGTGTGATTGGCTTTCTTCCAGACTGAGTTCATCGTGCTTTTTGCATAAACTTACTTGTGTGGGAAGGTGATTAGGAGTGATTTATTTGCACTAAGGGCTGGTCCCAGGGGGGGTGCGGGTTCTCCTTTTTCACTACACCATATCTGTATCTCATTAAGTAGCAGGGACGCAAATAATTTACCTGTCGTATCTAACATAGACAGTAATCTATAATTATTCGGGTCGAGCCGATTTCCTTTTTGAAAGACAGGGATCAACATGGCAGTCTGCCAAGAACTAGGGATCTTCCCCTGCGCCATGATTTTTTCAAACAGTATGGCCAGTAGACCGGCCCAGAATTCGGGCTGACTTTTGATTACTATGTTAGCCAGACCATTGGGTCCCAGAGACCTAGAGGATTTTAGAGTATTTATTTTACTGATTATGCCCGTGTAAGATATATCAAAAGGTGTAGTCGGTATTATAGCTATTGGAGGATAACTCTCCTCAGTCAATGTAATGGCATTTCGATTCCCCAAGAATATTTCCCATTCTACTGCATTTATAGGATTAACCAGTTGACCCTTAAGAGTCACCCTAGCTTCACCTAGCAGAGACCAAATGCTGCGAGTATTTTTAGCGCAGAAGGTTTGTACTAATTTCTGATGGGCCTGTATTCTTCCCACAAATCGTATGTTCTTAATATACGATCTATATTTATTTTTGATTTTCCTAACGGCCACCCCTAGCTCCTCTACGCGGCCCAACTTCTTCTTACAGACTCGGAGGTCCCTTCTAAGATCTCTCTTAGAGTCTCTGATCTTTTTATTAAAAGGGAGTATCTCGCCTTCAGGTCTAATCATCTGCCGTGTAGGGGCAGTTGCATGCATGCTAGAAAACACAGTAATCCAATTTTCTATAAGATTTTTTTTGACAACTTTATTTAAAGATTTATCAAAAGAAATACATATCATTCCAAAACAACAATTATGATAACAAGAAAATGACAAATAAAACGAAAAAAGCCTTATACAAATTGATACAAATAGTACAGAATAAATAAATAAGAAAAACCTATCAATTATCTCTACTAATCGCAACAAACCTAATTTGAAATACCTAGCAAAAAATCAGAGGACAACAAGAGAGAAAAAATAAATAAATAAATAAACACAAACACACAACACAAGACAAACACAATAAAAAGAACACAATTTTCTATAAGATTAATAGACATGCTTTTAAAATCTGATAGATACAGCCATTTCTCAATCGCAAGAGCGTCAGCGCTTGATTTATATTCTTGGCGGACCACCTTATACTTGTTCCTGCTTTGTCAACACATACTGTGCCCAAATTACTTTTCTCAGGGACTCCCTGTGGAACTCTAAACACACACTAGAGTGCTGAATGGTCACTCCAATTATTTGGAGTGACTATCATATCCTCAACACCCAGTAGCATTTCTGGACACATGAATATATAATCTAGTGTACTAAACGAAGACCCATTGGACCACGTATGCCTACCAGGATGATCACTCAAAGTATAGCCTTTCAACATTTCTAAATCCCATTCTTCAAACATGTGTAGCCATCCCGGCCCCACCTTATCAATTTTGGTATGAGTCAGTAAGCGTTTCTCCCTTAACTTTGGATTCTGTGGATAACTCCCTCCCTCACCAGCCATGTGGCAGTTAAAATCACCCACATCAACTACTGAGGTGTTTCCATAACTAATTGACCAAGAGGCTAATAGATCATGGAGAGCTTCTTGCAGTACCTCACTTTGCAATGTTTGGGGAGGATTATATAGATTTACCAGCAATAATGTTTCCCCTTTTCCCTTGGGACCATATATAACCTCTACTGCCATCAGATTACTCTCTAGATTACAAAAAATCCGTCTTGAAGTCAAAAAGCTAGCCACCCCTATCAACAGCCCTCCAAATGGTCTCCCTTTATCACCCCGTTTAGCAAATGATTGATAGTTCACATAGCCATCTAGCAACAGGGTGTCCATTGTCCAAGTCTCTTGAAGACAAATGAGACTGTGTTTTCTAACAAAATCTAATGAACCCTCAGAGGACAAAAGGTATGCAAACCCTCTGCAGTTCCAGGATAGTAATGATCAATTTCAATGCTTAGTTAGCACTTCCGGTAGGGATTCCACCAGCCATTTTAACACAAGTTGGACATCTGCCACTTCAACCTTCTTTCCCTTGGGAACAATGGGAGAGTCCACTGCTTTTGCTGGACCGTTTACATCCTCATATTCAAAACTGGGGTCAGTTTCCTCCAAATCTGCGTCGATTTCAACATCCACTGCCCACAATTCATCCCGAAATGTCCTGATCACCTGGGCAGTCGATATAAATTTACAATGGAGAGCGGAGACACAGGGATTCGGACCTTTCAATGGCTCCACAAACTGGAAGTCATCGGACGTGAAAACACGTAATTCAGGTACAGAGTGCAATCTGATCAGGAACTCAGAGGGGGACAGCCATCTACGTTTACCGTCTTTATAAAGGTTCTTAATCTGACAAATCCTAGTGTCTGAGAAATCAGTCCCAACCTTTCCCAATTTCATTGGTGGATTACTGACACTGTTAGTGGTATGCAGTGGAAGGGAAGATTTCTCTGGGCTCAAAGCTTGTCTTTCTTCTTCAATTGGAACTTCTCTCTCAAATTGCTCCCACTCTGCTACCTGTTCTTCCATTTCTTCTGTGGTGGGTATCCGTCCTTCCTCTACCCTCTGTTCATTTCTCCCTAGTCGATCCACCTCTTCGGGCCGCTCTTTCTTCTTATCTTGATCGGTGATCAGCCAGCTGGTCAAACAACCCTCTCCAGAGCTATTCTTTTTCTTGACTCTTGCCGCCCTTTTTGTTGGCTTTCTTTGAGTGATTGCCAACTAACGCTGGTACTCCCTCTATCCCGACCGGCGTGATGGTTTTCATGGTCTTATGGGCCTTCCTCGCCATTTTACGCTGTTTTCGGGAGTAAAAGACCACCTTACTCTGGTCCATAATTACAGAGGCTTCATTGTTTTGAATGTTATTGAACTCCTCTGCTATATCTTGAATATTATTAATCTCCTCTGCAATAACAATGGCTTCAGAGAGATCAACTTCTGCTTCAACTTCCTCAGCATTTGCGTGTACTCGGACCGTAGTCAGTGAGTTAGTGTTTGCTAAAATGCGCTCTGTCATTTGGAGCAATATCTTTAGGGCAAATTGTAGGGAAGCCACTGAAGATTGGATCTCTGCTATTTCATTTGCCCCCGGGAACGAAGAGGTGAAATCTTCTTCCTCAGTGTCCGGCGCATCTTCTATAGAGACCATTACCATATTAGGGGAGGCAGACAATCTACTTGTAGGAAATGAATGAACCTGAGCGCTAACAGGTGAGGCCAATGGATTATTTTCCAGCCTGTGTCAAGCCGATGTCTCCAGACAGCCTGGGAATCTGTGGAGTCATCCCTCTCTGTATGCTCAGGCATAGTTTTAACAACAAATTGTTGTCGATATTGTCGTAGTTTGAGGAACTCATAGGGTCTCCTCCACCAACATCCGGCGGTACCGATTCCTCGATGATCGTGGAATTAATTTCCGGTATGGGAATCGGGGGAAAGAAGCCAGTAATTGCTCCTTGTCCAGGGAGGGCAGTCTTCTTGCCATACTTCTTCTTGTTATCCTTAAGGACGCCTGTCTCCTTATTCTGCAGGACATCTGCCTCTAGTTGCTTCCTTGTCTTACGCAGATTATAATTACTTTATGCAGGTTTTTTTCCCTGACGGCATTCTGAATCAGTTTATTGCGTTAGAGTGCGCTCACAGCCACACCCCAGTGCACTCCCAAGTATAAGGGTAATAGCACACCCCCAACTGGGCCCTGCTGGCACCTTTGCAAACCGTGCTATCAGCAAAGCACCAGCCGTAGTCCAAGTACGGACCACCTATTAAGGCTAGTAGCCCCACTTGTTACAGGTATTGCGCTTCCACACACTTAAGTGAGGCGCCTACTGGTGAATGACTTCACTCACCGACCCTCACAACTGAGTTCCCAAGAGTCAGAGGAATCACACCATTTACCAAGTGCAAGACCTGATTGCTCCAAGGTTAGTAATCCCACAGTTACAACCAGGTTTCAGGGCGAACAGGAGACCAGTAAGCCTGTAGGGATAAATACAAATACAGGAGTATGCCACACCCTGGTTGCTCAAAGGCAAATATGCCCGCAGTCACAGCCAGGGGCCGTGGCAGCTAGGTGCCCAGCAGGTCTATAGGGGAAAATAAGGAAATGGGACACCTAGTCTCAATTCCGTCACTGCCAATGCACCAGTACGCCAGTACTTATATTTGGCAAAAAGCAGGTAATGCAGGTAATACAGGGAAGGGAGGAAACACCAAAATGCAGGTAATGCAGGGGAGGGAGGAAACACCAAGCCGCTGCCCCACTCTACTTCACCTCCGCTCCTGAAAGCCGGTCCTGGAGGCCCTCGCACACCAGTGAGCCAGCCACAAATCCCTTCCACAACTGGCGTGTTGTAGAGGTGCCGAGCCCGTGGAATTGTCTGCCAGCGTCTGCCGGCGTCTCCCACGTTAACCGCCTACGTGAAGCCTTGGCCCCTTTCTCTGTCGGCAGCAACGCTGATCCACTGGAGGCGTTAGAGGAAAGAACCTTCCGAACGCACACTCACACATACACCGTCATCAAGCCGCACTGCCATTCAAAGGCAGCCGCTTCCGACGAACGATTTCTCCACCTTTGAGGCTATGATATGTCTTGTCATGCTTGAACACATTTTTGCATCTTGTTCCCCTGATCTTAAGCAGCATTTGGCAGATTCAGAGTAGTTAGATCCTAAGATGCTGGCCATTGCAGCAGATTTGTGGGTGTCACATAGAGTGTCCCATAAGGACAAGACTCATCCTGGTAAGCAGGAGGAGGGGAAAAGGCCCAAAGATAAGGAGGGTGGGGGACCTGGCAAAACTTCCCCCCAGAAGGGCCACAAAAAGAAAAATAAGGGTAAGTCACAAGAGAACACACAGGGTAGTGGGGCTTATCCTCCAAAACAGAACTCTCGTTACAGTAAGCCTCCCTATGTCAACAGACCCAGTGGATCTTGTGTGGCTTGTGGAGCAAGTGACCATGTGAAGGGGGACCCCAGATGTAAGGTCAAAACCTTGGGGTTCCACTCTGCTAATCTGGTTTTCTCCTCCTATGAGGAAGAAGAGATTACAGGGGCATCCTTCTCCTCAGATTCCTTCCCCAGTGGGATAGATTCTGAGGTAGTTTTAGTTTCCCTGGGTTCCTGGGAGCCCAAAGTCTCAGAGGCTTATGCTAGGATTCTAGACAATACCAAGCACTACTTTAAAGACAGTGTGCTGATCAATGAAGTAGATACTCCTGCTCTTAGGGATAGTGGGTGCAGTCGAACTGTAGTGGATTCTACCTTGGTAGACCCAGAGGAAGTTGCCAAAGCTCCTCTGATGCCCACTAAGTTGGCTCATGGTCCACCTCTCGAGTTCCCAGTGATACCTGTAAATCTTACTTTAAATGGTACAGTAGTCAGGATCCCAGTGAGCATTCAGAGAGATGTCCCAGGAAAGGTCTTGCTGGGAAATGATCTCAGAGCCTTAGGGCTTGTGGGAGATACAGCAGAAAGACCCCGCACAAGGTCTCAAACAAGGGCAGCACAGGCCAAGACCACTGCAGTGCCCAAGTGAAAGGGGAAACCCAAGGCTAAAGGAGTCAAAAAAGACAAAAGAGGGAAAGAGAATATTTCCTCTAACTCACCTACCACTGAAGTGGAGGTAGTTGGTCAAACACCAGGACCTGACGAGGTAGAGGTGTAATCTGAAGTATTTGATTCAAGTGACCATCCTGAACTAAAAGACTTGTAAGTAGAAGGTGGCCCTGACGGGGAGGAATTCAGTAAGGGCCAACGTGAGTGCCCATCTCTGGAAGGCCTAAGGAGACAGGCCTGCTCCCAGCTTGAGGGTGAACCTCCTGGGAAGCATAGGATTTATTGGGAAGGTGGGCTCCACTACAGTGAGCCTACAGAAGTAGATCATAGGTTGGTGGTTCCCCTTGCTGTAAGACCCTTCCTTCTAAAGCTGGCACATGAAGTGCCCCTTGTTGTTCACCTTGGTATCAAGAGAACCAAGCAAAGGTTATCAATGCATTTCTACTGGGCAAAGACGGGGGTGCAAGTAGAAAGTCACTGCAGGAGTTGTGCCACCTGCCGGTTATCTGGTAATAGTGGCTAAACAATCCAAGCTCCATTGGTACCACTCCCAGTTGTGGGGGTACCATTTGAGAGAGTAGGGATTGACATTGTTAGTCCCCTTGACCCCCAAACATCCTCAGGCAATAGGTTTATCCTGGTGCTGGTCGACCATCCCACCAGGTATCCTGAGGCCATCCCATTGAAGACTGTGACTACCAAGTCAGTTGCTAGTAAATATTACTTGGCTTATTTACTAGGGTTTGCTTCCCTAAAGAAGTTGTGTCTGATAGGGGCATCACCTTTATGTTAAAGTATATGCAGGACTAGTATCTTACATATGTCAGCCCTGTGATCCCAGCACAGGCCGCGTGCATTCTCCCTAGATTGGCTGTCTTGGATGCAACCAGCCGAACAGCTGAGCCAGTGAGTTTCCTTTCGTTTGCTCTTTTGTAAGCAGAGCTAACATCTCTTGCAAGACAGTCCTTCGGCAGGAGCTATTCTGGGAAACCCAAACCAAAGGACATACCCTACACAAAAGGACTAGCTTCACAGCAGAGCGCATTGCAGGCCCGTAGACACAATGGGTCTAAGAAAGCAGCAGGGTTAGTGTAATCAGAGTGAACTCGGCTAAGTAGCTGTTGCTCCATTCCGCGTCGAGTGCAACAACTCGACTAGGTCCCTCAAGCCACTTCTTTAAATATGCAGCCACCTTTCAGTTCCTTGGCTATTTTTGAGAGGTCACTGCCCCCACGAGATTTTTTAACCTAATTAACCCAAAACACTGCATGCACGTATGGGAACAATGGCCCTGAATAAACATTCTCCTAAAAGAAAAAAACACACAATCTAACCTAAAATAAAGTCTTTTAAAGAGGTCCGCATTGATATTTTCTGCCAACCTACGGGTACGAACATTGCCAGCCAATCGCTCTAAAATTGGCGACAGTTTCTTTTACCGAACCCCACTTAATCCCGCATCTACTTCACAAAAACCTACAGGTAAGCACATTGGTAGCCATTCGCTCTAAGATGGCGACTTTATCCGACATTCACATCTGCTTCCCAAAAACGTGAGACGTTGCTTGCTGTCACGTCTCGCGAGCTTGCAGTTGCAAACCGGAAGTTACATCACAACTGAGGCTTCCATTTTCTGCGGCTGTTGAATTTCCACTGCGTCATTAACTGCTGCCAGTCGTTTGGGAGGTAACTGACGTTGGTCTCCGAAGAGAAAACATTGGAATTTCTACAACACAGGTAAATAAACACATTGTTTGGTACCTCAAAATGCGAGCGTGCATCTATAGCCAGAGATCCCTTGTACGCTAAGCCGTTGGTATGTGTCTATATATATTTACAAAAAAAAACTGCACGGGTTGGAATCGAAATTCCGGTTTTGTACATTTACTGTAGCCGTTTTGGTATTGAAGCATGTATAAGCAGGTGGGCTCATATGGAGCGTTTGTAAAATATCAATTTGCACGCTGTTCGTAAACGGGTGTAGGAACTCGTAATGCAGGATCGGTGGGTTATTTTATTTATTGACCAAGGCGCCTATAGAACAAATGGTGTTTCAGGCGCTGAAGGGGTTGCAATCGTACGAGAACTGAGTCAGTGGAGGTTCTCTCGCCTCTACAGGGGATTTAGGGGGGCTCGCTCTGTAAAGAGAGTGGTCTATTAGGTTCGGAAGTACTGTGCTTTGATTAGTGGCTCCTACGGCGGTCTTCGGACGTGAGAGTCCCCCTGGGACCGACTGTGCACCGAGTGCGAGTGATCGGAAGGATGGGGTGGGTCACCGTGTTTGCTCGCCATGCGGCGAACGCCGTTTTTTGTTCACTCGAGTGGCATCGGCCGCCATTTTGTCAGCAGTTGTCCCCGTTCACACACACAGGCCTACGTTGAAACCGCAAAGGGCAGTCGATTGGAGGTGGGAATGTCGCCTTAAATTCTAGGTGGGATTGTTGCGATCTCAGGCTAGAATTAAGTTCTATGCAGTTATAACTGTTTGTAATTTTTTTACCCTCACTTTGGTGGCCATCTTAAATTTCCAATTGCAAGAGGTATATTTCATTTCCTTGGTTAAAAATACAAAGCTGTTTCTACTTAACTTTTTTCGCGATAGTCTTGTTTACACTCAACGCACACGGTCTAATTTGACCTAGTCAAAATGGGAACCACCCTTTGAGAATGTATGGCTGATCGTCCGTGTGAGAATGTATTTTAGGGGGATTTAACCATCCTAGCGTGTGCCTGTTTTTTTTTTTTTTTTTATTGCCACGGGTGCGTGAGATTATGGCGCCGAATGTTGCCATAAATGCAAACGTCGACGCAAAAAGGTGTAAGCCCGCCCATCCAGTGTGACCATGTGTTCTGAGCGTTATGCATGCATGTGTTCTGAGCGTTATGCATGCACCGCGGAACTAGATTTCATGGAGGTTTTTTGATCGAATGTTGTCCTGTTTTCCTCCTTTCTCTCCAGCGCCATGAGTGGGTGCAGAGTGTTTATTGGTCGCTTGAATCCAGCTGCGAGGGAAAAGGACGTCGAGCGTTTTTTCAAAGGCTATGGGCGAATACGGGACATTGATTTGAAAAGAGGCTTTGGCTTTGTGGTAAGTAATACATGCCGGTTGATGCATACAATGAACGCACGTAAGCATACTGCACCCACCCCCTTTGGGAATGGGGCCTTAAGTGTCAGACAGTGCTACTTGCTGTTGAGTCCCTGACCTCTGGTGCCACTCCTACATATATTTTACTGTAGCCGTAGCATCTAAATGACGCTAGTATCTTTAAAATACGTACCGCCTCCCTCCAAGGTCTGTCAGTTTATGCTGTCAATGCTCATGTATTCGGCACATTTCTTGCTTGTCGGGAGTCCATTACCTACACGTCCACTCTTGCTCGTCACAGTACTTAATGGGGCCCCTGCCTCCAACGAAGGACCTTCTGTTTTAATTCCTATAACTCCTCCGCCACGTCACTCAGTTTAATTTTGGTTGGACTTTTTCTTCCCGGTGTTGGGCACTGGGGTGGGGGGGGGCTGTGTGGCGCGGCCCTCGGCTCCCTCAGGTGCAGCACTGCTCCTGGGCCACCTGCAGGGATTGGTGTCACAGTTCAGCGGGATTGCCTCGCTCGGTTCTTTGCTGGGCCCAGGACCGCAGCGTGAGCATTGTGTCTCAGGTCCTGCATGGCCCGGGGAAGGTAAGGAGAGGGGATGGACTGGGCTTGATGTTTTTCCCCCTCCTCCTGTTTTGGCCACCTTGATTCGACAGACTTTTTCCTCATGCTCTGTGTACACATCTTTATTGGAAATGATGGCAAGCACTTGGCAGTATGGGCTAGCCTTCCCTTTTTGTTTTGAGGCCTCTCTGCTTGTGGGGCGACAGTGGCAGAGAGTCTTTGAAAGTGCGGGGGCACTGTTCTGTCACAGGCATGTCACATACCACCCGCTCCTCGCACAGAGCCATACCTGCCCAACCTCCGGAATTTTCCGGAGACTCCAGAGTTTCAAGCATTTCTCCGGGTCTCCGGAAAAGTTCCTTGAATTTTGAGATTCTTCCGGGTCCTGTCATATTCTCCACCTGATTGGCTGCCGGTCCCGAATATGACGGGACCGGAAACGGCGCGAAATGTTCGTGCCCACTGCCTGCACCACTATAATAGTGCTTTCAATCCATGTAATTGGATTGAAAGCACTATTACGGCGGCGGTGCCACTTTTTAATTAATTCAATGCTATAGCAAGCAAAATGAAGGCGACGCTGCCGAAATAATACTGCTTTCAATGCAATGACAAGGATTGAAAGCATTATTTCGGCGTAGCGCCGCTTTCATTTTGCTTACATAGCACTGAAAATCATTCATTCAATGCTATAGTAAGCACACTGAGGGCGCCGCCGCAGCAATACTAGTGCTTTCCATCCAATGACATGGATTGAAAGCACTATTTCGACCGCAGCGCCGCATTCATTGTGCTTACTATAGCATTGAATTAATTATTTTCAATGCTATCGTAAGCAAACTGAAGGCTACACCAACTGAGTTTACCTTTTTGACAGGTGGTCGGGGCGTGTGAGCGGAGCCGTGTGCAAATGGGCGGAGTCTTGTGTGGCTGTGGGCGGGGCATACATCTCAGGATTTTGATTTTCAAATGTAGGCCAGCATGCACGGAGCCCAGGGTGCACTGGATGTTGGCAGCATTTTTTGCGTGCAGCCTGTGAAAATGGTGCAGATTTGGACACGTCTGCAAGCTGCCGGAAGGGTACCGGCCTGGCATAGTCTACACTTCGGGTTCAAGTCTCTGCGGTGCTGACTCGGCCCTTCATCCTTCCTAGACCGGCGCATAGGAACGATTTGGAGCTTGGGACTACCAGCTACTGGATACAGTGCTCAAGCCACCTCTCAGTAATGTGGCGAGTTAGTGGTGTGTTTGGGTCTGTGCTAGCTATGAACGCAGACTCCTTGTCCTGTCCTCTTCCCCTGAACTGCATGAGGGAAGGTCAAAGGAGATGATTGTCCGGCATAGAATTATAGAAAACGCATCATGGAAGTAATGGCCATTCAGAGGTTTCCCAGTGTCTCTTCTTTTAGGGCCTAGGTCCTCCGGTGCCGACGTGTTGCTTTCACGCCTCCTCTCAGACTTGTGGGAAGTGATATGGCGCATGGTGGCACATGTCTGTGATTAGAGGGGTTCTCTGAGCCCCTGGTGCTGTGGAGGGGGATGTCACTTCAGTGGGTTTTTCCAGTGTAGGAATACCCCGGGTGTGGGGGGTTACCTTTCATGTCTGCTATCCGGGATGGATTGTTTTGCCCCGCTTTGTGATAGTACTCTGCCCTTTTGACGCCAGCCTGGTTGCTCCTGTCGGCTGCGGGGGCCATGGTCTGTGTCCTGTATCTTCCTTTTGATTGTGGGCTGACCAGCATGCTGTTATATTGTGGCGCAGGCATGCTTCAACGCCCTGTGTTTTTCCTCTGGTGCAAGTGCACTGACTGGCGGTTTCCCCGGGCTCCCCGTCTCTATCTTCTCCGGAGGTGTAGGGCACCTGTGGAGTTCGGCTTCCTGGGTAATGGGCTCCTTCCGGAGGGGGGTATCAGTTGCAGTTCTTGTCTCTTCCTGTCCAGGTTTGCATGGTTAGGACTTTGGTACCCAGCTCACGGTCCAAGTAGTTGGCCATGGGATCCGTTCTCTCCGAACGATTGTTGTGGGTTACCGTCTTGCCCGTTCCTCTCCCTGTTCAGGGTCAAGTTTTCTACTTGCGGGTGTTCCTGTTCCCTATGCCTTCTAGGATGTGTCAACTGCTTATGGGTCTCAAGACCCTGCACTACTTGGTCGGACGTCTGGGGAGAGCATACTCTGGATGTTGTGCAGGGGGGGGTGGCGCTTGCTGGCTGGTCTGGGTTCTCAGAAGGCAGTGTGTTTCGGCTCGCCTGTTGATGTAGTTACATGGGCACGTGGTGTCTTGCATGTTTTCCGGTTCCTTGAGCCCGTCTTCGGCTACGTCCCCTGGTGTCTTATACTCTCTCCCACTGGCTTCCGATGTCTCGGCTTTCGTAGTTGTGTTTTCAGTGTCCCCAGCGCTGTGAGTCTCCCTGCTGTGGTGGCGGGGGGGTTTCAGGTCTACAAGCTGAGGTGCATGGTCCATCCTCCTGTGGCCTCTCTTACTACCGATGCCAGCAGTAGGGGTCTACATCGGGGGTCCTCTCAGCTCAAGGGTTGTGAGACCTGGGGAGAGCCGGCGATCATCCAATTGGCAAGAGTTGTGCCATTGTCCAAGCTCTGGTGTACTACAAGGAGTTGCTGGACGGTCAGCAGTTTTGATCCGATCGGATAATACGACGGCCTTGGCATATGTCAACTGCAAACGGGGTCCCGGCCGCTCCTTGAATGCTCTGGCAGCGCTGATAGGCACCTGGGAGAAATCTCATCTGGTGTCTCTGTCCACCCTTCTGATACGTGAGGCCACCAATGTTCGAGCGGATCTTCTCAGACGCCGGTTTTCACTCCTCGGCGGAACTGGTCCTGTTGGCCCAGGTCTTTGCGGTGAAATGTGTCAGATTAGGGTCCCCTGTTCTAGACCTGTTTGCATCCCCGGCCTCAGCAGAAGTTCCCCTCTTCTGCTCTCGGTTTCAGGCCGGGGGGGTTGGGGGATGGACGCCCTCACTGTACAGTGGCCTTGGGGTTTTCCTTTATGCCTTTCCGTCTACCCCTTCTGCCCCGGGTGGTTTGGCGCATCAGTGTCCCGGGTGACTGTGTTGTTGGCTCATTTCTGGTCCCGCCGGAGTTGGCTCCCCTCTCTGTTGGAGCTTCGGTCCTAGGAACCTTGGCTGGTTCTGAGGTGGCCGTGTCCCCTTCAAGGGGATCTGCGGTTGGAATTCCACTGGATGTAATGGGCAGTGTGGCTATTGCTCAGTCTTGGTTGATATCTCAGGGGTTCTCAGATCCTGTAGTTGAGTACATAATGGATGCTCTTGGACCCTCCACTCTGAAGGTGTTCGGCAGGCATTGGGGCCATTTCCGAGACTGGTATGGGCGGTCTGGGAACCCTCCCCTGCGTGCTATCCTTTGATTCTTCCAGAAGGGCTTTTGACTGGGGCCTGTTTTCCCCCAGGCTTCGCTCTCAGTTGGCCTCCATGAAATTGATTTTGGGGGACTCTGATGGTCACTTGGATGGTGGGGAAGTTGGGTCCTTCGTGGTTGGAGTTTTGTCTGTGGGATGTGAATTGAGTTATTGTGGGTGTGTTTGCTGCACTTTAGCTCTGTCTCTCATTGGGGCATTTTCCCCGTTGCTGCTTTGGTATACCTCATGAAGTAAGTACTGGGACGAGGAAGAGTGGACGTGGAGGTAATGCTCCGATTACTTACTGGTCTTCATTACTCCTAGTCCTACTCTTCCTCGTCACAGTACTGCCGACCCTCCTCACCCTCCCTGCGTTGAAGGTCCCATGCTCTGGCTTGGCAATATGAAACTGAGTGACGTGGATGTGGGGGAGGAGTTATAGGAATTCCAAGAAATAGAAGGTCCTGTGTCAGAGGTGTCAGAGGCAAGGGGCCTCACGAAGTAAGTACTGTGACGAGGAAGAGTAGGACTCAGTAATGAAGATTACCGGTAAGTAATCCGAGCATTCTCGCTGTTTGAGAAAAAAGGTTTCGGGCCAGGTTGGTTTTTTGCACCGTGTAGCAGCCCCTGTGTTTTTTTTTTTCTTTTTTTCTCGACCTGTTTTGCCCCGTGACATGAGAAACTGCGGGTAGGGCGAAATGGCTCGAAATCTAGAGTTCTCATGCCCAGCCATGAAAATGACGTCTGGGTAGTGCTAACGCCTTTGGATCTGAGAGATTCGATGCTAGAGGGAGTTAAATGAGCTGTAGCTACTATACCTAAACTGGTATTTGTATTTTTAATGACTTTTTATTGGCTTATTTTGTATACATTGTGGGTTACAAGCCACATTGGCTGCAGGACCAATGCCCTGACAATAGGCTGTACGTTTTGACCTGCTGCGTTAAACAGCCTGACTAGTGGGGTATTCAAAGCGTATCCAAGATACCTGCGTTGGTGCTGTGCTTTTTTTATGTGTACAATTCCCCCTAGTGCAACCTTTAGAAACTCTGTGCTGAGCCAGTTTCCCTCCCAACATTCTGCATATATTTGTGTGCTAATTACATAGCATCTCGGCTGACTCACCTGGCTTGAAATCTGAGATGATGGTTCCAAATAATTGCTTTGTGTCTGTACAGTGAATGCAGTGGAGACACTATTTGGTGGGACCTAACCAATATCTTTGTGATTTGCTAGGAATTTGATGACCCAAGAGATGCAGATGATGCAGTCTATGAACTGGATGGAAAAGAGCTCTGTAGTGAAAGGTAAATAAAAATGAATGTTGGGTTTACTTTTGCTACCTCACCCAATGTAACTTGGGGCACTGTTGAAGTTTTGGTTTAGGACTGTGATCACTCGCAATCAATTATTCTGAATTAGGCGGTTATATGCATCTGGAGGGCTTCAAAACACATTTGACTGGCGATGTACTAATATCGTAATGCCACCAAAAGTAATTTGTAATGAAGACTTAAATAATGGAGCATTTTTTGGGCGCTACTGAAGTAAGACATGGGTCAGCCCAGGACCTGCAAAGTTTCTACTTGGCCTAGTTTACCTTCGTGCACCAAGAAATGCATTCAACGGATGACAAATGTAAATGCGCTTTCTGTAAAATGGTGCATGTCAACACGAGCACTGTTTGTTTGGCAGACTGCTGCCAGCCATGCACAGTAACTTTTACTGCAAACAAAGTAAATGTTCGATGCAAGTTTCAAAAATCCCCAGCAAATTGTATATGTCCTTTGTAGAAAGTACTCCACTTAGTGGCTGAATAGACTTTGCGAGCCATAAGAGTGTGAGTAAAATGTGCATGAAGGGACACACTGAAAACAGTTTCGCCAACTCTCCCACTGAATATACAATTGTAATCCAAGAACTACAGTGTTATGATAGTGCAGTAGATGTACAGACTGGGTTAACTGTCACTGGACATCAAGGGGGCTTGTCTATTTAGAGGAAAGGGATAGCTTAGGCAGAATAGATGGCGTAGCAGGCAAAAGAACTGGGCTAGGTGGAATATTTTAGTTTGCGGCTCTCTTGGTATAAGCAAAAGGGATAGAATGGGTTGGGCACCAGCTGCATAGCTGAATGCAACTAGCAGGTTGCAGAACTAGGGTTGTCGCGCATGCCGCATAGTACTTCAGCACACGAGCCACATCAGCGAGTGCAATCCTTTCAGCCGGCGACATGTTTTGGTAAAAAGGCTTGTTGGGGTGGAATTTCGACAACCTTTGGCATGAAGGGAGGGGTGAGCCCGCACCACAACCCTTGTGTCGTGGAGTCAGATACAGCTGTTTGCTGGAAGGGCCTCGATCTCACCTACCCTCCTGGCAGAGGTCATGGTCACGAGAAAAGCCGCCTTCCACGACTTGAGGGGCCTGATGCATGGGCTCGAAGGGAGACCCCAAGAGCCTCGCCAGCGCCACATTGGGTGCCCACGCCAGGGCAGGAGCCTTTACCAGCTGGAACAATCCCCTTGAGGAACTCCTTGACGAGACAGTGGGACCAGAAAGAACGCCGTCCTGGACACCTGGTGTAGCAGGAGATAGCCGCAAGATGCACCCTGATAGAGGCGTGCGCCATCCCACTCCTTGGCAAAGGACGACAAGTACGGAAGAATCTGCATGGCCGTGACCCTCAGAGGGTTGATCTTCTGCAACCGACACCATGTAGCAAAATGCTTCGACTAGTGTCTGTAGCAAGTCAACGACGCCCTGGCAAGGACCTCCCTGCAGTCCGCGGGCAACTCGTACCCTCAGAAGTCTACAGCTGTAGGACCCAAGCCTTCGGGGTTCAGTGATACTGGATCGTGATGCAGGATTGCACCTCCTTATCTGGTGAGGTCCAAAACCACTGGCAGCTTGACTGGAGGTGACGTTGACAGGCTGAGAAGGCTTGGGTACCAAATCTGCCTTGGCCACACTGGGGTGACGAGGACCATCCTGCGTCTGCAATGTGAATGATTTGCAGCAGGAGAGGCAACAGGAAACTCGTACAGGAACATTCCCCCCCCCCCCCCCCCCCCCACGGGAAGGAAAACCCATCCCCCATGCTCCTCAGCTGGTAGAACCTGCTGGGGCATTTCTGGCATTTGGTATTCATTGCGATCTCGGGCCTGCCCCATAATGCGGAAGAGGCAGTCCACTTGTTCCTGTCGAAGCTCCCACTCGTGGCAAGAGGCAGCTCCCTGCCGAGGAAGTCGGCAATGCTATTCTTGACCCCTGGCAGGTGGAAAGAAATGATGAACATGCCTAGTACCGCAAGTCCTGCGCCTCTCTGGAGAGCGCTGGGCATCTGGTTTCTCACCTGGTTCCTCATGGTTTTATTGTCTGCGAAGACCCTCACCACCTTGCCTTTGAGGGACATTGATGTGGAGATCCCTTCCCCCAGTAGCCAGAGGCCTCTGGCGTGTAGACGTCCAGTGTGCTCCCCAGCCCTCCAGTGCAGCGTCTGTGGTGATGGTCTCTTGGGCAGCTCTGAAAATCCACGCCCGCCAACTTATCGCTCAACGGAAATCTTGTCTGCGAAGCTGCTGAACTTCCAGTGTCGGATCAGGTAAATGCACAGCAACATCATGCTGAGCTGCGACTGCATTCTTCAGTGCCAACAGCCATGGCCATATCTTCTGAGGGGTCTGCCAGACAGGAGACCCGTGTTGTGCCTGGCCCCCAGGAATAGCGCGTCAGCAGACAGTCCTGTGTGTTGGATGGCCACTTCTTGCACTTGCCGCGGATGAGCCAGTCGTCGAGATATGGGCACACATGTAGACACAGGTGGGCCGCCACTGGCGCCAGTCACTTCGTGACCACCCTGTTAGCTGAAATCAGTCCGAGGGGAGGTGACTTGTTAAAAGATATTTGTACCGCGCACACATCACCACCGGAGTGGCAAAGGTGCATTTGGATCGTGATTGGTTTAGTTGCTTTGTTTCTACTTTTAGTAACTTATCACTTGTAGTAACTTTATATCCTTGTACGATGCGGGACACCTTCTTGTTTTGGCCTAGACAAAAACAGGATTTTGCTAACTCTCGGTGTGCAAAATGGACAAGCTGGAAGCAGCAATGGCTGGTTACCATTTTTTGGTGCATTTTGTTTAAGCCTTACCATTTTAGCCTCTTTTGGTTAACTGTGGCTAGTGTTAAAACTTGCCATGCTACTAGATTTTTTTGCTTTTACTTTGGTCATCTTGCCACGGGCCAGAAAAATACGGGGGCTTTTGGCAGGCTACTCGAGGGCTATTTGTGTGGGCTGGACTGTCTGTTTTGTTACCAGTGGTCCTGATTGGACGACCACTGCTGGTGTTTGTGTGTGACCCTTGCACACACGCTACAGAGATCCTGGAGGACACTGAGCCAAGACTTGCAAGGAGATCGTGGACCTGTCGGCTGAAGGCTTGGTGACTTGGAGTGGTGGAAACATGGGACCCTCTGTGGCTGGCCAGCTCTAAGTTTGGGCTACCGTGCTGCAGACACTATTCAGAGTTGTTGGGGACCTTCAGCTTGTCCTATGGGACTTAACTCTGCAACATTTCTCGGTCCTAGCATCAAGTGGGCCTGAAATAGGATGGAAAGTCTGCTTTGTGTTGCCATGCTTACCTGTGTCCATTTCTGGCCTGCAAGGGCTCTGCATAGTTAAGCTGCATTCCTCCACTGAGTCCTTGCCACCAGCATTGGACAATGACCAAAGATCTGCTCAAACCTGCAACCCCTGGGGCTCAAGGGCTGAGGCTGACTGCAGGAAAAGCTACCTCAGACCTTCAACTGACCTGCAAGTCTCAATGTGGAAACTTAACTGAACTTTAAGGCCCCAGACAACTTGGGGCTGGCCTTCTGAAGATAGGGGTGATTCTCTGTGTATTTGAAGTGCTAATACTATCTGTAGTGCTAGTACTAATTTGTACCTTCTTTTCAGGGGTTTGATATGTATTTTGCCCTACTCCAATAGTTGTATATATCTTTTTATATTGTGTGGTATTACCCATTGGTCGCTGTACCGTTTGTCAAAGTGTGTTCCTTGACTGCTTTGATGTGTGCGATTATTGTGGACCCCATACAAGCTCACACATTTCATACCTCCGCCAATCGAGTGTGCAATAGGTTTCTACCCCTAGATACAGCCACGGATGGCTCCCTCTGGATATCTAGGGCGTTAAGCATGTAATCTACAGTGTTATAGTATGGTGATGTTACTGCAGGGTTTTAACTGAGAACCGTAATGGCTGCCTTCACCACGCATCTCACCTTAGTTGTAGCTGTAGGGTGCATCATCCGTCGTCGGGGACAAACTCTGGGGTGCTGCCCTTTGCCTCTTGCATGGTTGCCCGGGGCAGATCCATGAAGTGGGTACTGATTATCTTAAAAGTTGGGGGTCTGGTAACAAAGGGTGTCTGGACTGTTTTGGCTTGGAAAGTAATTGGGCCAGCCCACCTATTGGGGAAACGAAGCCTATGCAAGCTTTGGTTTTGCTGCAAAGGTCTGTCCCAGTGAGAAAATATGCCAATGCTGGAGAGAATTCATGTTTTGGCCTCAAAAACCTACAAATAACCACCACCTGCCTTGTTCTGCCAGCCCCAGTATAACTTCCCATATCTGCGATCTAAATTGCAGCACTCCTCTTTCCCAAGATGGTGTTGCATAATGCACTGTAACATTTAATACCCATGTACGTAGACCCTCTATCGGAGGTCCATACTACAAGTCATTTGCATGTTGTGAATGCTAGCATGTGCCTTATCTAGATAGAATTATGATTGCTAACTTATCCAGCACTTGCATAGAACTGTAAATGACAGCACATGTAAACAATTATATGGAATTATGAATGAGAACGTGCACCACACTTAGATAGCATTGTTAATGGTAGAATGTGCTACACTTAGATTGAATTACGGTAGCATATCCTCACTTGGATAGAATTGTAAATAACGTCTCCCACACGTAGATGGAACTGTGAATGATGGCATGTGCCACACTTAGATGAGCATGTAAATGGTGGCTTGTGCCATGCTTAGATGAAGTCGTGAACATTGGTCCAAGTCGATTCTAGATAGAACTACAAATGTTAGCATGCCCACACTTGGGAGGAGTTGCGATTATCCTGAATCACATCTAAATAGCAAGCGAATGTAAACGTTAACATGCCACCCTGCTTTCCTGCTACACCCTGTCCCTATATATCCTTGTGTCGCTGCATTCCCGCCACCTTGTCCACCTGCTTGCTCTCATTTCAAAATAACCATTTTATTACATCACTATGCTTACACTCTACTATACACCATCATACAACTAGAACACAGTTATACCCCATACTAATTCGGCCTAGCTGTTCACATATGAATGACTCCATGAACACCTCATTACCCTAATAAAACACAGCTAGCCGAGCACATTCCGGCCTGTTGCTCATACGCGTCTTTCTGGCTGTACGCAGCCAGAGCCCAGTCTGGGTGCCCGCACACCAGGCTGCACACATTCAACTGATCACACCTAAGGCTAGGATGCAGCTACTGTCAGACAATTACATCAGCTGTGCACCCACGCACCCTACAACTCTACACCTCTCCTGATCAGAACTACAGTTCCCAAGGGCGTTCAACCTACCAGTGTTTTGAGGTCATACTAATGATATAGAGCACTATATAAATGCCAAGTAACATAACCTGTTGCCTTTTGGTGATTAACCTTTTTGAGAGAATGGTGGTGGTCCTTCCACCCAAGACTGAGGTCCTTTCTAAGGGTGATTGATGCATGAACAGTTAATAGGTAAGCAATGCAAGGTGGAATCGAAATGATGTAGATAATGGGCTGCTATTTTAACGCTGCTATTTTAATTCTAGGGTTACAATTGAACATGCTAGAGCTCGCTCCAGGGGTGGTGGAGGTGGAATGAGAGGTGGAAGAGGAGGAGGAGGAGGAGGCGGCGGCGGAGGTGGAAGATATGGTGATCGTTTTAGTAGAAGCAGTGGCCGCCCAAGGGGTGATAGGAGGTAAGTGCTGGCATGACAAACCACAATCAATTAATACACAACCACGTTTTATTGTGCTGGAGCATGCTTTCTTTCTTTCTACAGAATGAAATGAGCAGTCTCTGTTCCTGTATGGGTACTTGGAAATAGTTATGTAGTTCCAGGGATGCTGGATCCAGCTGTATAAAGTTCCCATTTCTTGTCACTAGACAGCCTGGATATTCGATCAATGGTTAGACTTAAACCTAATTAAATTGCTTAACAATACAAGGCGGGTATGTGCACATACAATTTTATAAATGTATTCCTGAGGTAAAATCTAGACAACTGGAGGCCATTGTGTGTCCTAACCAGTGAAGTGCACTTAAGAAACATTGCTGATAGCTTAGTAGTCCTTAGTCCACATAAGAATGCAAACCATGGGTTTCTCTTTCAGAAATGCTCCACCTGTAAGGACTGAAAATCGCCTTATTGTAGAAAACTTGTCTTCCAGAGTTAGCTGGCAGGTTTGTTCAAAATTTAGTTTTTCCTTTTTTCTGTTTTTAATAATGTAATTATCGTCTACAGTAATTGTAGTTAACTTTAGAATTTGTATTTTATTATACCATTTTAGTCACATAAATTAGATTTGTGAACATTGATGTGTTGTAGTTAAATAAAAATTGCATGAAATGTTTGGGTAAGGGTTTTTTCTCATTGTTTATTATCAATTTTAACCAAATATTAAACCCTTTATTTGCCAGCCTTTCTGTGTGTCGTTGGCCTCGTGACGAGGACTGCCTGTGGGTTATCCTAATCGCTCTGTCTTGATCACTATTGGTTGGCCGGGTTGAATTTGCCAGTCAGCTCCTACCGTGTCATTTGGCCACTCCTAGATCGTTGATGGTCTTGACAATATCGGAGCACTTGTGAAGTGCCAGGTTGCAGCGGCCCCCTGAGAGTTGATAAAGAGGTCTGAATCTTAAGTTGAAAGCTGTTCCTTCTGTAAAGATTCCGAATAAGCGATCCTGTCGAAAGATACGAAATTGGGTGGTCGTTGGAATCCTGATCGCAGTAAAGTGGTCCCTGGTAACTTCTCAAGTAGAAAATGGCCATCATCGTTAGTCTTCCAAATGGGCAGGTCGTGCGATTAAAGGCCATCTTTGGGTAGTGTTCGACACTTGGGTGGCGAAGAGCCAGTCGGGCATGTATTGCAACTATCTCCAAGTGCTTTATTGCTGCTTGAATAGTCTAGGGCGATA
Source organism: Ambystoma mexicanum (assembly GCF_040938575.1). Lineage (NCBI taxonomy): Eukaryota > Metazoa > Chordata > Amphibia > Caudata > Ambystomatidae > Ambystoma > Ambystoma mexicanum. Next base: position 181,631,264 of record NC_090940.1, read on the forward strand.
TAATAAAGGTAAAGTAAATCCTATTTTTAACATGGGGCACAAAATAATTACTGTAAAACATAGCCCTTTTTAATTGTTGGTAAAGAGTTAAACGTAGATATTTTGTAACGCCATAAATATTCACATTTCACAAATATATTTTTTCTCTTATTTCGTGCCCTGTTGTAGTTATCCGCCCCAATTCTATTACAATGACATCCACTAGTCTTCAGAAACTAGACGACCCCCCACCCCGCTTAATTTTTAAGTCATGTATAGTTTTACTTCATGTGCCTAATCAAAGTTTCTTGTGCTTGATACAATTATTAGGATCTGAAGGATTTCATGAGGCAAGCCGGTGAAGTTACTTTTGCAGACGCGCACAGACCAACGTTAAATGAAGGGTAAGCCTTTTTGTATGCTGCACATTAACCTGTTTTGTACTTTATGGCTGCTCGATCTCACTAAAGTTTTGAGCTAGAGGAAGGTGTAGGTTTTATTGGTGGTAGCCTCTGGGATATCTCTGCCTCTCCCTTGGACACTTTATTTTGTAATAAACCAACCTTGAGAGATGTATGTAGCACTAGTGCATTTTTTTTTTTTGTTGAAAGAACTTGCTTTAACTAGAGTGGTTGGTGCATGTTACCAGTTGTCCAAAGTAACATGACACTGTTTACTATGTGTATCAGTCTTCTCCCACCCCTCTTTTTGGGTTTAACTGCCGTCAGTGTTTGGGACGTTGCACTCCATCAAAAACAAGTCTCCGGCATCAGTATGAACCGGACACTGAACTTGTCCCCGTGCAGTAGCACATGCCTACCTGGACTACATCTTCAATATGGGACGAGCTCCCACATTGCATGACCAATTGTCAACTGGCACTGCAAACCAGTTTGAGAGGGCCATGCAAATGTGCTCAAGAGTAATCTCAATGCCTTAGTGACCGTGACCTATCGCCAACTGTAAGGTTCTTGCAAATAAGAGCACAAAGGATTGGACTTATCGACTCAGACAGGGCCTACACCCTACTTGCAGCAAACACAAGAAGCCTGCTGTTGAGACAGGACCGGCTCATTGGAGCCAGTTGAGGACATGCTGTAGCCATTAAAGCGCCATCAATTGCTCTATCGGGCCAAATAGCATCCATCTGTCAGGATGGTAACGGGGAGATAGCCATGTTGCAGCGATGGGTCATGCATGGCTACCCTGTATCAGATTCAAGCTAGTACCTCCAGCCACCCTAAACGGATTCCTGTGTTGATATCAAGTATACAAAACAAACTTCTTGTTCCAAAGATGCGCTGTCAAATCTGTTAGGTTTGAGATGCAAATAGTTTTGATCACAGTTGTTTAATTTTTGCCAATCTTTGCCAACACGTTTCGACCACATTTGGTCTTTTTCAAGGCAAGACTTGTTACAATACCACTTAGTTACTGTCTAATAAAATTATCATGTCACAAATTTGTTTCGCAAATAATGACAATCGGACAATATTGTACGAACGAGGTAAGAAAAAAAACACTTTTTGAAGTGGTACCAAACATGGATAAAAATTATGTAATAAAAGAAACAATGGAAACAGAAAATTGAGGGAAGCAAGAGAAGGAAAAAAACAAAAGCACGCCCTATGCATCGTCATTGGTCTAATGAAAAAAATACTCGGAAAGTATCTGAAGACATTAAAAGCCAAAAGAGCAAAAGCATTTTGAACCTTGTTATCAAGCGCACTGTAACTGGGTTGGTGTTGGTCCCCCAAAGCAAGCGGTACCCTGGTCAAATTGACCCAAGTTTTCATATAGCCTTTATGTTGTGGAAATTAAGGGCGTTTAGAGAGTTTATCCAGCATGGGGGTCTTGCGTGCATTCACATGCTCATGAACATTCCCTGTCAGGTTGGGAATTCTCTGTAAAAGAAGTTTCACTTACTGTATTTCTCCTCTAAACCAATCACTGTACTGTGGGTCAAACTGCCCCAGCCAATGACAGTCCTCTCTCTAAGCCCCTCCTCTGGCAGCCATCAGATTTTTACCGCACGTTTCAAGTGTTGGAGTCCTTGAGTTTGCTCTGTGAGCTACTTCTACAGTTTGCCCTCAAGGCAAGGATCGTCAGTTTCCAGGACGCCATTGGGCCTACTCTGCCCCTCCGACCATGACTGAGGAGAAACAAGATTCAGACTAGGTACGGAACGTGTTTGTGGAAGACGCCTTCTATTACCACAAAGAATGCGAGATTTGCCTTGGCTTCTCCCAAAAAAACGCTGAAGGATCGACGCAGTAGAATGGTGGCGTGGTTTAACGACAATGCTTTCCGTGGGTGCCCAAGACAAGGCCAAACACTGTCCAGTTCCATCGGTAGCTGTGAAAGCGTGTCCCACGATGGCCCGGGCGCGATCAACGTCACCGACTGCCTCCATCGCCAGCCAGCGATCGAGCTCTTCAAAGAGGAAATCGTCCAACCTGGCTAACCTCCGGGAGAAACTAGAGCAGCCCAGGGCAGAGGAAAAGGCAGCCGACTTAAGAAGGCCCATGCGGCGCAGGAGAAATATTCGCATTGAGCTGATGACGGCTGCTCTCTTGGAAGGCCCAAGGGACTGACCCTGTGAAGGTAGCCTCTACTGCGCACATGATGTCACCGAGGCCTGAACTGGGGCGGTGGCAAATCCTGTTGGCATACCGAGGAGAATGCTGTCTGGGCCAGCCACAGGCTGTATTCCAGGCCATGGAAGTTTGGTCATCAGACGAACAGAGTACCTGCACACAGTCCACGAGGACGACTGTGGGTGGGCCTTGGTTCTGACAATACCATCTCAGCCGAGAGCTATCCCTGGACATCTTTCGGTCCTACAGTGTCAGAAATCCTGTAAAGGATGCTGCAGGCCCCTCTCCCGGCGGCCCCAGATCAGCCGCCGGCTAAAAAGAGGAAGCATCCTCCAACACCCCAGCACCAGGTGCCCATCGACAGAATATCGTCACGCAGGCAGATCTCTGCAACCAGTAGCGTCCCCTCCAGATGGGGTGGGGTCGTTTCATTCCATCGTCTCCAATGCCTCCAAACGTTTCCGCTTCCACCTGCCGAAGCTAGGACGGAGGGCTTCCTTTACTGGGGCGTGATGCCAAGAGGAAGATCATCATGGCGGGCCCCCCTCCTGCATGATGTGTGGGAGGAAGGCCTGGCCCTTCTGGAGAATCCTTGCATGGTCCCGGCCAAGCGCGATAGGCTGGAGAAAAGTACCGGTCCCGTAGTCCGCTCCCAGGTGTCAGCAGTTGTAACCATCACCGTCGGGAAGAAATTGCCAAACCCTTCCTAGTCATCCTCCGTTCCTCCGGACAGCGAGGGGAAGAAATAGGACGCCATGGGGAGTAAGGTTATTTACACTGAAGCGTCTACCATCAAGGCTGCCAACTCGCTGCTCAATGACATGAAGGACGGAGGCGGTTCACCATCTTCACGGTCCAATCTGCATCTATGGGGATGCACATTTACCCATACCTCGCCAACTGGCTCAACCGGGCCAGTTTTTCAGAGTTTGCCATGGGACACACGGACACGACCGTCCATCGGATGGGGTCCTCCATCAATTATCCGAAGTCCTGCTTGACACCATCGCAGAACGTGCTGTCCTAGGAGTCGGACTCCATAGTCTCCTGCCTAGCGTTTCCCTTGGAGAGGGTAGCGGCCATTCTGGGGGGGGGGTGCAGTGACTTTTGTCACTAAAGACCGCCACCGTGCTGCAGACCATGAAGTTAATGCTTGGCATAATGTTGTCTTGCACCTACCTGATGCGACCTCTTCAGGAGGTCCTGGACGCTCGCTGGGTTCAGGTGTCCAGAGGACTGTGGCAGGCGGAGAAGGAGCTTCACATCAATATCCTGGAGCTGGGGGCAGTGTTCTGGGCCCCCTAGTCATTCCTTTTATCCCTGGAGGGCAAATGTGGTGAGCATCTTTGTGGACAACACCACCACAATGTTGTACATCAGGAAAGGGGGGGGGGGGGGCACTCAATCCCTGGCGCGCTCCAAAGATTTGTGATATATTTAACGCGCCTATACAAGTGTTTCAAGGCCCTGTGGCACTGGGCCGTCAAGGTTACTCATCCACTTAACCGGCGGGAGTCAAGAACCACTGCGCAGACTCCCTCTGAGTCGTGCTCATGCAACGAGTGGGAACTTCAGGACCGTGTGGACCTCATCTTCCTTAAGTGGGCCAGGCCCCAGATCGATCCGTTTGCAGCAGTGGTGAACTCCAAATGCCAGAAATTTGCCCGCAGAATCCACCAACCGGTCTCGGGTTCCCATGACCACCTCCAGACTTGCTGCGGCCCCTGTAGGCTTCCTGGTCCGAAGAGCGGGCCGGTTTACGACAGGATGAGCCACCCCCGAAACCTTTGGAGGAACCCTGGTACGTACTTTGGAGGCCCGAAAGGACGGCCGTCACTGCTGGAGCCATCTATTTGTCCGCCTTGATGGCCTGAAGAGACTCGCAGTCTTGCCGAATTGTCCCCGTCAAAGGGCATGTCCCACACCCTTGACTGTACATCCTGGCGGAAGCTAGTGGCCCTCAACCAACCCTGCCGACAAAGGCAAACGCTGTTGCCCATCTGGTGGAATCCTGTGTTGGCGATGTCCGTGGCCACCGTGATGGCATGGTCCGATGCCACCTCACCTTCCTGCAGGATCTCCAGCGCTTCCGCTCTCTTATTGGGAGAAAGTCCAGGAGGGGGGAGATCTTGAACCATGGCTCCTTGTCATAACTGGCCACGATGGCTAGGACATTGGCTGCCTTGGTTGTCACAGCTTCTTTCCCTCGCCATCCGGGGGGGGGGGGCGTCTACCAGGAAGATCTCAAAGATTTCTTCCTCGCCGCCACCGTGTCCGGGGAAGGCTGGGATCTGAGACACTTGGGTGCAGAGTCCGGCACTCTGTACTTCTCATACCGGTCCCGCTTTGCGGGGCCAAGACTGGTTATTCATAAGGGACAGTCCCAAATGCCGTCCATTAGAGGTATCGAAAGCACGGTCTTCCTCCCGGCTCTGGTTCAGGAAGCCTTCCTTTTCCTCAGGAGCCAGTTGGAACATTTCTGAGGCTTTAGAGGGAGCCGAACTCGTCGGGCGGTGGGGCACTGGAGACGGGAGGTCCACTCGGTCGTTGCTGTTTCTGGTTCCGTATCGTCCCTCGGAGGAGGGGATGGCGGCGAATGATGGCAAGGAGGTGGAGGGTTAACTCCTCCTCTTGACGGGGGGGCCCTCCCCTGACGGTCCCGGTGCCTCGTGATCTCCCGCCGGCGACATGGGCATCCTTGTCCGGATCTGAGCACAAGGTGTGCAGTGCCTGTAGGATGTCTGCTGTCATGTCCACTGGTGGTGGTGGCGGCGGTTGCGAGCACAAGGTGTGCGGTGCCTGTAGGATGTCTGCTGTCATGTCCACTGGTGGTGGCGGCGGTTGCTGTGGTGGTTGCAACGGGAGTGGTGGCAGTGGTGTGGCGTCCTCCGGCTCATCGCCCTGCTGCTCCTCGTGGGTTTCATCGCTGCTCTCCACATCCGCCTTGCCATTGTCAAAAGGGTGCATTTGGTCATAGAAGTAGACTAAGACGCTTGCTTCTGTTACTGGGGTTTATTTTGGCAAGTTGAACAGCATTGCTCTCAATTGAACCTGTTGGCATACACTGATGCCACCTGCCAAAAGTACACACATGCACACAGGGCCTTTGCAAGGTGTGTGGCTGCTCTAGGCCTTGAAGCTACATTGGAAGGGGTCGGGGGGCACTGCACCCTCCCATTCCTATTTTTAGGGCCTCAAATACAGAGGTAGACTCTGTTCTCCAGATACACAGCACACCATTTGCACCTAGAGTCCATTGTCCATTTGGTTTGTGCAAACTGAGGCCTGGCTTTAAAAAAACTACTTTTTATAGACCTGGTGCTTTCCAGCATCCATATGATTGTAGAATTATTGATTTATATTTCCACCACAATAGCCTTCCAACAGCATGGTGGTAAGACATCCAGACAGGACAATCTAGCATGGTACCTGGCAAACTGGGTATTTTTTCTTTGATCTGTTATGGTAACTGCCAGTTTACATTTTGGAATTGTCAGTGGTGTTATAAAGTTCCTGCGTTGCACACTTTCTTTTTCAGTTTACAAAGTCCATAAATGTACTGAACGTATTTATTTATTTTTCCCTCTAGGGTGGTTGAATTTGCATCGTACAGTGACTTAAAAAATGCTATTGAGAAACTCTCTGGAAAAGAAATTAATGGGAGAAAAATCAAGCTAATAGAAGGCAACAAAAAGAGCAGCAGGTATTGTCATTGTTTTACATTTGCTTGTACTGATTTTTACTTGGCTTTGCAGTTTTGAAGCACCCAGTAGCTCATTTTGTGCTTACTATTGAGGAAAGCATTAAGTGGGATTCAGGCTGCAGTCAAAGGTGAAGATGTCTGAATGTGGCAAAGACAGCCTGGCATGGGCCTCAAATCACCTCTTGAACGAAGTTGTAAAAACTTTCACTAGCAATCTGCGGGTAAGAGATGGGACAGTAGTGCAAGGGTCGGCTTTTGTTCCTCACTATAGAGCAAACTTGATGTCTAGATTTCTGATGCTCAGTCACCAAGTCATTTATCTGGAAGCTGTTTGTGTATAGTTGCTGGCCTGGTTTCTAACCAGCTCCCTTAACAAAATCCTACATCGGGTAAATTGCACGTAATGCACAATTCAGAGTTTGATTTGTTCGTATGATGGAATTTGTTTGATCTGCATGACCGATTATCCTTAAACTGGGTAAAGGAAGGTGCGCATAGATTTGAGCAAAACAAAAGCACCTCGGAATGACTGTCGCATGGAAATGCTAAAGGGAAATATTTCCAAAATGTGCTGTCCCTATGCAATGTTAATTTTCCTCAACAATGTGGTAAAAGACCTCACAAGCATGCCTTTAATGAGCCCTGTTGGATAATCCATATAGATGTATTTCTTTATATATATATTTTGGTCTGGATAGCCAAGTAGTGAAATTGACGTATGCAGCATTTGTAAAAGTGTCCACGCAAGCTCATACGATAGATTATTTTCCTCAGTGGTTGGTGTATAGTGTTACATCTTGTGTGTTTGTATTTGAAAGGGCGTCAACTTGGGTGTGTACCTGTAAATGGCCCATGTGTTCAGTTATGTAGCCCATGCTCCTTTACATGTCCACTCCCATTTAAAAAAAGATTGATTCTGAGCGACCGCTGAACAAAACAATTCTCAACATCCAAACAGTCTTAAGGTGCAACCAAGGCTGGCCTAAGGGGGAGGGGGCAGTGTGGGCATCAATCTCTTTGGGGAAACTGCAATCTACTGCCACACCATCAGGTTGCCGGTGCATCCATTTTGTTGCAAAGGGCAATTTGATTAGTTCCCAGAGATCGGGTGAGTGCATTTACTTGTGCTAACTAATTTCTGCTGAGTGCATTTACTTGTGCCCAAACAAGGTAACAATGAGGCCAGTGTTGGCCCGAACTCCCTGTGAACAAGCGTTTACAGCAAACAAGTTTAAAATGACCACATTACAGGATCTCTCTCCCCCACCCCCACCTAATTTTAAAGAGGTGATGAGACTTGAAAGCTGCATACCTTTTCCAAAATTCCCAGCTCATCGTGGTAGACCAATCTTGCTTCACTTAAGGGTTGCTATCATTCTGTGCTCCCACCTCGAGGGGTTGCACATAAAGGGTTTGGGGGTTGCATGATTATTGTGGTGACGCATACACAAGCAAGCGGGTATCATCCAGACCAAAGTACAAAATTGTTCCATTTTGATGTGTGGTACCTGCAACCAGGGTGCTGCGCTATGGATGAATTGGTCAGGAATATATTCACTTATTTCCAAATTTTCTTGGCCATCTGTCAAGTTCTGACACGGCATGTAGGCGTGGCCCAGTGTGCTGTATTCAACTCAAAATGGGGAGTCCTGTAAATGTACCACTTTAATGTTTTTATATTTGTCAAAGGCACGGCCCGTACGTACTTGGGTGTAGCCATTATTTAAATGAACAAATCCATGGAAAGGCACACAAATAAGTTAAAAAATGTACGTAGGACAATAGGTCCTACCATATAACCTTAGGAACAGATGTATATACTTTTGATCTATTTCAAATTTATACTTATCAAATAATATTCCTCATACATATTGTATATAATTGAGCTAAGAAGTGGAAAATAATACACGGGGGTGTCACCTTGATACATGTACAATTCCTGTTGGCCCAATCTAAATGCAATCTATATATATCCAGTTAAATTGTTGAATGCACATTTTTGAATGCCTTTTTCTCCGAAAATTTGCCGGGGCGAAAAAATTCAGAATGTGTTTTTTAAAATATTTTTCTCGGTTTAGTTAGTATTAAAAACATGTAAATAAAATAAAAGGCTGTTTCGGGGGGGAGGCTGGGGGGAGGCATTCGAAATGTCAATATAAACCATATATATACACCCCCCGTGACTTAACAATAAGAACTAGACACACATCCCAACTCTGCTACACGTTGACACCCATGTCTGTGTAGCTTCTAAAATTCACTGAACATGGCGGCTAGTTTCAACTGCAAATGTCCCCTTGGACAGTTAGTATCGGGTTCAGTGCTTCTGTTTGTTAACGCACCGCTCTGTAGGGACCCACAAGCAATTTTATTAGGTGGTGACAGGTTATACAGCTTGGCCACCACTTAATCTGGTTCTGCTTGGGAGTTTGCTTTCAGAGACTTGTGTAAATCTTAATTCTGGTTGTTTTCATACCACACATCTGAATGTAAATTAGGAGTGTTGTCGACTGAGAATTGTGTAGCAATTGGGACCTAAATGTGCATGTAAATCTATGACGGATGCTCTTTGGAGAGCTAAATAACAAGTATTGTCTGGTCAGGCCACCATTAGATGGGGGATTTTGAGAAGCATCTTGTTCACAAACCATCACAATGGTGAAATCTTATATTTTCCCTAATATGCACGATTAATTTTCTTTTAAAAAAAAAAAAAAAAAAAATTCTTGTCCAAGTAGATCGCTTGGATGGAGCATTAGTTCTGTACTAGAGGGTGTCATGCAGGATTTCCATAGCAAGTTATATATTTTTTTTGTAACTTCATTTTCTGTGCAGGTCAAGAAGCCGGTCCCGTTCTCGCAGCAGGAGCTCTTCTAGGTCTCGTAGCCGTTCTCGCTCCAGGAGCCGTAAATCTTACACAAGGTCCCGTAGCAGGAGTCGTAGCCGCAGCAATAGGAGCACCCACAGCAAAAGGAGCAATCGTAGCAAATCCCGCTCTGCAAGTGGATCACCTGCACCAGAAAACATACAAAAACGGTCTTTAAGTAGATCAAAATCGAGATCAAAATCGCCAGCATCTGAAGATCACCAACGATCTAGATCTCGGTCCCCTGCTTCTGTTGATAACCAGAGATCTAGGTCAAGATCTGTTGACAGTGGAAATTGAACTGATTTTCTTTTTTTTAACTTGCGCAGTGGCAAGCATGTCTTGAAGGCGGGTGGGAGGGGAAGATGGGAATTGCAGGTATGCCTCGCTGTTTTAGATGTTGTCCTCTAAGCAGTATGTATTAAATGTCTTTTGATAACAATTTCTTGCTTGTATTTTTTTTTAAACTTTTCTTTTCTTGCACCGCCTGCATATACCTTGGTAATATGTGAATAGTCTGCGATTCAGGATACTTTGTCTTGTATAAAGGCAATTAGTAAGTTTGTGCTCCTTTTTTCCCCCCACTCATGTCAAGGAAAGAATTATGCTAATACCGTGTTGATAGATTTGAACATACTGTTAAGAAAAAAAGTATACATTCTAGAATTGTTGAATGTGCAGATTGTTGGAATAAAATTTTGGTTCATGGTTTTGTTGCAAGAGTCGTTGGGAATCAGTTGAAAAGGGTTCCTCTCCAACCTTATACCATGCAATTCTCGCCTGCCTTTTGTTAACAGTACATAATCATCACCGACAGTCCCAGCCTAACCTTCATACTCATACTCATGAAGCACCTACTTTGTATTGAGTACGCACTGGCAGGCTATTGGTTGTATTGTCATAGATATAGCGCTGTTTACCATATTAGTCTCAATGCGCTGGTGGGAACGCCTTCAGGGCTGAAGTGTGTTGGGAGGTCACAGAGTAAGATGTGTCTGCGTTTGGCCTGATAAGGCTTAGCAGGGTTGCCCAGGCTCCGTTGGAGAGCAACCCAAGAGGTTGGAATATGGCATGAGTGCTAGCCTCGCTAGGTGTTCAGCGTCCCTGAATTTGTCGTAGTCTTCCCTGCATACTGATGTCAGGTGTTGAGGCATAGTCTGGTGTAAGTAGGCAGAGAATTGTGACCAGCACGACCACATTTTATTTCTTGCTGTATTCTGATGTGTGTATAGCCATGCCTGCGCCCAGTGTCCATCAGAGTGGTGTTAAACGTACCGAGCAGATGCTGTGGTGATTTGTGCGCCCAATCAATTATTTGCTGCTGCTTCAACTAATTAACTAGAGGGGCACGGGTTATACTTGCATGCTCTTTCTAGGTGATGAATAGCATGGCCAGTCTTGGAGCCTTTACCATGGAAGACCCATCCTTTAGGGTTCAACTATGCGCAATACTTGCCTATCCCTGAAGCCCTTCCAGTGAGATCTTGCAGCCTTCCCAGAATAATGCACGTAAATAAACCACCTGGTCATCTGGCGCGAGCCATGACAATGCCTCATTACAATTTTCCTGTGCAAAGTGGGCCGGGCTGCCTAATGGCTGCTGCCAGGTGCTACACGGCCTGGGACGCCGCAAAAAAGGTCCATCGCTTCCTGGTGCTGTTCTGTGCCTGGATTGGGAATTGGCCCATTCTGGCGGACTGTTGAAGGGGAATAGCCATGAGCGGAGCCCAATTGGGTGGGGAAGGGGGTAGTAGATGATTTTCTTCTGTAGTAACGCTGGTCCTGTATCCTAGAGGGCTTGGTGTGAAGCACATTACTTTGAAGGGCGTTTTTAGGCTAATAGGGAGCCAGTGTAGTACTCTGATGGCTGGGGTGATATGTTCTCTGGGCAGTAGTCTTTCTGCTGAGTTTTGGATTTGTTGAAGTTGCCTGAGCTGGTGTGTTGGGATGCCGTGATGCATAGTCTGGGCAAGAGATGATGGGCAGTATTGCTGGAGATATTGAAGATGGGGAAAGACTTGTTTTAGGCAAAGTGAAAGTGGCAGGCTCTGGTTAGTTTGGAGAGGTCTGTGTCCATGGTGCATCCAATATTTTGTAATGCAGGTGGGGCTCCCAGGTCTTTTGGCCATGTTTAAAGGTTTGGGAATTGGATGCAGTTTTGCTGCATATTAGGATTTTATTTGCCCAGATTGAGGATTCAGTGGTTGTGGTAGTCATCCAAGAGCAGCTATCCGAGGGGCAAGTCTGGAAGTGGGGATGCTGGAGTCTTAGGAATTTTGAAAATGATCTGGGTGTCTAATCGTAGCAGGTAAAGTTATGAGTGGGTTTGGGTAGATGTTGAAGAGGAGGCTCCTTGAGGCACCGTTTTTTTATGATGGGGCGGAGGCCAGATAGTAGTGGGGCGACTAGGCATGATGTGCATTGAGGATGTGCCTTGCAATTTGGGTCGGGGTGGGAGGGCTTCCAGATTCTTGGTCAGATAGCGGGGTCATGTGGTTGGCAGAAACATCAAACCAGACAGTGAAATGTGCCCCCCATTTTAGGTGTTCTCTCGCTATACAGGTATCGGATTTAGCTGTTGAATTCACTACTGTGACCACGTTTTAGGTGTTTCACTATCTGAAATCTAGATGTAGCGGCATCCACTACTGTGCCCCTTCTTAGTATATACCAGCTGAGCTTGTGACACCCCAGGGGGGAAGTGGATAAAATAACCTCAGACACTGGATCTCCAACCTCCTCCTGGTATCTGCATTGATGAGATTCATACAATGTTAGCTTTACTCTTCAATTCCCATTTTAATATTTCCCCCAAATAAACGTTCAGTTACCAACTCTACAACAGGTTTGTGCATTAATATTCTTCATCTTAACTCATGAAACCATAGGTTCCCAGTTTTTCTTAAATTGGACCTAGAGATCAACTCAAAACTTCAAAATTATCTTTACTCTGAATTGAAGTGTTTACCTTTTATTCCAAGAAGGCAAGTAGTTCAGGTGTATGTTAAAAGATCCTTTTTAGGAAAGAGAAGATACGACTCCTGCATACCATAACTTTAAACAGAAAAAAATAAAAGCTGGATTCTGATCAGCACTGAACTACTTTAGGGTCACTGAACAAAAGGGTTCTTATAAGGCACACACTAGTTTTTTTGCTCTGGGAAAATGGTGTCCACACTGCTGCATGCTATTCAGAACATCCTCTCGTTGCCTTGCACACTGCTTTTAGAAAAGTTAATTCATTGAACTGCAAGACTGCAGTACCCCACTGTCTGCGCGCACACACCGTGCTTTAAAATATGAAAAAACATGAATAGTAGCAGTCAATTTTACGTCCTTGTCCCTGCACACTCCGAAAGCATAGCATGAAAGGAATTTAAAACCGCTGGAAAAAAGTGCAACGCTTACTTTAAATAGAATGGAAACCCGGAATGGATTTCCTCACCCCAGGAAATGAAGCAGTTGTCGATTAAGCAGATGGGAATCCTCACCTCCATTGTCTCACGAGCGCGATGCAGCAGCGGACTTCTCTCATTTCACAGATGCGACGAAAAAAAGGAAGCCGTCTAGCAAGCTAAGTAAAAAACGTGTTTCTGGGAGATTCAGCTCAGCCAACACGCGCAGCGTCTAGTCAACCCCTTTGACCCACAATGCCTTACTGTTTGTTTCTTCCAAAGTAAAGTTTTGTATATAAGGGAATGACAATCCAATCTTTCTCTTCTATGCAATTGTATTGTATGTTGAAACTGGACTAGCTTCTTCAAGGTACTGGTGATTTCTCTGGAGCAAACAAAAACATGGCCTGCATACATGGAAACTAAAAGGAAAGGCAGTTTAGAACACCTAAATTGAGGCCCATACCAACCTTTAGGAAACTTCACTGAAAGATTGCAAACAATGGATCCAAAAGTAATAAACTATGTAAAGAGAAAGTGATCTATCAATAAGGTTTATTTGTATTGCGCTCATACACAAGTGTGTCAGAGTAACGAGGCAAGGGAGGGGAACAGGGAGAACACAACAGATTTACTAGGGCCAGTGACATTGAGAACGCGTAAGTGCATGGGAAAAGCGCTCCAATCGCAACATCCAAATTACCTGGACAAATATGACCTGCCACCCCAAAAACTCCAGACCTGCTGCTTTCAACACCCAAGTATCCCACACTGCTCTAGATCCAACTCCCAAGCCAGAGGAGCATGTTGGTGCTCCTTACACAACCCCCTTACCACTCCTATTGCAACTTCCCCATAGAACCCTCCACCATCACTATCCACGCCCACTTCCCTCCACTGCTGGAACCCCTCAATTCCCTCCCCTCAAATCTTATCAATCTCTTTCAGGGGGGGTACTGTTAGGCGATAAACCCTGGTCTCAGCCTAGTACGCAGCGCACAACCGAACAGCTTATTTTATTATAGGTTCAATATTCGGAGTGATTTACCACTCATTTCTCGCCCCTTCTCAAAATACCTCGGGTCATGATGGACCAGGAATCAGGCTGATTGGTAAAGTTGATATTTATTTAAAATTCAAATCAAACAATTTTTAATAGGGAGCAGCAATCACCAATTTGGTGACCATAACAGATAAGGTATGTAAGGCACTTCCCTCTTTAGCAACACAAAATCCAAAACTGAGAAGAGTTGGCTTGTTTAGAAAGAGAGCACGGATTTCCCCCTGCAATATTCCTCAATCCACAAATGAGCAATTCTGAATAAGCAGCAGGCAATCGGGGAATAAGGAACAGGGAACAGAATTTGAATCCAACTTTCCCTCCCCAAACAAGAGAAAAAACGGATTTGAAATTGTTACACTGTTTAAAATGACATTCGGAAATGGCTGTGTAAAACAATGAATGTGTGCAAAAATCCTTAAATCAGTACACATTTCTATGGGAGCAACATTGGAAAGATACTAACAATCATGAGTTGTAGTTTGAGCAAAAATTTGAATGGAAGGTTGAAATAATTCAGAATAAAAATCACACATGTAAAACTTTGCAAAAGGGTGATTTCTGCCTAAAATTAACCAGACAGTTTTTAAGAAAAACTGGTGAAATACACTGATTTCGTGCAGTTTTTGGGTTGGGGTGTAGCTATAGGTCTTGGGTATAATCCAGGGTTGAAATGAAGTCTCTAGCTATTGAGATATGCAATGTTTGGACAAGACCATATTTACTATAATTTTACTCAAGATTGGAGCATTCCGGCTAGAATAGCAGAGAGGCACAGTAAGCTCTGAAGTTGATTCATGACTTCAACACCAAATTCCCCAGCGCCTGCTCCGGCGGAACCAGTCGGATCACTCTAAATAGGATTGATAGTTTGGAATTTACACAAGATAAACATGACTAAAGAAATGGTGCTTAGCAAGATAAATCAAGAACTGGGCTGCAATAAGGATTCTGACAAATGCTACAAGTTTTTAAGGTAAGGATATGATGGTTTAGAGATTGGGATAGGGCAAGGTATGCTTTTCTACGATTCCTATTAATACTTACAGTCCACTTTAATTTAGGATTTTGGACAGTCCAGGGTTCTGGTCATCGCACGGATCGGGTCGAAGGACAGCTGGACAAATCTGGCGGAACAGGATCAGCTGAGCCGTTCTGGTCACTGGACTGGCCCTTCTGGTTACTGGATGCTGGAGATCAGTGGGATGGTGAGTTTGGAGCAGACATGCATCTAGTAGTAGCAAGCCAGGTTGGATCAGGATGCTTCCCTTGAGTTTTAGGGATTTTTTTAGATTGAGGCCTAGCTGAAAAGGGGTTCAGCAATGCATAGGCCTTGGCTTTGCAAAGCAATCTGGAATCAGGATCAAGCAGGATGAAGAAATCGAACAAGACGCCACGCAGGAAATCGGGAAGAAAGTCAGGAATCCGTGTGTGTTGTCGGGTTCCCTTATTGATCATACCAAATGACATCACCACAATACATGGCAGGGGCAGGTTTACTACCCTCACCCATAATGCTAGGATTGGGCAAGAGCATAATTTCCGCCTTGCTCTTCGCTGATTGGATCATAGAAAAGGATGTCATGTTTATGGGGTTACTACAAACCTCCACTAGCTCCTAGAACCAAAATCAAATTTTACCACAAATACATATTTATGCAGTTATGACCTGAGTAAATCAGATACATATGTTACATATTTTGTGCGTCATATTTCAATCCAAAACCTAAGTCTATGGGACCTTGTTTTACATTTCTGCTACATTTTGGCAATTTTAACCATGAAAGATTTGGCCTAAAATGTCCCACTGTACATAAATGCGCATTTACCCCTGGGATGTGTACAAAAGGTTATGTTTGCAACATGCATACTTTCCGTGCAATCGGTCATTCTTTATAACTTCTGTTCCTTATTTTCTTCCAAGTTTTCAAAGGAAGAGCATACAGTTAGATTTAGAATTACGCACTTTTCATATTTTTTCTGATTCTTGCTGCAAAGTTAAATGTATTTAAAGTTCAGTTCCAAAATAGGCTTTTCAAATCAAATGTCACTTAATCTTTTTTTTTTCTTTCAACTGCAAGCAAATGTCAATTCCTTTGAAGCAGGATGAGGGGCCTCTCTTTTGACAGTCTCAGCCTGCTATTGGCCCAGCCTGGAGCAAAGACGAATGTCTGCGACTGGGAAGTCCCCCTTGTCCTGGTATTCAAAGGCCTCCAAGCTAGCAATTGGAGGTTTCCTGTGCCAGAAGTTTGAGGTGTCACCCTTTCTCAGGGCTAGCACTGGCAGAGCAGGTTTTTTTAAATACAGTTTGTCAACTTAGCCTGGGTTTTAGCTTTGATGTTCTCATTTTACATCTTAACTTAAACCTATGCAATCAAAAACGTTTATAGGAGTACTTTTCCCAGCAACAAATCCTTTTACATTTCTTAATAAGCATGCCTTTACACAACAATGTACTTTTAAATGGGCGATTTCCCCTCTTCACGAAAAAGCACATTTCACTATTTCTTTAAATTCGGTTTTCATAGCCAGCAAATACACACTTTCTGCAGCTATAGCTCTTTTCTTGAGTGCTGGAGTTATTTGCAGCATGGATACATTTGACGTGCATCTATTTAGAGTCTCTCTTACATCTGATTCTTTAGATACACTTGCAAAGTTTTAGCCGCGTTTCCCCGTGTAAAATGAAAACAATCCCTGGTTGATTCTACAAAGATACTTTTGACAGGAGCTGTCATTCAAATGAGGCCCGGTTCTTCTGAGACACAATGGATGATCCTGGGCATTGCAGGGCCTTTTTCATCGCAATGGTTCATGAGAAATGGATGGATTTAGCGGCAAACAGAACTTTGAAGTTGAAAAGATGTCATTTTAAAGAGGCTTTTGGGATTTTCAGCACAGTAATGCTGCCTCTTTCACTCCACTCATGTTACATGTTGCAGAGCACACTGGCACATTCCTGCAGTGAGTACTGTTCCACCCCACCTGAAATGTGTGTGGCAGGGTGGTGCAGCCATTTTCTGGTTGTTGCAAAAACGCTGTTTAGAGATCTTGGTGCCCACAGGAGTCAGCACGCCCATTTTGCTGTTTCTTGATGTGTAGCACAGTTGAGTGGGTCAAAATATCCCACAGATGTCCTCCCCTCCCCCCGACTTCGTCTGGGATTCCAGTCGGGCATGTGGGATTTTATTTTCTTGAAAAAGCAGATTCAGTCAGGTATGAGCCCTTCCATCAGTGAACGATGTGACACCCTCTCCTCACTGCCTCTGGTTGGAATGTGGAACAATACCCCCAGCCTTCTCAGCTTTTCTTTTCTGGTGTGGAGCGACACCCTGGGTTTCCTTGGGTTTCTCCTTTCCGGGTCCTCAAGGAGGTCCTCCCTGGTAAGGACAGTACAACCAGTACGGAACTATAAAAGAGAACACAAACCAGTTACGACAATTTTCCCCACTTACTGTCCTCCAATCGGGATTTCAGCAGTGGGATATACATGCAGTCAGTAAACCTTGAATATTCCTATGCTTCAGAAGTATTCCCCACTGGGTTTTCTGTAGACTCCTCTATTGGCTGCAAAGTGTGCCTGGGGTGGCAACTCTTTAGCTGATTGATGTGGACCCACTTCTCTTCTGTCAAATCACCCTTGGGGATGCGGATTCTGTAGGCGACTGGTGACATTTTGTCCACAATTTCAAAAGTCCCTGCCAGCTAGGCAAACATTTTCGCTCTTTGGTCTGATTCCTTTGGAAATTGTACAAGTAGACCCTCTCTTCTACTTGGTATTCCTATTTGGTTGTTTTTAGATCCTAGTGGGTCTTCATGCTGTCTGCAGAACTTTCTAAATTTCGCTGAGCATACGCAAAAGCATGTTGAAGGTGTTTTCTCAGATTTTCAACATACTGTTGTGGAGGCATTTATTAATGTCTGCTCTCGTCTTCTATAGAACAGATGCTGGGTAGCACCATCCTTCGTTCAGTCATCAGCTCAAATGGAGACATCTTAGTTACAGAAGAAGGGGTAGATCTGAGGAGGACCATCAGGACCAGTGGTAATCTCAGATCCAAACTTGGCCCATAGTCTGCCACAAACTTTTTAGTATGCTCACAATGGTTTTATTACAACACTAGAGGACGGGTGGTATGCAATGTGTAGTTTCCTTTTTACCCCAAGTATCGCCCACATCTTTGTCATCACTTTGCTGTTGAAGTGACTACCTCAGTCTGACTCAATCCTTTGGGGGTAGTCCAGAACGCGAGAAGATGTGATTGATCATCAGGGCAGCTGCTGTTTCTGCCTTGCGAATTGGGGCCGGGAGACATTCCACCCATTTAGTAAACAAGCATGTTACAGTTGACATTGACTTCCCCCTAGAGGGGTGAATCACGGCCCGATGGAATCTATTTGTAAATCTGACTAGGGCAGTGTCATCCCCCTCTTCTGGAGGGGAGCTCAATGTGTGAGTGATGGCTGAAATTGTGCACACACAAGACATCCCTTCAGGTATTGGTCGAGGTCCTGCCAGTTCATTACCTAAATCTGTGGAAAAATGTCAGTCATCAACCGCCATTCCAATAATGGTGCCTGCGCCCAGAGTGATACTCCTAAGATCGCTGTTATCCATCAATATTGGAATGGTGTTGTGTTCTACATTGACTAATGGTGTTGGGTTTAACCCACAACCCTTGCTGTTGGAGATGGGCGATGAGGTGAACATATGCATCAGGATTTTGCAGTGTCCTTTTAATTTTTAATTCATGTGGGAATAGTCGTGTCCGTGTTGGGATGGTGATTTCCTCTCCAACTTGAACTTCAACTGCATACGGCAGCAATTGGGCTGACCGAAATGCTTTTTCTGAATCATCAAAGTCCATGGGATTATCCCCTAATGGGGACCAGGATTTGTAATTTATCAGGTCTAAATTAATGGCAAAGCGATTGAGAATGTCACTGCCTAAATAGAATGCCGCAGAACCAACAATTATGTACTATGCTTTTGTTGCCTATAGAAATTTTTAGCATACACCTGCTAGGCAGGAGATGTTTAGAATTGGGAGTTTCTGGGTCCATTTCCCAGTTATCAATTTAAATGTGGGAATGGCTGGATCTTTTGAGAGTTTTCGGAACATGGCTTCGCTGATGAAGCTCTTACCGTTGTTCACGCACACTCGGGCGAGAACAGATTCCTTCCCCTCATTTAACTGAATAGGGATGAATAACTGTTCTCTATGTCCGGTAAACTTCGAGCTGGTTTCTTATCACTCTTGACTATGGAGTTGGGATTTTCCGATTGTGAATTGGTATAGAATTTCAGAGTATTTCCTTCCAGTGTGGAATGCCACTTGAAACTGGAAGGAAGGTTGATTTTCAGAAATGGAGAGTGGTTCCTATCACCAGTTTGTTGTCCTACAGCAATTACCGTCACGTCAGGGATTTGGTGGTTTTGAAAATGGAAGTCAATATGATCATGTTTTTGTTCAAGCATGTGGCATGTGCCATTTAAACTAACATGGTTGTCACTGTTTTAATTTTATTGGCCAGATAGTCTGGGTCCAGAGGACCCTGTTTACACAGGGGGGGTAGGGGAGGACAACCTTCGCAGGTTGTCATTCCCCAGTAGTAAGGGTGTGCCCTCCGGGGTCACGACTGACCAGCTGTTTCACCTTGTGTAGCCCAATTTTAATGACCAGATCCGCAGTCCCCTCGACAGGAATTTAATTCCCATCGAAGTTCTGAAGTTGTCCAGGAAAAGGGGTGAAAGGAATCTGGTATCTCTCCCCCTTCCTGAATTCAGCTGAGCAAAGGCCCACTTTGACAGAAGAGTTGCTTGGGATCCAGTGTCCACCAGTGCCGACACTGTACACTGCCCTTGTACTTGGACCGGGGCATAAAATCTTCCCCCTTCTCCTCAAGGGGGCAAAGATAATGTGCATGTTTGGCAAGTTGGTTGGTCAATTTCTTGACCCTGACACAGGGGTCATTTTGGCATGATTCTCTGTGGGAGCTTGGGGATCTGCAAGAAAAATGTGGCAGTTGGATATTTAGGGAGTTTTGGGCTCCCCTTTTCTGATTCTGGGCCGCCCCCCCTTTTGGAGGCAGTCACCAGGATAGATTAGGACAGTGTGGTTTCCTAGATTATCATTCTGGAGTTCAATAATGGGCAATTCTGACTCCGTCCCCACATCCCCCCAGTCTTCATTAGGATCCCTTGGGACCCATTTTTCTTTGGGAGGAGTTCCCCCGTCCCTGAAGAAGATATTTTTCCCAGAATCCTCTAAGGATCATTCCCCTTCAAATTGGGGGCCACTAACCTCTTCCATAAAATGGGCCTTTTTGGGTTCTTTATTTCTCCTATCCGCCCTCTGTTCCTTGGGTTGCAGACTTTCGGGGGCAGGAGACTTTTGTTCCGGCTCCTTTTCCCCCCACTCATGTCAAGGAAAGAATTATGCTAATACCGTGTTGATAGATTTGAACATTCTGTTAAGAAGAAAGTATACATTCTAGAATTGTTGAATGTGCAGATTGTTGGAATAAAATTTTGGTTCATGGTTTTGTTGCAAGTCGTTGGGAATTAGTTGAAAAGGGTTCCTCTCCAACCTTATACCAAAAAATTGGATCCATGATGTCCATATGCATGCAGCACTGCTTGGATGCAATTCTCGCCTGCCTTTTGTTAACAGTACATAATCATCACTGACAGTCCCAGCCTAACCTTTGCTGCATTGATTCATTAATACTCATGAAGCACCTACTTTGTATTGAGTATGCACTGGCAGGCTATTGGTTGTATTGTCATCGATATAGCGCTGTTTACCATATTAGTCTCAATGCGCTGGTGGGAACGCCTTCAGGGCTGAAGTGTGTTGGGAGGTCACAGAGTAAGATGTGTCTGCGTTTGGCCTGATAAGGCTTAGTGGGGTTGCCCAGGCTCCGTTGGAGAGCAACTCAAGAGGTTGGAAGATGGTGTGAGTGCTAGCCTCGCTAGATGTTCAGCATCCCTGAATTTGTCATAGGTCTTCCCTGCATACTGATGTCAGGTGTTGAGGCGTAGTCTGGTGTAACTAGGCAGAGAATTGTGACCAGCACGGCCACATTTTGTTATTTCTTGCTGTATTCTGATGTGTGTATAGCCATGCCTGCGGCCAGTGTCCACCAGAGTGGTGTTAAACGTACCGAGCAGATTCTGTGGTGATTTATGCACCCAATCAATTATTTGCTTGTCAATTCTTGCTGCTGCTTCAACTAATTAACTAGAGGAGCACGGGTTATACTTGCACGCTCCTTCTAGGTGAATAGCATGGCCAGTCTTGGAGCCTTTACCATGGACGACCCATCCTTAAGGGTTCAACTATGCGCAATACTTGCCTATCCCTGAAGCCCTGCCAGTGAGATCTTGCAGCCTTCCCAGAATAATGCACGTAAATAAACCACCTGGTCGTCTGGCGCGAGCCATGACAATGCCTCCATTACAATTTTCCTGTGCAAAGTGGGCCGGGCTGCCTAATGGCTGCTGCCAGGTGCTACACGGCCTGGGACGCTGCAAAAAAGGCCATCGCTTCCTGGTGCTGTTCTGTGCTCGGATTGGGAATTGGCCCACTCTGGCGGACTGTTAAAGGGGAATAGCCATGAGCGGAGCCCAATTGGGTGGGGAAGGGGGTAGTGGATGATTTTATTCTGTAGTAACGCTGGTCCTGTATCCTAGAGGGCTTGGTGTGAATTACTTTGAAGGGCGTTTTTAGGCTAATAGGGAGCCAGTGTAGTACTCTGATGGCTGGGGTGATATGTTCTCTGGGCAGTAGTCTTTCTGCTGAGTTTTGGATTTGTTGAAGTTGCCTGAGCTGGTGTGTTGGGATGCCGCGATGCATAGTCTGGGTAAGAGATGATGGGCAGTATTGCGGGAGACATTGAAGATGGGGAAAGACTTGTTTTAGGCATGCAAATGTGAAAGTGGCAGGCTCTGGTTAGAGTTGTTTGGAGAGGTCTGTGTCCATGGTGCATCCAATATTTTGTAATGCAGGTGGGGCTCCCAGGTCTTTTGGCCATGTTAAAGGTTTGTGAATTGGAGCAGTTTTGCTGCATATTAGGATTTTATTTGCCCAGATTGAGGATTCAGTGGTTGTGGTAGTCCTCCAAGGGCAGCTATCCGAGGGGCAAGGTCTGGAAGTGGGGATGCTGGAGTCTTAGGAATTTTGAAAATGATCTGGGTGTCTGTAATCGTAGCAGGTAAAGTTATAAGTGGGTTTGGGTAGATGTTGAAGAGGAGGCTCCTTGAGGCACCGCTTTTAGTGATGGGGCGGAGGCCAGATGGTAGTGGGGCGACTAGGCATGATGTGCATTGAGGATGTGTCCTGCAATTTGGGTCGGGGTGGGAGAGCTTCCAGATTCTTGGTCAGATAGCGGGGTCATGTGGTTGGCAGAAACATCAAACCAGACGGTGAAATGTGCCCCCATTTTAGGTGTTCTCTCGCTATACAGGTATCGGATTTAGCTGTTGAATTCACTACTGTGACCACGTTTTAGGTGTTTCACTATCTGAAATCTAGGTGTAGCTGCATCCACTACTGTGCCCCTTCTTAGTTGTCCAAAATTCAGGTGCTGTAACACCTTCTGTTCCCCCTCCAGATGTCTCATGTCTAGGTCGCCGCCTCCACTCTTAATGTCTCTTATCTAGGTGTTGCAGCATCCCCCTACTCTTAACCAAAAATTAAGGTCTTGTGGTGCTCGCTACTGAGCCCCCATTCACTACTCTGCCCACAAATTGAGTCTCAAATTTAGCCGTCCCCAGCTATACTCCACATTCCCATCTAACATATATCCTAAGTGATTTCCCACTGACAAGTCTTTCACACTGTCAAGTCTTTCCTTTGGAACATCGCAAGAGTTGCTGAGCCCCACAGACCCGCCAAGGTGTACCGCACTCAACTAACTTATATACCAGCTGAGCTCGTGACACCCCAGGGGGGAAGTGGATAAAATAACCTCAGACACTGGATCTCCAACCTCCTCCTGGTATCTGCATTGATGAGATTCATACAATGTTAGCTTTACTCTTCAATTCCCCTCTTAATATTTCCCCCAAATAAACGTTCAGTTACCAACTCTACAACAGCTTAGTGCATTAATATTCTTGTTCATCTTAACTCATGAAACCATAGGTTCCCAGTTTTTCTTAAATTGGACCTAGAGATCAACTCAAAACTTCAACATTATCTTTACTCTGAATTGAAGTGTTTACCTTTTATTCCCAGAAGGCAAGTAGTTCAGGTGTATGTTAAAAGGTCCTTTTTAGGAAAGAGAAGATATGACTCCTGCATACCATAACTTTAAACAGAAAAAAATAAAAGCTGTATTCTGATCAGCACTTAACTACTTTAGGGTCACTGAACAAAAGGGTTCTTATAAGGCACACATTAGTTTGTTTGCTCTGGGAAAATAGTGTCCACACTGCTGCATGCTATTCAGAACATCCTCTCGTTGCCTTGCACACTGTGCTTTTAGAAAAGTTAATTCATTGAACTGCAATTGACTGCAGTACCCCACTGTCGGCGCGCACACACAGTGCTTTAAAATATGAAAAAACATGAATAGTAGCAGTCAATTTTACGTCCTCGTCCCTGCGCACTCCGAAAGCATAGCATGAAAGGAATTTAAAACCGCTGGAAAAAAGCGCAACGCTTACTTTAAATAGAATGGAAACCTGGAATGGATTTCCTCACCCCAGGAATTGAAGCAGTTGTCGATTACGCAGATGGGAATCCTCACCTTCATTGTCTCAGACGAACGCGACGCAGCAGTGGACTTCTCTCATTTCACAGATGCGATGAAAAAAGGAAGCCGTCTAGCAAGCTAAGTCAAAAAACGTGTTTCTGGTAGATTCTCTCAGCTCAGCCAACACGCGCAGCGTCTAGTCAACCCCTTTGACCCCCAAAGACCCACAATGCCTTACTGTTTGTTTCATCCAAAGTAAAGTTTTGTATATAAGAAAGAATGACAATCCAATCTTTCTCTTCTATGCAGTTGTATCGTATGTTGAAACTGGACTTGCTTCTTCAAGGTACTGGTGATTTCTCTGGAGAACCTAGGCCCAAAAACTGGAGCAAACAAAAACATGGCCTGCATACATGGAAACTAAAAGGAAAGGCAGTTTAGAATTTTTTTGCCTCGTCCTTTGTTCTCCCATCCACGAATCATGACTCCTGTTCCTTTCCTCCATCTTGGCCTCGGAAACCACCCGCATTCTGAACACCTAAGTTGAGGCCCATACCAACCTTTAGGAAACTTCACTGAAAGATTGCAAATAATGGATCTAAACGTAATAAAAACTATGTAAAGAGAAAGTGATCTATAAATAAGGTTTATTTGTATTGCGCTCATACACAAGTGTTTCAGAGCGTAACGAGGCAAGGGAGGGGAACAGGGAGAACACAACAGATTTACTAGGCCCAGTGACATTGAGAACGCGTAAGTGCATGGGAAAAGCGCTCCAATCGCAACCTCCAAATTACCTGGACAAATTTGACCTGCCACCCCCCAAAACTCCAGACCTGCTGCTTTCAACACCAAGTATCCCACACTGCTCTAGATCCAACTCCCAAGCCAGAGGAGCATGTTGGCGCTCCTTACACAACCCCCTTACCACTCCTATCGCAACTTCCCCATAGAACCCTCCACCTTGTAAATCACTATCCGCGCCCACTTCCCTCCACTGCTGGAACCCCTCAATCCCTCCCCTCAAATCTTATCAATCTCTTTCAGGGAGAGTACTGTTAAGTATTTCAATCAGGCGATAAACCCTGGTCTCAGCCTAGTACGCAGCGCAAACCGAACGGCTTATTTTATTGTAAATAGGTTCAATATTCTGAGTGATTTACCACTCATTTCTGACCCCTTCTCAAAATACCTCAGGTGACGATGGACCAGGAATCAGGCTGGTTGGTAAAGTTAATATTTATTTAAAATTCAAATCAAACCATTTTTAATAGGGAGCAGCAATCACCAATGTGGTGACCATAACAGATAAGGTATGTAAGGCACTTCAATTCACTCTTTAGCAACACAAAATCCTAAACTGAGAAGAGAACACTTTTGGCTTGTTTAGAAAGAGAGCACGGATTTCCCCCTGCAATATTCCTAACCCACAAATGAGCAATTCTGAATAAGCAGCAGGCAATCGGGGAATAAGGAACAGGGAACAGAATTTGAATCCAACTTTTCCTCCCCAACCAAGAGAGAAAACGGATTTAAAATCTTACACGGTTTAAAATGACATTCAGAAATGGCTATGTAAAACAATGAATGTGTGCAAAAATCCTTAAATCGGTACACATTTCTATGGGAGCAACATTGGAAAGATACTAACAATCATGAGCTGTAGTTTGAGCAAAAATTTGAATGGAAGGTTGAAAATAATTCAGAATAAAAATCACACATGTAAAACTTTGCAAAGGGTGATTTCTGGCTAAAATTAACCAAACGGTTTTTAAGAAAAACTGGTGAAATACACTGAAATCGTGCGGTTTTTGGGTTGGGGTGTAGCTATAGGTCTTGGGTATAATCCAGGGTTGAAATGAAGTCTCTAGCTATTGAGATATGCAATGTTGAATAGGCGTTTTTAGAAAAATCGGGTAGTGAAAACAGTTTGGACAAGACCATATTTACTATAATTTTATTCAAGATTAGAGCATTCCAGCTAAAATACCGGGGAGGCACAGTAAGCTCTGGAGTTGATTCATGACTTCAACACCAAATTCCCCAGCGCCTGCTCCAGCGGAACCAGTCGGATCATTCTAAATAGGATTGATGGTTTGGAATTTACACAAGATAAAAATGACTAAAGAAATGGCGCTTAGCAAGATAAATCAAGAACTGGATTGCAATAAGGATTCTGACAATGTTACAAGTTATTAAGGTAAGGATAGTATGGTTTAGAGATTGGGATAGGGCAAGGTATGCTTTTCTATGATTCCTATTAATACTTACAGTCCACTTTAATTTAGGATTTTGAACCGTCCAGGGTTCTGGTCATCACACGGATCGGGTTTAAGGACAGCTGGACAAATCTGGCGGAACAGGATCAGCTGGGCCGTTCTGGTCACCGGACTGGCCCTTCTGGTTACTGGATACTGGAGATCAGTGGGATGGTGAGTTTGGAGCAGGCATGCATCTAGTAGTAGCACGCCAGGCTGGATCAGGATGCTTCCCTTGGGTTTTTGGGATTTATTTAGATTTTGAGGCCTAGCTGAAAAGGGGTTCAGGAATGCATAGGCCTTGGCTTTGCAAAGCAATCTGGAATCAGGATCAAGCAGGATGAAGAAATCTGGAACAAGACGCCACGCCGGAAATCGGGAAGAAAGTCAGGAATCAGTGTGTGTTGTCGGGTTCCCTTATTTATCATGCCAAATGATAACACTACAATATATGGCAGGGGCAGGCTTACTACCCACACCCATAATGCTAGGATTGGGCAAGAGCATAATTTCTGCCTTGCTCTTCGCTGATTGGATCATAGAAAAGGATGTCATGTTTATGGGGTTACTAGAAACCTCCCCTAGCTCCTAGAACCAAAATCAAATTTGACCACAAATACATATTTATGCAGTTATGACCTGAGAAAATCAGATACACGTTACATATTTTGTGCGTCATATTTCAATCCAAAACCTAAGTCTATGGGACCTTGTTTACTTTTCTGCTACATTTTGGCAATTTTAACCATGAAAGATTTGGCCTAAAATGTCCCACTGTACATAGATGCGCATTTACCCCTGGGATGTGTACAAAAGGTTATGTTCGCAACATGCATACTTTCCGTGCAATTGGTCATTCTTTATAACTTCTGTTCCTTATTTTCTACCAAGTTTTCAAAGGAAGAGCATACAGTAAGATTTAGAATTACGCACTTTTCATATTTTTTCTGATTCTTGCTGCAAAGTTAAATGTATTTAAAGTTCAGTTCCAAAATAGGCTTTTCAAACCAAATGTCACTTAATCTTTTTTTTTCTTTCATCTGCAAGCAAATGTCAATTCCTTTGAAGCAGGATGAGGGGCCTCTCTTTTGACTGATAGTCTCAGCCTGTTATTGGCCCAGCCTGGAGCAAAGACGAATGTCTGATGCGACTGGGAAGTCCCCTTTGTCCTGGTATTCAAAGGCCTCCAAGCTAGCAATTGGAGGTTTCCTGTGCCAGAAGTTTGAGGTGTCACCCTTTCTCAGGGCTAGCACTGGCAGAGCAGGTTTTTTTAAATATAGTTTGTCAACTTAGCCTGGGTTTTAGCTTTGATTTTCTCATTTTACATCTTAACCTAAACCTATGGAATCAAAACAGTTTATATGAGTACTTTTCCCAGCAACAAATCCTTTTACATTTCTAAATAAGCATGCCTTTACACAACAATGTACTTTTAAATAGGCGATGTTCCCTCTTCATTCAGCAAAAAGCACATTTCACTATTTCTTTAAATTTGGTTTTCATCTCCAGCAAATATACACTTTCTGCAGCTATAGCTCTTTTCTTGAGTGCTGGAGTTATTTGCAACATGGATACATTTAACATGCATCTATTTAGAGCCTTTCTCTTACGGCTGATTCTTTATATACACTTGCAAAGTTTTAGCCGCGTTTCCCGTGTAAAATGAAAACACAGTCCCTGGTTGATTCTACAAAGATACTTTGGACAGGAGCTATCATTCAAATGAGGCCCAGTTCCCAGCGCTAAACAGAACTTTGAAGTTGAAAAGATGTCATTATAAAGAGGCGTTTTGGATTTTCAGCACAGTAGTGCTGCCTCTTTCTCTCGACGTTACATGTTGTAGAGCACACTGGCACATTCCTGCAGTGAGTACTCTGTTCCACCCCACCTGAAATGTGTGTGGCAGGGTGATGCAGCCATTTTCTGGTTGTTGCAAAAACACAGTTTAGAGATCTTGGCGCGTACAGGAGTCAGCACGGCCATTTTGCTGTTTCT
Organism: Ambystoma mexicanum; assembly: GCF_040938575.1. Lineage (NCBI taxonomy): Eukaryota > Metazoa > Chordata > Amphibia > Caudata > Ambystomatidae > Ambystoma > Ambystoma mexicanum. The sequence goes on from NC_090940.1 coordinate 181,658,819, forward strand.
TGCACCAATGCAGCCAAGTGATGTAGTATAGCACAGCTGAGTGGATCAAAATATCCCACAGTACTACGCGCCCCCCCACTAACTCCTTAACCCTGTAAAGACACACCCACCATCACAAACATGCCTCACCTCACCATTTCCACACATCCCACAAATACCTGGTGTGTCCTCAGCAGACGCAACCACTGCCTGCACAACCACCCCATCTGAATACCATTAGAACCACCCCCACCAACCAAGTCACCTGCCTCTTATTCAATGCCCGCTCCGTAGCCAGAAACTGTCACAGCATCTTTGACCTATCAACTGACAACCCTGATCTCAGCTTCACTGAAACATGGTTCAGAGATGATTTTAAACTAGTTGCACCCACATCCCCCACAACAGAGCCACCAGAGGTGGAGGAATAGCCATCCTCCACAAACCCTACATATCCGTGTGTCACTGAAACCCAGCCATGCACAGCTAACCGCAAATCCCTTCTGATTAGACTCTTCCTGCTGCCTGCATTCTCAGATTCCTACTCATCTACAGGCCACCAGGATATGACAGACATTTTGCCAACAATCTCTGACTCACTAGCTACCATTCTGATCAACCATCCTTCACTCTCCCTACTGGGAGACTTCAACATCTGGCTTGATATACCCAACAACTCCATGACCCAACCTATGGTCGACAGCCTAAAGGCACCGAACCTCTGGCCATACCACCGGTCTCACCCACACTGGAGGCTACACCCATGATGCTATCTTCAGCTCCTCTGACCTTTTCTCACTGTCCAGCCCCAAACCCCTCATCTGGACAGAACACTCTGCTCTACCCTTCTCTATCAACAAACCAACCCCACCAGCCATTGTCCACCCGGTCTCAACTAATGAACACAAATGCTAGAACATGTTCAAAGTAATACCTGACCTGGCTGAAGCCTTGCTACAATCGCTCTCAACCACAGATAGACCTCTACCGGTTGAATCCTTTGACTCTTGGCTCAACTCACTCCTCCCTCCACCTCTTGCCCTGCCCTGGCCTGCAAAGGACCAATCTCCAAATGGTTCACGCAAAAACCCATAACCGTTCCCTCGAATGCAAATGGTGAGCAACAAAAACCACAATTATTTGAATTTATAAAGCACACAACGGCTGGGTGGCATTGCGGCGCTGTTGGTGAGCTTGCTTGGTTACAGTTGCATGGCATGGGAAAAACAAAACCGACCTTAAGCAAATCCCTGTTGGCCCACCATCACCATATCTGCAAATCCGAGATCTGAAAGGCAAAAAAAACCTACTATGATAAAAGAATCCTAAACTGCCACAGCAGTAGTAAAGAGCTCCACGGGATCACCTCAGAATTTGTAAATCCCTCTTGCACCACTGGCCCTACCAGGCACATGCAAGTGCTCTGCAACTCCCCTCTCCCATTACTTCTACAGAACAGTCAGGACAGGACTGCCACCCTTAATGCTGCTTTAACTCATCAGCTCACCCAGTAAACATAGGAGTATCCCAGGGCACTTGCCTCTCCTTGCTCCTCTTCAACCTGTACCTGACCCCGCTGCCAGGGATCATCCGCTCACCCAACCTCACCTGCTACAATTATGCTGAACCCAAATTATCCTAAGAATCTGTTGTGATATACAAAGTGCCAATCAGGGCTTTAGATGACAGCATTAGCCGCTGAAAGCCAATAGTTTATTCTAAGTATGTGCTAAATGCTGAAAGTAATGCTGACAGTAATCTGTTGTAGCACCTCCATTACGCAGTAGTGAGCTACAAGGAATATGCAGGCCTAGTAGGGGTGGCAGGTCACATAATGCATTGTAGATAGGCAGGGCGAAGGTCCTAGTTCTGTAGCTAATAGAGACATTATTGGAGTGTTTGGAGCATTATGGCACCTATATAGCGCTTAGATAGCCAATCTTAAGCGCTATGATACTAAACTATGAGTGCAGGCCTGGTATAGCTTGCTTACATGGGGTTAATTCATCTTGGCTTCTGTTAGAATATTCTGCCTTTCTGTAGCTCTGCATGGCTATGTAAACAAATCCTCTTTCTCTGGGAAGGCACTGATAAGACATTCCTGAGCTTTCGCGCAGATGGGCTCCAAGCAGGGAGGGGCACAGAAAGGAGCACAGTGGAAATTCACAGAGTTGGGTTTTTCCATGAGCAAGCCTATATTTTGCACAGGGAAAGTTCTGGAACTGTGCGTCATGGTGACTGACAGCATGAGATTACAAAAATGCATGCCCACATGGATCAGGTGGGAGATCGATCCGTGGACTTGGTTCGAGCAAGATCGAGTGTCCGGAACCTGATGCTCTGTCGGCACCCTGCAGCGTTGATATCTGAGCGGGGCTGGCAACAGCTAGCTTATGAGGGCCAGGGTCTCCCAGCGCTGATTGAAGGGGCGTAAGACTGTGTTTCTCTGTTTCTCTAAGTTCTATGTTTCTCTATATTTTGTATTTCTCTAAGTTTTGTGTTTTGTAATCTTCTCTAACTTGAATCCCAAAGTGCTGCTAAATATTACTGTTTATGCTTTTGTCTAATAAATGGTAAACATTTTGAAGGTGTCATTTGTCACTAGCATGAGTTCACTGCTCAGCACGATAGAACCTGTATTTTGGGCTGAATTGGGTAATTTTTGCTCTCAAGGGCTGGTCCCGAGGAAGATTTTCCCCTTTTCATGACATTTGGTGGCAGCTTGGGATTTGTGCAGAGCAGTGCCTTGCTGTGAAATGACAAATTGTGTGAGAGAACACAGTGCAGATTGAGGAGCAGGCTGTCGCATTTCCTTGGTGGTCTCACTGCAGCTCTGAGACGTCAAATAGACAGCACTTTTGTGTCGGCTTGCCGCGGCCGATAGCATGTGTGGTTAAGTCTTTCCCCTTCAGTAAATCAGTCGTGGCTGACTTACTGCTTGGGAACGGAGCTAGGGAGCACAAGGCGATAAACAAGCGAGAAATGGCTATGTTTAAAGCTCTCCGATGAATGGTGAAGAAAGATTTATGTTTAATTAGGAAATAATTTTTTCATGCGGTTTCCCCGTTTAAAGTTGTAATTTGGATTGCAAAGTGAGACAGAGTTCTCACTCTATTTTGTCATGAGGGCAGGAAAATAGTTGCAAGTATTTGACATGCAAATTGTGAATAGTGATTTAAACATTGAGATCCAGCCCCAGTGTGCTAGCGAGTGGGGGCTGTAATGTAAGGAGGCGAAGGTTCGCTTTTTAAATGTATGTTTTTGAAGTGTTGACATTCCTGAAGATAACGTGGGAATGAGCGGAGTTTAGGAGAAAGAGTAACATCTGTGTTGAGAGCCTAAACGGTTTGTTTTTTGGCAACTGTAAATTCCATGTACTGGTGGTGCATTCTGTTTAAGGAAACACACTAAAATGGCTACATTGCATTTTAGCTGTGCCATGCTTACAATGGGTGAGAGACTCACTTAAAAAAAGAATGGTATTTGGATTTTCGATTTTTGTGTATTGATTTGGAATTGCAGAATCAGTTTGCAATGGTTTGGGGGAAAAGACAATTTATATTTTCTAAATTGCCCCTAGAGTATTTTTGACTGTTCCCACACTATGCCATGGGATTGTTGCCAATGGCAAAAGTACTGTTGCTATGAAGGGATGTATGTTTTACACAAGACAAGGACAAGCTGATTGTGATACATGGTGAAAAATGTTGACACATTAACAGCCCACAAGCAAGATAGAGTGTGGGTTGCTCTTGCAGAAAACGTGCAGGGAGCTGCACTACACATGACATGTTTTAAATGCACTGAAATAAGTGGTTACATTCTGGCAATTGTACAACAGAATGAAAAATCTGTGTGTGATAAGACAATAAAAAGATTCAGTGGGTTGCGGGCTCTTTTGAAAGATCGCACATTGCATTGGAGTGAGTTTGTGAAGCCAAACTACAAAGTCACCAGAAAGGAACATGATTTTACATGGGACCTAGAGCAACAGCCTGCCTTTAAACAGGCTAAAAGACGCTTTGCAGCTTTGCCGAATTACATCACACTGGGCCCCATGATGAAAACTGATAATTTTGAACTGGAAATTGTTATCTACAATGATGTTGCTGTGCAGAGCTTGTGCCTTGAAGATATGAATTGCACAGAAATTCCTGTCATGGGCTGGTCGCGTAAAATGGCTATGGGAGGAAGAAGTGAGAAAAGCAAAGAATGCTGCGCCCCTGTTCCGTAAAATGGTGTTTACAGAAGCTGGCAGATATAGGAGCTTTTTTGAGTTGCTGAAGCAGTGCAGAAAACAGTTAATCTGGAAGAACTGTCTGAAACGAGTGCCTTCCATTGAAGCCGCCCCAGTTTATGAGTTATAGGCAAAGAGACAAGCTTGCCGCGTGTGTATGACGCTGCCATCTGCACAGGAAGGATAAACAATGACATTCCTGCATTCCATCCCCTGTGAGAGACACCGTCAGTGTCAGCAAAGAAAGAGGAGGGGGTGGAATTGAAGAATGCTGAAACTGAACTGAAGGCAATAATTGCTGTGAGTGAGGAGATGAAAAAGAGCGCAATCTACCTTACACATGCTGATGTACGCATGCTTTCTGACACTGGCATGCAATAACAGAGCTGATCAGAAGTAAAGAATTTGCCCAGTATCAACACTGGAAGGAAAAGAAATGCTGCATGCAGATGGCAGGCTGGGCGCATCGCGCATCTGAACATTTGGGGAAACTGCATCTGTGAATGGGCTAAGAAAAGACAGCTGCCCATTTCAAGAGACATTGCCGTGCAAGCTGCACCCCCGTGCCCCATGTGATGTGATGTGAAGTGAAGAGACATTGCCGTGCAAGCTGCATCCCAGTGCTCCATGTGATGTGAACTGAAGTAAAGCGCTGTGCACTGGAGAAGAAACCTCTAGGCGCTTTCTGCCACTGGCATGCAATAACAGAGCTGATCAGAAGTAAAGAATTTGCCCAGTATCAACACTGGAAGGAAAAGAAATGCTGCATGCAGATGGCAGGCTGGGCGCATCGCACATCTGAACATTTGGGGAAACTGCATCTGTGAATGGGCTAAGAAAAGACAGCTGCCCATTTCAAGAGACATTGCCGTGCAAGCTGCATCCCCGTGCCCCATGTGATGTGAAGTGAAGAGACATTGCCGTGCAAGCTGCATCCCAGTGCTCCATGTGATGTGAACTGAAGTAAAGCGCTGTGCACTGGAGAAGAAACCTCTAGGCGCTTTGAGAAGTGAAAATACACAACTGGCAAAAATGCAAGCTACATTGCCAGGGCTGGAGTAACTGACAAAGACATTATGGCGTTCCAGATGGAAGCAAAACTGACAAAGGTAGCCGTTTTGCAAGAGACAACATGCAGAGCGGGGCTTTGGAGTATAGCATGAACACTGCACATTAGCCATGATGCAGAAGCCTCACGGCTTAGTGCAAGAATGAATGATTTGTTGAAGCAACTAAAGTAACTGACTTAGACTTTCGCGCTCAAAGGGGTGGCCCAAGAAATCAGCAGACACCCTTTGGGAAAATGACAAGTGGAAAACCAGAGGCTTGAAAGACGCTAGCTGTATGGAGAAAAATAAACAAAGCTGCTTGTGCAACTGCAGGTGGTATTGGACTGAAGGACTTTACCTATGAAATATGGAGTGATGCCAGGGGGCAACCTAAATCAAGATCATGAAACACTGGAAGCAAGTTGGCGCCTGGCATTCGTGATCGCTTTGTTGACAAAGAAAAACATTGATCCATTGAGAAGTGCGACCTGGGTACTTATTATATGGCTTTTGTACAATCACAGATCAGTCTGAAGTACCATGGACCAACAATGATCGCATTGCACAAATGAGTTTGTGATTAGGCAACTACACCCCGTATGGTTGAGTGTAAATAATCCCCAGTAACACAAAGAAGGGTGACCAATAATTGTGGTAGCAATGATAGTGTGTAGTTACCTGATGAGACTTCTGAAAGTGTGGGTGGTGTTAAGGGAAGGGGTGGATAGCAATGATATTGTACTTTTGATGAAATGCTAACATTTCTGTTTGTATTTTGCCAAGGCAAAATAAAGCAAGACAGTTGCGTGCCATGATTGGGGTAGATGTGTGCAATTTGAGGGTGACACTGATCAGTCAAGCAGCCGCATTCTCAGAGAAAGCGAATCACTGCGAGTCAACTTTGAACCTGTCCTGCACTGCACTCAATGCTGCTAACGTGCGTGACGCGTGAGGACATTAGTTCTCCAACCTGCGAGAAGTGTCCAACAGAGTAATAACCTTTGCTGAACTGGCACGGTGCAGACTTGGCTAGTTATCAAACAGTTGATGCTTCACATTCAAATGATTCAGTTGCTGGAAATAACCCATTTGATATGTTTTGCCTTCCTTGTTTAAAGGACTGTGGACAATGGGTTGTGGACTGTGACCTCATGCACCACAAACAGCTGTGTGACGCAGCACTTGACTGCTAACACATTGAAAAATGGTTTTTAAATGCATTTTTGAGATGAATCTGAAAAAGCGAAATGTTTTGCTCTTCCAACTGAATTGCTTTAACCAGAGATGCTTTGCTTTTTTTTTTAAACTACTACATTGCACGTAGGCAGGAAAATGATTTATGAATTGTTAAGGCAGCAGGATTATGCAAGCAGGACCGTAATATTTTTGAGATAAAATGAGTGCGCACACCAAAGTTAGCTATGCGTAGGTTAAGGTTCCTAATTTGTAGTAATGCTGCCAAGTATATGAGCTCTAAATTGAGATGGTAACCTTTGAAACACTGGATACTTTTACAGCCAGCCTTAAGGCGGGTAAATGAAACCAAGACTGACTTGATATTTGATTTTATGACACATTGTGTGCACACGTTTCATGTTTTTATGGGGACGGCTGTCTCCAGCACACTGATGCAAGGAGTCACATTTTCATTGTAGACATTTAGAGTAATTCATTAGAAAAGCACTACGAATGAGTATCCACATGGAATTGCTAACGTACTGGCCTGGCACATTGTCGGGCATCTTTTGTCACGGACTCATATGACTGGTGCTTATGAAATCCTAGGCCCAAATGTTTCAGTGAATGGATCCAACAATTTGTTTGATGTTTCATGTTTTTTCTGACCAAAGAATTGCAGCGAGTGTTCTCGCCAAGATTTTATGGACTATAACTTGACTAAATGCATTTCACACAATTGTACAATGAAACAGCCACTGCCGGATGGTAGTATGGTGTTTGTATCTAAAAACTGATATTGTATATGAAGTCACACAAGGTAGAAACTGTGAAAATGCTAGATTTTCCAGTAGTTAGACTACATTTAAATTGTAGGCTGGTAATGCACACCTCTATCATTACAGTGATACACTTAGACATAGATTTATCACGGGGGGGGGGGTAACAGGAGCTTTAAACGATTTTGACATAGAAACTGTGCACAATAAGCTAGCCACTATGGGTTCTGATGCCAGCTCTGCTACAAAACCTCTGGCCTAGTGGGGCCCATTGATAAGCCCTACCCTGCACAACCCTGCTACAAGTATTGGCAACCAATGGAAATGGCAAAAACTTTAGCTATGAAGACATTTTTCTGCCATAGGGCAGGTCAACAAGACTGCTAAATACACACGATGCATTTTATGGCAAATATTGTTAAATCAGCAGGTGTTGGCTTTTCACTCCGAGTGGAGGCGACCATCCTCAACCCACTGGCACACAGAGCTACAGTTACCAGCAAACATATGGATTAAACCGATTGCTTTTGATTACATGAGTAACACATGCCTTGCTTTAATGCAAAATAGTAGAATTGTTTTTATTTAGATAACCTGGTGCCCATGGGTTCACCTTGCTCATGAAATTAGATGGTTTTTGGTTGGGTTCTACTAACATGGGGGAAGTGTCTAATCACACCGCCCATAGTCATGTTTGAATCCCCTGGGATCAGGGGGAAGGGGTAGGCCCTTAGAGTGGAAGGATGCCAGGTTCAGAATTGGTAACCATACATAAATGCAATAGTGCATTGTAGATTAGACTACCCCGGATTGCTTTGATATTCTAACTGCATGCTGCTTTTTAACCGGCAATCAGTTATATGATAATTTTTTAGGTATTTTTGTGTAGGCCAGGTTTTGGCTAGGGTAAATGTCCCTATTCACTTTGTGTACATTTTTGTTTAGGTAGTGTTTTTATTAACCTTGTATGCCACGCTGACTAACCGCTAGAAGATAGTTTGCTTAAACCTCTTGCAAAGCCCCAAGGTCTTTAACCACCTCATTTATCACTGCACTACATACTATGTTGATGGGTATTAGCCAGCATTGTCGCCCACACTTTGAAAAGGGGTGGAATGTCGTGATATACAAAGTGCCAAATTGCCAATCAGGGCTTTAGATGACAGCATTAGCCGCTGAAAGCCAATAGTTTATTCAAAGTATGTGCTAAATGCTGAAAGTAATGCTGACAGTAATCTGTTGTAGCACCTCCATTACGCAGTAGTGAGCTACAAGGAATATGCAGGCCTAGTAGGGGTGGCAGGTCACCTTATGCATTGTAGATAGACAGTCAGGGCGAAGGCCCTAGTTCTGTAGCTAATAGAGACATTATTGGAGTGTTTGGAGCATTATGGCACCTATATAGTGTTTAGATAGCCAATCCTAAGTGCTATGGACACTAAACTATGAGTGCAGGCCTGGTATAGCTTGCTTACATGGGGTTAATTCATCTTGGCTTCTGTTAGAATATTCTGCCTTTCTGTTGCTCTGCATGGCTATGTAAACAAATCCTCTTTCTCTGGGAAGGCACTGATAAGACATTCCTGAGCTTTCGCGCAGATGGGCTGCAAGCAGGGAGGGGCACAGAAAGGAGCACAGTGGAAATTCACAGAGTTGGGTTTTTCCATGAGCAAGCCTATATTTTGCACAGGGAAAGTTCTGGAACTGTGCGTCATGGTGACTGACAGCACGAGATTACAAAAATGCATGCCCACATGGATCAGGTGGGAGATCTATCCGTGGACTTGGTTCAAGCAAGATTGAGTGTCCGGAACCTGATGCTCTGTCGGCACCCTGCAGCGCTGTCATCTGAGCGGGGCTGGCAAAAGCTAGCTTATGAGGGCCAGGGTCTGCCAGCGCTGATTGAAGGGGCGTAAGACTGTGTTTCTCTGTTTCTCTAAGTTCTATGTTTCTCTATATTTTGTATTTCTCTAAGTTTTGTGTTTTGTAATCTTCTCTAACTTGAATCCCAAAGTGCTGCTAAATTTTACTGTTTATGCTTTTGTCTAATAAATGGTAAACATTTTGAAGGTGTCATTTGTCACTAGCATGCGTTCACTGCTCAGCACGATAGAACCTGTATTTTGGGCTGAATTGGGTAATTTTTGCTCTCAAGGGCTGGTCCCGAGGAAGATTTTCCCCTTTTCAAGACAGAATCCCAAAGGTGGGCTCCAATCACGACTTGAACATGGTATCTTGCCTCTGCGATAGACCGATGGATGACTACAAACCCACCTTCTCAACCCAGGGAAAATGAAGATCATGGTATGCGGCAACACAGCTCTATTCCTGCAACCACTCCCATGGCCTACCTCCCTTGGCACTCACCCCCCCACCCCCAGCCCCACCTCCATCGCAGTCAGAAACCTTGGCTGCTGTCATGACCTTTGCTTCTTGTCAATGCAGGAGCTGCTGATTACCACAGACCCACCTTGGCGTGGCGCACTCAACTAACCAAAAATCCAGTTGAGCTTGTGGCACCCTGGGGGGAAAGGGGAAGTGGAGAAAATAACAAACTCAGACTCAGGATCTTCGAATCCTTTCTGCATGGATGAGAGTATCATTCAAGGTTAATCTTACCCTTAAATTCACATTCCCAACTTTTACTTCACCATCATACTAAATTACACTGTGAAAATGTACCTGGAAACGCTTCTGCTACTGCCTAGAGGATTGTGAGCTTTGTTTACTTTGACTTTCTTTTTACACCTTAAATTCCAAGCTCACTTGTGTAACGTGAATAGAAACTTACTACTAGTCAGTCTAGCGCCCCTAATATTTGTAGACTGAAAAAAATGTTCTGAAATAGTTCCAGCACAGAATTGAATCTCCTCCAGGAGCTCCTAATCCGAAATGCATTAGAGAATGGAGTTCAAGAAAATCGTATTCAAACTCATAAAATGAGCACCTTTGCCGACACAGAATTAAAACCTTTCAAATAACTTTTAAATTCCCCAGACACAGACAAGTGCTCAATTGATAGTGGCAGGAATGTTCAGTTTCGCAATTGTCTCACAGTTTCAGTAGGTGTTGCTCCAATCAAACTCAGTGAGGAAAGAGTTCCCGAAATTAAATTCTCACGTCAGAGAGTGAATTTAGCATCAGCAAATGAATATCTTGAAAAGGAAACTTCTTCTGCTCATGTAATTTCGCGCCCCTTGCGTCCACCAAAAATTATATATTGGAAGTTGCCAAGTTAGCTGCTGCCTCTGACAACAGCTTCCCACAGTCTTTGCGCTAATGTTCAGCTGATTAATTTCGAATGCGACATAGCCAGTTTCTCTGCTCTGTCGCCACGCTACCAGAAATTAAATGAATCAAATCCAAATACCAGCGCAAGCAGGAAGACGAAAAAACGCTTACCTTATTGGCGATTGTGACTGCCAAGATCTCTTGTCTCACCTCTGGCAACTCACCGCTGCAGGAAACTCGCGGTTTGGGTGTTCCGCTTCCGAAAAGTTCTAAACAATACGCGCCACCGCTGCAGACTTCCACACGACTGCAGCAACCGACAGAGGGTGTTAACAAGGAAAACAAAACAACGCAAGAGCATTCAAGCGATCTTTTCAGAAATGACACACACCCACACGCGCTCGAAAGTCAGAAATGCAACTCCTCGGGAAACAGGGACTTTCCTCAGAAGTGACCTAAACACAGTCTATCTTTGAAGCAGAGCAGAATTCAATCATGTTTCACACTCAAGTATTTAGCTTGTTATGACTCTTCTCAGGATTAATGTAGAACCTTCTTTCTCTCTTGGAAACCTTCCTCTCCAGAACACAGTTCAAGTAATATTTGTTTCTTTAAGTTCAAATGATTCTTCTTGAGAACATAGGCCTAAACCTGGGAGCAACAAAAAACAAGACCAACATGCATGGATACTCAAATGAAAGGCCGTTTCGAATCTTTGCTTAAGTCCTGTTTACCCATTCACCAATCAGGATTCCTGATCCCTGTCTCCATTTTGGCTTGGGCTCACACAGCATTCTGAAGAAAACTAAAGGCCCAAACACTTCTAAGAAACTTTACTGATCCTAAAAATAATATCTCACAAAGAAATTAAACTGGTAACCTTGGTAACTTCCCCCGGGACCTGACAGTACCCCCTCTTCAAGACCTCCCCCCGGGTGTGAAAAGAGGAAAATAATATGAGGCCGGGAAACCCAAAGGAAACACACCAAACACCGGTTACAAAGGAACATACAAAGTACTTTATTTTAAGGTCAAGCAATGACAAAGTCAAATGACAGATCAGATAGCTATCGGCCCTCAGTACAACACAACGAACTTCAACGGGTTCGATGTATTCAGTGAGAGACTGTACATTGGGACATTCAGGCTTTTATACATTTCTCCAGCCTGTTGTCCAACCCCTTCGCGGGTTAACCATTCCATGAATGTATTACTGGTCTAGGGTCTCTGCCAGGTCAATCTTCTAAAACATACATCAGTATGCGCATAGATCAGTTCCGTTGATACAGGTAATCCATTTACATGCAGGTCAACAGTAGGACAAGGTCTCAGTTCACGACCCTAACAAGTGGCCTGTAGGCAAGTTATACATTAGCTGTACGGAGGTCATGTCGATCTAGATTCTATTCGGAATGGCATGTCCACCATTTTGATGTACAGGGTGACTTTTACACAGCAAGAGAACCTAAAATGGCGTTTTGATTCAAGATGGCGCCTACATCAATTTCTAAGGTCAAGACCTTGCCGTAGAGAGTTATTCGCATACAGTTTTAAGCAACTTGGCATAGGCCAATATACATACAATCGTTACAATAGGAAGCATAATTTAATATCCAGTTTGACAAACCCTCCTTTTGGCCTATGCCAAGTGCAAAGACTACTTCTGATCTCCTTGCAAGTAACTCCATACGTCATCGTCCATACACCCTGAATCGCCATCAGAGATATCTATGGCCATCAGGTCGTTCACTAAGATCTCTCTTAACACACTCTTTGGAAGTTTTATCCGGGGCATATACCTTTTGTCCTATCGTACCTATCGCCTGAGCACAACATCCCCCTAGCATCGAACATATACTAGGCAGGCATTGGCTACAACAACAAAGGAATAGCAGAACTCCCAAAATGATCAACAAAACTGAAAGTTCCTTCCAACCCCAAGATCGCAAGAGATCCCAAAACCAAGCACTAAGATTCCAGTGACCCTCGGGAACATGTACTTCTGAGCTAAGGACGTGCAGATTCTGAATTGCTTTGAAAATGGTTGGGGAGGAGTGTGGCACGAAAACACAGCAAGCGGACCCCACTAATTTACATACTCCACCACGTTCAGCCAGAATGACATCTAATGCCATCCGGTTCTGGAGTGCTACTAATCTTATCGCTTTCTGTTCTAATGTCATGTTATAGAGTATATCTGTGGTCCGGTTGATGGTTCTCTCCAGTAATCTTGCTAGTCTCCTGATGTCTTCAGAATTTGCTATCTGCCCCCAAAATGGCACAACTGATTTCGCTATATCTCCCATCACTTGTGCGGGGGTATCACCATTCTCGTCCCGCCGTGGACGAGCCTTTGAAACTTCCAAAGTGCTTGCTATGAATACCCCAGGTAACCGGATCCCTAAATAACAGGTTTCCTGCCAATCCCTGGGCAACCATGGAAATGCTACATTACCGCAAGCGCAAATAGACAGGTTCGCCTACATACAAGGGTCTGTTTTCCCCAGTCAAATTTGCAACATTGGCACAGCCTTTAAAATCTCCCATTGTCCGGGTACCATTCCTCTGTATGCAGAAAGAAACTGAATCAGGGCTATGGTTAACAGTGTAAGAAGGAGGCACGGCATCCTTATTGCCTATCGGAGCCATTTTAAAGGAAACTAAAGATTGGAAAGGACGGGATAGTCTATCAGAAGGCCTAATTGAAGCAACGTTGAGTTTGCTCCTATTTGTGAAAAGCGAGCATCCCAGGGGATTCAGAACACGTTTTTCAAAATTATTCAAATTAGTTCCATCAAAGTTCCCTGAGATGCTATCATTCCAACGGCCAAAGAACAGTGCTCTAAGAGAGGCATAACAAGCAGTCGTCAAAGGTAAGGGATGGATATACCAACCTAGCCCCTTATCCCCATGTTGCGGTAAATGTGAAGAGACCCAACAATTGGTTTTGTTAAAAATGGCATGTGTCGAATTCATAATCAACATCATAGTATTATTGTGATACTTCTGTCTATGCTGAGAGTCCCTGGGTGACAGAGTATGCAAATGTACAAAAGGAGTAAAAACAGTAGGTACAATTTCAGTTGGCAAAAGAGGCTCTAGAGGATAAATCTCCTCGACATACCAGAATCCTAAAGCAGTTACTATAAACATCCCAATTATTATCATCAAAATACAGCAATACGTTTTCGTGGGCCCAGGCACATTGTTCATTGTCCAAGTTGGTCACCCCCTTATTTACAAGTCCAATACGGGCAGTAGCAGTGGCAGGCATCGTAGTCTTCGGATGGAAACCCCAATGTTCGTTGCTGGCGACCCCCCGGTCGCGCGGCTTCTTAGTCCTTCCCCAACCCTAGCCGACAGACCCCTCTTTCTCAAAATTTGGGCAAAAGCAAGCCCTTGATGATCCTTTCCTTCTTTTGAAAGCACAGTCGAACCGTGCCGTAGGTCTATCTTCTCCGCCGAAGATTATATCTGGTGGTTCCCGGTACTGTTTGATCCGGAAATAAGGTAACGTCACTCCCTGAGGGAAGCAACGTATCAGAGGCAATGGAAGTTGCAGAATTCGAAGCAATGGTTTCCAGAAATGACTTTTCCAAAGAGTGTGGAGACAAAATGGATGGTTCCCCAAGCCCCACGGGCTCAGAGAGATTCTCCGACTCACTCACAGTGCTATTTGCTGCTTCAGGATCATCGATTGCAGCGTTAGCGAGGGGTTCTGTTTCTTCTGTAACATGCAGCGTCGGGTGAGGAAGTTTCTTGACATGGGTTGCATGTATCAGTTCTTCTTTCCAGCCACCCGCACTGCCGTTTGGGTGACCAACAAGACCTGGAATGGTCCCCGCCAGCGATGCACGAGGCAAGAAGACCGCTCGTATGCTCTCACCAGGACCCAGCTTCCAGGCCGGATGTTGTGTCCTGGGCCCTCATAACGTACAGGTAAAGCTGATCGTACCTGATGATAAATGAAATACAGATTTTTAGTCAACTGGTTACAGTAGTCTGAAAGCAATACATTCTCAACATTTCTCAGTGCTTTAGGTTTCGGAAGACCCCAAATATTGGCAGGCCTCCCCATCACCACCTCAAATGGAGAAAGCCCAGTCTTAGTTTGAGGGGTAGTGCGCATGGCTAATAATACGATCGGTAAGGTGTCCGGCCATTTTAGTTTGGTAAAGGCACACGTCTTGGCGAGTTTGTTCTTTAGGATACCGTTATGTCTCTCTACCAACCCGGCACTTTGAGGATGTCTAGCCGAATGAAATCGCTTATCAATATGTAGTGCCGTACATATCTGTAAAATTACAGCAGCAACAAAATGTGGACCATTGTCCGACCAAATGACTCTTGGCAACCCAAACCACGGGAAGTACTCCTTTATCATAACTTTTGCAGTGGTCATGGCTGTAGCATCTTTGACAGGGAAAGCCTCAACCCATTTACTGAAGGCACAAATGACCAAAAGGACATATTTTAAACTATTGCACCGCTCCATCTCAATAACATCAAAATGAATCACTTCAAACGGGACAGAAGGAGGCCCAAAGCTACCCCTTGGAGTTACCGTGCCCTTCCCCACATTGTGCTGTAGGCAAATCATGCAATTCTGGACATAACGCTGAGCAATTTTTCGAAATCTTATCATTTACCCAGACTTTCTCTAACAGTTTCGTAATCTGTTGAGCACACACATGTGTGGGACCGTGTGCCATAGTGACCATCATGACTATGTAGGCATTAGGAAGTAACCATTTCCCTTCCACTGCGTCCACCCAACACCTGTCATCATCTAATTTCCCCAAGCCTTCAGCCCATTTATTAGATTCTTCCATTGTGGCATCAGCTTGGATATCCCGCACAGACCCAATATCCTCGTCCATTACATAGACATCCCTAGTTTCTCTTAGAGCATACATTTCTGTGCAAAGATCTGTGGCAGTTTGTCTGGCTATCTGATCAGCGCAAGCATTCCCTTTTCCTACATCGTCTGTGATCTTTCAATGGGCTGCGCATTTCATGATCGCTAACTGACTAGGGAGCGCGAGCGCCGAGAGCAATTGTACAATCAGGGGGCCATGCTGAATCTTGGTCCCATGTGAAGTTAGAAACCCTCTCTCTGACCAAAGTCTCCCAGAGTTGTGAGCCACCCCAAAAGCATACTGACTGTCAGTATATATATATTCACCGTTAGCCCTTCGGAAAGCTCACAAGCTCGGGTTAAGGCTATAATCTCTGCGGCCTACACGGAGTTATGTGTAATTCGCTTGGTCTCTACAACGGTGCTTAATGTAGTGATTGCATATGCAGCTGTGGATGTACCATCCGGAAGTTTGAAACAGGAGCCATCACAAAATAGCTCCCCTTCCACATTATCCAAAGGAGTGTCCTTAAGATCAATTCTGCCCTTCGTTTCTTGTTCAGTAGCATATAGGTAGTCATGTGACTCGTCATCACCGCAAACAGTATTTTGCGGGAAAGGTAGAAGTTCAGCCGGATTAAGAACACAACACCTCCTAATTTGTATATGGGGAGCAAACAAAATTAATTCATATCTCGTCAATCGTGCGGAAGTGAGGTGTTGCGTTTGAGTTTTGTTCAATAGAACATCTACAGAGTGAGGCACCATCAGGGTTAGATCATGGCCTAGGACCATTCCTTCACTCTGTTTTACAGACGCGGCAGCAGCAGCGACAGCTCGCAAACATCTTGGCAAAGCGCATGCGACAGGATCAAGGGCGGAAGAGTAGTAACCGCACGGCCTATTCTTCCCTCCATGTTCCTGCGTTAATACAGCCAAAGCACATTCATGCACAAACAACACAAAGGCTTTGTTGTAATTTGGTGTACCCAAAACCGGTGCAGAGCATAATGCAGTCTTGAGAAGCTCAAATGATTGTTGATGTTCCAATTTCCATGGCAATGGCGAAGAAATGCCCTTCTTTGTCAAAGCCAACATCGGCTTTATCACTAGTGAAAAGTTTGGGATCCATAACCTACAGTAAGAGGCCATACCTATTAAGGCTCTGACTTCCTTCTGTGTACTTGGGACAGACATGCCAGAAATGTGTTTTATTCTTTCAGGTGTCAATCTTCTTCCCTACTTTGACAGGAGGTAGCCTAAATAGGCAACCTCCTGGCAACAATATTTAAACTTTTTAAGTGAAGCTTTGTGACCATGCTTAGCTAGATGGATGAGCAAAAATACAGTGCCCTCTTTACAAGAGCTCTCAGAACCGGGAACCACCAGATATAATCTTCGGCGGAGAAGATAGACCTACGGCACGGTTCAACTGTGCTTTCAAAAGAAGGAAAGGATCATCAAGGGCTTGCTTTTGCCCAAATTTTGAGAAAGAGGGGTCTGTCGGCTAGGGTTGGGGAAGGACTAAGAAGCCGCGCGACCGGGGGGTCGCCAGCAACGAACATTGGGGTTTCCATCCGAAGACTACGATGCCTGCCACTGCTACTGCCCGTATTGGACTTGTAAATAAGGGGGTGACCAACTTGGACAATGAGCTCTCAGAATCTGCTGCTAAAAGTAAGTCGTCAACGTACTGAAGCAGCATACAAGTAGGGGGTAATTCAAGAGTATCAAGCTGTTCTTTCAAGGCCCTACTATAAATGCTAGGTCTCAGTGTAACCTTGAGGTGCACGAGTAAATGTGAACGAGCGTCCCCCTAAGGTGAACGTGAAAAAATATCTACTGTCCTTGTGTATAGGAATACTGAAGAAAGCATTCTTCAGGTCCACAACACTAAAGTAAGTAGCCGTAGCTGGAATCATAGTTAATATCGTCATCACATCAGGCACAATTGGAAATTGTGGAGCGACAACTCTATTGATGGCACACAAATCAATTATAAAACGAAACGGAATAGCATTATCGCCTTTTTTGTACATGGGTAGGATTGGACTATTGCACAAACTTCCTGTAATCTCCTCAATCACGCCACGATGCACAAAATCGGAAACAATGCTCTTCAAAGCTCGCTCACCTTCAACCGAGATCTTATACTGCGGAATACGTGGCAGCTTAATACCATGTTTCAAGACTATTCTAACAGGCTCAATCTGTAGAACACCGACATCATTGTCGTCAGCCGCCCACAACCACTCCGGGACATTACTGAATTCTGGTGGCAAAGGTCTAGTCAAAAATTGTGAAACAGAAAACCGCTGTGGTGAAATCGTCAAACGCACTCCATCAGATGAACAATTAATTACCGCATTTAATTCCTTCAACAGATTCAACCCCAACAAATTCTCTCCACAATTTGAAGTCAAAAGAAATGGACAATGGTCCGTAAAGGGACCCAAAGAAATAGGTACCGGCGAAGAAACCGGACAAATGACTGGTGTGCCAGAAAACCCTACGGAGACATTGGTTTGCCCTGACAGTGGAATGTTTGGAACCCGAGAATGATCAATGGAGCACTTCTGTACTCCAGTGTCTATCAAGAACTGATGTTTTCTATTTCCCACTACCATTTCAACGTAGGGACCTTTCTGACTAACGGGAATAGGTGTAGGTTCCAAACCCTGCTCCGGGCAATCCTAACGAAACAGAATATCATCAGAAGGAAGCTCCTCAGAAAGGTAAGCAGCAGAAGGGTGATCGAATATGTTTCTAGTATCCACACTCAAGGTCTGATTGTCCTGTGAAAAAGATTGCTGAGGATCCTGTGAGAACTGACCTCTACCAGGGCCCCCCACCCCGGGGCGACCTCTGGGTCGTCTACCCATACTCCCAAATGTGTTATTCGACCTCTGTCGAAGGACGGGGCATTGTGCACACCAATGACCCTCCTGGCGAC
Source organism: Ambystoma mexicanum (assembly GCF_040938575.1). NCBI lineage: Eukaryota > Metazoa > Chordata > Amphibia > Caudata > Ambystomatidae > Ambystoma > Ambystoma mexicanum. The sequence continues at coordinate 181,677,081 of NC_090940.1, forward strand.
AATAGGCACACTGGTTAATGTTCACAGGACCCAAGGGCACATTCCCTTGTGGAACATACTGACCTCTAATCTGCAAACTACCCCCTCTGGGGCCTCTAACAATTTGTTGTAACAATACTTTAGTCTTTAAGTCTCCTTTTCTCTTTTCTACTCTCTTTTTCATTATTGACATGGTTCTCGTAGTACTGAGCCATGTGCAGTACTTCTGATTGGGATTTCGCCTGCCAAGCGCTCTCGGAAGACATAATCTGTGACTGTATGTCAGGCAGCAATCGACGCACAAATTTGTCTACAAATAACCTTTTCCCAGATTCTGTACCTAAATGCTGTCCACTAAAGGCCGAGAATACTTGTTCGAACCGATTAAAGAACTCAGTGGCACCCTCAGACTTTCCTTGGACACAGGCCGTAAGCTTGTCCCAAATAATTCTTTTTTCGGGAATTATAGTTTTTAATTTCGCAATGATTCTGTCAGGCAAAGTGAGTATCACCTGAGGCGGTCTCTCACCAGCTGGCCTTTCCCCATCAAGCCTAGTTATATTAGCCCACGTATCTCCCAACCCAGTTGCATCATCTATTGTTCTAACCTGCTTCCACAAATCTACGGGCAGGAGTACAGGGAATAACAAGTCAATATCGCCTAGGGTGAACACTGAGGACTGCAAGACGGACTCTATCTCTTTATAGAATCCTGTCGGATTTTTCCTAATATCGGGAATAGATTGCCTAATAGTGTTCACTTCCTGTCGGGAAAACGGGACGTGAACAAACTGCGATATATAATGTGCAGGAATGTCCACAGCAGCTACACCTGCTGCAGCACTAGCGGCAATCGCAATTTTTGGGACAAATGTCGGAGGTACCTCTCTCATAGGCAACTGAGATGTAGGCAACTCCGAACGCTTACTAAGCAACAGAGCTAAGTCGAGTGCTAAAGCAGTCGTAGAAGTGTCGAGTGAAAAAGGTCTCTTATAAATACCCAGTAACTCTGTGGGACAACTAAACTTCTTCCTCACACATTCATCCTGCAGGTACTCTACCATTACCTGAATCACCTTCCTCTGCATTTGTAGCGTATATTGACTATATGTGTCATATACCTCAACCAGAGTTATCGATAAATCTGAAATCCATCTAATCGCATCTTTTGTACAAATTTGTGCTTCCTCAGATGCCCATTTACGACACGGAAGAAATCGTTTCTGTACATACATACTCTCCTCTTCGTCATCCTCATTCCGTAACTTCTCCAACTCTCTCCCGCCTCCCGTTCCCACCCACCCGCTCCCATTGGTCCAGTCAAGAGGACCTCCATTCATAGCCAACCCCCCGGGGCAGCCCCCTGCCCGGCAGCCCCATCGGCTAAGGACCCTGAGGCAAAGGACGGCTCCCACAGTGACGACCCCAGGTCGTATCTGCAGGTATCCGCAGGAGAAGCAAGAAACCAACAACAAGTAAGTGGGGCAAGGGCGGGGCCAGAAGCAACTACTTCAGGCCATACTACCCTACCACTCATCTAAGCAAAGCATCACCACTGTAAACTCACTATAATTGCATTCAGAAACTCAGTCCTTTACATGTGGAAATTACGGCCAATTGCATTTAGAAGTGTGCCCAATAGCCCCTCTGTGAAAAATTGAATTTGAAGTGCATTAGAAGTGTGCCCAATAGCCTCTCTGTAGAAAGTTGAATTTAGAAGTGCATTTGAAGCTGCTTTTAGAAGTGTGCCCAATTGCCTCTCTGTGACTCTAGAAGTGTGCCCAATTGCCTCTCTGTGAAAAGTTAAATTCATAAGTGCATTTAGAAGCTGCATTTAGAAGTGTGCCCAATTGCCTCTCTGTGATTTTAGAACTACATTTGAAGCTGCATTTAGAAGTGTGCCCAATAGCCTCTCTGTAGAAAGTTGAATTCAGAAGTGCATCTAGAAATGTGCCCAATAGCCTCTTGTAGAAAGTTGAATTTAAAAGCTGCATTTAGAAATGTGCTCAACTGCCTCTCTGTGATTTTAGAACTGCATTTGAAGCTGCATTTAGAAGTGTGCCCAAATTGCCTCTGTGACTCTAGAAGTGTGCCCTATTGCCTCTCTGTGACTCTAGAAGTGTGCCCAATTGCCTCCCTGTGAAAAGTTGAATTTAGAAGTGCATTTGAAGCTGCTTTTAGAAGTGTGCCCAATTGCCTCTCTGTGACTCTAGAAGTGTGCCCAATTGCCTCTCTGTGAAAAGTTGAATTTAGAAGTGCATTTAGAAGCTGCATTTAAAAGTGTGCCCAATTGCCTCTCTGTGATTTTAGAACTACGTTTGAAGCTGCATTTAGAAGTGTGCCCAATAGCCTCTCAGTAAAGTTGAATTTAGAAGTGTATTTAGAAGCTGCATTTAGAAGTGTGCCCAATTGCCTCTCTGTGACTCTAGAAGTGTGCCCAGTTGCCTCTCTGTGATTTTTAGAACTGCATTTGAAGCTGCATTTAGAAGTGTGCCCAATTGCCTCTCTGTGATTTTTAGAACTGCATTTGAAGCTGCATTTAGAAGTGTGCCCAATAGCTTCTCTGTTGAAAGTTGAATTCAGAAGTGCATTTAGAAGCTGCATTTAGAAAGTGGACCCAATAGCCCCTCTGTGAATTTAGAAGTGTGCCCAATTGCCTCTCTGTTTTAAGTTGAATCTAGAAGTGCATTTAGAAGTGCGCCCAATAGCCTCTCAGAAAAGTTGAATTTAGAAGTGCATTTAGAAGTGTGCCCAATAACCTCTCAGAAAAGTTCAATTTAGAATTGCATTTAGAAAGTGTGCCCAATAGCCCCTCTGTGAACTTAGAAGTGTGCCCATTAGCCTCTCAGTGGAAAGTTGAATTAAGAAGCCATTTAGAAGCTGCACTAGAAGCGCGCCCAATAGCCTCCCTGTGAAAAGTTGAATTAAGAAGTACATTTAGAAGCTGCATTTAGAAGTGTGCCCAATAGACTCTCTGTGAAAAGTTAAATTTAGAAGTGTACCAATAGGCTCTTTATGAATTTAGAAGTGTGCCTAATTGCCTCCGTGTGAAAGTTGAATCTAGAAGTGTGCCCAATAGCCTCTCTGTGAATATAGAAGTGTGCCCAAGTGCCTATCAGTAAAAAGTCAAATTTAGAAGCGCATTTAGAAGTATGCCCAATAGCCTCTCTGTGAATGTCGAATTTAGAAATACATTAGAAGTGCGCCCAATAGCCTCTCTGTGAAAGTTGAATTAAGAAGTTCTTTTAGAAGCTGCTTTTGGAAAAGTGCACAATAGCCTCTCTGAAAAAAGTTGAATTAAGAAGTGCATTTAGAAATTGCATTGAAGTGTGCCCAATAGCCTCGCCGAATCTAGAACTGTGCCCAATAGCCTCTCTGTGGAAAGTTGAATTAAGAAGTACATCTAGAAGTTGCATTAGAAGTGTGCCCAATAGTCTCCCTGTGAAAAGCTGAATCAAGAAGTGCACCTAGAAGTTGCATTAGAAGTGTGCCCAATAGATTCCCTGTGAAATGTTGAATTAAGAAGCTCATTTAAAAGTTGCATCTAGAACTGCACCCAATAGCCTACCTGTGGAAAGTTGAATTAAGAAGTACATTTAGAAGTTGCATTAGAAGTATGCCCAATAGTCTCCCTGTGGAAAATTGAATTAAGAAGTGCATTTAGAAGTTGCATTCAGAAATGTGCCCAATAGACTCTCTGTGAAAAGTTAAAATTAGAAATGTACCCAATAGGCTAATTGTGAATTTAGAAGTGCGCTCAACAGCCTCTCTGTGAAACTCAGATTTAGAAATAACTAACAGTATGGCTGTGTAATGTAGAACCTAAAACGGTGACTAATAATCTACAAAGTTGATTGCCTAACACCCCCCTATATAAAGGTGAATTGAAAGAATCCACCACTACCGTGCCCTAACACCCTCCCTGAAAAAAGATGAATTGAAAGAAGTCCACCACTACCGTGCCCTATTCAATCCTACTAGTATAACTAACAGTATAGCTGTGTAACATAGAATCTAAAACCGTGACTAATGATTCTAATACCCCCTCTAAGCAAATTGAATCTAGAGGCTGACCGAATATCTTCCCTGTGTACAGGTGAACTTAGAAGTGTACCCAATAAACTAAAATCATCTCTGTCTACAATTCTAACTAGGAAAACACCAATAATCTAGTATCATCTTTGAGCAGTTGGACCTTGAAGTGTGCCTAAATGCGTGTCACCACCGATCTTAGAACTATAATCAGAAAGCCCTCCTAAATCAACCTAAAAGCTCGCACTAATCATGAGTGCACCCACTCCACCAGAGTCAGTCAGAAATGACCCCTGTGGACCACTCCCACTCCCCGATCTGCCTTCCCTCCCGTCCCCCTCCTCCCAAACCTCCCCACCCTCCTTCGCACTCCCTGCCACTCTCCTCTCCAAACACCAAGCCAGGGGGGCACGATGGCGAGCCACTCACCCTAAGACCACTCGTCCCCTGAACCCCACCCCCGACCCACCAGCATTACCCATACCCGCTCCCCTCACTATCATACCTGGCACACCCCACCCTGCAATCACTCCCCTCCCGCCCTCCCCTCATACCCATGCCACCCTCCCCCCCAACCACACCCTTTCCCCTCCCTAAAAACTGCACGCCTAGCCCTAGCAAGAACCGAAGCTACCTCCCTCTCACCCTCCGACCCCCCTACTCTCTCTCACACACCAGTCGCAGCAAAGAAACTAAAGAGGAAACATTCCTGGTCATCCTCAATCTCTCAGCACTCCTCGCCTCCCCTGTCTCGACCCACCACCTCTATCCCGCAATCCCCTCCTTCCCCTGTGGTTTTTCCGTGCCTGAAACCCCTCTCCCTCGATTTCTCATCAACTGCAACTGAAACTCCTAACCGCCAACACCCCACCTTCAAATCCCCCAACCCAAAATCGATCATCCTATCACACGCAGCCTCCCAACCCCACCCGAAGCCTACCAATCTCTCTGCTCGCCCACTATTCCCTTCTATCATCACCCACCCTACCCCCTCCCTCAACTCTCTCCACCACTGCCCCGTCCCGCTCCAGCACCGAGACCATCCTTGGCTGCCGAAGTGAACTGCATCCTATTTAACGCCCGATCTGTAGCAAAAAACAGACATTCCATCTTTGACCTCCTCGCCTCTACCAAACCAGACCTAGTTTTCATCACTGAAACCTGGTTCTCTGACGACTTCGGCCCAATCGCTAATGAAGCCTTTCCCCCTGACTACTCCCTCATCCCACTGAGCCGTCCGTCCAGGGGAGGAGGGGTAGCACTCGTCTTCAAATCTCTCTTCCGCGCCTCATTCATCGACAACCAACCCTCCATTCCATCCTGCGAATCTCTCCTCGTTAAACTATCTCTATCCCCGTTGCTCTCACACAGCTTCCTAATAATCTACAGGCCCCCTGGCTACGATAGACACTTCGCAAACAACCTTTGCGATTCTATTGCCACCCTCCAACTAAACCATCCCAACCTCACCCTTCTCGGAGACTTCAACATATGGCTCGACATCCCCACCAACTCTATGACATACTCCCTGGTTGACGGTTTAGATGCAATTAATCTCCAACCCCACATAAACGGCCCGACTCACTATAAAGGACACACTCTTGATGCCATCTTTAGCTCCAACACCCTGATTCATCTAATGCCGCCCACCCCTATCATCTGGTCCGATCACTTCATTCTCTTGTTCACCATCCACTCGCCTGAACCCCTTCCCGTACTCGTATCGGAACCTCCGAATATACCCAAATGCTGGAAGAAACTAATAATCACCCCGGACCTAGCCGAGGCACTCCTCCAGTCTCCACCACCTACCTGCCGTCTCAACCACCAACTAACCCCTGAGGCCTTTGATTCATGGCTCAACACATCTCTGATGCGGCTCACCCCCTCGTGCAAACCATCAACCCGCTGTGGCCTTTTCCCCAGATGGTTCACTCCCGAGTTGAAGACCACTAAACGACAATACAAATACCTAGGACGCAAATGGAATAAAGTGAAAACCCATGAGAGCAGGACCACCTTGGCCCGACACCTGTATCGGTACAAAGCCGAAAACCGGAAAGCAAAAAAAGCCCACTACAACTCCCGGATCATAAAGTGCAAAAACCCAAGCAAAGAACTTCACAAAATTATCTCCGAATTCACCAATCTGGCTTGTAACACAACCATCCCGACCGCGTCGCAATCACTGTGTGACTCACTCTCCCTCCACTTTTACTCTACGGCTATTGAAAGTACAAAAACTCTAACCACCAATCTGGCTCTCCTACAGCCACCAGGCAATCCTCAGCCCGTACCGGCCAGCCCATCAGCTGCGCCCTCTACGCAACCAACATTCGAATCCTTCAGTCCAATATCACCAGAACAATTTCTCAAACTCCTATCTGCCCACAAACCATCGGGATCACCATTGGACCCTTGCCCAGCCACAACCCTTAAAGAAATCTTTGCCTCCACCTGCGCAGGAGAACACGCAAGATCTATCATAAATTCCTCCCTTTCTTCCGGTATCTTTCCAGACGCATTCAAATTGGTGCACGTCAAACCTCTAATTAAAAACCTTCGCTCGACCCTCTCGAGCCCAAAAAATACCACCCCTTCTCAAACACTAGGTTCCTTGCCAAACTCATTGACCGAACCGCCTACTCCCAACTAAATGCCTTTGTTGAAGCCAACAATCTCCTAGACCCCGCCCAATCAGGATTCAGAACTTGTCATGGAACTGAAACCACCCTAACCTCGATCTGGGATAACCTTAAAATGACTGCTGACTCCGCAGGATGCGCCGCACTAATCCTTCTCGACCTGTCGGCCGCCTTTGACACAATCAATCACTCAATACTCCTTGACCGCCTCCACTCCCTAGGAATACGTGGAACCGCCCTTAAATGGATAGCTTCATTCCTCAAAGACAGGCACCAAATAACGACACTCTCCAACTTTTCCTCCCAAGCCCGACCAGTCGACACAGGAGTCCCACAAGGGGCATGTCTATCCGCCCTCCTGTTCAATCTCTACCTGATCACCCTCCCACCAATAATTTGTGCACACAACATCCTGTGTTACAATTACGCTGACGACACTCAACTAATTCTAAAATTCTTGAACGCGAAACCCAACTCCCGACCTGACCTGGCATCCAGCCTCCTTAACATAGAACGCTGGATGACTCAAAGCCACCTCTTGTTAAACCCCTCCAAAACAGAAATCATGGTTTGCGGCAACTCAGATCTTCTTCCACACCCACTACCCTGGCCACCCGCCATGGGAAACTGTCCGACACCCTCCAACACAGTGAAAAATCTTGGATGCACCCTAGACTCTGACCTAACACTCTCGCGCCAAGTCAACAACGTCTCAAAGTCCTGCCACTACCACCTCAAAAACCTTAGGCGCATCTTTCCATATCTCTCATTTCCCAACAGAGTCTCCGCGGTCCAATCAATCGTCATATCACGACTGGACTACGGTAACCCCCTATACCTCGGAATTCATGCCTACCAACTGAATAAACTACAAAGAGCACCAAACGCGGCGTCCAAAGTGCTACTTGCGCTCGGTCCAAGAGACCACGTATCCCCAGCCCTCAAGACACTGCACTGGCTTCCAGTAGCCCGTAGGGTGGCTTTCAAAACCTTATGCCTCACCCATCGAGCACTACATAAAACTGGACCGCAATATCTTCAAGAAAAGCTAATACCTTATGACCCCACTCGCACCCTTAGATCAAGCTCAGCCAGCCTCTTAGTAATTCCTAAGACAAACTCAGTCAGGTTAGGCGGAGCATCATTCTCAGCCCTTGCCCCAACCCTGTGGAACTCGCTCCCGCCCCACATCCGCCTAACTGAGGACTTAACGGCCTTCCGCAAACTACTGAAAACCTGTCTCTTTCCCTAAAACCAACCGGTTCCAAACTAGCATCATCACAATAACACCGACCCAGCAAACCACCTAAAGAAGAAAAAAGAAAAAAAAGTATAAATAAATAAATTTACAACTAAACTAACCAGATTGTAACCTACAATGACAAACAGAACTAAAACGAGTAATGTAGATCTAAACAGTGAAGTGGACAATAGGAATAAATCACTAGATAATAGGAATGTAGAGAGTGTGGAGAGCGGATGAGCGTGAAAAGCGGATGAGCGTGGAGAGCGGATGAATGTGGAGAGCGGATGAGTGTGGAGACCATGACCGGATGAGTGGGAAGAGCGAATGAGTAAGGATGAGTGTGGATGAGTATTGATGAGTGTAGATGTGTGGAGGATGAATGCTGTTTGGCGGATGAGTCTGGAGGACGGTTGAGTGTGGAGAGCGGTTGAATAATAAGAGCAAATGAATGTGGAGGACGGATGAGTGTGAAGAGCAGCTGAATGTAGAGAGCGGTTGAGTATGGAGAGCGGCTGTGTGTAAAGAGCGGAGGAACGTGGAGAGTGGAAGAGCGCTGAGAGCGGAGAAGCGTGGAGAACAGAGGCGCGTGGAGAGCGGAGACATGTGAGAGCGTCTGAATGTGGAGAGTAGATGAATGTGGAGAGAGGACGAATGTGGAGAGTGGGTGAGTCGAGAGCAGATGAGTCTGGAGAGCGGATGAGTGTAGACAGCGGATGAATGTAGAGAGCGGATGAGTGTAGAGCGTATGAGTATGAAGGGCAGATGAGTGTCGAGAGCGGATGAGTGTCGAGAGCGGATGGGTGTGGAGGTCGGTTGAGTGTAAAGAGCGTACGAATATGAAGAGCATTTAAACGTAGAAGACGGATGAATGTGGAGAGCACATGAGTGTAGAGAACGGTTGAGTGCAGAGAGGGGAGGAGCGTGGAGAGCGGAAGAGCGTGCAGATCAGAGGATCATGGAGAGCGGAGGAGCGTGACGCACGGAGGAGTTTGGAGAGCGGAGGAGAGAGGGGAGTGGCTGAGTGAGGGGAGCGGCTGAGTGAGGGGAGTGGCTGAGTGAGGAGAGTGGCTGAGTGATGTGAGTGGCTGAGTGTGGAGAGCGGCTGAGTGTGGAGAGCGGCTGAGTGTGGAGAGCGGCTGAGTGTGGAGAGCGGCTAAGTGTGGAGAGTGAACGAGTGTGGAGAGCGAACGAGTGTGGAGAGCGAACGAGTGGGGAGAGCGAACGAGTGGGGAGAGCGAACGAGTGGGGAGAGCGCGAACGAGTGTGTGGAGAGCGAACAAGTGTGTGGAGGGCGAACGAGTGTGTGGAGAGCGAACGAGTGTGTGGAGAGCGCACGCGTGTGTGGAGAGCGCACGAGTGTGTGGAGAGCGCACGAGTGTGTGGAGAGCGAACGAGTGTTTGGAGAGCGAACGGGTGTGTGGAGAGCGAACGGGTGTGTGGAGAGCGAACGGGTGTGTGGAGAGCGAACGGGTGTGTGGAGGGTGAACGAGTACATAGAGCGGACGAGTGTACGCGGACGAGTGTGGGGAACGGATGATTGAGGAAATGATGAGTGGCTGATGAGCCTGTCGAGCCTGTGGAGCGGTTGAGTGCGTAGCTGATGAGTGGCAGATGAGACTGTGGAGCGGATGAGCGCATGGAACAAATGAGTGTATGGGCTGGGTGGATATATAGAGCGTATGAGTATGCTGTACGGATGAGTACGCTGAGTGGATGAATAGTGCATAGAGCAGATGAGAGACATCTCAGAATTGCGTGACATGCTTATTTTGCTATGGAATGCAAGGAACCTTTGAAAGAACATACTTCATATCACACCCCACGCTTACTCTCTCCTTACACCACCATTCAACTAGAACACAGAGATACTATGACACCATTCGGTATAACTGTTCTCATATCAACATCTGCCGCTCTCCCCCCATCACTCTAAGTAAACATCGCTGGTTTCACACCCCCAGCCAGGCGTTCTCCTCAGGCCTAACGCCGCCACACTCGGTCTGGATAATTCCGGCCAGACTGAACACATACTCCTGATCCCTCAACCACCACACCTACCGCTAAGATGCAGCTACCACAGGAATTCCGCACCAGCTGCACACATACCTGGTGCGCACACGCACTTTTGGACTCTCTCTAATCTCTCCACTGACCCGAACTTCGGTTCCCAAGGGCGTTCAACCTACCAGCGCCTTCAGACCATACCAATGGTATATAAGGCGCTATACAAATGCAAAATAACAATAACAATAACTATACTCAAACAACCTCTCGACATGCTCATGTACATTCTCCACAGTATCTCTTGATAGTGCTAAAGTATTCAGATCCCTCAGCCCCTGTGGGGGATCCACATTATTTAATTTACTCCACATTACGCATAAATGAATCCCTAAACCTTCAATAAAAACATTTTTCTCAGGAAAATTATCCATATTAGACAGTGTGGCAAAAACTTTAGCTCGATCATCTCTCTCCATACAATGCTTAGCCCATGCAAACAAATCCCGCTTTTTATCTGTAGGGACAGTATTACGAGTAACAACCTTCGACCCCGCACCCCGATCAACTATAGTCGGTACAGAACCACTCGGGAGTGGAGGTGCAGGCAGATTCAATGGAGGTGTTATTACTGGTGCAATGGGAAGAGGTAGTAGAGCAGGCGGAGGAACAACAGCCGTAAGAATAGGAGCAACAGGTTGAGCAGGGAGAGCAGGAATAACAGCAGGAAGAGGCAAAGCAACAGGAAGAGGATCATACGGAGGTGGTGCAGAGGCACCAGGCCTCCGCTCGTTTAACAGTTTGTCGAGAAACTCGTCAGAAACATGAAGGTCTTTAGAAGGATAGATTTTCTGAATACCGAGTGAGAAAGCCCTATCCATATTCCTAACTGACTCAGACTGTTTGTCCTGATCACATAACAACGCCTTTTCAGCGTTCGTTTTATGACGGCGCGCATGTTTTTCCCTACTATTAAGCTGCTGCAACGCTTCTTTTTTCCAATGCTGTAGAACATCAAATGCTGCGGGTCTGGCCTTTTTCTTTAGCAAGACCGACTCTAAGTATTCAATACGAGGGATCTCAAACCTACCATTGATTGGCCACTGAAGTTCGGAGGCATGTCTGGTTTGTCTGTGCCAAATATCATTAAATACTACACTTCCAATGCCATGTTTACCATACATAGTAAAGGCCGGCGACCCCTCCTGTGGCGCCGGGCAGCTAAATTCCAAAGATTGTCGATCGCTGCGGAATAATGCCCTAAAGCAGCTAGACAATTTACCAGACATTTCTCAAAAACTTGGTGTTACCTGGTCAATAATTGTGTCTGCAGATACAATACGCCAAATTCAAATAGTCAGGGTTAAATTAAGAGTCGGGTCACGACTCACCTGACCAAACCTAAGGAGGACCGTACGGTTTATCAAAGAACTTACCTAACAAATTTTACCTTGTGTTTGGTGATTTCGGCAAATCTGCCTGCCTCAAAAAGTGGACCCTCGTCAAGATGCCGTCTCAGACCGCACGGCTATCGTCCAAGGATCGGATCGTGCAGCACTATAGAGGTGTCGCGTCTCATTCAGTCGGGCCCATAGTATCACACCGATCCTGGTCCGATAGCATGCGTCAACCTTCAATGGTCCGGCATCAATCTTGAGGGTCCCTATTCGGCCGCCAACTGTGAAAAGAGGAAAATAATATGAGGCCGGGAAACCCAAAGGAAACACACCAAACACCGGTTACAAAGGAACATACAAAGTACTTTATTTTAAGGTCAAGCAATGACAAAGTCAAATGACAGATCAGATAGCTATCGGCCCTCAGTACAACACAACGAACTTCAACAGGGTTCGATGTATTCAGTGAGAGACTGTACATTGGGACATTCAGGCTTTTATACATTTCTTCAGCCTGTTGTCCAACCCCTTCGCGGGTTAACCATTCCATGAATGTATTACTGGTCTAGGGTCTCTGCCAGGTCAATCTTCTAATACATACATCAGTATACGCATAGATCAGTTCCGTTGATACAGGTAATCCATTTACATGCAGGTCAACAGTAGGACAAGGTCTCAGTTCACGACCCTAACAAGTGGCCTGTAGGCAAGTTATACATTAGGTGTAAGGAGGTCATATCGATCTAGATTCTATTCGGAATGGCATTGTCCACCATTTTGATGTACAGGGTGACTTTAACACAGCAAGAGAACCTAAAATGGCGGTTTGATTCAAGATGGCGGCCTACATCAATTTCTAAGTTCAAGACCTCACCGTAGAGAGTTATTCGCGTACAGTTTTAAGCAACTTGGCGTAGGACAATATACATACAATCGTTACAATAGGAGGCATAATTTAATATCCAGTTTGACACGGGGGTGCCTTGAAAGGATTTTTCTTGTGAAACCTCGAGACCAAAATTGGAGCATGAACATCACTAGCCAACTCCCAGAAACGTTCTTCTGGTCCAAACCCCTTCCAATCGATTAAGTACTGTAATCGCCCTCTACTTCTCCTAGAGTCTAGGATCGCTTTAACCTCAAACTCCACAGACTGATCATCAACAATTACTGGTCTGGGAGGAGTACCTAATCTAGTCCCAGCTAGGAAAGGTTTTAACAGACTTACATGAAAAGTAGGGTGTACCTTAAGGTTAATGGTTAACCTTAGTCTAACAGCTACCGGGTTTATCACAGCTTCTACAACAAAAGGTCCAATAAAACATGGACTGAACTTGTTCTTACCTTTAATTCTCAAGTATTTAGTGGACAACCAGACTTTATCCCCTACTTGAAAAACGGGACCAGCTTTACACTTTAAATCAGCAAAACGCTTGTAATTTGCCTTATTCACTTGAAGAGCCTTAACAGCCCTTTGCAAATTTTCTTTCATAGCCTGTAGTCTAATCTCAACCGCTGGACTGTCAACTTCTTCCCCAACCTGTTCCTTTAAAAAACTGGGATGAAAACCTTGACTATAAAAGAATGGAGACATGGAAGTAGAATATTTTATTGAATTGTTATAGGCAAACTCAGCAACCCAAATGAGATCCACCCAACTGTCTCCAGCCTGTACATTTATTTATTTTATTAATTTTGATTTGTAGCGTGCATTACAGCCCAGAGGCATCGAGGCGCTGTTACAGGTGAATGGAAGAAGGCTTGATTAAGGGTTACAGGGAGAGCAGCCCAACACAGAGTTTCTTAGTTACAACAAATAATAATTAGTTAGACATTTAGAAACAGGACAAACTCAGGCAAATCCTGTCCCCGGTGTTGCATCATGCTTAAAATTCAGGCTAAACAGTCGGGTAACAGGTACAGGCTCTTTCGGAGTCAGACAAATAGCCTGGTTTTGATAGCACCTTTAATATTTTTCCAACTCTTAACTTGTTCTACTTGTCCATTGCTCTCAGGATGATACCCAGATGTTAACTTTATCTCCACCCCCAAACTCTTGCAGAAAGCCCTCCAGAACCTAGACACTAACTTGGAGCCTCTATCGGAAATCACCTGTCTCTGTAATCCATGTAACCGGACTATCCCCTGAGAGAAACTTTGTGCCAGTTTTTCTGCAGAAACCCCCCCCCCTTTAATGGGAATGAAATGTCCCTCCTTAGTAAGTAAATCAACAACCACTAGAATAGCAGAATAACCCTAGTCTCTTGGGAGATCTACAATAAAGTCCATGGAAATCTTATGCTAGGGATGTGGTGGAATAGGGAGAGGCTCCAATAGACCTAACAGTTTACCCACTTGGGACTTAGCTCGTGCACAGACCTCACATGTCTTAACGAAGTTCAAAGTATCCACTCTCATAGTATGCCACCAGAAATTCCTCCTAATTAATTCTAGTCATCCTAAACCCCGGATGCCCAGACAACAAAGATTCATGACAGTCTATTAAGACTCTTTCACAAAGTTTTTCAGAGGGTAAATAAAGTCTGTAATCAAAAAAGGGCAACCCATTCTTGATCTTTCTGACCGGATCCTTTCACACCCACCTTTCCATCTGTTCTGGAGTCATGCAAGCTTGTATTTCCTCTGAAGGAGTACCTTCATCAAAAGTTCCAGCTACGATTAAACGTTCTGATGGGATCAACGGCTGTTGAACAAACTCCCTTTCTTGTTCACTCCCAGGGAATTGGTGAGACAAGGCGTCAGCCTTCCCGTTTTATCTGCCAGGTTTGAAAGTTACCACAAAATCATAATCGGCAAAGAACAAAGACCATCTCAACTGTCTAGGTGTTAATGTCTTTGCCGACTTCAAAAATAGTAAATTGCGATGGTCAGTCAGAACGGTCACTGTGTGTCTGCTCCCTTAAGGTAATGACACCATTCTTCAAAAGCAGATTTAATAGCCAAGAGTTCCCGATCCATGATAGTGTAATTAACCTCAGACGAAGAAAATGTTTGAGAGAAAAATGCTGCCGGATGCAATTGCCCAGTGATCCCATATCTTTGTGATAGCACAGCTCCATGGCTAGATTTGAGGCATCAGCCTCTACCAAAAATGGCTTGGAAGGGTTTTGGTGAAGCAAAATTGGACCAGAAGTGAAACGATCCTTAAAAGATTGGAACGCTTCAGCCTCAGTACTGCAATTGAATCTTTCTCCCTTCCTGAGAAGTTTAGTAATCGGAGTTATGATCCGCAAGAAGCCATCAATAAATCTTCAATAGAAATTGGCAAATCCAAGGAAACTCTGTACCTCCTTCACTCTTGTTGGAGATGGCCAATCCTTTACAGCCTGAATCTTCCTCAAATCCGTTTCCAGACCCCTTGGAGAAATCACAAATCCAAGAAATTCCACTGACTTAGTATGAAACTGGCTCTTTTCCAATTTATCAAACAAATGGTTCTCCCTCAACTTCTCAAGTACTAGCTTCACATGATTCTGATATTGTTCCAAGTTCTGCAAGTAAATCAGAATGACATTGATGTAGACGACAACAAAAATGTCCAAGAATTCACAAAGAACTTCATTTATGAAGTATTGAAATGCTGCTGGGGCGTTACAAAGACCGAAGGGCATCACCAGGTAATCAAACAATCCGTGCCGAGTCTTGAAAGCAGTCTTCCATTCGTCACCTTCCCTCACTCGAACAAGATGATAAGCTCCCCGAAGGTCCAATTTGGAGAAGATCTCTGTCCCCTGAATTTGGTCCAGCATTACCGAAATCAATGGGAGTGGGTACCGATTCTTGATGGTCACTTTATTAAGAGCGCGGCAGTCAATAGAGGTCCTAAGTGAACCCTCCTTCTTCTGGATGAAAAATAAAGGGGATGCGACCGGGGACTGTGAATTCCTAATAAATCCCGTAACCACATTTTCAGACAAATACTCTTTAAGATAATCATTCTCCTTTTCAGTAAAAGCATAAACTCTACTACAGGGTAAATTGGCACCAGGTTCCAACTCAATCTTACAATCGAAGGGTCTATGCGGAGAAAGACTCCCTGCCACCACTTCATCAAAAACATCACTAAATTCCTTATAGCACTTGGGCAACTCCCCCACTACGGCCCCAATTGTGTGTGACTGCAAAAGGGCTCCAACCTTTTAACAACTGAATCTTCTTGAAACTGAGAACAGTCCAGAGGTTGAGACTTAGCACAGTGTTCCTTACAAAATTCTGAGCTTTGCTCAATCACTCGCCATCCCCATCTGTCAATGGATTGTGAAAGGTGAGCCTGGGCATTCCCAGGATGATCCTTAACTGTGGTCCATCTATGATTTTGAAAACCGGCTCCTCCCCATGATCCCCTGCCATAACCATTACCAGAGGTGAAGTCTCATGAGTAATGGGTCCGGACGTTAACTCTGAGCCATCCACAGAACTAACCTGCTCAACCAAACCCTTCTTAACCAAAGGAATACCTAAACCTCTTATCACCCCCCAATCCATAAAATTCCAAGTGGCTTCAGAATCAATAACCACAGGACCACTACCCACTAGTTTCTTTTCGTAGAATAAGGATACATTTATAGTTATATGTGGGACTGCTGCCTGAAGAGTGTTGGCCACTTGATGTGTCTTGTTCTCAGATGATTGAAATCTTTTCGGGGTATAAGGGCAATTTCCAAAGAAATGTCCACTCCTCCTACAATATAAACAGATTGTTGGCACGTCTTTTTTCCTTTTCCTCCTTTGAAAGAGGCCCTCTTAGCCTTCCAGAACTTCCTGAAACCTCAGATACCTTAGTCCTAAAATCTTTAACAAACTCCAGCCGAGGTCTATCTATTCTAGAATTAGATTTACCATTGCCTAACTCTCTCCTGCGCTCCAGCCTCCTTTCATTTTGACGATATTCCAATTGCAACACCAAGTCCATTAACGCCTCACAGGATGTAGGTCTATTAACTACCACTGATAAAGCATCCTTTAATTCCTCCCTCAATCCTCGATAAAATAAAGATGCTCTCTTTTTTTCAGGCCTTTGACGCTCCACCACTAAAGTCTTAAACTGTGTAATAGAGCTCACAAGATCCCGGTTTCCCTGTCTTAGTTCAAGCAACTCGCCATCTGCCGGCAAAGATAACTGTCATTTATCAAATGATTTACTTACCTGTCATTTATCAAATTATTTACTAAAATCTTCCTTAAAACTCCTGAAATCATGCAATGCCAGGTCCTTCTGCTTCACCAACAACCCAGCCCAACTTGCAGCCTCCCCTGAAAGATAAGATAACATAAAAGGTATTTTAGATGTATCTGAGGTAAACATCTCTGGCCTGCTTAAAAAGTGTAATTCACACTGAGTGAAACATTTTTGAAACCTTCTAGGCTCCTGTCAGGAAACGGTCCAGTTACCGAAAGCCACGTAAGAGTGAGACCCGGTTACGGACTAAGTCTCCTATCCATGGTCTCCGATCTCGTTTACACTCACCATGTGTTACGCCCAAGTACTTCTGTCTCTACGAAAAGTCGCCGTGTAGTAAAAATACATCGTTGGAAGTTACCTTGGAGATGCGCTCCTTCCATGTTCTTGCAGTCACGTGTATTCACACGTTAAGCCTTGTTCACTGTATCACGTGATGTACGTCTCCTACTTATGCCCCGCCTTTTCATTTGTTCCTTGCTTCTGAATTTGTGTTCTACGGCCATTGCTACCTTGTTTCAACTACTCTCTTGATTTACTGACCCGGCTACACTCCACGGAACTCTCTTGCCTTGGCCTTGTCTGTTTGCTTTCAGAAACCCAGTTGCCGACATCGGACCAAATACGACCCGCTATTCCTGCTGATTTTGTACTTCTGCTGTCTCCAAGGAAACCGACACGGAACCCTTGACCATTCTACTCGTCCAGCGCACGGCTCTTTCTTCAACCGCACAAACTTACCTGGTGACTCTCCTACCGCCAGTGTCCAGACTCCATTCAGGTACTTGTTAGGTGTCCTAGTGCCGGCGGGTGTCAGGTGGATCATTGCTTCGTTGGACTTGGACTATTCCTGGGAACATTGCTAGGCGTCCTCGTGCCGGCGGGTGCCAGGTGGATCATTGCTTCGCTGGAACTCTGACTCTTCCTGGGAACTTTTCATCATCTCATCAGTACCCTGACTGTACATCTGAGGGTAGGTCGTTCTCTCCAACTTCCCATCCCGGCTTCATTCATCCTGCAGTACCTTCCTTGGTCCTATGGTAAGAATTGTGGTTTGTTTGTCTTATTGTGCCATACTGCTGATTTTCTTGGTTTACTCAATCCACCTACCGTTATCCATTTCATAGGATACACCTGTTACTCAGCTCTGGAACATTGACCTTATATTGGAATCTTGTTTGCTAACCAAGGTATTTATCCTTTGATTTCCTATGGTTAGTTGTTTATGTGTTTACCTTGGTACTAATCCTGACCTTCCTTTGCAGGTCAATTGTATCCTGTGGTGTCCATCCATCTTTAGGTCAATTAACTCCTCAGGCAATTGTTTCTACATCCCTGAGGGGTACAAAGGCAGAAAGAACTCGTCGGCTACACAACGGGTTCAACTGCTGGAACAGAACTCCAATCAGGAATCCTACAGAGTTCTGACAGCTCCCCTGCAAAACGTTCTGGAGGAGCTAGATGCACTGGCATAATAAAAGGTCTCAACCCACCTACAGCTCCCGGCACAAACTCAACTCTCTCCTCTGACCCTTCCTTCTCTAAAACTGGGGGTTCCTGAATTAGATCCACTCTCGTCCTGATAATCTTTTCTCCGTAATCTCTTGTAAGTGAGTTACCTTTAAACTCATTTCTTCTACCTTCTTATTTAAGAGAGCGTTCTCATTTACAGCCGCTCTCATCTCCTCCCTCAACTCCTTAATCAAATTTCCCAAGTCTTCTATAGTGGCCATTCGGTGAGGGTCTCAGCAGCTTAGGTGAAGTTATCTACTTGGGCCTTTCATTCTGTCATTACCTTTGCTTCTTGTCAACGTAGGAGCTGCAGAGTCCCACAGACCCACGTTGGCGTGGCTCACTCAACTAACCAAAAATTCGGTTGAGCTTGTGACACCCCGGGGGGAAAGGGAAAGTGGAGAAAATAACAAACTCAGACACAGGATCTTCGACTTCCTTCCGGCATCTGCATGGATGAGAGTATCATTCAAGGTTAATCATACCCTTAAATTCACCTTCACAACTTTTACTTCAACTTCATACTAAATTACACTGTGAAAACTTACCTGGCAACCCCCTTTGCTAATGCCTAGAGGATTGTGAGCTTGGTTTACTTTGACTTTATTTTTACACCTTAAATTCCCAGCTAACTTGTGTAACGTGAATAGAAACTTATTACTAGTCAGTCTAACACCTTGGACATCTACATGCACCCCTTAATGTTTGTAGGCTGAAAACATTTTCTGGTATAGTTCCAGCACTGAATTGAATCTCCTCCAGGAGGGAAGTAAGGTGCACCTAATCCGAAATGCATTAGAGAATGGAGTTCAAGAAAATCGGATTCAAACTCATAAAGATGAGCACCTTTGCTGACACAGAATTAAAACCTTTCAAACAACTTTTAAATTCCCCGGACACAGACAAGTGCTCAATTGATAGTGGCAGGAATGTTCAGTTTCTCAATTGTCTCACAGTTTCAGTAAGTGTTGCTCCAATCAGAAACTCTGTGAGGAAAGAGTTGCTGAAATTAAGTTCTCACGTCAGAGCGTGAATTCAGCATCAGGAAATGAATATTTTGAAAAGGAAACTTCTTCTGCTCATGTAATTTCGCGCACCTTGCGTCCACAAAAAATGATATGATATTAGAAGTGTCCAAGTGTCAGGCTGAGAGAAATCCTGTATCCGCGGAAGCTGCTGAACCCCAGACAATCCCCCTGAAATGTAATCCTCAGAACCAGATTATACTCGGCTCTGTTAACTACACCCCAAAGGGAAAGGGGGAAATGGATAACATAAGAAACACCAGGCTGGCGACATCTAGACTAGCTGATGCAGAACCTGCAGTGAATACATAAACAAACACAAATCCTCAAATTACTTATTTAAACTTTGGGTTTTGAAAACTCTATATCCTTAACTAAAATATAAAGAATCATACATGGTTCTTCTCTTTAAGAATCTTAGAGAAGATTGGAGAAATTGCTGATAATATCTTTCTACCTGAAAGTCTTGAAAATAACAGCAACTCCTTTGTGTTAAGCAACCTTAAGAACCTTAACTTTTGCCTTTTAAACTGTATAATGTTCCAGTTATGATTGGCTTAAATGAATCCTGTTCTTCTTTCTTTTAAATTGAATTTAAAACCAGCACACGCGAAAATAAAGTACATTGTCTCTTGAAGAACGCGCACACTTGACCAAAAATCCGTAGAAACCTTTTCGCGCACACGCACAAACATTCACACGCACTGAAGAACACACGCGCAGAAGAACACACATAGCTGTCTTTCGTCGCTCGCGAACACGCGCTAAGAACACACGTAGCAGTCTTTCGTTGCTTGCGCACACGCACTATGAACACACGCGCTGAAGAATTCACGTAGCAGTCTTTCGTCGCTCGCGCACACGCGCTATGAACACATGTGCTAAAGAATTCACGTAACAGTTTTTCGTCGCTCGCGCACACATGCTAAAAACACACGCGCTAATGATTTCACGTAGCAGTCTCTTGTCGCACGCACGCGCTTAGAAAACACGCGCTAAAATGATTCACGTAACAGTCTTTCGTTGCTCACACGCGTTTAAGGATTAGGTGCTGACTGTTTAGCAGTATGACATCACAGTTCTACTCTTGAATTTACTTTTACTTTCTCAAAATGTCACTAATGAATCTGAGCAACAGATTTACATATCCAAATAAAGTCACTTAGCTTTAGAATGGTTTTCCAAAGAACTTTCGAAACTCTCCTGTAAACCTGGATACATCTCCTGAAAAACCCTGAATAAGTAGCCGCTCGACTGCCAGGATTTGTAAATTCAAATCCACTAGGCCCAAGACTTCAGCAGGAGCAGCTACTAACACGTCCTCTCAGCTGGGGTTACGACGATGAAAGGCAGAGAGTGACAGTTTAGAATGTTCATTGTTGTCCTGCAGTCCTCACTAGCCAATCAAATCTTCTATTGGGCTTACCTTGGGCCAGAACCAGGAATCTGTATTGAAAAGTCAAGGCCAAACCAACCACAGTAGAAAACTTCTAATCCACAAAGAAATAATCTACAATCCTCAAATAAAGGGGAATAATTAAAGGAAAATAAAGGAAACCTGAATAAAGGCAACCTGACACCAAGTTAGCTGCTGCCTCTGACAACAGCTTCCCAGAGTTGCTGCGCTCCGTGCTAATTTTCAGCTGATTAATTTTGAATGCAACATAGTCAGTTTCTCTGCTCTGTCGCCGCGCTACCCGAAATTAAATTAATGAAATCCAAATACCAGTGCAAGCAGGAAGATGAAAAAACGCTTACCTTATTGGTGATCGAGACAGCCAAGATCTCTTGTCTCACCTCTGGCGACTCACCGCTGCAGGAAACTCGCGGTCTGGGTGTTCCGCTTCTGAAAAGTTCAAAACAATACATGCTGCCGCTGTGGACCTCCACGCCACTGTAGCAACCGCTAGAGGGCGCCTAACAAGGAAAGCAAAACAACGTAAAAGAGCATTCAAGCGACTCTCTTTTCAGAAATGACACGCGCCCACACGTGCTCAAAAGTCAGAAATGCAACTGCTCAGGAAACAGGAACCTTCCTCAGAAGTTACCTAAACACAGTTTATCATTGAAGCAGAGCAGAATTCAATCATGTTTCACACTCAAGTACTTAGCTTGTTATGACTCTTCTCAGGATTAATGTAGAACCTTCTTTCTCTCTTGGAAACCTTCCTCTCCAGAACGCAGTTCAAGTATTTTTTGTTTATTTAAGTCCAAATGATTCTTCTTGAGAACCTAGGCCTAAACTTGGGAGCAACAAAAAACAAGACCAACATGCATGGATACTCAAATGAAAGGCAGTTTAGAATCTTTGCTTAAGTACTTTGTTTACCCATCCACCAATCAGGATTCCTGATCCCTTCCTCCATCTTGGCTTGGGCTCCCACCAGCATTCTGAAGAAAACTACAGTTAAGGCCCAAACACTTCCAAGAAACTTCACTGATCCTAAAAATAATAATTAATATCATCTCACAAAGAAATGAAACTGGTAACCTTGGTAACTTCCCAGGGACCTGACAGCTGCACATTGGACTCGTGCCTAACCTTGTCCTACCAGATAATAATGTATCCAAATCCTGTCACTACCAACTCAGACAGTTGAGACTCATCTTCCATTACCTCTCCTTCCCCAACAGATTGACTTCTACTATGTCAATGGTCAGCCTACTCGACCTTGGCACCAACTCTATGGAATTTTCTACCCCACTGTATTCGAAACAACCAGGACTACATGGCCTTCTGTAAAGCGGTGAAAACATGGCTCTTCCAAATCCGTGAGTACATCCAAGGCCATAAAACAATCCCCCAATGACCTAAGTCACATGAAAATCAGCGATAACCTGAAACATAACAGGAGAGCCACGGAAGACGGCTGACCAATTCATTAATTGCCTCAGCCCGGATGGAATAGCAGTAAATCGGGGCACGGAAATCTGCCTATAGACCAAGGATTTCTGGCCTATCTAGTTGCAAGCTGCACTATTTACCTAAACCACCAAAGCATAGTTGGTGGTATATGAAAGGTGTACCCTGGCTACCAATGAATAACCTATAACCCAGCCCCGGTGGCACAAAAGCAACTAAGCTTGGCTACAACCCTCTGGAAAATCATATAATAAACCAAGAAGCACCCAGTATCCCAGCTTAATATCCCTCCAGGGACCCGGAAAATGGGCCCTCCAAGTTTGTACAAAGTATCTGGTATAGGACGGTTGGACCCAGATAACACAACATACCCTCCGATCATTTTACCTCTCACTGAAATCCACTACCACCAGTGCAGACACGGCCAGAGCACTGAGCTCTGAAAACATCACAAGCAAGGGCGCCACCCACTGATAACCGCAAGCACTCATTCCTACCGATATGCTAACTCTCCACTTTACATCAACAAACAATAGAACCCAGCTACACCCCTCGACCAATTCTGCATAGCTGCACAAATCTCTTACACATGCCCCACGGCAGCCAGAATGCAGACTCAGAAACCACCCTCCTTGCTGCACACACTACACTGATCCCTGACATCCACCACACTACACTTATCTTAGATTGCAGCCAACCTGCGCAAACCACTATGGCTGCTCAAATACGAATTGCACACAAGCACTATTTACTACACCAATCTCTCAACTGATATGGACCAGAGTCCCTGAGGGCGTGTTCAACCCACAGCCAATGGTACATAAGGTGCTATACAAATGCAAATGCTTCCTCTTCTACACACCTTTTCCTCTACTCAACACCAGTACCTCCTATCTCCCGCATCTTATCTAGTGCATCACTATATGGTCAGTACCTGGCCTTGACTATACCTCTAGCTCGTGTACACTCTGCAAAAATCATGTACCCTCGCTAGCAGGTACCTATTCCACCCAAACTGTTGTTATATACATCCTCGTAATTTGCCATTTACCTGTAACTGCTGTAAGACTTGTAATATATGTACCTTCCAGTAAATGTTTGCACCTTTTTAAGAAATTGTGCCCAGCGGCCTCCTGGCCAGGCGCATACTGTACCATTGCAAGTGCTGCATTCTCTGGTAACTCTTGCACTTGTCTATTCTGCTTTACTTGTTAACTTATGTACTTTCCTATGTAACTGATGTAACTGATGTACTTCCTTAAAAAGAATGCGCCCAGATGCCCCCTGGCAGGGGTGGACTGGCCTATAGGGAACTCTGGAGATTTCCCGGTGGGCCTCTGCACCCTGGGCCTCTTTTCTGTGGCATTTCCACATTTTCTCATAGGAAAAGCATTGGGCGTGCTGAAAATGTGTCATATGGGGCCACTTTGAACTTTATTTCCAGGGCCTCTTTTGGTCCCCAGTAATTATTTCCAGGGCCTCTTTTAGTTCCCAGTCCAGCCCTGCCCCCTGGCCAGGCGCGCAATACAAATAAATAAATACAAATACTATAACATAACATATTGCTGAAAGTCGTTTGTGGAGGATTGCTATTCCCCCTGCTCTGCTGTGCCTGTTATGTACTAGCAGGGAGTAGCTGGGTGGGAAGACCTTGTGTGCGATGGGGGTTGAAATCAGTGAACCAGGTTTCAGTGATAATGGAATGTCTGGGTTTTCAGTGGCTGAGGTTGAACTGTGTTTTTGGCGACCAATCTGGTGTTGATAAGAATGCAGGAAAGTGTAAGTATTCTGATGTATGATCGTCTTTGGGAGGGGCAGAGGGTTGGGTGGGAGAGGGTTCAGGGATGTGTGGGTGCAAGGTGGGAAGTTCTGTAGGAAAGTTTAGGGATGTTGTTTTGGAAGGGAGGTGAAAAAGGCAAGGACAGGGTTGGGGTGGGTGGGGAAGTTGGTGTAGAATAGTAAGGGGCGAGCAATGTGTCCATCTACAATGAGTAATGACTGTGCGATTTGTGGGGCTCTTGAGGGACACGCGAGTGTGCTAGAGTATGAAGGTATGTCGACTGCTGTGTAGTCCAGGCGGCTTGTGCTGCTGTGGTGAGGGAGGGAAAGTGTGAATTGTGTGCGGGAGGGCAGAGGTGGAAGCTATGGGGTGATGCACCATTGCCACTGGCAGGGGTGGCTGGTTTATAGTGAGATGTACACTGGGGTGCAAAGATGGGGTTTGGGAGGGTCACACGCCAGCAAGCTGCCTTAGTACTGTGGGGTTGTGGGCGGGAGGGGTCTGAGTGAAGTTTGACTTGAGTTGTGTGAGGAGGGGGCTGGTGAATACTGAAGGGGTTCTGGAGAGTGGCATCCCAGTGAGTTGCCGGTCTCTTTAATGGTGAAATGTTGGCTGCATGAGGGTCAGGGGGGTGGGTGCAGAGAGAGAGGGGAGAACATTGAGAGGTGTTGGGAAGTGGGGGGTAGGTTGTGGTAAATCCAGGGCTGGCATGGCAGGGCGAGGAGTGAAAACTAGAATAAACTTGGTACAGCAATGGAAAATTACACAGAATCAACTTTGGCATAGCAATGGAAAATCGCCTAGAATCAACTTTGGTAGAGCAATGTGAAAACACCTAGATGTAACGTTGGCCCTGGAAAATAGCACACCTAAGTTTAACTCAGGAAAACACCTAGATGTGACTTAGGCGTTGTGATGGGAAACCGCCTAGAATACGCTTTGGCACAGCAATGGAGCATACCTAGATTTTACTTTAGCACAGTAATGGCAAGACACTCTGATTCAACTTGGGCGAAGCAGTTGAAAACCACTGTTAGGCAGACACCTGTGCAGTTTCTTTAGGGGCCACTGCAAAAAGTTTAAGACTACAGGAGTAAGCAGTAAACCCAATTGGTAGCAGTCTGCACCACCCAGATTTACCTGGTAGCTGTGGCTGAGCAGTCAGACTTCTCTCAAGAAGAGTTAGGCAGTATATAGAGTATACACAATAGGGCAGAAAATACAGTAGCACAAGCAAACACTGACCAGAGCTTTGGTATTAAAAGTATAGAGTTATTTATTTAAAACACACTTTATGAAAATACACTGGCACTAATATATCAAGCAAGTGCAAACACAGTCACTATAAGTATATACACCTCCCTAATTAAATATTCGACAAGTCTAGGTTAAGACACCACTTATTTAGCAAAACAGAGGTGAGCGTGTAACCGTAGATGGCACTCGAATAATTTGTTAAAAAGGGAGAGAAAAGGCAGAGCAGGAAACTATCACAGTACCAACACTTTTAAGAGCCCACAAGAAGTCAGAAAAGGCAGGGTGTACTGTAGAGCTAAAAGTTCATAGGCAAGGCCTACTCTTGGAGAGACTAAGGCGGAATGTGCCCAAGATCTCACAGTGGGAATGCACTTAAAACGTCTTTGCAGGACAAGTTCAAAAGAGGTTGGACCAGTTCAGAAAAGTTAGTTAGAAGGTCTGGAGGCCAACCCAGTTGGAAAGGCAAGGATTTACGGACACCTTGTGCTAACCGTTTAAAGGGAGGCCAGGCGGACACAGTACCTTAAATGGCGAGAAAACTCCAGCCGTGGCAATTGTTCCTGGCAGCGGGTGCAAGTAGTGGCTTCGTCCAGGGGAAGAGATGATCTCGACGTGGAGGAAGGCTGGAAGTCGTTGCACTGCCAGGGAAGAAACCAGCTGCGGAGTTCCCGATTAAAAGGTACGATCCTTTTATTCGCGGTAGTGGTGAAGCGTGGCTAGCCGGCCGCCGGGGTGCTTGGCACGGGCGATTCGACCACGAGACAATGCAGGAAGGCGAAAAAAAGGCGAACTGGATGGTCCTACCAGCTCAAAGGGAAGAAGACTCTCCTGGAAGAAGATCTCCTCTGTGTGGGAAGTGGTGAGTTCGTACAGCAGGGCTCCACCGGTGGTGTCATCGTTGTAGATGGCTCAGCTTTTCCCCTCTATGGAATTCTTTAGGTCCTGTGGCAACTTCTGAAGTTCCAGTCCCCAAAGCCCTGCTTTTATGCAGCAAAACCCCCTCACTCAAACCTGCTAAGTGGTGAGCCGGGCGGCTCACCACTGGGCCAATCACACAAGAGTGCGACTTGAGTTGCCAAGGCAACTCAGTCCAGGGTGCCTATTCCCCCTCCCACACATCCTGTAGACCCCAGACAGAGTGGCACCTTTTGGAGGGCTTCTGTGTAGAAGCCCGCCAAAAAGTGGAACAAAGGGCTCGACTTGGGTTAGAGCTTCAGAGGTGAACACAAATGCCATTTTAAAACCAAGTTCTGGCAAAAAGACCCAACCGTGAATTAAATATTAAATAAATAAAGCGGCGGTAGCTTTAACATTGCACCAAAAAGTGGTGCGTTTAAAATGAATGGGAAAATCCCATAAGAAATATTCCGGTAGAATATTTTGTGTGGTATCCACTGCCACCAGCCAGAAACTCGACAAGGGGGGACTGCACCGTGCCCCCTTGGAAAAGCGACCCAGGGGCAATCAAATTACCCCTTCCAGTACTTCCACAATATGATGGTTTGTTCTGGTTCTGTTCACAATTTAAGACTAGTAAAGCCAATGGTGACTTTACATGCCCTGGGAGACAGTAGTCAGTCCCAGGGTATGGAGTCTATGTTTGGGGGTCACTATGACACCCCTGTGTTACTGCACTGAGGGTGCTGTGTAACATACTTACCAAAAACACATTAAGCCCTATGGAGTAAACATTGTGGTGGTGTTGTCCGAGAAGATCCTCACCACCTTGGCCTTCAGAGACGGACGGAACGACTTGAGGACCCAGAACACTGCTCGTAGCTCTGGGACATTAAAATGGAGGTTCTTCTCCTCCTGTAGCCATAGGCTTCTGGCATGTAGATGTCAGGTGTGGGCTCCCCAGCCCTCCAGAGAAGAGTCTCTGGTAACTGTCTCCTGGTATGGAGCGGTTTGAAACCCTGTGCCCTGGGCATTGTTGGAGCGGAAGCCCTACAACCTTATCGTCCGAGGGAACTCCTCGTTGAGCAGAATCTTATCCGCAAAGCTTCCGTACAACTGTATCCAGCGAGCATACATAGCCCATAGCCCATACAACACATTACATAGTCAAAGGACACTCTCAAATCATGCCTAAGAGTGGGAGAAAAAGAGTCTCACTCTTAGCAGGAGAAAAAAATAAACCCCATAAATCCAGCAAAGCTGCTGGGGGACTCACTGGGTTTGGGAAATTAGCCTTAACAGAGAATTCTCCCTAACAACCACCTAGGCTTAATTTTGCTAGAGCAGTGGAGAACACCTAGATTTAACTTTGGCACAGCAGTGGAAACCACCCAGAATAAACTTCAGCACTGCAATGGAGCACACCTAGATTTAACTTTGGCACAGCAATGGAAAACATATGGGTTTAACTTTGGCACATTTACGAACAAACACCTAAGAAAACATTGTTTTGGGAGTTTGATGAGTATCATTTATGTAATTAGGTTAGGTGCATATAGGTGTATGGTAGGTAGTGAGAGTGGCAGGGTTTTACTGGAGTACAATAATGGCTACTCCCCACCCACACCACACAGCTGCTGTAGGTATTTGGTGTCTGTTGTCCCAGACGAGCATGGGTTGGAGCTGCCCATTGCCTTGTACTCGGGGTCCTCTGATTACACCATAAACATGTACTCCAAAAGGAGCACACACAGGGCAAGAAGCAACACTGTTTATTACAGCCGGGCAAGCACAAATCAAACCTAACAGTGGAATAAGTCTGATTAAAATTAGCTGACATTTGAATGTGCTGTTTTATACCATAAAGCACAACATTCAGAAATCATTGAAGCACTTGCAATTTGGCATGTTCTCTTTCTCAACGTTTTCCCAGAAATGCCATTTGGCTAGTGTATGTCATATAGTGTTACACATGTTAGTGAAATGCAATTGGACCAAACGGTTAAGTACTATAGCAAGATGTCACCTTCCCCATGTGTCACCATATCGATTCTCAGGCCACCCCTTTTAACACAATTTAACATTTGTGCTGACCGCTGGAACTTTAATATATCAAACAGGAACACTTTAAGGAGAGAACTTTTTATGAGCATAATTCTTTTTTCACTAAATGTGTTATCTTATCAGTCCCTAGATAGAACACCCTTTCCCTGTGTCGAGTTTCTGTCCCTAGGTAGGAGGTGGTGAACCGCCTATCTAATAGGGAAAGATAAGGAGAGCTGTCCCCAAGTCTGCAATGTTTCTTCACTAAGTATAGTTCTTGATTTAATAAGCAGAATAGTATCTACTTTAGTAGTGTTAACATTTCTAGGAGGAACTTTTTTGATAGGCCACTGGGCCTTGTATTATTTTATTGACCTTCCAGGAAGTGTGTTAGCAATATATTGTAGATCAGTTGCTCGGTTATGGAAAGCCCAAAAACCGTTTTAAAAAACAAAATCTTAAAAAATATAGGATATATTAAAAGATATATGTATCCTCTATACACCACTAATGGATCCTGATTCTTTAAATAAATTTGTTAGTTAGTGGAGGTCGGAGAAAATCTGTTCTCCACTACAGTGACACTGATTTTGTCCCGTATCCCATATGAGTTCAGGGATATCGTCCACCCAGGTGGTCGACCGGTTTCGACTTTCCAGCGTGTGTCATCCTCAGGACCAGTAATTCACATCGTCTGGATCAGAGCGTCTTATCCAATTGATGTGGCGGTGATCACCACATCCACCTAGGGAAAATTATTTAAAGTGGTTTTGGTCTAGGTCCGGTAGGTATTCAATTTCTTGTATATGCTAGATTGCATGAGTTTATATTACTTTCACAATACCGTAACAACCTTTTCATTCTTATTTTAGGCTCTATCTGCAGCCTTGAGCACCTCAACCCTATTTAGACGCTTTGTCAAAAGGTATATGGTACAACTACTTCAATCCCAACTGTAAATAAGTATAAGGATGCTGTACGGTTACCTTGGACCCAGACTTCTCTGCCTTATGTCTGGGTGGTGTTGTTGGGTCCCAGTCTCTGGTTGTTGCAAGAGATCCAGGAGATTTGGTTTCAATCATGGGTTCCCTAGAGGTGGAAAGTTAAGTATTAGTCATTGTTTCCCCTAAGGTCCCATGATTCGGGTATTGTGTCATCATTTTGGGTCACCATTGTGTTGATGGTTTCCCCCAGTATTTATTCATGGTGTGGTAATGTCTGTGATTATTCGATTCACATGCCAGACGACTAGCTATTAGTACAAACAGAACATCATTCTTAGTTGTCAGCTATTGAGAAACCAAATGGCTGGCATTCCGGCATTAATCAGAACACCATATCTCGGTCATGGGGTTGTGCAGAAAAAACGGCATCTTCGCTTGTATTTACTGCCATATAGTACATGCTCGATGGGTATGGTTGTCATCTGCAGTGGTATTTAATTAAGAATATGCCCACAGTAGGGCTTATCACTTAATGGTTTCAGGTGAGTTTATCGCACTCTTCGGTCTCTGTGTGTAGTATACAAGCCCGTTCTGCGCTCCGCGTTTGAACCTCAGCATATTCTGGGTCGGGCGCATTAATAGCAAAACGAGCACGAAGCATAGTTTTGTTCATATGCTTGAGTTCTATGAATGCTGCTTACACATTCATTGAGGGCAGCCCTTTTCGTTCAAAGTCGATCATACAAAAATACTTATATTACGCGCACTGCTGTACTTATCTATGTTTCATTGTATAGGCATACTTCTATGCTGCCGTACACTGGACCTAGGTAAGGTACAAGATATTGCGGATGCAAACTTCTTACCATTAATGCGGGAGATCCCAGCCTTAAAATCCAAGGGACGCCGGCTCACTCGCGCTCCTGTGCCGGCACAACAAAAACAGTTGCTAGGCAACCTAATGATGGCTTTTAAAGGGCCATCTTCTGTTTCTATGTCATACGTTTTTTGCTGGCCATCTTGGAGAGGAGCTGGAATGCTCGCAGGCGAATTAAGTGCTACCTGAAGGTAGCTCTAACGTATTTGTTTTTGAGGCATTTCTTATGTGTTACAGCTATTTTCACAATTATTAGCAGAGCTAATCATGGTTGTGTGTACTTATGAAAAAACATGGCACATAAAACATGACATCTATATATGATGTTACGCTGTACCAGCAGTTTTTATACATTGGGGTGGTAAATGTAGTCTTTTGAGCGTAATTTTGATGATTCCAAGCTCACATATAAGCGCCATTGGTAACTTCATCCTCTATTCTGATGCGGGTGGATAGAATGGTTGGAATGTATACGGTTGCTTCCCCTTTGATGTATTATTTCATCAGTGCAAGCTCAAGCCACTGAATCTCTTCATTTAGGCCATTTTGGACTGTGTTAAGGCGGAAAATCCAAAGCTGTTCCCGCCTTAGCAAAATTTCAGCAAAGTTTCCTCCTCTTCGTGGTGGTCTCACCTTCTTCAGAATCGTCCATTTGAACTCATTCTGGGTATGTCCATGCATTTGGAAATGGCTCACCAGGGGGGCTGTGAGTCTGCTTTTTCGGATACAGGATTTATGTTCAATGAGTCTTTTTCTCACTTCTCTCACTGTAATGCCCACGTATCGTAGCTCGCAGGGGCAGTTGATGATGTATATGACCCCTTTGCTTTTGCAATTAGTGAGGTTCCTCTGTTCCCATGTTTTTTTTTTATCCTATTTCAATGCTTGTACTTCGGGTGGTTTGGGCGCACATGGTACATCCTCCACACAGAGTGTGGCCCATGGGTTTGTTTGTGCCCCAGATGGTCGCATCCCCGGCTGTCGTATTGGTTTCTTTTAGGGTGTGTACCAAGCAGTCTTTATGTTTTTTTGCCTTTTAATTACAAAAGAGGGCATGGTCAAGGAGCTGGTTCCTGTATTGAGAATTGGCCACAGTCTTTTAATTTCTTTCTTCAATGAATTGAAAAGTGGTGAGTAGCCCAGAACTGCTGTTATTCCTTCTCTTTTCGATTTCTTTGGATGCTGTTGGAAGGTAATTTCCCTAGGTATATTTTTGGCTAGTTTATAGGCGTCATTGATGATTTGTTTAGGGTAGCCCCTGTTTTTTAGCTGTCTTTTCAGGGCTCCTGCTTGCATACTGTAATCCTTCGTCAATGTACATGTCCTGCGATATCTCAGGAACTGGTCAAAGGACACATTGTCCCTGAGTGCCTTTGGATGGTAGCTGTTGTATTGTAGTAATGAGTTCCTGTCCGTGTCTTTTTTGTATATTTTGCAAAACAGTATTCCATCTTGTGCCGTAATGTGGAGATCTAAGACGTGTGTTTCTGTTTTGCTGGTATCCATACTGAATTTTAAGTAGATATTGCAGGTGTTAAGCCATTGATGGAATGTAGTTAGTTCTTCTGCTGTGCCTTGGAAGATGAGAAACACGTCATCAATGTATCTCTTCGACATGATGATCTGGGCCAAATGAGGGTTGGTTCTGGCATGGATATGTTCAGTTTCGAAGTATTCAACATACAAGTTTGTCAGACTCAGGGCAAAGGTGGCCCCCATAGCTGTACCAGATATTTGTTGAAAAAAGGTTTCTTCGTATAGAAAGTAATTGCGGGTCAAAGCAATTTCAGCCAAATGTGTGATGAAACCGGCATGGGCTTGTGAGAGTCGTTGGTCATTGATGAGTCGTCGTCTGACCATTTCAACCGTTTCTGCTTGTGGGATATTAGTATAAAGTGCCTATATATCCATAGTGTCAAGTCAAAGGGTAGTGTGGTTAGTAGATTCAAGATGGCTGTAGAGTCTTTCACGTAGGATGTCATCTTGGGTATTTCTTCCTTGAGGAAGCGGTCAATGTATTAGGACAAGGGATCAAGTATCGAATTTATACCAGATACTATTGGTCATCCTGGCGAGGGGTGTTGTCCCCTTATGCACTTTTGGTAGTGCATAGAATGCCGGGAGTCTAGGGTGACTTAGTGTGAAGAAAGCTGCCTCTTTGTTATTGATGTGTCCTTCAATTAATGCTTCTTCCACAATGGGTGCAATCAATGATTTCAACAGTGGGGTAGGGTCAGCTGGTAGTGGTCTGTAGCTTTTTGCATCATCCACAAGGGAGTGGACCATGTGCTGGTAATCCGGGGTGTTCATGATCACTATGGCACCCCCCTTGTTTGCGGGTTTGATCGTTATACTGTCATTTTTTGATAGTGCTCTCAATGCCTCCAGTTGTTCCTTGCTGCAGTTGTTGTGTACGGAGTGAGGATTCGTTTCTAATTTTTCCAGTTTTTTCATGAGGGCCTGTTCGAATGTTATGCATTCTGCTGTATTGCTCTCAGAAGGTGGAAAAAATTGCGATGCGGGACGTAGATCTGTAAATTGTAAATTTTCTTGCTCAGTTTTCTCTTGGAAGAACTGTTTTAGTCTTATTTTTCTTAGTAGTTGGGTGATTTCGATCCGGGTTTGGAAGGGATTGTATCAAGCTGTAGGTACGAAGGAAAGGCCCTTATGAAGGATTCGCATTTCTGCTGTTGTTAGAGCGTGGGTAGATAGGTTCATGACCAAGGAAACGTTGGCTGTTGGAAGCCCTGTCCTCGGCTGCGGGTGATTCGTGGCGAGAAGGTTTGCCATCTCGGTCTGCTGCGCTGGTTTCCTAGTGGACCTAAAAAAAGGTTGTTATTAGGGCCTGGTCCTTGGTTGCTCGGGTGTGTCCCAGTGGTGTTAAAACGCACTGCCTGGCGTAGGCGTATTCTAGCGTCATCATCTGAGCTGAGGCTGGAATTGTTCAATGAGCCCGATCTATTGTTGCACATGGTCCACAAGGACGTTGAAGAGGAGGACGGTGAAGGCGCAGGGCCTAGTGTTCCGATCACGCCAGCTCAATAGAGGGATGTTTCTCTGGACATTGTCAACCCTCCACACCTTGGTGTCGGAGATTCAGAAGAGGATGCCACAAGGCCCAATCCCAATGGTCCCAGACCCCGATCAGCCACTAGCGAGGAGGAGGCATGATCTGACGCCCCCCATTTCAGCATCCTGATCCGCGTTGGGCCGTCTCTCCCCCAGCAAACTGGGACGGATATGGCCATGGCGACGATGGACAACGGCATCGTCGCAGTGGGTGGCGTGTCTCCACAGCCTAGTGCGTCCCCACCGGATGAGGTGGGGTCATTTCATTCCATGATCGACAGAGCCTCCAAGCTGTTCCAGCTTATGCCCGAAGAAACCAAGGAGGGTTTCTTGTACCAGGGGCGTGAGGCAAAGAAGAAGACAATCATGGTGATGGCCCTTCCGGACGACATGTGGGAGGAGGGCCTCGCCCTCTTAAAGATCCCTTCTCGCCCTCTTGAAGAACCCTTGCACGGCTCCAGCCAAACAGGATAGGCTGGAGAAGAAGTACTGGGTTCCGGAATCCGCACCCAAGTGCCTGAGGTCACAACCATTGCTGGATTCAGTGGTTTTGGCGGCCGCGAAGAAACGGTAGTTTATCCCATCCTTGTTGTCTGCAGTCCCAAAATGGATGCCATGGTAAGGAAGGTGATTTACACTGTGGCGTCCACCATCAAGGCGGCCAACGCACTGGCGATCCTAGCCAGGTACGACAGGGAGCTGTGCTCCAAGCTGGATCAGATTTTGGAGTTCCTCCCCTATGACAAGAGGATGGAGGCAATCGCTCACTTCCAGGAGGAGGAGGTGGCGTTAGATCACGCCATCAGTGTGGTGCTGGACGTTGCAGACACTGGGTTCCAACAGATAGGGAACAGTGTCTGCCTTCATCGCCACGGCTGAATGAAGGCCACACATTTCTGCCAGGAGGTCCAGATGAAGGTGCTGGACATGCCTTTTAGATGAGGATAACCTTTTTGGGAAGGTAGTCAAAGCAGATACGGACACGCCCCGTTCACTGGGCACACTCCAGCAGCACTGCTCTTTTTTTCGCTCCTCCAGAGGAAAGTCAAGCAAGTTGTCCAAAGTTTTCTCCTCATCATACCGCCAGCCTTGCAGATCTTGGACTCAGGCAACCTACAGAGCCTGTTCCCAGGCCTACGGTGGAGGAGGACAGTGCCACCGTCACCCGCAAGGCAGGACGCCGGCGCTGAAGCAAGCCTGAACTGACCAGGACGTCGGGCCCCTGCACCTGCACGCTGGTGGGAGGCCGGCTGACGAGGTTCGTCAGCGAGTGGGGAAAGATCACCACCGACAGATGGGTGCTGGACGCTCTCGCCCAAGGACATACCCTAGAGTTTCAGTGCAAGTGTATGCAGATCCCTCCCATGGCCCATTAGGAGCAGCACATCCCTCAGCTCTTGGAGGAGGTACGGGCCATCCTGCAAAAAGGGTTGACAGAGCTAGTCCCCCCAACGACTGCAAGGCTCTGGAGTCGATTCCAGATACTTTTTGGTCAGAAAAAAGACGGGTGGCTGGAGGCCCACTCTCAGAAATTCAGGATGGTCACGTTGCAGCACGTGCTCAGCCAACTGGAAAAAACGGATTTCTTGACGTCGGTGGACCTGGAGAAGGCCTACTTCCACGTCCCCATTCACAGGAAACACCGAAAGTGTCTACACTTCGTTGTACAGGGACCGCACTATCCGTTCAAGGCCCTACACTTCAACTTGAAGTCAGCCCCCAGAGTGTTCATGAAATGCCTGGCACTGGTGGGGGCCCATCTGCGTCTATGGGGGATACATGTAACCCGTACCTCAATGACTGGCTCATCTGGGCCCACACGCAGGATTTGCCAGTTGGAGACACAGAGGTGACCGTCCAGCTGCTGACGATCTGGGTTTCTCCATCAACAGAACGTGCTGTTCCTAGGAGCCAGACTCAATATGGTGTCCTGCTTGGTGTTGCCCTCGGAGGAGAGGATATCGGTCATTCATGGGAAGGTGCAGCGGCTGGTGTCGATGAAGACCGCCACGGTGCAAACCATCAAGTCATTGCTCAGCATGATGTCGCCCTGCATCTACCTCAGCGGCTCTGCAGGTTGCAGATGCGACTTCTTCAGGAGTTCATGGATGCTCGCTGGATACAGTTGTACGGAAGCTTTGCGGATAAGATTCTGCTCAACGAGGAGTTCCCTCGGGCGATAAGGTTGTAGGGCTTCCGCTCCAACAATGCCCAGGGCACAGGGTTTCAAACCCCTCCATACCAGGAGACAGTCACCAGAGACTCTTCTCTGGAGGGCTGGGGAGCCCACACCTGACGTCTACATGCCAGAAGCCTGTGGCTACAGGAGGAGAAGAACCTCTATTTTAATGTCCCGGAGCTACGAGCAGTGTTCTGGGTCCTCAAGTCGTTCCGTCCTTCTCTGAAGGCCAAGGTGGTGAGGATCTTCTTGGACAACACCACCACAATGATCTACACTAGGAAACAGGGGGGCACTCAATCCCCAGCGCTCTCCAAGGAAGCACAGGACTTGTGGCGCTGGGCCGTCGGTCAGAGATGTTTCTTGTTCCTCTTCACCTAGCGGGAGTCAAGAACGCCATTGTGTACTCCCTCAGCAGGGAGTTGTGCTCCTGCCATGAGTGCCAACTCCGGCAGGACCAGGTGGACCGCATCTTTGTCAAGTGGGGCAGGCCCCAGATAGACTGGTGGCATACTCCAAATGCCAGGCGTTTGCCAGCAGATTACACCAACCAAGGAGCATGAGGGATGCGTTCTCCTTCCTGTGGAGAGGCATGTTTCTGTACAAGTTTCCCCCGTTGCCTCTCCTGCTACAAGTCATCCATACACTCAAACAGTGCTGATACAGGATTATACTCATCAGCCCATCATGGCCGGAGCAGATTTGGTATCCAGACCTTCTCAGTCTCTCTTCGTCACCTATGGTCAAGCTGCCGGTAGTTACAGATCTGCTCACCAGAGAAGGAGGCACTATCCTGCATCATGACCCTGGGTCGTTGAACCTGAAGGCTTGGCTCCTGAAGCCCTAGAGTTTGGTGGATACGAGTTGACTGCGGACTTCAGAAAGATCCTCACCAAGGCCAGGGCATCGTCGAATTTGAAGTGCTACTGTCACAAGTGGAAGCACTTTGCTACATGGTGCCAGTCGCAGAGGATTACCCCGTTGAGGCTCACGGCCCTGCAGGTTCTCTCCTTGGCCAAGGCCGATCTGGCACACGCTTCTATCAAGGTTCAACTGGCGGCTATCTCCTGCTATACCAGGTCTCCAGGAAGATCGTCACTTTGGTCTCATTGGCTCGTCAACGAGTTCCTCAAAGGACTTTTTCAATATTTCCCACCATTGAAGGCTCCTGCACCGGCGTGGGAACTCAACGTGGTGCTGACGAGGCTCATGGGGGCCTCTTGTGAGCCTATGCATCAGGCCCCTCTCGTTCCTCTCTTGGAAACAGGCTTTACTTGTGGCCATCACGTCAGCCAGGAGGGTAGGTGAGATCCAGGCCCTGTCCTGCAAACAGCCATACCTGACTTTCCACAAATCGAGGGTGGTGCTACGGACGCACCCTGCTTTTATGCCGAAGATGCCCAACTCTGTCTTGGAACTAAAATGGTCGAGTTGGGAGGCTGTGCTGGAGATTACAGCGCAATTTGATTACAAAAGGGGGAACTCCAGGGATAGTAGCAGTCCGGTCAACCCTGGTTACAACCTTATCGAACGCAAAAAAGGACCAGATACTATAATTCACTTACTTACAAGAGATCACATCAGAAATAATTATAAGGGAAAAAATTCTATTTACCCATATTCGTATAAAAATACAAAAATATTTTATTTCAATGCAGTGTTAAAAACATGAATAAAGCACTGGTAAATAAATTCCCTATTGGTACTTAACATCCTTGTGACACATATCTACACATTCAATGACATGGTAAACAAAACTACAAAACCATACACTTAACAATACTCAAAAAGCAGTTAAATTGTTAAAAACTTTAATCAATTACACAGCAGCTAAAGTGCTCGAATTCATAAAGCATGCTCAATAATGCTCATAGTATCCCAACATGTTTCACTCCAATACAACTTTTATGTGCAAAATGTAGGAAATTCTTCAGGGGATTTTCATATTGATTTCTGTCACGAATATCTAGAAATGAAGTGTCTCACTCTTTATTAATTTGTGATGTCCTGTAGCGTGAACATAAACAAGAGCAACTTATTAATCGTTGTTATTGATCCATCTTTAATTAATCGAGGTAGTGCGTCACATCCCAGTCTTCCTCTGACGTAACATACTACAAAAACTCACTCACCCATTGTATTTTATTGCAATAGGTATGGATTTGAGCATCTAAATCGTCCTCAAAGCTTCCTCCCTGTGGAGACATAAGGATATGGGCCAGGCGTTAGTAACTGAAAGTCGGCAATCAATAACCATCCTTTAAGGTTGCTAACCCTGCACCCCTTACTTACTTGTAAGCAGAGTCCGGAGCAGGATACTAGCCATAGGGGACGGTGGGTGCTCAAGGGCAGGCATCTTGATGTCCTATGCAATCACTTTGACTCGTGTACATAACACGCGACCTGCAACACAATTTAAAATTGCAGTGCTCATCGGGTAATGTGTACCAAGATTAGATTAACATCACATTATTTAGTCTCATGATTCATACTGTAAACGTAGCAACTTTCTAACGGAGTGTAAAATGTATTGCATTGTAAACACGAGAATACACAATAGATATTCTTACTTTTTAACGTGTTGTGCGCATGTTCATTCACTCGCACGATCGGCGAGGACGATCATTTAACCTAGCATACAATTGCAGAGTTGCGGCAGTGGTTTTCTTTAACACTGTTCATCAATTGGGATTATAAACATGGGGCAGGAGCAAAAGACAAACGATTCAGGAGATGCATTATTAACGGCTTAATAGAAGAGCGGATAGTATGTATGCCACAACACGGCTTAATCGCAGCCTATTCACGCACGATATGCAGTGAAATACATTAGTACTCACATCATCAGTATCTGGACGAGACACCCACAGCACTTTCCTCGGTTCTGCTTGTTAGCACCAACGGTCTCGTGCGTCGTCTCAGTTGTACTAGACGCATACAACCAACAACTAAAGCGCGTCTCCATGGATTCAAACGTTACCAATGGCGGCCATGTTTAGAGAACAAAACGGCACTGTTGTTTGACAGTTTATATATGGTATTCGCCACTCATTTATCTGGTGGTTTGTTAGTATAGTTCTTACTAATCTTGTATACAATCCTCAGAATAAACCTCTTACAAATATTATACACATATCAACAGTGTATAAAGGGGGCTTTTTGGAGCAGTAACTATTGAGAAAGATTGACCTAATGCACCGTATCACAATTTTGTGTGACAAGCTTATTGCAAGTTATGCCAATCAATATTTTTGTTCATCCCAATCACAAGGCTATTCGTTCGAAATATCATACACATTTCCTCTTTGGTTAGTCTACGTTTATCATGTTGTTTATTGTGAATTTGGTAAAGTTTAATCCGTACAGACCCCTTCAAATCGTCACACATGTGCCCAACCATCAAGAAATGCCCTACCATGGGGGCTGTCAATATTCTATTTCTAATGCAACTCTTGTCTTCGCCAATATTAATTTTGATTGGCCGTTCAGTTTTACCAATATACATCTTGCCACAGGGACACCAGATCACATAAATAACCCTCAGGGTATTACAGTTAGTGAAATGACGTTGTTGCCATGGGGTATCTAGACCAATGTCAACTACTGTGGTTCTGGCTGTGGAATTATAACATTTACAGTTTCCGCAGGCACTGTGGTCCATTTTTCTATTCAAACCCCATGTTTCCGTTAGGGTCAGCTATCTGCTGCTAAATTCATATGTCATTCGTAGATATTAACTCTTTTACATTTTGGTTCCTTTTAAATGCACAGAATGGTGCATCAATCGGCTTAGTTCCTTTTGACAGAATTTGCCCATTTTTAATGACTATTCTTTTGACCTGGTTGGACATTGCATTAAATGTGCTCCCAAACACGATGCAGTCATTTTTCTCATCTTTCTGACGGTATTCCAATAACGCATTGCGGTTTTTATTCAATGCTCTTTTGAACGCCCTTATTATATTACTCTTGGGATAGCCTCTCTACTCAAAATGGATGCCTAGCACTTTGCCCTCCTCTACAGCGCTTCTTGAATATTGGGAGTTTTGGGCAGCCAATCAGATGGGAGGTGGGCGGGAGCTGTGCTGGGTGGGCAGGGAAGGGGGCGGCCAGGAAGTACAAAAACCAAAATGCTGTAAGGGCAAAAGGGGGGGTTGCTGGACCAAACCAGATGTAGAAAGAGGCCCAACTCGACCCTGGAACTAAAAAATAAAAATCCATCTTTATTAGTATCCCAATCTTAACATGTGTGCTAGCTCAGATTGCCATTCAACTGATGGGCACTTTGTACTAATGCCCTGGCTTGCCATGGTTTGACATACAGGGTCTCGATCGCCAACAAAAGTGGCACAAATAGATGCATGATTTCTGGAGAAGCAATGTTAAACCCATCTTGATTTTGATATACATTTTTTAAAATTGAAACAAACGTATGCATGGGATACAGTCAGGGCATTGCGTTTACACATGGTATTTCTTCGATACAGCCAGTATGCCTGCATCAAGATCCTTCCCCCACATCCGAGCATCCAAGGAAGAAACAAAAAAGAAAATATCACAATAAAATCAAACCAATGTCCAGGATGTTATGTCATGGGTCATTTAGGCAATGAGTATCATGGCTTATTGCCATTTGAGTGCAATCATTGCTTCATAAGCCCCTCTCTTTTGGGTTCTGAATGTAGGTCGTACACCACCAAATTCTTTACCTAGGACTGAACAATCGGCAGATCCCTACCCCAACATGACCGCTTTATGCAGCAGTTCCCCTTCCCTCCTTAGACCTACCTACACGAGTGGTAGTGCCAGGTATCTGCATCAGGGTTTATAGTGGCAGGTCTATTTGTGTTAAAACAATTCCCATAGCCGGTCAGATCTTGGCGAACCGTGGCGGTTCCTTTAGGCCTGTAGTTCAAAGGAGCGCATCCGTGTCCGTAGTCCCTCCCACATTTCTCGATTCAGTTGGTCTACTGGTTTCCATTTGACCAGGATAGCCGTACGGCTGTGACCAGCATAGCCTTACGGCTGTGACCAGCATAATGTTCAATAGTTTCCTACACAGAACCTCGTCATGCCACTCTTCTACCTCCACCCCAAAGAGCATGGGCATCGGTGCGAGAACTGGCGTGGAGGCCTGGACGCGTGACACCTTGAAAAAAATTTAAATACATCCTCCAAGAATTGTTGATTTTAGGGTAAAACCAAATCAGATTACCCATGGTCTCCCTCTGCCCACATCCCCTCCAGCACCATGCTTCTCCTAGTTCCACCGCATAGAGCCTGGTTGGAGTGTAGTAAAATCGTTGAATCAATTTGACTTGATTTTCCCTATCACTTAGGTTGCAGGAAATATCAATCAGTGAAAAGAACAAATGGATATCCCCACTATCTGAGTCGCCAGATCTTCTGACCATTGTGTTGTTAAAACTGAGTTAATCACTAGATAGTTGTGGATTAATCGTAAGTAACTGGTGACGTCTTGAGCAATTTCAGGCTTGCATAACAATTGTTCTCGTGTTTGTGTGTCTTCTGTGATCAAATCAATCAGGGATATCTGTGCCCTATGGACCAGTCAATCAGTCAAGGCAAGTCCAGCACTCTCCCGGCTTCTAGAATGGTATAGGTTTGTGTGCCCCACATATAAATCCATGATTAGTGCGTTCTGCCAATCTTCCCAGTGAAATTTCATCCTCAGCTCTGTACGAGTTTTCAGGAGAACTCTTGGCATACACCAGGGTGGAACACAGTTTATATCACTCCTAGTGAGTTTATGCATGCGATTCTAGTGTAGTATTGTAAACTGTATGATGAGATTTGCTTTTATGCGTCTCAAAATTTTAGCAGGCAGTAGGGCAATAAATTCTTGTGGAGAGAAGCGAAATAATGTGGCTGGCTTCAATGGTAAGTGGACTTCTTCAGCATTGGATCTTTCATTGGCTTGAATATTCCCATCAGACTTGCAATCCTCGCTGATTAAAATAAATATATATACATTTTATCCTCATAGGAAAAAAGCAATTCAGATTGCAATCATACTTGAATAGGCACTCGTTTGTGTAGTCCCTCCACCTCCTTTGGTCCTTTATGAACCGAACCAATCAGGTGGCAGGCCTTAAGCTCCATCCCAGGTAACGATCTTCAGATTTTACTGTCATGGTCCAAATTTCACGGCTTCTGTGGGAGCTGCTGAACCCCACAGTCCCTCTCTGACTGCTCTGTGCCCACTGACCGCATTCACAGTGCGGTACAGATCGTCCTGGGATAAGGGGAATTGGAAAAAATAACAACCGAGACAGGAGCTCTTCCGACTTCTTGCCTTAGCACCCTGCACAGGAATTAAATGTGTTATTACATAACATTCAATAACAACCTAAAAATCAGAATCCCTTTTCCTTACTCGGAATTTACCTGTGGACCTTCTGTCCATAGCCCAAAGGATTAAGATCCTATGCAGTGCTCGTTCATAAGAAGCTTGAAAAGAAATTTTGATTTCTACAGCATGGGATCTGGCATGGATTCACATGCTCATGAATATTCCCTGTTTCACTTTCACTTTACAAACTGTATTACTCCTCTAAACCAATCACTGTCCTCTGGGTCATACTGCCCCTAGCCAACGACAGTCCTCTCCCTAAGGCCCTCCTTTGGAAGCCATCTTCAGATTTTTACCACATGCGTCAGCGTTGGGAGTCCTCAAGTTGCTCTCTGAGCTAATTTCGTGTTTTTTGGGATTTTTATCCAAAATAGTTCGAATTTTGACCGATTTTTGCTTAATTATCTTCAACGAAGGACAGAGGCCGGCAGCTGGGATTTGCTACCAGCGAGGATCTTCATCCACCGTTGGATTGTTATCGAAGTTTCAAGAAGCCCCGACCTCTGGCCTATTTTGTACCTTTCAACCATGAGTGAAGAGAAGAAGGAAAGTTGCAGCCTCTAAAAACTCTGTGGGAAGTGTGGACTAAGGAACGTCTTTGTGGAAGATCGGCATCTTAAATGCTTATATTGGCTGCATCCGGACCACAGTGAGGAGGGATGCGAGGTGTGCCGTGGTTTCTTGAAGAAAAAAAAGACTGCTACAGCAGTCTGTTAGGCAGGCTCAAGTCAAGCAAGGCCACTAACTCTGCCGTGGGGCAGAGTCAAGCCTCATCTAGTACCGGCCGGTCTGAGGAGTGAACTCCCTCCGGGATAAGGTCGAGATCCTTTGAGGATATCCCGCTCGCGGGGGTCCAAGAGAAGGCCAAACTCCGCGACACTAGGTTCACCGCTAATGCAGGTCTCGAGTAGGGCAAAAGGCAATCGTCATCACCATCAGCGTCTATGGTGAGCCTACCATATAAAGGGTCCTCTTCAGAAAGGAAGCCCCCAAACCTGGCAAAACTCAGTGGGCCTCATTACGAGTTTGGAGGGCATGGCTACCCCCAAACCTGGGTCCGGGTCCCACAAAAGGGGATTTACCGGGCCATTCTGACCTTGGAGGGCCCGGTAATTCCCTTTCACCGGACCCGGCATAGGGCTCAATGGGAATGGGGAGGATGGCAACAACGGCCCTGTTAATAACGGGGCCGTTGCTGCCATCCGGTACTGCTCGCAGGTGCCACTCTGCACACCTGGTCAGACCAGGCGTTCCAGAGCGGCACCCGCGAGCCTACTCAGAATGATGCGGCGAGGTAACAACGGTGCCGGTAGCACTACCGGTGCCGTTGCTGCCTTACCGAAACATCCGTAATGAGGCCCAGTGAGTCCAAGGATAAGCCAATGAAGGACAAGTCTGCTGAGGACTCGTCGAAGCTGGTAAAGACCTTCTCAGCATGCCAGGTCAACAGAGTTAACGACTGCACCATCGACAAAAGCGGCAACCAGCTCATCATTGACAAAGTCAATGATGAACACTGCAATAGCGCTAAAGGAAAGTGGGTATGTTAAGGTGGTAGTGGCCCCTCCACGAGCATCCTTACCCCCTAGGCGAGATACTGCTGCGGAAGCAGCGATGAAGGCAGCGCCACTCCGGGGTCAGGGAAGGACCCAGCAACTGCACAGACCAAGCAGCCTCCTGAGAAGGAGAGAGAGAGACGGTCCCTCCGGTGGAGCTCCCCCGGTACGCAGGCCAGGGGGATGTCCCAGACAGACAGGAGCAGATCTGTTTGAGTGCAGACGAAGGACAATGACCTGCAGGAGAACTGCTACATGGATCACAAGGGGTCTTCTGCTTGTAAGACGAGGCGCGGCAGCCCAGACCCTACTCCGCTGGTTCCATTCACCCCTAGACCTAGGGACGTGTTGCTGGATATTCTAACGACCCTGCATACCCCAAGTCTAAGCTTGCCCTATGAAAGAGAAAAGCCAAAGGGGCACTGGTCGTCACCATCACCACCACCACCTCGTTGTGAAAAGACCCCACTCAGAGGCCTGGATCCGCACATGGACACAGACACTGCTGACACGGGCACCGACGAGGACGACTACATCATTGCGACCGACTGGGAGACTGCATGCGGACGAGCCCCATAGGGCCTCCCTCATATCAAGGTCCTGAGAACTGTTTCAGTTAACCCCTTAGGGGACCAAGACAGGAGGCTTCTTATACCAACGGCGCAAGTCAATAAGAAAGACAATCATGTCTGTTCCCTTCCTGGCCGACATGTGGAAGAAAAACCAGGAAGATCCTCAAAAGGATATAATGCACTGTACCGACAGCCCCCACGCTCCTCCTCTTAAGCGTACAGGAGTCGCTCTCAAGGCAGCAGAGGACAGCAGCGACGTAGCCCGCAGCGCAGAGCTCTGACCCCCAAGCAGGCCTGAACCGGCTGTGGCATCGGGCCCCCACCTAGGCACCCCGGTGGGAGACCGGCTGGCGAAGTTTATCGGCATGTGGGAGAAGATCACCATGGACAGATGGGTGCTGGACGCTCTCAGACAGGGGCACACCTTGGTGTTCCAATGCAGATGTCCTCGTATCCCGCTGATTCAGCAACAAGAACAACACAGACCACAACTTCTGCAGGAGGTGCGGGCCATGTTACAGAAAGGGGCAATAGAACCCATCCCCAAGCGTCTCCGGGGCTCCAGAGTTTACTCCAGATACATTCTGGTTCGAAAGAACACAGAGGGGTGGAGGTCGATCCTAGATCTTAGTCGTCTCAACAAGTGCTTGAAGTCCCAAAGGTTATAGATGGTCACGTTGCAATACTTTCTCGGCCATCTGGAGCAAGGAGATTTTCTGACATTGTTGATGTGAAGGAAGCATACTTCCACATCGCCATTCACAAGAAACACTGCAAGTTCCTATGGTTCGTAGTTCAAGGTCAGCATTACCAGTTCAGGTCTCTGCCTTTCAGCCTGAATTCTGCCATGAGGATGTTTACAAAATGCCTGGCCCTGGTGGTGGCACTTCGCTCTCACTCGCTCATTCCTGACTGTCTGACCGCAATTCAGTCCTGGTGTGCTGCTAATGATCTCCGCC
The DNA here is from genome assembly GCF_040938575.1 of Ambystoma mexicanum. Lineage (NCBI taxonomy): Eukaryota > Metazoa > Chordata > Amphibia > Caudata > Ambystomatidae > Ambystoma > Ambystoma mexicanum. The sequence goes on from NC_090940.1 coordinate 181,721,487, forward strand.
TTAATGCCAGTAAGACAGAGATCGTCCTCATTGGGACCCCTGCTGCCGCTTTACCACTTTCACTCTGGCCGGCCTCTCTTGGTCCTGCGCACTCACCCACCAGTGAGGCAAAAAATCTGGGGGTCATCTTCGACTCTACTCTCTCCTTCCCTTCTCACATCTCGGACATCTCCAAAATGTCCCACTATCCGCTGCACCTCCTCAGAGGTATTCTACCTTTTCTCACCTTCCCCCATAGGTTCACCGTCTCCAGAGCCCTGGTTCTCTCCAGACTGGACTACTGCAACAGTCTCTTTATCAATCTTCCTACTTCTACTCTCCGACCTCTTCAACTTATCCAGAACAGAACCACAAGAGTTATACTTGGCCTCAAGCCCAGGGACTGCATCTCTCTGGTGCTGAAATCCCTCCACTGGCTCCCCGTGGCTGCCAGGATCAAGTTCAAGTCCCTCTGCATAGACCACACGTCTTCCTGGCCCTGGGGCCCTTACTATATACAATGCTTTGTTCCTAAATACTCTACTTCTAGAGCCCTCCGATCGGCCTCCTCCAACTCTGTGCGGGTGAGCCGTTTTTCGAAAGAGAGATTTGAGTGTAGATCCTTATCCTCTTGAACAGCCTCCCTGCATCTAACCATTGTGAGCCGGACCTCCTTAAGTTCTGGAAACTCCTCAAGACCTTCCTCTTCTCTTCTTCTTTTTCTTTCCTTCTTCCCTCCTTCTTTCTCTTCCCCAGCTTGCTCAGTTCGTTGACTGGTCAGCTGGTGCACCTCCAGAGCATCACAGTTCCCAGGCTCCCCCGCCAGTCCTGCACTTGCCTCTGGGCCGCGGCACTCTGCTTGGCAATACTGCCCTCGGAATACATTCCATGAGAGGGGCAACCACTCTGTAGTTACCCCAGTCCCCTGCTGGACTGGGCACACTTGTCCCCCTCCCCCTCCCTCGCCCATCCTTATTGCGCACTTGCACGACCTTGAATGTACTAGGCCTAGCAAGTTTGTTTGTCCTGTCCTCCCTCTGTCTCCCCTTCGTAGCTTGGTTGTGCCTGAAATACTCGTGCATAGGCGCATTCGTGATGACCAACCACCAATCAATCTGAAATGTTGCCAGGCCTAGTACAGTAGTTAATTGATTGTATGCTCTTATCCTCTCCCCCCCCCCCTTCTCTCATTCCTTCCTGTCATGCATTTGCACTAGTAGAAATGCCTCTGGCCTAATATGCTAGTTATTTTTCTTAGATCATTTATAATCTTCAAGGCATAAGAATGACAACTGTATTGCCTTGTTGCCTTCCCGCCTTGAAGTACTTTGAAGCACCTCACTTGTGTATAAGCGCTTTACAAATTTACAATTATACCTCTACCTGGACGACTGACTGGTGCGTTCCGGAGCTTTGGTGGGCGAACACAAATCGAAGACAGTACATCTGCAGATGGAGTTGGGGTTCTCCATAAACTATCCAAAGTATTGCCTGACTCCATTTTAGGACGTGCTGTTTCTAGGGGCCCAACTCAACACAGTGACGTGCTTTGCGTCACCCTTGGAGGAGAGGGTGAGAGCCATAAAGGGCAAGGGTACAGCACTTGTCGTTGGTGCATACAGTGACAGTTCAGTCCATCAAGTTGCTGTTGGCCATGATGTCCTCTTGCATCAGCCTCGTTCGCCTGTACAGACTTCACATGAGACCTCTTCAGGAGTTCCTGGATGCGAGGTGGATGCAGGTGTCAGGGAATTTTGCGGACATAATCTCGTTCAACAAGGGGTTCCGTTGGGTGGTTCAGTGGTGGGGCATACGGCCACATCTTGTTCAGGGAGCTCCGTTTCAGGTTCCACCTTGGAGACAGTCACCACGGACGAGGGATGGGGAGCCCACACTGGACAGTTGCACGCCAGAGGCCTCTGGCAACCGGAGGAGAGGGACCTACACAACAATGTCCTGGAACATTGGGCCGTATTCTTTTCTCCCATAAGGTTGTGAGGATCCTCGCAGAAAACACCACCACCATGTTCTAGATTCGGAAACAAGGGGCGGACCTGCTTACCAGCGCTTTCCAAGGAGGCCCAGGACCTGGGGCGCTGGGCCAATTTCAAGACATGTTCCTTGTTCCGTTTCCCCCTAGCGGGAGTCAAGAACACCATTGCTGACTCCCTCAGCAGGGTACTGCGTTCTTGTCATGAGTGTGAACTTTGCCAGGACAAGATGAATTTTCTGTTTGGCAAATGGGGCCAGCCCCAGATCGACTTCTTTGTGACAGCGGTGAACAACGAAGTGCCAGACGTTTGCCATCTGGTTCCCTCAACTGAGGAGCATGCATCATTTGTTCCCGTGGGAGGGACGGTTCTTTTACAGCTTCCTGCTGTTCGCACTCCTCTTACATGTGATCAACACACTCAGACAGTGCCACTGCAGGATGATACTCGTCGCCCCAGTGTGGCCGAGGCACATCTGGTATCAGGACCATCTACATCTGTCAATGGCCCCATCCATCCCAGCTGCCGATGTGCCCAGATCGCAAGAGAAGGGGGCGGGGGTGATTCTGCATCACGACCGAGAGTCCCTGAACCTGAGGCCATGTCTCCTGCAGCCCCAGAGTTTGGAGGTTCTGCTTTACCTGCAGAATTCAAGGGCATCAGTGCCAGGGCCTCATCAACGTTGAAGTGCTATGGCCATAAATGGAAACGCTTCTTCGTGTGGTGCCGGATTTAGAACATTACCCATCTGCTTGTCACGGCTCTACAACCTCTACCACACTTGCTTTCTTTGGCCAAAGCGGGACTGGCTCACGCCTCTATCAAGGTGCATGTCGCTGCCATACCCATGTACACCAGGTTCCCAGGTAGACCTTCTGTGTGGTCTCACAGGCTCGTCAAGGAGTTCCTCAATGGTCTCTTCAGGACTTTCCCCCCAGTGAAGGCCCCTGCCCCGGCTTGTGAACTTAATGTTGTGCTGACTAAACTCATGGGAGCGCCCTTCGAACCTATGCATTAGGCCCCACTCAAGTTTCTCTCGTGGAAAATGGCTTTCCTTGTGGCTATCACCTCGGCCGGCGGGTCAGGGAGATTCAGGCTCTGTTTTGCAGGCAGTCTTACTTGTCTTTCCACGCTTCAAAGGCGGTACTGAGTACACACCCAACCTTTATGCCAAAGGTGCTGTCGGAATTCCACCTCAATGAACCTTTGTTGTTACCAGTCTTCTTACCAAATCCACTGTTGCAGCCGTAACAAGCCTTGGATTCGCTGGGCGTTGCTCGTGCCTTGAAGTTCTACGTGGCACGTACAAAGAATTTTCAGAAGACTTCTCAGTTGTTGGTCAACTTTGGACCTGTAATCAAGGAAAGGCCTTGTCGAAGGCTTCCATCTATCTGCAAGTGGCTCTCCGGCTGCATCATGCACTGTTATAAACTAGCTAGCGGCTGCTGCCAGGCCGGCCGAGAACCCACTCCACCAGAGCCATTGCGGCAATGATATGATATGATATGATAAGGCATTTGTAACGCGCCTATACACAAGTGTTTCAAGGCGCGACGAGGCAGGGGGGGGATCAAGGGGAGACAGACAACGATCTTACTAAGCCTGGTGTCATTCAGATCGTGCAAGTGCAAGGGTAGAGGGGAAGGGAAAAGTGCATGGGGGAAAGGGAGAGGGAAAGTGCAGTACAGGGTTATTAGCATACAGCATACAGGATAAATAACAAGGGCCAGCTGGTGGCAAGTGCGAGGTAAGTGCAGACAAGTGCTGGGAAGGGGGGATGTATGGATACAGACACAGTCCCGTAGTGCAGGGGTTGCCGTGGAGGCAGTGCAGGGGAGAGTGGCTGGGCCGAGAACGGTGAATGGCCCAGTTGCAGATTCAGTGCAGTTTCAGTAGTATTAGCAGGGGAGAGGGGGAGAGAAAGCGGAGGCAAAGAGGAAGGTTTTGAGGTGCTTCCGGAACCGGAGGTGGTTCTCCTCAAGTTTCAGGGAGGTAGGAAGGCTGTTCCAGAGGGAGGCCCCTGCAGTGGAAAGAGATCTGCCCCCAACTCATTGTTTGGAGAAGCGGCTGACCCTGAGGGAGTTGGAGGCGGACGAGCGAAGAGCTCGAGAAGGAAGATATTTAGGAAGAGAGAGTTGAAGGTATTTTGGCCCCAGGCCCCAGACGGCCTTGTGGACAATGCAGAGGGTTTTGAACTTGATCCTCGCAGTCACTGGGAGCCAGTGTAGTGATTTCAGTCCTGGAGAGATATGGTCCCTGGGCTTGAGGCCAAGGACAAGTCTTGCAGTCCTGTTCTGGATGAGTTGCAAAGGGCGGAGAGTAGAGGCGGGCAGATTAAGATAGAGGCTGTTACAGTAGTCCAGCTTAGAGAGAACCAGGGCTCTAGAGACAGTGAGCTTCTGGGGGAAGGAGAGGAAAGGAAGGATACCTCTGAGGAGGTGTAGCTGGTAGTGTGACTTCTTAGATACGTCGGATATGTGAGGAGAGAAGGAGAGTGTGGAGTCGAAGATGACCCCAAGGTTTTTTGCCTTGCAGGTAGGAGCAGGAAGAGGGCCCACAGAGGCCGGCCAGAGAGCAGCAGGGAAGGAGGGAGTGGGAGTGCCGATGAGTAGAATCTCAGTCTTACTGGCATTAAGGCAGAGGTCTTTGGCGGCACACCATTCCTGGATAGCAGAAAGACAGTCAGAGATGAGGGAAGGAGAAGAGGAGGCCGAGGATAGCCTGAAAATGAGTTGGGTATCATCCGCATAGCACTGAAAGTAGGGGCAGAGAGCGGCGATGTGGTGGGCAAGAAGTGCCAGATACTGGTTGAATAGCCAGGGAGAGAGGTTAGATCCCTGGGGGACACCACAGGTAGAGAAGAAGATGTCAGAGAGGAAAGACCCCAGTTGGACCTGGGAGGGTCGATTTGAGAGGAAAGAGGTCACCCACGTCAGAGCCTGACCAGTGATACCGAGGTTATCACAGAGACGGTTGAGCAGGATGGTATGGTTGACAGTATCAAAGGCAGAAGAGAGATCAAGCAAAATGAGAACACATGGAATGTTAGAGTCAAGGTTCGAGAGCAGGTCCTCACGGATGTTCAGGAGAGCAGTTTCCGTGCTTCTGGCAGCTCTGAAGCCAGACTGATGGTCATGAAGACTACCAACACATTCAGCATGGAGATTAAGCTGGGAGATGGCCAGTTCTCTAGGAGCTTGCCCAGGAAGGGAGTGATAGAGATTGGGCGATAGTTAGCTGGGCAGGAAGGGTCGGAAGAGGGTTTCTTAAGAAGGGGGTGCACAAGGGAGTGCTTGAGAGGGGATGGGAAGACTCCAGAGGCGAAGGAGTGATTGCAGAAGTCAGCAAGGGCAGGAGCCAAGGAGTCAATGTGGTCCTTGATAGTTTTGGAGGAACAGGGGTGGACCTGTTTTGACGAGACTTTCATAGTTCGGACTTGTCTTGAAACCTCGTCAGCAGAAAAAAGGGGAAAGGAAGAGAAGGAGAGAGGAGGGGTGGCTGCAGAAGAGCCAGAGGAAGGGCAGGGAATAGAGGGGGGGAGGTTATAGGAGGAGAGTGAGGACAGGATGTCCTGAGTTTTTGAAATGAAGTGAGAGGCCAGTGCCGTGCAGAGGGCCTGGGAGGGGACAGGAGAGGTAGAGACTGCAGCAGGGTTGGCCAGCTCCTTGCAGATTTTAAAGAGTTCGGCCGAATTGTTAGATGCCGCAGAGATGCGGGCTTGGATAAGGGCTCTCTTCTTGGTGAGAACGGAGAGCCGGTATTGCCTTTGGAGCAGGCGACAGGCCAGTTTGTCAGAGGATGAACATGAAGCACGCCATTTCCTCTCTGCCACCCTGCACTTGGGTTTAAGGGTGACGAGATCCCAGTCATACCAGGAGTTACATTTGGCTTTGGGCTTCAGGTGGATTCTCATAACAGGGGCAAGGATATCAAGAGTATCAGATATAGCAGAGTGGAGAGTGGAGAGGACTGTGTCAGGGTGGGAGTCAGCCGAAGGAGGAGGAGGGGGCAAGAAGGTGGCAGCGAAAGCCTCAACTGACACGCGCTTCATGGGTCGGATGACCGAGAAGGAAGGTGGCAGTGATGGGGGTGGCTTTGCCTGTGGGGTAGGGAGGGCGAGGTGGGAGGAGAGGAGAAAGTGATCACTCCAGGAGAGAGGAGTGGAGAGAGGGACAGAGAGGGGAAGGTCAGAGGAGATCAGGGCATCAAGAGTGTGCCCTGCAGAATGACAGAGTTGACAGAGTTTCTCTCTGGTGTGCCCCTGCTCGACATCTGCAGGGCTGCGATGTGTAGGTCCACACACACGTTCGTGAGGTTCTACTGCATCAACAGGGATTCCAGGGAGGAGTGCAGAGTCGGCCAAGCAGTGCTACACAACCTGTTTGTTTGAGGTGAATCCAGAGGTGAGTGTTTATTGCTTCTGTTGAGCCTTGCCACCTCCCGTGGTTGTGTATGTGTACTGCTGTGTAATCGTTATTCATGAGCATGTGAATACATGCCAGACCCAATGCTGCAGAAGGTTTAAGTTACTTACCTGTAACTATTGTTTTCAAGCATGGGTCTAGCATGGAAACCTCCTGCCTTCCCCTCTGTGACTCTTCTTGGTTCATACTGCCACTTTATGTGCTTACCAAATCTGAAGATGGCCACCAGGAATGGAGCTTAGGAAGAGGACTGTCATTGGATGGGGGCAGTATGAACCAGAGAACAGTGGTTGGTTTAGAGGAGAAATACAGTTTTAAAATGAAAGTGAAACTGGTTTATCTTTTACTGAGGATTCTCAGCCTGATGACGGGTAATATTCATGAGCATGTGAATCCATGCCAGACCCATGCTGGAGAACAATAGTTACAGGTAACTAACTTAAACCTACTTCAGTATTTTGCCATCCACTAGTCAAATTACTTTCCTTTAGGCTTTTTCCAACTCTGAACCACCATTTTATGCGCATCACTAAACTACAACTACCAGGATCGGTAAAGAAAATGGCTGACGGCACTTCTCTGCACACATCACGGCCTCAGAGGAAACCGTCTTCTAATATTGCACACCTGAAGTTTGCAGATTACCCCTAACCGGAGAAACTCTCCACTACTACCAGGTAATTGATTGAGGCTTTTTTCGGTCACTTCTGCAACCCTGAACTCTGCGCGGCAAGAAGTATTACATTTAATTGAACTTCTCTCACTTTTACTAGCGGAGCTGCAGCTACACTAGCAGTTCCGATTTGCACTTAAATATAAGTCCACACACGCACCCTGCTTAATGACAGATGCCCTTAAGTCACATCTGTGACTCTGAACGTTGCGCGGCAAGCGCAAAGCTCTCAGGTGAATAACTTGATTTTATATGTGCAGCGGCAGCTGGGCAAACAGTTCCAATTATAACAGTTGAACCTTATTATGACCTTTACACAATTAATTAGACTGTTTCTTTACTAAAAGAGGCTTAAAATGAAACTCTAAGAACTTTGTATGGGAGGACAGGTCTATGGGACCCCCTCCCCGACATGCCCCACCCCTGTGAAGTTTGTGGCTCGTCAGAAGCCCCCATGCACCTGTGCTCATGCGTCAGGGTGGCTGCTGAGCGACACACAGGGCCAATTGGTGTGTACTGTAACATATTATGAACGCCATTTTGAAAGCATAGGGACTCCATCTTAGATAGAAATGACCAAAGCCCTAATGAAACAGCCTGTCTGCAAAAGCTGCAGCTTTGCCCCTGCTCACTGCGCGCAGAGAGCCAGGCACTTCCCCCTGCGCCTCCACCTCATGGCAGATCCGCTGAAGGCCCGTTCCCACGAGTAACCAGACACAACGAGTATCAGAACAAACACTGTATCATTTACCTTCCGCAGTACATCACTGTCCCCGAAGTGACCCGACTCATGGCTCAAGTCTGGAAAATAACAGAGATCATCCCAATTGAACAGACCCCGGCCTGGCAGGTAACCATTAACATTTAAAATATGGTGTCAATGACGTCCTTGTATGAACCCCTGCCCGTTTCCCCCCACCTGAAGTATTAACTGCATACTGCATATCAAAGCCTAATAATACACAGAGTTGTTTTGCAAAAACTATAACATGGGTATGGGGAAAAGGGATGAAGTTCATAGTGCTGGTAAAGCAACGATGACCCCACCCCGTTGTAAAACACAATGGGCCTCATTTCGAGTATGCCGGTAAAACCGTGTTCATTACCGGCATGCCGGAATGAGCGGGTCCGTGCACGTATGAACCCGCTAATAGCGGGCCATTACGAGTGCGCGAGCATGCGCGTTCCCCCATGCCGGTAGTGGCAACACCGCCATGCCGGTAAAGGGCCTCCAAGCCCCCTATACCTGCATCGCGGTGCCCGCCCATTGCGCTACCGCCTCGCACTAACCCGTAAATACCGGCACGGTAATACCACCATGGTATTACCGTGTTCGCAAAAAACAGACCCGGAAATTACGTCATCGCGCAGGAACGGGAAATGGGCCGGCGGCCATCTTTAAAAACACAATCCATTGCCATCCTCATTACTACCACTAAACCCGTGTTGTTGAGTGCCAAAACAGAACCAGGATGTCAAAGGCCACCAGAAAAAGCAAACAAAGCAAACAAAGGAAGAGGAAGCAGCGCTTCTCAGATGCAGAATTGACAATGCTAGCGGACACCCTACAACAGCATGCTGACATTATCCGAAGCACGGACCTGAAGCATGCGGCCCAAACGCATAAAAAACAGGTGTGGCAGGAGGTTGTGCAGAGGGTAACAGCAGTGGGGGTTACCCCAAGGAGTGTCCGGGATTGCAGAAAGCGCTGGGACGACCTCCGCCTCCGTGTGCGGAAGATCCTTGCGGAGAACCGGAGGGCCGCAATGGCGACAGGCGGTGGCACACACTCCCCTGTTAAGCTCACCACATGGGAGGAGATTGCAAGTGGATTCATCGATCCAGAATCCATCAAGGGGATTGGTGTAACGCTCACCTGATTCCCACGGAGGCGCTGGTCTTGGCAGGAAGGTGTCTGTGACCCGAAAAGTGATGTGCAGGACTCGATTTGCTTCTGGGGCCGAACCTCTTCGCACTGTGTGTCGAACTCGAAGAGTGAGATTTCTGCAGGTGAAAGAATATGGGGGTTAATGATCTGGGTTGTTGAATGTCCCTCTCTCTCTCTCTCTTCCTAGCTTCTCCGTAGAGCCCTCAGGTCAACGGGCTCACCTTAGATAGGTGAATGCTGGACTCTCCATTTGCGTCTGGTGCAGGGTGCCGTTGCCAGTTCCTTCACTGGTGAAACATAGGCCTCTTGACATCAGAGGATCGCTGCCGTCGTTAACTGCACGAGCGGTGAGTTTCCGGACACTTTTTTAGTCCTTATAGTCTTTAGGTGCGTGGGCACGTTAATATAGAACAGGACTCTGTATAATGCTTTTTCCTATTTATCTTGCAGGGCTCTTGAGATAGGAGATGGTGTGAAGAGAGCCGAAGTTGGAGCCAGAGCCTTGGAATGAAGCGCTTGGAAATGCGTAAGTAAATGCAAGCGCTCTAACTGTCTCTTTTCCCTTGCATCTGTGAGTTCGTGCTGAAGAGATGCTGGAAAACGCCAGCGTATTTGCAGGCGTTCTATTGTGGCGAGCGCGATGGACGTGAGTAAATACCTGTCTAATGTCTCTTCTTTTGTCTTTCAGATGCTGGGTTGCAGCGTTGAAGAAATCCGGAATTCGCGGAGTGCCGGTAAGTAATAACAATGCTTTTGTCTTCACAGGCGGAGGTGCAGCGTGAAGAAATGTTCGCTGCCGATGGATCAGGTGAGGAAAGCGCTGCGTGTAAAGGTTGCCGTGCTAACCTGTTGTTTCTTGTCTTTGCAGGTGCTGCTGAATACTGGATACAGGAGTGGTAAGTATTGTTCTTGCAGGTTCAGGATCGGAAGGAAGAAAGGCTGGAACAGACTCGGTGAGCGTTCTGCTGCAGATGCAGAATAACGCGAAGCACGTTTGTTCAATCGGGTGTGGTTTAAATAGCCTTGGAGTGATGAGGCGTCTTCCTCCACGGCCCCGCCTAGGTAAGAAAAGAGTTCCAGTTCCAGAAGAGTTCCCGTGTTGTATCCAGGGAGTGGAGCTTGCCCCACCCAGGTAAGAAAGTAGTTCCTGTTCACAGAGGATTCCTATGTAGCTGGTAAGTAAGCAGCATGGTCTGCTGCAGGTAAGTCCACCCAAGCATCTTCATACATATTATGTGCCCGGCGCTTCCAGTGCCGGGACCGATGGCTTTGATGAGCCTGGTGCCACCGGCGCCAGGACAAGGTCCAAAAGGTCCCAGTGGGGACCGGCTGGTGCCTAAGATAACGGTTAGGGGCCTGCTTCCAAGGACGTTGGGCTGTTCCTGACTCCTTGGAAGCAGTGATCATGACAGCACCCCTCCCTCAAGGCCCCTCCCAAGCGTGTCTTCTCCGGGGGTTTTGGCTTGTCGGGGTGATTCAAATGGAATTTCTTGACCAGACGAGGTGCGTGGACATGCTCTGAGGGTTCCCAAGACCTTTCCTGGGGGCCGTATCCTTTCCAATCAACCAGGTAATATAATTTAGATTTGGAGATTTTGGAGTCTAGGATGTTCTTTACTTCGAACTCAAGTTCTCCATCTACTAAAACAGGTTCCGGGAGTTCGGTCAATCGGGTTCCTGGTTGCACTGGTTTTAGTAAGGAGACATGGAATACTGGATGTATTTTCATATGCGAAGGCAATTCCAATTTAACAGCCACCGGATTAATTATGGCAGAGATAGGATAGGGTCCAAGGTATCTCGGGATGAAAGTGCGGGGTCCTTTTAGAGGTAGGTGCTTAGTGGATAACCAGACCTGATCTCCCACTGCGTAGTGAGGGGCCTCTTTACGGTGCTGATCTGCTCCTTTCTTAAATTGAGCTTTAGCTCTTTGCAGATGGGCAGTGGCTTCCTTAAAAGCACGAGTGATCTCCCAGTGCAAGTGATCCACAGCAGGTGTTTCGAATTCTTGGGGAGGATCCGGGTTAGAGGTTCTAGGATGGTGTCCGTATAATAGGAAGAAGGGAGTCTTCCCGGTTCCAGAATGAGTCGAATTGTTATAGGCGTATTCAGCGATCCAAAGAATGTCCTTCCAAGGGTTTTCAGTTTGTTGGAGCATGCAACGTAGATATTGCTCTAGAGTTTGATTTGTCCTCTCGGTTTGTCCGTCAGTTTGGGGATGGTGACTGGTAGAAAGTCTCACATCAATTTGGGCTAAACGACAGCAACTTCGCCAAAAGTGGGAGATGAATTGACTTCCCCTATCGGAGACCAAAACCGAGGGGAAACCCTGTAACCGAACGATGTTTTCTAAGAATTCTCGGGCCAATACTGAAGCTGAAGGTAGGCCCTTCAGGGGAATGAAGTGAGCCATCTTGGAGAATAGATCCACGACTACTAAAATGGTATTATGCCCTGAGCATGGAGGTAAGTCCGTGATGAAATCCATGGACAGGGTATGCCATGGACAGGGAGGGATGTCTAGTGGGTGTAAGAGACCGGCTGGTTTCTCCTTCTGACTCTTATTCTGGGCACACACACCGCAGGAGATTACAAAGTCTCTAATATCCTTCTTCCATGATGGCCACCAGAAATGTCTTTTGACCTTTTCCATGGTTTTGGTTATGCCAGGGTGACCCTCCATTAGTGAATCGTGATAACAGGAGATTACCTGTTTTTGTATTTTCTCACTGGGCAAGTACAATCGTCCTCGGAAATATGGTAGGTCTCGATCCACTGAGAATTCTTTTCCCTTTAATTGCCAGTCCTGTAAGTCGGCCGGAGTTAAAAGTGATTTGACTGTAGTCTTAATGTCTTCAAAGGATTGAGCGCTGACCAAGCCCAAAATCCTTTGTTCTGGGATTATGGGTATTGGTTCTGGATTGGTCAAATGTTCATCTATTCCCATCCGGGAGAGGGCATCTGCTTTTCCATTTTTACTGCCTGGTCGATAAGTAATTATAAAGTCAAACTCAGCCAAAAACAGAGCCCAGCGAAGCTGCCTGGAAGACTGAGCTTTGGCTGTCTTCAGATACTGTAAATTGCGGTGATCAGTCATTACAGTGACTGTGTGTCTGGCTCCCAAAAGATAATGCCGCCAGGCTTTAAAGGCCGATCTGATAGCTAAAAGTTCCTTGTCTGTAATTGAATAGTTGATCTCGGGAGCCGAGAATTTGCGGGACCAAAAGGCTACAGGATGTAATTGGTGTGTGACCGGATCCCTTTGTGATAAAACTGCCCCCATACCAAGACTAGAAGCATCTGTTTCTACGATGTAGGGGAGTTCTGGGCGAGGATGTTTTAGAACAGGTGCAGAAATGAATTTAGTCTTTAAGTCCTGAAAAGCTTGTTCTGCCTTGGTAGACCACTCAAAACGTTTGTTTTTCTTTAACAGAGCGGTGATGGGCTGGACTATTCGAGAGAATTCAGGGATGAATCTGCGGTAAAAGTTATCGAAGCCTAACATGCTTTGAACTCCTTTTACAGAGGTTGGTGAAGGCCACTTGATGATTGCATCGACTTTCTTTGAATCCATATGGACTCCGTTAGGTGACAATATGAATCCCAGGAACTCAACTTCAGTTACGTTGAAAACGCATTTTTCGAACTTAGCAAAAAGGTTATGTTGACGTAATCTCTCGAGGACCTCTCTAACGTGTTTCCGATGTTCTTCTTCAGATGATGAATAGACGAGGATGTCATCAATGTAGACAACAACACACAAATCAATGAGTTCTCTAAGGACATCATTCATAAAATACTGGAAGGCGGCAGGAGCGTTGCAAAGTCCAAAGGGCATAACTTGATATTCAAACAGCGCATACTAGGTGCGGAAGGCCGTCTTCCATTCACCGCCCTCTTTTATTCGTACCAAATGGTAGGCTCCTCTGAGATCCAACTTTGTATATATACATGCGTCTTTGACTTGGTCCAGGAGTTCAGGGATCAAAGGTAACAAGTATCTGTTTTTAACGGTGATTTGATTCAGGGCGCGGTAATCTATACAAGTCCTAAGGTCTCCTTCCTTTTTCGGAACGAAGAACAAAGCCGAGGAAGCTGGAGATTTTGATGGACGGATAAACCCGTTAGCTAGGTATTGGTCCAGATATTGTCTGAGGTGAAGATTCTCTGGCTCGGTGAGGGCATAAATCCTACTGCAAGGAGGAGTTGTTCCGGGTATCAGATCTATTTGACAGTCGTAAGAGCTTTGAGGAGGCAGGGTGTTAGCTTGGTCCTTCCGAAAGACGTCTTGGAATTCCTGGTATTCGGGAGGTAATTTGGGAACCTCAGAAGAGATTGCCGCCAGTGAAACATCAGGCCGAGGATAACAAGTGGTAAAACATTCTGGAAACTGAACCGTCTTTGCTCGCCAATCGATCTGAGGATTGTGCTTCTCTAACCAAGGGATTCCCAGAATGATCTGGAACTGAGGGGCCTTGATCACATCGAACACCATTTTCTCCCGGTGCCCATCTTGGCTCACTAACGTCACTTCTTGGGTGGCGTGCGTCACTGGTCCGGAGGCTATCTCCGTGCCATCCACTGTAGTAATGACGTCTTTTACTGCCTTAGGGACAAGAGGTAGATTCATCCTTGATACCATTTCACGGTCCACATAATTACCGATTGCTCCGCTGTCGATGTAAGCTTCAATCGCATGCAAACGATCCGGACGTTCAGGACTAATGAGGACCATAGGCACCACGAAATGCGAGGTCACGGGACAGATTTTAACGCTCGGCAAGAGGACCTCTACACTTGTCGGGCTAGGTCGTTTCCCTGCTCAGAATTTGCGGTACAGGTATCTGCGGCTCCTACAGCCTTCTTAGCTGGTTTCACTGGACAGTCTTGAAGAAAGTGCCCCGAGTTTCCGCAATAGAGGCATAATTGCAGCTGTCTTCTTCTTTCCCGCTACTTTTGGGTTAAAGGTCCTTTCATGCCCCCTATTTGCATGGGTTCCACTGTGTCAGCTCCCATAGTAGAGGTCTGTGGTTTAGAAAACATTCGGGTATCAAATTTGGAACGATCAGCCTTCCTGTTCTGTAATCTGTGGTCCAATTGGACAACTAAGTCAATATAGTCTGAGCATTCTTGTGGAGGATTCACAACTTGAGCTAACACATCCTTGAGCTCTCCACGCAGGCCTCTGTAGAAGAGCGTTACTCTCTTATCCTCAGGCCATTGAGTTTCCACTATAAGTCTGTTGAATGAGGCTATATAAGTCAAGAGGTCTTGATTACCCTGTCGTAACGAAAGAAGTTCATTGTCCAAGGCCTGCCCTTGTGCATGTCTTGCGAACAGTTTCTCCATGCTGGACTGGAAGGCCTGGAAAACATGCAGAACCGGATCATCCTGAATGACTAAAGGGATCGACCAATCTGCGGCGCTGCCACTGAGATAAGAAAGCACGAAAGCCACCTTGGTCTGATCTGTTGGGAAGGCAGCTGGTCGACATAAGAAGTGTAGGCGGCACTGGTTAATGAACACTGCAAATTTCTTTGGGTCACCAGAAAAGCGTTCGGGCGGAGCCAAGGGCACATTGCCGGGTAGATTGATTTGCACTGGATTTAAGGATGATGCAGAAGGATAACTTCCTCCTGGAGCGGGCAAAGGTGTCTGTCCTGCCTGCGTTTGTAGCAATTGCCTAGCGAGGTCCTCTGTTCGCTCCTTGGAAATTATCAGCTCTCTTCTTAGAGAGTTTGTTTCCTGACGAGCTGCATGTACTTCTGCTCTTAGTTCCCCAAGCAACTGGGCTAATTGATCAGTGTCTGAGGTTTCCATTGCGCCTGGGTAGGAGTTTTGCGGTGGGCTTCGCGTTCTGTAACGCTCACCTGATTCCCACGGAGGCGCTGGTCTTGGCAGGAAGGTGTCTGTGACCCGAAAAGTGATGTGCAGGACTCGATTTGCTTCTGGGGCCGAACCTCTTCGCACTGTGTGTCGAACTCGAAAAGTGAGATTTCTGCAGGTGAAAGAATATGGGGGTTAATGATCTGGGTTGTTGAATGTCCCTCTCTCTCTCTCTCTCTTCCTAGCTTCTCCGTAGAGCCCCCCAGGTCAACGTGCTCACCTTAGATAGGTGAATGCTGGACTCTCCATCTGCGTCTGGTGCAGGGTGCCGTTGCCAGTTCCTTCACTGGTGAAACATAGGCCTCTTGACATCAGAGGATCGCTGCCGTCGTTAACTGCACGAGCGGTGAGTTTCCGGACACCTTTTTAGTCCTTATAGTCTTTAGGTGCGTGGGCACGTTAATATAGAACAGGACTCTGTATAATGCTTTTTCCTATTTATCTTGCAGGGCTCTTGAGATAGGAGATGGTGTGAAGAGAGCCTAAGTTGGAGCCAGAGCCTTGGAATGACGCGCTTGGAAATGCGTAAGTAAATGCAAGCGCTCTAACTGTCTCTTTTCCCTTGCAGCTGTGAGTTCGTGCTGAAGAGATGCTGGAAAACGCCAGAGTATTTGCAGGCGTTCTATTGTGGCGAGCGCGATGGACGTGAGTAAATACCTGTCTAATGTCTCTTCTTTTGTCTTTCAGATGCTGGGTTGCAGCGTTGAAGAAAACCGGAATTCGCGGAGTGCCGGTAAGTAATAACAATGCTTTTGTCTTCACAGGCGGAGGTGCAGCGTGAAGAAATGTTCGCTGCCGATGGATCAGGTGAGGAAAGCGCTGCGTGTAAAGGTTGCCGTGCTAACCTGTTGTTTCTTGTCTTTGCAGGTGCTGCTGAATACTGGATACAGGAGTGGTAAGTATTGTTCTTGCAGGTTCAGGATCGGAAGGAAGAAAGGCTGGAACAGACTCGGTGAGCGTTCTGCTGCAGATGCAGAATAACACGAAGCACGTTTGTTCAATCGGGTGTGGTTTAAATAGCCTTGGAGTGATGAGGCGTCTTCCTCCACGGCCCCTCCTAGGTAAGAAAAGAGTTCCAGTTCCAGAAGAGTTCCCGTGTTGTATCCAGGGAGTGGAGCTTGCCCCACCCAGGTAAGAAAGTAGTTCCTGTTCACAGAGGATTCCTATGTGGCTGGTAAGTAAGCAGCATGGTCTGCTGCAGGTAAGTCCACCCAAGCATTTTCATACATATTATGAACCCGGCGCTTCCAGTGCCGGGACCGATGGCTTTGATGAGCCTGGTGCCACCGGCGCCAGGACAAGGTCCAAAAGGTCCCAGTGGGGACCGGCTGGTGCCTAAGATATTGGTTAGGGGCCTGCTTCCAAGGACGTTGGGCTGTTCCTGACTCCTTGGAAGCAATGATCATGACAATTGGAGAGCAGGAGTACGGGGCAGCTACTACAACAGAGGAAGTTGAGTGAACCATCACATCCACCTATAACAAAACATGATGTGACACAAGTGAGGTGGGAGTCAGAATAGGCAAGGCAATTCCCATACCCAAAGCAACATCAACTCACCAACAGAATATTGATTGCCACCCCCTGCACCACACGCATGCTGCGTGAAATCTGTAAACCCATCCATGCCCATGTCCCCCCCCACACCTAGACAATCCATTGCCACCAGCCATGCAATCATTGCCAACATGTCCCCTCAGTACACCAAATGCCACACAACAGAAATTAAATCATGCCTGAATGTATCAAGATATAACACTGCCACAAATCACAGCTGTCATTTGGCAATCTCACTGATGACCTGCATCTCTTCTATCCTCCAGGCACCGATGAGGAAGGTGGAACCTAGGACAGGGGGTCAGGCACATCCAGTGCAAGCAAGGGGACCAGGGACACCGCAACCCCCTCCTCCAAAAAATTTCCTGTGACCACTCCCAGTGTGCCACGCAAGGCATCATCTCTGCAGGGGGCACCTGCTGCGACAGTGCCAGCTGTACCGCCGGCCACCACGGATGTCCTGTCCACAGAGGTGGTTGAAGAGGCCGAAGATTTTTCGGGATCGCCCAGCCCAACACCCATTGGCCCCACCCTCCCCCCCTGCGGAGACAGAGAACCTGGATGACCCATGTCTCCATGACTCCGACCTAGGGAACTCGGACATCGGCATATTTGAGGACGACAGTGCCCAGGACGAGGGCCCCACGCAGGTGCCTGCCACCAACCAGCCCTCCGCCACCCAGCCCTCCACCACCCAGCCCTCCACCGGTACACCTGCGACAGAAACCCCCTTTGAGGTCCGTCTGGCAAGGGTGGAGGCCCGTCAAGACGAGATGCTGCAGATAATGCGGCAACAGGTCGTTGCCGGTAATGAGGCCATGAAGGCC
Organism: Ambystoma mexicanum; assembly: GCF_040938575.1. NCBI lineage: Eukaryota > Metazoa > Chordata > Amphibia > Caudata > Ambystomatidae > Ambystoma > Ambystoma mexicanum. The sequence goes on from NC_090940.1 coordinate 181,738,712, forward strand.
ATAGCCACGGCCATTGCCGCAAATACAGCAGCCGTGGAGGTGTCCACGTCTGCATTCAGGCAGTGCATGGGGTACTGACCGAGGCCCTACTAGCCAACATCAGGCATGTGCAGCAGCCACACCATGGGTCTGACAGAGGATTGACAATTGACACCTCGACCACGTCAACACCTTCCACCTCTGTCCAATCAAGCCCCGTGCGCTTAACGCGCAGGAGTCCACGGTGCATGGCCATGGCACCACCAGACCTGAAAGTCGCCAAAAAGTGACTTTTTGAAAAATGGAAGAAATGTGAGGAGTAGGATTGTTGAAGGCAACACTGTTTGTTGCACACATGGGGACATCTGGGATCTGTGGGGTGGGTGAGGGAGTTTGTTAGGCTGTTCACTGGGGTCTGTGGGGTGGGTGAGGGAGTTTGCTGGGCTGTTCACTGGGGTCTGTGGGGTGGGTGAGGGAATTTTTTGGGGGATCGTGGGAGGGGGGAGTGGGCACAGTTTTGCACTTTCATATAATACACAAGTTTTCTGGAGAACAATCCATGGCTGGACATTGTCATTTTTGGTGTGCATCCATTTAATGTGTTACGGTGTTCAGGTACAACATTCCCCTTGTGCATTTTCACATTTTCACATTGGCCCAGTGTCTGACTGACAAAAGTCATTCATGGTCCCTGTGTCTTAAAAGTATTCGTCAATTAGTGCTTGGCTTACAGCATGGCCGTCCCGTGCATCACGTACTGGCAGGGGGGCTCCTTCGCCTCCGTCTCCATCCCCTTCATCCACACCGGGGCCATGCATGTCAATGTCAGGTGGCAGTGGTACATTCCTTCGGACGCACATGTTGTGTAGCATGACACAGGCCATGGTGATCTTTGCCACCTTCTCAGGCCTATATGGGAGTGCCCCACCAGACCTGCTTAGGCAGCGGAACCGCACCTTCAACAGGCCAAAGGTCTGCTCAATCACGACACGGGTACGAGTGTGCACACGATTGTACTCCTCTTCATGGCTGTTCTGCGGGTTCCACACAGGGGTAAGTAGCCACGGCCTCAAGGGATATCCTCCATCACCTGCAAGCAGATACAAATAGGTGTGTGTCACTCTGAACTGACACCTTCAGGGAGCACGGTCATGGCAGCAGCTATTAGGTGTGAGCATGCACATGTCCCTGTACATGTACCAAATAGTCACCTATATGGGATGTATACTGGAAAGAGGTGTGGAACACTGGATGGGGTTGAATAGATGATGCAGGGTGTAATCATGCATGCTGAGGCAGATGTGCTGTGGCAGTGCAACAATGTTTAGCCTCCAATTCATACTGTGTACTCTTTACTTTGCATGGTCACACTGGCCACATTGGCACAGTTGCCATCCTATTCAGTCATGCATTGCTTGCCATCACCATGGTGCCCCGGTTGTGCCTCTTACTTGTTGTCATCCATTTGCATTATTTGTGATATGTGGCCCAGTGATGTGTCATTTTCCGTTTGGCTGTATCAGGTGAGGAGTGTTTAGCTCTGCATTCATTCTCCACTCACTGGCTATTGCCACCGAGGTGTACTTTTAACCCCCCCTTTCCCACCCTGGTAAACTACCCCCCCCATTTTCCACCCTGGTAAACTATCCCTCCCCTTTCCCACCCAGGTGTACTATCCCCCCCCTTCTGCATCCGCACACATGAGTACCCCACAGCATGGCCATGGGCCTGTTGTGCAACTCACCGAGCAGCCAGGCAAGTGGTCCAGCATGTCGCTCCATGTGACGGGGTAGCGTGGAGTTGTGCAGTACCATGGCATCATGTGTGGATCCAGGAAATCTGGCGCAGCAATGGGTGATGATTTTGCTGGAGTCACATACCATTTGCACATTGATGGAGTGGTATTGCTTGTGATTGTGGTACACCGCCTCTATGGCATGGGGGACTACCAATTCCACATGGGTGCAGTCGATGGCACCAACACAATTGGGCATGCCGGCCAGTGCATGGAAGCCTACTTTGGTTTCGGCTATCTCCTGGCCAGTCCGTGGTAGGGATATGTGGGTGCTTGCGTGCTTCAGGAGGGCATCCAGCACTTGGTTCAGCATGCGTGAGAATAGTGGTTGTGAAATGCCATGTAGCTGGCCCACTGTGTGTTGGTAGGTGCCTCTGGCCAGGAAGTGTAGCACAGATACCACCTTCAGTAGTGGGGGGATGGCAGTGCGTCTTTGTATGTGGCTGGCAATGTCGTTGTGTATCATGTCCACTATGGTGGTGATGGTGTCACGGTCCAACCGCTACAGGGTGTGGATCTGCTCAGGGGTTAGGTTGAATGGGCTGGGTCTGGTGTGAGGGATTGGTGGCTGCCTACGAGGCGCTGGTGGTTGCGCTGGTGGTAATTGCTGTGCCTGTCTCACCCTCCTTCTCCTCCTGCGTCTCCTCTGTGCTGCCTGTTCTTGCTGCTGTAGTTGTTGTTGTTGTTGCTGTTGTTGCTGTAGTTGTAGCAGTATAGGCATGTCCTCCTGCGCCATGATTGCAAATGCTAGTGGTAGCATTTTGGTGTAGGAAGGGGTGTGGTGTGTAGGTGTGCTCCTTTTGTACTGGGCCACTCTGCATTGCCTACACCTGTGGGGGGGGTTGTGGGGTGTGGGTGTGCTCAGTTCATACTGGCACAGCCTCCTTTGACTCCACCTGTGACCATGCAGCCCGTTATTACCGTGTTCGCGATGCCGGTATTTGCATGTTTGCGTGGGTTGTGATCCCCCCTATTACCGGCATGCTGGTATTTACCACCTGAGGAGGCGCGCGTACGTGCCTATGCCGCTATTAGCGGCACCGTAAATAACGGTGCCATTAATACCGGGTTTGTGGGTCAGAATGCTACGGAACGTTAAATGATGCCGGTATTTACATACCGGCATCATTTTTCCCTTACCGGCATAACTCGTAATGAGGCCCAATGTGCCTTGAAAACTCGATGAAAGGGCCTGATAGAGCTCACCTAGTGCTAACTAGCGATTGCTGCTAATGTACACGGGAGGCGAAAAAGCATTACCAAAAATACTTGAGTGTTGTACAGTTGAACAGGTTTAAGTGTTGCGAACAAGAATGTGCATGCACAATCATATATGCTTCCATGCTCCCGAGTACAAAACCCAACCTGATGCTACCTCACGTGTTATCCATATGTTATTCATCTGTCATTTTATGAATTACCAATAAGTGTTTAACTAATGTTATGCAATATATGTGACACTGCCAGACTCTCATAGCTATGTTGAAGAAGTATATGAATGTACAAACAAATAATCATTCTAACGTTACTAACTTTACTAATTATCCCCTGGCATGGTATATTGTGCAGCGCAGGCACAGAGAATTGTGCAGAACCACAAGGCCATCTTCCCCCTCCTCCCGCCAAGGCCCGCCAGGGCTCGCTGGTGCGCGGGCAGCACGGCTTCACCTCCCCTCATTCTGCTGGACCCACTTCAAGTATTCACCTCCCCCATGCCCGAGGCCGCCATGGTCGGCCAAATTAAGTATTTACAACCTGGTCCTAAACCCCACTGCCTCGAAGGGCCAGAGGTGCACCCTCATTGATCCAGTAGTACCCCAGTTCACCCCCAAGTTAATGGGCCTTGGAGATAGGTATTCAACCCTGTACTAACATATCATAAAGCAATTCTTCACTACATCTAACAGAACAGAGTGACAAGGCAGCTCACCTTGTGCCCTCAGACCAGACACCCAGGTTTATGACACCGGGTCAACAAGTCCAAATTAACAGTGCACTGATGTATTGGTGAAGCTTCAGATTACATGTTGTTTCTCCGGTCTCCTATTATTTCTTAGAGTAACATATTGTAGGATTTACAGGACAACCGGAATCGTCTAAAGGATGAGTGTATGTGTGTGTGTGGCCACAAGGGCGAAGGCTAATGCAGCCATCATTCATCAACACTGACCGCACCTGGCCTGGCAGCTCCACCCCGATGAGCCCAGCTGACCCATCCACCCTACGTTGGCACCACGCGGATTTCCACCAATCCTGGAGCGGCTCATCACTGCCTCACCTATAGTTAGCCGACACCACCCAATCCCTGAGACTTTGTGCCCCCTATAGCGTGTAGGATTTTTTGATGTGGTTTTGCAATAAATATGACTCTTTGCTATTATCAGACAGAGCGCTCTCTGAGCTTGCAGAGTCCTTTGCATGCCCTATATTGATTAGATAAAAAACCCTTTACATCACCCGCACTTGGTCTTTGGTCTCATTCCCTCCTAGGGTGTGTCCTTCATTGCCTCTAATTGTGGGGAGGGTACTGCCTTTTGGGGACGCTTGCTTTCAGTGGTGACCCCGAAGGCGTGATTGATTCTTTCATCGTCCCCTCTGACACGAGAAATTCTGGGCGGCAGTGGAGACGCACGGTGCGCCCGCTCAAGTGAGCTGCCTGCCTACAGCAATTGCTATGCGTAGACGTGCGCACGCAGTAGGCCAAAGGGTACTGGTCCCGCTCCAAAAAAAAACTTTAGTGCTGATCGCCGAAGCCGGGGGGCGGCCATTGAGAGTGTGGCAGCGCCACCTGGACGGACCCAGTCTGGAGAATCTCGAATCAAGACGGGCACGTGAGTATTAAGTGCGAGTGATTATAAAAGGTGGAGGGGAGGGATCCAGATTGTACGAGGTCAGTTAACGGGTACTTTTCTATTAATGCTATTTTCTTTCTCTGCATATGGCCATTAGGACAATAAGGTGAAGTACGGGAAGATAAAGACGGGAACCTAGCTCTGTAAGGGGGTAGAAGACGGCGCCGCGTAGTGCTATCTCGACTAGTGCTGGGAAATAGCTGAACAGTGGAGAATAAAATAAAGGTGCCTGAGAATAGGGAAACACGGTGTATACATTAGAAACTGCTTTCCTTTCTTTTTCATTCTATTCTGGGTACCTCAAAACTAGGGAAGGTGTCTTAACTCGTAAAGGTGTAGGGACAAGTAGTGGGCTAGGAGATCTTGTCGGGGAAATATTACACGGCAAGGAAACAGGGGAGGAGGGTAATTGTTATGTGTTGTATGTTAAAAAGTCTGTTTAATGTCGGATCCATGTTGCATATGCTAAGCGCGTTATGTTTTAAAGAATTGCATTGTACAAGAAGTGGTGTTAAGTTAGTGTTTTCAGCAGTTATGTGATATGGTCATTGTAAGTGTGACCCGTTGAGTTCCTAGAATAGCAACTTTGCGGAAAAAAAAGAGAGAAAGAGGACCAAACAAAGTTGTTGGAGATAAGAGATAAATGCACATGAACTTCAGCGAGATCCACAATGAACACAGGAAGGTGAACAACGAGCATGGGGGCGGAAACACCCCTGGCCCACATTTGCAAAAATCTGCCTGGTTATGCAGAGCGTATAAACAAATACCATGACCAGTGGGTCACGGAATTAAAAAGAGAAGGGTTACCCCAGGTGTGGTCACAAAGGGGGGTCATTTGACAAGAGTGTTTTGGATATGGTAGCCAAATGCATATTCATAAAATACAAGGGGAAGCAATTTCATAATAGGAGGGAGATACTAGATTTATGAGGGCTGTACGAAAAGGTGCCTCTACTCAAAAAGAAAGACACAGCACCCGATCAGCCCACCACCACTAACACTCCCTTAGCGGCACATGAGAATGACAGCGGGAGCACAGAAAAGGAAGGGTCAATAGAAGTAACCCGACTGTACCCCCTCCTAAACAAACCAGTGCCAGCAGAAGGATATAGTGATCCCACATACGTGCCTACCGCAGCCCCCACAGCCACCCCTCGACCAACTGCCCCCCCACCTTATGAGTGCCCCAGACAGCGTGGACAGGTAAGCACCCCAGCAGTAGATATCGAAAAGTTAACAGATGACCTAGACTCCAGGCTCTCAATAGCTAGAGATGAGTTATCTAGAATAAGAGATATATGCGAGGAGAGTCGAACAATTGTCGCAAGAACAGAACAAACACCTAGGGCACCAACACTCGACAGGTCATCTGAAGAAGGGTGGAAAAAAGGGGAAATACTATTCAGAATTCAGGAGGAACCAACACGAATAATAGAATTGGGGCCACAGGAAGAGGAAGAAAACACAGGTGAAGAGGGAATGGCTGCCGGAGTTAAGGAAGAACTGTGGTGTGATATGGAGGATGAGGAACAGGAAAGTGGAAGGTTGAGGGTGGCGAAAGGGGGTAGATCAGGGAGAGGAGGCGAGACACCCCCGGGGAGAAGCATGGAAGAGGAATGGACAAGAAGATTAAGGAATAGAATGGGAAGAATGGCCAAGTTAGGGAGAAAAGGAGTGAAGGTGAGTACAGGCAAAATGATAAAGAGCAAACTACAACTCCCATTGATACACAGGGGAGGTGGGAGGACAAATTACATACCATGGGCCCAAATGGACAAAGCCAATCTGTTGAAGTCCTTACCCCCGCTATCAGGAGGAGCAAGTAAGTGGATATATGCATTTGAGAAGCATACCGCGGGAGTGCCATTAGCAGTTGGTGATGTTAAAAGCTTGCTGGAATCGGCAGTGGGTGACCAGGCAGACAGGGTGTGGGCAAAAGCTGGTTTCCCAGGAATAACATTAGATTGTGATCACCATGACGGAGCATCTTTTAATACAGTGCGTGCAAGAGTATGGGGTGTATTGAGGGAAACATTTCCGGATACACCAGACTTAGGGCCTCATTAGGACCCAGGCGGTAAGGGGTTTACGGCGGCGTAAACAGCGCCGACCCTTATCGCCTGATCCCGAGGTCCCTTAGCGCCATGGAGGTTTTAACACCTGCTTTTAGCAGGTGTTAAAATCCATGGCGCTTAGGGACCTTGTTGTTAATTACGCCACCGTAATTTACGGTGGCGTAATTAACGCCTTCCCCACTCCCATTATGCCCTATGGGGCAAAAATGGGAATGGGGAAGGGTAAATGGGTTAATGGGGACTTACCGCCCCACTCACCTCGGAATGGGGCGGTAAGTCCGCCAACCACCATGGCGTAAACATAGTTTACGCCATGGTGGTAAAGGTACGACCCAGGCGGTAACTTACCGCCTGGGTCGTAATGAGGCCCTTACAGTCAGTGATGCAATGCACCATGAATGATGGGGAAGATGCCATGAATTTCATTTTTCGGGTGCAGGAGATGTGGAGAGCTGAGACGGGTACGCCCTGGGACCAGTCAACATCCCTATTTTACTTTATAATTAAGAGAGGGCTCCCAAAAGAGGTACAGAAAGCACTTGAAAAATAGCAGGGATTGAAGTGAAAGGGTGGCCAGAGATTCAAAGCATAATAGTGCACCACTGCAAAAGAATAAAGGAAAGAGAGAAAGAAATTTCACAAAAAAGGTTGGCAGACTAAGCGAAGTTAGTACAAACGAAGCTAGTGAAGGTCGCGGCTGCTGTAGCAGCACTCCCCCAAGACAGGGACAGGGAGGGGGAGGAGCAGGAGGGACTGGTAGCGGTACAGGGGAGGATGGCAGCAAATTGGGCCGGCAACGGGCAGGCACAGTGGAATGGACAGGAGCAGTATGGAGGACCGCAGTGGCAAGTGTGGGCCCCCCGCTGAGGACGAGGTGGGTACAGAGGGCGCAAAGGGGGTGGTCAAGGATATGGGGGGGAATAGCGGCTATGGAGGGCAGTGTCCTAGAGGGGGACAAGGGAACTGTTGGAATTGTGGTAGGTGGGGACACTTCTCACGGGAATGCAGGAGCCAACCAAATAACATATACCCGGAGGATCAACCTTATGGGCACCCACACCAAGGAAGCCCCTACGGACTACCCATGGGAGGGGCACAAGGGCAACAAGAGCAGGGGTTTGTGGAGCAACGAAGAGAACAGCCGCGTGATGCACAACAGCACCCACAGAGCCGCAAACACATGCGATACACACAGAACAACCCTTTCGCCACAACGGCTAACGGCACACCTGCACCGTACGGTGGAGTGGCAGTGGTATCGGGTAATGTCTTCAGCCCCGGAGGGTACACGAGACATCCGGCAAAGGACAGCCCACAGAGAGCACTTGCATGTCCTGTACTATCTACGACCTACAATGTAGCAGAGGAACCATTGATAGGGGCGGAGATAGGGAATAAACAGTTCATATTTATGGTGGACTCAGGAGCTGAAAAATCATGTTTACGTGAAGGCCGGTTCCCGTTATCTAATCATAAATTGGAGACGCAGGGGTTCTCTGGGGCTGTTGTCGAAGTTCCTTATACAGAGGATTTAGATGTCACCGTGGGGGGTAAGACAGTGAGGGCACTGCTACTGTACTATGAACAGTCTCCAATTAACTTGCTGGGTAGGGACCTCCCCAGTAAGCTTAATATGACTATCTCCTTCAAGGAGAGAGGGATAGTTTCCTCAACTCCAGGGATCTGCCCCATGCTCATAATGCTGGTGGTGCATGCACGAGCGACAGCACCAGAAGTATGAGGCATTCCGGTAGATCCTGATGAATTTATCCAAGGGCTAGAAACATTGGCACGGGTGGTCCCAGAGTTGAAAAATCTAGAGTGGCGAGTTCCCGCAGAGTTTATCTTACGACCAATGGAGCGTCCAGAGATTGTGCCTGGGACAGTGATGTCCTTAGATTTGCATGCAGTTCAGGTCTCAGCCAAAAGAATAGCCGTCATTGCAATGGACATACATGGCTGTGAGTGGCGCACGGTACTGTGCATCAATGCTGACATTGCATTGCACGATCTGTCAGAGGAAGACCTTTTTTCAGACTCAGAAAGTGATGGTGAGATAATAATGGAAATAGCCATACCATGTGACATCATGATACAAGAAAGACAAGTGCCAGTACAACTAATGGCAGTGGTAGGAGCACCTCCTTCCTTTTTTGATGATGACATGAAAGCAGTGCCCACTAATTTGTCGACCACAGGCCCCCATGATGTGGGATTGTTGCATCACGTTACACCAGTTAAAATAAAACTCAAACCTGGAGCTATCTTACCAAGGGTGAAGCAATACCCCCTGTCCCAAGAAGCAGAGGAGGGAATAAAAGAAACAATAAGTGCATTAATAGCCCAAGGAATAATAGTGCCCTCGAATTCACCATGTAATTCTTGCATTTACCGGATCAAAAAAGCAAAAGGTGGGGCGTGGAGGATGATCCAAGACCTACGCCCTCTCAATGATGTCATCCAAAAAGAATTCCCTCTGGTCCCTAACCCAACATCCATACTGTGCAGCATCCCAAAGAATGCATCGCATTTCACAGTAGTGGATTTGAAAAATGCTTTCTTCTCCAGCCCACTGGCAGAAGAGTGCAGATACCTAACGGCATTCACATTGGGGGGAAAGAGATACGAACATTGCAGGCTACCCGAGGGCTACTGCGAAAGCCCTAGCATATTTAACCGCATCCTACATGAAGATCTAGGGAACATGACAGCAGAGAGCACGATTATTCAATACGTAGATGATCTACTCATCTGCCCAAAGAATGAGGAAGAATGCAGAAAAGACTCTATTGCCCTCTTGACATTGCTGGCCCACAAAGGCTACAAGGTCGACAGGGGACAACTGCAGTACTGCCAGCTGGAAGTGTTGTATTTGGGACAACTAATCTCGCAGGATGGCAAGAAAATAAAACTGGACAGAGTAGCTGCCATCACAGATGTAAGAAGGCCAAACACAGTGAAAGAAATGCAAACATTTCTTGGCATGTGCAATTACTGCCGAGCATGGATACTAGATTATGCAGCATACACGAGACCATTACCTCAGGCACTCAAGGAGGCATAATGAGAAAACACAGCATTACAATGGTCCGCAGAGTCAAGTGACGCATTTACATCGCTCAAGGAACTCACCTCGAGCGCACCCGTGCTCACAAACCCAGATTATGAATGGGAGTTTTACCTGTTCTCCCTCTGCAAAGAGATCCTCATGACTGCAGTACTGGCACAAAAAACGTCCTTAGGACACAAGCCCCTAGCCTACTACAGTGGCACACTAGACGCAGTAATGCAGGGACACTTCGCTTGCGAACAATCTCTCGCAGCTGCAGCATTCGCCATTGAAAAAAGTGCAACAATAGTGATGGGATGCTCTGTGACACTATTTGTGGAACATTCACTGTTTGCCATATTGGAAAGATCAAAAAGCACACTGACAACACAAAGAGCAACCGCCTATGAGATAATATTGTCCAGTGCAAACATCCACGTAGTTCGATGTAAAACAGTAAAGCCAGCAAGATTAATTACAGAACCATGCACAATGGAAGACATGCAGGCACACGACTGTAGTACTTATAAGGGAGAAGAAGGAGAAAGCACTGTTGTGAGTGAAAACGCTCTAAACGAAGGAGAGGTTTTCTTCATAGATGGGTCTGCATCAATAAACCCAGACACCGGTGAGAAGCACGTGGGGGTAGCTGTTGTAAGGATGGAAGAAGGTGAGTACGAAGTGATAGTGCAGCATCGCCTGCCATCCCATTACTCGGCCCAGGCCGCAGAACTCATAGCACTCATTAAAGCATTACATGCAGCAAAAGGGTGTGCAGTCACCATTTACACAGACTCAGCTTACATGACCACTACAGTACACGGGGGGCTGGCAAGATGGGGACAGAGAGGGTTCCACAGAGCAGATGGGTCACCAGTACAACATGCCGAACTCCTAAAGGAAATCATTAAGGCCTTGAAGGAGCCCACCATGGTAGCTGTAGTGAAGTGCCAGGCCCATATATCCAACACAGATGTCATCTCTTTGGGAAACGCAGCAGCAGAGGCTGCAGCCAAGGAAGCCTCTTATTTAGTGAAAGAACGAGCAGGTGAGTACCTAATTCACCAACGAGTAGGGGAAGATCTCCCAGATGGCTACAACATTATGCCTGTGTCACAGATACTAGAATTGCAAGAAGGAGCAGGTGAGGAAGAGAAAGGGCTGTGGGAAAAGAGAGGATGTAGCCAGACAGATCTCTTGTGGCATCAGAACAACACAGGGAAAGTGGTAATGCCACTCAAACTCTTAGAAATAGCCTTCCAACAACTGCATTTCCCAGCGCACAATGCAAAGCAGCATATTGCAGCAGAGATACAGGAGGACTGGTTTGTGCCAGGCCTCCAAGAACACATATCAAAGTTGGCAATGGAATGTACAACATGTCAAATATACAACTCAGGAATGACCTTAAGGGCACTGCGAGGAACAATACCCAAACCTGTAGGGCCCTTCTGAGAGCTGCATATAGACTATGCAGATATGGGAGAGAGGTGCAATGGGGCACGGTACATGATAGTGGTAGTTTGTCCATTCTCCAGATGGGTTGAGGCAGTGCCCTGTGCACGCCCAGATGCCAAATGTGCTGCAAAATTCTTAGTGAGGGAAGTATTAATATATAATTTGCGATGTAATTCGCTTGGATAATGGCACACATTTTGTCAATTAACTTTTCAAAGAAGTAACAGCTCTACTGGGAATTAAGCATAAACTGTGCTCGATTTAAAGCAACGGGATGGTCGAGAAAATCAACGGCCTCCTAAAAGGGAGATTGTCAAAACTATGTTTTTCCCTTAAAAAGAACTGGGTGCATTGTCTGCCTCTGGCTTTGTTCGAGCTGAGAAATCAGCCCAGCAAGGACCACCAATTGTCACCGCACGAGATTGTGACTGGAAGAGGTATGCACACAGCACACTCTCCACTCCGCAGACATTCAGATGCCCATAAAAGCGCCACAATACTAGGTGAAGAATTTAATGACTATTTGACAAATCTCACTAGAGCAGCCCGCATGATATCAAGACAGCTTGCACCACCATTCACATGAGAAGAAGGAAATGAGACAGTTCAGTTTGTAGAAGAAAACCCACAAGGTCAATTAATGCCAGGCGACATGTTATATGTTAGGAGTTTTGTACGTAGGTGGAATGCCCCAAGATTCCATGGCCCATATGAGGTGATATACTGCACACCTCAGCAGTAAAAGTGAAGGGCCTGAGAAATTGGATACATTTGACAGACCTACGAAAAGCCTATGACAGTGTAAGAGAGGAACAAGAGGAAGAAGTACAAACAACAGCAGACGTCTCACATTAATAAAAAATAAAAAACTAAACCGCTATGTTATACATGGGTACAGGGTAACAAATGACAACAAGAAAAGTACATTAATGCATAATTATGTCTGTACCAAAGAGAAAATGTAAATAAGATTGAACTGTAAATATGGAATGTCTTTCTCACTGCCTCTCTCTCCCTCCTTGTCTTCCTCTCCTTCTACCCCATCTTCAGTATATAGTAAAATGATGATTTTAACTGTTGAGTGTGCTTAATGCACTTTTATGTTTTAACATATAGGAATAACCATGGCAACGAACGGTCAGCCCACAACGAATAACATTAGGGCAGTTAGACATGAAAACAATGTATTTGATTTACGGAGATATTAGTATGAATGTGGCCTGTTTGTATGTGCTGTTTTATTTTTTGCCATGATATTTGGCCTTGTCACCTACTGGTTCCTAACATTCATCTCTATCGAGATGAATGAGGGGGGAAAGAATGGAACTGACAGGGGAATTGGTACCAGAATGATTAAGGAGGGGGCCTATTTAATATGGGATGGATTCCAGCTCATATGGGGCTATGATACTGACCCTATACACGTACAGCATCCAAATGACACCACCAACGGCTCGACCACAAGCCCAGCTGCAAACTCGAATGCCTCAGAATATAATGTGTATGGCCTAAATGATCGTAACCCTTCTGTCATATCGTGGTTGTATGACACAATGCCCACACTAGAAGTGGCCCCGACCGCAGAAACTAGAACACCTGTGCGTAGGAAGGAAGAGAATGAAGAAATGGCAGAGAGGTTTTCGGCACTATATGAGGAATGGGAAAAGGGGGGCGCAGGGACAATGGGGACGATGGCACAAGAAGCAAGGGGTTACCTTAAAAGCAGTAGGAGAAGGAGGGAGGTGGGAAGGAAAAAATATGATAAATATTCTGGCCTGGGCCTAGACACAATTGAGGACCCTAGGCACCCACACCAGTCAAATAAATTGTACGCAGACATGAGCTCCACTGCAAAGCAGTCAACCAACGAGAGTTGTTATGTCTGTTCCATGATTCCCCACGCCTCAGGTACGGTGCCCAGTCAATTGGTCGACAGCAAACTGGTCGACTGCAATTTGGTCGACACCATTTGGTGGAATGCCAAATGGTCGAATTTTTTTTTTTTTTTTTATATATGTGTTTTGTGGGTTTTCGTGTGGGGAAAAAAAAAGAAAAAAAGGGGGTTGGGGGGGGGGACCCCCCCAAAAAAAACCAAAAAAAGGGTAAAAAAAAAAAAAAAAAAAAATTCGACCATTTGGCATTCGACCAAATGGTGTCGACCAGTTGTCCTGTCGACCAAATGTTTTCGACCAATTGACTGGTAACCCTCAGGTACACCTAAGGTCCTGCTGCCTAAAGAGCTGCCTCTTACAGATGCAAAGTGTGTCCTCCATCTCACTGTGCAGAATTAAGAACACCTACCAGGCACACGAAGTATCTTTTGAAATGTTGCAAAACGAGAAAACCTGCTACTCAAGAGCAAAAGGAGTTATATGTTTGAAAGAACCTTTTTTCGTGATCAAAGGGATATTATTTTTGGACAATAAATGGAAAGATGAAGTAATATCGTGCAAGGCTGAAGCACTGCGAGGATTGACGGCAGAAAAGCTGCAGTGGATTGAGAAAACCTGCACACCAGTCTGGAAGGAACACATCACAAAACTAACCTGGGTGACTGCCATAGAAAAACCATTTGAACTGCAAAGAGAAATTTCATATGAACTATGCTTCCATGGCGAAGGAAAAACTAACATGGGTGCAAATAAGAACTGCAACCGAACACTCATTATCCCAGACATGAAGAAAGGAACAGCAGCACTTATGGACACTTACTGGGTCTGCGGTAAACAGGCATACTTGAACCTCCCACAATCCTAGAGGGGCACATGTTCTTTGGCAACGCTGCACTCAGCATTGGTGGTAATTCCTGAGAGCCACATCACAGGAAGAAAGGGAGTGCCAGTGGCCCATCGTGATCAAAAAACACAGCCAACAGAAGAGCCACAATTGTATGCCCTGTCCCCAGACAATGTGCAAGATGTGCTATCAAGGCAACAGAGATCATCCAACTACATATCCAAAGCCTCCTCAGAGCTGTTGGCACAGATCCCAGACAAGTACTCGCTGTTCAATTCTACAGAAACGTTCTTCGCTTCCCTCGTCCCTAGTATCCAGGTGCGAGCCAATGCAAAATGGCTCCAGATCACGCGCTGGGAGTTGATCCAACTGACTAACGACACTGAAGAAGGGTTCAATGTGATCAAGGTGGAGCTAAGAGCCCTATGGCTAATGACCATGCAGAAACAGGTATGTCCTGGACCTGTTAACGGCGATGGAGGTGTTTTCTGAATAATCGGGAGAGCGTGTTGCACATTCGTGCCTTCTGAAGACGCAGACAATGGAACGTTATCACACGTTATCACAGCAGTACACAACCTGGGGGAACGAATGAAGAGCGAAGGCGGAACGACTGACAGCACGTGGTTCGACAACCTTTTTTCGTGGGTACCATCCTGGCTGGGACGAACGGTCAAAATGCTGATGCCCATCGTGGTGTTTTTACTCCTGATTTATTGTGTGTGCCAGTTGGGTCTTTGATGCTGTGCAAATGCAGTGCCAAATGGCGCAATGATGATGGTGACAATGGGCAACTCTAGAGGAATGGCACAGATAAGACAAGAAGCCCAAGTACAAACAGGTGAGGACCCAGAGCCAAAGTATAGAATGGTGCCCTTATACTATGATGGGGACATAGTAGATAGGTTATATCATACTACAATAAAGGAGCCCCACGAACGGGAATGGTATACAGAGGTATGGGTGGATTTGGAAGGAGATGGGGGATGTATATATATGACCTGTACACCAGATGAATAAGCTAGGAGGGGGAGAGCCTTCGGGGGGGGGTGTAGAGCCTGGATGGCAATAAAAGGCACACCAGCATGGGATAAGGGTGTTGCAAACGAGAAAGAGTGCCAGAGGTTGGGCGAGTTACAGTATTCGTTACTTAAGTAATGAAAGGGGGGAAATGTATGGGAGGACAGGTCTATGGGACCCCCTCCCTGACATGCCCCACCCCCGTGAAGTTCGTGGCTTGTCAGTAGCCCCCCATGCACCTGTGCTCAGGCGGCAGGGTGGCTGCTGAGTGACACACAGGGCCAATCGGTGTGTACTGTAACATACTATGAACACCATTTTGAAAGCATAGGGACTCCATCTTAGATAGAAATGACCAAAGCCCTAATGAAACTGCCTGTCTGCGAAAGCTGCAGCTTTGCCCCCGCTCACTGCGCACAGGGAGCCAGGCACTTCCCCTGCGCCTCCACCTCAGGGCAGATCCGCTGAAGGCCCGTTCTCACGAGCAACCAGACACGAACGAGTATCAGAACAAACACTGTATCATTTACCTTCCGCAGTACATCACTGTCCCTGAAGTGACCCGACTCATGGCTCAAGTCTGGAAAATAACAAAGATCATCCCAATTGAACACACCCCGGCCTGGCAGTTAACCCTTAACATTTAAAATATGGTGTCGATGACCTCCTTGTATGAACCCCTGCCCGTGTCCCCCCACCTGAAGTATTAACTGCATATCAAAGCCTAATAATACACAGAGTTGTTTTGCAAAAACTATAACATGGGTATGGGGAAAAGGGATGAAGCTCATAGTGCTGGTAAAGCAAGGACGACCCGAGCCCGTTGTAAAACACAATGTGCCTTGAAAACTCAATGAAAGGGCCTGATAGAGCTCACCTAGTGCTAACTAGCGATTGCTGCTAATGTACACGGGAGGCGAAAAAGCATTACCAAAAATACTTGAGTGTTGTACAGTTGAACAGGTTTAAGTGTTGCGTACAAGAATGTGCATGCACAATCATATATGAACGTATTGCTTCCATGCTCCCGAGTACAAAACCCAACCTGATGCTACCTCACGTGTTATCCATATGTTATTCATCTGTCATTTTATGAATTACCAATAAGTGTTTAACCAATGTTATGCAGTATATGTGACACTGCCAGACTCTCAGGTATGTTGAAGAAGTATATGAATGTATAAACAATAGAAATGTCTAATCATTCTAATGTTACTAACTTTACTAATTATCCCCTCGCATGGTATATTGTGAAGCGCAGGCAGATAATTGTGCAGAACCGCAAGGCCATCTTCCCCCTCCTCCCGCCAAGGCCCGCCAGAGCTCGCTGGTGCGCGAGCAGCACGGCTTCACCTCCCCTCATTCTGCTGGACCGCTTCAAGTATTCACCTCCCCCATGCCCGAGGCTGCCATGGTCAGCCAAATGAAGTATTTACAACCTGGTCCTAAACCCCACCGCCTCGAAGGGCCAGAGGTGCACCCTCATTGATCCAGTAGTACCCCAGTTCACCCTAAGTTAATGGGCCTTGGAGATAGGTATTCAACCATGTACTAACATATCATAAAGCAATTCTTCACTACATCTAACAGAACGGAGTGACAAGGCAGCTCACCTTGTGCCCTCAGACCAGACATCCAAGTTTATGACACCCGGTCAACAAGTCAAAAGTAACAGTGCACTGATGTATTGGTGAAGCTTCAGATTGCATGTTGTTTCTCCGGTGTCTTATTATTTCTCAGAGTAACATATTGTAGGATTTACAGGACAACCGGAATTGTCTAAAGGATGAGTGTATGTGTGTGTGTGGCCACAAGGGCGAAGGGTAATGCAGCCATCAATCATCAACACTGACCGCGCCTGGCCTGGCAGCTCCACCCCGATGAGCCCAGCTGACCCATCCACCCCAAGTTGGCACCACGCGGATGTCCACCAATCCTGGAGCAGCTCATCACTGCCTCACCTATAGTTAGTCGACACCACCCAATCCCTGAGACTTTGTGCCCCCTATAGTGTGTAGGTTTATGTGACATGGTTTTGTAATAAATATGACTGTCTTTGCTATTGTCAGACAGAGCGCTCTCTGAGCTTGGAGAGTCCTTTGCATGCCCTATATTGATTAGATAAAAAACCCTTTATATCAACCGCACTTGGTCTTTTGTCTCATTCCCTCCTGGGGTGTGTCCTTCATTTCCTCTCATTGTGGCGAGGGTACTGCCTTTTGGGGACGCTTGCTTTCAACTTTTAACATTTGAACTTCGTAAACTCATTAGATCTGAATGCTCTCCTAAGCGATGCGCTCCCACAAGTAAATAGAGTCCTGCAGCAGATTCTTCCCGGGGATATCGTCTTCAAAGGTTTCTTGTCCTTTTCAAGGAAAAGGCCTCTGAGGAGGATATCAAGTATACACATCCAGTCTTCATTAGATTTATTGATGAGGCAGTTTAGAATAGTGAGAACTTCCAACTTGCCCTCAACATTTTATTTTAGATCACTGCTGAGGTAGGCTACCATTTTGGCCTGGGTTTGAGCACAATCCTCCATCTTGAGTACTGTAGTCAGCAGATCTCCGTGACAGACTTTTCATCCACAAAGTCGTACCCAATGGAACCGTCCAACGGAACACTCTCGACGGATGTTCTCTCCATGAAAACCAATACATTGAGATCATCCACGAACTGCCCGTCAACTGGAAAATCACTGTCTATAGCAGAAAGTCTACATTACAGTGTAAACCGTCCATAGTCAATGACGGAAGATCTTCTCTGTCCATGGCAGGTAGACAGAGACAGGAGAAAAACACAGCAATATTAGGCATCCTGGGAACAGCCGGAAGACTGACTCTGATCAGGGCAATAGGCAAACTCCCATACATCCTCCAGGAAGAGTTTTCCGATACTGCGGAAGGGGTTGCACCACCCATACATTCAATAAAAGCACAAAGCCCACCTTGGCAACTCAGCACAGAGCACACTTAGATTACTTTGACCCTGCACCCTGCACCATGCAGTCCATACACAGGATCATAGAAGAATTCCACGGCAGAGCGCTCGACCTAGAGCACCATCAACTTCAAGACAAGGAAACATCTCACCACCACCAAGAAGAGAGGCAAGGAAACACAGGAGTAGATCCCCTGCAACAGTGGGTGCAGAGTCATCACGGCGAGGCACATCTCCTCGACACATGCATTATACCTCTCCACACCGATCATCTTGGAGCAGATCACCATCAGCACCTCGAGACTGATCACCACTGCTGAGTAAGCTGCAAAAGCACTGATCATCTCAGAGCAGATCACCACCAGCACCTTGAGACAGGTCACCACTGCTAGTAAGCCTCAAAAGCGGAAGTGTTTTCCTACACCACGGGCAGGCTACTAAGACCGGTCGTTAGAATGTGCATCGCCAAGGTCATCACAGTTCCAAAGGATCCGGGACACTGCAGCCCCTTTCACTGACTGGAAAGAGGATCCGAATGACACAGACCCTAGGGATGACCCATATAGGGACTTCTGCAATACAGATACGCCAGATGATGAGCCAGAGGAAGGGGAACTTATAATATTTCGATTTTAATATAGTGCATATTTACATATATTATTACCCAATGGAAAATGTTACTCACTTTATCGACATCGGAAGGATAAAAGCCTGAGTCAACCATGCCGGGTTTGAACCTGCAACTTGCAGATCAAACACAGATCACATCAACGAGAGTTTAACCTGCTGAGCCATTTTGCCGGCTAACTTCCCAGGGATACACTGGATCAAGGTACCGATGACTGGGACACCTACATTATTGAGAAACAAGGAAAACATGACTCCCATGAGGGTACTTCAACGCCGGATACTGGGCCTCATTACAACTCACCCGGTATGGAAACAATGGTGCCGGTAAACCCACTGCCACCGTTGTTTCCATACCGGGTGATCACAACTCCTGCAGGCGGAGGTGTCAATCTCGCCAGGTCTGATTATGATTGCTGAGAGATGAAGACAAAGACTGCCGTCCCTTTTGTGGCGCCACTACGAGCTACAGAAGGTATAACAGATATTTCAACACCTAACGATCCGTGACCGCGTCCCAAACTGGCAACAGGTACCAACAGTCGACAACTTGATACCACACTCATAGAGACAGCCGGGGGTTGGGCCAAGCAAGGGCCCAGGCTAAGAACAATTGACAAGCGATCTCCCCGCCACCCACATTGCATCCATGTGGCATGGCGAATAAACCCAAACTTAGACCATTCGCAAAAAATAACATCTGACAGGTGGGTGTTACAGGTGGTGCAAACAGGACCCACATTCAAATTTTTGGGGTGTCCACCTTCTCTACCTCTGCAACTTCAAAGGGTCCATCTGCTGAAGCATCTAAAAGTAGAAGTGGACAAACATCTACAGAAGGTGGCCATATAACTTTTCCAACAAAACCAGAGAGGAAAATGGTTCTGTTCTCAGTTCTTTCTCATCAATAAGAAAAACGGACAATGGCGCCCAATATCAAATGGGGCTTAAATTCATCAGACGCTTAAAATTCAAGATGACGTCTCTTCAACAGGTGCTCCCATGGTTAAACAAGAATGACCTCCTGACGACCCTAGATCTGGAATATGCTTACTTCCACATTCGGGTCCACTCAGCGCACAGATGGTATCTCAGGTTCTCTGTGGGGTAAGCACATTTTCAGTTCTGTGTGCTCCCTTTCTGCCTTAAATCGGCCGCAAGGTACACCTTAGGTGATCAGGGACAGAAGTGTTCCCATAATTAGACGACTGGCTAATAAAGGCAAATTCACAAGGGGGGGAGGGTTGCAGCAGTTGCACAGACAACATCAATGCTGGAATTTCTAGGGTTTTGTACCAACACACCTAAATCATTGCCGGTACTGGCTCAAACCACCCTCTTCTTCAGAGGGGAGTTGAATACTTGCATCTCGAGAGTGCGCCCATCATCTGAAAGGATAACTGCAATGTTAGGGCTGTTTCTCGACAATTCATGAAATCTTTCCAGCCGGTGCTGATGGGTCAAGTGGCCACAGTCCAGACAGACAATACAGCCTCTAGTGACTACACCAACAAACACTGAGGCACAAGGTTGGCAATTCTGTCGGCAGAAGTGCAGAAACTGTGGAGTTGGGCACTCAAACTCAGAGTTCAAGTTAGGGCAGAACATTTGCCAGGGAAGGACAATGTCCTAGCAGACAAACTCAGCAGACATTATTCACCGTCCCACAAATGGGACTCGGACAACAAGGAGTTGGATAGACTCTTCGGCAAATGGGGCAAGCAATGAATCGATTTATTTGCAACCAACAGCAACACCTTGCTTTGCCTACAGGTACCCAGAAAACCAATCCCTGGGGGACGCCTTTTCCCTGAATTCAACAGGGAGGTTCCTCTATGTGTTCCCCCCAACGCCATTGATAGCGCAAATTCTTCTGATGATGAAGCAGCAACCGTGCCAAATGATCCTCATAGCGCTGGATTGTGTCTGACAAGTTTGGTATTCAACACTCCTGTGAAGGTCTCAGTAGGTGCCCATTCACCTCAGGCCGCCCCAGCGCATGTTGACTCAACAGAACAGCAGGATTCTCCATCACGATCCAACCAGCCTGTCCTACAAGGACTGGTTCCTGAACAGCGAAAACGGGCCAACTTGACACTGCCCAAAGAAAAATTCCAAAAACTGTTTGATAGGTGCTCCACAATGAGTCTTTTATTTGTTGTATTTAAAAAAAAATAAATGTAGCTCTTGTGCTTATCCAAAGAGAAAAAAAACAATAGTTGTTGTCCACTACACGTGTTTCCCCACTTATATTCAGTGGTTCATCAGGAGGTGATTGTAAATGTTTGGCTGTTGTGAACAGGAAAAAGAAGAAAAAAAAGAAAAAGAAGAGAGAGAGAGGATTAAGTGTTATAAAAAAGAAGAAGTATTGCATCTTCTCAGTTGATATCTTTGCAGTTACAAAGGTACTTTAGGATACTGCTCATTAAGATAACTTGACCCAGTGAGCATTTAAACAGTTTAAATAAATCCCATACTGCATATTTGTCAACAATGTATACTATTCTTAAAATTGAGTTTATGATGCTCCTCAATCAAAGAGTAATTAAGAAATGCAGACTCTAAGTGTTTAGACAGTGATATTTTAGAGGGAAGAATTCTTACTTTCTCAGCAATTAATTAAGTACTTCTTGGTTGTCAATGGGATGACCATTTTCCGTGTTGTTGTTTATATAGATGTATCGTATAGTAAGCTGGAGTGTTCCTTCATAACTTGTCATTGGCAGTCCCTTAAAGTTTTTTTAAGAGAAAAAGACTGATTTAGAATGATTGGGAATTGTCCATCTTTAGTTTCACAAAAATATTACTATTGTGAAAGAGCTAGAGCTTCTGTAAGCAAACCGTGCCTGAAAAGTCCTACCTGGATTTCTCCTTGAGCTCGATTACACTGGATTCTATTCTGGAACTGGAACTGTTCATTTTTAGTAATCTAATATGGCTATTTAAATGCGGAGAATGACATTGTGACGTCATACGTGAGGTCACGTGATCACGTAATGAACGTGATCTCGTTAACCACTCCATATTGGAATGGTTTTTCGGGCCGTATCTGAATTAGCAAATGCTAATTATTTGGCGGTGATGTCTTAAAATGCATAAATGTCCCGTGATCACGTTTGGCACTGCATAGAAAAAATGGTTTAAGGGGCCATTATTGACCACCTCTCGGATGAAATATTTCATTAACCAATGTCACATGAACGCGTGATTTGCGCAATCTTGTTTGCCCCTCCTTATTGGAATGGAGTCATTGCCATGACATGCGCAGCTTATAATGGGTGAGAGTTACGAGTGAAAAGGTGTCTAATATTTAATGATGGAAGTGAACCAAGTGAACCAAAAAACGGGACATGTTAAAGTTATTAATTCCTTATTGCATTGCATAAATCTCTTCATATATTGACAAACACTTGCAAGCTTTGGCAGCCAACCTCGCCTCCTTCATCAAAGACACAACTGACGTCATCAACCAGTTGGAACTTATAGAATGGGAACAAAATTTGAGATTGGTAACCTTTGACGTGACCAGTCTATACACCAGCATTCTCCACCAAAAAGGAATGGAAACAACCAAAGAGTTTTTAGATACAATATCTATATCATACAAAAACCAAAATGAAATTATTCTAGAAATGTTAAATTTTACCCTCATCAACAACATCTTTCTATTCAATGGAGATATTTATAAGCAAAAAAGAGGAACAGCAATAGGGGCCAAATTTGCACCCCTAATGCAAACTTATATATGGGTGCATTTGAATTACATCATGCATGGCAGCATCAATCTTTCTGTGAATTAAATCAGATTGTCTATTGGAGAAGATTCATAGACGACATTTTAGTTATATGGAAAGGCGACAAACAATCACTTAGTGAATACCACCACTTCCTAAACAACTATCAGTACAATTTACAACTAACGATGGAAAAAAGTGTCACCAAAATCCATTTCCTGGATTTAGAATTATATATCTGCAATAACAAGATAAACTCAACTCTATACACAAAACCAACTGCAGGAAATAGCATCCTGCACGCAGCAAGTCATCATCATCCTCCTCATGTCAAAAACAATATCCCTTATGGGGAGTTCCTAAGAATTAAACGGAACTGTACAGAAAATCATGAAATGTTAAAACATCAGAAAGCTGCCCAAAACAAATTTCTGAAAAGAGGCTACAAAAGGGATCTGTTAATGATGGCAATGAATAAAAGTCAAGCACGCAATAGAATGCATCTTTTGAACTACAAATCTCGACAACAAAATACAACAGGCAATGCGAGCAAACCAACCTTAAGATTCATCACAACCTATAATACAGAGGCAACCTCTCTGAGGAAAATTCTCAACAAACATTGGAACATACTGACCACAGATCAGGATTTGAGACCATATCTACCCACATCTCCATGCTTCCCCTACAGAAAGGCACCAAATCTGAAAAACATTTTATGTCCATCCCATTTTGTTGAGCATCAGAAAACTAAAGGGAAACACCAGCTATGGTCAACAGCAAGCTTACAAAGCTTCTACAAATGCGGAACATGCAACATGTGCAACAAATGGACTCAAGGAATGTTTAAAAGCAGACGGGTCAACCTTCAAAATAAAAGATTTCCTCAATTGCAACTCCAAATTCATAGTGTATGCCATCAAGTGTACATGTGCTAAAACTTACATTGGAAGTACCATCAGACCTCTCAAGACAAGAATTTATGAACATATTCGGACAATAAAATTACGTGACATAAGGTATCCCTTGAGCAAACATTTCCTTGAGAAACATAGACCTGAAGACATCTCCATGATCAGATGTTTTGGTATAGAACAAGTAACCCTCTCAAACAGAGGAGGCGACAGGGAAAAACAATTACGCAAAAGGGAAGCACACTGGATTTTTTGTATGGACAGCACCAATACTGGTCTGAATGCAGACCATGAACTTTGCCATTTTTTATAGTTTATGTTGTATAATCATTTTCTCTTTCAGATATCCATACATATCCAATTATGTTTATCCTGACTGTACAGTGAATGTTTAACCATCATTTTTGAAATTACAGAAATGTGCATTATTATTTATTATCAATATAAAGGTTTTATCCTTTTTATGCTCTCCTTAATGTAAGGTATGACACACCTCTTCTTCACTTCAGGGATAACGATCATCACATGACTTAATGAATTACACCCACAGGCAGACTTCACAGTGATATGGTATTCCAAATTTAGAATTAGCCGGCCGTTTTAAATTTAAAGTCCAACATTTTATGCAATAAGGAATTAATAACTTTAACCTGTCCCGTTTTTTGGTTCACTTCCATCATTAAATATTAGACACCTTTTCAATCGTAGCTCTCACCCATTGTAAGCTGCACATGTCATGGCAATGACTCCATTCCAATAAGGAGGGGTAAACAAGATTGCGCAAATCACGCAATCACGTGACATTGGTTAATGAAATATTTCGCCCGAGAGGTGGTCAATAACGGCTCCTTAAACCATTTCTTCTATGGAGTGCCAAACGTGATCACGGGACATTTATGCATTTTAAGACATCACCGCCAAATAATTAGCATTTGCTAATTCAGATACGGCCCGAAAAACCATTCCAATATGGAGTGGCTAACGAGATCACGTTCATTACACGATCACGTGACCTCACGTATAACATCACAATGTCATTCTCCGCATTTAAATAGCGGCCATATTAGATTACTAAAAACGAGCAGTTCCAGTTCCAGAATAGAATCCAGTGTAATCGAGCTCAAGGAGAAATCCAGGTAGGACTTTTCAGGCACGGTTTGCTTACAGAAGCTCTAGCTCTTTCACAATAGTAATATTTTTGTGAAACTAATGATGGACAATTCCCAATCATTCTAAATCAGTCTTTTTCTTTTAAAAAAACTTTAAGGGACTGCCAATGACAAGTTATGAAGGAACACTCCAGCTTACTATAAGATACATCTATATAAACAACAACACGGAAAATGTTCATCCCATTGACAACCAAGAAGTACTTAATTCATTGCTGAGAAAGTAAGAATTCTTCCCTCTAAAATAACACTGTCTAAACACTTAGAGTCTGCATTTCTTAATTACTCTTTGATTGAAGAGCATCATAAACCCAATTTTAAGAACAGTATACATTGTTGAAAAATATGCAATATGGGATTTATTTAAACTGTTTAAATGCTCACTCGGTCAAGTTATCTTAATGAGCAGTATCCTAAAGTACCTTTGTAACTGCAAAGATATCAACTGAGAAGATGCAATACTTCTTCTTTTTTTATAACATTGAATTTGAATCCTCTCTCTCTTCTTTTTCTTTTTTTCCTCTTTTTCCTGTTCACAACAGCCAAACATTTACAATCACCTCCTGATGAACCACTGAATATAAGTGGGGAAACACGTGTAGAGGGCAATAACTATTGTATTTTTCTCTTTGGATAAGCACAAGAGCTAAATTTATTTAAAAAAAATACAACAAATAAAAGACTCATTGTGGAGTGCCTATCAAACAGTGTTTGGAATTTTTCTTTGTGTTCTGTTTCAAGCTCTCGACAGCCCTGGGAGCTGCTAAACACACGGGTAGGCAGCACCTACAGGATTAGATCTCTACTAACTTCTAGAATCTCCTATTACTCGCCTGGTCCACTCCATATCAAGGCTGGTTTTGCAATTTTACAACTTGACACTGCCTGCAGAATGCTGGGAGGTTATCAGAGCTTCCAGAGCGCAATCCACTTGCACCAAAAAGTGGGCATGTTTCACTGCATGGTGTGCAACATCATAGCTGGAACCACTAACAGTATCTATAAACCAAGTGTTACCCTACATAGTACACCTGACCAAGAGCAGATTATCTCAATCATCCATCAGAGTATATCTCTCCACCATACATATCAGCTTACACCACAAAACCACATCAGAATGTGCTAGTTTCTGACCCAGCTATCAAGATTTTTGGTATGTACTTTTCCTACGTTGCATAACCCGGTACCCTCTCGGAGTCGGAATACAGCGTTGTCCAGATTAATCACAGCAACGTATGAACCCATTCATAGATATGATTTAGGTTTCTTATCCTCGAAGGTCGCTTTCTTAGTAGCCATAATGTCAGCGAGGCGAATTGCTGAGTTTCAGGCCATCTCTACAGATCTGCCTTTCACAATCTTTCAAAAGGATCGCGTAATTCTCAGACTGCATCCCAAATTCATCCTTAAAGTGGTCTCTGAGATGAATAGTACTCCCTATGTTTTTCAGCAACCACACGTCAGCAGCGGAGTGCACCCTATGTTTTTCAGCAACCACACTTCAGCAGCGGAGTGCACCCTATTTTTTTCAGCAACCACATGTCAGCAGCTGAGTGCACCCTTCACTCCTTGGATCTCTCACAGGCGCTGAAGTTGTACCTTCAACGAACAAAAGATTTTCGTGCATCTCCCAGACTCTTTGTGGCATTCTCAGGCCACACTAAAGGACAGTGCCTATAAAAGCAAGGCCTTTCACGCCGGATGGCAAATTGCATCAACCACTACCACCAATCCGGAGGCGAACCACTCCCTGGCCCACCAAATGCCCACTTCACCAGAAAAAAGGCAGCGTTTCAAGTGCAAGTTGCCATAAAGGATTTATGTAGAGCAGCTACCTGGTACGTTTGCCAAGCATTTCCGCTAAGCAGAAGACACCAAAAGAGAGTTAGAGGTTGGACAGCCAGTCCTCCGCCACCTGTTTTCATAAGGTAGGAGCATTCTATTTCTACCCTCCTTCCCTTCCATGGTTATGTAGCATGCTTAAGAGTTAAAGTGCTCTGCTTAATGATGAGGCTAAAAACCTCAACTGTGTTTTACAAGGGCACGGCATGCTTCACTGGTTGGTATTGTATTCAAGCATGTGCATCGATGAAAGGTCCAATGCTGGAGAAGTCTTTGTTACTTACCTGTAACGGTATTTCTCCAGCATTTATATCTTTCATAGATTCACATGCCCCGCCCACATCCCCTGGGAGGCTGCTCCTAAGCCTGTCAATCATGGTATTGCAGTCTCTATGGCTCATAATATGAAGATGGCTGTCTGGGGTAGAGCTTAAGCCCTGTCACCACATTTGTTACGGTCACAAAGGACTAAAGGAGGTGGAGGGACTACACAAGTGAGTGCCTTTTCAGGCATAATGGCAATTTGAATTGCTTTTTTCCTATGAGGAAAACATTTATATATAATTATTTTAAATTACAGAGGATTCCCAGTCTGATGATGGGGAATATTCAAGCATGTGAATCTATGAAAGATACCAATGCTGGAGAAATAAGTTACAGGTACGTTATAAAAACGTCTCTTTATTAAGTAATTCTGAAGCGCCCCACTGGCTCCTTCTTGCAGCACTCTCTGCTGACTTTCAACCGACCTTTCAACATTCTCTCCTGTGCCCATTCTCTATTCCACGTTCTATATTCTAGTTCTGCACATCGCAGAATGTTACAAGTAGGATTGCAATTGAGCAATTTCCGTTACATGACAATGAAATGTGTCATAATTGAACCATCTTTTAACCCAACGTGCTTGCGCTGATAAGAAGTAGGCTTTCCAAGAGGGGAGAGCCAGCCCTCTGCCTTTCTTGATTGCCTGTAACATATTACTATTGAGTCTGATAAAATCCCTCTTAATTTTAGCCAATATGGAGGGGGGAATAATTATTTGGATCCAGATCCTCAAGGTTATGCTTACATGTACCCCCAAGTACTTAATCATCTGTTATGTGGATCTTGAACAGTGTGACTCAGTCCGGAACCCATGGTATATCTGTCCTCAGTGGTAGCACCTCCAATTTGTCGCAATTGATTTTATATCTTGCTGTCAGGTCAAACTCATCTTATACGTCAGTTATACGTATGAGATTTGCTGGCCAAATGCTGATAAATAGTAGGACATTGTCCGCGTATAAGGATATGCGGTGCTCTGTCCCGGCACGGACAATGCCCTTAATTGTCACCTCATTCCTAAATCGGATGGCCAATAGCCAGTGCGTACAAGAGTGGGGATAATGGACATCCCCGGTGTGTCCCTGTATAGAGCAGAAATGGGACAGAAGTATGTCTGTTATAGACCATCTGGCCCGATGCCTTCCCGGCAGCCAGTCCAGATATGGCCCTGATTAGTCTGCCTCTGTGATTGGAGCATAGTGGTATCCGCTCCACGGCAGTAACCTTTAGGGATCATATTATGAAAAGGTACGTATTGAGTCGTCTGAAGTATTGGTTGGGGGTGCGTATAGCTCAAGAAAGTATTCTGCAAAACGATTATTTGTGGTCAACATTTCACCAGATTTATGACTAATCTGTTGGAACAGCAGAGCTTGCTGCCGGCATTTCAGCGATGGGGCTAGAGATCTAAGAGGCTTAACACCCCAGAAACCCTCATAGAAGACTTGGGCCCATTTAGAAAAATATTTGTGCGCACGTGCAGTGGTAACCTATCTAATATCAGACCTTAATTTGCCAAATTTCGGTAGGAGAGGAGTCTGTAGACTTTTTAAGTACCTGCTCTGTCTCATGCAATTCAGCTATTAGGCTTGATTCTTGTGCTTTTCAATATTTTAGTTTAAACACCCACTGTAATATGCATTGCCCCCATCGACAGGCTTTGTAGGCATTGCAGCAAATTAAATGTATCTGTCAGATTTACTGCCCAAAAAATGTCTGTCTGTTATAGTAAATGTTTAATGTGGCTAGGTTGAGTCGCCAGGGTGGAGCTTGTTGGAGTTCCGACAGAACGTCAACCTTTAAAATCACTGGGACATGGTCCGATAACATCCATGGGAGGATATCGCATTGATCAACCATACGTAACATGGTATTTGAGGGAATCCAATAATCTAATCGGGTATAGCTCCGATGGTGGAATAAAAAGGTGAAGTCCTGAGGAAGCGGGTGAAATGCCTTCCACGAATCTGTCAACTGAAGGTTCATCATCAGAGTCAGCAGGGTTATAGTTTTCTACAGCATATATTGGGGAGTAGTCACTACAGAGTGGTTATCGCGTGTCGGTGAGAGCGTAAGATTGAGATCCCGCCCACAAATGTCAATTGGCCCTTCTCATTAGCACATATGTAAAGAACCCAGGGTTGTCCTTCGTAGGCCCATATATGTTTATCAAGGTGAGCCCCTGTCCGAAAAGTGTACCCTTAACCACAAGATAACTGCCCCCTGGGTCTATCACAGTGTCTAGAGCAAAATATGGGCAGGCCGGGCGCCCCCCCCAAAATGCAAATGGACAGTATGTACAAATGGGTATGAACTATTGTGCGCCGTCACTGCACCCTACTCCCAGTATAGTCTCAGGTCTCCCCCACCTGCTCCCATCACAGACACTGGGCTTCCTCATCCCATTCCTACACAGCACCTTGGGCACACCCCACTCCATCACCGACCCTGGGCTCTCCCCATCCTGCTCCCACCACTATCCCAGTGCTCCTGCCCATCCTGCTCCCACCAAAGTCCCTTGGCTCCCCCCCACCCCGTCCCAACACAGTCCGAGGGCCAGTGGGAGCTGTTGCATTTTTTAAGTGGAGGGGCATAAATGTTTCCCAACAAATGGCATGTGAATTCTTTTAAATTTTGGGTTAAAATGTTGCATTTTAGAGCATACTTAAAAAGAAAAATGGGTAAAAAGCCAAACAATTGGCACTGGGGGTGGAGGGGCAAGGGGGAAAGCATGGTATTTTTGACTGGACATCTATGATAGATAATACCATCTCTCTCTCTCTCTCTCTCTCTCTCTCTCTCTCTCTCTCTCTCTCTCTCTCTCTCTCTCTCTCTCTCTCTCTATCTCTCTCTCTCTCTATCTCTCTCTCTCTCTCTCTCTCTCTCTCACACACACACACACCCCCCTCCCCCCACACCTTCTTCAGGGGCCTGTGTGTGGGTGCTGAAATGCTCCAGGTTGCTCTCTCCGTATCGCACATGCAGACATGCAGTGCCTGAGCCAGCATTTCCAATGAGCTATGCAAGGCTGGTGAAGCAAAACGCCCCCAGCCATACAAACATAAACACATATGCGTTCACGTACATTTTGGTGCAATGTTGCGTCGGCCAACCCCGTGTTAGTGTTCCACTATCACAGGGCACGGCTTTCTTTCTGATTTCACTAACCTGTAGACACTTAGACATTTGGGGTACTGCATTAATGCCATAGGTGTATCCTGGCATGTGAGATCTTTAATTGATTTTTCATTTGTTCATGTGCATGAATAGTCTTAGTTGTTTGTATTTTTTTCAGTATTTTACTTTTTATTTTTGGTTGTTAGTAATGTACATTATGTATATTTTTATGTAGTATACAAATTCCAAAGTATGATGACATATTTAAAATCTGTTGAATATCATGTACTCTTTCATGTTTTCATTTGAATAGCATCCAAAATCTATGTGAAAACACTTTTATGTGTATGTTTGTGTGAGGATGTCTGTTGAATGGATGATTCAATTGTGTATTGTAGAAATGAGTAATGTCATCTACATTGTTTTAAATGTGATTTTACCTTTAATTGTTATCCTCAGTGATGATTCATACATGATTAATTGTCATTCATACATTTTTGTATCAAGTCAAATAAATATTTTTGATACTGATTTATTACATTTAGTCCTCTGGATATTCTTTCAGTGTACATTGTTGTGGTAATACCCTAGCCCAGAGTGTGGGTTCTCCCTGCGTTTTCAGCGTACTAGTTGCGGTCATAGTATCACTATTCAATAACTGTACAAATCTCCCATCAATTTCCCCATCCCCAGAGCAATCTACATGGAACTTCATGAGATGGTAATCCCTGTCATACCCCGCCAGTGAGTAGTACTGTGCTCGGACATAGCGGCATCACGTTAGAGCTTTGATAGCTACGCTGCTCCCTCAATTGTGAATGTGTCCCCAAATCCAAGGGCCATATTAATATATGTCTTCTTATTGATCATTCTATGCTCAATAATATGGTCCATTTCATTTACAATTGAGGTGACATACGACCTAGCCCAATTGCACCGGTGTCTTCTTTTTCCTATAAAAAAACCCTGTAGACCCAGCTTGAGTTATGTGCACACTTTTAGCCGTGGTTTAAAAAAAACATTCTTTTAAATTTTAAGTTTAAGGACAGAATCATGACAGAAGGTTGTTGCTAAGAGTGATATAAGGAGAAGTATACATACTTTGAAGTATAATGATTATTCCTTGCCTTGTAGAAAAAAAAGGGCAACCTCTGACTACACTGAAGGAACCAAATAATTATCGCTAACATATATGGGCATCCCGCTTAAAGAAATGCGCCTTGCCGGTCAAAGATGGCCGGTAGTAGATGTTCTCATGCCGGTAGTAGATGTTCTCATGCAGATAGCAGTTGTAAGTAAGAGATTGGTGCTGTTTTGATTTTATTATTTATGTGCAATGATTATACTGTGTAGTATGTAGAAGGATAGTTATAAGATTGGCTTCACTATTTATGCAGGCTGTTAAGACCCAGTAATATGAATTAAGCACTCATGGACCACTATAGTATGTAATTGTGTTTTTATGTCGTTATTTATAGAGTACGTTTTTCGAACACCAACTAATGGGTTATGCAAGAGTAAACTACTAAGTTGAAGAAATATTTTGTCCTAAAGAAGGCCCTTATATCTATGTTAGAAAGGACACTAGAGATAGCGTCCAATGTAAGCTGAGGTCGAAACATGTCGACGATCTGACAAGACCACGAATAACAGGAGTCTTTTTGTGATACAAATAATTTGTTCGTACTGAACTATATATAGTGATACCTACCCCTGTACAACCTGAGTCGTCTTTTTGATGAAAAGGTTTTTTAGCAATTGTTAACTATGACAAAAAAATGAAATGATGTTGTATTGTTCTCTAATTTTTTACCCATTGTGAACAATTAATAAAATAGTCGTGTATGAGATATCTGTGTGGTTCTATGATGTTATGCTTGATCTCGTTCAGGTCTTTATTAAGTGAATTGATCATATATGTACGTATGTCAATATGATTAGTGTGTAAAAGCACCACCAATCTCGATGCTATCGGCATAGAGAGGGGTAATCAATTTCTCGCTTTTGTGTGTGTGCCTACTCTGGAGGGTTGGTCCCCTATATCCAGGATCTGATCTGCTGCCACCAAATCAGATTGCCGTAGGATTTGGCAAGCCGCATCAGGGGATTCGAACATGTCCCATTGTTGTTGGTGTAAGAAGCACCATGTTGAAGTAAATTTCAAATGCCAGTGATCCGATCCCTTAAGGGCCTCGAAGACTACGCCCGTTTGGATACTTTCATAGAAAAGCCATCAATGCTTATCTGGGAACCCTCTTTTAGGCCCAATCCCTTTGTCCGGTAGGCCTTTATAATTGTCAAGTTATGTTTGAAAATCAAAAAACTTACTGTTATTATCTTCGGCCATTTCCCTTTGTTGGGCTTTTGATCATGTAATTGCATGGGTTACTGATGCACAGGTATTCCTGCCACATTGAATGTAAGAAGCCTTCCAAATCTGCACCCTCCATATTTTTGGGGACTCTGACTAGCTGTATATTATTCCATCTGCAGCGATTTTCCTGGTCATCGATCCGCGCACCTAGCTGTTGTATTTTCATAATCGCAGAGTACTGCTATATCGACAAAGCCTCCTGATTGTCCCCTGCGGTACTTATAAGTTAATTTTACGATGTGAGTTACACGTGCACATTGATGTGATTATTGATATCTCTCATCTTTCATTATATCTTGCACAGTAATGTTTGTCTCCTGTGTGCACGCTGATTGATGGTCTTCATTTCCGACGATATCGCCTGGCTGCGTTGAGGTATCAATCTTAGTTGAGCATCTGTCCAACCTGCTGGGGTTCAGCCATCTTGTATGACGATCTTCACTCTGTGTCACATCCATTGTGTCTGAGCCCGAAGTTAACGGGCATAACTGGGGGCAAAGCTGTGCATATTCAGGGTCATAAGAATTGCTATACAACATTTGCGGCAGAGTGATTGTATCCCAGCAGGGTACCTAAGATCACTGCACTGAAGGTAGTATGTGCATTACATCCCTGTTAGCAACAGTCACATTATACAGTTTGGGGGCGAGAGTCACCTTGCCCAATCACTGGTGGGCTCTGCTTATGCCACGGCCGCCTCACAAAACATCACAGGAATGTGTCTTTGGCTGAGGAACCTTTTAGAGATATCAACTTGTTTACAATTCAAACCAGGTGTTGCATGTGTGTGGAAAAGCAAACGGAGACACAGAGTCCCTCAACTCTGTGTGAAGATAAGGAAAGCTTTCCTCCACACAAACTCAATGCGCCACAGAACCGACAAGGAAACACGGAGTGAGACTAATTTACGGAAGAAAAGGATATGATTTGAAAAAGGCACATGAACGTGCCGAAACACGTCTAATCACAAAGGGCCAACAATAAAGAACTCAAGAACACACAACTTGAGCCTTGACAAATGGTTAATTGTTTTGCAAGTCCTTAATCCTGTACTAAGCTTTCTGTGGCATTGAGTTTGTGTGGAG
Source organism: Ambystoma mexicanum (assembly GCF_040938575.1). Taxonomy (NCBI): domain Eukaryota; kingdom Metazoa; phylum Chordata; class Amphibia; order Caudata; family Ambystomatidae; genus Ambystoma; species Ambystoma mexicanum. The sequence continues at coordinate 181,771,805 of NC_090940.1, forward strand.
GAAACCTTTCTCCATCACAGGGATGTATTTGTCTCTTCCCTTTAACATTCTGCAGTGAAAACATGGCGAGCAGCCAGCGGTCCTTCAACAGAATCTCCCCTGGCATTGCCAGATCACAGCATGTTTTTGGGGCGCTCTATCAGATGGTACTCCAGATATTGTGGCATTCAGGCCCTGTGGTCGAGAAGGCCATAGCAGGCTGGCAATGCCCCACCCAATGGTCCCCAGCCGGTCTGGGCCACTCTCCGACAGAACGTTCTCTTCAGTCACCATGGTCCTGACACCACATATAGCAGTTTACATTGTTTAACTCGCTCCCCTTGAAGTGCAGTGCAGGATCACTGCACATCATCCAGTGCTAAAACCAGCGTACGCGATCGACTAAAGTTTCATGCTTCTTTGTAGAGCCCTAATGGTCTGAAAACAGCGCGTATGCTTCACACCCTCAAAAGTCTTGTTAGGCAGCTGCCATCTTGCTCAGGCTCTCGAGTGCCCCCTCTTCTAAACCCATTTCAAGACAATTGGAGCCTCGTACATCTATAAGTGTGCTTCTAGGGACCCCAAAGAAGCCATAAGGAGGATTTCAAGCCAAGGGTGTCTCTACTCCTGTGCCAAGGGATGCTTTGCCAACATGTTCCAACATTACATCTGACTGGAAGCACATCCATTTAAGTAGACATTAATGATGGTCTTAGAGGAGTAGAAGGGGGCCATGAGGGTCTCCCACCGGGTGCCGCCATTCATGGGAGATGAGGAAAAGGGAGAGAGAACAGAGACCATATGGGGGGTCCATAGGCCTGGAGAGGGAACGACAAAGAGGATGTCGGTAAGGGTCTGTCTGGAGGAAGCATTGGTATAGGTATCAGCAATATGGAGGCCTGGGTTGGAGACCAGAATGTCCCTTTTGAGCTTCTTCCTGCCAGACTGAGTGAGAGGGATATGATAGTCAATAGAATAGCAGTTAGAGAAGATAGGGGAGACAGAGAGCACCATAGAGTGTGCAGGCAGAAAGAGAGAGGGAGGGAGAGGGAAGCCCAAGCAGGGAGGGAGGTAATGCTGGTGGAAGAAAGGAGGAAAGCACAAGGGGGGACACACAACAGAGAGGGGAGTGCAGCACAGAACAAGAAACACTGGACCCACGAAATCAGATGTAATTCAGAACCCAAACAAAAAACGCAATACACAAGCAAGGAAACCTAGAAGTAAAGAATGCAGGCAATGCAATGGAATGCCAATACAGTAGAGTACAACACAATGTCAATACAGTAGAGAAAAAACAGCGGCTGTGTCAAAGTACAGTACAGAAAATCAACCCAACAAAGGCACAGTACAGAAACCAAGCCCAACAAAGACACATCACACAACTACTGAACCTAGAAGTAGAGGAATGTAGGCAATGCAAAGGTACAGTAGAGAAAACAAAACATGGAATGACCAGGGAAACACAGCACAAGGGGGTGACAATACAATAGGTCAGAGAACGAAGGGGCGAAAAATGCAAGAGGAAGGTAGGGAAAAACGCTGGGAGGGGAAGCGTAGACAGGTGGCGAGGGAGCGCACGCAGCCTAAGATGTGGCACTGCCTGATGCGAGGCAGCCCACACAGCCTGAGTAGCATTGGAGCGCACACGGCCTAGGTTGTGGCATGGCCTGATGCGAGGGAGTGCACGTGGCCTGAGTGGCAGAGAGCACATATGGCCTGAGTGGCAGAGAGCGCATGTGGCCTGAGTAGCAGAGAGCGCACGCGGCCCAAGTTGCGAGGGAGCGCACGCAGCCTAAGTTGCGAGGGGGCGCACGCAGCCAAAGTTGTGAGGGAGCACACGTAGGCAGGGAGAGGCGAGCGCGTGGTGGGCAAGGACTGGTTGCAGGGGGAAATGCATGTTCAGAGGGAGAGGGGCACAAGGTCAGGAGGGGTGCATGGAGTGTAGCAGTACTAACATTCCCCACAACTTCTTACCTTGAGGCCGCAGAAAGGAGGGTGATGCCATCCGCACTCACAATCTGCGCCACTACCCCATCGCCACCAAACACCTGCGTTGATCAACACCATGGCCTTGTTCTGCGAGGGCTTGTGTTTGTGATCCCCTGGTATACTCCCCTGTCAAGTATCTCACCGCAATGTCTCGAATTTCCATATACTTTGGGTGGATTGCCTGGTATAGTCCCCTGCCAGGCCAGGAATCCCTTTCTGGTGTCTTGCAGATCTCCTGGTATATGTCTCTCCCAGGTATCTACCCCCAAATGTGCATTGGCTGATGTGCTCCTTTCACCAGGACTTCTTCTCAGTTTCACTGCCCTTTAGTACACCACAGTTGTATCACTTCACTGTTTTTCTACTTTATTTGCTTGAGATATGACTTGTTCCAACTTTCCCCACATTGACATCTCATACATGGGGGCTTGTTCAAGTTCTGCGTTTGCCTCTTTATTTGGTCGGCAGTTAAATATTCTTATTTCATTTACCTGCTTACATGCCTGTCGGTATGCCCCGGGGTACCCAATGGCTCTGGGCAGACTCACCGGTATCTTGCAGCGCTCCCGACCCATGGCACGTCTCTGCGAGGAAGCTTCCTCTCTGGGATGGTCTCCTTTGCACTGCAGTCCTTCCTCTAGCGCTCTTTGCAGCTCTGCGCTCACCTGCTGGCTCCTGACTGGGACCGAAGACTGCTGCTTTTGGCACAACCCTATCTCTGGTAGCTGTGCTGCTGCTCCCGGTGCTCCGATGGTCTTCAAAGGCCCCCGCTGCATGTCTCCTGGCCTCGCGCCATGCAGGTATGTGACTCTCGCGGTTGCAAGCTGCTGTCTGGAAGTGCCTGGTCTCTCGTTCTCCTCCAGCACGGTCCTTCCCTGTACTGCTTCCCTCTCTGGCTCTGCCTGCATCTCGGATACCATTTTTAAATGTCCTGTGCACTCGTGATCCACAAAAACAACCAGTCCATGTATTCAACTTTGTGTTTCTTTCAATCTGCATCAACTACTTCTTCCTCCTCATCTCAGTACTTGAGGCTTTATGGGAGTTCAAGTCCATAGGATTTCTGAAATTATGTTGTTTAGGACTTTTATTTAGAAAAACATTACAAAGAGGAGATGTTAGGTGTGTGTTATGTATGTGTGCTGTATGGATGATATTTTGACTAGAGTGATTTGCAGGAAGGGATTTCTGGGTTTTACAACAGGAGAGATTTTTATGGTGACAACAAGCCATCAAAAACGTAGGAATTACGACGTCTTCAGTAGAAAGGGAAGAATGTTGCGTCTATCTGGATGGGGTCACCACCTTCCCTCGACAGATGCCTCCTCCCATGTGATCCTCCCTCACAGTACCACCCTCAGGGTCAGGACCAGGTAGAGGCTGCCGTCCCCTGGCCACATGGGAGGAGATCATTACTGGGGGAATCACATAGGAATCTTCACACGGACCCAATTCTTGTGATACCTCCTCAGCCACTTCATCCAGCACCCACTGCTGTGCCTACAGTTCCATCCATTACAGTGCCTACAGTTCCCCTAGGAACACCACCGGCACCCAGAGACCTGCTCTAGATATCCTGTCTACATTGCAGAACTTAGTCATGGAATTACAGAATTGTCTCCCTCCTCCGGCCCCTCAAGGTTCCACTAGTAGGAGTCCTCCAGCTTTGCCTTCATGAGGGGATTTAGTTCTGCCCGTCCACCTCAGCAAACGCCTTAATTGTCTATCCTGGTGGCTACCCTTACATACACTGATACTGGCCCTCACACAGAAATGTCCCCAGACAGGCATACAATGGATGAGTATGATGACCTAGTGCCAGCTGACAGGGAAACCCCAGACCTATCCTCCCGGAATTCGCCACCATACAAGATATGCTCCTTCCATGCACTCTTAACACATGCCCTAAAGCTATTCGATCTGGTTTCTGAAGAACAGAGGAAAGAAGGTTTCCTGTTTCAAAGGTAGGATGCCTCCAGAAAATCTGTCGTTGCAATCCTTATGCTGGATGACATCTGGGAAGATGCTCTATTAGTGATGAATCCTTTCTCAGCTCCTCCCAAAAAAGATTGCCTCGTGAAGAAATACAAGGTGCTGTATCCAGCTCCTATGTCTCTTCGCACCCAGCCTAGCCCTGAATCTGTGATGTTAGCAGCTGCGTAGAAAAGATCAGCCAATCCTTCTTCCCCATGCATGGACAAGGAGAGTAAGCAGGTTATTAGCACCGCTGCCACAACCATAAAGGCAGCCAATTCATTGGCAATCCTCTCACAGTACGACAGAGTTGTGGTACAAGATGGGTCCCATCTTAGACTTTCTCCCTATAAAGGGGCATGAGGCTCTGTTGCAAGAAGGGTAGACTGCTTCAGATCACACCATTACTGTTGCCCTGGACATCGCCGACACATGAGTAACTGAGCAGTCCTGAGAAAACAAGTATGGCTGAAGGCCACCAATTTTCATCCGTAGGTGCAGTCCAATGTGGTGGATATGCCGTTTGATGGAGTGGACCTCTTTGGAAAGAATGTGGACAAGACACTCCAGGCCATCAGGGCAGACACTGATAGTGCACCTTCCCTAGGCACTCTGCTGCAGCGAAGGCAGTCCTTTCTTTCCGGCAGGGGTCATTTCGTCAGGACCTCCAGAGACCACAGGTCCTCCTATTGCCAGCTGCCCCGCATGAGCTTGCAAGAAGCGTACAGGGGGAGGTTACAAACATACAGAGGTACGCAGCAATGACACAAAACGTCCTCAAGAACACAAACTCCCAAGCAGGCCTGAGCAGCGGCAGGTCCCGCGCCCCCACTTCAGCACCCCAGTGGGAGGACGGTTGTCATAATGTGTCGATCAATGGCACAACATTTCCACCGACAAATGGGTGTTCAACATCCTTCAGCAGGGACACACCCCCGAGTTTCTGGAAAAATGCCCCTCCCATAAAAAAAAGTTAACTAAATCTACCACTTCTCAGACAAGAGGTGAAGACCCTTCTAAAGAAGGGAGCTATAAAAGCCTTGCCTTTGCACCTCCAGAAACTTCCTGGTGAGAAAAAGGTTCAGTGGGTGGAGACCCATGCTGGACCACAGGCAGCTGAACAACTGCCGGAAATCACAGAAGTTTTTGCATGGTCATGCTTCAGAACGTTCTCGATCAACTAGAACAAGGGGACTTCCTCTCCTCTATGGACTTAGAGAATGCAAACTTTCACATCCCCATACATTGCAGGCACAGGCCTTTCCTTCGATTTGTGGTACAATGTAAGCATTATCAACTCAAGGCTCTGCCTTTCGGCCTCAAATCAACTCCAAGAGACTTCACAAAATGCCTAGCCTCAATGGCAGCCCATCTCTGCCAAGCAGTCATTTACGTCAATCCATACTTGTACGACTGGCTAATATGCGCCCCATCCCTGCCACTAGTCTTTCAGCACACCAAGGAAACCATCCAGTGCCTGACTTCTCAGGGATTCTCCAACTTTCTGAAGTCATGTGTATCGCCATCGCAGAGCACTCTGTTTCTGGGTTCACGGTGCTATACCCACCCTGACATGTCTTTCTACCCCTTCGGAGGAGAGGGTCAAAGCCATACTCCACAAGATTCACCAACTATCCACATTGCAGGTGGCAACAGTCTGCTCCATCAAACCTCTGCTAGGGATGATGTCCTCTTGCATCCCATTAGTTCCACACTGCAGGCTTCACATGAGGCCTCGCCAAGAGTTCCTCGATGCTCGATGGCAGCAAGTGTCCCGTTCTTGGAACAACAAGATTGTCCTCATGCCATCTTTCTGCAAAACTCTCCAGTGCTGGCGTCATCGTGAGCACCTCACGCAAGGCATCCCTTTTTGCCTCCCAGTTCATCAGGCCACAGTCACCAACAATGCTTTTCTGGAGGAATGGGGAGCCCAAATGTGCCAACACCACACCAGAGGCTTGTGACAACCCGAAGAAAAAGCCCTACACATTAAATGTCTTGAAACTCAGAGCAATGTTTTGGGCCTTGAAATCCTTTAAACCGCAACTTCAGAACAAGGTGGTTCACGTCTTCATCCACAACATGACCGTCATGTTTTATATCTGGAAGCAGGGTGGTACCCGCTCTCCAGTACTGTCCAAGGAAGCTCAAGCACTATGAACTCCAAGTGACCTTCGTTTGCCAGCCGGTATCCTTAAGAAGGGAGTATGGGGGCGCCTTCTCCATCCCATGGGAAGGTCAGTTCCTCTATACATTCCCTCTGCATCCTCTTCTAGTGCAAGTACTAAACATAGTCAAATGGAGCCAATGCAAGATGATTTTAATCGCCGAGCATGGCTGCGCCAAATTTGGTACTCCGACCAACTTCACCTGTTGATCGATCCTTGCATCAAGCTGTCGCCCCTGTCAGACGACCTCACCAGAGACGGAGGGTCAGTACCGCATCACGATCCAGCACCACTAACTTTGAGGGCTTGGCTCCTACATCCCAAGAATTCAGACACTTCGCATTACCTTTAGAGTGTAGAAATATTCTTGGACAGGCTAGGGCACCTTCTACGTTATCGTGCTACAGGCACACATGGAAACGTTTTACCATTTGGTGTCCCTCACAACATCTGAACCCTCTTTGAATCAAAGATGCGCAAGTCTAGCCGTATCTCCTGACACTGGCAAAAGCAGGACTAGCACAAGCATCAATTAAAATACATTTGGCTGCTATTTCTCGCTACACTTGCACTGCAGGCTGACCCGTCTATGGTCCCACAGGCTGGTTAAAGAATTCCTCAAGTCACTCTTCAGGGCTTTTCCTCCTGTTAAAGCTTGAGCATGGGAACTAAAAGTTGTTCTTTCAAAATGTATGGGCCCTCTATTTGAACCTCTTCACCGACCTCTGTTGAAGTTTCTATCATGGAAGACTGCTTTCTTGGTCACCTTGATGTCTGCCAGGCATGTGGGAGAACTGTAAGCCCTCTCCTGTAAACCACCGTACATGGCTTTTCACCAATCAAACGTGGTGCTCTGCACAAATCTTTCCTTCATGCCGAAAGTTCTCTCAGCTTTCCACTTGAATGAACCTTTGATTTGACCAGTTTTCTTTGGTGCTCCCACTTCTCCAGCAGAGAGAGCCTTACACTCACTGGATGTTGCGCGTGCTTTAAAGTTTTATATTGCATGAACAAAAGAGTTCAGAAAGACATCGTAACTGTATTCGGACCTGTTGGCAGAGGCAAAATCTTTCATTTCCAGGTGGCTGCCGGGCTGTATCTCACATTGCCACTGACTTGCAAACAGGCCCCTGCCAGGAAGGACAAGGGCACATGCCAGACAGCCATAACTTCTACTACGGTGTTCCTGTGTGGTGTTCCCCTGCTCGTTATTGCAGGCTTGCTACGTGGAGGTGTGTTCACACTTTCACAAGATTCTACTTCGTTGACAGGGATTCCAGGGAGGTGTCCCGTGTCGGCCAGGCAGTGCTCTGCAACCTATTTGCATGAGGTGAGTCGCTTCCAAATCAAAATATGGCCACTAGGGGTGGAGCTAAGGAGGATTAATGTGCTTGGCTGGGGAAGTATGACCCATATTGACAACAATAGGCTATATAAGTAACACACAGTTTTAAGCTTTGAAGCTAAACTGCTTTAATACTGAGGATTCCCAGCCTGACGACAGGAAATATTCATGAGCATGTAAATCCATGAAAGAATCCAATGGTGCCGATACCCACAGTATATGTTAGCATTGTCACTTCAAGACAAATTCAAGATGCTGGTGCCACAGTTCCGCCCCAATCTCACTTTCTATCTTTACTCACAAGTATTTCTCATTTGTTTGAAGGTGTTCCACTAGATGCAATTTCTAGGGTAGCGGCTCTGCATTTATGTTTGGAGAAGCTTTATTTACTTTCATTATATTCCAAATATGATTTCATTAATACAGGCAACTGGGGCATAAAGTCGCTTTCTTAAACGGCGTGGAATGGTCACTCTGGAAACAAAAGAAGGACTTTCGTAATCCAGACTATGTAAGGGCAGTGCAGTGCCAACTTGGTTGAGAAAATGAGGATCAAGGCAGGCAGTTTTGGAGTGAAAGTGTGGGCACTCCATTTAGCTTTAATTCACCTGTATCTATGCCCACTGACAAACTCCAAGTGCAACTAGGTGTCTGTTGATATGTACGGATATGCCTATCCTGGCGATTCACAACACCCAAAACAAGCAGAACAATTGTTTGCTTAAATAAATGCAACGTCTTAAAAAACATGGGTACATCCCACAGACAAGTGGCCACTTCAAATATACCATATCATAACAGTGCTATCACTAATTGACACATTTATTGCCTCTGATCTGCAGATTACATGCATAACTCTGCAGCTGGCGCTCAAAGGACTGCAATCTCATACTCCCTTATGTGGAGTCTTGTGGGCTGTGAGGCCAGGGGAGCAGAGACACACTGGCAGGAGCTTGAGTGCATGGGAGACCCTTTTAGAGGTAATAATAGGCAGGGACTACTAGAAAGTAATGCACGAGTATGGGACAAGAGGGCTATCAGGTGACAGGGGTCCCAAGAAGTGCTTGGTTCTGAGGTATCAGACTGCTAAGGGTGTGTATAAGTTTAACCTCAGAGAGCCAATGGCACCTGTGAGATCCTCCCCACAGAGAACTACTATAGCCATATATGTATTCAAGGAAAAACCTTAGCTGAAGTTCAGTTAAGGTGAGTAAACTTATCGCAACAGTGCGCTCAAAAATATTATTGTCCCGAGGGTTCTGGCATGTGTTTTTAAGCATACGTTGATCGATCGTACAACTATTTCCTATGCACCTTACTGTAGTTTTCCTCATTTTTACACATGGGAAATCAGGCAGCAGGGCGTGCCATCTTTTGCTAATCTTATCCCTTGCCGCATATCCCTAAGGTGAACTGCCCTGGCAGCAATAAATCATATCCCCTGAGGCTGAGATCACTAGACGCGTAGCGCCCATTTCATAACACGCTTCGTTGCAGCTCCGCCGATGCGCCCATCATTCTGCCCACAATCTGCATCTAACTTGAATTAAACTATACCTGCTACCCGGAGTTCGCCTCAGTACAGCCTGCTGTCCTTCCGACGTTGGCCCGAGACCTGGGCACAACTCCAACGAGGAGATACGCCGTGGTGAAGGTGGAGAGTGCATGGCCTAAAATGGCGGCTGCCTGCTGACGACGGAAGATACGAGCGCCGCACCGCGCCGAGGAACAGTGCGGGGGAGGAGGATTGCCCCAGGCTCCGGCGGCCCGGGGACTGCTGACCCTGCCGTCTGTTGACCGGGGACTGCACCCGCCTCCGTGCGCCTCCCTGGCGCGTGGAGCATACATCGAAACGCCTGGAACCCGAGGATCGGCTGCCCGCAGGCGACACCACACTGCGAGGTACGGAGTTGAGGTGGGGCTGCGGGGGACACTCGGCTCAACTGATCGAGCCCACTGCATCACCCCGGAGACGGGCTGCACCCAACCGCCGGTCCCCCTTCTTAGGCCGCGGAGCACACACTCGCACTGAATTGAACCGCAAGACCGCGCGCTCTGGGGTGGCGCCACAGTACACACTCCGGGCCTCGACTTCCACCCCCAGGCCCGCCTGCACAAGAGATGTCCGCAAAAGGCGCCAGGAACAAGCACAAGCAGACAACGATGGAGGCATTCGCAGCCACAGGCACCCCCAAACCAGGCGCCGCCGCCGCGGCCCCGGCGGCCTCGGAGGAAGAGCCCCCCGAACCCACGAACTCGCAATTACTGGAAGCCATCATGGCGCTCCAAAAAACCATGGAGGGCAAAATAGATGCCGTGGCCATCGACTTAAATCTACTTAGACAGGATGTGCGCTCCATTGCAGGCAGAACTGAAGCGTTGGAGTCCCAGGTAAAGGAAAACACCGAAGCAAAAACCCGCCTCTTGAGTGAGGTAGATGCCCTGGCCCAAAAAGTTAAGAACCTCGAAGACAGGGCGGACGAGGCGGAAGGACGGGCGTGCCGCAATAACATCAGGATCATTGGCCTGCCGGAGGGAACAGAAGGTAATGACCCTACGAACTTCATCGAAAATCTGCTGCTACAAGGGGTCGGAGCTGGCAAACTGTCTCAGGGGTTCACCATCGAGAGGGCGCACAGATCCCTCACTAAACGCCCACCACCGGGGAATCCGCCAAGGCCGATAATCGCTAAAGTCCTCAATTATAAAGACAGAGAGACTATCCTGGCTCACTCACGGAACGGGGGCCGCATAGAATTTGGCACTGCCAAAATTGCAATCTTCCCGGACTATACCCTCCAGGTTCAGAGAAGTAGAGCTCAATACGCCCACATTAAGGCCAGACTGAAAAATGCAGGCTTGCGATACATGCTACTGTACCCGGCCAGACTAAAGATCATCCACAACAATAGGACGCACCTCTTCGAATCGCCGGCAGAAATTAACGAATGGATGGACAGGGAGCAGATCCCTGACATAGATGGAAGGCAACGGAAAACACGAGAAATCGGCACCCCCAGGGAAGCCTAACGAAACCTCCTTATTGGGAAGCATGCGCAGCATCATTACCTTGCAGATTGTGGCACTAATGAGTGTCTAGGAGCTGACCGAATGGCACCGCGTGGTGTCGGACACTACCAAGGGATTGGCCCGCACCCCCGAATCTCTTTGGGTGACTAACCCGCCCGTAGGGCACCAAGAGACCGTAGGTCTAATGGAGCGGAAACGGGGATGTCAGAACGGGGGGAACCCCGCTAGACTAGTTCTGTTAACGGCTATCGCCGAGTTCACTGTTCTTAAGGACGGGAGCCCGCCTGTTGGAATCCCGTCCCAGTTAGTTGAAGGGGAAGTCCAGGACCACCTTGATCACCACACAGCACCACTCCGACCTAGACACAGCAGGAGCTCCTGCCAGAACAAGCCACTGAACCGCATACAGATAGGCCAGAGGGCGTCGCCACAATGCAGCCCACCCACATACCCACTTATACACCACATCCATGAATAACACAGTCAAAGTCATGTCATGGAACGTGAGGGGCCTGAACAGCTACATTAAACAGCACAGGGTCCATACCTTCCTTAAACGCCACAGGATAGGAATTGCCCTATTACAGGAGACCCACCTGAATGCACAGAAGCTAGCTGCACTGGCTAAGAGTTGGAGAGGAACCCTGATAGGCACCACGTACTCCAACTATGCACGGGGAGTTCTGATATGGATTGCCCCCTCCATTCCCATCAACCTAACATACACTAATATCGATAACGAAGGGAGGATGGCCTTGCTCAGAGGCACCATTGAAGGCAGAGAATTCTGCCTAGTGAACACTTATGCCCCTAACCACGATGCGACGGTCTTCTTCCGTTCGTTATACACCCGGCTCAGTCCGGACAGAGACGGCACGTTCATATGAGGTGGGGATCACAATTGCACCCTTGATCCACGCATGGACAGATCAGACAGCAAACATACCCGCCCTTCCCCTCCCGCTAAAATACTGAAAGCCCTTTTACATCAATACGCCTTACTAGACCTCTGGAGGACTCGGCACCCGGAAGGCAGAGTCTACTCCTTCTACTCACCCCACATGCGGTACACACCAGAATTGACAGTTTACTGGTGAGCGAAGAACACTTAGACACATTTGAAGATACGCAATACCTTGCCAGAGTACTGTCGGATCACTCCCCCATAGTAACCTCTTGGACAATAATGGCACCCCGACCCACCATACCCACATGGAGACTCAGAGGCGAAGCACTGCTAGATAAGGCATTTCAGGAACAGATCAGACAGTGCACGGCAAACTATTGGCAGACGAACATGGACAGCGTCCAGCACGTCCGCACGGCATGGGAAGCTTACAAAGTAGTGATCAGAGGGGAGATGATAGCCATCACAGGGGGAGTCCAAAAATCTATCACAGCTAAGTTGGCTGGCGCCGAAGATGAGCTGAAGCACCTAGAATCTATAGCCTCCTCTGACCCTGCCCACGTACACAAAATAATCGAGCTGAAGAAGGCCTGCCTACAACACTGGGAGGCCCTCGGGAGACTCAGCTACACCAACTACATCGAAAGGAACCATGCCCTTGGTGATAAACCGGGCAAATTACTAGCATGGCTTTGCAAGCGGGAAACCCCCAGAATACCCATCTGCCGCATACGCGACGATAACGGCATAGACGCGCACACACAAGCCGCTATAAACCATACATTCGCGGGTTTTACCAGGCCCTCTACACCGACTCCCCACCGCCCACAGACACTGAAATAGAGGATGCACTGGACATCATTAGATTACCACACCTTGAGGAACATGTGGCTGAGTCCCTGGAAGGGCCAATAACCCCTGATGAGGTTGCAGTGGTCATTAGAACGCTTCCCTCTGGGAAGGCACCGGGCCCGGATGGACTCCCAGGCGATTTCTACAAGGCCTACGAAGACGAACTGGCCCCGCTGCTCTCCCAAGTCTTCAATGAGGCATACGATACAGGTCAACTACCCAGCACCATGAGGGAGGCGACCATTATACCACTCTTAAAACCCGACAAAGACGGCGCAGAGTGCGGCTCATATAGGCCCCTGTCCTTATTAAACACAGATAGTAAGGTTCTCGCGGCAATCCTGGCCATGAGGTTACGTAGAGTCATCCCGACACTGATCCACCAAGACCAGACGGCATATGTGCCCGGCAGAACCATCACAGAAAACCTACGCAGACTGCACCATGTCATCCATAGCACCGAAGGCAGACGGACGCAATGCGCAGTGGCGTCCTTGGACGCCTCCAAAGCGTTCGACTCAGTGCGCTGGAAATGGCTCCTGGCTACCATGTCCAAGCTGGGGTTAGGGCCTAGCTACATTAAGTGGGTCACACTCCTCTACACCAACCCGGAGGCCAGAGTACGTACCAACAACACCTTCTCACACAAATGGGAACTTTCTCGAGGAACCAGGCAAGGTTGCCCCCTATCACCCATGCTGTATATCATGGCTATAGAACCAGTGGCAGCATACCTGAGACAAGAATATGGAGATGGGGGCATAATGGTAGACGGGGTGAACCATGTGATTTCCATGTAAGCCGACGATATGCTCCTCTACCTAACCAACCCTACACACATGCTGCCCTACATACTAGAAACCTTAGACAGGTTCCACAGATATACGGGGATCCAGATCAATCATGATAAATCCTGCCTATTCCCCCTAGCCGCCTTGAGCGGAGTAGCGACCGATAAGCTTCCCAAACTAGCCCTGAAATGGGAACCCTCCTCCTTTAAGTACCTGGGCATTGTGGTGCACAGAGACCCCAAGACAGAGCACGTGCTGAATACAGTAAGGGCAAAGGAAGGTCTGGCAAGAACAATGGAATTCTGGAGCAAGCTACCACTGTCGGTGGCGGGCAGAGTGGGCCTACTAAAAATGGTGGCGTTACCCAGACTCCTATACTTCTTCACCAACGTACCATATAACATACCACGACAATTCTTCACCGAATACATAGGCTGTGCAGGATGTTTTTGTGGCAAGATGGAAGGCGCAGAGTCGCCCTGGAAACGATGCAGAGACCGTATGACAGGGGGGGCCTCAGGGTACCCAACTTCGAACTATATTACCTTTCTGGACAATTGAAGCATGTGATACAATGGATGGCCGATGAGGCCACTACAGACACTCGCCTGCTGCAACCAGGAGTCACGCAACTGCTCCTCAGAGATCTACTATGGTCTGAACCCGGAACCAAACAACCTCACTCGTACCTGATCCTCCTGGGTATCCAGATGTGGAGAAGGGCCTGCAGGGCCGCATTGCTCCCGGACCCCTACTCTCCACAGATCCCAATAACTGCCATCATGACTAACAGACCGGGATGCCAAAGGATAATAAGAGACACTTGGGAACCTTGCGGCATTGCCACCCTGGGCGACCTGGTGGACGACCAAGGAATCTTAAATTTCACAGAGCTACACAAAGTCACTGGAATCCACACCGGACAGTTCTTACTACACAATGCAGTGGTCAAGAGACTAACAGCACGCTGGCCCACGATGGAGAACTTGAACACCGGACACGAAAACATAGAGAGCCTGCTCGGGGCGGCGGAGGGAGGTCACGAGACCTCCAGAATATATGACACATTGCTAGACAGCGTCACCCAGCAAAGCCTTAAGTGCAAGGAAACGTGGGAACAAGAACTTGGATCCCAGTTTGAAGACAAAGAATGGGAGGCCATAATGGTATACCACAAGAAGGTATCCAGGAACGCCAGGTTCCAACTCATCCAATTTTAAATTACGAACAGAGCGTATCTCACGCCAGACATCATTTCCAGATTTAGTGGAGCCGTGAGTACGGGATGCCCTAAATGCAACGAATCCCACGCAGTGATGACACACATGTTCTGGGGATGCCCCACCATACAGTCCTTCTGGGCCCAGGTCAAAACTAAGGTGGCCGAGGCGAACATCACCCTGGAGGTCCACACGCCACAAGCATGTATCCTTGGTAGATACCCCAAAAGTAAGAAGAACAGACCACTCAATAAACTAAAGGACCTAATGTACATGCTGGCAAAGAGACGCATTGCCATGAACTGGAAGCGCCCGCAGGCCCCCTGCCTGCTAACATGGTGGGAAGACCTTCGCAAATGGACGAATGCCGAAACTGCGGCTTGGGAGATGGCCCAGCGCCAACAAAGACAGGACACCTCAGATGACCTCCTACAATGGGTGGAGCTAACTGTTACATTGTTCAACCCCAATGCAGAAAGCTCCTCTGGCAACGACACAATTGACTCACAACAATCACAAAGCTGAACTTGTGGTGTATCACGTTTGGGTCCGGACAGTTGGGATTGGGGGGAGGGAGGGTGGGGCGGTTGTAACTGCACTTTGTTTGGTGTGTAACTATGTTATTGGCACAATGTAAACAATAAAAACAGATTAAAAAAAAAAAAAACAATGCACGTCTTGTGTCAACATTTTCTGTGCTTCAGCTAATGACGTGTCTCCATGGAAATGGCAGGACGCCTCTTTCCTCAATAAGTATAAACAGACCGCTTCTCATCAGACAACATCAGATTTGCTTTTCCAATCGTTTCACTATTTTTTTTTAGTATTCTGTGCCTCGTTTCTGTGCTCTGGTCAGCTGCCTTCGTTGCTCGTATTCCGTGAGAACAGATACTACCATTACTATCTATTTTTATTTTGTCCCATAATGGCAACAATACAGCCCTACCAGTACGAGCCGGAGTATTCCGAGGCGGAATTACTCGAAAGAGAAAGATGCGGAAACGATGGGGCTTCGGACGACAGTTGGGAGGACGAATCAACAGATCAATAGCTTGAGCCTAGTCGCATGGACGACGTTTCCACCTGGTGTACCTGCAATCGGTGTGCGCTAATGGCAACCAAGGAGGAGAACTGCTGCTGCCAAGAAAACTCTGGATGCTTGTCCTACATATCGGAAGGCGAGAAATGGCCGCAATGCGTTACCGAGCTGCATGACTTCAGGGCAGCCTGCCTCACACAGTCCGTGTTGAGGATTATGATGGTGCTTATGCACGAACTTTGCGCAACAGTTCGCCCTCGCAATCCAGGTAACAAGTAAGTGTACTCTAGTTGTGATGTCACTTAGGCCACTATCATTTCATGGTTGTCTCCTATATTGTTGTAACTTTGATCTATCACTGGCAAATGAATGTAGTCTTGCAGTTCTATACATCACTCGCAATTTGGGGAAATCATAGTGGTCTTCTTATGTTTATTTCATGTACAACCATGAAGCAATATTTCTTTGTGTCCCAAATGTAATGGAATGCATAGTCATTCAATATTGTAACGTGTCTACACTGTAAAGCCCAAGTGGATTGATCCATGAAGTAACATTTGTACTGGCAACAATGCCATTGGATTCAAGATTGCATTTTCAACTAAGGTTTAATACACTTATCGTGTTCATTTAAAAACAGTTTGTATCTTTCTCTTTCACTGGTGGTACCGGCTGGTGGCCTATCGTTCGTTTACATGGTGGCTTCATGGGAGGCTTGGACACTGTGTTCGACGAGTAATACCCGCCTGTGTCGTTGGTTCCATTAGAGACACATTCCCCAGTGACAGCAGTCAGTACAGGGGATTTTCCCACACTGTGCTGCAACCCAAAGTTTATTATGTGTAGTACATTTGTGCCATGAAAATCAGCAACAAAATAAAATACAACTGAACTTTTATGAATAGTTGTTTCCATTTTTTAGTGAATCAAGTGTGTCGCCATTCAGCAGTGTTCCGGCCCTTTTCTGCATGCCTCATGCCACTCCAGAATCAAAAACTGTCAGCACCAGTGGATGTGCGCTGCCAAAGCGGGCTGGCGGGGGTGGGAACGGCCAAGGTGCCCCACACCATGTAGACTTCAAATGTATCTTATGTGCCCCTGCAATCCACATAAGTGTGTCTCCATTCAGCAGTGTTCCGGCCCTTTCCTGCATGGCTCTTGGCCGTCCGTCCCCTCTACCCTATCAATGACTGTTAACACCTGTGGCTGTGCCCTCCCAAGGTGGCTGGCAGGGTGGGAATGGCCAAGGTGCCACACACCATGTACACTTCAAAGGTATTTTACGCGCAGGGGCCATTGTTCACATGCCCTCCTCAGACTTAGTGTCTCCAGGCAGGCTTCCCTGAAGCAGGCCGTGCCCCTACAATCCACATAAGTGTGTCTCCATTCAGCAGTGTTCCGGCCCTTTCCTGCATGCCTCATGCCCCTCCATCCACCCCTCCAGAATCAATGACTGTTAGCACCTGTGGCCGTGCCCTCCCAAGGGGGGCTGGCAGGGGTGGGCACAGTCAAGGGGCCAAACACCATGTACACTTCAAAGGTATCTTACGCGCAGTGGCCATTGTACACATGGCCTCCCCAGACCCAGTGTCTCCAGGCAGGCTCCCCTGAAGCAGACCACGCCCCTGCTATCCACATAAGTGTGTCTCCATTCAGCAGTGTTCCTGGATTTTTCTGCATGCCTCTTGCCCCTCCATCCACCCTCCAGTATCAATGGCAGTTCGCACCTGTGGCCATGCCCTCCCAAGGGTGCTGGCAGGGTGGAAACGGCCAAGGTGCCAAACACCATGTACACTTCAAAGGTATCTTACGCACAGGGGCCATTGTACACATGGCCTAGGCGGACCCCGTGTCTCCAGGCGGGCTCCCCTGAAGCAGGCCGCGCTCCTGCTATCCACATAAGACCACGCCATATACACGTCACTCATTCACAAACACATCCACTTTTCTAATTCTTTATAAACCCCTTGATATTTATCATGAGAACATCTGTGAACACTGCAAATCAACTTGTGAACGTGCTACCTGAGAACTTCTGTGACCACTGAAAGTCAGCTCGTCATTGTGCTACCTGTGAACATCTCCCTGTTCTCCTGCTACTAACTACCCTGCTTGCTGAATCTAACTGTTTGTTGATCAAGGTAAGGGCAGGTAACCTGATCATATCTCCTTGATCTTTAAATTTCTATCTATTTCGAGCGAACATACCCAGTAGTGTAATGTTCATTCATCTCATTGCCATTACCATTGACTTGAGTTTAATTTGTTCTGTTCTCGATACATAGCAATTATCTTCAGTGTCAATTGGGATCTAATTGCATCCTTTGCAGACTGTGTCTATAAGCATGTTTCCTTTTGATGCATGATAGTACATTCAAGGGACGAGTAAAATGTTACAATTTGTGTCACATCAATCAATTGTGTATGAAAGTTATCCTAGAATAGAGTCGGCTACGCTACACAGGTTTTGCTTCGGTGACCAAAACATAAATTGCATAGAAAAATGTATGATATAATTCCATCTTTCTGACACTTTTATGCAAAATATATTTTTTAATGATGTGGACCTTTTTTTTACAGAATTTTCAAGAATGCCTGCCTGTATGGTTGGCGGTTGCCGTTCTAAGACCAATAATAAACCTAAAGGCACAATAATACAGATATTCCCGAGGAATATAGATCTAATAAGAGAATGGGTCGGATATTGCGGATTTGCGCCAGACGAGCTTGAAAGTATAGCCCAGGATGTCTTGGGGGACTTGAGGGGTGATCGATTCCACATCTGCAGCCTGCACTTTACCACAAATATGTACGACCAATCGCAGTACACAAAGAAGCATCAACTTAGAACATCTCGTAAATTGCTTCCAAATGCAATTCCAACTCTATTCATGCACACGCTGCCTCAGGTGAGTCACGGTTCATAATTTAGCTGTAGGCCCTGGGGTACTGAACAGGTAACTACGTGGATGGATTGGTGTTTTGGGTGTAAATGTCCCTTATAATACTTTTCATATTTACAAGATTGTATTGCTTTGTAACTAAACCCCATTTTGCAATACATCTGTCCTTGGTTTTAGGAGCATCATAGAAAATAATGTATGGGCACAGAAAACTATAGCATAGTGCCCTTGGAAATAAGCATAATCTTTTCGTAATCGGTTGCTTTACATGTTAATTTCTTTAGGTTAGCATTTCTAATTTAAATCTAATTTTCCCTTTACAACTCCATGACAATGCACTGAATATGAAGGAGCAAGATTCTGCATCCATGTCTTTCCCTGAGTCAACAACAATTTTGAGCGCGTATCAGGTAGTTGTTTTTCGCTATTCAGTTCCGGAAATGTATTATGCATCTAGTTAGAGACAATATGATAAAGCTTACGTATCCTGTCGTTTGTTTACATAATGTTTCATTTATGGGTTTTTATTGATATGTACCTTTGTCTGCATCCCATTGTGTGTGTTCAATTTCACTTTTTTCATCCATACTGAAACAAGTACTGTGTTACAGGGTGATGCTGGTACTTCAACTGCAATTACAATTACATCATCCTTTCAAGCTGATCCAGAGCCTGAGGTATGCGTAATGACAGTTCCCTTGAATGAAAGCAAGTATATCGTACATCTGATACTATTAGACAGTGACATTATTATAAACGAGCATCTTTTACAAAACGCTTGAGTTACAATCAGTGAGTTTCGCACAGTGATCTCTGATCGAGTACACTAGCCATCAATCAGGTGCAATTCAAAATGTATATTTTGACTAAATGACGTACACAGTGTACAAGGGTATCTATGTAAACCGTGTGTGCAAGGAAATAATTTGATTTCAAATACGATTGACTTTTTTTTAATCAATATTCTATTCTAGGCATGTATACAAGATCGAGAAATAGAAGAGGAGACACGTGGATCCGAGGTGGCGAGCCAACTTGCTGGTGCAGTTGTTACAGTGAAGAACACGGTTTCAAAAAAAATCAAGAAAGCAAGGGTAACTAGCAAACAATTGCGATTACAAAAAGTGTTTTGGGCTGGTGTCTTCATAACATGCTTTTTTAAAAATCTAAAGTGCTAAATACTGTATGTTGGTTTTACATTGAACATATTTTCACAACTCATCTCCTAGAGGCCCAGATGTAAACGAACTTTAATGACACAGACAGCTACAAAAACCAGAGATGCTGCTTGCCAAACTGATTTCACCATGGAGCAACTATTATTTTAGGCGCAGCGTGTTCAAATCAATAAGCAGACTCGAGATGCTTATGCCCAATGGCCAGACAATGAATTGAATGCGACCGGCGAAGCCAGCAAAGTGTTGTTGGACCACTGCTCCAATGCGAGAACTCCACAAGATGAAGACGAAACTGAATATAATGATGATGCTTTTGAATTACTCGCAAACCACTTGAAACAATTGGCACCAGCAAAAAAAAAAAGGCCACCCAACAAGCAATCGACATTGATGTTTTCTCCGATTCGTGGTCAAATAACACAAGCTGAAATAACAGAGACTGAAGCCTCAACACAATTGACAGCGGAACTTGCCAAAGATCTCAACTACAGTGCGTCTTGTTCGGCCAATATGTCCACCACAGTTGAGTCACAAACCACATCATGCAGGACGAGAGTCTAATACAGGAGCCCAAATACATTGTATTCAACAGCTGCCTGATGTAGATTATACTGATGCTGAAATGTGTCCATCCATTGAGGAGGGAAGTATGTAGGAAGCCCTTGGTGAATGTGACTCGTGTATCACAAGGCACTAACTTGAAAATACAAGCCACCTGTGATCTCCTCCATGCAAAATTTTTATGGAAACCTCAACCGATGGTGGGCAAAGTGCCAGCTGGAAATCTACTGTGTGCAGCAGCTTTACTTTTCAGTTGCTCTACTTTTAATAAGTTGTCCAGTTTCTGTCAATTTGTGGGACTCCAGTTCCTTTCTAAAACGCAGTACTACAAATATCAACGTGAATATTTATTCCCTGCTATTAGTGAAGCATGGAAAATTGAACAAATGTCAATTGAAAGGACATTCTCTGACAAACGGTTCAGGCTAGCTGGCGATGAACAGTGTGACAGCCCTGGATTTTCAGCAAAGTACTGCACATACCACTTTCAGGACATGGAAACTAAAAAAATTGTGAGTTCGGTGGTCGTGCAGGTGTCCGAATGTAAATCCTCAGTGGCCATAGAAAAACATGGCTTCATCAAATCCCTGGAAGATCTCCAATCGAGGGGAATGTAAATTGACCTCATAGCCATGGACAGACATGTTTCAATAGCCAAGACCATGAGAGAGCAGTTTCCAAATATTCGCCATCAGTTTGATGTATGGCACGTTGCTAAATCAATCAATAAAAAAATATCAGCTGCTGGAAAAAAAGGTTCTGAAAATATTTAACAGTGGTCCCAGTTTTTCAGCAACCATATTTGGTGGAGCTCCAAAACTTGTGGTGGGTCTGTGGAAATTCTACTAGAAAAATGGCGGTCACTAATGCACCACTGTTTCAACGTTCACTGTTGGACAGAAAACCAACATTTCTACCAATGTGCATATTGACCTTTGTCGACGGAGCAGGAACGCAAGAAGAAGTGCTTGATTCCATCTTCAACTCCACCCAAAGCTCTTGAGAAGATCGTGTTTCATAAAACTCTATCAAGAGATCTGAAGGGACTCACAGAATTCTGTCACACAGGAGATTTGGAGGTGTTCCACAATATGTACCTAAAGTACAGGCCCAAGAGATTGCATTTCGGCATAGACGGGATGCAATATAGGACATTATTACGCTTACTCTCCACTATACACCATCATTCAACTAGAACACAGCTATACCCGTGATTTATTCGGCCTAGCTGTTCACATACGAATACTACCCCTTGAACATCTCATCACCCTAATAAAACGCAGCTAGCCGAGCACATTCCGGTCTGGTTGCTCACATATCCGTCCTTCAGGCCTAACACAGCCAGAGCCCAGTCTGGATGTCCACCCACCAGACTGCACACATCCAACTGATATCTCCAGCACCACACCTAACGCTAGGATGCAGCTACCACCCGGCAATTACATCAGCTGTACACATATCTGGTGCACCCACGCACCCTACGACATTATTTCTCTCGACTGACCAGAACTACGGTTCCCGAGGGCGTTCAACCTACCAGCGCTTTGAGGTCATACCAATGATATATAGAGCGCTATATAAATGCCAACTAACATAACATAACAATACATAACATAACATCAAAGTTACTGTTGTGTAAAAGGTGTTTGATGTGTTTAAAAAATGGTACATACTCGGCCCCTGTTTTACGCAACAAATTACTAATATAATGTTGAGTTAACAGAGCTCAAGGTTTTGCCCATATAAACATCCACAAGAGCCCCGTTTCCAGCAGCAGTACATCTTGTAAATAATTTAGAACCAATTGTTGTATACAGTGAAATTTGGGGCTGATTTTGCTAAACCCAAAATCTGTTCAAAAAGAAGTTTTTGACTATTTGGGTCTCCTGCGCTCATGCAATGCCCTAGAGTGCCACCCCGCACTTGACCATTGACATTATCTTCATTGAGTCAATCTTCAGGATAAGATCAATGGGTTATATTGTAAACTTTTTTCGAAGCAATCTATCCCTCCTATTGATTGCCTCATGTGGGACACTTGTTTCCCCCAATGTAATTTTGTGGATAGGGAGCTTGAGAAACGTAAGCCCAAATAATCAAATTTGTTTATTCGAGGTATGGAACAGCCATTGCTGGTCATTATTGGAACTTTCTGCCTCCACCTCCCTATAGAGCAAACCAATAAAGGTGATTTATTCATGTTGACTTGAATGTCTAGAGTATTCATAAACTCATTGCACCTGTTTATCATTGCCTGTAAGAACTTTGGCATCCTAGCGATCGGCACAGTGTCGTCGCATAAGATAACACAAATGTTACATTTTCACCAACCTTTGGGACATCAGCTTTGCAGTCTAACAGAACATCATTCAATGCATTCATATAAATGGAGAAGAGCAAGCGAGCCATGCCTGGCGTATCCCCGATTTTATTGGGAACCATGGAGTGCAGTGACCACTACCACACGCTGCTTAGACATGCCTCATTGTTTTCATGCAGATGTATTAATATTTCCAGTATATTTGGGGGGCATTTCATGGATCTGAGCAGAGCCCATAGTAGGTCCCTATTTACTTTATCGAAGGCTTTGTTCAAGTCCACGAAGGCTAAATAAACTTTTTTTTTTTATATATATATTGAATGAGCCATCAATAGATAGAGATTCAAGCCCTGCTCTAAGTAGGGTCGAAATCCTAACTGGATAGAAGAAATAATGTTATTATTAGTTACCCAGGTTTCTAAAGTGGTTAATAAACACTTGCCAAATATCTTAAAAGATGTATTTAATAATGAGATGGGTCTGTGTGCATTTGGGGAGCTCCTACCTCCTTTTTAGTTTGGGCTATTAGGTGGTGCTGAAATCGCTACCTTTAAGCCGCAACTATTGTCATTAAAATAAGAGCTTTAACATAAGGTTTGAATTAGGGTCTGTAATGCTTTTCAATGGAGATGACATTTGAGGAGGGATACACAGTGTATTTGGTGTTGTTTTGTTATGTATCCCCTCCTAGTTCCTGTCACTAGCCATGCTAATCCCTATGGCTAATCCCACCCATTGCTGCCCATCTCAGAACTCTTTGAGCTCTTCCATGGAGGCAGCCATCTTGGATGGCTGCCTCTAAGGAAGCTCTCTGGAAACAAGCCAAAACTAGTGGGCATCTTTGAATGGGAAATATACCATGCATCTTCCTGTACATGTGTTTCCCCTAGGTACCACCACCTAACCTGTGTCGCCCACACAGATCAGAGGGGTGCCTCCTCCCATGTAATCTTTTTACAGCATGGCCAGCTGTCGGTCGCTCCTCAGCCCCCTTTTTCAGTAGGTAGCCGCACGTTGCAGTTCACACATGGATCATGCAGCCCAGTGTGTTCTACTTTCTGAATATATATATATATATATATATATATATATATATATATATATATATATATTACATGGCCACGGTCGTGGCCATGTAGTTATGGTTAAGTTGCTGTTTCCATAGGAAGAGCACTTTTTGGGCGGCTTATAACTTTGCTCCCCCTGGACGAATCCTCACCAAACTTTGCAAAAAAAAGTATGTGGCCCACTCTAAATTTTTTTGCAAAGTTTGGTGATGTTTGGTGATGTGGGGGAAAAGTTATAGGGGGGTCCCAAAACGTCTTTTTTTCCCATAGACTGAATGGGGGAAAAACTTTGTGCACGGCTACAGGCCAGACCGCTGGACGGATTTTCACAAAATTTGCGGTAGGGGC